>NC_062268.1:8381746-9652445 GCF_916048215.2 Malus sylvestris
CGAAATAAACAAACTTGATGAACTAAGAAGAATGAATGAACTATGACTTACAGAGGATATCAATCCTGTCTTTCCTGAATGAAGGAGCGCACCGGCACCATAACCTAATGCATAGCAGTAGTTTGCATCAAAGTTTGTAGGAAGACCACATCTGCCCTCATAACTGCAAGGTAAAAATCAAGTATGTGATACGAGGAACGAACATACAGGAATATGAATCATATGATCGAATGAACCAGATGAACAAATATTTTGGTACCCGAAGAAGTGTGTCTTTCCAGCAAAGTCACGCTTATATGTCCCCTCCTGCATCCGTTTGTGCAGTTCAGTTTCTACCATTTGAAGGAGCATCTTTTCTGTCTCTATTTTTGCTACCTAAATGCTTAACATCGTGTTAAGATTCAACAAATGCAATATTCGGACAAAGGCCAGTGGATAAAGTACAAAGATACGACAATCAAAAGAATTTACCTGCACATTCCCGTGTGGATCTCTTTCGAGCAGTAGTTGCTCCTGAATTGTTTGCGGCAAAAACTCAAAAAGCTCAAGGGATTGGCTCTGGAGTTTCTGTTTCCACACCCCTGCTTCATCAACAATATCATGAGCTAAGATTTCGTTAAGCTCCGAAATTAGTTGCTGCACCTGCAAGTTTTATGGTAAAGCCAAAACAAAACTTTGAGAATTTTCCGGCTGTCAAAACATGGAATCGAGCGAATTATATCCTCTCGAGTCTTTGAAAATGATACCTCTGGAATGAAATCAATCAGGCCTTCTGGTATAAGTATGACACCATAATTAAACCCAAGTTCCGAACGTTTGCAGATTATATCTGTTATATAGTCTGTTACACTCTTGAGTGTCTGCTTCTTGGCAGCAACCTATCGCAAGAGGAAACATTGTCAAGTCAAAAAAGTTTACATAGAAACTGAAGGTTCACCCATCCATTCTTCTAAATTCTAATTCAGTCTGTTATTGGGTCACCAGCTCTCACTTTTCTTTCAATTAAGCCAGAAGTTAAAAGATAGTTGATAAATTTCAAGCGTAATTTGAAAAGTGATAACAAAAAGAGATTCCGGCCAATCAAAAAAACTGGAAGTTGGCTAGTATCATTTCCAATTAACATTGGAGCTCAAACTTGGAGATAGAAGGATACCAGAAAATACCTCTTCCCCAATAATCGTGACGTTTGGACGAGTCTGCAGTGCACACTCCAAGGTTATATGAGAAGCTGCACGCCCCATAAGCCTTACAACTGCATAAATAGAAAATTAGGGAGGACAATCAAGAATAAACATTTACGGTCACAGTTCTTATACATGTTCCTGAAAGTCATCCTTAACTAAATGTGTATCTTGCAAAATCATGGCAAGTTTTTAAAACTTGCTTGATGCCATCGAACAACATATAAAGCACGACACAATCTGATAACTGATTCATTCTTATACAACCAGAGCACTTACAGTGGTAGTACTTCCCAGTTGAACGGGCATCCATCATCACGTTACCAATCATTTCTGAATATAGCTGCACGTTTATCACAGTGAAGATCATAACAAGTACACCAAACTTAGACTAAAGAACGTACAGTTCTTTTCGTATGATAAGGCAAAAATTTGATTGCTTGCATCACAATGTATAACAATGGCGTAAGAATTACCTTGCATGCAGTGTCGAATCCAAAACTTATGGGCACCTCTTTGCTTTTCAGATCACCATCAATGGTTTTGGGACATCCAATTACCTGTGTCTTCATATTTTTACCCCTAAAAAGCATAAGAGTCTTGAGAGATCTCGAAGATTACAGAAGCATAAATACTAAAGCTTGCTGTACAAAGTCGCAGATATAGCAGAACATTAACTTGGAGAGACATATTTTGTACCTGAAGTGTTCAGCTAGAAGGCAAGCATTGGTATTTGAGTCATCCCCGCCAATGACCACAAGCCCGTCTAAATCAAACTTCTTTGCTGTTTCTTCTGCTAGCTTAAACTGAAAAGCATACACACTTCATTTACCATATATCTAAAATTTGATCTGTGAGAAGAAAATCTGCACAGAGATGAATTTGATAAACATGTCAACAATTTTACAGGACCAATAAGTAACCTGTTCGGGAGTTTCAATCTTGTCTCTGCCGCTTGCAATCATGTCAAAGCCACCCTGTCAAAAGAGAATGTGAGAAAGCACGCTACAAATTTGATTAAAAAGCAAACTAGATCAAAGTCTCTTGTAATGAACAAATTATATAAGAGCAATCTACTTGGAAAAAAAAAATTCCTTGCAACACAAGAAAGAAGAAAGTGCTGAACATTGGTTGATAGATGATAATATTTCGAAGCGAAAGATAACCTGATTTCTGTAAGGGTAGATGAATTCCGCGGACAGTTGAACGTATTTACACTTCATGATCCCTGCCGGACCACCCTTAAATCCATACATTATGCTTCCACTAGTGTGCTTCTGCAAGTAATCTAACCACAAAATAGAAATAACGAAAAGTTAACGAAACTCTCGAGTGCTAAAGTTTCATCTGAACAAGGCAATAGCCTCACCAAATATCCCACAAATAACATTGTGTCCACCGGGGGCCTGTCCTCCTGAGAGAACCACTCCAATCTTCAAACTCTTATCCTTCGGAAGCACCGAAGAACCGCCTGGCCGTAGCATTGCTGAAGGCTGCCCAAATAGGTTAGGAAACAACTTGGCTATTTCCTCTGCACAAATATATTGAACAAAATTACATCACAAACTAAATCGAAACCCCTCTCTTTATTTATTCTCTTTGATGTATTAATCTTCATTTGAAGATCACTCCTACCAAAAATCATTCGAATTAGAAATTGTTTTATCTTCAAATGTATCAAATATATGGACGGTTATTATGAATATATTACTTGGTAGTACATCATCAATTTTTTTTTCTATAAATTTGAACGATTTTTCTATAAATTTGAATGACCAAATGATCATGAATATATTACTTGACAGTACACCATCAATTTGTCCTATGATTTTTAATTACTAAATGATCTCTGATTGAAATGATTTTTCGAAAAGGTGATCTTCAAATTAAGATTAAAAAATTAAACGATTCCGATAGTTGATTTTATTCGATAAAGATACGTTATTTGAAAGTATTATCCTAATATAAATATCCATTTATTGAAAAAGTTGAAAACTTTACATTCGTTTGGTTATGGTAGAAAGACTGCAGTAATCAACGAGTACACTTTCATAACTACAGTAAATTGTGTGTAATTGATTAAAGAAGAAATAGAGACCTGGGTTTCCGGCGGCGGAGCTTTTGGGGCCATCGACGACGCTGAAGGAGCTCTTCAGAACAGAAGGGAGAGGAAGCGGAACGTCGAGACGACTGGCCTGGACCTCGCTGTATGCAGAGACGAAGCGACCAGGCACTGCCTTGCCATTCATGGAGTACATCGTTGCCTTCAAACTACACAGCGAATGTGACAGTGGAGAGAGAGAGAGAGAGAAGCGGTGAGTTTGTTATGGATAATGGTATCATCACGTACCTTGCGTTGGTAGTAGGCAGTCAATATTAGAGACCGTGATATTGGTAACTTTTTGTACTTTATCCGAGAATATTCGAACTCGAGATCTCTCCTAACACTCTTGAACTAAAATACTATTAGTACGATAAATAGTTAGCGTATAACCCAAATCTACATGGAGTTGCATATTACTTTGACATATATGTGAGTCCTAAGATCTTGTACGTCTCAATTACTATAGCTTGTTTGTTTTTATCTAATGGTATTTATCTTCGCACTAAAAGTTTTGCGTTCAATTCATATGAACGGCGACAATAATATATTTGTGATGAGCTTGACACTTAAGCTAGCCAAATTGCAATGACTTATTGTGCCACCCTTTTTTGGGATGCTTTTGGAAGGGATGCAACAATGTTTTCCAGACCACAAAAGCGCTTTTGATTGGTTTGGTTAAAAAAAAATTTACTCCATAGAAACGGTTTTACAGAGAAGCGCCTGCCGGATACTGCTTCCAATAAGCACTGCCAAAATGGAAAGTGATTTTTTATGATGCACTTAGATCTTTATTCAAAACTACAATGTATTTATAATAAACACCTCTAGCAAAAGCGTTTATGAGTTGTTTTTATAAAAGTAATTTCAAACGAGTTACGAAGTATGTTGGGCTATAAGAAAACAAAAAGAAAGTTAAAGGTCAGTATGTTGGGCTTGGTACGTAGAAGATAGACCCAAACCAAAAGGCCCAAAATTCCAGCCAGGCCTACATAGCCGAAGGAGCTAAAATCTACTTCACCCACTCAGACTCCTTCACTAACAAGGCAGTCCCTTTTCGCCGCCGCCGTCGTCACTAGTTGCATCTCCGTCGACAAACGTACATCATCTCTCTCACCATCCCCCCCTCTCTCTCTCCTATATAATCTCTGTCTTTCTTCCTCATTTTTCAGTTTGTTAATCTGCTACTTTTTCTCTTTCTGCGTTCTCGTTGTTTTACTTTCTGTAGTTCATGAATTGCCCGGTAAATGTTGAATCTACCAGTAAAAAAAAAAACCTGATTTTTGGGCGAAATGAAGATTAAAAAGTTTTGTTCTTGAGAAGATTGAGCTTAATTACCAAACGGGCTTAGTTTCCTTCCAGCTTTAGAGATAATACAACATCTTATTTTTGTTGAATTTGTTTAATTTGAGGAGTAAGTGAATGGAGATTTGGGATAAATTTAATAACTTTTGGGGAAATGCATTAGGTTTCCGAAACTGGGTAACAATCCAAGTTCATGGAATTTCGGCTTAGTGAACAATTTTTCTTTTTTCTTTGTGATTGATCGTTACGTGTTGTGCCCGTGGTGGTTTTGGTTGAACCGTGTAGTTGGTAGTGGTGAAATGAAGAGATATTAGTGTTCAAGGCCACTGAGCTTGCTTTACGGGTACGTAATTGTTCTGATTTTTTTACCATGATTTATTGGTTTAGAGTGAAAACGATTGTAATGTAAACAAGGCGAATGATTGGCACTAGCCAGCCCGTTTTTAATGTTTCGGTGTTCATCTTTGAATGATTGGCACTGGCCAGCCCGAGTTGTTATGCTTATCTTCGTTCTGGAGTTTATTTTCATTCTGATGCAGCGATGTATTACTAGTTTTCATATATATTGAAGTTATGGCTTTGGCACCACTTTGGGATGTGTAGGTTGGAGAAGAAAATGAATGCTTTCAAGGCTTATAAAGCCAGTGTCCCAATTGCATGGAGCCCTAATCTGTATATAACTTTGGTGAGGGGAATCCCGGGAACCAGGAGACTTCACAGGCGTACTTTAGAGGCATTACGTCTCGGAAAGTGCAACCGAACTGTCATGCGATGGAATACTCCTACAGTCAGGGGAATGCTCCAACAGGTTTGATAAATTCTCAGTTGATGCATTCGTAGATTAAGGCATCTTTCCTCTCCATAATTGATAACATTAGCATGTTATTTTCCACGCAGGTTAAAAGATTGGTCGTGATTGAGACAGAAGAGATGTATAAAGCCCGCAAACAAAACTTGGAAAGCCACCGAGCTCTGCGCCCCCCTTTGGTCATAAATCACCAACCTGCTTCTGCAAGTGGTTCTTCTTAATGGCCTATGTAATTGTTTAGAGGTCAGCTCTCAGCTTCTTAGATATGTGCCTCTTGATCGAGGAGACTAATATTCCTGTATTTTTTTTATAAGAAGCCAATTCTGGATCCAGTTGTTTATCAATTCCATGTTTGGCTTTGCGTCTCAAAATCTGCAGTGGTTCTGAACTAGTTCATTAATGCTGAAACAAGTAATCTTGCAACTAGATGGCTTCTATATGCAGTATGTTGGATGGTTTGATTTGACGAATGCCTGATTTCTTGACGTGTCATGGATATGTTGTTATGCTGTAAATTTTGTTTTTTCGGATGAATAAAAATCTATCATTGCATTACATTCTAGTTCACATTGCACTTACATTTAGTCTGAGAGAGACCGCAGACAAAAAAAAGGATTTAAATACCTAAGAAATGATTGATTAGCATACAATATTACACAAGATCCTTTTGGAAGCATACATATTAGGGTCCTAAGGTCCTTCCTTTGCCTCAATTCTGATTAGCTCTGCCATCTCTTCAACTGTTTTGATGTTTGAGCTCTTGAACTCCTTTTCGCCACTATCATCAGGGCTATTGTGTTGATGGCCTTTGTATTGGTGTCTCATTGCAAAGGCAAGAAAAACTAAAAAATTTGTAGCTCCTAGCACCGCAAGGACCCAGTAGAAGTTATCTAGCCTTCCCTTATTCAAGTTACTCCTCAGCCAGCTCTTCCTAGTCACTTTGTCCACTACTGTCACCAAAAGGCTGCTAACGTAGAATCCCATTGAGATGGTGCTTAAGAAAAGCCCCGTGCTCATGGACTTCATCCTGTCCGGAGCCTCTCTGATGAAAAACTCAAGTTGTCCGACATAGACAAAAGCTTCCCCTGCACCCACGAGGAAGTATTGTGGGATAAGCCAGAAAGCACTTAGTTTGGTATTTTGGTGAACTGCGATGTTCCTTCTTTCTTTCTCTACTATTGCGGAAGCTACCATGGCCGCCATTGATAAAATGAGTCCAACTCCAACCCTTTGAAGGCTTGTTATTCCTTGGGCATTGTTGGTGAGTTTCCGAGCAAGGGGGACAAATAGTTTCTCGTTTAAGGAAGTAAAGACGAGGATGGTGATGAAGAGGAACACCGAGAAAGAACCCGCTGGGATTTCAAAGGAGCCTACTTTTCGGTTCATGAAAGTGGCTTGTTCAATGGTGAACGTAGTCATCTGAGAGTAGACCGTCCAGAAGAGGATACATGTCGACCAGATCGGCATGAGCTTGAAGACCAGTTTCACCTCTTCAACTTGGGTCACTGTGGATACTATCCATGAGTTGCTTCTGTTTCCTTCATGAGCAGCATATTCATCTAGGATTGCAGCTTTGTCTAGACACCTAACCATTCACATGCGTAGATAAACAAAAGCTAGTCAATGCCAGTGAAGAAACTTGATGTTTTAAAGTTAGATGGCCAAGTTCTGATTATGCACGTATGTAGATATTCGGATTCGGATATTTTAGGTTCCTCACGCCCATTTCTCATTTTGCACCCGCATATTTAAAAATGTGATTTTCTATTTATTCAATCCAAAGGCAAAAAATAAGCAGTGTGTGCAGGGAAGAAAATGACGTACGAAAATCACTTCATGATATATATATATATATGGAATAATGGCTTGTAAGTAAACTTACTTGAGCCTCTCTGTGTGGGGGATCTTGGCCTCTTGGCATCCATTCAAAAGGCTTGGATGAGATGGATGAGGATAAGCCCTCTTCTTCCAAGCCAAAAATATCACTCTCCATATGACAGTTAAAGGGCTGCCTCGAGGCTTGCTGAACCGATAAAACCTCGTTCCCGCGAGCAATACGATGATCGCTATGATCATCGCCCCAGCCGCTATTCCATAACCCAACCCTCTGCTAACATTGACTTGCACATACACCAGCACAACGACGGCAAACAGAGACCCAATGCTGATGCCGAAGTAGAACCTGTTGAAGAAAAAGATCATGGCCTTCTCTTCCTTGGGGTCCGCACCATCGAATTGGTCGGACCCAAAGCCTGAGACGTTGGATTTTATGCCACCACCACCCAGTGCTGTAGTGTACAAAGCAGCATAGAGTAGGGCTAACTGGGTTCCGTTGGCCTCAATGCATTGATGGTGTTGCTGTCTGTAGTCATCACATGGAGGTGGTCTCATGCTATGAATCGATGTCGCCAATGTCAACAATATTATCCCCTAAGATGCAAGAACAAGAACAATTCAGCTTTTAAACTGCAGATTTGGACTTGAAAATTTTTCAAAAGTAGCAAATTTTGGATATGTAAAAGGCTTTTAGCCTAGCATTTTAAACTTCTCGAATCTAAGCAATTGAGGGCTTGAGCATATCGAAGGGGGTTCGAGCACTGCTGGAGAACTGCTTGAGGGGGTTTCGATTGATTCTTATTCATATAGATCTTAAAAATAAATCATTACGCGCTTCCTAAAAGGTGAATATTTCTTGGTAGAATGACTTTTGAGGAGTGCCAAACGAAAAGTGGGCTAGAAGTCTTTAATGTGTTCGTAAAAAGGTTAATATTGCAAATTGTCCTTGGCTCAAAACTTACCACAGCCGTTATGGTTGCAGAAAGTGCAACTGTGAGGTACCTTCCAAGCTTAGCATCTGCTAGGAACCCACCAAGGAGGCCAAGGAGGTTCAAAGTGCCCATGAAATTGGTCACTATGTTTGCAGATTTTGCAGAAGATAAATGCAAATTTCCAACCAAGTATGTTACCAAATTCATAGAAATTCCCATCACACATATCCTCTCAGCTAGTTCAATTCCTGCAACACTCATCATGAAGAAAAAAAAAATCACCTTAAGATAATGCATATAATGGCTAGACGTGATCCGTCCATAACTCAAACGTGGATATCAGAAAAAGAGAATTTAAGTCGAAAATTTAGAATAAAGCACCCAAAATAAGCCCTGCAGCAAGCCATCCACCAGTTTTAGATTTGTCCGCCGGATTTCCTCTAAAATCCACCAAATCTCCATCTTCCTCACCTCTCCTTGAGATCAAAACCTGTTGAAGTGAAGGAAAAAAATGTAAAAAGAAAGAAAAAAACTCATTGAAAAATTTCAAGTTTTTAGTATAATATTGAAGTTGTACGAGTAAGTAGCTACCATTTTTTAGAGAGAGAGAGAGAGAGAGAGAGTGCTTTTTCTTGTTCAGAATTTGCAGTGGTAGCATGAGATTCCATGAATGATTGGAGGTTATAAAGAGAAGTGGGAGGGATGGGGAATAGTAGCTTTGTCACGGTCTCACAATTTCTGGTGCATGGTGAAGAGCAGGTAAGGCACTCCACATAGTTAAAGGCATGTGACCATTTTCGAATACGTACAGGCCGGACCTTAGAATTTGGGGCCCTAGGCAAGCCTTCGAAGTGAGGCCCTAAAATTCTTTGATCTCCGGTCCTTTGTATATTAATTTGCATAAAAAAAGAATTCGCTAAATACATAAAAAGTTATATTTCACATCAAATATCATTAAAAATTAATATCAAAAGAAGAAAAATATACAAACATTATTTAAACATTACACGATTCACGTTTTTAGACACAAATGTACTAAATGTTTGCAGTCAAGAGTTTAAGATTGAAAGTGAAGAACAATAAAACTTGATGATCACGAGAGTAAATAACAATAAAACTTGATTGACGAGTATAATAAATTCAACGCCAATTGTTTTTCTTGTGTTTTTTTTCCTTCTAAAATCAACATCACACTAACTAATTGAATATTAAAATAATCCATTGAATAAAAAGTTATTGAAAAAAAATATATATAATTCAAAGTTTTGATTACCTTAAAGTACAATCTTAAGACCATATGATAGTTGGTTTAAACATTCAATAGAAATAGAGAGAATAGGAAGTTGGTTTAAACATTCGATAGAAATTGAGAGAATGAGAAGTTGAAAGAAAAAAGATTGCAAAGAGACTTGAGTTTTATAACTTTATATGCATTTGGACAGATGGATTGGGAGTTGGACAGATAGATCGGCAGTAAATTTGAAAAACAAGAAAAATTAAGAAAAATCTAGTGACTGAAAGGCAGTTTCGTGTTTCAAATGAATTACGATATTTCTTACTTTTTTTGTATTTATATGTTAATTTCAGGATATAAATTTTTTTTTGAGGCCCTTCCAAAGTGGGGACCCAAGGCGGACGCCTACTTGGGCTACCCTTAGGGCCGGCCTTGAATACGTAAATATGTTTTTGTGGTTTTTGTGCTTGCAACCAACAATGGAAAGTGACAATTCACATTTTTTTGATAGACTTGAGAAAGGAAAAAGGCTACCGCTCCATATCACTTCGATGCCATAGATAATATCTTATGCAGAATCAAATCAAATGGTCCACCGCCCCTTCACAAATTTCTATCTTTCGAATACATGTAAATCTCTTATAAATTACACGTATCAAGTACATTTAGACGACTTTACGTCAACAAAAAATTTAAAGTTGGAACATATGTATAAGTTTACAGTTCGTATTTCTTTTACTATTAGATTGTATTTTTCCAGTTTTTTTTTTTCTCAAATGAAGAAAGATTAGGCAAGATTAGTTTTTCAGCAATGGTCGCGTACAAGACACATACCCTCCCCGAAAGGGGGATGACCATTACTTATTTATAAATGAGTATTGTTAGTATTAACAAACCCTAATTAAATAGTTCTTTTCACTATTTGGTGCCCATTATTGCGTGCTTGATTTGAATCCTTTGCAACTGTTATAATCCTCAAGGTTCACGAGTCATAATGTTGGATTCAATAAAACAAAAGCACCTATATGATAAGTTTAACTTTTCAATAATCATAATTAGCCAAAAAATAATGAACTACTTTTGCTGGACCGACCACAATCGTGTACAGGTGGAATATCCTTTTGAGTCTTGATCAGGGCAATGTTGCTCTCAGTACAGTGTGATACTGTTTAATTGTCATTGAAGAGACCCAAGGTGTCCATTCTCGGGGTTCTCTTTCTATGGTGTACAGATCTCTTTCGAGGTACTATCAAGTTTATACATTAATGATACAATCAATCGTCTATGTGTGCATGAGTTGATCTATACTGTTATAAACTTAACCTACACGCGTTTTCATGACTGATTATATCGTGACCCTTAGTTAGTTGAAAGATAACTTCAATGCGCGCAACATAATATATGACCATGTTATAAGAAAATTGAGCATAATTTGATCAAAGTGTAAAGAAGCAATAGTATTAATGTTCGTATAATCAGCTTGATATATAGAAACTTTTGTCAATTACAATTTCATAATCAATGAGGAAGTCAAAGAAACAGATGGAAGAATTATTTCAAAGGAATCATAGCAAGCAACTTAAGCTTTATTTAGCTCTCTTTTTCTTTAGCAAAATTTGGAAAGTAGCCAAATTGAGTTATGCGGAAGGCTTTTAGCCAAAATTTTAATATTTTTAGCATTTTAACTACTTGAAATGCTTGATGGGGTCTCGAGTGGTTATAGTTCTAAATTATGAAGAAAGAAATAATTTTAGCTCTCGAAACTCGAGTTTATACATAAAGCTCGACATAGTCTTTTTACTTGAATAAAATCCAATAACTAGGCTCCACATAAGCTAATTCATTAATTATGTTTAACTTTACACATTTTTCATTTTCCAGATGCCTAAAATACCCCTAATTACAATTTTAATGTATACATTTAATTCTATGCAGACTTGAAGGAAGGGATTAATGAAAAAAAATGTATTAATGTTTAAATTCATTGCATATTAATATATCATAACAAATTGTATGTTAATGCTTCTAGCAAAAAAAATAAAAAAACATTAATGTTATACTTTCCATCCAATTTCATAATTATTTTTCAAATTTTCATAAATTAGACAATTTTAATTTAATCTTGTCATTTTCTTACCAAATGGAAATTGAAAGGGAACTATGGAGTAA
This sequence comes from Malus sylvestris, assembly GCF_916048215.2. Lineage (NCBI taxonomy): Eukaryota > Viridiplantae > Streptophyta > Magnoliopsida > Rosales > Rosaceae > Malus > Malus sylvestris. Next base: position 8,393,313 of record NC_062268.1, read on the forward strand.
TTTATATAAAAATATAGGTAAATTATTTGGACATATGTGTTAGTAATAAAATATTCCCAGTATTTGTAATAATACATGCAAAATAATTTACCTACAAAATAAAAAAATGTTATTTGATTCAATATTAATTTATCTGGCAACGATGTGCCTTGTTAGCATGGTAACGAGAGGTGCTCGGCTTTATGAAGGCAGAGATTGCTAAAGTGCGGGATAAGTTGGGTGTGTTGTTTGAGCATCCACCTTCGACTGAGTTATATGGGGCAAGGGGGAGGTATTGGGTCAGCTTGATTCACTTCTTGGGCGGGATGAGACGTATTGGAGGCAACGTTCGCATGTACAGTGGTTACAGGAAGAGGATAGGAATACAAAGTTTTTCCATTTGCGGGCGTCCAATCGTAAACGGAAAAATACTATTAAGGGGCTAATGGATGCGCAAGGAGTGTGGTAGGATTCCAGGGTTGGAATTCAAATCATGGTTGTAGGGTATTTTCAAAATATTTTTCACTCCCGTGGTGTTCTTGACAATGCGGTACAAGAGGTGATGGCGGCTTACTCCCAACGGGTTACCCCCGAAATGAATGCGGAGTTGTTGAAGCCTTACTCGGAGGAAGAGGTTAGTGTTGCACTTTTCCAAATGCATCCATCCAAAGCCCCAGGTTCGGATGGTATGCCACCTTTGTTTTTTCAAACGTTTTGGCATGTTGTTAAGCATGACGTGGTGAATGCAATTCGCTCTTTTCTCACCTCTGGACGAGTACTATGGGAGGCTTGTTTCACTTATGTTGTATTAATTCCTAAGGTAAATCAGCCACAGGAAATGTCACAATTGCGCCTAATTAGTATATGTAATGTAATCTACAAGATTGGTGCAAAGGTGATTGCGAACCGATTGAAGAAATTTTTTTAATGTCATAATTTCTCCACATCAGAGTGCCTTTGTTCCAGGGAGGTTGATTTCTGATAACACTTTGGTGGCAACGGAAATAGGTCATTTCCTTCACAATAAAAGGTGGGGACGGGAGGGATCCTTTGCACTCAAATTGGATCTGAGCAAGGCATACGATAGGGTGGAGTGGAATTTTTTGGAAGCTATGATGTTGAGGTTGGGGTTTGATAGTAGATGGGTGCCTGTCGTGATGATGTGTGTGAAATCGGTTTCATACTCCTTTTTAGTTAATGGCGAGGAATGTGGGTTTGTTTTGTCATCTCGCGGTCTTCGTCAGGGTGACCCTTTATCTCCTTATTTGTTTCTTCTTTGTATTGAAGGTTTGTCAGCACTTATTGCGCATAAAGAAGATAGGGGAGTGATTGGTGGGATAAGGATTTGTGATGGTGCTCCTAGTGTTCATCATTTGTTGTTTGCCGATGATAGTTTCTTGTTTGGTAAGGCGAAGTTGGAAGAGTGTGCACAGGTTCAACATATTCAGGTCAAGAAATAAATTTGGGTAAAAGTAGCATTGCTTTAGTGCTAACGTGAAAGGCCGTGAGCAGAAAGGGTTGGCATATTTTTTGGGTGTTCAATTGGTGGAGCGGTATGAGAAATATTTATGCCTGCATGTGTTTGTGGGTAAGAACATACAGCAAACTTTTGCTTATATTAAGGAGAGAGTTCATACGAGGCTATGTGGGTGGAAAGGAAAGTGTTTAAGCGCAGTAGGACGGGAGTTGCTTGTGAATGTGGTGGCTCAGGCATTGCCTTCATATACTATGAATTGTTTTATGCTTTCGAAGACTTTTTGTGATGATCTACATCAGCTCATGGCTCGATTTTGGTGGGGTAGTGATCCTGACTCAAGGAAAATTCATTGGAAGTCGTGAGATAAGTTGTGTTTGGCTAAACCGGAAAAGGGTATAGGGTTCCGAAACCGTTATGCCTTTAATCTGGCAGTGTTGGCAAAACAGGGATGGCGTATTCTCCAGGATCTCGAGTCTTTGACAATAAGGTTGTTTAAAGCAAAATATCACCCTCATTTGTCGTTTTGGGATGTTTCAGTCCCCTCTTATTCGTCGTATTGTTGGTTTAGCATACTCAAAGCTAGAATTGTCTTGGATAAGGGGTCCAGATGGTTGATTGGTGATGGGGCATCCTGTCACATCCCGACCCGGGGCGGAACACTTCCCAGGCCCGCTCCACCACCGTAGCACAATATTGTTCGCTTTAGGCTTACCATTCCCTCACGGTTTTGTTTTTGGGAACTCACGAGCAACTTCCCAGTGGGTCACCCATCCTGGGAATGCTTTAGCCCCCTTCTCACTTAACTTCGGAGTTCCTACGGAACCCAAAGCTAGTGAGCTCCCAAAAGACCTCGTGCTAGGTAGGGATGGGAATATACATTTAAGGATCACTCCCCTGGACGATGTGGGATGTTACAATCCACCCCCCTTAGGGGCTCGACGTCATCGTTGACACACCACGGCCAGGGTTAGGCTATGATACCAAATTTGTCACATCCCGGTCCGGGGCGGAACACTTCCCAGGCCCGCTCCACCACGGTAGCATAATATTGTCTGCTTTGGGCTTACCATTCCCTCACGGTTTTGTTTTTGGGAACTCACGAGCAACTTCCCAGTGGGTCACCCATCCTGGGAATGCTCTGGCCCCCTTCTCGCTTAACTTCGGAGTTCCTACGGAACCCGAAGCCAATGAGCTCCCAAAATGCCTCGTGCTAGGTAGGGATGGGAATATACATTTAAGGATCACTCCCCTGGGCGATGTGGGATGTTACACGTCCGTACATGTATGGAAAGATCGGTGGGTACCTAGACCATCGACTTTTCGTCCTATAACCCAGCCGCCTCCCTCAAGGGAGAATATGTTGGTGCAGGAATTGATTGATGAGGAAATGAGAATGTGGTGTGAAACTGCATTGAGTGCATATTTTGAAGATGAGGATAAGGAGCATATTCGTGCTCTACCAATTAGCCATCGTCTACCTTCGGACAAGTTGGTATGGCACTATACTGATAGGGGTCAATTCACGGTTAAAAGTGCTTATGGGGTTGCTTGGGATTATGTTAAACCACCTTCTTTGAGTGCTTCTTCTTTAGCTCTTGGTGGTAATCCATTTACTCCGTTATGAAAGGAAATATGGCAGGCCGGAGTCCCGCCGAAGGTGCGAAATATGATATGGTAGACTTGTCAAGACTTTCTTCCGACAAAAGAGAATTTGTCAAATAGAGGGGTTAGTTTGGATTCGTTGTGTGTTTTATGTAGTGGAGAGCCAGAAACGGTGGTGCATGTTCTTAAGGATTGTTCATTTGCCAGAGCTACATGGTTTGCAACCCCATGTAGTTTTCTAGTTGATTCTGTTCCCTGTGGATCGGTTAAAGAATGGTTCATGTTGTTACTTCAAAACCACCATTTGGACTTTAATTTTCTATGCATGGTGATGTGGCATTTGTGGCAGGAGAGGAATGATAGGATTTGGAAGGGGAAATCTCTAGCTATGGTGGCTCAGCGTGCGGTGTCTTGGTTGCAGGAATTTCGGGTCGCGGCAGAGCTTGTAACTACTGCTCAGCAATGTCGTCCTCGGGATGGGCTTACGGGTGATGGTGAAGGGTGGCGGAGGATTGGGTACGGTTGAATGTGGATGGTGCAACTAATTTGCAGAATAAGGTGGGTGGGGCGGGGGTGGTTCTCCGAGACGGGCAGGGACATTTTCTGGCTGCAACAATATCTTTCCTCCCTACGGTGACGTCTACTCTCCAAGCAGAAATGTTAGCCATTAAGCGTGGTGTAGAGCTCGCCCATCAGCTTGGCTTTTAGAAGGTTCTAGTTCGAAGTGACTCCTCCAAAGCAATTTCCATCATTCACACTTGTGTTGACCGTGCGTCGGCTATGGATTTGTTAGCGGGGGATGTCCTACATATTGCAGAGGCTTTTATTGCTTCTAAGTTTATTTCCGTTTCTAGGAATAATAATAGTGTTGCTCATTGTTTGGCAAATGTTGCATTGTCTATTTAAACAAGCATAGTTTGGGTTGAGGAGCCTCCTAGTGTTATTTAGGATCTCCTTATCCATGATATTTTGTAATTTTCCTTTGTTAATGATATCGTCTTTTATTAAAAAAAAATATATTAATTTATCTGCATTTGATATAATAAAATATAATTGCACTATATATTACTGAATGTGCCCAATATATGTAATAATGGTATATAAGTTGATTAAAAAATAATATATCTACTACTTTTAGTTTTTGAATTTTAATTTACCTATTTTTTTTTTTGTACAAACATAATGTACCTACAATATATAATTCCAACTAAAACTAATATATAATTGCACATACATATATATTAGTAGTAAAATGTGCCTGGTGTATGTAATAATGCCTTAACAAAATTTACCTACAAAATAGAGGAATGTAATTTGATTGATTACTCTTCATCCCAGATTTTCGTTGTATGTTATACACATTCACTAATTTACCCAGTATTGCTTCCCATTTATCTTTTTTTTTACCATTATCCATTTTTCACCCGTCTACATGTTTTTTAACAACTTGAAAATTAAAAAAAAAAATTGTCATAATTTTCTTTTCTTTTTTGACAATTAAACACCGTTATGGGTACATTCATCATACATTTCCATATTTTAATTTTTTAAGTCTTTATATCATTCCAATAATTGAAATAATAGTTTACGAACAATATTTTTAACTGTTACCAATGAAGGTAAATATAATATTTGCTAAGTATTATTGGGTTACAAAAATTGTTTAGAAGACATTTCTGTCACAACATTTCTGTCAATTTTACGATTACCCGCAAGGAATTTAAATTAATTTGGCGAATTCCTTGATGATGAGAATCATCATTCCTGTAGCAGTGTTATTGACAGAAGGATCGATGAATTCCTTGCTAATTTATTGGGTGCTAAGTATTATTGGATCGAGAACATGGTTTGTGTTAGTTTTACATATATAAAATAAATGGGTAAACGGTTACCCGTTTATAACCGCGGTTAATACCCATAACCGTCCATTTAAATTTCACGGGTAAACGGTTATACCTATAACCGTTTATTTATCTAAATGGTTACTCATAACCGTAACTGTTTAATTTAAATGAACGGGTAACCGCGGTTACCCATAACCAATGGTATTTGGCCATCCCTATTGCTGCATGTTGAGCAGTAACTTTATCCTTTTGACAGTCTTACTTGAATGCATGCATGCGCAGTAACTTTATCCTACTCTGCCGATGATTTTAATTACCATGTGACTTTTTTTTTTTTTTTTTTTTTTTTTTTTGAAAGCAATTACCATGTGACTTTTACAGTCAAATTGATGCTGTCTTTGTCCATTCAAGTGGTGACAACACTATTAGAAAATAAGTTGAATTTGACTGTCAAAAGGAAGTTGGCATGTTTTGAGAGATTAGAGGGGCTCAAAACCATACAAGACTCGAGGAGCGCAATCAGGAGGAGGTCACGAGTTTGGTGAGTGTTACCAAAATTTTCCCTTTATACTTATAAACACGGATAGTACAACGACGAAGGGCACAAAATGGGCCAGAACGCCACCATTACAATGCCAAAAAAGGGCTTACGAGTTATAACCCCAGCACTCTTTTTCCCAGTACAATATCATATACCTAATATGAAGCAACGAAATCCAAATTTTGCCCCTGATCCATATTCTCTTGGTCTGAAAACTTTGCAAAAACCCCCACCAATGGTGCTGTATTATAAGTGCAAGCCTCAGTCTGCATATAATTATCCCTCCTGTCCACAAAATTATCTTTGCAATCAGGCCCTCCAACCAAAGCCCCGACCAAAACATTAGGGTTTGGCTCCTCCCTGGCGTACCAACTGTCATACCCCTGGGTGCACCCAATGAACCCTTTGTTCTCCCTATACGACTCCATGGATGCTCCTCTATGGTGCACCCTCTGAGGGTATTTTGGTCCATATCCCACCAAGTAGCTCATGTTCAAAGGGTTGGAGCCCAAAATATAATCTATCTGTGATTTTGCAAAGCTGAGGACTTCTTCATGGCCCGCCGTTCCACCATGGCAATTGAGATTTCCGTTCGAGGTTTTGAGGAAGTCTGAGTAGACTGTTAGGAGGAATGACGCTGCTGAAACGTACTGCATGTTATTCCATTGCCTTATGTACAGAAGGCCTGCCGGTGTGAGTTCCACATTTTTGGCCGCAGTATTTTTGTTTAGGCATGAGCACATATAGTAGTCTGCTTTTGATTTATATAGCTCTAGTATGTGACAGTGTTTCTTGTGTTTTTCTTCTAAAAGCAACTGCAGAAGAACAAGAAAAAGGAGTATATAAGATAGAATGTACTCTTCTATGAAGGGTTTAAAGGGTTGTAAATGTGATGATAACACAACTCGAACACAAAATCGCGGATGCATAGGCAAAGTTTTAACCACATAATCTGTTTTTATTTTTAAGCATTCTAGAAGTGAGAAAAATCTTATATTCGAAAACAAAACTGCAAATGCAAAAGTGAGTGCTTTTAACCCCTTAACCCGTTTGTACTCATTGACAGAACAAATTCTCTTTTACTCTTTTATGGAGAGTTTAACTTTCTTAAATTTTGAGATTAAGGGTAGTAAAAATGACAATATCAAAAGTCGAGTCAAATACACATAATCTTAGATGTAAAAATGAATGTTATTTAACATTTAATTCATCATTTTCTATTAATATGTAAGTATGAAAATTTAACTTGAACAGAACACCGCAATTGAAGATGTGAATGCTTTTAACCACTTAATCATGGAAACCTTCCCTTAGCGAAATTTACTTATAATGTATCACTAAATGTGTACAATTATATATTTATCTATTTTATTATATGATTATTTATCTGTATATATAACTAATAAAACGATCAATTAATTTGGAAAATGATCATCGCCGGATCATTTTCCTAGGGATCCTAGGGATCACATGAGTGTGACCATTCATCAGATATCGTGCGATCAGAAATCATTTCAAAATTTTAAATTTTAAATTAAATATAAATAGTATCTAACGAAAACTGACTGCACGATATACAATGAACGGTCACGATCGTTGTCACATCCCGGCCCGGGGCGGACCACTTCCCAAACCAATTATTTATCTGTATATATAACTAATAAAACGATCAATTAATTTGGAAAATGATCATCGCCGGATCATTTTCCTAGGGATCATAGGGATCACATGAGTGTGACCATTCATCAGATATCGTGCGGTCAGAAATCATTTCAAAATTTAAAATTTAAAATTAAATATAAATAGTATCTAACGAAAACTGACTGCACGATATACAATGAACAGTCACGATCGTTGTCACATCCCGGCCCGAGGCGGACCACTTCCCAAACCCGCTCCACCACCGTAGCACGATATTGTCCGCTTTGGGCCCTGACCACGCCCTCACGGTTTTGTTTTTGGGAACTCATGAGCAACTTCCCAGTGGGTCACCCATCATGGGAGTGCTCTGGCTTCCTTCTCGCTTAACTTCGGAGTTCCTACGGAATCCGAAGCCAATGAGCTCCCAAAAGGCCTCGTGCTAGGTAGGAATGAGAATATACATTTAAGGATCACTCCCCTGGGCGATGTGGGATGTCACAATCGTCGAATCCCTAGGATCCTAGGAAAAGGATCCGGCGAGGATCCTTTTCCAATTAATTTGAGTCGTATGCATCATATGAGGAGGACACCTATGGCACCTAGTCTCTCTTCAACACGTGTGGGTGGGTCTCGTGATAAACCAAGCTTAGGAAGGTTGTGCTTGTGCTTCATCAAACAAAGGAAGAGACTAAGGGCATGTTTACCAAAGGGGAATGGAATGGTGGAATCGGAATTGCACATATCTCTAACCATTCCAGCATTTACCAAATCATCAGGAATCAAAATAATTGTGGGACCCACATAAAATCAGGAATTCCAACTCTTGAATTGGTCGGAGTTCGATTCTTGAGTGGAATGAGGTATTTGAATTCCTGGAAATGGTGTCTATTAGGAATCCAAATTTTATACCAGTAAAACCATAAAACTTCAAAAGTGAGAACTTTGTTAGTGTTTGTAGCCCTTACGATCGTGATAGCTGGCCATAGGTGATGCCTTCAAGCCCTTGCTTGACAAGGCTTGCGTTCCCGGATCAAGTGTGGGTCGACAGCAGAGAAAGATGGGGACGAGAGAGATGCCTGGAGAATTTTACAAAGAGGTGGGTCAGTAGAGAAAGATGGGGAAGATAGGGGAAGAGAGAGAGATGCCCGGGAAATTTAGAAATGGATGGGTCTGCACAATAGATGGGGGAGAGAGAGGACATGAAGTGATATTTTTTTTTTCTTGAGGTTTATTTTATGTTGTTAACTAGTAAAGACCAATAAAAGAATAAAAGTTACTAGAAAATAAAAAAAATAGTTATTCTCTCTACCGAAAAATAAAAGAATATTAGTTTTACTAAAAATAATTAGATATAAAATAAATTAGTTACAATAGGGGTATTTTAGTAATCACATTAATTTTCATTCCGAATCATTTGAATTAATAAACAGTTTATATAAATCAATATCATTCATACTCCGATTCCAACCAATTTTAATATACATCTTTAACATGAATTTGATTCTGATTCCACCTTATTTTAATTCTTCATCAATTCAATTTATCTTCAATTTAATACATATCAATTTGATTATGGATTAGTAAACATTAACTAAATAAAAGAACTGCATCCACTCCATGGATTAAAATATCGATAATATCGGCGATATTTCGCCGATATTATCGTTTTGGTAAGGGTCCGATATTTTTACACCTATCCACTTGATTATCGTCAATATATCGAGATAATATCGATAATATCGCGATAATATCGATATTACCGATATTATCTCGATATATTAGGCTGGGAGCCGGAGACTCCTCGGAGGCGCCACCCTGAGCGCAGATCCGAAGGCCAGAGCGGTGACGGCGGTGGCGACGAGGGTGGATACGAACGAGGGGGAGATGGATGCGGCGGGGGAGGTTGGGAAGGGAGCCGGAGACTCCTCGGAGGCGCCACCCTGAGCGCAGATCCGAAGGCCAGAGCAGTGACGGCGGTGGCGACGAGGGTGGATACGAACGAGGGGGAGATGGATGCGGCGGGGGAGGTTGGGATGGGAGCCGGAGACTCCTGGGAGGCGCCGATGGCGGAGAGGACGAAGATGAGGGAAGAGAGAGAGAGAGAGAGAGAGTAAATTCAATTTTGGGTTTCTGAAAGTGAAGGGCGAAGAAGAACGAAGATGAGGGAAAAGAGAGAGAGAGAGAGAGAGAGAGAGAGAGAGAGTAAATTCAATTTTGGGTTTCTGAAAGGTCAAAAGTTAGTGATGGGGGGGGGTAAGGTGGACAGCTATTTACATCAGATGGGTTATTATAAAAACCACCCACTTGCATGGGCGTGGGATTTTTATATTTTAAAAGTTTGGGAGGTGTATTATATTATTATATGTATATAAATGTTATATAAATTATAAATTATTAGATTTTTTTTTCTTAGGCAAACATATTAGATATATACATAAAACATTCACATATGTATGTTCTTTTATAAGAAATAACATATTATTCAATAATTATTTACATCTGATATAGTAAATTTAATTAATTCATATAATATATAAGAAATTTACCTAAATCTGCCTAGACCGCCTAGGCGCCCGCCTAGATCCCACCTAGCCACCTAGGCGCTAGGCGCCAGCCCACCGCCCGACTAGTGCTTAGCGTTTTTTAGAACCTTGGTATTTATAGCTGGGGTTTTTTGTGGGTAGTGGCGGGCAGGTCGGGCAGCTGCCCGTTAGAAACAGGCTGGCCAATTGTTATTGGTTCGGCTCAACAGCTCACATTGCTTAATCGCTTGCTTAAATGAGTGTAAAATATTGTACTAATTCATTATATATAAATGATTATGGTGTGTTTAAACTTCTTTCATTAATTACTACATATTTTCTACACTCACAATGTTTGCCAGCTCGCTATATAATCAACTTAAATAAGTTAAATCCATCATGCAATGCATTTCCTTCCAATTTTTTGTGATAAATTAATAGATAATTGACTAAATAAACATCCTGCAAAGTTTCAATAAAAATTTCCAAGTTTTTCTTACAATTTCCGTGGTTTCCATGTAATTTTTATCGATATCGATATTATCCCGATATTTCCATCGATATTTCCGTGTTTTCGAACTACCGATATTTCCGATATTACCGATATTTTCTTCCTTGATCCACTCAATTTTAGAAGTGGGCCATCCCCATGCAAACATCAGGCCCCACTTTAAGATTCAATACAAAACTGATTAGATCAGCGATCTTTAGTTTACTGCACTCCATGATGACATCTACTGATCTAAATGCAGCACCTTATCATCTCCCATCTTTTACTTTACGAGGGCACAAACTCTACTCGGGCATCGGGCTGATGGGATTAGGGGTGGATTTTTTTGCCAAATTGCCGTGCCAACCGAATTACCAACCGTGCCATACCGATTTTGTGCCAAATTTTTTGTGCCAATCGGTAATGGTACGGTATTGTACCGTACCGAAATTTCTTGGTACGGTATTGGTAATGGATATCATTACCACGGTATTACCTTACCGTACCGAACATATAATATAATATATAAATTATAAATGATATAATATATAATTATATAACACATATTTATAATATTCTAATAATTTGATATGATGAAAGAGGCTCAACCTCGGTTCAAGATTCCAAATAGGAAGAAGATTGCGGCCAATGTGTGGGATTTATATGTGTTGGAGAAGTCTAAGTTATTTGAAGCAATGCATAATCAAAAGGTAAGTATCACAACCGATACTTGGACATCGGTACAAAACATTAACTACATGGTAGTTACCGCTCACTTCATGGATAGTGAATGAAAGTTGCACAAACGGATCATAAACTTCATAAAGATCACGGGTCATAAGGGAGAAGACATTGGGAAAGTTCTAGAAGTGTGTTTGAACCAATGGAGGATAGAGAAGATCTTTAGCATGGGGGAAACTTCTATTTGTTTTGGTTCGTAACTTCTATTTGGATTGTAAGCTTAATTTTCATCATGAATTTTGATGCATAATTTGAATTATTGTGTGTGTGAATTGTAAATGATGAATAATAGATGAATTTAGGCTACAATGTATGAGATAAAGGTACAATAAAAAAGTTTTGCCCTTGAATTGGGTTAAAAAAGCAAAAACAAATTTTGTTCCAAAACAAAGTGGCAATTACCATTGCCATACAATGCCAACCGAACATTTGGCAATACCGAACTTCGGTATACCGAAAGTTTGGTATGGTAATGGTAATAGATTTTACTAAACCGAAAGTTTGGTACGGTAATTGGTACGGTAATTGGTACAAGGGTTTTGGTACGGTAACCGTACCGAACCCACCCCTAGATGGGATACATTTTTCAATGAGATTGGAACATATAATGATACATTACGTGTTATTATACAAATAGTAAGATATGTGTTTTAAAAAGTTAATAACTTAAAAAATAAAAAATTTCATCATTTATATAAAAACACGTAATATATTACTGATTACAATGTACAATTTCTCGTGGAGATGATCTTTGTACTTTCTTTCAACCACTCAGGGTGCGAAAAGTGGCGCAACTTTCCTCACCACTATCATGCAAAGCATCATTTTGCACATGGTTTTGTGCAGGGACAAGAATTGTCTGCCTTTCCATTTTCGTTGCCCTCTCGTGCCCTTCTATTTGTATGGTCACGGTTAAGCCACGTCAACATTTTATATTACTATTCATTTTTATCTTATTATCTCTATAAAAAAATATATATAAAATGTTGATGTGGCTTAACCATGATCATACAAAACAGAAGGACACCAGAAGTTAGAGGGCGGACAATCATTGTCCTTTGTGCAGAAGGTAATTTTTTTCCCTTTTATTTTGGTGCTTAATTGAAAACCCTAGTGGTGTGCCTTAATTCGGGCTCACTCCATGTAATAACGAACTTTATAAGGTAAAAGCATGATGTAAAAGTTTCTTTTATCATTTCATGTTCGAATGCCAAAAAGAATTGAGAGTATAATTTTTGGCACCAATGAACTAGCTAGACCACAATCAAAAAGAAAAATCAAGGAAAAAAAAAATTAAGTTATATAAAGTTTAACTTGAGTAATTATGTATAACCTAAATTAATCACATTATTCACCATTTCTTTCATGAAAAAAAAAAACGTAAATTCAACATATGAGTTCTCAAGAAAAAGATACAAGGCCCATCTTTAGTAGCAGACTTCGTATCAACACTCGTAAGGAGCCAAATTAATGTGTTAGATGTATTTAGACGTTTTCTATTTCTTTAAATACGACTACGTTGTAATTTATGTAACACAATCAGTAAGTATAATATGTTGCTTTTTGAGTTTGAGATAAGAAGTGAAAAGTTGAGAAAGTTACCTTGGAAGCAAGGAGTTGAAGGCCAGCGAACTTAACATCCCAACTGAACTCTGTCATTGCCCAACCAATGCCACCAAAGCTATTAGCCTTGTTAATTACATACTGCAAATATTCCTCATTGTCGGTGGCTTTGTACAGCCACAAAGCTGCCCACAGCAACTCGTCCTTAAACCCACTCACCGACGCATAGTAGCTCTTCACCACTTCCAAGCTCCCATCATACTTCTCCCTATAATTGTCCCCAAACTCAAACAACTACACATATATCCACCCAACAAAAAACAATTTCAATTTTAACTTAATTACAAAATCTTACATGCACTTGCAATGCTGCTTAATAAAGTCAACCACATAGTGTCATGTGCGTAACTTTCTCACATAACATTATGCTATTAACTTAGAGTATTGTCATGGTAACAACCAGATTTTGTCAAGATTAAGTTAAATTGTACCTGTTGGGCGTGGTGTAGGAGGAGGTGGGAATAATGTGGATTACTTTCCTTGAACACCAAGGCCGCGGCCGCCATTGCAGCGGCGCTCTCTCCGGCAAGGTCCGACCCGGGATTTTTCTCGTCTATTTTGTAAGCTCGCCTTGATGTCGTCATGTCCTCCGACCGTTGCCAGCAGTAATGATCAGTGTCCCCATCACCAACCTAGGAGCACCACATTGAACTGTATATTAAATGTGCTCAAACAGTTTTGTGCTAATTAACTAATTGATTTAATCACTATGTGTGTAACTGCTAATTGATTTAATCACTATGTACCTCTGCCCATAACACATTGGGACTCGTGTGAGCTTTGATGAAATAATCAGTCCCCCATTTGATCGCCTCCATTGCATGTTCCAATTCTCCGGCGGCCGCAATCTGCTGCCGGTATTCTATAACACTCCAGGACAGCATCGTCACTGTAAATGCCATCGGCAATCCGAACTTGACGTGATCGCCGGCATCATAATATCCTCCTACCAAGTCCACCTACATCAAAAGATGTATACACTTAAAATTTTCTATTAGTAGACTTAATTATGAAATTAAATTTTTGGGACATTAACGAACCCCTTGCTCTAGGCCATCGGTGAGGCCGGAATGGCCGCGCCAGGTGACTCTCTGGTTGTACGGCAGGCGGCCGGAGCGTTGTGATTCGAAGTATAGGAGACTCTTTGTGAGGGCATCACTGTAATTGAAAGCTCCGGCGGTGGTGAAAATGTTGAGGGTGAGTAGAAGAAGAAGAAGATTATGCCATTGTGTCTTCTTCTTCTTCTCCTCCATTGTTCAGTCTTTCTTCCCTCCCTACGGAAGTTTTTTTTCTCTTTCTCCAAGAAGCGAAGGGAAGAATGGGAAAAGTAAGCCAGCTCGCTTTCTCAGTTTGAAAACATAGTTTGTCAGTACTCTCTCTCTAGTACTAAATTGGTGTTTAGGCTTTGATAGGTCATAGGTGTCTTTGTGCATGTGATTTTCACATGAGAGTGATTTTTGCAAAGGCTTTACTCTCTTTTTTGTCTCGGACCCGGTTTCTCTGCCATCTAAGTTCTCATACACTTCCATCCTCTCCTATTTTGTACGGTTACGGTTAAGTTATGTCAATATTTTATATTGATTTTTTTATAGAGATAATAAGATAAAAAACAATAGTGATATAAAATATTGACGTGATTTAACCGTGATTGCACAAATAGGAGAGGATGAGAATGTATGAGAACTAGGAAGGCAGGAACCAGATCGTTTTGTCCCATATGGTGAAATTTTTCGACACGTCTTTATTAGGACGGTTTTCATGCTAGGTGTAATCACTATAAGTTTAAAATTCAAATGAGACTAAAATATAGGAAATCCTAAGCTATTGTGAGAGGCATCATATATGGATGACATGTTCAAACATCTTACTTAAGATTTCTTATAGAGAAACAACAATATTTTTCCAACCCTAGCTAGCAACATAAGATAAAATGTAATATTCTTACGACACTTGTATGCAACACAAAGTTCTCTGAAGATCCTACATGAAAGATACTCATATTTTTAGACTGTGAATCTACGCTACATAATAGGGTAGTTAATTTTGTATGGCAACGAGAAAAAGAACGATCATATAGTCATAGATTATGGGTAGGGTTTGCGTGGTTTTGGAAGATGGGTAATACACCAATAATTTGGACCTCTTTGTCTCTTGGAGATAGAAGTGCCAAGTTGTCACCATGTCTTGTAAATTACTATTTCAGCATCGTTCTATCTAAATTCGAAAAACAACAAAGGTCATGGAAAGAGAGAGATAAAAACAAATGACCGAACAATGTCATCCTAACAAGAAAGTTTCTCTCAATTACAAGAGGCAGTTATAGTCAATCGAACAATGACTTGTATACTTAACAATTTAAATTAACAGTCTAATAACACATTAAAAACAAATTGAATTAATTAAGGGACACGAACTATAGAGAAACTACATTCAAACAATAAGAAAACAAAGGCCACAAACCATTGATTTTGTTCTTGATTACAACAATCAATCAAGAATGATGGTGGTGGTGGCCTTGCACAGAAATCCCACATCATATCATAATCATGGCGTTAGTAAAAAGCTTAACAAATGATAACAAAATTAAGAAAGTGATTACACGAAAATCTCATCAAAATGACAAATAAGTGGTCATCTATTATATATAAAGAGAATAGAAAAAGTGAATAGTGATTTAGTGTCACCACCATGCTTCAACAAAAAAATTTGAACAAAAATGCCCCCAAACAAAAAACTTCAAAGGCATTCCAAAATAATACATCAAATAAGGTAGGGGTATTTTCATCATTTTAACGGTATTTCTTTAATAATTTATTTTTTGGTGTTTTTTTTTAAATTAGTACCTCACAATAAGCTAACAATAATGTGATTCAATTTCTTTATTTTTAAACACGTTCCAAACATCTCAAGAGGCATGTAATACCGGTTATAAAAAAAGTTTTTCGCACACGGATAACAATGTGATTAAATAAGTTATCAAATGATTGTTTTTTTTAACAAACGATATTATCTACACTAGGGAAGAGATAGTGGGCTTAGCCTAAGAATGAGCTAGTAATAATGTGATTCAATCAGTTACTTATTAAATATCATTTTCTCTACTTTTAAACACGTTTAAAATATCATAACAGACGTGTAATGCCGGTTATAAAAAAGGTATTTCGCACACGGATAATAATGTGATTAAATTAATTATCAAATGATTTTTTTTAAAATAAAGAATATTATCTATACTAAGGGAGAGGGGGTGAGCTTAGCCTCACAATAGGCTAGCAATAATATGATTTAATCAATTATTTATTAAATATTATTTTCTCTATTTTTAATGTAAATTCTATATAAACCGATTTTATTATGTAAATTCAACTGCTTTAATTGGTTTATGAGGGATTTCTTCTAACATGATCTAAAATTATTTATTTACTTCAAATATTTGACTTTTTTTGTTTGTCAATTTATGCATATAAATACATTTAAAGTATATAAGTTGCAAGTAGCATGTCGTGATTTAAAATATATCTTTTACACGCGCGTTAGCCCGTGCATGAAGGCTAGTGTTCCTAAAAAGAAGAGGAATTCGGGAAATCTGGTAGTGCTGCAGCTAATGCCTAATTTGCCTACAGTGACGATACCCCGTTTTGACTGCTTAAATCTGTTGTCGGTGCCACCAACATCCACTTGAGTTGACCACACAAGCCTGCCGAGGTTAGGCTCCTCTGCTTGCGGTGTGACCGGCGAAAAAGCAAAACCGGCGGAGCCGGTCAAATGGAAGCACCGACTGGCTGTGGACCTGGGCATGTTCCCTCGCTGTCGGCGAGGGGAATTTACGTAAACAGTGATCAAAATTTGATTTCGACCTCGGCACATGAAAAACGAAGCTTCCCACCAAAAGCATTGAAATGGAAAGTCAAGAATTTTTTCACTCGTTTTTGTTTTTCATGGGTAAAAATACATTTTCTCGTTTCCCACATGATCATGACTGAATGAAATAATTTCATAAGTAATTTTTAACTTAATAGAGTTGTCATTCATTTATCCGTCAAAATGCTTTTAATATAGTGAATAGTCTTATCTAAACTAATTATCTCTATCAAACGAGACCTTAATGTTATTACAATATCAAGTATAGTAAAGCCTTGAGCATCAATATGTTGACTTCCACTGCTTAATTAATCTTGACATGAGATGGTAATGAATTTCTTACACTCTTGGTCTTGGGTTATGCTCCGTACAACCAAACACTTTAAATGCCCTATTCAGTTATAATGCCACGTTACCAGACTCAGTTATGGTGCATTTTTGTTCATCATCCTCAAATTGTGGTATTGTTCACCACCTTACTTATTACTATTAGATGAATTTAAATTTTGAAATTTGTGTCTATCTGCTACACATATCTTAAAATTTAAATTCATCAAACTATTGCAGATAGAGTGGTGAATATCAGATCATTTGAGAATCACGAGGAAACATATTCGCTCCTTGGTTTAACCCTAACACGTAACGTAATTCAATCAATTGATATGATATCTAGCTGCCGTTGGGTTAGTGCAATTTTGGTCCATAGATCACATCGGTCCAAGTAAGGACTCCGACCCAACTAGGGCTTGGGACCCAATTAAAAGGCTACACAAAAGTGACAAAACACTTGAATTGCGACGGCGGGTCCCCAGTTATCCTATTCCCTTGTGGGTCCCGCCCCGGACTTTGTCATACTGAAAATCACGTGCAGAACACGTGTCACTAAGAATCTCCTTTCTTCTCAAATCATGTTGATGATCGCGCTGCTCCAGAAACGAACTCCCTCCGAGTCTACTGTGATCCGATGTGGGTGGCTACCACCGTACATCACCCGCCCTTCCTTCCGGTTCATCTTCACCGCCGGTCCGAACCCGAAACTCGTGTATCATAATTTTCCGAAACCGAAATCGTTCCGTTTCGGACGCTTCGGTGTCCGGCTCCGCCGTAACAAGTATAAAGTTTCGGCGGCGAAGAAGCAGCTCACCGAGTTGGTGAATCAGAAACCAGGTCAAAGTATCTCACCTTATACTATTTATTTTACGATAATCAGAACGTTGTGATCATCTCACTGGCACTTTGTGCTTTGTCGTACTTGATTTAATGCTTGTAGAGACAATTAGAATATTACCATGCATAAAGTGCTTGAGAATTTGAGAGCGGGATGTCTCCTATGCATCTCAGGTGAATACTCGTTACGCTTCTAATTATTCAGTCGGAAATTTTGGTTTGGTGTTGATTGGAGGTCAAGTTTTCATGGTTTCCACATTGACGTTTTGAAATGAATGTGGGTATACCGCTTGCACAGACAACCAGCAACCCTAAGAAAGTGAAGGGCATAATTAGCAGAAAGTTGGACATGAATTGGGGTAAAAGTCATTGTCTTGATTCTTAAACATGGTCTTCAAACTAAGAAGGCATCACATCTCGTGAGTTATAATGTTGACTTGATGTAGGAAAATATCCTAAGTTCAAATTTTTATTCATTTGTTGATTGAAGAACGAAGGTACCGAAATGAGTTTGATTTGATAAACCACCTCTTTAAATTTGTTCACGATCGAGTTAATATGCATATATGAGTTAGGTTTGTTATTAGGTCAGTATATTTATCTCTTTAAACTCAAGTTCGAGTTTCTAATTTGAAGTAATTGTTGTAGAATATAGTCCTTATAAAAGAAGAGGCGGATCCGCAGCACCACTTTTTCTACACAAGTTTTTACTTGGACTCACTTTGTAATGTATTTTAACAATCCGACCTATCTATCTTTTAGGTCTTTTCTCAAATATCATATCTACCAAAAATCACTTAAATTTGAAACCGTATTGGATTAAAGGTTTAGAGTTTATTTGTTGAACCGTATTTATTCATTTTTTTTTCATTACAAATAATTGTTTTAGTGGTGTTGGATTTGTCTTTTTTTTTTTTTTTTTTGGCTAGGACGATGTTTTAAAAGACAGACTATTTAGATCGTTGAAATACTTTACGTGTAGGGTCCCACAAAAACTTGTGTTAAAAAAGTGGTACCACGAATTCGTCGCATAAAACAATATTAAATTTAAGATTAGCGTTTCTAAAGTCTAAACACGATATTAACTTAAAAAAGAACCTTTCTAAAATGGATGCTCTAATATTAATTAAAGGAAAAAAGAAGCTGATGGCGGGCGAGAACTTCAAATTGCCCGGGAAAATTCCAGCTGTCGATCACGTCCAAGTCAGCGTGAGAGTTCAGCTCCCCCACTGGGCCCCACCCCTGTCGTGCCACGTGTACGTTGCCACCAACTGGACCGTTTACTCGTCGCTTTCCAACGAACGAACGCACACTGCATGAGACTTTAGCATTCGGCAGTTCTTCTTCTCCGTCCAGGAGAGAGTGAATTTGCGTCGGCATTGAAGGCGCCAAAATTTTCTAGGGTTTTTGGAGATTTCGGATGCGCGCGAATGTCGTCGGCGGCGGAGACCAGCGACGGAGAGCACGAGGTGGAGCTGATCGTGCACGACCCATCTGCATCGGGGGATGACGGTGGCGAGGCCGTCGCAGACGAGATAGCCCCGCTCTTGACGCAGCCGGAGAAGCCCAAAATCAACATTTTCACCCTCTCTTATCCTCGAGGAACATCTGAGGTACTAACACTATTCCCTCACTTCAATTTGATCCAAAATTTCAATTTTTTTCCTCGAATATTTTTGGTTAGAGGAATTTTAAATGTATGAAGATGATAACATTTCTAGGGTTTTAATATTTTGCCCGGTTTGTTGGTTGTGAAAATTGGGGGAAGTGAAACTATGATCGACTTGTTTTTTATTTTTATTTTTTGAAATTTTGTTCAGTTTTCTAGTACTCCAAATCCAAAAGTAGTTAAACTTTAGTTCAGGAACCAAAGCAGCGAAATTATGAAAATGCTGTTGATGGTGGTTATGTAGTTTAATGCCTCAGTGGATGGGAGCGATTCATCGGTTTTGGTTCCGTCTTAATAGCCTAGTGATTGTGTTGTCATTTTGGAGGGAAATGTAGAAGGGAAAGTAAAGTATATGAATTCTGCAATGGTGGTTTTTGTTTTATTATGGCAGTTCAGTCCATTCCTTTGCTTGAGGCAGCATTTACAAGGTGTACGCTTATCTTGGTATTGTCATTTGTGTGGTTGAGAAAGTGCGAACAGCCAGTATCTGGATTGGCAACTGTAAAAAATCTTTTGATTTCCAGAGCCCTTACGGGGTATATCTCATTGATGTGTTTCATTTATTGGTAAGTAACCGTGTATGATTTTTCTTGTTTCTTTGTTAGGAGTATTTACTCATTCTCTGGTGTCAATGTGTTCATGGCATGATAACTGCCTCGTGGACATAAACAATTTCCATACTGTATTCTGCCTGTATGCAAATGATATGTTCCTTTTACCCAAATGAGGCTATAATTAGAAATAAATATATGATTAATATTTATCATATAAGAGCATAGAGTTAGAAATAAATATACGATCTCTTATAAGAGCATAGAGTTAGGATAGTGTAGGAGTCTAGGACCCAACCAGATCAAATAGTAATTCAGCTGTTGGCTCCGATGGAAAAGCTGTTGTTTTAGAGCATCCAAGTATTTGGCTAACGTATGTCTTTAAGTTTGTTTATCTGTCGAGTGTTCTTCATGTGCTCTGCAGTATGTTTGAAATGCTTTTCAGGCAGCTTGTGGGCTCTGCCCTTATAAACTTGATTCTGTAATGGGTAAGCACCACAGAAATAACCAGAAGTTGGCTCATTTTTTTATTTCAGCATTCAAAGGTTACCTTTGTCTCAGGCTATTGTATTGAGCTTCACAACTCCAATTATGGCTTCAGTTGTGGCAAGAATCATTCTACATGAGAAGTATAAGATTGCAGATGTTGGAGGTATGTAGTATTAGTATATAATGATTATAATCATTGCTTCTCACTCTAGTTTGAACATAATGTTGCATATCTGTCTCTTTTTGAAGGTTTTAGCTTCTGGAAAAATTTCTTAGGCGACCTTTTGATAGTCAGGGAGTGAAGTCTTTGTTGATTGTCATTCATTTTCCAGGTCTTGCGTGCAGTTTCTTTGGTGTGCTCTTCATTTACCGACAAATGCTTACCACACAGGGTACAGAAGTTAGTTAACATAATCTTTATTACGTACTGGATGTGGATGATTTTGATGTGTAGTAAGAGTTTAAACAAACTCTTCTGGTCTCTGTCTAAAAGTGAACAAAAATTTGAGCGTCACATGGATGTGTTGTGTATATGGTGTTGCACGGCTTATCATTTCTTTTCACTTTAGTGAAAGAAAACTACTCGGAGATAGCAGTCCCCCAAGGGCACGTATACTGTCTTACAAAGGAGGAAGAAAGAGTATATGAGTTTTGTGTCTCACTCCTCTATTGTTGACAAAAGAAGTTTAAGCTTATATGTGTGATCGAGAGATTTTAATGCATGTCTTTAGATCATATGTCGGTAAATTGTGTAGTAACCATGAGAAAATTAATGTCTGTAAAAGAAATGATCATTTAAAAGGCCTAGTATAACAACTATGTTGTCTACTTACATTTATTCTGTTATGGCCCCTGCTTACAGCATAATGTTACAAAATCTAATCCTAAAATGGGGCCTTCTGCATGCAATAATGTACATTTTGCGTGTTTCCTATTGCTCTTCCAAGAATTGTGGAATACTAACTTTTGAATTATGCATGAGGATTAGATAAAAATGGAGGAAAGAATACAAGTGTCAGGGGAAGCAGCTATATCTTTGCAGTCTTGGCCGGTTTACTCTCATCCATAACTGGTGGAATCAGCTACTGCCTTACAAAGGCTGGATCAAAGGCATCTGATCAGCCACTGTAAGATTACTGATTGCTTATTTGTAACTTTAACCTGCATAAAAATGGATATAAATTATTCTCTCCGCTTTCAATTATCCTTGACTCGATTAATTCTATAAACTTCAAGAAATTATGAAATGGATGATAATGTGCTCTTTCTCTTTTGTCTGCCAAACTTTTGACACTGGAAAATTGCCGTACTGTTAATTCATTTTCCAGTATCAGGTGCATTTTATACAAAGATGATAACCTTTATTTACGAAGTCTATAACTGTTTAGGTTCCATGATTATCCATGCTAGAAAAAAAATTAAAAAACATCTAAAAGTTATATGTTATTGTGTTGCTTCTCTTAAATGTACATAATACGTTTACCAAAAAAATATGTGCATAATACAGGGGTAAGCAAAACATATTTATTGCATCCAAGTGTTATCTTTGAAATTTTGGAAATAAGTTATATGTGGTAAAGTTACCTAAGTAAATTCTCTGTCCAATTTTCAGGTTGACCGTATTTTCATTTGGTTTACTGGCTAGTCCAGCTTCAGGAGTTTGTTTGTTTGCCGTTGAGGTAAGTTGACTTCATGGTTTCAATGCTGTGCGTTGTTCTATTATTATTTCAAGTTTACCATATTCCATGTTTAAAGTATCGCTGATTGCCTAGCAACTTAAAATCATCTACCTAATGCTTGGATTTCGTCGTCGCTGAGAGTCACATTTAGCTTCAGTGCTTTCAGGTTATTATTTTTACATGTCATACACTTTTTAGGTTGTGCTAAATATTTACCCATCCTTTTTTCAGGAGTCTGTTTTCCCAAATTTATATTCATTTTCAGTTATGCTTGTACTCGGTGTTCTGGCCTTTTTCGCAGAGGTGTGGTTCGGAACTATTTATAGACTTCTATTTCTCCCATAATGCTCCAGTAGTTACGGGCTTCTCAACCTATGTGCTCGATGTCAGGTGTTCTTAGCACGTGGACTGCAGCTTGAGAAAACTGGCAAAGTTGCAAATGTTATATACATGGAGGTACGTTTCCTGTTCAGATGCCATTACCGCGCCGCTTGATTTGATTATTAATCAGTCTGAATAGTAATGAGATGCAGTAAACAATTAGGAAATCTGCAAAGTGACATTGATGACTGTATTTAATCGGATAAACAAACAAGATCAACTGCTACGATTCATCCAAACATACAATTTTTTTAACCATAGAAAATGCGTTCATGTTTTTCTATGTTTCAGGCTGCACTGTCACAATTATGGGGCATTGGATCGTCGAGGATAGCTCTATCTTTGGGTCGAATTATCGGTTGTGTGCTTATTTTGATTTCTGTTAGTTGCACCATGTATATTGGACCCGATAAAGATACGGCATGAAAGGTACAAATTCTTCTGATGTACCTCCTCTTGTATGCACTGACACCTGATTATTTCTCCGCTTCAATAGTTCAATGCGTGATAGCAAAAGAAAAAGTTTTTTTTTTTTAATTTTTTTTTTTCGAATAAACGATATTATGTATACTAAGAATGAGGGGTGGATTTAGCCTCACAATGGGCTAAGCAATAATGTGGTTCAAATTCGTCTTTGCGAGAATCGAACTTAAAACCTCTCACTTACACTTATAAGTAAAGAAGAATATTATTAAACCGTAGTGCTATGTGGCAACAAAAGCAAAAGTTAGAGCCTTCATTTGCAACTGATTGACATGACTCGCTTTTCCATGGACCATTTGTGGTGATGGTTGGGATGAAGCTTAAAGTTAAAAGCTTTAAACCCCTACCAAACCGTTTTCGGTCATTGGGCTAAAATAAGTTTAGAGAAAAATAATTTTTGAGCCAGATTCCTCCAAAGAATTAAGCATATAGACCCACCAGTGGGCATGGGTTGAAGCCCCGCCAGACTAAGCATGACGGAGCCCATGCAGACGGCCATTTTGCCGCTACATGGCTCTTGGTTGATCAACAATCCAAATAATATGACCGTTGGATCCGTTAGCCAACGGTCATATTTCAAATTATTTTTGTTTTTATTTATTTTACTTATAATTCAATGGTTGTGATTACATGATATTAAATATGACGGCAAAAAAATCATTCAACGGCCCAAAATTTAACGTCTCAAACAATTAATTTTTTTTTATTTAATTCAAATTTCACCTAAAAAAACTCTATAAAACTTACATTGTGCTATTTTTCATTATTTATCGAAATTTGAATATTTTTATGTTAAATTTAGTCATAAAAATAAATGAGAATAGTTTACATAAATTTTATTTTTGAAAAGGTCACAAAAAAAAGGCTAAAATTATTTTTTTAATAATCTTTGGCAAACTTTTTAAGTGGTAACAAACTATTAAAAGAGAAAAACTGTTTCTAAATAAGATTTAAAGTTTTTTTACTTAAATTTTTAAGCTTTATCCAACGTGGTGATAAAGCTGCAAAACAAATAGAATCGGCTTTTAATCCGATAACATCACCTACATCCTATCCTACAACTGCCAGAAATTCTAAAAGGAGCTTTTTTCTGGCAGAATCTGAAGTGATGGTTGCCTACCCTTCTGTAGAAATTTGGGCTTTTCTCTGAGTTTGGCTATGGACGTCATGCTAAACTGGCCCATGCCTACTTAGCCTAGTACGAAATATGCTTGTAGGTATAGTACATACTCCATAGTCCTACGTCATTTTGATTGCTTGCGGCGACATATGAGAGTGGACAACGTCTGTGGAGTGTGTGGTGCTGTGGATGAGTCGAAAATTCATCTCTTCTTCCGTTGTAACCTCAGCCACCTGTTCTGGTTCTCCTCTCCGCTTCAGTTGAACTCCTTTGAACTGGCAGGTGTTGACTTCCTATCTAGCTAGGAGTTGTTCTGGTCTCGGGTCAAGGGGAGGGACACCGCGGAGGAGATCATGCAGGAGTTTGCCTTTGGGTTATGGAGACTGTGGAAAAACAGAAACGAGGTGGTTTTTAATGGTGTGCATAGGCAGCTCTTGGAACTTTTGGAGTCCTGGAGCAGGAACATCTCTGAATTCAGAGACGCTACGCTCAGTGCGACTGAGGGAAAACAGCCTAGGTGTCGACCGATGATCTCGTCCTTGGACCGTGGGGGTTGCAGATGGGAGAAGCCGGCGTTCGGGGTCCTCAAGGTCAACACTGACGCCTCGTGGTGCAAGACCACTCTCCGCACGGGGGTAGGATGGGTCTGCCGTGACTTTGCGGGACTTCTTCATGGTGCGGGGGGATTGGGTGTTGAGTTGTGTCACTCTGCGACTGCTAGGGAAGCCTCTGCAATTAGGACCGCTCTCATGGCTTGCATTAACTACGGGTATGATAATGTTGTTATTGAATCTGATGCCAAGGTGATTATTCAAATGCTTAGGCATGAGCTGCCTCATGATTTCAGTCTCGAATGTATTCTTGGTGATATTGAGGTTCTAGTGCGTAGGTTGAGGTCTGTTTCGTTCTCTTCCGTGCCTAGGGAGAGCAATGTTGCTGCTCACTCGGTTGCTAAGTTTGTTTTCAAGAAGGGTCATGAATTTGGGTGGGATTGTATTGGGCCTGAATTCTTGTTTAACATCCTAGCCCAGGATGTAAATCTCTCTATTCGTATCTAATATATTTCTATCTTCGGGGAAAAAAAAAACGATATAGAAATTTAAAATACAAGTCAAGGTCGAGATTTTTCACTATCAAATGAAGAAGAATATTACTAGACTATAACATTAGTGGCACAGTCCTCTAACATTTAACAAACGGTTCTTATGTCAAGGTTTAATTTTCAATCAAAATTTTATGGATAATGAAGTACATGCAGCTTATACATACTTCTCTAACCTGTCGCCTCCTACTTCATCCAAACTTGAAGTTGCATAACTTCAAAAATTTTTTTTTAGCAAACGATATTATTTACACTAAGAGAGAGTATGAAAACAAAAATGAACGGTGAGAGGGAGAGTGAAAGAGTTATTGTTGCTGAATGGTGGTGTCCTTGTTGATTAACTGAGAGGGAGACCAAGAGAGTGACAAGTCAGTCGCAGAAAGGGAAAGAAATATGTGCAGCCAGAGTCATCTGCAAAACCCTCAGCAACTCATGAGCTCACCTCACTTTATTCCCTTAAATATTTGGTGATATTTTCTTTCTTGGGTAAATCACTCATGATAGCTGTTGTCATAGATGAGTACGCAAGGAACAGCAAGCCCTTACTCTATGTACGAGCACAAGTCGGTATATAAAATGTTATTATATAAGTGAAGAGATTGATATATTTTTTAATGTCTCTTTATTTGTATTATAACACGTAATATACTGGCTTATGTGCCGAGCAAAAGCAAGTACATACTGAGACCTAGGTGGTCTCAAGATCACCGAAGTTCATAAAACATACATGTGAACCCTCCGAATGTTTTCTACGGGTACCTTTGTACCTACTAAATGTTTGATATAACACAAGTTAGGCATATCTTGACAGGTTACATAGACACACACTCGACAAATTCTCTCGATATCACTCATCAAATGTTCGATGAAATGCCATAGTGAAAAACTAAAGAATACGTGCTTCGCACTCTGTTTTTATCTAAAAAACTTGAATCTTTAACACTGGGACCACTCAAGATTTGAATCCTTGATCGCCATTTGTACCAAATATACTAAAAAGTCTCTCTGATATGACACGTGTACATTTCTACTATATATAACGTTTTGTGTTAGTAATATATTGTCATCGTGTGTTAATTTTTATTATATAATAACATTGTACGAGCGGCACAAAATATCACAATAATAGTGCACCACTATCGTTTAAGTTGCTCTTTTCTTAATCATTTGAGGAAAAAAAACAGAAGAAAAAGAATAAGGTCAAGTAATTAGAGTGGGGTGCAGCAAAGAATATGGCCAAATTACAAGATTTGATTTGATGGTGGGGTTTGGGAGGTAAACAAGTTATTCCAAATTCGAAAAATATTAAAAAGGGGATTAAAGATGATTATTTAATTAAGGAGTAATTAGGTTTTCATCCTTATTTTTACTACTCTATTGATTAAAACCTTATTACTTTTCAATTTTTGATCAAGGTCCTTTGTATTAATAATATCATTAATTATTTCAATAATAAAATATTTTTTATTTCTAAATTTATTCATTTAATATTAAAAATGTTACAATTAGTATATTTATATTTATGGCTAAATTTTTTATCATATATTTTTATTTTTAGTTTGTACCCATTTTTAATTTGCAACCCTTTTTTAATTTGTACCAATTTTCCTTTCAGTTTTAATTTGTACCCATATATTAATTTCTTTTTTAGCCCATATTTTTTAAAGTTTTATTTGTATTGTACCCATATTTATTTATTTATTTGTACCCATTTTTATTTTTGCTAAATGTACCCATTTTGAAGAATGTACCCATGTTTTGATACAATAATTTTTTGGTTATTTTTATGAATGTACCCATGTTTACACACACACACACACACAATAGTATATTTATATTTTAATATTTTTAATCCCACAAATTATGGTTTTTTATTTAAAATCTCATTACTATAAACAACTATAAATTTTAATTTTTAATTTAAAAAATATAGTAACGTACATAGAAATAAATTATCAATTAATTTCAGGGACTTGGATCAAAAATTGAAAACCAATAAGGTTTTAGTCAAAGACTGTTCATAACTAGGGACCGCATCCAAAGTCTCCCTTTAATTAATTTTGTTTTACAAGAGGGGAACAACATCTGTTGTTACAGACACAGACACTGAGACACACATGCTTTGACTAACGCATTGCAACTTATAAAATAATATATATATATATATATATATATATATATATGTATGTATGTATGCACATATAATAAACATGCATTATAATTTAGGGAACTTTAACGAAAAGCACCTGGTACTATTTATTTTAACGAAAAACCACATTTTTACACTAAAAAGTCAATCCTGGTACTATTCATTTTACCCTTTATTTTGTCCTTATCATTAAAACTCAAAGTTTTCAAACCCTTTTCATTAGTTTTCCTTCTAATTTATCTTATGCTACACTGTTCCATATTACCGGACAATTTTTTCATTATACCAGTGTTATAAAAAACGCACCTCGATGAGTACTTAGGTGGCTTCGGAGGAGGGACGGAGGTGGAAACGCCTCTACCTAGGGATAGTAGATGAAAACTCGCCTAGACGTGGTTAAGGAGCATCTTAGGGACTGCTATGGCGGTCGAAATCCTTGCTTGAAATTTTAAGGGCACCCCTCGAAGTAAGGTTGGGCCTTTGAAGTTGTGTCCTCTTGTTTTTTTTTTTTTTTTATGTTGTAGAGGCAGCATCTTCATGAAAAAGACGATCGTAAAGAAGAAGAAGATTTTTGGCCCGAAACGAAATCGTTTTGAGCTAAGTTTTGTAATCTTTTTTATAACCCACAATAGTCCCCAATTATTTACATCACGTGGGCTTCGCCTAAAACCTCAAGACTTTCAGTTAGTTGGAGTTATCGATGAAACGCCTTGGCTTTGCCTCCGTGTTTTAAAACATTATACTATCCAAAAATTGCATGTCCATCTAATTCTCATATGAAAAAAATGTTGAGATTACTGTCAGGGCATTTGAAGTAGTGATTTTACATTCTAACTTGTAATGCAAGTGATTATTTGGGATAGTTGTAGCCACTGTCTTATATGCCCATTTAACAAGTATATCGATAATTACATAATCAAAGTATCCGTATTATAATCAATACGCACGAAAAATATGTCAATAGTCAATAACGTACCGATATAATTAACATGCCAATTGTATTGTAGGTGATGAAACTGTGTTTTTTTGTTTTGTTTTTGGTCGTAGGGCACAAGCAACGAAGCAATCATAGAGTATACGATGAACCTATATATATATATATATCTGTCCATCATAAACCCTAGTTCAAATGACATCATGCAAACTTTTCGTGCCAATAAAAAGCAATTTCAAAAACCCAAAAATTTCGGCCCTTATCTATTTTCTACAGAAAAATAAAAAAGTTCGGAGCCTGAAGCCACCCCACCCCTCGTTTTTAGGCTGGCAAATGCATCCAACAACACAAAGATTTTTAGAGAGAGAAAGTAGGGAGAGAGAGAGAGAGAGGGAGAGTGTTTTGGCTTTTGGAGATTCTTATCTTGTGAACTTGAAAACGAAACAACAGCTAGCTCAGACGACGATAGTTGGTTTTCGTTTTAGAAAAAAAAGGGATTGGATTGGATTTGTTTTTACGTTTTTAAAAATTAAAAAAAAAAAAGGATTGGATTGGATATGTTTTTGCGTTTTATAAAAAGTTTTAAAAAGTTTTTTTTGAAAAAAGCTGGAGGAGGGGAATCGGATTTCGTGGGGAAGGGGGGGGAATGTCATGCTGGTGGTGGGAAACCGGGAAGTGGGAATATATGTTGCAAAGCAGAAGCCGAAAGCTCTAATTAAACACCCGCACGTGTCTTCCCTTTCTTTGACTTTTTTACCCACACTTTTTACCACTTTGGTCCCCCCTCTTTCCACTTATTTACCTCCCACTGCCACAGTCCGCTTCACTTGGGCAGCCTCTAATGTTAGTTATACTTTTAAAATGATTGAAAACGTTTTTGGTGAAAATATTTTTAGAACTAATATTTAGTAAAGATGCAAGTAAATATTGAAATAGCACTGCTTCCTGAAAGAAGCACATAACTGATATTTTTTGCAGAAAACATTTAAATGCTTTTGAAATCTAATTTTTTTTATGTCTAAAAGAATTTTCAATCATTTTAAAAAGACATTCAAACCAACTAATATTCCCTTACTCTCCTCTCTCACAAACAAAAACAAAAAATAAAAAGGGAAGGACAAGTAATGTAATTAAATGCTCCGTTAACTTCTCTGAAAAAATGTAACCGTAATTCAGCTCATTAACTTGCCCCCGGTCCCACATACCTGTGACGTTTCACTGTGGATTACCAACAATGACCTTCTCTTGACCAAAAGTTAAATCAACCAAGTTTCCAAAAAAAGATAAAAAAATAAAAAGTTAAATCAACCATCTTCTGGTTCTGTGCATAAATAGCTCTTGGTCGTTCATGTATTGCAATACAAGAGCATCTTTAAATAAGACTGTCAAATTTAAAATATTAAATTTTAATTTGATACCTGATTTGTTAATTTGATATATTATCAATATTTTTTTTCCACTTGATATGCCACATTTATTGCTTCATTCATGTTTTTTTTAACAAAAATAATAAAAGTTAAGTTGTTGTTGGTTTAAAAATAATAATATAATATTTAAATATGCTAGCATTTAAGGTAAGTCGAGTGGAATGTCTTTTCGACAAAAAAAATGTGGAATGCCTTTGGAAATAGCAAAAATAAAATTTGAAAGCAGCTTCAAATTTGACATATTTTTGTCCATGTCATCTTTTGATATCTCGATTCAAATTTGACCTCATATTTTTGGCACAATTCTTATGTCAAACATTATAAAATGTTGTACAAAAAAAAAAAGAGGTTACAGAAAGTCTCACTTTGAGAGAGTCTTTTTATCATTTATCTTGCAAAATTCCTTAACCAAAAGTTAAGCTACTGAACTTTCACAATTAGTTATGTGCGTGAGTAGTTCTCAGTTGTTGATGTAAGTAGATTTTCTAATGCGTAAACGATTACATTCACTAACGCATAAATGGCCAATTGTCGTTTTGCCAGAACTCGTGTTAGTTAAACTAGAGAGCTCCATTTGGACTTTTACCTACAACCCAAGTATGGTAATGACAGTTGCTCGCATGCACGAGAGTTTATTAGATTTTGAAGCAAATGGACGCTACAATGCATCAATGACTATGTGTAACTGTGTCTCTAACGCTGTCGTGGACAACTGTTGCCATCACATGAGTTAAGAGTAGTACACTAAAGACCGATTTGTTAATGATGACATTTGTTCGGACGCACATAAACAATAACAAACCGTAAATTTGTATAACTCAGTTCAATTAAAGTTACTAATAAAATCACGTGACGAAAAATACACTGAAATAAAATTCTGCGTCAAACCGAATGATCAACATGTCATAATTGAATGCTGATGTTATGAGGTTCTCATTCACAGTCATATAGAGTCCCATAGAGGTCATAGAGTATCCTTTCCTTGGGCCCCAAAAAACAAACCACTCATCAAAAAGATTTGCCGTACAACAATGGCATGGACAAAAGCGTCTTTTCAATGTTGAAGGAGGACAGCGGCCCCAAATGGGGAGAGGGCAAATGCGTAATATCGTATATAGACTGTTTAAAGCGAGGGTAGAGAGAGAGAGAGAGAGAGAGAGGCAGGCTGGCCGACGACAGCAGAGAGAGCGTCACAGAGAGGCTTTGCATGTTGTTCTTTCTCTTTTTTTTTTTTTTTTTTTTCTGAGTGTTCTCTCTCACTTTATATCTCTGCAACTTTACTTTATTATTCCTTCTTCTTCTCCTCTTTGGATTTCTGGGTTTTTTAGGTTTGTGTGGAAGTAATCTGAGCAGCTCAGTTCACAGGAGGATTCAACAATGGCTGACATTACCCACCCTCCCATGGATCAGCTCCAAGACCTGGAGTACTGCATAGACTCCAACCCTCCTTGGGGTACTCTCTCCTCTCTCTCTGTTTTTCAGAATATCTGAGTTCTGTGGGTGAAATAACAAATGGGGTTCTTTGGATTTTTCAAGTCGGTTGGGGTTAGCTATCTCTGCCTCTGTCTAAGCATCAATCTCCATTTTTGTTGATCTGGGTTTTGGTTTTTGAAGCCAAAGGTTATTGGGTAAGAGAAAAGTGAGGGGTTTTTGCTTTCAAGGTGTTTGCTTTGGTGGCTTCAATGGCTGCTGAGATTATATTTACTGGTATTTGAAATTTCTTCAGAGAGTATGAATTCAAGCAATGTCGCACTACTTTTTTCTTTAGGTGTATTTTTTGAGTGTCTGAGTTGTTGAGTTCTGTGAGTAATTAGAAAATCTGGGAATTTGAACATTTACCATATCGAGAGACTGGTGGGGAATGTGATTTTATTATCCAGAAGTTGGAACAAATATAAAAACTTATATGCCTTGTCTGGTTGCTGGGAATATTAAATTTGTAATTACTGGTGAAATGCAGCAACTCATTAGGAAATACTAATGAGGAGAGGAGGGTTCTCATTACCATTTTGCCCACCAGGGCAGAGCTTCTCCGCTGCTTGTGGAGCAGTTGGAGTTGTGAATCATGCTTTAGACATGGCATCTAATGGTCAATGTGTGCATTTTTAAGGATTAGGGGTGGTGGGAAAGTATGCAATTTGTTTGCTTGATCATTCATTTGTATTTATTTGTTGAAGATTTTGTCTTGCAGCTGAAACCATACTTCTAGCATTTCAAAACTACATCATGATGCTTGGTACGAGTGTAATGATTCCTTCGGCGCTGGTCCCTGCAATGGGAGGAAGTGATGTAAGCCAATCTTAGTGCAAACCAACAAATTTATTCTGGCAATCTTGTTTGGTCACTCTGTTATTTCTTTTAAATACCGTTTTCTTGATCATGACCAGGGTGACAAAGCACGAGTCATACAAACGCTACTCTTTGTTGCTGGAATTAACACCCTTCTCCAAGCGCTTTTCGGAACCAGGTTGCCTGCGGTAGTTGGGGGGTCCTTTTCTTATGTCATTCCCATAGCTTATATTGTGAGCGACCACAAATTGCAACGGATTGCTGAACCTCATGAAGTAAGTAACTCTCCTAGTACTCCTCTTCACCATATGCAGTGTGTCTGGGATGCTTGTGGAAATAAATATATGCACCAACAATTTCATGACATTATAGCGCACGTATTGGGGACGAATTGCATGCTGATTTACTGGCAGCTGGATCTGGAAGAGCAAGTACCTGAGTTTGAGAGTAATTTGCAGAAATGTAGCTTCATTGCAAGCTTACCCTGCAAAATGCAATGTCTCCCAAATGTGGATCATTTTAAGGCTGACTAGGAGGGGGAATGAGTGCATGCGATTCATAAGTTTTGTGACTTTAGATATTACAATTCATGTCAACGGAAACCTCAATCCCATCAGATATTTATGCCTTGATTTCCTATTTAGCAATTGTACTTTAGCACCTTTCTTATTTGATAGGGTATTGAAAGAGATCTTCCCATGTCATGGGTTTGCAGAGATTTATACAAACAATGCGTGCCATCCAAGGAGCTCTAATTGTAGCCTCCAGCATACAAATCATTCTGGGTTACAGCCAAGTTTGGGGTCTTTTCTCAAGGTATGGCGATACTAGAAAATGAAAAAAAAAAAAAAAATTAAGCTCCTATTTTGTAATTGATTGATTTAGCACCATACGGGTTATCCTGCAGGTTTTTCAGTCCACTTGGCATGGCACCTGTAGTTGGATTGGTTGGCTTGGGATTGTTTGAACGGGGTTTTCCTGCGGTATGTTTTTCTATGAGAGGCAATTTATCATTCCATTAGGTTGACCCCGGAGGAGCTTCTATGCCACGTGGTTTGCGTCTCATTTGGTGCAGCATTTCTTTTTCTAGAGAATCACAAAACTTTTTGTCCATTTGTTCTAGAATATCCCACAATTCTGGAATTTTACTTAAAGAAGACCCCATTAAGCACTTCAGCATATTGTAAACATTTTGCCATAGGATATTTTCACTGTCAATGAATTTTTTATATCCCATATTTTCCTGCAGAACCTCTCCCCCTTTAATGAACTTTTCTAATATATCTAAATTGTCATGTAATAGTCCTTTTTCGACCACAAAATTTAAAACTTGGTGAGAACTGAACCACATGACGTTTCTAAATAAGCATACTTCATCTAGCTTGGTTTTTTACTATATACTACGGAAACCACATATTCCGTTTGCTATCTTTATGTTAATTTTTTGGAAAATTATGCAAGTGTATAATCTCTATGTTTGTTTCAGTTGGGAAATTGTGTGGAAATTGGAATTCCGATGCTGTTGTTGGTAATTGGGTTGTCTCAAGTAAGTGATTTTCTATTAAAATTGTATTGACACGTCTACTAATCGTTTCTTTCCTTGACGAAAGTTTGTCTTTGTTTATTCTCAGTATCTGAAGCATGTGAGACCATTTAGAGATGTCCCTATTTTTGAACGGTTTCCAGTATTGTTTTGTGTCACGATCATTTGGATCTATTCCCTTATCTTAACCGCCGGTGGGGCTTACCGTGACAAGCCTGTTAGAACCCAAATCAGCTGCCGCACAGACAGGGAAAATCTCATATCTACTGCCCCATGGTATGTCAAAGAAGAATTTGCCTTCTCATCATGTCTTCTGAACTCCTTTTGGTTTTAAGATCTTTATTCCGCCGTTTTAGGTTCAAGTTCCCGTATCCTCTGCAGTGGGGTCCTCCTACATTTTCAGCAGGTCACTCATTTGCAATGATGTCCGCAGTTCTCGTTTCAATGGTTGAGGTATTTATTCAATTTTTGAAATGTGGTTTTCATTCATGATATGCAACGCTTTATTGCTTCACTTATCAACAGCAGCCTCCTTAGTGTGCCATCTTGGTTATGTGTCTTAAGATTTGGGAATATGTCGGTTTCCTGACAATTGCTTATATGTTGCAGTCAACTGCTGCGTACAAGGCAGCATCAAGATTGGCAATTGCCACTCCTCCTCCTGCTTATGTATTGAGCCGGGGAATTGGCTGGCAGGTGAATGAATTTTGAAACACCTGCGATTTTGTTATCTATCATGGATTGAGCTTGATAAATGTTTCATGCATCATGCTAGCAAATCAGAAATTTTAACATATTTTTCAGGGCATCGGTATTTTGCTTGATGGACTTTTTGGTACGGGCACTGGTTCTACTGTTTCTGTGTAAGACACCACAATAGATTGCTGCAAAGTTTAGTTTGTTGCCTTCTCTGCCATTTAAAATTAGTTTGACTAAGATCAGGTTTATGCTTACCAGGGAAAATGTCGGACTTCTTGGACTAACCCGAGTTGGAAGTCGTAGAGTTGTTCAAATTTCTGCTGCATTCATGATATTCTTCTCAACCTTAGGTCAGTATTTAACTCTCTGACATTCAAGGAGGTTTAGAGCACGATCGAGATTCAGATTTGATTTCCTCTCTAATCCGTTTGTAGGTAAATTTGGGGCTGTATTTGCATCGATACCCTTCCCGATATATGCAGCTTTATACTGTGTTCTCTTCGGCCTCGTGGGTATGTCATGAGCTTAAGTAAGCTTCCTAATCATTTCCTTCTTTCACTCTCTTCACAAACATTACTTGCCTGTTTGCAGCTTCGGTAGGGTTATCATTTCTTCAATTCACAAACATGAATTCTATGAGAAACCTCATCATCACCGGGCTCTCTCTCTTCCTTGGGATATCTGTCCCTCGCTTTTTCAACGAATATTGGAACCCCTCGCACCATGGTCTCGTCCATACCAATGCTGGATGGGTGAGTAGCATCCTAACAAACTCTAGCATTCTGGTTAAGTTCTAAAGACATATTGGCATATCTTGTCGATGAAGTAATACATATCGATCCCGTTAAATGCAAAATGTGATGCCATTTCGTGTGTGTTTGCAGTTCAATGCATTCCTGAACACTATATTCTCATCTCCTCCAACCGTGGGGCTAATCGTGGCGGTGTTTCTTGACAACACTTTGGAGGTGGAAAAATCGAAGAAGGACAGAGGGATGCCGTGGTGGGTTAAGTTCAGAACATTCAGAGGAGACAACAGAAATGAAGAGTTCTACACATTGCCGTTTAACCTCAACAGATTCTTCCCGCCTACATAGCAGCCGGCCGGCACGATCAACGGAAGTTGAGTGAGATCAAGAGCTCCACCCAAGCTTATCTAATTGCAAATTAACAATGATTAATCAGGTTGATTTAGAGTAGTAATATATGATCCGAGGATAATTAATTTTAGCAAATGGGAATTTTATTTTATTTTTAATTCGGCTTGTCAATTTTTGGGGACCTTTGTGTCATAGGGTTCAGTTAAAGGTAGGGGAGATTGTAGGGCAATTGGTTGGTCCATATGCTGCTTTTTGTAGACTCAAATAATAAAGGAATATATTCTCCTTCTCTTAACCAACAGCTTTGAAAAAGCATTAAATTATATCGTAATCAAGTATCATCATGCGCCTTGTGTTCTCGGTACATAAATTTGTTTGTTTAAATGAGTTATATAAGTACACTTTGTTAAATGAGTTATATAAGTACACTTTGGTAGTGGGTTTCCACGACAAAAAGCACTTCTGACAATTTTGCACATAACATGAAAGTTTTTTCACTGTGAAAAAGCTCATACCAAGTGATATTTCAACAAGGGCTTAGGGTTTAAGGACTTCCAAATCCTTATTCAATAAGCACTTGGGGTTTTAGTAAAACACTACCAACTAAAAGCTCGTTTAGATGTCTTTTTAAAAAGACTGAAAGCGATTTCATTAAAAGTGTTTTAGGATTCAAAATGAACTTTAAATGTAGTTTGAAATGAGTACTAATTATGTGATTCTTTCTTGCATGAAGCATTTCAATTGTTTTTTTTTTCTTTTCAGAATTCACTTAAATATATAAAAAAAAGTCCAATATTTTAAATTTAAATAAAAAAACCCCATTTAATTAAAAATATTTTTGAAGCCTCAGAAAGCTAGTTATTTGACATCAATAAAAATCAGTCGGTAATTCCAACTAAAACAAAATGCTCATAGGCTCATCCTTTAACAAAAGAATTTGTTTTATCAAAATTAAATAAAAATTCAAGAAACTTAAAAATGTAATCGCAGTAAAACGGCTCCGTGGACCAGTAAAAAATTAGGATCCACAGGTTCCTATCAGAATGCGAAACAGAAGATCATCGCTCTCCGTTCAACCAGGGTGCGTTTGGTACGTGGGACAGGACGGGACGGAACAGGACGAGGCGTTCCATCCCGCGTTTGGTGCGCTAAAAATGGGTGGAACGGGCTGTTCCACGGGACAGATTTTGGGTGTTTTTGCGTTCCACCTCCCCCCTGGAACGGGTTTGTTCCACGTCTGTGGAACACAATGTTTTACCATTTTAAGATAAATATACCCCATGTCTTTTTCAAAAAT
Organism: Malus sylvestris; assembly: GCF_916048215.2. Classification (NCBI taxonomy): domain Eukaryota; kingdom Viridiplantae; phylum Streptophyta; class Magnoliopsida; order Rosales; family Rosaceae; genus Malus; species Malus sylvestris. The sequence continues at coordinate 8,429,713 of NC_062268.1, forward strand.
TACACCTTCGTTCCGTCCCGTCCCGTCCCGTCTCCGTACCAAACGCACCTCATAGCACAATACGGGTCACGGCTATTTAGCTACCGTCGTCACGGCATCGAACCTTTACAAAAATCTGATAAATACCGTTCCAAATCAAGCACGGCGGCGGCAAACCGGACCCGCACGCCAGTTTCTCGGCCAATAAACTAATCATTGGGGGATGGGAACGAGGCGGCCTCCGTTAGTGTCTGGGCGGCGCTGTATAACGTGTCATACGGCACTTCCTATCACTTCGGGCATTCTTCCTCATTGAAATCAATCGGAAAGAAGGTAAAAGATCCTGAAACCCTAGAAATAGACTGAGACACGAATTGGGAAGAGAGGAGAGACTGCGTGATAGCACCCAGATTCAACAACCCTTTCTCAACCTGCAAGTTACCAGTTAGCAATGGAAGAAGAGATAGGCAGAGACAGAGAGAGAAGGCGAGAGAGAGAAATGTTTTTTGTATTTTGTATTGAAATTTCTCAAATAACTTTTCTGCCGATAACCCCACCAAATTGATTACATATATGATTCCACGAACACCAAATGCCAGCTGGCCAAACGACTACCACAACTTGATTACTACTTATTACAGTACTAATAAACTACTAATTGCAAGCAGATAACCACAATCGTAACATTGCCCACTCCTTCAGATAAACCTTGTCCACAAGGTTGTAATCACAGAGGAAAATCTGGGAATTTCTTAGCCAACTCATCATAATCTTCCCACGTAGCCTCTTCTTCCTTGCTGCCCTTCCATTGAACAAGTAGCTGCACTTCTGCCCCTTCACCTTTTTTGTAAACTCGTCTTTGCAGAATCTCCATTGGTTCCTGGGACTTCAACCCATCTTCTGTCACCACAGGTAGAGCTGTTAGAGGACTAACCCCTGGGCCCAAATGCTTCTTCAAACAGCTAACATGGAAGATAGGATGTATCTTGGAATATGTAGGAAGCTTGAGTTTGTAAGCTACACTCCCAATCCTCTCCAAGACTTCATAAGGGCCGTAAAACCTGGGATGTAACTTATGATAAGCATGTGCAGCCAAGGAGTGCAATTGATAGGGTACCAATTTCAAATAAACCAAGTCTCCAACTTCAAACACTTTTTCCCTTCTGTGCTTATCAGCTTGAGCTTTCATTCTGTTTTGAGCCACCAATAGATTAGTCTTGAGCATAGCTAATAGATTATCCCTAGCCAACAATCCTTGCTCAACTATATCTAGCTTGGCAGTGCCCTTTTCATAAGAAGCAATATGTGGAGGGGGAAATCCGTAAACAACTTCAAAGGGAGAGAACTTGGATGAACTGTGAACTGAAGAATTATAACTCCATTCAGCCCATGGGAGCCAATATAGCCACTTTTTGGGTTGGCAACTTGTGAAGCACCGAAGATAGGTTTCCAAGCACCGGTTAACCACCTCAGTCTGTCTATCACTCTGAGGATGGTATCCCGAACTCATACACAGCCTAGACCCACTCAGTTTGAAAAATTCCTTCCAAAAGGTACTGAGGAATATAGTGTCTCTATCACTCACTATAGTTGTTGGCATGCCATGCAGCTTGAACACATGTTCTACAAACTCCTGAGCTACCATAGTTGCAGTGTAAGGGTGTCCAAGAGCAATGAAGTGAGCATATTTTGATAACCTGTCCACCACCACTAGAATCACAGACTTGCCTTTACAGTTGGGTAAGCCACTAATAAAATCCATGCTAATGTCCCTCCACACATGTTCAGGTATTGGTAGTGGCTGGAGTAAACCTGGTGGTGCCAAGGTCTCATACTTATTCTGTTGGCACACCCTGCATTCAGCTACCCAAGATTTAATGTCTTTTTTCATTCCCACCCAATAAAAACTTCGTTTCAATCTGTGGTAGGTTTTTTGAACACCTTCATGTCCTGCCATATGAGTGCAATGATGCTCTTCAAAGATCTTGTGTCTCCAAGTTGAATCAGGACCAATCACAATCCTATCTTTGTATTTTAAGAACCCATTATCAATGTGGAACTTTGATAAGTGGGGAGTGACAGTGTTGCCGTGGGTGGCAGTCCTCAATTCTTCCTTCTTTTGCTTTACCCACTCATCTTTTTCCAATTGTCTTCTCAAATCATCCAACCACCCAAAGTAAGGGTATGTGATAGTGACACATTCCACTAACTCTTCACTGTGGGTTGTAGGCAATGTAGGGGCGTTAGGTACCCTTGATAAAGCATCAGCCACCACATTTTCCACACCTTGTTTATATTGAATCTCATAATCATATCCCAATAGCTTTGAAACCCACTTTTGTTGAAATTGAGTGGTAGCTCTTTGATTTAAAAAATATTTCAGACTATTGTGATCTGTTTTGATGATGAAATGTTGCCCCTGGAGGTAATTTTGCCACTTCTTGATGGCATGTACCACAGCTATGAGTTCTCTTTCATAAGTGGACAGAGCCTGGTTCTTGGGGCCCAAAGCTTTGCTGGAGAAAGCAATGGGTTTTCCTTGTTGCTGTAAAACTGCTCTTATCCCATTTGCCGAAGCATCACATTCTATAACAAATGGAATTGAGAAATCAGGTAAGGCTAACACCTTAGGAGATGTCATGACCCTTTTTAATTCTTGAAAAGCCGACTCTGCTGCCTCAGACCATATGAACCCATCTTTTTTTGTGAGTTGGTACAAAGGTTGACATATCTTGCCATAGTTTTGTACAAACTTTCTGTAATAACCTGTCAACCCCAAAAAACCCCTCAGCTCCTTCACATTCCTAGGGGCTGGCCAATTCAAAATGGCTTGGATCTTGGTGGGATCTGCTGCCACTCCCTCACTTGAAACTATGTGACCCAAGTATTCAACCTGTGGCTGGCCAAAAGAGCATTTAGACTTCTTGACATATAATTGGTGCTGCAACAACAACTCCAAAGTCTGGTGCAAATGAGATAGGTGCTCCTTCCATGTTTTACTATAGACTAATATGTCATCAAAAAATACCAATATAAATTTCATGAGATAGGGTTTAAAAATGTCATTCATCAAGCTTTGAAAACTTGCTGGGGCATTGGTAAGGCCAAATGGCATCACCAAAAATTCATAGTGTCCCTCATGGGTCCTGAAAGCAGTTTTCTCCACATCCTCCGCATGCATTCGAATCTGATGATAACCCGATCTTAAATCCAGTTTGGAGAAGTACCTAGCCCCATATAACTCATCTAACAAGTCATCTATGAGTGGGATAGGATATTTATCTTTGATGGTGATACCATTCAACTCCCTGTAATCCATACATAGTCTCCAAGTGCCTTCCTTCTTCTTAACCAGTAAGACGGGAAAGGAAAAAGGACTACGGCTAGGTCTGATAAAACCCGAGTGCAGCAATTCCTGGACTGCTTTTTCGATTTCAGCTTTTTGTAAAGGTCCATAATGATAAGGCCGGATATTGGGGGGTTTTGCTCCTGGAAGCAATGGAATCCTATGGTCGTGGGTCCGTGAGGGAGGTAATGTGGAAGGAATAGTAAAAACCACCTCAAATTTGTTCAGAACCGTGTGCAGTTCATTGTATTGGGAGGGAGTGAGCTCAGATGTGTCACTTGTTTCAACCTCCAAAGAATATAATAATATGCCCAAGTTTGAAGTGGAGCCCCCTTTACTGATGTGATGCACCGAAATATCTTGTATAGGAGACTCTGAAGGTGCATAATTAGTCAATTTAAATTGCTGAGGTCCCACTTGAAATTCCATAGTCAGAGATTGAAAATCCCACAATACTGGACTTACTGTTGCTAGCCACTGGACCCCTAAGACAACATCACAGCCCCCAAGAGGTAAAACAAATAGATCACTGTAGCAATTATATTGTCCCACTGACAACTGCATCTGTCTACAACAACCTTGACTTTTCACTCTACCCCCATCAGCAATCATCACCTCGAAGGGCTTTGTTGGATGAACTGGACACCCCAATTGCTTGACCAATCTAGAGTCAATGAAATTATGGGTGCTTCCAGAATCTAACAGTATTTTAACAGTATGATTCTTAACCAACCCTTCCACCTTCATAGTTTGAACCGAAGGTTTGGCACTAGTGCCATAAAAAGCACACTTACTCAATGCCATGCTGTGTAACTCCACAGGAAGATCAATTGGTTCCTCAGCTCCATACTCATCATCAGAAACTATATCCAACATAAGAAGTTGTTTATGAGCACATTTATGTGCCTTATCCCACTTGTCATTACAAAACCAACACTCACCCCGTTCTTTTTTGCGCTGAACCTCCTCAGGTGTTAATTTCTTATAAGGCAAAGCAGGGACGCGGTTCCGTCCCGGAATGGAAGTAGGGAGAGGGTTTGGTTTGGCTGAAGGGATCTGTTTATGGGCCACGGTTTTAAGATCCATGAATTTAGCATCAATTTGCACCGCAAGAGCAATGGCCTCATGCACCGAAGTAGGTTTCAGCAATTTAACATCATACTTCAATTCACGTTTTAATCCACCAATAAAACAACTATTCAACAGAACCGGGCCAACATCAGTAGTTCGATTAGCAAGTCGTCTAAATTCGAGTATGTAATCTTTGAGAGTACCTGTTTGTTTGAGCTTGAACAAGGATTCGGTGCAGTCCTCGAATTCAGAAGGGCCAAATTCCTGGCACAATGCAGTGGTAAACTCGGTCCAAGTTGGTGTGGAATGGATGCAATCACGCCATCTGAACCATTGCAGTGGCTCATTCTCAAAGTGAAAAGAGGCGGTCAGGACCTTCTGATGATCAGGGGTGTGGTAATAAGCAAAGTACTGCTCAGCCTTGTAGATCCAAGCAGAGGGATCGTCGCCGTCCGTGAATCGGGGAAAATCCAAACGGTGTGGCCACTGAGGGCGCGGAGTGAAACCGCCGCCGTCAAAAGAGTCTCGACGCGGAAAACGTGGAGTCTCTAAATAATGGAATTCGCCGTCGTCAGGAGGCGGATGCGGCGGCGTCGGACCCGGATGAAGTGGCACAGCAGAAGACCCAGAGCCGCCGGCAACGCCAGGGTCACGATGGAGATGCTCCAAGAGAAGGCCGAATTTCGTCTCGAGGGAAGTGAATCTGGCATCCGAAGCTGCCTGAAGCTGCTGAGGAAGAGCTTCCAGAACAGTTTCCACGGCAGAGAGGCGAGATTCCAGTGTAGACATGCGAGAATTGTTGGTGTGGCGGGGCATACAAGAGGGAGGCCAAGGATCGAGAGGATGATACCAATGATAGCACCCAGATTCAACAACCCTTTCTCAACCTGCAAGTTACCAGTTAGCAATGGAAGAAGAGATAGGCAGAGACAGAGAGAGAAGGCGAGAGAGAGAAATGTTTTTTGTATTTTGTATTGAAATTTCTCAAATAACTTTTTTGCCGATAACCCCACCAAATTGATTACATATATGATTCCACTAACACCAAATGCCAGCTGGCCAAACGACTACCACAACTTGATTACTACTTATTACAGTACTAATAAACTACTAATTGCAAGCAGATAATCACAATCGTAACACTGCGGGAATACAGACAATTACCAAAGCGACATGCGAATTGGGAGGACGAGAGGGGTTTATATATGGAAGGTGAAGATGTTTGTAGAACCCTAATTGCCGCGTGGCCTTTGTTTTGGCGGGTTGGGCTCTAATTTGGCCCAATTTTTCATTTTTTGTCTTTAATTAAAAGTATTTTTTTTAATTTACTTATAATTATAATACTTACATATAATATAATCGTTATTGTAAAACTTTGTCTATATAAAAAAGAAATAACAAAACAAATATTGCAAGAAGATTTCTCTGCCCGTTTCTAATCGCTTGGCTGCCACCTTCGATCGATTGCCTAGAATTCCTCGAACACTTATCCTCTATTTTTGTCAGATCGACTGTCACTTCCGGATTTGTATCTAACACTTTTAACTTTAAGCAGTAAATCACATTATATTATAAACCAAAGAAGTGTAACGAAAAATTCTTCATATTTTTATATTAAAAAGTCAATTTTGATACTATTTATTTTACTATTTATTTTATATTTATCGTTAAAATACAAAATTTTCAAATCATTTTCATTGATTTTCTTTGTAAACAATATATTGAATCCTCCTTTCTATAGTTTATTAGTTTAGACCTTCTATAAAACTATTGGGGCTTAAAAATTGAGCTGAAGAACGGGTCCTGCAGGTCCACCCGGCCGGCCAGAGGGCGTTCGTTGCAAACAGGTTTGAAATTTTCCAGCGCATTGCTGTCTCCGAAAGCAGGAACTCAGAGGAGAGAGACGACCAACCGAAGCAAATTGTGGTGGTTGCCGGAACGGCGTTGTTTGGGTGGCGCGGCAATGTCGATGGGGACTGACAGCACTTGGGTTGGGAAGAAACCGCTGCGGCGCATCGGCGGCATGTCTGACGCCCTCTCCATCGCTTCGGATCTCGGCTTCTCCGTTGCCGCTCCTCCTACTCAGGTAAACCCTCGCTCTCCTTTCTGCACATTTCTATGTCCTCCATGTCCAATTTCACTGTTTGGCTAGTTTGGACTTCGAATTGGCTCCAACCCATTGTGCTTTTGCTCCCCATGTTTTAGCTTTTCCTACATTTTCCAGATTTCTGAGCTTAATTTTGAAAACCCAGTTGGAATTAAATAGTTATATATTAGTGGAAGAAGAAAGCTGATTACTTGGTTAAGTTTGTAATGCGGCAGCTTCCTTATTTGAATTTCAGAAAAGTTTGAATTATACTTTTTGGATGTAGGAAGAGCTTCAGAACTTGTCCAGTAGTACTGGTGAAAAGGGTGATGACTTGATAAAGGTTCTAAGGGACCTTACCTCTGTACAGAGAAAAATAACCGATCTGCAAGTTGAACTCCAAGGGAGAAAGGTGAGCTGCTGGAGTCTCTTCTTTCGTGTTTCGAGTTTGCGAGGTTACCTTATATGTTGAACTGGCTTGGGATTATATTGTCTGTAGGATGATAAAAACGTAGCACATTTGACACATGCGAGTGAAATGGAGAAGAAGTGCGAAACTTTAGCAAGGATCACTACCATTTTGAAAGATGTAATTCAAAATAAGGTAAATCGTTGTGGTACATTGTTGTGTGTTGTTTTGTTATTCGATTTCTTTATCTTTGTCAAATTCTGGATTGATCTAATATCTGTAATATCAAATGGACCATAGCATCTCTTTTCAAGCAATTGTTGCCTTTCCTATCAAGAATACGCTTTTGTATATATGTCCAGGCTAGTAGTGTTATAAACTGATGCTTTGGTTATCATGTTCTTTGAAAATTGAATTCTGGAAGAAAAAATTTAGAGTCTTATCATTCGTTGAGTTCCTTTTTATGCCACCTAGATTTGTGTAATTTATGTCATAAGTAGTTGACATAGTTCATATGCATGTTTAACTCTCAATAACAGCCCCTTTAAATTGTTCCTCAATAATTCCTCCGTATTTGTTTTGTTTCAAATCACTGGCAGGATCGCATCATAGCCCGTCTTCAACAACCATATTCACTCGATTGCATTCCAGTAGAAGCAGAGTATCAGGTTGGTTATGGTTTGTGTTCAGCAGTGTAAAATCTCTTTGGTTTGAATTCATGTAGGTTGTCTTCTATTTTACATTCTAGGCTATGATTATATCGGCCTTTTTTTTTTAACCCGTCTAAGTGTTTGTTACTAAATCTGTCTTATTTGGAAGGAGTTTAGATTCATCAAAACAACTGTTGGGAACTTGGGACAAACTTAATCGTATGTCATATTGTAAATTTTGCAATAGAAAAGTATGAACCAATTTTTTTTAGCTGTTGTGGAAATATAAATCTGGGACGGACTGCTACAAGACTATTTGTATTTCTTGTGAAAAGACTTTTCTTTATGTTTGTGGAATCTTTTGCTTGGGACTGTGCAGAAACAGTTCTCTGAATTATTGATGAAGGCTGCTGGTGATTATGGGGCCTTGACAGCATCAGTTGCAGATTTCCAGTGGAGTCAGACATTTAAGGAGCCTCCTTCGGTTTGGGGGGTATGATTGCAGAAGCTTTTCGTTTCTAAATTACTTAGAATGCATGTAGCACGGTAGTTCTTTTTCCACGTTAGTTGCTTCAATTTTGAGAATATTCCTGATGTTGCTTTGTTTATAAGTTGTTGATGCACAAAACCGGAGGGTCTTGGATCAAGGTAAATCCGACCGTGAATCTGCAAGAATGTAAATAACACAAGATGTATCGTGGTTCATCCCAATATTTGGGCTACGTTCACACTAATATTGTATTTCTCTGTTTGTGAGTGGATTGTGAGAAAGAGTGAGCTTCTGAGGATGAGAGTGAGGCTTTGCTCTGAATCTTAGATCTTGAGGATTGTGAGGGTGAGGAGGTCTTTTTATAGACTAAGGGCTCCTCCCATTTTTACATATTTGCATATTCATTTATTACATAATTACATTTGAGTCCCCCGAGTATTTATACGAGATCTAAATACGGAGGCTCTAAGTATGGTACAAACAGTAGTCCCCCAAGTCTTTAGTCAAGAGAGTCTTTTGGCTGGAGACTTGAAATTCAGTCCATGTGTGGGCCGAAGTAACTAGATGTCGTCTAGAACTGAATACTCGATATGAGGCGGTGCTCAATGTGAAATGATGCTCAACTAGAAGTAGAACATGTTGCGAGGCTGCTCAGCTTGTGGCTTATGTTGCCTTTGGTTGGCTCGGCTTGTGGCGTTGAAGGTGAGGGAGTCCCTTTTATAGAATAAGGGCTATCTCCTCAATACATAAATGATGGGTTAGAGTTGATGCTCGTGGCGAGGCGGTTGCTCAGCAGGCGGCGATGCTCTTTAATGATGATGAGGGAGTCCCTTTTATAGAATAAGGGGTCGCTCTTCAATACATAAATGATCGGTTAGGAGTGATGCTCGCGGTGAGGCGGTTGCTCAATAGGCGACGATGCTCTCCAATGAAGGTGAGGGAGTCCCTTTTATAAAATAAGGGCTCGCTCCTCAGTACATAAATAATGGATGCTCTTTAATAAAAGTAAGGGAGTCACTTTTATAGAATAAGAGTTCGCTCATCAGTACATAAATAATGGATTAAGTCCCTCAAGTATTTTTCATGAAACCCAGTTGAGGCCCAATGTATGGTACATAATGTAGTCCCCCAAGTTTTCAGTCAATAGGGTATGTTGGTTGGAGACTTCAAATTGAATCCATGTATGGGCCGAAGTGGCGGTTGTTCGGATGCGGTATTTGTATACCCTGCACTGAAGCTTTTTAGGTGAAGCTTTGCAAGTGAAGCTTTGAAGCTAGAACACTGTAAATGAAGCTTTCGAATCTGGAGTTTTTATAAATGAAGCTTTTGAAGTTAGAGCTCTGTAAATGAAGCTTTCGAAGCTGATTGACATGAATGATGCTCATGAATGTTGACATGAATGATGGTCATGAATGTTTATGTATGATTGACATGAGTGATGCTCATGTATAATTTTGGAGTATTGGACATACTTTTGATCACCTAGTGGGTGATACTAGCAGCAAGCTGCCGAATAATGTTGGAGTACTGGGCGTACTTTTGATCACCTGGTTGGTGATAATAGCAGCAGGCTGCCGAATAATTTTTGTAGTACTGTACGTACTTTTGATCACCTGATTGGTGATAATAGCGGCAGGCTGCCGAATAATTTTGGAGTACTAGGCGTACTTTTGATCACCTGGTTGGTGATAATAACGGCAGGCTGCCGAATAATTTTGGAGTACTAGGCGTACTTTTGATCACTTGGTTGGTGATAATAATGGCAGGCTGCCGAATAATTTTGGAGTACTGGACGTACTTTTGATCACCTGGTTGATGATAATAGCGGCAGAGTGCCGAATAAATTTGAAGCCATAGGGTCTGGCTCTTTTGGGCAAATGGGCCTTCGCCCTCTACATAACATTCCAGCTCATTATTTTGGGGCCTTCGCCCTCCACATAACATTTCGGCCCATTATTTTGAGTTTTATTTATTTATTATTACCCTCTGATGGAGTTTATACAGATGTCTCTGAAAGATAAGAAAAATAAATCACATCATTCAAAAATAAATCCGACCCTCTGCTCAATGGGTCACGCCCATAATGCCATCACCACCGCAATTATATCTGCTTTTTTTGTCTTCTTTTGCTTTCTACTTTTGCTTTTGTTTTTCTGTTTTGCTTTTGCTTTTTCTGCTTTCCTTTTGCTTTCCACCGCACTTTCTCTGTCTCTTCACCTAGCAAACAAAAGGAATCATAATAATAGGAAGCTTATCTTTTGCTTTTCTCCAGACATCATTTTTCTTTTGTGGGAGTGGTTGAGCTGTCTGATGGTTTGCAATAATCTCTGAGCCTGATCGAGTAGTGGGTTGTATCATGAAAGTTTCTTAAGATTCATGAGCACGTTATCATCGACATCTTGACCAAAAGCCCAGTACCCGATCATGGCCATTAAGAAATAGCAAATTGTGTTGATAAAGTAGGTTCCCATGGCACCTTTCCACATGGGAATTCTCGACGGCTTCTCGAGAGTCGATGGAATTATGGTCTGGATTTCAAGCGCCACTGTATGCTCGGCAAATGCAAAGGAGATGTAACCTTATGGCTGCCATTGGTTCTTCTCTCTGATCCCCTGAAGAAACCTTGAGCAGGCTTTTCTTTCATATTTTTGCTCAAGGTTTCTTCAGGTGGCCAAGAAAGAGAAACAAAGTTTTAGAGAGAGAAAGAGAGGAGAGAGAGAGAGAAAGAGAGAGTCCGACTATCGGCGCACAGTTCGTCATCGGAAATTCAGAAGAAGAAGACGAAAATGATGAGAATTTCCGAAAAGTGAAATTCCGACTGTAGAGCTGAATCTTCAAGTGAACTGCTGCAATAATTCACAGTTTTCAAATCGCTGAAACTGCAGAGTTGCAGGCGAAGCAAAGCAATTGGTATCGAAAAGCATTCGGAGAATTCGAATCAAAGCTTGGGTTTTTTATTTTTTGTTTCATCTCGTCTTCTAAAAGCGAAAGCTAATGTGCCTTCGAACTTTGAAGGCTCCTCGCCAATCTGTGAAGCTGAAGTAGTCGAAAGAACTTGAAAACGGAAGCAGAAATCACTGAAGTTCCTTTAAAATTACGAATTTTTCCGGGAAAATAATATCTAAGCCGGCGGCCTGTGCGGATATGGAGCTTCTTCAGCCCCGGCCGTCGGAACGGAAGGAAGAAAATCGACGCATGATTTTCTATCACTTTACAGTCATTCAACTGCCCAGCAAGATCCAAGATCACCTGCTCAAGGTTTCTTCAGGGGATCAGAGAGAAGAACCAATGACAGTCATAAGGTTACATCTTATTTGCATTTGCCGTGCATGCAGTGGCGCTTGAAATCCAAGCCACAATTCCATCGACTCCCAAGAAGCCGTTGAGAATTCCCATGTGGAAATGTGTCATGGGAGCCTATTTTATCAACGCAATTTGTTATTTCCCAATGGCCCTGATCGGGTATTGGGCTTTTGGTCAAGATGTCGATGATAACGTGCTCATGAATCTTAAGAAACTTTCATGATACAACCCACTACTCGATCAATCTCAGAGATCATTGCAAACCATCAGACAGCTCAACCACTCCCACAAAAGAAAAAGGATGTTTGGACAAAAGTAGAGAGAAAAGCAAAAGATAAGCTTCCTATTATTATGATTCATTTTGTCTGCCAGGTGAAGAGACAGAGAGGGTGCAGTGGAAAGCAAAAGCAAAGTAGAAAAAGCAAAAGCAAAGCAGAAAAACAAAAGCAAAAGCAGAAAGCAAAAGAAGATAAAACAAAAGCAGACATAATTGCGGTGGTGATGACATTATGGGCATGACCCATTGAGCAGAGGATCAGATTTATTTTTGAATGATGTGATTTATTTTTTTTATTTTTCGGAGACATATGTATAAACCCCATCAGAGGGTAAAAAAAAAAAAAAAAAAAAAGAGCCCAAAATAATGGGCTGGAATGTTATGGGGATGGCGAATGCCCATATGCCCAAAAGAGCCAGACCATATGGCTTTATTTTTATTCGACACTCTGCCGCTATTATCACCAACCAGGTGATCAAAAGTACGTTCAGTACTCCAAAATTATTCGGCAGCCTGCAGCTATTATCACCAATCAGGTGATCAAAAGTACGTCCAGTACTACAAAAAATTATTCGGCAGCCTGCCGCTAGTATCACCAACCAGGTGATCAAAAGTACGCCCAGTACTCCAAAATTATTTGGCAGCCTACCGCTAGTATCACCTACTAGGTGATCAAAAGTATGTCCAGTACTCCAAAATTATACATGAGTATCACTCATGTCAATTATACATAAACATTTATGAACATCACTCAAGTCAATCATACATAAACATTCATGACAATCATTCATGTCAACATCCATGAGTATCACTTATGTCAATCAACATAAACATTCATGTGCATCACTCATGTCAATCAGCTTCGAAAACTTCATTTACAAAAGCTCCAGTTTTGAAAACTTCATTTACAGAGCTCTAGCTTCAAAGCTTCACCTACAAAGCTTCAGTGCAGGGTATACAAATACTGCCTCCGAACAACCGCCACTTCGGCACATACATGGATTCAATTTGAAGTCTCCAGCCAATAAACCCTATTGACTGAAAACTTGGGGAACTACATTATGTACCATATATTGAGCCTCAACTGGGCATCATGAAAAATACTTGGGGGACTTAACCCATTATTCATGTATTGAGGAGCGAGCCCTTATTTTATAAAAGGGACTCCCTCACCTTCATTGGAGAGCATCGTTGCCTACTGAGCAACCGCCTCGCCGCAAGCATCACTCATAACCCATCATTTATGTATTGAGAAGCGAGCTTTTATTCTATAAAAGAGACTCCCTCACCATCATTAGAGAGCATCGCCGCCTGCTGAGCAACCGCCTCGCCGCGAGCATCATCTCTAGCCCATCATTTATGTATTGAGGAACGATCCCTTATTCTATAAAAGGGATTTCCTCACCTTCAACGCCACAAGCCGAGCCAACCAAAGGCAACATAAGCCACAAGCTGAGCAGCCTCACAACATGTGCTACTTCTAGTTGAACATCATTTCACATTAAGCACCGCATCATATCGAGTATTCAGTTCTATATGACATCTAGTTACTTCGGCCCACACATGGATTGAATTTCAAGTCTCCAGCCAAAAGACTCTCTTGACTGAAGACTTGGGGGACTACTGTTTGTACCATACTTAGGGCCTCCATATTTAGATCGCGTATAAATACTCGGGGGACTCAAATGTAATTATGTAATAAATAAAGGGGTAAATATGTAAAAAAGGGAGGAGCCCTTAGTCTATAAAAGGGTCTTCTCACCCTCACAATCTTCAAGCTCTGAGATTAAGAGAAAAGCCTCACTCTCACCCTCAGAAGCTCTCTCTCACAATCCACTCACAAACAGAGAAATACAATATCAGTGTGGACGTAGCCCAAACATTGGGGTGAACCACGATGCATCTTGTGTTATTTACATTCTTGCAGATTCACGGTCGGATTTACGTTGTTCCAAGACCTCCAGTTTTGTGTATCAACATAAGTTATAAGACATTTGGTTGTGGGCAACTACGGAGTATGAAACTGTTACAATTTGCTGATAATAGCACTAAAGGGATTATTCGCTAATTCAAGACATGGAGTCAAAGATCTTTTAAGGATTTATATCTGATCTGCGATCAGGATGTGCGAATCCAGAATGCAGATATATAAACTTTTACGTTGGGAAATTACTTGTGCATGATGTGATCTTCATTTTGTATAACTGACGCAGGAAATGCTTCGTCCAATTCCTGTGGCCTTAGCATCATGCACCCGGTTCTTTGAAGCAATGTTTGCCATGAGGGAATCATTTTCAACACTTCAGCATCTCAGAGTTAGTCATACTGATGCGTCATCACCTATAACACCAGGCAAGGATTCTTCCCAAAGAATACCAGGTGATTCCGAATGTGTAACTCCACCTCCTTGGAGAAGTGAACCAAGCTTTGATGACGTAGCTATCAGAAGCTCAAGGAGGCCTGAAGTCGAGCATCGAGAATCAGAGGATGAAAACAGTGGGGTGGATGGAGCTAGCCACCGGAGATTGTCATGGCCTCCGTCAGTTAAAAACAACGGTGTTTAGTCAGACTGACATTCGTTGCCTGTGACTCAGTGTATGTGTTTGTGTGAAATAGTCATTGTAATAGGCCTTTGCGAAAAAAATGTGTGGAAATGTTTTGAGTTAATCCTGCCAAACTTATATTCTTTTCGTAGGATTTGATAGGCATTTTTGTATCACGAGCAGATTTCGTTGGGTTTTAACAATTGTTGTTAATGAGATTTGAGCTCGAGAAGAGGAGGCTGAGGGTTGAGTGTCGATAAACCAGATGATCATGTGAAGATCTTGTTATTCTTTGACCTTGTAAAAATAAGACATTCAGAAGACACCACCAAGTTATCAGTAGCTCTATACAATTATACAGTCAATTCTCAACAGATCAGCCAGTAACTCCAGGAAGGTTCTCTCAAAGCCCCTTTCACATTTTAGGTATTGTAGTTGGGAAGTGATTTTCACGCAATACTTTTAGCTTCTCACAAACTCCAAATCAAACGCAACATATAAAATTAAACAGACGTGTGTGAGAAACTAAAAATACTTTAAGAATGTACATAATGTCGACGTCTACAACACTTCTTTCATAATAACTAATCACGTTATTGGTATGTCTTAACAACTTAAACTTTACATGAACAGGAGTTTAAAAAAATAAAATTAAATGAGAGCTATTATTAGCATTCGAATAATGTCGTTCTACACTAATACTTTTATATGTGCAATATATTTCTTCAATAAATAAATAAATCCTATTTATTTAAAATATTTTCATATGACATTGGTTGCATCCTGTGCAGTTCGTACGTGAAAATGAAAGATCAAATGCAAATATTATGCACCCATCTCAATGTGGTGGTAGGCTGTAGCAACAAATGCATATAACTTCGCCGCGTTAAATGTTCCAAATTCTGCATGCACCTTTCACATCTCCCACCCTAAAAAGATGTACTGCCTTGTGATACGTAAAAAGCCCAGAACGAGAGAATTAGATCTCATATGGATTTATTTTGTGAAGATTCTAGAGATCTTCACATCTTAGTTATTTATCGTATATCGACCGCACGATATACGATAAACAGTTAGGATATGGGGTTCCTTAGGATCCCCACAAAGTGGTTTCGAAAATGATCCTCTTTCCAAAACGAGGAGCTATAACTTGGTCTGGAGATGGTAATGGTTTGTGCTTAGGTTTATCCATATCATGTTGTATTCGTGTCAAATCATGAGTTGGTTAACAAGTAAAACGATATGTAAATTAATATCGTGCAAAAAGAGCTTACACGTTAGCCTATATAAGAGTCTCAAACTCACCACTTCAATTATCATACAATCAACTAAACCAAAATAACACATTGAAACAATTCCAATACCTTAACGTGCAACAACAGAAAATCAAAACTTATGTGACCGATTGAAACTTATCCCAAACTTTAAAGGTGTGAAATATAGTGAACCCATTTTTGTACGGATTTCAAGTTATATAACACGTTGTGTTAAAAAATGCAAGCTCTAACTATGACTCACGAGCATTCACCCAAAAGTTCAGCTCGAACTATTGCAAATGACGCTTTACTAAGTGATGTAAAATAATACTATCTATATACTCTTGTGCATGTTCGATCTCTACCGATACCACTTAACCATTAACTCATTAATGCTAAACAATTGACGCTGCATTTATTATGCTAAAAAAGTCAAGCTGTAGTTGAAATAAAATTTGATTGAACAATTGAAAACCATGTATATTATTATATCAACGTCATCCATAAAAAATTAATATTGTTACCTTTGCAGCTAAGAAACGAACCACCCCAACTTCAACATTCCTATTTACAATTATTAACCAAGTTTGTCAAATATTACAAAATCAATCAAATTATCAAAACAACCTCTCCTCCTCCTCCTCCTCCCAATTGACACGTAATTACCATAACAAGTGCCACCACCAAACTTTTAGACTTCTAGTAAAGAAGAGATTTTTTCGTGTGACCGAAACACATGAGTCATCAGATGAATAAAAAGGCAAACAAAAACGTATATACTCTTTAACATGAAGATATTTAAAAAAAATACCATATTAACTTATTCCTTGCCGTGTACCTCTCGTATCTCTCTTTTCATCACATTATTTGCGTAACTTATTCCTTGACGTGCAGTGACGTTCTGTAACATGGCCTTTGATACTTCTGTTTTTTTCTTCAGAAATGTTTGGAGCCACTGGCTTCCTCCCATCTTATGAAATTATCCACATCCCCGGCACATGAACGTCACTGCATCTCTGGCCTTGCTCCATTATTTTACCTAAGGATTTATATCTGATCTACCATGTATTGCGATCAGGATGTGAGAATCCAGAATGCAGATATATAGAACTTTTACGTTGGGAAATTACTTGTGCATGATGCGATCTTCATTTTGTATAACTGACGCAGGAAATGCTTCGTCCAATTCCTGTGGCCTTAGCATCATGCACCCGGTTCTTTGAACCAATGTCTGCCATCAGGGAATCATTTTCAACACTTCAGCATCTCAGAGTTGGTCGTACTGATGCGTCATCACCTATAACACCAGGCAAGGATTCTTCCCGAAGAATACCAGGTGATTCCGAATGTGTAACTCCACCTCCTTGGAGAAGTGAACCAAGCTTTGATGACTTAGCTATCAGAGGCTCAAGGAGGCCTGAAGTCGAGCATCGAGAATCAGAGGATGAAAACGGTGGGGTGGATGGAGCTAGCCACCGGAGATTGTCATGGCCTCCATCAGTTAAAAACAACGGTGTTTAGTCAGACTGACATTCGTTGCTTGTGACTCAGTGTATGTGTTTGTGTGAAATAGTCATTGTAATAGGCTTCTGCTAAAAAATTGTGTGGAAATGTTTTTAGTTAATCCCGCCGAACTTATATTCTTTTCGTAGGATTTGATAGGCATTTTTGTATCACGAGCAGATTTCGTTGGGTTTTAACAATTGTTGTTCATGAGATTTGAGCTCGAGAAGTGGAGGCTGAGTGTTGAGTGTTGATAAACCAAATGATCATGTGAAGATCTTGTTATTCTTTGACGTTGTGAAAATAAGACATTCAGAAGACACCACCAAGTTCTCAGTAGCTCTATACAATTATACAGTCAATTCTCAACAGGTCAGCCAGTAACTCCAGGAAGGTTCTCAAAGCCCCTTTCACATTTTAGGTATTGTAGTTGGGAAGTGAATTTCACATAATACTTTTAGCTTCTACAAACTCCAAATCAAACGCAACAGATAAAATTAAACAGACATGTGTGAGAAGCTAAAAATAATGTGTTTATCATTTTTCCTTGTAGTTTTTCTTCCAATGTTGGGCAAGAGAAAAGGTCGATGTTGATTTTAATACTTTAAGAATGTACATAACGTCAATGTCTATAACGCTTCTTTCATAATAACTAATCACGTTACTGGTATGTCTTATCAAAATAAACTTTACATAAACATGAGGTTTTTTTATTATATTTATTATATTTATTTTTTATAATAAACGAGAGCTATTATTAGCATTCGAATAATGTCGTTCTACGTTACTACTTCTATATGTGCAATATATTTCTTCAATAAATAAGATTTTTCTTATTTAAAATATTTTCATATGGCATTGGTTGCATCCTGTGCAGTTCGTGCTCTGAAAATGAAAGATCAAATGCATATATTATGCACCCATCTCAATGTGGTGGTAGGCTGTAGCAACAAATGCATATAACTTCGCCGCGTTAAATGTTCCAAATTCCTCGTGCACCTTCATCTCCCACCCTTAAAAGATGTACAGCCTTGTGATACGTAAAAAGCCCAAAACGAGAAGCTATAACTTGGTCTGGAGATGGTAATGGTTTGTGTTCGAGTTTGTTCATATCGTGTTGTATTCATATCGAATTATGATTTGATCAACAAACAAAACGATACGTAAATTAATATCGTGCAAAAGTAGTTTATATGTTAGCTCATATAAGAGTCTCAAACTCCTCACGTTAATTATCATACAATTAATCAAACCAAAATAACACCTTGAAGCAATTCCAATACCTTAACGCGCAACAACAGAAAATCAAAATTTTGTGACCAATTGAAAATTATCCCAAAGTTAAAATGTGTAAGAGTATCTCCAAATGAGATGTCAAAATGTTCAAATCAGCAATAACGGTAATAAAAGACAGCATTAACGTTTTTCAACCGAGAAGCCAAATCTGATGTGGCATAACATGGATTAACATCTCTCCCCCTTGCTGCCAAATTTGACAGCACCTTCAAATTTTTTTAAGTAATTATTAAATGCATTTTATTAATTTTTTATTGGTTTAAACCATTTTCCCTTTGTTTCTTTTCATTCCCAATGCAAAGAAAATACATATAAACTATTATTTTATGTTTAAAATTTGACATATCGGTTAGAGATCAAAAGTTTAAAAGATGCCAAAGTGCTAAGTAAGCCTTCAAATTTAAATTTTAGGTTTAAAATTGGACATCTCCTTTGGAGATGGTCTAAAATGCAGTTCACCCTTTTTTATACGCATTTCAAGTTATATAACACGTCGATGTACGATGAACGATCACAATCACGAAATCTTTCGGATCCTCAAAGAAAAGATTCGACGAGGATCCTTTTCCTACCAAATGTAGATAAGTGGGTCCCGCATGACAGATCAGCTGCCAGCAAGTTACAGAAAAGATGAATCATCATCCAACTTCCAATAACATGCCTCATGCATGGCCTTTGACAGCTTTCTCTGTTTTTTTCCTTTTCTTTTCAGAATTTGAGGATTTGGAGACACTTGCTTCCCCCATCTTATGAAATTATCCACATCCCCGGCACATGAACGTCACGCTGCACCTCTGGCCTTGCTCTATTATTTACCTAAACGACGGTTCCGTTCCAACCGCTGCCTGGGCCCTACCACGAAATCACAGATTGTTCGGTTCAGATGCGGCCAAGGAGTTCGCGGGTCCCGCTGTTAATCATTGTAATTCCTGATCGTGGTGGGGTCATGCACTATGCAAGGATACTCTACGGTGCAGCGGCCCACAGGCTAGCCAAGAAAGGCTGCATGTCTATCCCAAAAGTCAAAGGTTCAAAACGTTCCATGGTCTAACCAAAGTTTTGCTAGGATTAAATCTGAACGGTTGCTTTATTTGAATAACTAAGCAACGGTTGAGATTGTTTTGACCCGGATCATGCTCAGCCCATGCGTTTTAACTTTTAACCAACATGCGCAAGAGAGACTAGTTATGTCATGGTATAATTGGCACAAAATGTTACTGTGACAATATACTCATTTGATGTAGATTAATCTCGTAGATGTTGGGTAGTTAATAATTATGTTGGCCAGAGAGATTGTAGGATCTCATTATTCGACTGAAAACAATTTCAAAGTATACAATTTACAACAAATAAGGACTTAGTAATAAACTTGTGATCAACTTTGAATATATGCACCCTTTAAGGCTAAGAGTGACTTAAGAATCAAAGGGTAAACCACCCGCACCGGTGCTCGGAAGTCTTGATTTAGATTTGTTTTTGTAAGTGCGTCTTCTTTTGTCTTACACTGGAATTTTTTATTCTTTTGAATTTTACAATGCATTATTCTTTTTTGAATTTCTCTAATTTATGGGAGAGAGGATACAAATTTGGGATGACACATTATCTTGTTACGTTTGATTCTAAAAAGGGTGGGTGGATTTGAGTTTTTTGGTTTTCTCCTCTAATTCCAAGACTTTATGGGTGCGTTTGTTGCACCGGACTGGACTAACTGCAGAGACTAAGCTGGACTGACTTAGACTAGACTAAGCTGGACTAGCTTAATGAAGCGTTTGGTGTAGTGTCGGACTAAGAAGCAGGATAATGGATTTTTTTTTTTGGAAACTAATGAAAATTAACATTAGCCAATTGACATTTTTAATTTACTTTTGCCTTTAAAAAAACAAATATTATTATGTCATTCCATAAAAAACTATCTTCTACCATTGGAAGAAGAGAACTGACTCACAAACCAACCACATTTCTCAAATATCTGGATTCCCATTTCTTTTGTCAATCTCTCTCTCTCTCTCTCTCTCTCTCTCTCTCTCTCTCTCTCTCTCTCTCTCTCTCTCTCTCTCTCTCTCTCTCTCTCTCTCTCTCTCTCTCTCTCTCTCTCTCTCTCTCTATCACTCTTCGCTTCCTCTCACAATCAACTACACCCACTTCAAATCCCACGGCAAGCTTATCCCACTCACCACCGACAATCAACATCACCCACTTCACATCCCACGGCAAGTTGAAATTGTGCAGAGGCTTCGTCATCTCGGTACCCATCGCCATGGACTTTGCTACCTTTGTTTCTCACGCCTCAGAATTTTTTGGGAAGAGAGAAGAATTTTTATTGGGATTGTTGTTTTCGTTTTGCTTTTTTGTTTTGAATATGGGCATGGGTGGGTTGGGTTTCAAATCTGGGTTTAAGATCTGGGCATGGAGGCAAATGGAGTTGCAGAGAGGCATGCTTGTAGACGACACTGTTGCACACAACGCAAGCTCGGAGATGGGATTAGCAATCCCAAACGTTTTGTGGGGCCTCGCTAAGACCACGCAGTGAAGGACTTAGTCGGCATGAGTCCGACTTAGTCCCATTAAACTTTGTCCTGCTTGCACCAAATACTGAACTAGTAAACCAGTCTAGTCCAATGAAACTTAAGAATGTCAAACAAACGGGCCCTATATTCTTATATTCATATTGAAGAAGGTTGACTTCAAAACCCGAATCTTATTTTACTCTAGTTGAATAACATTTTTTGATGTTGGCATGGGCACACGCTACACCTACGTACACCATTTTACGGTTTTCCCAACCAAAGTCAACTTTGCTGCGATTCTGACTTTATCCAACAAATACCATTGCGGGCTACTCCGTTGGATAGCAACCACATTCCATTTCGATCCTTCCTTTTAGTTTTATTAACTTTCTAACCCTCAAACTTTTAATGTTACGTCATTTTAGTTATTCTGTTAAATCTGCTAGTATTTCCGTTTAATCAGTTGCAAAAAATATGCTCATCACACCATATATGTGCTGTCCGGCTGTCAGCCTTCATTTTTATTATTTCAAATTGGACTTGGAAACTTGGAAATTCAAATTTGGGTTGAAAAAAAAGAGAAATTGTAATCCACGCCTTCAATTTTGGATGAAGTACAAGAAGAAACTATAAAGTACATAGTATATGCCTACACACAAAGTCCGTGAATTTTTTTACCTTGATTGTTAAATTGAACGAGAGAGGAAGAGAGTGAAAGAGAATATGAGAGTGATAAACTTACATGTAAGTAAGGTTTAACAAAAATAGATTTGTTTTGCAAAATTACGTTACTGTCCTTAATTTTTTTGTTGTGATAAAAAACAAAGATGTATTTTCACCATCTTTTAATTGACAAAAAAAAATTCATTAATACAATTTTGGATATCCACACCCGTTAATTTTCGATCGTCCCATCTACCCTCGACCATTTTTCCAGGCTTATCAAAACATGGAGTTTCTAATTTATAAAAGAAGGAAAAATAAAAGACCCTCGACCATTTTTTCTAGAATTCCTCTTTTTTTTTTTTTATAAATATTTTATATATTTACACGTAAATGTGTGGGCTCCGTTAAGTATGAGAGGACGGTAAAATTCAAGGGCCAAAGCGAGAACAAACGGTATATGATTAAACCACATGGTACAAAGCATGTAGACGAGCGCAGGCGATAATAGCTCGCTGACACGCAAGTCGCGCGGTAACTTCCCAGATTTCGTCGAATTTCAGGCACCTCTTCTCCTCTTTAGAAATTTCTCTGACTCTCTATCTCTCTCACTCATCCCCCAAACGACAGCTACAGAGGAGGAGAGAGAAAGTGGTGGCGGGAAGCACATGAGATCCGCAGGAGGGTCGAATTTACCATTATACCCATCTCCCCGGCTGCTCCCGTCATCCTCCTCATAAATTCCCCCCAACCGACGTGTCCCTGCGGAGTCGACCCGCCCCCTCTCCTCCTTTGGACACGACACCTTCCTCGTCGCCTTCGAATCCAAGCAAATCGTAAATATCCCAGAAAAGAAGGAAAAGAAGGAAATTTAATAATTAAAAAACGGAAACACAATCTGGAAAAAAGATGAGACCTTTGCTCTGGAAACCTCCAAAGGGCTCTGCTTCCCTCCGCCGTTGATTCGTCCACGTGGACTCTCCCATTCTATCTCTTTCCTTCTTCCGGCGTGTCTTTGCCCTCTGTTATGAAGTTCGCCGGTGATTGCTTTCTCTTCTTTCCATGGAATTTCCTTCTTTATCAACAAGGTCCTCCTCCTTTCCCTCTCTCTCTCTCTATCCCCTTTCTCTCTCTAACATGCATTCAATGTATAGCGTTGTGTATTTATATATTGGATTTTGGGTTGTTATTAATCTGTGAAATGGGAATTGTGGGAAGCAGTGTTTGGTGAAGAATTGGGCAGAAAGCATGAATTTGATGAAGAAAGGTGACGGTGGCCGCTGCATTTTCCCCCTCACCGGTTTGCAAATTGGGTAACATTCTTCAGAATTCCACATTTGCTACTTGAGTTTTTATTCTTTGATGTTTTTATTACTTAATTTGCTTAAATTCTCAAGTACCCTTTTGGTTTTGATCCTACAAACACAATATTTCTGGGCCAGAATTGGGTTTTATGGCATAAATTTAATTGCTTGAAAAAAAAAAAAATATATATATATATATATATATATATTTTTTTTTTTTTAATTTTCAGCTCTAGTGTGTGTTTGTTAAGACTTAAGACTGTAATTTAGTATTGCTAAATGCAGAGAAAACCGTATAATTTTTCATCTTTTGAAACATACGATGTACTGATGTTTTCGGGGTTTTTTCTTTTTATGTAAATGAAGTGATTTGGTTTGTGCTTTGTGCTATATGGTTGCAGAGATTTGCAGTCTTACCTTTCGGATCTTAGCCTTTTCCTGGCCCTCGAGAGCAAGAAATTCTATATCTTGGTGGACAATCGGCCATGGCTGGGCGACCTAGGTTCGCGGTCAGCGCACTTGTGGCAATTGATGGTTACCAAGGTCAGACTTTAGTCAGTAGTCACTACACCCTCATTGATACTCAACTTACTTGTTTTTTCAACTTATTTGTTTTTTCAATTGTATTTCACTTAGGATCAAAGTTTATATTGGTTTGATTTTTTCAGTCAAGGTTGTCTCCTTTTGCAAACACTAAAGTACGGAAGGTGAGAACGGAAGGAAATGATGCTTGCTCTAGACCTAAGCCTGCAAAACCAAAGAAGCTTGCTAGGTGGTTCTCATTAATCAAGCATCAGAAGAAGGTGTTGTTACCTGTAAAGAAGCTGCGGAGTTCTTTACTTTTAAGTAGGGAGTTGCATAGGACCTTGTATGGTTTTATTGTATTTGAAGTTGCATGGAGCAATGTCCGAGGTATCAATTACATCAATGAGCTTCAGGTATCGATCCTTTTTTCTATATCCTTGAACAGTTGTTTCTAGTTCTTTGTTAGTGCTCGTGTTCTATAGTTTATGTGTCCGTTGCAGACTGATACATCGCTGGCTATAGAGGCTAAAGTCATGCAAAGATGGGAATTTGACAGTATTGCTCAAGCTGCAAGCTGCATATCGTCATGGTTCTCAGGAACAGTCTCTGAGCAGCTACAGTTGAAAGAACTTCTGAATTCTGCCATAGGTAGCATTCTTTGCCCTCATGATTCCTTATTTTTTTGGTCATCGACGTGTTAATAACTTTATGACATGGGGTTTTCCTCTTATGGCATATGAGCATGGGATTTGTGTACGTAGTAGGAATATGGGGATGCCATTAGTGGTCAATTGTTTGGTTAGTCAAAACAATTAGTGCAGTATTGAAAACAGTAAGAGAAATTTTAGGGCTAATAATTGACATAGCTTCATTGAATTGTTTCACGAGGTATGTCCCTTCTAAAGAAAAAAATATTAGATCTCTGACATGCACTGAGCCTTAAGGCGTGATGTATTCATCTTTGCTTGAATCTGTATGAGTTTTGCTTGAGAATAGAATTCTGTGATACGTATTATGATTTAAACGTGAAAAAGTTCTAACACCAGCATTAATGGAAGTCAAGATTGTGAGATGATGAGATACATTGTTTAATTACTTGGATAATCTTCTTAAAAGTACTGGGAATACGCTACGGATCCCTTGAAGCTCACAGGGAGAAATTCCTTTTGGACATTTTTCCTTTGATGGTTTATTTGGATAGATTTATATTTGGAAAATTTCTTTATCTGCATGAAGTATTGTTTTACTACCAATTGAAATGAGGATTCTATAATTTTAATTAAATTTTTTACTTTTCCAGGAGAAGTTTTCTATGATGCTGAAGAGTATCCAGAGACAGAAACTATGGCCGTTGTTGATGAAAATATCTCCTACAACAATCTAACTTCTGAGGAAGATTCTCTCCACTGCTTCAGTCACAATTTTAGTTTTCATTCTGACACCAGTGAAAATAGGGCCGCTGTACCACATTCACCACCTCCACCTACTGGACCCTATAAGAGAAGGAAAATAACCACGTGCAGTAGTGGTGGAGTTGAAGTAGATGCTTATTCTGAGGAAACGCAAAGCCCTGCCGGTGACTCTGAAAATTCCGAGACTTACAAATGTTACTGTGAAGATGAAATGCAAAATTCTGAGACGTATTCCTGTTACTGTGGAGATGAAACCCAAAACTCTGAGATGTATACCTGTGACTCTGAAGATGATATACCGGTTACCGCGAGGGCCTATATCAGTGACTCTGAAGATAGCGTTAAAGCTACTCTGTTCAGCAAAGATGCTATACCTGTAACTGTCAATACCTATACTAGTGAATGTCTAGATGCTGTTGGATCTACGCAGTACAGGGATGTGCTGATTTTGTTCAGGTTCAATGATCGTGACCTCCCATTTAAACTTAGAGAAATAATAATGTCTGATCTCCGGTTACTGACTTTGCTTGAGGCTGGGCTTCCATCTTGGGTTATCTTCCTTCAGTCATACCCAGGGTTTTGCCATATCTATCGCCCGTGGATGTGCCCTCTTGCAAGAGCATTGTATGTGCTGATCTCAGTTGTCACTGTTCTAATTGGATTTTATGACCTATACAAAAATGTTCCAGTTCTGAAGGTAACTGCATCTCGTCTTTGTGGACCTCTATTTGATTGGATAGAGACCTGGTCGATGATATCAAGGATTAAGTACTTGGGAACAATGCTATTTCTACACCACTCTCAGAAAGCTGTTCAGTGCTTTCTGGCGATCAAGAGTACCACTCTCTCCTTTTTTTCAGTACTAGCTCAGCCATTGGCAGAACCTCTTGTGGAGTGTTTTGGATTCCTCCTTCCAGTATGGAACATGCTTGTTGATGTGTTAGAGAGCCTCTTTTCAGTCATTTGGATTCTGATTGGATCTGCACGCAGTCTAGTGGGGAACCTGGTACAGGTTTTAGTGTTTCCAATATTATTTCTCCTGTCCGCTGTCTGGAGCATTGGTAGGTCGTGAAATTCTTTGGATTACCCATCTTTTGATTCAAATAATCAATGGCGTTGTACAATTCACAAAAAAAATCTTGTATTCATCCCATGTACTCTTGTTTACATTTTGTTGCAGGAACTTCCATTGTATATCCTATATTTAGGATTCTATGGGAAGCACTCTATGCTCCAGTTCGCATGGTCCTTGCACTAGCCAATGTCATAGCCTTTATTGGTGCATGTATATATGATACGCTTCGAGATATATGGCAAGTTATTAGCAGCATATTCTGGTTTGCTTCAGCCTCTCAGGCAACTGTGAAAACGGTTGAAGTTTCCATATGGCGTTCACTTTGGAATGACCTCTTTTCTCAGGTTGGAAGAAAAAAGTATTATGTAGTTTCTATTTGTAACAGTGTCTGCTAGAATGGTTTTATTGATCACCATTCTCTTCGTTTTTTGGTTTCAGGTTTTCCGTGCTGTCAGGAGTATATTAAATGGTTTTGTTGCATTCTTCATAGCTTGTAACAGGCATCGCCTTAGGTACGCTCTTATTTTCTTTGGCGTCTTTATCTTGGTTTTAGTGATCTGCATTTTTCCGCTCTGTGGGATGCATACACATCTGTCATGGTTGCTTAGGCCGTCTTCAGACCGTATTTTGATGCCCAGGACAGAATATGCTGATGGTGAAGTTGGAGATTTCAATTCTATTGATTTGGAAAACGTTTGCTCACTGGTAGTTTGTCTTTTTAGCACTATGGTGTTTGCCTATATAGTCACTGGCAGTTCAGCATGATCAATAATATCCCGTTTCTCCCGGTCCTGCAGTGCGAATAATTGCTTTTAATTATTTGTAGACTATGTAAGATTTTGTTATAAACCTGTGCTAATGATTATTTTATGTGATTGTTACAGCATTTACAATCATATGCAAAAGTTTATCCAAAGAATCCTAGATCGAACCCGGAGATCACGGC
This sequence comes from Malus sylvestris, assembly GCF_916048215.2. Taxonomy (NCBI): domain Eukaryota; kingdom Viridiplantae; phylum Streptophyta; class Magnoliopsida; order Rosales; family Rosaceae; genus Malus; species Malus sylvestris. The sequence goes on from NC_062268.1 coordinate 8,456,354, forward strand.
ATGAAGTTTCAAGACGTTATAGGCCCACCGGAGAGACTCGGAATATGGTTAGTTTTCTAATGTGGGAAACTTTAGATCATGAATTTCACTTCCCTGCACAAGGTTGTAGCACAGAGATAGAATTGCTGCACCGATAATTGTCAACCGATTATTTTGGTTTTGGCTTTGCAGTTTGAAGTAACAAAGAAAATCAACATTGAATAGTGTTTCCCACAGCTGTCGGAGGATAACACTATCGAGACGGTACTCTGTTTGGGAAGTGCCTGCCGCGTTGTGTATAAAACCACCTTCGACATACAAACCTTCGACAATGTATGAAACGCTTTCGGCCAAACAAGAGAACGTAAAAGATGTCGAGACGGCGACATGATACCAGAGAATGTAAAAGGTGCTTCTCGTTCATGTAGCACCCATGTCTGAATACACATCATAGGAAGAGCTCGGTTTCTTTTTTGTCCTTAATTCTTTCCAATCTTTGTTTCTATTTGTGAATTGTAGAGGGGCAAACTATGGAGTTCAGTGTATATAATAGCGAATGAGTGTTTGCACTAACGAAGTTCCAAAACGCTACTGTAACATCCCAAACCAGTAGCACAATGTTATGTGTTTTAACTTTTAACAGCCTCACATGGCACGTCTTTGTTCATTTGGGATGTCACAACGACGTATAAGTCCTCCTGGTTAACCAGAAATCATAATTTGGATCCAAATATAAAGGAAAGACTAAATACATAAATGCCAAATCCCACGTACAAGAGTTACTGACGTTTTACAGAACGAGCAACATAAACAAAGATGATTAACAACTAAGAAATGTCTTAAACAAAACTAAACTCCTATTACTTGACAACCTACAATCCATAGAACAAGTTCCTCCGCTTCCAAGAAGAGAATGGTAGTATCAAATCTGTACGGTTCCTCCAGTTTGGTGCAACATTGCATCGATCTCATCACCGTCCTCCATTTCCAACTGAAACACGAAAAAAAGGTCACAAACAATTAGCACATAAGCAGAAAACGCAAGTGGCTGTGCGCAAATGCGCGTCCAAGTGTTTACAATCGCAAGTTAATCAATGTGTTTGCAATCGTGAGCGTTCGTATGTGAGAGAGTGGAGAGGAGGACCTCATCAGGGGTCTGCTCTGCTCGTAGACGACGGCCATCAAACAAGAAGGCAATTGAGTTCATCTCCACAGATTGGCGATCACAATATGCATTCATAAGCTTCTTCAGCTGAGTGCTTCGCTTGATCCTAAAAAACACTTCATTCCCATCCTGCAACGAAATACAAAAGCATTACTTCCATCCTGCACCGCAACATCTCATTCACACAGTTTTCATGACGACAACCTGTCTTAACCACCACTCATAATCCAATTTGCAATCACCAAGTAGGAAGAGTCAAACTCCATCACAACGACGGAATTAAACGAACAAAAGTGTTGTAACGGATACATTTCACCATATCTGTAGTTTGTGCACTAAACTGTCAATCGCATAAAAGGAACAGCGCGAGAACTAAATTCATAGAAAAAGCTGGAGTTCCAAAGGCCATTAAACACAAAACACATCTCCATTTGTCCTCACAAACGACTACATAAAACAATGGCAAGCGTATTGCAAAACTATAAGACCACAGAACCAATTGCTTGCGAGGCGAAACCGCCATGATCATAATTATAAAAAAATAAAACCAACAGTAGTTTAACAAGAACAAAAGGGGTAAATAAGATATCGACACAATCACAATAACAGATGGCAGACAACAAATACATGAACAAAACAGCAGCAAAACACACCCTAATCAGATCATCAATCTAATGCCCTAATCCCAGCTAAAAACAGGCTGTGAAAATTGATCAACCCCACTAATTTATGCATTAATTTGCCAAAAAAATAATTAGTAATACTCAAATCATAACAAATTAAACAGATATTCTTCGAACAAAAAAAGGGGAGAACCCAATTTTTTCTCAGAACCCAGATATTTAAAATCCCAAGCGAATCGGAAACCCCAATCATAACAAGAAATATAAAAATAAAATAACAAAAAAAGTAAATTATATACAGAAGGGTAAAGTTTGATGGTGAAAAATAAAGACCTGTCCTTTGACTTTGAGGTTGATGTGGGCGGCCTGGTCGTTGGGCTTCTTGTCCTCTTCTTGCTGCGGAGTCGACATCCTCCCCCTTTTCTTCCTCTCCTTCTCCTCCTCCTCTGTAATCTGTATGAGAAGCAGAATTAGGGTTCTTCTCCTCCGTAATCTCTATACCACCGACGCTCTTTTCAGTACCCCCGGCAATGGATTTCCTATACGTGTAAGAGTTTGATTGGTTTCTGATGGGCCTTGTGAGGTTCATAAATCTCCAGTATTTGGGCTCAAATTCCCAATTCATTAATTACACAGGGCCCTTGAGATCCTCCAGGCCCGATAAGCTTTTGGGTCAAGGATAATCAATCTTGTTAACAAGTGAGTTGTTTAGATTTTTTTTCTTTCTTTTTTTTAGCATTTTTACACTAAAGGGAGGGGAGTTCAGCTAAGTTACACAATTGGCAACCTAATTTGGTATCGAATTCGCCATCCACGAGAGTGGAACGTGAGACCTCTCATTTCTAAGTAAAGAGAAATACCGTCAGACTGCAGTACCAAGTGACAGTGAGTTGTTTAGATTTAGAATATAAAGCACATGTATAAAGGTTCGAATCTCTTGTTTAAAATATTCCCTTGTAAGGTCATTTTCATGAGAGAATTTTCAGGGTGCCCAACGGTCTGGTACATCTAGTGTCATAATATGAGTAGCTAATTTTTTTTTTTAACATATTCAACTATTTTTATTATGACACTTAGGCCATCTCCAATCGAATGAGGGCCAGATAGCTCGTTTTAGCTCTCTGGCCTTCCAAGAAATTAATATTTTAAAAAACAGTGCATGACCATATTTCTTACCATCTTCAACCGAGGGCAAAAGGGTCATAGGGCCAAAAATAGTTTTGTGACAAAAAATCATCTCCAACTGAAGGTCAAATGACCATAAGGCCAAACATAATTTATTATTTAAATTTAAAAACTACAACAATTTAAATTTATAGGAAAAAATGAGAATGTTGTTAAATGTTTTTATTTTTATTTTTATGTTGTATAATTTTTATGTTGTTTCATGTTACTTAATGTTATTTAATGTTGTTTAATGGCTTAGGAAGTTATAGGAAAAAAATAGAATTTTTAATTTGACGTTAGCTAGCCGTTGCATTCAAATTTGTGGCCCGCCCCAAGGCTGGTTAGGTTGGGCCAGCAAGTTGGCCTTTGGCCCTTTTTTGTCCCTTGGGGCCCACGAGCCCTTTGGCCTAGCTTTCGGTTGGAAACGGTTTTCAAGCTATTTTCAGCCCTATGGATCCTTCGTTGGAGATGACCTTAAAGCTATCTCCAACTGAATGAGGGCCAAAGGGCTATGTTTAGCCCTGTAGCCCTATAAGAAATTATATTTTAATGAATAATGTTATACCATATTTTATACCATCTTCAACCAAGATGGCCAAAGGGCCATAGCCCAAACATAGCATTTTGACAAAAAATCATCTCCAACCGAGAAGGCCAAAAGGTCATATGCCAAACATAAATTATTATTTTAATTGAATTAATATAGTTAATTAAATTAAACTACCATATTAAAATAAGATTTTTAGACATATTGGAAGATTATTGAAAGATGTGGCCATTTGAAAATTATTGAAAAAATTAAAGGAAAGATTATTGGAAGAGAATAGAATGTGAAGAATTAAAATAAGATGAGATAAGATAATATGGAATGGTGAAAAATATGTGAGAAATGATGTAGGAAAAAAAATTAAAAATATATATATATTTTTTAAATTCATCCAAAAAAAAAGGGCTGGGCTCATCGGGCTGGCTGGAAATGGCCAGCCCACTGGCCTGATTTGGTGGTTTCGGCCAAGTGAGGCCAACAAGCCATTTGGCCTATTTCTTAGTTGGAGACGATTTTTGTATTATTTTGAGCTATTTTTAGCCCTATAACTCTTTGACTATATTGATTGGAGATGATCTAATGTATCAGAGCAGGTCCTGGCGCATTTAAAAATATCTCAATCTTCCGCAAAGAGCTATCTTCCAAATTTAGCCGTAAAGTTAACAAAACCAGTCTCACCAAAAGAAATGAGGCTATAGAGATCGGTCCAAATTTTGCCCAGCGCAAGCTACACATACCCAGTTGCCCACCTGCCCACCTGCCCACCTGCCCTTGGTTTCCTTTTACGACGGTCCCACCATGTGCAGTACACAAATGTGAATTGCTATAGTGCAGCAGCACCGCATGGAAATAAAATGCAGCTGATGCAAGAAGGGATCTGATATTAGTGCCGTTGAAATCAACGGCATTTGTTGTGGAATTGGGTCAGGTCCCTTTATTGTTGACTAACTTGAATGTGTTTTGTCATTTTGCTTGCGTTATTGCTTTGCTCTCCAACAGTCTTGGCATCTTTTTTTCCTAAAAAGCTTTTTATAAATGATGGTTACTTAATACTACGATCTAGAAGTATTCTTCTTTATTTATAACTGAGAGGCATTAAGTTTGATATCGTCAAAGGTGAATTTGGACCAATAGCTCATTGTGAGGCTAATCTCATCTTTTCAGTTACTATAGATAATATCATTTGTTTAAAAAAAAAAAAACTAATGAAAAAGGTTTTTAATTTTTACATTTTAATCAAAAATCACTTACTAACTTTATTTAATGATAAAGATAAAAGAATAATTTAAAAAAAAAAAAACCAACTTGTGCTAGGGCGCGTAGCTAAGGGTGGGCAAACGGGCCTTAGGCCCACAAGGCGGGCTGGTTCCATGCGGTTCAAGGCGGGTCTAAAATTTGTAAAGATAAAACGGGGCAGGCCGGGGCGGGTTCACAAAATTATCGAGATGGGACGGTGCAAAAGCCTTAGGAAACAGGGCCCCGGTTGGAACCGTTTCTCCCAATTCTCACAAAATTATCAGATCTCTGGTTTGGTAATCTAGTCTTTTCTCCCAATTCTTAGTCGTTCGATCTCTGACACACCCACCTCAAAAGCTCTTTTTCCGTCTCCTAAACCCTTTCTTTGTCTCCACAAACCTCAAAAGGAGCTCATTTTCTTTCTTTATTGGCTCTCTATTCCCTTTTTTTTTTCCTTGCACTTTCCCTGTCACTCTTCCATTTTGCTTGCTTTTTCTCCCTCCATAAAAAGGTGCAGCTTTAGCCACTGAAGGGTTTGATGAAGAGGATGAAGAGGATGAGGAGGAGTCTGACTTTGATTCTGATGATTTTGAATGTGATTCTCTTTCTTTACAGCCCATGTAGACTTATGTTATGAGACCAAAATCAGTCGAATCACTAAATTTTGTTATGAAGGAAATGCTTTGTGTTCACAATCTGATGAAGAAACCAGGTTGTCTTATTGTTAATGGCATGTGACAATATGCTAGAACATTATTTGGCTGAGAAGTTCGACTCATCAACCCATTATTCAAAGAGAGTCACCAACTATATCTAAAAACAACAGGATGGCGAAGACGCTGGGGAGGGGAACAAACAGAATGACGAAGACCAAACTTAGGCGTGAGCGAAGATTTGGACCCGTAGGAACCGACCCGTTGCAACAGGTCGTGTTAGGTCCGGATCCCATTTTGAAAAATCCAAAACCTGACCCGCCCTGTTCCATTTTATTTACAGACGGGTCTGGTTCGGTTCCTTCAATTTTGGGCCTGAATTGATCCATGCCTACCCTTACGCGTACCATCCCTTCCCTTCCATACTCCACTTTTTTCTCCCACCATTTTCTCACATTGTCAGCTACATTAATATATTTCTTTTTTTTTCTTTTTTTTTGCTTAGAATAAGAAAAGTACTTCAAATTGAATTACATTCTCCAGTTTTGTTTTTGTGGTGTTGTTTTCCAATAGTAGTTATGATGACGAGAAACTTTTCAATGTATTGGAATACAGGGTGGTACATTTTATACAAGTTGTGAGATTCTTGTATTAAAAAAATTAATAACATAAAAAATAAAAAATTTCACAACTTACATAATAACACGTGGTATATCGATTGTGCACAAGGAAAAATTTCTTCAAGATGACACCCAAGCTCAAGAAATTGGATGGAAATCTACATTTATTATTGTAGGTATGTAAAAAATATGACGAAATTTTAATTTGGTAATTGAAAACAATTTTTTAAATTGGCCCAATAAATAGTATAATATAATTCAGTTTCATAAATAGTGTTCAGTTCATAAACAATGTATAGGTCCCATGCATCAGTTTTTTTTTTTTTCTTTTCAAATTGTGTCATTTTGATTAAAATTTAATTTTTTTTGTCCTTTTTATTAAAATTTAAATCTTTTTCATTAAATAAAGTTATAGCATGATTTTTTTGTTAAAATAAACTTAGCTCAATCCATTTTCATGAAAGTTCCCCCCCCCAAAAAAAAGGATAAAAAATGGATGTGTTAAATTTGATTTTTGAGTTATTAGTATTATTTTTTCATGTTGAGATTTTATTTGTTAAAATAATGAATGCGTGTTGAACAACACATAATAGTAATCGGTAGATGTGTGAGTGTTTACCATAGTTTCTCTTAATTGTATGTAAAGGTAATAAATTATGTAGGGAGTAAACTATAGTCCTGCATGACTAGATATGGTAAAAATCAGCCATGCGGTAATCTTTATAATATTATTTACGGGGGTAAAACATTGTCCGGAGATAAGTTTAGCTCCCGATGATTGAATATGGTCTAAATCATCTAATAGTACAGCATAAAAGTCTTTCTTTTTTTTTTCTTTTTTTTTTTTTGTGCACAGGTGTGTGGAGATGTGTGATGTGTCTTGGGTTGATCGACCCCGTCTTTACTTGTGCATATTTTAAATAAGGATGATTTACCTTGCCCGTCTTAATTTTTTATGGGAGGTGCTAGGGGGGACACTTTGCGCCTTGCTTGGAGTGTCGGGTCTTCTACTTCTTGTTTGTGTTTTGGTTGATTGCCGGTGTTTTGGCTTTCATTGTACCGTTGAGCATCTCTTGCCTGGTTAATGTAGTCCTGTTTGCCAAAAAAAAAAAAAAGTCTTGTTTTTTTTTTTTTCTTTTTTTTTTCTTTCCGAACTTATAAGTGAAAGACAATAGATTCGAATGTCATATAGTGTGAATAGTGACGAAGTCAAGAATTATCGAGAGGAAGGGCAGAATTTAAAAGGGTAAAAGATCCCAACAACATTTAGAAAACCAAATCCTTTTAAATAATGGACAATATTAATTTTGTTCAATACAAATTTAGACAACCAAATCCTTTTTATATACTCTAATCCACCATTACAAACCAATAGACATTATCGATCAACTTATAATATCCATTTGATAGAGAAATCAGTAGCAACACAAATTAGCTAGGACATCAGCTTCCTCTTAAATATACTCTCTCTCTTACCAATTACAAATGAACTATCAAAATATCAACAAGTTGTATATGTCCCAATAACAGAAGGCTCCATTAATAACCGAGTTGAGAAGTAAAAAGCGACACCCAAGATGATAGATGTGGGCAAAGCTGTCAAAGCTCGATGGTACACTGACCACAAAATAAGAGTGCACTCGAGTCCCGAAATAATGGCAAGATAATAGGCATACACAGTCATAAGGTCATACATTGCAGCTCTGCCCACAAGAACATTGTAGAAAACAAAATCCCTCGGACGAAGTTTAATACCTTTGTACTGAACATTGTGCTACCTCCCCTTCATCTCTATTACCCTCACTTTCCTCGTCCGCTACCTTAACATCAACAACGGTATACTCAGAATTACCACCATTTTCATTCTCATTTTGATTCACATTGCCCCCCGGGACTGTTTAGTCAGATAATGCTTTGAGTCATTAAATTAAACACATGGAGTGTATGACTAGCAAAAAGCAGTACAAGAGATAGATGGAGGAAGAATATCAAACACTTGGAGATAGGTGGAGGAAGACTATCAAATTCTGCCGGCGGCCCATTCCTAATTTCGTTGTTTGATGACAAAGCATTAGACGCTTAGGGTTTCAATATTAACCGATCAATCAAGCAATTGGGAATTCCCAAATGACAAAAAAATAAATAAAATCTTTCAATCCGAAATCTCACATGAAACACAAAATTCAAATACCCAAAAAAAAAAAACGTTTGTGCAAAAACAAATTGAATTGGCGAAGAACGAACCTTTGAGTGTTTGGGGTTGGGAGGAGGGAAAGTGAAAATGGCGCTATTATGTGCTCTGATATGTTTTGGAAATAGGGGAACGGGGTGAAGAGTTAATGGGTTAAACGCTCAAACGACGTCGTCCCACTTACATTTTTCTAAATCACTAAACTAGACAGTGTCGTTTTACCTACGAATTAAAAAAAAAAAAAAAAAAACACTATGCTGCGCAACAACAGAAACTCAAAAAACCAGAGCGTGGGCTGCGTAGCCATCACTTCCGACAGGACAAGAGGGGTGGAACTACTGTTCATAGGCTTGAGCGGCTGCCCCTCCTTGCTCCTCAGTAGTGAGTTTGATACAAATTTAGCTTATTTTGTAAAATATATAATTGCATCAATGATGCGGACATAATAAAATATGTATGTGTTTGAAACAAAAACAAGTAAAAACATGCATGTGCTTTGTCAATATCGTGGACCAGAACAAAATGGGCGTTTAAGATATGGCCGAGGGAGGGAAGGAGGGAAAGCAACTTCAACAGGGAAAGCAACTTCAACAGGCTGCTCTTTTTCCTTTGATATGATTTAATGGATATTAAGGAGAAAAAAGTGTCTGCATATTTAGCAATCGAGAATGTAGTAGAGGATTCAAAAATTTATACGTGGGAGGGCTTCTTACATACATAGGTAAATTTGAGAGAAATAAAAAATTGCACAAAACGCAGAAACTTGAACATGATGTTCAAAGTAAGCAAGAAATTTTTTAAAATATGAGTTAAAAGAAAAGTTGATAGAATAAAGAGCGGAAGTGAATCTTGCACCGGAATAAGAAGGAGAGGAGAAAAATGAGACATGGCCTAAAACAAAAAAGAGTTTGAATTGAGAACACACTTGAATTAAAAGATATTAGACTGATATGCAGTAACAACATATCTTATAGCAGCAAGAAGAAAAAAAGGCAGGATGAGCCAGTGATCTAGTCCCTTGCCTCCATCACTGCGAGAATATCCTTGATTGCGCACAAGAATGACTGCCAAACAATTTCAAACATGTCATATTTTAGATGCGGAACGTTGCTAAAAAATAGAACTTTTACGTAATGAATTTTGCCAAGAACAGTTGCCTAATTATAACACCTCTCAATACCCAAGAAAATCATAGTTCATAAGTAACGGCATAAATCAATAATCACAAAATGGGCTTGTTGTTCCCCTTTCCCGTTAAAGACTGCTCCTTTTGCTTGTAGGGTGGTTCGGTATGGGATACCATATTGAAACTAGTATCTCGAATTCTAAACTGAAAATTTTCAGGACGGGAATTTGAAGACCAATCCCAAACCAAATTTTCAGGAATCTTGAAATATTTTCAGGATTTCGGGACAAATCGGGAATTCCAAATTGAAATATGAAATTATGAATTGTTCTTCAAATATATAATTCAAGAACACATTCATGAACTAGGAATTTCATTTCATTCACACTACCATTTAATCGAACACTGGCATGCCTGATTGTTTTTATCAGAGTCAAAATTCAAATTAATTAAACTTTTTTTGCAATCTGTTGAGAGACAAAAGAATCAAGCCTTCTGAAATCATCAGTCATGGCAGCAGCAATAATAAAATCCAAATGAATATCAAACAGAACATGAAAAATATGCAAGGTGTAGGACATTCCAGGTTGCAGAACATGAATTAGAGACTACTAGCACCAATTATAAAAGAATAATATATATAATATATATGTATAAATATATATATATATCATAATTAATATTATCTATTTTCGGTTCGGTATGGGATTTCCGAAATATCGAGAAGCCAATTCCGATCCCATACAGAAATTTCGGGATCGGTTCTGGATAACATCCTGAAAATTTCAAGAACTTCGATTTGGAAATTTTTTGATCTAGGATCGGAATTTTTTCGATTTGGTTCGGGATTTTCGGAAATTTTTTCTACCCCTACTTATAGCAGGTAGAAGCCAACGGTCGGAAAACATCATGACCTCATCTCTTCTATTTATTAATACAATTATTCCCCCAAACGTAGATTCCTCTAAATCCCCATGGACCCCATAGCATCCTATGTTAGCATCAACACTGTTCATTAGTGCCGTTACAAACTTAATTACAATTTACAAGAAAGTCAAGACCTAAATGTGGCATTCTTCCAAATTTATTAGGTGTCACCGAGTGTGACATGCTTCATGTAAATTTGTCGTCACAACGTCTCTATTTTAAGTAAGTTTAGTGGGTTGAAGACCCCCCGAGTTGCATATTTTGTTCGAAGATAGTTCGGAATTTATTTATGGATTGACATTTGAGGATAGGTCTTTTATGTTGTGCGGGACATTTTTTTTCCTTTGACTGAGGTGAAATTCCCGACAAGATTTTATCGAAATTCAATATGCACACTATCCTTAATTTATATGTATTCTAAATTTACTTGCAATGAATTATCGTACTTCTATGAAGAAGAAAAAGGAAATAAGTAAGTTTAAATTAAAAATGGTAAAAATGTTGCCTCAACATCTCAATTTTATTTAAGTCCACTGGCACAACATGACCGTTTTATGTAAGTACGTTCCCGTTCCAAGATTCCAGCTCATTCGACAGGATAGGTCAGTGGAGCAAATCAAACCAAAACAACGCAGAGAGGATCTTAGGTTACTTGATTACATTCGTTCATTGTATATTATTTTGTTAATTTTTATTAATTATTGTTTATAATTAATTTTAAATAAAAAAAATTACAATAATTTATAACTACATGTTCTACATTGAATAAATATAATTTAAAAATCTTCAAAATCCTCACAAAAAGAATCCATGAATATCCTCACACAAAACAACCAATTATTTAACAACAAAAAATAAATGAAATTTGACGAACCCAAGGAGCGTACTACGTACAATAGTAGAACGCAATTTATTATCTGCATGTGCATAGTTAATCCATGTTAGGTAAGGCTTTAAACGGTCGAGTTTGTGGGACAACGTGAGAGGGTGGACCCACGACGTAAGGCCCAAAGTCAAAAGTGGAGGAGAAGATGGTCGACTGGTTCGTCGCGTCAAACACGTGGGTCCCGCCATCTCGATCCGCACGTTATTCCGCTAAAGTCATAAAACCCCCTCACCTCCCCCCCCCCACTCTTCTCACCGTCACTCCCCTCCGCCGTACAAAATTACAAAGAAAAGCCAGAAGAGGAAAGAAGAAGCTCTCCACCTTTCACGATGCTCTGCTTCTCCAAGAACCAGAGCATGGAACGCCATGTCATCGCCGTCCTGCTCCTCCTTTCTGTCTTTTCATCTCTAGCGGGTAAAATGCTGAGCAATTTTACAATGTTCTCCTTCTCTGTATCTTGTAATGGTGTTTTGGATTCTGATATGTTGTTTTGTGATGCGTTTTGCAGATGCTGCCTCGGTCGGAGTGAACTATGGGAGAATCGCCGACAACCTGCCGTCGGCGTACAAGGTGGTGCAACTTCTGAAGTCCCAAGGATTGGAGCGGGTCAAGGTCTTCGACTCCGACCCGGCCGTGCTCCGGGCCCTAGCTGGATCCGACATCAAGGTCACCGTCGACCTCCCCAACGAGCTCCTCTCCTCCGCCGCCAAGTCTCAGTCTTTCGCTACCAACTGGGTCCAGCGAAACGTCGTCGCTTACCACCCCAACACCCAGATCGAAGCTATCGGCGTCGGCAATGAGGTCTTCGTTGACACCCACCACACCACCAAGTTCCTCATCTCCGCTATGAAAAACATCCACACCGCCCTCGTCCACTTCAAGCTCGAGTCCTCCATCAAAGTCTCCTCCCCCATTGCCCTCAGCGCCCTGCAAAACTCCTACCCGTCTTCCGCCGGCTCATTCCGTCCCGAACTCGTTGAACCCGTTTTCAAGCCCATGCTAGAGTTCCTTCGTCAAACCGGGTCCTATCTCATGGTCAACTGCTACCCCTACTTCGCTTACGAGTCAAACTCTGACGTCATCCCCTTGGACTATGCCCTCTTCCGTGAAAACCCTGGAGTCGTGGACGCCGGCAACGGCCTCCGTTATTTCAACCTCTTCGACGCCCAGATCGATGCCGTTTTCGCCGCCATGTCGGCGTTGAAGTACGACGACATCAACATGGTTGTGTCGGAAACGGGCTGGCCGTCCAAAGGCGACTCGGTTGAAGTAGGCGCGAGTGTGGAGAATGCAGCCGCCTACAACGGCAACCTGGTCCGTCGAATATTGGCCGGCGGGGGGACCCCCTTGAGGCCCAAAGCAGATCTGACCGTCTATCTCTTCGCTCTATTCAACGAGGACAAGAAATTCGGTCCCACATCAGAGAGAAACTACGGGCTCTTCTTCCCCAACGAGCGGAAGGTGTACGACATACCGTTTACCGTCGAAGGGCTAAAGAACTACCACGACCGCCGGTCGCCGGTATCCGGAAACCAGCAGGTGACTGCTCCGGTCAACGGGGACGTGTCGAAGAGCTTGACCGGGAGCACGTGGTGCGTGGCGAATGGGGAGGCCGGGAAGGAGAAGCTGCAGGCGGGACTAGACTACGCTTGCGGTGAGGGCGGGGCGGACTGCCATCAGATCCAGCCGGGGTCCGCGTGTTACGATCCCAACACCCTGGAGGCCCACGCCTCATACGCTTTCAACAGTTACTACCAAAAGAAGGCACGTGGAGTCGGCACGTGCTATTTTGGCGGGGCGGCCTACGTCGTCTCTCAACCACCCAGTACGTATAACTAACTTCTCACATCCCACTCAATTGTTTTTCTGCATGTAATATAAAATAGCGGCGCATGCTAGTGTGTTATTATGGTGGTTTAGCTAAAATGCGCCGGATGGAATGGGACACTATAGTCCTTTGAGAGTCCCGCGTGAAAGCTTGACTCTGGTCCAGGAAACGTTGGAAAGTGGTGCATACTGAGCGCTGCACGCGGGTCAAGGGACAACAAATGGTGGTCACGTGACCATTGTTTGGATGTGCTGTCCTTCTACTGTTTACGTTGGTCTTACCTGCGGAAGGGTCTTTCCGGATTTTTATTTTCTAATCTATCAAATCAAGAAATCCGTCTTAATAAGATTTAATCTAACGGTTGAAGTTATTATAATTTTTAAAATAAGTTCTTTTTTTAATCGGATCAAAATTTTATTGACACAAATTTTCTGATTTGATAAATCAAAGAGCAAGGGAATCGCTTTTCCTTACCTTGGGTGAACAAAGAGCAAAAGGCATAGATATTTGCTTTTCTTGGTAAAATCGTAATATTGTTTTACTAATATAAAACATTGGTGTTTGTTTCTGTTGTTCCAGAGTTTGGGAAATGTGAGCTGCCGACTGGGTACGGAAACTGAAGAATGCAAAAGGAAAAGATGATGGGGGTGTGGTTAGCAATTTTATGGCAGAGAGAGGCGGGGGGGGGGGGGGGGGTTTGTTTAGCCTAATTCTGCTTAGCTACTTGTTAATTTCTGTTTTAGGGTTATTAACCTAACTATTATGTTCATAATTATATACTTAGTTGTTTCTGGTTTAATTCCTATAGCGTTGTACCTCGAGGATCTTGATTCATTAAATCTACCAAGAATCTATTATTTTTTGGACACGTGAAAAACAATTGGATGCGTTTATCTGACAGTACATTTGGATTTGGATGCTTTCTATATAGTTCATCAATAGGGATCACGGCCTCATGGGAAATAACAGCGATCTAGTATTGATTTTCCTAAAAGAATTTTCACTGGTTTAATGACTTAATATCTCAAAATAATGACTTAATAACACTGTTTTAAAAATCATTGTTTACCATCGCTTAGGTGCTAAGCAGTTAGTCACCGTCCTGATTTATATCTCTAGACTTTTGAAAATTAAGAACTAGCCGTTAGGTCTGTTTAAACACCCGTCTAGATGTCCGTCCAGACTTGCCTAAGCATCCGCTTAAGCGGTGACTCTCATTTAAATAGCGCTTAGGTGGTGATTCTCATTTAAATAGAAAATAGATAATTTTTATTTGTATTTTATTTTTTTCATTAAATTGTAAAAAGCTTGTTAGATACTTAGATGAATACCTAATATATGCTTGTTTTCTATTTTTTTTTTCTTATGTTTTAGTATTTTATAATTTATATGTTGTTCTAATTTGCTGTTTATGTATTTCAATAAATTACGATATATAATAAATTTATTTAAATTTGCCTAATCTGTCGTCTAAGCTCTTCTTAATCTGCAACTCGCCTAGCGTCTATAATCTTTTAAAACTTTACATACTAATGTCTTGCAATTTAACTTTCAACTTAACACTTTCATTTATGATATCAAACTCAGTGTAAGTAATTTTTTTCGTCTCCTATTGACACACCCCGTCCCGAAGGAGGGCATGCTGGCCGTCACGTGAGAGTGACGTAACCATTTACACAGTTCGGAAGCTTTAAAAAAAATACAATTACTAAGATGAAACACCCGAGGGTGAGTCCTACTTTTGTGAATTCTGTCAGAACACTGTTGGATTCCTTGTGGCCACCAAAGCTCTGCTATCTTGAACCTGGAGGGGCGCAAAACAAAGTTGAGTGGGTCAGTAAAACAAAGTTTTTCGAAAACATTTCATTTAACAACATTTATAACTCATCGCTGTAAAACCTGTATACTTTCTCAGAAAATAGAGTATATATAATCATATATAACAGCAAAACTCAAATCACAAATCTTTAATCATTTTCAAGAAAATATGTCATGCTATGCATCAAAACATAATAAGGATGCAACATTATAACAGGTGAAATAAGGAATCAACCGGAACCCCGTCCAAAATTACTTTCTTTAATTCCATATCAATAAGTACACACATCCTATTCTCTTGCATAAGCATGTCATCCTTCGGGACGGGATGTGTCACCTATGGCATTTTTTTTTTCTTGTTTAGATTCTTAGACAAATAGGAGGTGCCGATCACCCAAAATAAATAGAAACCAAAGAGAATAAGGTAATGACAGCCTTAGCTTCCTGCATGACAATAAAATTGCCGAATGCATAACAAGAAATTTTTTTCAGCGTAATCGGTACAGGGTGTTACACATATGTCATTAAATAAATAGTGAGATATGTATGCTAAAAAGTTAATAACTTAAAAAATAAAACTTCTCACAATTCTTATTAAAATACATAATGTATCATTTCTGTTCCCGTCACAATTAAAAATTTATCCTTGCTCAAAAGAAAAGGTACACACATGTTTTATATATTTTACTCCCAATGGACGTTTGTCTTTCACAGAACCCCAAAAGTGTGCAAATTTTTCTTACATCCACATCCACCCATGTGCCGTAGGGGCCACCCCCACTCGATACAATGCATTCTCTTTTATTTTTGGCAATAATCACTAGGATGGGCGTGGTGCGGTTTCATTTTAATCGGAATCCGACTCGAAAAATACAGACATTTTGGTTTGTTGCAGTTCAGTTTAAATTTATTATAAAAATTATAAAGTTTAGTTTACATTGATTCTGATTTGGTTAAAACTAATTTACGATTATGAATACTAAGTCATTTGAAAACCAAATTAAAATGTTATCTAAAGTTTATTGGGTTTTTTGTCCTTTTTATTTTTGCATGCTTGCATCAAATACGAGTTTTAAAATGGTTATACAAAGTAACAAAGTTACAAACAAAACATGTGTTTTTCGAGGAGGAGGATTCTCTCTCTCTCTCTCTCTCTCTCTCTCTCTCTCTCTCTCTCTCTCTCTCTCCCTACTTAAACAGTTACAATTAATCCAAAATGGTTATACCTTGCTTTTGATGATTCATACGGTTTTGTTGAATCATATGCCATGCGTACAGTTTGTAATACGCATAATGTATGCCATGTAAGCCTTGATATATATGTCGAAATTCAATTTGTTAGTAAATATTTATTTCACCTTTCGTAATTAATTGACGTTGAACAAACCACTTCGGTTTATGAGCTCTGATTGCCACAAAACGCTCAGTTTAGCATGCTTAATTAATCCAAAATATTGTTCAAAACCCACCACTTCGGCGAGTTTTCGATCGGTGTGATTGTAACAACATTGTTTTGGTCTTCCCTCAATCTACTCATATTATAAATTTATAATTTGATGGGACACTTTATATGCGATTCCTAATTATTAATATTCTTTGAATGAAATCTTGTTGATTTTCAATTGTTAATCGAAGTTCCTGAAATTAATGTAATAATGTATTTCTATATATGTTACTATATTTTTTAAATTAAAAATTATAGTTGTTTGTATTAATGAAATTTTAAATTTAAAAAACCCATAATTTGTGGATTAAAATTATTAAAATATAAATTATTCTCTCTAATATATTGTGTGTGTGTGTGTATTTATGTATATAAACATGGGTACATTCATAAAAAAATAACAAAAAAATTATTGTACCAAAATATGGGTACATTCTTCAAAACCACACAAAAAATAATATATATTAGGCTTAATAACATTAGTAAATTTCTTTAATTAAACATGGGTACATTCTCAAATCAAGAAAAAGAATGTACCCATATAAGTATAAAAGTGGATTAGAAAAAAATTGAATAGATTTTATATAAAAAAGGGTACATTTTACTACAACAAATTGGTATATTTAAGAATTGGTACATTTTACGATTAAAAAATTGAAAAATTACATGAATGGGTACATATAAGATTAAAAAATTGGAAACCTTTTTATAAAAAATTAAGGGGTACAAACTTATTCTAATTTTTTATTTTTAGAAATGATTTGAATTGAAAATTAGTTATGAGTTTAATAAAGGTGTGAGTACTAAAATCTTAAGTCAATTATGAATTTTTATTTTAAAAATTATGTAATTGACATGTAAATTCATTATTGTATTAATGTTAGGGATCTGACAAAATCTAAAAACTAATAAAGTTTTAATCAAAGAACATTAATAACTAAAGACCATATACTAATTTTTCCTTATATATTCATATCATACTCTAGATACATGACATATCAACTTGATGTTTAGCCATAATGTCTAACGTGTGGGTTGAGTATTGTTTTAGCACAATTAGGCACTTTCTACCCAGTGTTTTCAAGTTTACTTGGTATTATAATGGCCACCACACGACTCTTACTTGGATGCTAAGTTATTAATAAATATTGACCATTTGCATAACTTTGTTAGTATTGTAAATCTCAAGAATAAACTTTAGCATAATAAAATCACATTACTTAAAGTAACATATCGATGTGGTACAACTACTAATTAGGAATTCTTCCTTTTACGAGAAGGATTTACATGAATAAGTTCAACCACCCTTTCATCTTGGAGTATAAAGTTATGTGTAAAACCCATTCCACATAACCTCGTATTAATAACTTGAAACGCCACAATAACAGTTAACAACTCGTACTATGGAACTAGTTCTCCAATTTCATCAAACACATCCTCAATGTGAACAACACTATTTATTTCATGACTTCAAAGGGGCTACATAAAACAAAATTTAACACCACATTACAAGCATAACCGACATAGGACATTATTTATAATAAATTTGGTAAGTTGGTAACTAGTGACATAAACGTATTTTCTAGTTCAAAAGCTTCAAAGCTTTCCATTGTTGATTTTTGCGTTGAGTTGTTTTTCGTTGTTGATTTGGTGGTTGTTGCTGGTTAACATTAAAGCTCTTCGATTCTTCTGAGTCTCAGTAGGAAGCTTTACATCCGTTGCTAATCCAACAGCTTCAAGAAATCTTATTACGTACCAAGTAATATCAATTTGCCACCACTCTAGGCCGTGCCGAGCTGAGTGTTCAAATGCATGGTGATTGTTATGCCAACCTTCTCCATGCGCCAGCAATCCAATTAACCTAAACATATTTGATTAACTTTACTATTACTATTAATTGCTATGTAATTAAATAAGAATGCATTTAAACTACAAATAAAAATACAACAATACCAGTTGTTTCGAGACAAATCACCAGTATCCCATACTTGTTGCCCCCAAGTATGGCAAATTGAATTTATTCCAAAAGTAGCATGGAGAAAAATGACTGACCTCACACCCTATATAATAATATAAAAAACACAGCAAGAAGAATATTGTGATTACCAAAACAACAAGAATATTTTGATTAACAAAGCAACAAGAATATTTCGATTACCAGTCCCCAAACCAGAAAGGGTGATCCTCCCAAAGCGTAGAGGAGAACTCCAAAACCAATTGCATGAAGGGGGTACGTATAATGAAGAAATCTATAGAATGGCTGCCTTTTCAAGTCTCCAACATTCTTTAGTCGTGCTTCATACTGCAAAGTTTCAAAGTTAGCCAAGATCATCATTTATGCGTCGATATCTGTAGACATGCGATCAGATTATGTGATAAGAGAAATAGACGCAAACTTGTATAGAACTTAGCCTGAGCAATATTTATAAGCATGTGAGAGGTCTAGATAGTTTGCGTACACTTCCAAACCGAGAACGATAATCGAAGATCCAACCAATGTGACTATACCAAAATCCTCTAACTGGACTATGAGGGTCCTTCAATGTGTCTGTAAATTGGTGGTGAGATCGGTGTATGCTCACCCATTCAAGCGGACTTCTCTGCAAACATTTAAAAAGTACAATGAGTCTAACAAAATCTTCTCTGCAAACATAAATAAAAGTATATTTACCTGAAACGATAGGACTCCACAGTAAGCAAAAAAATATTCAAGCCATTTGGGAAGCTTGAAACTCCGGTGGGAAAGTTGCCTGTGGTAAGAGAGATTCACACTCACTCCTACGACAAGATAGAGTGCAATTGCTACCCAAAATGCAGGCCAGTTGAAATGAAATGGAGCTAAAAGAGTAAGCAAATGCAAAGCCGAAACGACAACTACTGAGCCTATGTCCACGACGTTCCATTCCCTCCCCAAAAATTCTACCCTCCACTGCGTCACCCACTCTCCCATTGGGCTTGCCACAAAACTCTAATGCTTTTGCTTCTTTTGTATTTTAATGACTAATGAGATTGCATGGAAATGAATGAAGAAGCTAGTGTATTTATAGATTCAAAATTTAATCTTTAGGTGGGCAATGCATTTTTTTTTGTTTGGAGTAAATTTTGTTTAATACATAAAGAAAAGAGTAATACTAGAAGACCATTATTTCTTTTTTATCATATTCATGTATCACGTACGTAATGTGACAATTAACACATATGACCAATATCTAACGAGATATACCTATTAATTAACATGATATGTACACCTTATTTGTCACATCATGTGGTACATGAGCGTGGTAAAAAAATATGGTCTCCCAAATTTTTTTTTTTAAAGAAAATGATTTAAGTGATGACCATTTGGTTTAAGACAGTAAGAAATAATATGGTCACTATTATTTGTTTTACAATGAGGTTGGTAAAAGACTTATGAGTGTCAATCAGGTAATTATTAGCTACAACTAGGCTTTTCATCCCGTCTCATTATGTACAACTAATATCAATGACTATCGTTAAATTTGTAGCAGTGATATTCGTTTTTACAATGTTAAATATCAAACTAACTTGAAGAAGAAACAAACTCATATGGTAGGCTACCTTCATCAACTATTTTCGTATTAGTTTCTCTTAAATCTTATCACGTGTAGTTCTTTTTAACTTGAATGGCTAAAAAGGGAAAGTAATAGTTGACAAATCATAGGACACAAGATTTTTATGGCTATGTCTTTGTGCAATAATATACATATAGGGTTCAAAGTTTGAGGTGAGAGAAATCCCGTGGGCTATGTAGCCGAACCCATCCATCCCCTATAGTTCACGGCCCTATATAATCTAGTAAAAAGCAAATTATCCCAAGAAAACGACACTCAACTGCCGAAGCATGAAAGCAGCCACAAGGCCCAAGAGAAAGAAATTCAAACCGGAGATGGCCCCATGAAAGGAAACCCAAAAAATCAAACAGAAATTCAAACCGGAGATGGCCCCATGAAAGGAAACCCAAAAAATCAAACGCGGCATCTCACTTCACACTCACAAAGCACCATTGGATGACCAACTACATATATACCACATGCACTTAATTATACGAATTGGTGTCAAGCTATCCAAATGATGATCTAGTTGTGGTTTAATTCAACATAAGAGGAATTCAGTTTGGTTTCAAAGTCGGTCAGGCAGCTAACTACTAATCAATACCTATAATTTAGAGCAAGTCATGTTATCCTTCTTGGATCTAACTTTCTGTTCTCAAGATATAATTAAAGTAGCTAAATAACCTTATATTCATAAGTTTCAAAAACAAAAATTTGGATTCGAGAAGGATACCAAACAACCATAAACTATCCGTGCAAACACGAGTTTAGTCAAGTTGGCTAAAGCAGTGTGCTCATTCTTATATATCTATATTTGAATCTCTGTCTCGTAGTTTAGATAAATTTAATATATAATTTTCTCTGTTGTAAAATTTTTAACCACATGCTGTCACTATGTGGACTATTAAATGCTTCAACACAGTTTAAGGTCACCTTTGATATGGTTATAATGTGAGTGTGTTGATTGATATATAACTGCCTAACAATGTAACAGTTATACAAAAAATTACAGGCGAATAGAGCTTTTTCATAATCACAATTAATAACATTGCTCTTGCGCACCTGCACATGCATGGAAACTAAACCCCAACCCCCAAAGAAAAAAGGGTCCGACTAATGCAGGCCAAATTTGACAAAATATGTTGTCTTTAAAGCTAAAACTCTTTATTTCAAATCAAGATTACTTCAAGCCTTTAGAAATCAAGGACTTGTAGTTTGTCAATGGTTACTTTATGTAGTATGTGGAGCAATTAATTTGGTGACTTTCATGCATGTTGTATTATTTGGTTCGTTGCAGACAGTAGTTCAGCAATTATTTGGAAGATCAAAGAACACTGGAGAAATGGGGCTAGCAAGGAATTAATAATGCAGTGGGATGGGCTAGCTGGAAAAAAAAAAATGCCTTACTAAGGCCCCGTTTGGGATTGAGGTGATTTTAAAAAAAGCCACTGTGAAAAAAAGCTGAGGGTCATTTTTGTGTTTGGTAAACTGAAAAAAAATGGCTTATTTTGGAAGCTGCTGTGAGAATAAGCTGAAAATCAAAGGAAAAGCTGAAGCTGCTATTTGCTGCTTTGAAAAAAAGCCAATTTTTTCAAAGCACACGGAGTTACAGTGCTCCTTTAATGAAAAGACACACTATCATCCTGATTTTTTTTCCAAAAGCACTTTCATAAAAAAGTTTACCAAACACTCTACTGGCTTTATTTCACAGCCGCTTATTCTCACAGCACATCCGCTTATTCTTACAGCAGCTTTTTTTCAAAGCACAGCAATACCAAACCAGCCCTAATATTATTCCTGTTAAGCTGTGTGTATAGAATTTAATTCAGAGTCTGCATTGTAAGACATATTCTGAAATCACAACAATAAGATATTAGGATTACGAATAAATCAAATCAATATAAAATAGAGATTAACTAATTATATTAAACTTATTTGTGGAATACGGAAGACATTGCAGATTTCTAGGTTGTGTTCTACTTCCAGTACTTCAATAATATCTCTCTGCTATATGAATAGAGTTTAGCGTATCTGAGAGATTAAGCGTATGGAAGCAGGGACTTAACCATAGTATTTATATCATTAGGGTTTAATCACAGCCAGCTTATTATTGGTTGTGAAAGTCAAACCCTATCACTTAAGTTTTTAAGTCCCACCATGATTTCTTTAGGTCAATTGCAAAGGATACGATTCTATAATCCTTATTTCATTAGAACTATCAGATTACTTAAGTTGTTAACAACTCAATAAACAAGTGGCCTACAACATAAGTAATCCATTACATCATTCATTGTCATTCACAACCTTACATAGCAGAAGATCCATCAATATGATATATAGCTGTTCTTATTAATTTCTCCACCGGTATGGTGGATGTGGGTTTACGTATCCGGGACCTCTGCAAAAAGTTTTCGGTAGTTGATGACAAGATTTTAAAGAAACATATCAGCGATTCAGTTCTAATCACTCTATCCAGGAACTTGCATTTTACAATCTGTACATACTGGAGGCGTGAAAACTTGATGCATGCGATTGTTGAGAGTTGTCCCACATTGATGATGGACAAAGTTTGTATATGTACTTACATGATCTTGGACTACTCCTCATATTGTCAATTGGTTTTATGATGGAACTTCAATTTCATTATGGTATCAGAGTGGGTTGTCATCGTGTGAAGCCAAACAGCCACATGCGCTCCACGTCACCCAGTTGTTGTCAACGTGTAGGCTTGAAAATCCGCCACACGCGGGAGCGTGTTGAGAGTTGTCCCACATCGGTGAGGGACAAAGTTTGCATATGTGCTTATATGATCTTGGGCTACTCCTCATATTGCCAATTGGTTTTATGGTGGAACCTCAATTTCATTAGCGATGATATTAGGAGTAGAATCATTGATAATTGATTTTGTTAATTCTCCGATCGCTGTGGAATTCTTTTATTCTTACACAATTGGTTTCTCAACGCTGCTCTAGCGAAAGCCGCATTTATCTTTACACATATAGTTTCAGTGTATGGTTCTGGATTCGAATGGTGAAAAATTCAAATACAATCTTGACGAAATATAACAAGCAGAACTACTTATATACATGTGTATATGTATAAATTTCATACATTTTTTTTACTACCTAAACACTTCTGAATTTATCCATAGAATCATGACATGACATAGATGGAGTCTTGGAGATACAATATTACAGTAGCTTCACATTTAATTTTATTCTCACAGATGGGCGGAGTAATCTTTGAACTAATTATTGTATAAAACCCAGAAGTATATAATATCAATCATTCCATTTTCTACTTTTCCTTCAAGCCTGATTGATTTTATTGGATAAAGCTCTTCTTTTCTTTTGAGTCTCAGTCGGAAGTTTTACGTCTGTAGCCAAACCAACAGCTTGAAGAAATCTGATCACGTACCAAGTAACATCAATTTGCCACCATTCAAATCCATGCCGAGCTGAGAACTCAAATGCATGATGATTATTGTGCCAACCTTCTCCATGTGTCAGCAATCCTAAGATCCTAATTCAGAGCCAAAACTGTTATCCATGTGAATCATAAAAATATGTTAATTTCATCCAAAGATGCATGCATGTTGTAGTGTACGCTAAAATACCAGTTGTTTTTAGACAAATCACCACTGTCCCATACTGCTTGCCCCCATGTGTGGCAAACCGAATTTAATCCAAATATAGCGTGGAGAAAAATTACCGTCCTCACGCCCTACAAAACAAAGAAACCCTACTTAATTAATTATTGCAACAAAAAAAAAAGATCAATTTTAACAATCAAATGGTAAAAAGTGTTAATTAGTTTTTTACCATTCCCCAAACTAAAAAGGGCATTCCTCCTATAGCATACAATACAACTCCAAGAGCAATTGAATGAAGGGGGTACGTATAATGAAGAAACCTATAGTATGGTTGGCTTTTTAAGTCTCCAACGTTCTTTAATCTAGCTTCATACTGCAAAAATATTTAAATTTAGTAAGTTTAATAAAATCCTAGTTCATAGGTGTTATGAGATGTATGTGGTTATAAATCTATGATAATCAACTAATTAAAATTGAGTAAGAGATAGAGAGGTTTATACACTTCCAAACCGATTACGATAATCAATGGCCCAACCAATGTGACTGAACCAGAATCCCTTAATGGGGCTATGGGGGTCTTTCAACGTGTCAGTAAATTGATGGTGAGCTCTGTGGATGCTCACCCACTCAAGTGGACTTCTCTGCAAACCATAAACAAAGTCTACTAAATAGTTTCTCGATTAAAATCGTGAATTATAAACTACAAATAAAATCCACAAAAATTTCCCCAGAAACATTATATTTCGACACACCTGAAGTGAAAGAACCCCACAATAAGCAAAGAAGTATTCAAGCCACTTTGGAAGATTAAAACTCCGGTGTGAAAGGTTCCTATGGAAGGATAGGGTTACACCCACACCTGTGATAAAATAAAGTGCGACGGCCAGCCAAAACGCATTCCAGTTGAAATGAAACGGTGCTAGAAGAGCAAGGTAATGCAAATAGGAAAGGCCAGCCAAAGTGGCGATATCGACAAAGTTCCATTGCCTCCCCCAAAACTCTATATGCCACTTCACCAGCCACCGATCCCAATCTATCATTAGATCGACAAAGTGTGTTTTGATTTGTAGCGAAGCTTTTTATTTAAAAACAATTTCTTTAGCAAATTAGTTTTTGGTAAACTCTACGTACGTATATAATGGGATATTTGCATGGAAATGTGTAGTAATGTGTAATTATATATAAAGGTGGGGTGGAACTTGCAGTTGCAGGGAGGAAACTCATTTGTTTATATTACGTTAGTTGTTGGAAGACGACTGTCTTTGCCCCCAACAATATCACACAATTCACAAAAGCATGAATTTTAAAATAGAAGTGAAGAACGGAAGTACTTCTTTGCTCCAATCAAAACACAATAGCCAGCTAGCATTCATTTGAACTTTGAAGTCATACTTCACCTTATCCAAATAAAATGATTTTATATAGTTTTTTAAAAAACTAAAAACTCTTAAATAATAACGATTCATAGTAGAAGTATGGTGGACAAACAACGTAATGGTGGACAAACAACGTAATCACTTACTAACTTAATAAGTTTGTGATTTTGTCACAAAAAAGTCTTCGGAGTAATTAAAAGTGAAACAACTCAATATAAATTTTGTTTCATTTTGTCAAGAAGATCAATGGAACGATATAGAGATACAAAAAAGAACTTGCACATGATTTTTATAGATTTGAATAAAGCGTATAATGGGTCTCAAGAGAAATTGTTTGGAGGATTCTAGAGGAAAAGGGAGTACACGTAGCATGTATCCAAGCAATAAAAGAAATGTATGATGGAGCAAAAACAGCTATAAGAAGTTAAGAACTCATGAAAGACAAATTGAAAGTTTTCCCATAACCATATGGTTACACTAGGGCTCAGCTTTCAACCTTTACCTTTTCGAATTGGTAATAGACGAGTTAATGAGCATATTTAAGATGATATCCCTTGGTGTATACTTCTTACAGATGCTATTGGCTGATAGATGAAACGCAGGAGGGAGTAAATGTGAAACTTAACCTTTGACGTAAAGTGTTTGAATCTAAAGGTCTTCGCCTAAGTATGTCAAATAAAGTATATGGAGTGCAAGTTCAATGGGAATGGGGGTCCAAATAAGATAAGGACGAGGATTGGTCAAGAAGTACCAAAGAGTGAACGTTTTCGTTATCTTGGATCTAACTTGCAAAAGAATGGAGAATTAGATGTAGATCTCAATCATAGAATGTAAGCTAGATGGATGAAGTGGAAGAGTGCATTGGGTGTGTTATGTGCTTGTCATATGCCATTAAAGCTAAAGGAGAAATTTTATAGGACGACAATAAGATCAACAATGCTTTATGACACGAAATGTTGGACGGTAAAAAAGAAACATGTGCATAGAATTAGTGGGCACATGAGAAAATATAGGATTATGAACGAGAACGTTCGAGGTAAAGTGGAGTGGCTGCAATTTAAGATAAGATGGGTAAAAATTTGTTAAGACGGTTTGGATATGAACCAAAAACCTACAGATGCTTCGATTAGAAGATGTGATTATGAAACAGAGACTCGGGCTAGTTAAAGGAATAGAGAAAGACCTAAGAAGACTAAGAAAGAGACTTTAAGAAATGATATGAAATACTTGAAACTAACGAAAAACTTAGTACAAAATCGAGCACAATGATGTTCTAAGATATGAAGTATTTTGGTGGTTAGTTTGCAGCTAGCACTTCCAAGTTATCAGCTAACCCCTTGACCTTGTGGATGATAAATGTTATCAATTGCCCTTTTAAACTTACATAACTTTCTTTGCACACTTCCAAGTTGTCAACCAAACTTTCCATCACCACATTTTGAAAAGAAAAGAAACACTTAAAATATATCATCACACGGATTTTGAAAACTCAAAGTAAACAATAAGTATATTTCCACTCATATGAATTAGAGAGTTTCAAACTTGGGTACATACAATTAAGCACTTTACTTTAACCAACTTAAATTTGTAAAGAAACGCTCAATTTACCAAATAACTTAACTTGAGGAATAAAAATGTCAGTAAAAAGAATTTTGGACTTCAGATAATTTTTGGGATGTATATTGTAGTCGGTCATTTTCATGGAAGTTTGTAGGCAATTCAAAACCCTTTTCTAGCCACTCAGTACTAAAGTCTGGTGATATTCCTCTTCGTTTAGAATTAAGAGGTCTTAGGTTCGAATCTTGTGGATAGCGAATTCGCAACCAAATTAGGCTGCCCATTATGTGGCTTAGCCGAACTCCTCCTCTACCTAATGTAAAAATATCGATGTACTAAAAAAAAAAAATTCAAAACCCTTTTCTGGAAAAATATATAATGTCCCAAATTTTAATTGCGGTGTCCTTTTGTAGGGGAGGCCCACCCAATCACCTGTAGCATAACATGCGGGTAGCCATATACTAATTGTTTGTATCGGTTTTTTAATTTGGGCCAGGGAAACATAAATTTAATCACATGCCCTTATCGAAACAAAGGCCCAAGAAAAGTAAAGAAAGGCCCTACGTAGAAATAGCTGGGCCGGCGTTGTAACGGGAGATACGAACTTATAATCTCTTCAAATATGGCGGACCAATGACTGTTATTGTTTATAAGAATTGTTATTAGCATTCCATAAATCTTATTTTGCACTTTAAATTTTATATAAATTAGAAAAAGAAATACACTTATAAAGAATGTAGAATAAAATTTTTGAATGCTAATAATAATTCTCTTGTTTATAATACGCGGTTTCATATTTGTGATCGTCCAAGTGGTGACGATTTCATTTCAACATTAATATCAACTGAAAACAGAAAAGAAAGATCACCAAAAACACAGGTAAATTCTTAATAAAGCACTGGGGATGTTTCCATGCCACCGACATTTCTAATTCTTAATAAATGCTATTAATTTGCTTCAGGAGATAAATAAAATATTAAATTTAATTGTGAAATGACCCAGTGGGGTTATGCTCGAAACTTAAAAAGTAGGGTTTTAAGTGATATGTCATCAATAAAATATAAACATGTTAATTAACAGTTAAACAATAATTCAATTATCAATAACCATATCATTTGATTTACAAAATTTGGTCTCTTTAACACGGAAAATGATCCTCACCGGATCATTTTCCTGGAGATCCTGGGAATCCCATTATCGTATATACTCATTTTTAGCTCTCATATACTTATTTTAATTTTCAGTTATCATATCGAATAAATTGAACAACATCAAATGACAAAAATTAACAAAGATAGCACCACTCTTTCCTTTTCAACCCACTAAGTGACGATATAAAAAATTTATTCCCCTCATTTTAATATAACTTAAAGTAGTAAATATAATAAAAGAAATTAGTTAAAGACTTTTCCTGTGGGGGTCCGAACAGATTTGAAATTGGTGAGCCACTTGTAGCAATATATTTCTAAAGCATCTATCTCGGACTTGAAAAAAACTTAATAAGTATTGGTATATGTCCACACATAAAGTGTGTGTAAATTTTTTTTTTTTTTTTTTTTTTAAATCAAAATTGAAGAAGAAAGGAAGAGAATGAGAGAGAACGTAGGAGTGAGGAGAGGGGGAGAGAGGTAAAAAGGTTTATTTTTTATTTTTTATATTTTTAAATTAGAAATATAAAAATTACCTGCACATGAGGCTTAAACAAAAAAACAACAAAATTTTGTTTTGTAAAATTACGTTACTACCCTTAACTTTTTGTTGTGATAAAAGACTAAATAGTTTTTCAACCTTTGTTGACTGATAAAGAGGGTTATATTAATACGTAGTTTTTTTTTTTTGGTCAAATGATAGATTTTGTTAGATTAGCTAACGACGGGGTTCGAACCCACCTCGACATGCAAATGCTCAAAACCTTTCCACCACTGTGATAAATGATCACTTGCGTATTAATATGTAGTTTAAATATATAAATCGACCAAAAAAGAAATAATATGAATATATAGAAAAGGTGCGTAATAATTAGTATGTTACAAGCCTAGGGTATGGGTACCCTTCACTCTATATAATATGCAAATTCATTCTGCACCATGCACTATCAAAATTAGCAACTGATAAATTAAGAAGAAGCAACAGAAAGCAGAAGAGAATTAGGGTTTTGTGGCAAACCAAATGGGAGAGTGGGTGACGCAGTGGCGGGTAGAATTTTTGGGGAGGGAATGGAACTTTGTGGATATAGGCTCAGTAGTTGTCGTTTTGGCTTTGCATTTGCTTACTCTTTTAGCTCCATTCCATTTCACCTGGCCTGCATTTTGGGTGGCAGTTGCACTCTATTTTGTTGTAGGAGTGAGTGTAAATCTTTCTTACCACAGGCAACTTTCCCACCGGAGTTTCAAGCTTCCCAAATGGCTTGAATACTTCTTTGCTTACTGTGGAGTCCTATCATTTCAGGTATATATACTTTTATTTACGTTTGCAGACAAAAAAATTTCAGACTCGTTATTGTACTTTTTAATGTTCGCAGAGAAGTCCGCTGGAATGGGTGAGCATACACCGATCTCACCACCAATTTACAGATACATTGAAGGACCCTCATAGTCCCGTTAGAGGATTTTGGTATAGTCACATCGGTTGGATCTTCGATTTTCGGTCTCGGTTTGGAAGTGTATGAAACTCTTTATTAGTTCCCTCATAAGTAGTTCTTGCATACAATCACATGTATATGACTTTGTGCCTATCGCTCGCATCCCTTAATAGGTCAGAGAGATAGTCACATGATTGTATATTAGCAGTTTGTAAGAGAAAAATCCTTTTGATGCACCGAACTAAGCAAATGGACATACCAATGATAATTTTTCTGAACTTTGAAATTTTGCAGTATGAAGCACGACTTAAGAACGTTGGAGACTTGAAAAGAGATCCATTCTACAGATTTCTTCATTATACGTACCCTCTTCATGCAATAAGTTTTGGAGTGCTGCTCTATGCTGTTGGAGGACTACCTTTTTTGGTTTGGGGGCTGGTAATTAAATATTGGCTCTTTTCTTTACTTTATAAGTGAAAGACTACCTTATTAGCCTAAAGGAAAAGTAACTTAGATAATTAGAACCATATTACTTCATGGTGACTTACCATTTGATTGTGGTAAATAATGGTACCTTTATTTTTGGATATGAACATATCAGTTATTCTTATCCATATATATACACACACACACATACATATTAACTTCTTGAGTGTTTTTTTTTTTTGGTAGGGTGTAAGGTCAGTAATTTTTCTCCACGCTACTTTTGGAATAAATTCGATTTGCCACACATGGGGAAAACAAGTATGGAGTACTGGTGATCTGTCTAGAAACAACTGGTAATTTTAGCTTTATGTGAGATGGAAAATCTTCTCCAAGTTGTATATATAGGTAATAGCTAACAATGTAACAAATTTTGATTTCTGTACGTACGTACTTAGGTTAATTGGATTGATGGCTCATGGAGAAGGTTGGCACAATAATCACCACGCATTTGAACACTCAGCTCGGCATGGCTTGGAATGGTGGGAAATTGATGTTACGTGGTATGTAATAAGATTTCTTGAAATTATTGGTTTGGCAACAGAAGTACAGCGTCCTACTGAGACTCAGAAGAAACGAAAAGCTTTATTAAGCAACAACATGAACAACCAAACCAGGCAGCTCGAGGAAAAGCTTGAAACAGCAATCAATGGCGGAAAGATTTGAACAACAAAATCATGGAAGCTTGAATCTCGATCCAGCTATGAAGTTCATCTCAGCTGGATGCTTTATATAGTTTTATCTGACTTCAATAAATATCGTATTTCTTAAAAAAAATAAAAAAATAAAAGAGGCAGCCTATATGCTCCTCAAGAAAAAATATATATATAATAATGATATGTATACTTGTTAATAAAGCTGAAGTTTAATTACTTTCACTGTACTTTCCTCAAGCTGAAGTTTAATTACTTTCCCTGTACTTTCCTCAATTGACTAATGTTATGCATACTAAATTACTAATTAATTAAGATATTGAGTTGGAGTTGTATTTTCATTATACCTAGCATAAGAGTATATATCTGCGTGCATATACTATATGGTATTTAGGCTTTCCCGTATGTTCCTACATGAAAATTTTTACAAATATGAAAATGGTATTAAAAAATTTCCACTTGTCATGCATGCAAGTGGTCAAAATACAAATTGAAGACTGTAAGGATATGTTTAATGGTATGGTGCTAATATGTCTTTCTAAAATTTTTACAATACTTATATATTTGTACGCTATATTTTTTTTGGTTGAACAAAATACGATATTCATTAAGCAATAAGAATTCGTACAAACTAAGGATAGTGTGCATAATGGGCCTTGATAAAAACCTTGCCGGAGATTTCAACCCGGTCAAAGGAAAAGAGTGTCCCACACAAACAGAAAACCTATCCTCAAATGAACAATGAAACTTACAACTCTTCCTCAAACAGAATGTCATGAATTAAATCCGGAGGTTCCTCGAACCACACAATCTCCTGGGTACAATTAAGCCCTAATCGAGCAAGCCGATGAGCCGCCAAATTTCCTTCTCGATGCATATGACTAACCACCAATCTCGTCTTGTCCAAACAGAAATACCTCAGGTCGTTGATAATGGGTCCAAAATTAGACATGTCTTCGCCTTGACTGGTCATGGCGGTCAATACCAAGACCACATCTCCTTCAAAGTGAACTTAGACATCAGCCGAGTATATCCCTTTGACCAACTGTTCAGCGTGCCTAGCTGCTAAGAACTCTGCATGCAATGCTGACATTGATGAATCAATTGGACCAGCTGCAGCACCAAGAAACTTCCCCACATGATTGCGTAAAACAATTCCATATCCACCCCGGTGTTGATGTTGATTCCATGCTACATCGAAATTGCACTTGACCTAACCCTCCACAGGTTGTTGCCACATCTACACTTCTCGTCTGCCTTTCCTTATGGCCGACTTATGACACATGTGAAACTCTTGCAACCATCCATCCGTCCGAAGGACAATCTTATCAGGGTTTAAGTGCTTACCATTCCATAAAACTTCGTTACGGTGTTTCCATAATGACCAAATCAGCATTAGACCAAGCTCAAAACCATCCGCAGATCCTTGTAACTACATATTGGCCAACCAATTCAATAAACTCACACCATGCCCAGTATCCACCCTTAAACCCAAACCACGAAACCATACCGCTCTAACAACATGGCAATGACGCAGAATATGCTCTACGGATTCCACCTGGCACCCACACACAACACATCCATCCTCTACTGGCACCCTTCTCTTACAAAGATTTAACCTTGTAGGCAAAGAATCCAAACATGCCCGCCACACACAAATCTTTACTTTCCTGGGTACACAAGCCGTCCACAACTTATTCCAAAGCTTCTCTCCACCATTACTAGTATACGAATGCGAGCCAGCAGCCCATTCCCTACTAGCTGTAAGAATCACTCGAGCAACATGATAAGCACTTCGGACTGTAAATCTCCCATAGCGATCGTAATGCCAAACTTTGCAATCGGCAATATCAAGCACACTAAGTGGAATCCCTCGAATTAATTCCACTTCCTCCTGAGAAAAAAGCGCACCCAACAAACTCTTATTCCACTGTTTTCCTTCCACCCTCATCAATCCTTCCACCGTGACTTCACCATTCCAATGTAAGGGTGGCGGGGTCAGAATCCGAAGGCATGACTCATCGGCACCTAATTGTCCTTCCAAATACGAATCGTCCTCCCATTACCCACCTGCCACCGAAGTCCATTGTGGAGCATCAGTCTCGAAATAGTAATACTACGCCAGACATATGAGCTATTAGATGTTACCCTAGCCTCAAGAAAATTTGTATTAGGGAAATACCAGGCCTTGAACACACGATACACCAAGGCCCCGAGATTTTGCAAGAATCGCCAATCTTGCTTGGCTAATAGAGCCAAGTTAAAAGCATAAAGATCTATAAACCCAAGACCTCCCTCCTGCTTAGGCTTACACAACATCCTCCAGCTAAGCCAACGTATTTTCCTTTTCCCTGGATCTCCACTCCACCAAAACTTAGCTATCATCATATTCAACTACTCACGCATGCCAAGACTATCAGCCAATAACTGCATATCATAAATATTGAGATTGAAACTGAATGAAACACAACTCTTCTCAAAATTCACTGCTTGTCCAGAAGCCAACTCATACTTCCGCAACACTTGTTTAATAACCTGACCTTCATGAATAGTACCCCGGGCAAAAAGAAAACAATCATCAGTGAAGAACAAGTGATGAATGCTAAGAGCTGCACGACACACCTTGATCCCGTGTAACTTTCCTTCCCACTTGGCCTTAGACAAAAAGAGTCGATAGGCCTTCTGCACACAACACAAATAAGAAGGGGGATAGAGGATCCCCTTGACGTATTCCTCTTTCTGGGTGCACATAACCTACCGGATCCCCATTTAACTTAAAAGAATAAGTCACTGTTGAAACACACAACATGACCATACGGATCCACCTGTCAGTGAATCCCAAACTTTGCATCACAGCCTCTAGAAACTTCCATTCCACCCGATCATAAGCATTACTCATGTCTAATTTCAAAGCCATAAGCCCATTAAGCCCCGATGACCTTTTATGTATATAATGTGCAACCTCAGCAGCAACTAAGTAATTATCTGATATTAAGCGCCCCGGAATAAAAGCACTTTGAGTTATATAACCTGTGGAAGAATAAGCTTCAACCTGTTTGTGAGTACCTTTGCCATTATTTTGTACAACACATTGCATAAACTAATAGGCCGAAGTTGAGTCATCATCGTAGCATCTTTGACTTTGGGAATTAAAGTAACATGGGTATAGTTAATTTTTCGAAGAATAGTACCTAATGTGAGCATTGACTGAATCCCATTACACACATCTTTTCCAACCACTCCCTAATGCTTCTGATAGAAACCTGGTGACATACCGTCTGGTCCCGGCACCTTCGTAGGATGCATCTGAAAGACAACACACTTTATCGCTTCATCCATAAATGGGCTAAGCAGGGAAGAATTCATCTCATCCGTCACCTTAGGTGAAATATGGCACAATATATCATCAAAGTTCTCTCCTCCACTTGAGCGAAAAAGTTGTGTGAAATAAGACACCACAATCTCCTCCATCCCCCTACGATCATCATGCCAACAAGCATTATCATCCATTAACCCATATAAACAGTTCAGCTTCTGCCTCCTATTAGCCTTCTGATGGAAATACTTTGTATTGCGATCCCCCAGTTTTACCCAATTTTCTTTCGAACGTTGTCTCCAAAATTGCTCCTCTTGTTCAAGCAATCTGTTTAGCTTTCGAATTAGCTCTTTTTTTTGCTCAATAGACTCATCAGTGAACGGCTGCCCTAACAAACTCGTAAGCTTATCCTCCACCTCTCTAATTTCCTTTGGTCTCGCCCGTGCATTGTTCCGAGCCCAGTTAGTAAGCTTTATCCGTGTCATCTTGATTTTCTCAGTAACTTGGAACACTGGAGAACCGGCCACCTCATGGTTCCATCCATCTTGCACCACTTCAGTACAACCCTCACGCAAATGCCAGCTTTCTTATATCGAAATTGTTTCCTTCCTCTAATTGGGGATCGCCCAAACCAATTTAGTAATACCGGCACATGATCCGATGTAGTTTTGTTCAAATGATGTGCTTAAAAGTTTGGGAATAACTCCATCCATGCTTGAGTACCCAGAGCCCTATCCAGGCGAACCTTAATGCCACCACCCCTCGTTGTGAACCATGTGAATTTATTTCCTGTGAACCCAAGGTCCACCAAGCGACACTGCTCCACCGCCCCTCAAAAGCCCTCCATTTGTCTATCCTGCCGAATATTACCACCTTCCTGCTCATGGGCTTGAAGGATTTCATTAAAATCTACAATGCACAACCAAGGTGTGGAATCATTACCTACAAGTGATGTCAACAATCTCTAGGATTTAAACCGATCACAAGTAGCTGGATAACCATAAAACCCAGTAAATCGCCAATAATCAATATCACCTGGGACACCCACATCAAAATCAATATGGTTTGGAGAATAAGAATGTAAAAATAACTTTATTTCATCCTTCCAAAGAACACAAAGGCCCTCTGAATTACCTCTACTATCAACTGAAAAACAATGATCAAAATTCAACTTAAAACGTAACCGTTCCATGCAACGAGAATCAATTTTAGTCTCGCACAAGAACACAATAGTGGGATCTTGATTAGATACTAGTTGTTGAAGCGCATGAACTGCCCAGAGGTTCCCAAACCCTCGGCAGTTCCAACTTAAACAACTTATTACTTTCGGTGGGGTTGACCCCTGTCAACCTCTGCCGCTGAACTGGACTGCATCAAATTCGCATTCAGTCTTCCTCGACCTACAATCTGAGAAGAGACTACCTCATCCTCGCGAGTCATCCTTTTCCCTAGCACCGGAAACATTGAACCCCTTTCCTCTCTTGTCGTAGGCTGTAATTAAGTGGACATATTCCCGCCACATCTACCCCGCCTTGGTCTCTTCTTCCTGAGCCTTTGATTATGTTCAATGATAGGCAAAAGGTTGAATGGGTCTGAACCAAGCCCCGAGTTCTCACCCACCCGACTTGATGGGTCTCAGTCAACTTGCCTGCCTATGAGATGCTGCTCAACCAATCCCATCTGCTGACCCACCAGAGTCTCATCTCCACACCGAGGCCCAAAGACCTCAACATCAGTCATAGCAGCCCTTACCTCCCTGCTTTCCGGAGCCACAAAAATGTGTTCATCCTCCCCATCCACAGTAACTACTCTAGCTTGTAGAAATATAGCATTACTGGAAAAGAGACTTCATTCAATATAAAATAAGCACAACATATAATATCAGTACTACAAAATACTAAAGTGGTTCATCTCAAATCCAAACCTGAAAATTATCTATAAAAAGAAGCGATGCACGAAACTTTCAGAGAGGTAAAACAAAAGAAAAAGAAAAAATTCACACCTCGTCAACGACTTTTCCAAATCATCTCTTCCAAACTGCACTTGAAACAAGAAATAAGCCGACTCGAATAAAATAATAGATGAGATATCACAATCCCCAAAAAGAAAGAAAAACCACCTCCTAATTTCTACCTAATAAAAGAAGAATATTAGAAACAATGAAAAAACAAATAGAAAAATATAGCGCAAGAAGACTAGTTAGCAAAGTTTAAAAACCTGCGAAAAACAACTCAGAGCATCTCCGAAATCCAATAAAAAAAAAAAAAAAACAACTCCTTGAAATAGAAATTTTATATTTTTTTTGTTGGCCAAAAATTATGCTCTTAAAGGGAAGGATGTAAAATATACATCAATTTTCCAAATGTAATATACATCTTATTTTTCATCTTTAGAAGGTGTGCGTGTGCCGCATGAGTTGTAGAGAGAAAAATAAATGAGATACCAAATTTACATCTCTTCCATAGGAGTAGAATGTACATCTACATTCACATCTTCAGAAATGCAAAATAAGGTGTAAATATTGTGATTTTTACAATTTAGATTTGGATCTCTCCGTGGAGCTGATGCTCTAGAGAAGAGATACGTTGTTTCATGTCTTGATTTATGAATTAGTTGTTGATTCAACTTATTTATTTTTGTTAGCAAACTCTAAAACTTAAATTTAAAGAATATTAAACCTAACAATGATAGAATGAAGAGATGTCATTTCATGCATTGGTTTATAAATTAATTGTTGATTCACATTGATATAAGTAAATAGTCTTCTTAGTCTCAGATGACTTACATGAATAGTAAATACATATTATGTTTATGTTGAATTCGATATCTAATTAGTTTTTAACCCGTTGAATAAAATATATCATTGTATAAAAAAAATCGATATAAGTACATACAATGTAAATAACTATTTAAAATTTCATGTAGGTATGGTCTTCAATATCCATATCCCAGTGAAAAGTTGGGCAATGCACGTAGCAATTGAATCTGCAAGCTGTACAGAGAGCCTCTGTGATCTGCATGCATTTAGTGAGCCACTTGCATGTGTCATGTTTGAATTTTGCATTGATTTCGCATACTAATTAGTTAGTTGCATGTACGGATTACGTGTATTTGTTCATGTCATTTCGTTTTAAGGTCTGAAGAATTTATGCAACTGCTTCCCCTTTCCCTTTCCATTTCGAGGTGCATATATAATATTTGATCAGAGATTTTAAATGTGAGTTGTCGTTATTGCTTCTTTTGATAAGACATGGGGTCGGGGCCGCTATTGCACCGTAGTATTTTTCTAGCTTTGGTCTGCTCACCCGACACACCAAAACACATAGCTAAAACGTGCATTCTTTATTGGTCCCGTTAGTTATTGGAATGGGAATCATTTCCCAATCTCGCAAGATATATATTGTTGTTAATTGGAAATGGATGAATATTAGATTTGGGATTAGTTTGGTATGTTGGATTGGATTGGAAATGATAATTTCTTAATTTTAAAGCATATTGAAGGTCTAAGTGAATGAACTTTCATTTGGAGGGGAATAGAAGATGATAAAATATGAAGAAAACTCATCCCTTCCAATCGTACCATTTTGAAGAGGACTGTAAATAGATTAATTTTCTTCATAAGTAATCTATCTTCTATCCTCCAGTTGGTCATAGATTTACATTTCTCACCTCAACATATATAACTTGAAATTAGGTAGTTATCTATTCCAATCCAATCCACTTACCAAATGAGCACATAAGTGTATGAGCCAAGTTAAATTTTGAAACCATAGATAGAGCGAACAATCCAAACCCGACAGATAAACAGTCAAACTAAAATAGCCCACATGCGTTTCAATCTTGCGATGCAACCATAATTCAATAAATTAAACAACGAGACAAGAACACAATAAGTTTCTCATCGTCTTCTCTTGGTCGCACAACTCTGGTCATGGATAAGCTTTCTTGCACAACTTGATCACAAACAATGAATGATATTATATGATGGAAATTAAAATATTTCACTCAAATAACTTTCTAGTCTAACTCTCAATTAAATTCGACGACTTTGCTAGATGGAATTTACACTCAAAACTTTAGCTAAAAAAAGATTACTATCTCTGACATTCTCAGTATATATGAATCAATTTTACTAGTCGAGAGCCAGAAGCACATTAGCCCTAAAGACATTTTTATATGCAACACCATGAAAGACCTTGGGCAATTTTTTAATCCTAGAAATTACAAAGCTTACGCCGCAGCTCGCATGCCAAGCAACTACTGAGATAATTACATTCTTCTTGCTGATGTAGGCATGCCAACTTGGGACCAAGTTTGGTTGAGGGAGGAACACTCTCGGTCTAGGGTTCTAGAACCTGAAGATTGGATTATGCAATATACTACTAAGTTTAGGATCTTCTACCACAGATTGGACTACTTCAACTATATTTGTAAAAATATAAGTACACCGAATCGATATTAGGCTGTAGGGACAAAGATGCTCAAAAGAGATGAGTGTCTTTATGGTAAATGTTTTTCAGCCGTCTAAATGCCGAATTTTGAAGTGCACTTGTGAGTAAGTAATTATAGATCACCTCACTTCATCGAGAAAGCTGAGAATTGATCTCGTTCGACGAAAGAATCATAGATTCTTCACCGACTGAGACTTGGATTGTTAATCCAAACTGAAGGTACTTCGATTAACTGGTTCTACGGCTCTAGTGATGTTAATCCAAACTGAATATGTCTAAGTTGTCAACACAATGATATTAATCCAATTGCTTATGAGTTGACGAAGGGGTTAGTGAAACAATTAGTATTTTCTCAAGAGTGTGAGAAGGGTTTTGCGTAGAGCGTTCAACTGTTTGTTGAGTTAAAGGTCATTCTACGCAGCAAAACCATTTCTATTATAGGGGTGAATTTCGTAATGGCCAAACCTATTGAAGTAGAGTCCTGCTAGAACTATGATTCCTCGGCACCCACATGGATATCCTTGATGTTATCTCATCAAACCCCTCTTCTATTAGAACATTATCTCTATCTAGTCTCAACCTATTTGACTTGAACTAGGATTTGAACATAGTCCCTTTATGTACCCAATTCATTTCTGATTTGATCATCCACAAGTTTTGATTCTTGGAATGATTCAAATCCCATCATGATCCTTAGCAAGTTTAATTCATTCGAGACTCTACCGAGCCACACCTAAGTTGGATCCTTTAGTAATCTCAAATTCATTAGGACTCGGTCGAACTGCTGGCACTACATTCCTAGGCTAAGAATGCCACCGGCCTGAAGAATCACCATTGAGCCGAGAATCACAGCCTTCCGTTTTGGTTTATTTCCTCTCGGCCCAAATTCATTCTTTGAGGCACAAACACTTATGTGATTTAATTTTGTGCTCTGTAAAAAGTAAGTAGCAAGGACGGTGGAGTTATTGAGTTAATGCCCAAGGCTTCTAATAATTAACAATTGTTATTCTCTAATAGTAATTATCTAATACTAAGTTATTGTGTTAGATGTTTGATTCTGAAATGTTATTCGCCTAAAAATTACTCATATCCTAACACTCGTTCTTCATACAAGATGTCATAGTTTCTTCAAAGTTGCTGAATCACTTCATTGCATAGCATAGAAAAATACATAATAGACATTACAGAATAAAAGAAGAACCACCTCTTAATTTCTACCTAATAAAAGAAGAATATTAGAAACAATGAAAAAACAAATAGAAAAATATAGCACAAGAAGACTAATTAGGAAAGTTTAAAAACCTGCGAAAAACAACTCAGAGCATCTCCAAAAACAAAAAACAAAATTCCTTGAAATAGAAATTTTATATTTTTTTGTTGGCCGAAAATTATGCTCTTAAAGGGAGGGATGTAAAATATAAATCAATTTTCCAAATCTAATATAATCTTATTTTTCAAGGTGTGTGTGTGCCGCATGAGTTATAGAGAAAAAAAATAAATGAAATACCCAATTTACATCTCTTCCATAGGAGTAGAATGTACATCTACATTCGCATCTACGGAAATGAAAAATAAGGTGCAAATAATGTGATTTTTACAATTTGGATTTGGATCTCTCCGTGGAGATGTTCTAAAGAAGAGATACGTTGTTTCATGTCTTCATTTATGAATTAGTTGTTGATTCAACTTATTTATTTTTGTTAGTAAACTCTAAAAACTTAAATTTAAAGAATATTAAACCTAACAATAATAGAATGAAGAGATGTCGTTTCATGCATTGATTTATAAATTAGTTGTTGATTCACATTGATATAAGTAAATAGTCTTCTTAGTCTCAGATGACTTACATGAATAGTAAAGGCATATTATGTTTATGTTGAATTCGATATATAATTAGTTTTTAACTCGTCGAATAAATTTATAGAAAAAACATTGATATAGGTACATACAATGAAAATAACTATCTAAAATTTCATGTAGGTTTGTTAAACGTGGTCTTCAATTTCCATATCTGAAAAGTTGGGCCATGCACGTAGCAATTGGATCTGCAAGCTGTGCAGAGAGCCTCCGTGATCTGCATGCATTTAGTGAGCCACTTGCATGTGCCATGACGTAATATTGAATTTTGCATTGATTTCTGCAGATTAATTAGTTAGTAGCATGTACGTATTTATTCATGTCCTTTCGTTTCAAAGTTTCAAGAATTTATGCAACTGCTTCTCCTTTCCCTTTCAATTTCCACTTCGAGGTGCATATATAATATTTGGTCAGAGATTTTAAATGTGAGTTGTCATTATTGTTTTTTTTTTTTACAATATTTGGTATTTCATTAATCAACCAAGAACAATACATATACATCAATTGGGTACAATCCTCTAGTGACCAAGAAAATGATCTGGAAGTTAATTTGCGCAAATGAGACAATAATAGTAAACCCCTAAGTAGCTACCACATGTACGAGAACTTCCCATAACACCCATACAAACCTGTCACAAAAACGGTATATAACATATTTGTATAGGTTATTGCAAACAGTCGCTACCAAATAGCACGGCCACATAAAGTCATCGCAGGAGTGATGCCACATAAAGTCATCGTTAGCAGACAATACCACATAATGCAACACTCAAGGCTAAAACCAAATACAGCCATCACTGCGGTGCGGCCACAACACTCACTAGGCGAGACAATAGAGCTAGACTAAACTAACTCAAAACTAAACTAACCTAAAATAAACTAAACTAGGCTAAAACAAACTAATCCAAGAAGGGAACCTCACAACTGACACCATCCGATGGAAGGATAGGACCCTCAGGTAAGGACCACAGCGGTGTCATGG
The DNA here is from genome assembly GCF_916048215.2 of Malus sylvestris. Lineage (NCBI taxonomy): Eukaryota > Viridiplantae > Streptophyta > Magnoliopsida > Rosales > Rosaceae > Malus > Malus sylvestris. The sequence continues at coordinate 8,496,984 of NC_062268.1, forward strand.
CACAAGACGTGTACGGCTACGTACCACATCCACAAAACCAGCGAAGCAACAACAATGAACTGTAGGCGGTAGAGGTTCTAGATGTGACCACCGACAAGAAGCCCAAACAGAGCCACTGCCAGATTTGATTTGCACGCCCAAACTAAAGCAACACCATCAAAGAGTCATTGCGCTCTAATTTGAGCGGGGATTTCGGCAAGTCCACAACACTAAAGCAAAGTGACGAAGCGTGGCTCCAATCCACTAGCAGCTGCAATTCCTAGCCCAGATCACGCGTCATACCCCGAGGCAGGGAAGAGGCCTTGAGCAAGGCATAATCCGGATTTGGGGGAGGCGTGAAGCTAAGTCAAAATGGTGGGAGAGAAAGGTTGGGGGAATGACACGGTAGGGGAGAGGAAGGTGGAGGGCTAAGAAGACTGGGTTAGGGAAGATGGCATAAAGAAACAGAGGGGGTGGATGGGGAGGCGAGGGAAATCTGGGATGGGAAGGGAGAATAGAGGGGAAAGGGAGGACGTGAAGAAGGGAGGAATGCTAGGAGGAGAAGAAGAAGCTGCCACCGGCCCTCTTTTGATAAGAAATGGGGGGCCATTTTTTAGTCGAAGAACTGCTCGACCGGGGCCGCTATTGCACCGTAGTATTTTCCTAGCTTTGGTCTGCTCACCTTACACACCAAAACACACGGCTAAAACGTGCATTCTTTATTGGTCCCGTTTGTTATTGGAATGGGAATCATTTCCCAATCTCGCAAGATATATGTTGTTGTTAATTGGAAATGGATGAATATTAGATTTGGGGTTAGTTTGGTATGTTGGATTGGATTGGAAAAGATAATTTTTTTTAATTTTAAAGCATATTGAAGATTCAAGTGAATGAACTTTCATTTGGAGAGGAATAGAAGATGATAAGACATGAAGAAAACTCATCACTTCTAATTATACCATTTTGAAGAGGACTGTAAACAGATAAATTTTCTTCATAAGTAATCTATCTTCTACCCTCCAGTTGATCATAATTTTCATTTCTCACTTCAACATATATAACTTGGAATTAGGTAGTTATCTATTCTAATCTAATCCACATACCAAATGAGCACGTAAGTGTATGAGCCAAGTCAAATTTTGAAATCACAGATGGATCGAAGAATCCAAACCCAACAGATAAACAGTCAAACTAGAATAGCCCACATGCGTTTCAATCTTGCGATGCAACCGCAACTCAAATAAATTAAATAACGAGACAAGAACACAATGAATTTCTTTTATAAAACCCCACACTCAATGCACAAAATTCACAGGCACACTGCCGATTAAAGAATCCACTAAGGAAAAACCAACAAGTACAATGAATGGTATTATATGATGGAGATTGCCTTGCCCCTGTCTTCGTACTTGCTTCTCACCATCTCCTCTTGGTCGCACAACTCTGGTCGCGGATAAGCTTTCTCGCACAACTTGATCACACACAATGAATGATATTATATGATGGAGATTAAAATATTTCACTCAAATCACTTTCTAGTCCAACTCTCAATTAAATTCGACGACTTTGATGGATGGAATTTACACTCAAAACTTTAGCTAAAAACAAGATTACTATCTCTGACACTCTTATGAATCAATTTTACTAGTCGAGAGCCAGAAGCACATTAGCCCTAAAGCCATTTTTATATGCAACACCTTGAAAGATCTAGGGAAATTTTTTATCCTAGAAATTACAAAGTTTACGCCGCGGTGCGCATGCCAAACAACCATTGAGATAATTCCAACTCGGGACTGAGTTCGGTTGAGGGAGGAACACTCTCGGCTAGGGTTCTAAAACCTGAAGATAATGTTATGCAATATACTACTAAGTTTAGGATCTTCTACAAAGATTCGGCTGCTTCAACTATATTTGTGAAAATATAAGTACACCAAATCGGTATTAGGGTGTAGGGACACAGATGCTTAAAAGAGATCAGTGTCATTACGGTAAATGTTTTTCAACCGTTTAAATGCCGAATTTTGAAGTGCACTTGTGAGTAAATAATTATAGATCACCTCACTTCACCGAGAAAGCTGAGAATTGACCTCATTTTAAGAAAGAATCGTAGATTCTTTGTTGACTGGGACTTGGATTGATAAGCAACCAAACTAGAAGTAGTGTTGTTAATCCAAACTAAAGGTACTTTGATTGACTAGTTCTACGGCTCCAGTAATGTTAATTCAAACTGAATATGTCACAGTTGTCAACACAATGATATTAATCCAATTACATATGAATTGACGAAGGGTTAGTGAAATAGTTTGGATTTTCTCAAGGGTGTGAGAAGGGTTTTACATAGAGCGTTCAATTGTTTATTTAGTTGAAGGTCATTCTACATAGCAAAACCATTTCTATTATAGGGGTGAATTTCGTAATGGCCAAACCTGTCGAAATAGAGTCCTGCTAGAACTATGACTCCTCGACATCTGATAGGGATTTTACTTCACACGTAAACGGGCTAAAAACTCCTATAATACTTGCAAGAATGACAAGGTTATTGTAGTATAAACGGATCTCGCAAGGTTGTTCTCCACAAGGATTATTAACTAATTTGAAACAAACCAAATTACAATTAGTTATTGTAAAGTAGAAATTGAGATGATTGATTTAATAACCTACTTAAATTAAAAAACAAATTTAATTAATAAAAGTAAAGTAATCTGCCATATTAAAGATGAAAGAGAAGGAAACAGTTTTGGAGAAATCAAATTAAGAAAACACTAGGGTTCCACCACCACCTAGCAATCATATGAACTTTTACCAATTACTTATGATCTACACATGCCACTTTGAAGGTTAGATTTTCCTAATTCATACTCTACTTGGAACCTCCAACATAGAACATATATCTAACATGCAACCCGTCCGGACGTTCGGATCAAATCTGAACATGAAAGACTCATTATGCTCTATGAAAACCCTTCGAAAACCATGCAACCCTTAAGACGTGGTGTTCATCCTAAGTGAAATTACAATTATTAATCACAAGAAGCCAGCGTCAATTTCAGGGAACCTTCCGACCAAAATTGCATCAAATTACTTTTCTAAAGATCCTAATGGTGATCAGGCATTAAGACAATTAGATAGTTTTAATTTCGGTGATTAATAATTCAAAGTATGCATGCAATCAATCATAAGCAATTAAATAAAAATCACATATTCATGTTAAGGCTTACGGCTTCGCCCTAGCAAAATGAATTAGTTACGCATATTCATAATTAAATCATAGAAAATATTATTAAGAAAATGATTGAAAACACTTTAAAGTAGAAAATCTCCAAGAGCCCTAGCAATTCTCTCTGTCTCCAAAGTTGCATAAAAGAAAACGTAGAAAAAAAAACTAAGAACAGCAAAGCAATATATTTGCTAAGCCATCCACAAACCCTAAAACATAGGTCTCTTATTCCAATTAGGAAACTAAGAAAAAAAATAAAATATCTTAGAAAATAAAATCCTAATTAAACTAGGAGAATCTGATAAGTACTTGTCCAGCCACATTTTAGCCTTAGATCTCCTCCAAATCCGGCCCAAGATATCTTCTTTTAAAGATTAGAACGTTCCGAACATATCTCCAGAAGGCCACGAAACCATCCGACATCATCTTGGGCTCCAAAAACGTAATTTAAGCCCAGAAACGTCATTTTCCAACACCGCGCATCGCTCCTTTATTTTATCGCCAGAAAATAACCGCTTGGTGGAAAAATCCCAAATTTTTATACGATCAAGCTAAGTGACTCACGAACGTCCTGGAATTACTCCAAAATTCGTCCATTTGGTCCTGTTTTGCTCCAGAGGAAATAGAAATACCTATATTGAAAATACAATTCAAAGTATCTAAATTCTTCCAAAATATTAACCAAAATATACTAAGAATAGGGTAAAATATATAATATGAAATTGACTCATCAACATGCACATGGATATCCTTGATGTTATCTCATCAAACCCCTCTTCGATAGGAACATTATCTCTATCTGGTCTCAACCTAACTAGGATCTGAACATGGTCCCTTTAATTCATTCCTTATCTGATCATCCACAAGTTTTGATTCTTGGAATGATTCGAATCTTATCAAAACCCATGATGATCCTTAGCAATTTTAATTCATTCAGGACTCTACCGAGCCACACCTAAGTTTGATTCTTTAGTAATCCCAAATTCATTAGGACTCGATCGAACCGCTGGCACTACAAACCTAGGCTAAGAATGCCATTGGCCTGAAGAATCACCATTGAGCCGAGAATCACGGCCTTCCGTTTTGGTTTATTTCCTCTCGGCCCAAATTCAATCTTTGAGGCACAAACACTTTGTGATTTAATTTTGTGTTCTGAAATGTGTTATGTAATGCCTAAAAAGTAAGTAGCAAGCACGGTTGAGTTATTGAATTAATGTCCAAGGCTTCTAACAATTAACAATTGAAATAGTAATTATCTAATACTAAGTTATTGTGTTAGATGTTTGATTCTGCACTGGGTACGACTTTTTTTTTTGTTTTTGCCGAGTTTGACTGTTGTTAGTATCTAGTCCATCAAAAAAAGAAAACTCATTCCTACTTTTATTTGGTAGGTGAGTTTGCTGGGTGTTTGCTTGAGCTGTATTTGAAGCATATAGAAGTTTGTTTTGGAAGATGAAATGCATCCAAAGCTGTAGATGAGTTGTTACGAAACTCATCTTTATTCCTAAGTTTTTTGTTCACTAATTACTTGGACATCGTAAGGTCTTTGGCTGACACTGCGTCACGTCAGTGTTCCAGGGTTATGATCTTTATTCCTTTTGCAAGGTAAACTTATCATTTCATTTAGGCTGTGGAAGTCCAATCCCACAACCCATAGATCAAATAAAAATCATAGGATATTTAGTAAATATAGCTATTCTAAGGTTATCTCCAACTTAAGGATCTAAAATCTTAAAATTTAGTCACAAATAGGTGAATAACCTCATACATATAGGTGAATAGTTAGACACGGCTAGATTTGAGATTTTAGCTTCTTAGGTTGGAGATAGTCTAATGTCCAATGAGAAATATTTGCATGTATATACTTAGAATAGTGTCCTGTAGTGTTAATATTCATGTGTGATAATATAAATAGACAACAAGGTTGATATCTCCTGCTATTAGAGTATAAAAAAATTAAACACACCATTTTAATTAGAATGCAGCAATAACAACACGTGACATTTTCAAGTTTGCCTAAAAATTACTCATAGCCTAACACTCGTTCTTCATACAACATGGCAACGTTTCTTCAAAGTTGCTGAATCACTTCATTGCATAGCATAGAAAAATACATAATAGACATTACAAAGCAAATCAATAACAATGTTCATAGCTTAAATTTGGGTCTCCGTTAGTTACTACTTTCAGTATTCTTTGGACTTTCCATTGGTTTTAACTGTTCCAAGCTTTTCCTTGCTGATTTTGTTGCTTAAAGCCTTTCGTTTCTTCTGAATCTCGGTTGGGAGTTTAACGTCAGTTGCCAAACCAACAGCTTGAAGAAATCTTATTACGTACCAAGTAAGATCAACTTGCCACCATTCAAAGCCTTGTCGAGCTGAGTACTCAAAAGCATGGTGGTTATTATGCCAACCTTCTCCATGTGCTAGCAATCCAAACAACCTAAAACAATTGAAGTAATTCATTACATTTACTCTTATCCATGGAAATTAGAAACTTTGTTCCATCAACTAAATAAAGTTGAATTTTACCAATTGTTTTTAGACAAATCACCAGTATCCCACACTTGCTTTCCCCATTTGTGGCAAATCGAGTTTATGGCAAATGTAACGTGGAGATAAAGTATCGTCCTCACACCCTGTAAAGAATGATAAACCAACTAATTATTATCCAACAAAAAAGTGAAGAACGTTTGAGAAATTAGGCTAGGGCTTAATTAAACAGTAAACAGTAATTAAGAGCAAATTTACCAAGCCCCAAACTAGAAAGGGTAGGCCTCCCACGGTATATAGTAGAACTCCAAGAGCAAGTGAGTGAAAGGGGTATGTGTAATGGAGAAATATATAGTACGGCTGCTTTTTCAGATCTCCAACGTTGTTTAGTCGTCCTTCAATCTGAATATATTCAAAAGAACCTTTATGGTGCAAGATGTATGGTAACGACATACATATATCATAAAATTATTTTTCTTTTGAAAAATATTCAAAAGAACTTTTATGTTGCAAGATGTTACGGTAATATATATATCATAAAATTATTCTTTTTTTGAGAAATATAATGAAATGGTAAGAAAACATACACTTCCAAACCGCGAACCGTAATCAAAGAGCCAACCAATATGGCTAAACCAAAAGCCCTTAATTGGGCTGTGAGCATCATTCCATGTGTCGGTAAACTGGTGATGGTTCCTGTGTGTGCTCACCCATTCAAGTGGACTTCCCTGCAAACCAAAAGCAGATCATTCTCACAAACTTTTCTACTAAAACAAGATACGTCAAATCCATGTAACGTTCTCTTTTCATGCAAATGCTTAATGTTGTGTGAGAGCAATCAACATGTTTAATATTTCCTTGTAAAATCTCCGCAATTAAAATATCTTAAGAACGATTTTTGTTTCACAAACCTGAAGGGACAGAACCCCACAGTAGGCAAAAGAGTACTCAAGCCATTTGGGAAGCTTAAAACTTTTGTGGGAGAGATTTCTATGGTAAGACAGGGTTACACCGAGACCTGTGATCACGTACAGTGCCATGGCCAACCAAACTGCACTCCCATTGAAATGAAATGGTGCTAAAAGGGCAAGGAAATGCAAACCCAAAACGACAACCAGAGTCCCCACGTCCATGAAGTTCCATTGCCTCCCCAGGAGTTGTACTCTCCACTTCACCAACCAATAGTACAGCTCCAGCATTGCCACAGCATCTCCTTCCTTCTGCTCCATATGGCTAGCTAGTAAATATTTTGCTCAACTGAAGCAAGAGATTTGCAGTGAAATGTAAAAACCATGTCACAGAAGCCTTTTTTATATAGAAGACCCGTTAGGAAGTATGGAAGTGAGGCAGACTAGTCACTTTGTCAGAGACTCGTAAAAATGAGAAAAATTAATGAAAATAGTTTTGAAAAATTTAAGTTTTAACGATAATGATAAAATAAAAGGTAAAATGAATGATATCATGATTAATTTTTTAGTGTAAAAATATAAATTTTCGTTAAAATAAACAATTCTGAAAACTTTTCGTTAAAATTCTTAAAAAAACTGAAGTGAAAGACAGGACTTTGTGGATTAGCAAGGTCACAATTTCTCATTTCTTTTTGTACTATTTTTACCCTCCATGAGGATGAAAAGCGAAGTACATAATTGTTTTATGTATCTTTACAACTTTTAGGTATGGATATTTGTATATGCACAACCCTTGTTTTATATCTCTTTTGTTTTATAGGTGACTATAGAAATCATTTCATAGGTAACTAATTGTGTAGTCATCAAGTTGCTCATTAAAGATGGTTATCAGTTCAAGGAGGGTGCCTCTGATTTTTCAGGATAAGAAGGGGCACAGAAAACGGAAAGGATCCTCTTCGGATTCATTTCTTTTTAATTTACCAAATTAACGGATCTATACAATTAAAATTTTATACAACGGTTACAAGTAAAGATTCATTTTAAAAGTTATAATAACTTCTATAGTTTGATCAAATTTTAATATCACGGATCCATTGATTTAGTGGATTAGAAGAAAAGGATCCGAAGAGGATCCCTTTCCATGGAAAATGTCTCGAGTCAATGTTCGAGTACCAAACGCCACGATATTGAAGTAATCCATGTCATACTCCTAGGAAAAGCTCTAACAACATAAATATTTTGCATATGAATATATTGATTCAAAATTCAATTTAATTCTGTGTTTATCATTAAGGGCAAAAAAAATGGTGTTTTTAGTTTTTCATAATGGATTTTCTTTGACATCTAAAATATTTTTGTACTGTAGATTGATTTTGACCCAGATGGGTTTTGAATGGGATTTTTAATTTGGGGACAAAGATGATGATTTGATGAAGAAATCTCTGATCTACAACTGCAAGCACATAAATGTGTTCATTTCCCAAAAATGGTCAATAAGCAAACACAAACAATCTCCAAATAAATCAAATCTTCCAACTGTGTTTTCAAATTTGGGGAAGAAGATGATGATTTGAGGAAGAAATCCCCAATTTGCTACTGGAAATGTGTTCATTTCCCAAAAGGACCAACCAACAAACACAAACAATCTCCAAATAAATCAAATCTTCCAACTGGAGTTTCCATTATATTTCACTAATCTAACAACATCCAATAAATATCAATTTTAGAGAGAAAAAGAGAGAGTAGAGAGAGAATTATTAGAAAATGGGAGAAAATAACTCATTTATATACGAGGGCAATTTGATCAGTGTAGAAAAAAAATTTATTTTTGTCTGATTGTTGTGCATGCTATGTACATATTCAAAAAAATCCTATCTTTACCCAAGATTAAGAAAATGTCCTGTTTTTTATTTTTCTAAAAAAAAATTATATTGACTGGGCCTAAATTAGAAGACCCGTTAGGGTGTCCGAAACATTTCATGGCATTTTTATACAGGTGGAGTCATGAATTTGGGACAAGGATTGTCTGCCCTCCACTTTCGGTGTCCTTCCCGTACCCTCCTGTTTGTGTGATCACGGTTAAGGCACGTCAACATTTTATATTACTATTTATTTTTGTCTTATTATATCTATATAGGGCACCGGAAATGAAGAGCTGACAATCCTTGTCCATGAATTTGTTCATAATTTGGGATTTTAATATGATGTATAGGATGTATCGCTTTTGGATAGTTTCAAGTTATTTTAACTATGAGCGATATTACTACTCTAGTTTATACTAAAATATGAAATGAAAGTTGAACGGCTAGATTAAAGCCGTCATTTTATAATATTATCCATTTTTTTACGTTCTTTTCCTACCTTTTTTTTTTACGTTCTTTTTCTTTTTCTTGACAAGTTGAATTTGAACTCCTCATAATAATACGGAGGTGGGTCGGTCAAAGGCTACAAAATTGTGCACGCACCAAACCCCACTGGGTTTAAGTTTGCCGGTGGGTAGTAGTTGTATCCATATCTGAACTTCTCATAGACAGGGTGATCATGATGATAAATTCATCCTGCAGAAACTCTGCACGATCACGATTCACATGCATGAATATCATTGCGATCATATCTTCACTTGTTTTACTGTCCTATCTCGATGTATTAAGTTTCTTTTTTTTGTTTTTTTATTTTTGGAACAAGAAAACTTTATTAACTACAAAGAAACATAATTACAAACGAACGGCCCAGAAATAAGAAAACATAAATGAGCAAAAAGAAGTGCCAAACACCAAACAAACAAGTGCCCAACCAAACAGTTGAGGCCGAAAAACAGAAAAACAAAAAAACCGAGACGTCCGCTACTACCGTCTCCGCCACAACAGTGCATCTCGACCTGCATAAATCCATGCTCACCACCAAACATCACCACACCGATCCCATCATCCAACACCGATCTGCTCCCCGAGCATAGCCATTGAGAAAAGATAACCAGAAACTGAAAGAAATCAGTTGGCTATCGATGGAAAGAAGCCCATCGAACACCATGACCAACACTGCCACACACGGCAGACAACATAGAGAAAGTGGTGGTGTTAGAACACCCGAGTCGGTCGAAACATCAAAACTGGAAGCACCATCTCGAAAAGTATGGCTAAAGATCGAACCTTAGATGAAGGAGGAAAAGGGATGTTAACAAGGTAAGGATAAGAGGGCAAATCAAGATGAGGAGGAGGGGAAAAAAGCAGCAGAGAAGGGGAAAAGAAAAGAGAATAAAAGAAAGAGAAAAGTGGCAACCAACCCTAACCGGAGCTAGATCTAGCCAGTAAGTATCCGTAAAAAATTTATGTCGGATATAATCGACATGATTTTTCTAATATTTGTCACTAATTAAATAATATGTCGGTGTTTAGGCCCAAAATAGTAGTTTGGGCCGAGTATAGAATCATTCTCGGCCCGGAAGGCCTTGCGACAAGGGTGCTATGGATCGTTCAGTACGTGGGCCTCCAAACCTAGGTCGGCTAGGTCATGACGTAGAACAGGCCGAGTCCTAGTGCAATAGGGAGTCTCGGTAGGATTAATAACCCGAAAGCGAATCCGGTTCAATAAGGGACGAGGTTCACAGTTATAATGAAAGTAGGATTGGTCGAGTCAATGTTTGATCAGGAGAAGAAGTCCTAGTCCGAATAGGGTTTTAACTCGACCTTGGGGGATCCGTTGCTATAAATAGAAGAGGTTGTGCATCATTCAACCCCTACAATTCAACACAAAACTGCCCTGCGCAAGCTTTCTCAACAACTTTGAGATTTTTTCTTTTCTTTTCTCGCTGACACATTTTCCGTTGGCATCAACAGCACTGTGGAAGCAACCGGTGATATCTTAAGTCGGCATAGATAGCTCTGTCATCGTAGAATCAGTCAGTCTCGCAGTATCTTCCGTTGGCATCAACAGCACTGCGGCGAGGACGGTTGGTTATCTATCCAAGTCTCGGTCGATAAGGATTTCCGAATCCTTATTGATTGAGGTCATCTCATTAGCCTCATCGGCGAAGTGAGGTGTTACAGTATATCGAGCTCGGTGCATTGCACGCCGAGTTATTTTATAATTGGATACTCCCAAGTGGGATTTAGAGTTTGGCATTTGGACGACCGAACCACGTTCACCATTAAAACTTATATTTGCTTTGAGTATTTGTGCCCTTACACTTTGGTGTCGATTCGGCGTGAGTTTACTCTGACGAATAACATCACTGTGACTGAATCCGATGACGACGACTCGTGAACTTCGTAAGAATAGTAACCTTGTCTTCAGGTTTGAGAACCTAAGAGGCCGAGACGCGTTCATTCCTCGGTCGCAATCGCAAGACGCAGGAGTCAGCCGCGCACCCCACGCAACATCAACAAATTTACTCCTTGGCCGAGCTCGGCCGACGAGTTGGCACGCCCGCATTCACCGAAGGACGTAGTTAGCTTATAGATTACTCGGTCTGCGCGCCACGTAGGCTTGGTAATTTCTAGGGTCAACATTTTGGCACGCCCAATGGGACCTAGTGCTAAACTACGAAGTTCATGCCAATTGAAATACGATCGGTAAAAAAGAAAACAGCTATGGGAAAGTCGACAGCCGATTTACCAACTCAGAACATAGGACACAATGTGCCACAATCGCAGAATCCCATCAGCGCCGTGACACCTGAGTCCACGAGCGCAACTCGCCGAGAAAGGGAAGTTAATCTCTGCGGTCAGGTTCGCAGTCTTGAAATTCCCGACAGGAACACTTGCGTTCTCAATGAAGGAGTAATAGAAGATTGTGATGAAGATGGTGGCGAAGGATCCGATCCACCCACAAGGTCGTTTCTTCAAAAACGGCTTGACGAACAATCTCGGACGGTTGAATAGACATTGAGTCGAGGAATCGATAAGCTTCATGACGTGATACGCAATTCCAGTGAAGCACAAACCAGATTACTCGAAATACTGGTTAGTAAGGTCAGCGATGGTAGAACTTTCGATCTTGCCTAGCATTTGCCGCCGAGGAATAATCTATTATCAAGTGCACCGGCCGAGCCAATTCCTACTCGGCTCAGGCCAATTCACTTGGAAAGGGGAGGAGGGTCGAATAGTAGGTCAGACAGATCCGACCAGAGAGTGGAAGTAACACCCGTCGATATGACCGAGGTCCAACGGATGATCGATTCGGCCATGAAGAAAGGGCCGAAGTTCCCTAAGTTTATACACCCATATCCAGCTTATGTGGAACAGTTCGAATACCCTAGAGGTTTTAAAATCCTGGATTTTAGCCTTTTTACCGGAGAATCATCCTTATCATCGTTAGAACATGTAGCTCGTTTCACCGCGCAATGCGGGGACGTCAATAGTGACTTTCACAAGCTGCGACTTTTCAATCTTTCGCTGACTGGTTCAGCGTTCGCCTGGTATATTAACCTCCCACCAAATTCCGTCCAGAGTTGGGAGGAGTTGGTCGAGAAATTTCATAAGCAGTTTTATCGACCGGGAATGGAAATGTCAGTATCCTCACTAGCAAGGATGGCTCAGGCGTCCGACGAGTCACCAATGGATTATCTTACCAGATTTAAATCAGCCAGGAATTGGTGCCGAATACCTCTCCCCGAAGTCGAATTCGTCAGGCTTGCTCTGAATAGTCTTGACGTCGAATACAAAAAGAAATTCTTGGGGGCAAACTTTCGGGATATGTATGAATTAGCCCAACATGTCGAGCAGTATGATTATTTGCTCCGCGAGGAAAAGATTTCGAAAGCTCTATCTCGGGGGACGATTTACAAAAATCCTACTGTCAAATATGCATCAACCGAGGATGAATGTGTTAGTGTGGATGCAGCTGAGATAGTGATAGATAAGCCTTATGTTTGCAAGGCACTGACTTAAGTTGATTCTGAGGAAGTCAAAATCCGCTCGGCCACTGAATGAACACTGAAACCGTCAAAAGTTTATACTTTTGATATTACAAAAGCCGATGCAATTTTTGACCAACTGTTATCAGCGAGGATCATCAAACTTCGGCCTGGGCACAACATTCCCAAGGCCAAGGAGCTTAAAGGAAAGATATATTGCAAATACCACAATTCAAGCAAACATACGACAAACAATTGCGTCGTGTTTCGAGACAACGTCCAAAGCTGGATTGATAGTGGCAAACTGAAATTTCCAGAGAAGAAGATGAGCGTTGATATTGACCCGTTCCCCACGGCAACAGTAAATATGGTCGATGCGTGCCTACCTAAGGATAAAGGGAAAGGGTAGGCCGAAGTTGTTGTAACGCAACGCTTTCGGAATCAGAATTCTCGACCACGTTTCATGGTCGATTTTTGTTCAAACGAACCACCTACAGCTTTAACGGAACCCGCTATTGTCAAACCTATGATGGATTACAGCACCGATGAAGATAGTGGGACGACGGTTTTATGCAGTAAATGTAGAGCAAAGGTCAACAGTGAGCCAGAGGAGAAGCCCTCTTCGCTTATAACGGAACGACCTACGGTCGCAACCCAGCAAAAGGTAGCCAACGTAGGCCATCATCAAGGGGTTTTTGATAGGCTCGGTCCTAAAGTGAGGATGGAAGAAACACCCTCTGTCAGGCGGCGCCTTGATTTTGATGCTCCATTTTATGACGATGACTACTATATACGTAACTCTAGCAGCTCGGAATCATCTCGGAGCCAAAAAACTTTCAAACCTCCCGAACCTAGAGATCAACGTTGGTATACATATCACTATTCGAAAGGCGTCTATACCGTACTGTCCAAATCTCAGAAACGCCGGCACCAAAGGATAGATTGCATGTCCCGCCGACGGGCAGCCCAAGAAACTTCAGTCCCTAAATGGCGACCGAAGGACATAATTGTCACTGACGATGAACGACCACCTCCAGCTATTATGACAGAGTTGGTTCAAGGGAAATGGTTGGTCAATCGAGATATCGAAACCACATTCGAAGAGGCTGATAAACGGATCAAACTGCTTCTTCGGCCTGGGGAGATGAAGGCACGCCTCGAGCATTTCAGGCAAGAAGTTGAAAGCAAATTAGCCTCGCCGGCCATTCAAGAGCCTTTGATCAAAATTCGACGGAATTTGCATCCACCATTCCTCGGGGAGGCCTTGGAATATATGCGAGAATTTCATAAGAAACATTCGGCCAACAATCTGTATGGTTTGCCGAAAGCATGTCAAGACACAATTGATCTGATCCAAACTTGCCCTGATGCCGAGCAAATCATTCAGAAGACCTCAGACCCAGGATTGAAAGCAAGGTTCCAGCACATACGAGAAGCTCGTGTTCTTGGATTTGAAGTCGACCCATATACTGATATCGATGCCGCTGACCTTCCTTTCTCAATAGAGGACCTTTAGTATTTACGATATCATTTTGAAGTATTTTCGGCTGTGTCTCTCTTCGGCCTTACGGCCGATGAAATAGCACGTGTTGTACGATTGGATGCATATCTCGACACCAGAGACGCTCGGATGCATTACCAGGAGCAAGTTCGGGTCTTGGCCCGAAGCACACTTTCAATCTCAACCTCACTTGAGGTAATTACGCAGAACCAACAGGCTGCCAAAGAAACGTCGCAGGATCAAACCATTGAAAAAGGAACAGAAGAGTCTCTTTGTCCAACTCTGACGGCAGCGGAGGCCGCAGTCGCCAACCAGACAAGAGATGCAGCGAGCGAAGAGGATCCTAACCTAATGGGCCAGTCAGTTCTAGATAATGTGGAAATCAGTATGGTTCATGTGTTGCCCGTCAATTTTCAGTCAAGCACAGCTCAACCGAGTTTCCTTGATGGTGACGTAATTACCAAGGAAGCCGGTCACATTGACTTTGTAACTATTACCGATGACAACTCTGCAACAAAAGATGACAATATCAAAGCAGCTTTGGCCGAATTGTTTCCTCGCTCATCATCGGCCAACCTCCATCATTTAAAGCCATTGTATGTCACGGCCCATATCGAATGGTATCCAGTCTCCAAAGTTTTTGTCGACTGCGGAGCGACGGTCAATATCATGCCTGTAAACATCATGAAGGCGTTACGTTGCTCAAATGACGAACTCATTCCTTCCGGGATCACAATGAGCAGTTTCATCGAAGACAAATCACAAACCAAAGGGGTGCTTCCTTTAGCGGTAAATATTGCCGGCCGAAATCACATGACCGCCTTTTTTATCGTAGACTCCAAGACCGAGTATAATGCTCTGCTCGGTCAAGACTGGATTCATCAAACTAGCTGTATTCCTTCATCCTTATATCAAATGCTAGTTTTCTGGGATGGCAAATCGGTCATCGTTCACCCAGCCGATAGTCAGCCCTTCGAAACTAACATGATCCAAGCACGGTATTATGATGACCACGTCGGCTATATCACCCTACAGGGTTTCAATGACGAGGGACGGCCTACTCGAATTTCTGTTCAAAAATCTATCGAGGTTGGCGCCGAAACTGTCCATCAGGATTCGACGAGACTCGGTTTAGCTAATTTCATCCCCGAAGCCGATGTTTGACACCGATCGGAAAAAACGTAGGGCCGCGGTTTCATCTACTATGGAACGACTGCTAGCCTATTGGTATACTATATCGAAACAACCAAATTCAGGCGTTAACCTCGTCGAGTTCCTTGCCGAAGGAGATAATGGTCCTGTCTTATCTCTTGACAAAATTCAAGCCGCCCCAGCCGAGCTCGAGGATAATCGGCCCCAAGTCAAAGATCCCTTGGAAGAAGTTAATGTTGGGATGGCCGATGACCCACGGCCTTTATTTATTAGTACTTCCCCAACCTCTGAAGAACGAACTTCGTGCCCTGTTGGAGGAGTTTAAAGATTGTTTTGCTTGGAGCTATCATGAAATGCCTGGTTTGGATCGTACTTTCGTCGAGCATGAGTTGCGTATTAAACCTGGATGTAAACCTTTCCATCAACCACCTCGACGCTTCTCGACCGAAGTTCAACTCGGTATCAAGGACGAACTAGTTCAGCTTTTGAAAGCCGGGTTCATTCGGACAGCTCGATATGTGGAATGGTTGGCCAATATTGTTCCTGTTTTAAAGAAAAATGGTGCATTGCGCATTTGCATCGATTTCAGAAATTTGAATCTGGCAACTCCTAAAGATAAGTATACAATGCCGATTTCGGATCTGTTAATCGATGCCGTGGCGAATCATGCAATCTTGTCCTTTATGGATGGACACGCCGGGTACAACCAAATTTTCATTGCCGAGGCTGATGTGCACAAAACAGCTTTTCGCTGCCCGGGGGCACTCGGCACTTACGAATGGGTTGTCATGCCATTCGGCCTCAAAAACGCCGGCGCCACATACCAACGAGCAATGAACACTATATTTCATGATTTAATTGGAACCATCGTCGAAGTCTATATTGACGATGTTGTAATTAAGTCCAAACAACAGCGGACTCATTTGGATGATCTCCGACAGGCTTTCCTTCGTATGCGTCAACACAATCTCAAGATGAACCCTGCCAAATGTGCATTCGGTGTGTCGGCCGATAATTTTCTCGGTTTCCTCGTGCATCACCGTGGAATTGAAGTGGACCAGAATAAAGCACGTGCAATCATCAATGCTCCACCCTCGACGATGAAGAAACAACTGCAGTCCTTACTCGGTAAGATAAATTTTCTCCGCCGATTTATAGCTAACTCGGCAGGAAAAATGAAAGCGTTCTCGACGCTTTTGAAACTTAAGGACTCAGATACGTTTGCGTGGACTGACGAGCATCAGGCAGCATTTACACAAATCAAAGTCTCCCTCACGACACCACATGTCCTTGTTCCACCACGGCGCGGTAAACCTCTCAAACTATATATCTCGACGGCTGAAGAGTCCATCGGCTGCCTCCTCGCCCAAGATAACGATGCCGGGCGAGAGCAGGCTATTTTTTACCTTAATCGAAATCTTAATCAACCGGAAACCAATTATTCTACCGTTGAGAAACTCTGTCTTGCCGTGTTCTTCGCCGCCTCCAAGCTCCGACATTACATGCTTCCATCGGTCACACAAGTTATTGCCCAGACCGACGTTATCCGGTACATGCTTACCCGGCCAATCGTAAAAGGGAGAATTGGGAAGTGGACGATAGCGTTGTCCGAGTTTAGCTTGCAATACGTGCCCCAGAAAGCTGTCAAAGGCCAAGCATTGGCCGACTTCCTTGCTCAACACCCTTCCCCCTACGGTTTTGGGGACACTGATGTCGAAATCGGCATGGTTGAAACACGCAACAACTATTGGACGATGTATTTTGACGGTTCCAGTACTTCATCCTCGGCCGGCGTTGGGGTTGTCATTCATTCTCCTAATCACGATCGTTGGTATTTTTCGCTTAAGTTGGATTTTGACTGCACCAATAATCAGGCTGAATATGAAGCCCTTATCATCGGCCTTGGCCTCCTTCATGACTTGCGGGCCACCCGTGCCCTCGTCATCGGTGACTCTGAACTTGTGATTAACCAACTTAATGGGTCTTTCCGCTGCATGAGTTGTACCCTGGCACCCTACCACATGGTTGCCAGCTATTTGGCCGAATCCTTCGACGGTATTACTTTCGAGCATATTTCCCGGATCCATAATACCGATGCGGACGAGTTAGCTCAAATCGCCTCCGGTGCACAACTCTTGGGGGGCAAGCTAGGCCGAGAAATATCGGTGTTACGACAGCTGTACCCGACCTTAGTTAACTAGCAAATCCTTCGACGCGACGACGTGATACGCACTAGAGTCATGTATTTACCCTCGTTGCTAGATCGACAAGACTCTATAGAGGTTTGTGCTGTCGAGGCAATACCAGATGATTGGAGAAAGCCCATTATGCAGTACCTTGACAATCCCAATGGCAAACATAGTCGCAAGACACGAGTTCACGCCACGAACTATGTCATGTATCAAAATGAGTTATACCAGAAAGGAAAGGATGGACTGCTACTACTATGCCTCGGCCTCCAAGAGGGTGCTCAGGCGATCACAGAAATACATGAAGGGATTTGCGGAGCTCATCAATTCGGACGGAAAATGTGATGGCTACTTCGACGACACGACTATTTTTTGCCAAGAATACTAAAGGATTATATCGAGTTTGCACGAGGATGCGTACAGTGCCAAATCCACGGGCCTATACAAAGGGTCCCGGCCGAATCGTTGAATTCGATCATTAAACCATGGCCGTTTAGAGGATGGGCCATGGACGTGATCGATAAAATCACACCATCTTCTGGGGCTGCCAAGCACGCATGGATAATAGTGGCGACTGATTACTTTACTAAATGGGTCTAAGCGAAATCATATGCCGAGCTAACATCTAAAGAAGTTTGCGACTTTGTGGAGGAACACATTGTGACCAGATTCGGCGTACCGGAAACAATTATAACCGACAATGGCACGATCTTTACAGTCGAAAGGTTTAGAGAGTATACAGCAGGTTTGAAAATTCAGCTTGAACAATCTACACCATATTACCCACAAGCAAATAGACAGGCCGAGGTAAGTAATAAAGTGTTGATCGGCATTCTCGAGAAGGTAATAAAGGAAAGGCCCGGTATGTGGCATTTGAAGTTGAATGAGGCATTATGGGCATATCGAACGTCACCCCGATCAGCGACTGGGACAACCCTGTATGCACTAACTTACGGACACGACGTAATGTTACCAGTTGAGTTAAGCATAAATTCATTGCGGTTGATTGAGCAAAGTAGTTTGGTTAGCGCCGAATATAATCAGTCCATGAGACAGGAGTTGGAAGATTTGGAAGAAGCGCGACTTGACGCTTACAACCTGTTGGTGGCACAAAAATGGATTGCCGAACGAGCCTATAATAAAAAAGTACGGCAGAAAACATTTAGCGAGGGTGAATTAGTTTGGCAAATGGTGTTGCCCGTAAGACTAAAGGATCATAGGTTCGGCAAGTGGTCGCCAAATTGGAAATGGCCGTTTGTTGTGCATAAAGTATACGGCAAGGGGGCATATCATCTTAGAGACCGGACCGGTTTAGTTCACAAATTACCAATTAACGGGAAGTTTTTGAAGAAATACTATCCGGTCACTTGGGAAATGCGGGAGTAAAACATTCATTTCATTAAATTTGATAGAATACAAAGTGAGCTGGTCGATCGGTTTACATAAAAGACAAAATAACGTCAAGGCGAAGAAGGTAGAAGAGTGCTGAGCAGGGCTTTCAGCTCTAACCACCGCACCTCGCCCATGATGACCTTGATCTGCCGGTTCTTCTTCTCTAGCTTCAATTGCTCGACCTGTTTTGTGTTCGCTGCATACTCGGTTAAGCAGTCTTTGCCGCCCGACTCAAAGTCCTTAGCAAGCTCAGAGGTAATGGCCAATCTGCGTCTCGCCAATTCGGCCATTTGACGGTCGAGCTCAGCCAAGGCCTCTCCTTTTGCCTTTAAAGCATCGATCTTTGGACGGAGAGTATCTTGGATGGCCCTCGCAGCTTGCAGGTCTTGTTCGGCCTTCATAGCGTTCTGGAAGATACTAAAGGCCTCTTGAACCCGCTCCAAGGTAGACGATACCTGAACGATAGCCTCGCCGCTCAGGTGACCATCGGCTCCGAGGTCGTTTAGACATGCACCGAGCAAATCAAGACCGTTGCGCTCGAGTACTTGCAACGCCGAAAGCGACAAGACTTCTTGCAACCGAGTTAGAGCAGTTGAATCAGCAGCTTCAGTTGTGGCGGCCGAAGGACCAGCCCCTCCAGTTGTGCTGGACATGAGGGCTTTGAATTCGACTTTCCATGAGGCCTGCACACAAAATAAAGTTTGAGCTTAAAGAAATCCTAAAAAGGTAACAAGAGGGTTTCGTTTCTTTTAACCTGGCGAGAGGAGACTTCGGCCATGTCTTCAGGATCGTTGCTCGAACCTAAAAAGCTTAATGGCCGAGCCCAGTGTCTTAGGCTGCTCCTCAGTTCACGCGGCCGATGGAGGTTATCTACATTCGATGGCCATTGAGGCGGCCAAGAAATATAGATAACACCTTTCGGCGCATAGAATTTTCGATGAAAAGAGTGTGCAGGCACCTGACATTTAGTAGTTTCCTGGTTTAGAGTTTTTACGGCAGAGAACTAACCAAGAAAAGGTGAATGAGGTACTTACAAAGGCCGAAGTAACCTCATGCGGAGGAATATTGAGATCCTGGTCTTGCAGATGAACGGACGTCTCCGCCGACGCTTCTGGCTCCCCGACAGGTTGTTTACCGCGGTCAGCCGTAAACGGGCCGACTTGGACAGCAGCTTTGGGCACGAACGGTGGTCTTGCCGGTGAACGGGTGCGTCCGCCGCCGCCGCTGGCTCTCCGGCCGATGGTTTACCATGGTCGGCCGTGGTAAGGCCGACCTGGACAGCCGCCTCGGACACGGGAGGAGGTTGAGGTGGGAACGAGAACGACTCGGTGGGAACGAGGACCGAGGTTTGTGCGGAAGTTTTCTCGGTCGAGGGGACTGCCTTTTCTAAGACAGGTGCAGCCTCGACCAAGGGAACAGCAACTGGCTTCCCAACCTTAGAAACAGGCCGTGATTGGACTGCTTCCTCGGTCGGAATTGGCCGACCCTCGACCAAGACTTGGGCGACGGGGGGAGAAGGGGATACGCTAGGAGTCGTCGCCCCCGTGGTTTGACTAGAGATGACGTGAATCTCCCGTTTTCCTTTCCTCGCCAGCTTCTTGACCCGTTTGAGGGGCCGAGGGGGTTCGACGGTTGGCTCAGCTTCTCGACGAGGCCGTTTACTCGGTAAAGCCTGTGCGGCAACCTCTGTCATTTTAGAGACGACCGATTTTTTCTTGGCCACGGTTACAGCGGCCGCCTCTACCTTTTTCAACGGTCGACTACCTGAGAACGTAAAAGCAAATCAACAAAACCGATCAATAGTTCAAAATTAAAAAAAAAAGGGAAAATAAACAGTTACCCTGGGCTTGGGAGACAGAAGCTTTCTTAGGTCGATCACTGAAAAGCTTGTCCAAAACGATTTCGACCGGAACACCAAAGAACTCCTAGGTATACTTTTCCCACCACTCGCCGAAGGTATCGGTACAAAGTGTTTTTGGGATGGCCGGTCGGAGGTGGAAACTTTGGCATTGCTCTTGAAACTCCATCTTGGCAATATTGCATTCCTTCTCCGAGGAACCAGTCTCGCGTCTACGGCTCAGGACGGTTCGCGAAGAGAGAAGGGGGACCGGGCAGCCTTGGAGGTAGCCAAACTGTCGAGCCAGGAAGTTGGGATGGTATACTTCCCAGCCCGCTCGTTTCCCATCAAAGCTGAGAGAAAGGTCGCGAGTGAGCACGAATGACCCCCAGGACTGACGAAGGTCGGCATCTTCATCTGCGCCCCACATTGATGTAGGTAGCTTGATTGAGGAAGGATATTCTCGACGACGGCATATGAAGAACTCGTCGTTGGAAAGGTCATCAAGGGTGAAAAAGTATCTAAATACCTCTTCGGCTTGGTGAGGGGGTGTTGGTCGAGAGGCCAGCTGAGGCCCAAGCGCTTCCGTTGGTAAGAAATCGACGATTGCCGACCGAAGGAAGGCAAAGTAAACTTGCAGCCAGAGTTGAAAGACCCAGAGGGGACCATTCTGGTATGGGTCGATCTTGTGAAGGGTCGTCTCAGCCAGGCAGAGGAAGAGATGGGCAAGAATGTTGGAGCTAAGTGACAGGGCATGACCACTAGCTAGGGCATCGGCCACCGGCATGTTCTCGACCAAGCATTTGTTCGATTTGGTACAACAAATGTACTTGTTGTACCAATAGAAGAGGAAAGCCTCATGTTCCCCTTCTCGCAGAACCTCTTCTCCTCGGTGGCAAAATGGAGATAGAGGGTGTTGTAGTTGAAAAAGTTCTTGTGAAGTTTTTGAACGTCTTATTTCGAGGGGATTTGACCCTCACTGCTCAACGTCTCAAAGGCCCGTCTGTCGAAAAGTGCCTTCAGGTTAAGGTTCGACGGGTACCGGGAGAGGGCAGCATCGATGGGGATTCCAGTTGCTGAAGTCCCCAAAATGGCGGTGATGTCAAGAATGGTGGGGCCAACGACCAAGAGGGAGGACTATGGTGTTGGTGGCCGAACACCAGAAGCATAGGGTGGCTAGGAGAAGCTCCTTGTCGAGAACGACATCCATAGATGAGAGGAGGATGACGTCGTAGATACCGAGGTCCTTCCATTGCTCACCGAAGAGCTTTTCCATTCGTACAACCCAGGCTGCCCAGGTTGTAGTGGTCAAAGGCCAGGAGCCTTGAAGCTTTGCCGCATCCCATCTCGACCATTCAAACCCTTGGAGCAAGGATGATAGGCAATGCTCCTGGAGAAGTCCAGTAATGGCTGAGGGTACTGCCGCTTTAAAAAGAGGGCCCAAGATTTGGTGAGAAGTACTCATGTCACTCTCAAACCGTATGGTTTTGATCGAGCTTCGATCAAGAATTTTTTGACACTGATCACATTCCCTGGAAAGCTTAGAGATGAAGGAGGCCATTGTGGGAAGGTTAAAAAGTACGATGTGAAAGGGGATTTTCTGGGTTGGAGACTTGAGGATGAAGACTCGGGGAAAAGGAATGCGCTAGAGCAATGGCAGGAAATTCAGAAAATTTGAACGCGTAAAAGTACAAATGAGAGGATTTCGGTATTTATAGGACGATGAAGGGAAGGGCAATCGTTCGAAATTCGAATTGAAAGGTATAATCGACCGAGAAATTCGCTAATCATTATGAACATTCAGAAAATCCAGTTGAGAAGACCGAGGGTTTCGTGTTTCGGGGGAAGCACGATTGCGTGTGACGGTGAAATTTATAGTGAAAGAAGGTTTGGCGTCTGCACGATGCTGAATGGTTCGTAGATCGAGGCAGCATGGTGGTGTTCAGCAACCGGACCACGATGATGTGACGGTTCAGAGGGCTGCACGCTCCAAACATCATTATAGAGTGATATGAGCATATTTATGCGACTTAGTTGGCTTGTTCTTGTGCATTTATGTCGTGTTTCCTTAGTTATTTTAATGTTTAAAGTCATTTTCGTGTGTTTTCAGATTTTATGGACAAAGTAGGCAAGAAGATGCATTTTAGAGCATTTTGGAGCAAAATGGAGCTTGGAATGCATGTCACATATTTGGGCCAAAGTGGATGGACGAATTTGAGAACTAAAGAGGCCAAGAATGTGAAGAATTATGGTCCAAAAGATGAAGAACTCAGCCCAAAGTTTTGTCACCCCAACTTGCCTTCATTGCCATGCAAAACAACATAGAATTCCCTTTGGATTCCCATGCCATGCTTGATCACTCTTGTCCCCTACATAATTTCTGATTTCATGCTTCAATTCATTTAATTATTACACTTAATTGCTTGATACCTCTTGTTCCCTTCACCCACAAAATTTTATACAACTTTCACAACCATAACATGCACCAATTGATGCTCCATCATTCACATTTGGAATCTCATGCCTTGTGTACCACATGTTGCTGCACCTTTGACCCATTTATTGACACATTTTCACTTCCCTTTCCATCTCTATGCAATGTACACAATCATTCATGCTCCCTAGCTACAAGACCACTCCATTTTACCCTTCACACTTTGCATCATCACTTCATTTTCACCATTGGACCATTGCACACCACACACACAAATTGCCATGCATTTCATCCTTAACCTAACCTGATTTTCTAAGGTTTTTGGGGCCTATAAATACATGTTTACACCCCTTGGCCAAAGGACAATCCCCCATATTCATCATTTTATCACAAAAATTCGTCCATACACACCCTAGGAAGCAAAACACCCCAAAAACACCATTCTAGTGCCTAGAAAACATAACAGCCACTCCACCTTCTTCCACCCTCTTTGCCTAGTTCTCCACCACCCTCCAACCATCAAACACTCCTCCACACTCACCCTAAACCCTTCCATACCATTCCCCATCCATTCTACATCATAAAACTACCCAAAATCTGTCCATAACCCAATCTGCCGCAAGCAAGGGAAATGAGGAATCTTGGATGCACTTGCTACCAAGTTGGAGCATTTTAGGTGTTTTCTTTCCTTTTGATTTTAATGTGTAATTTTATGTATCTTTGCTTTGTGAGTATGAGGAACTAAACCCCTCTTAGTTAGGGGGTGATTCGAAACTATGTTCATACTTGCAATATGATTTGATTACATCCAGTTGTGATTCATAAGTTGTGAATTCAATTTACTTATCCGTTCATATAAAAACTAATTTGTGTATGTTGGTTAAGAGTGCACGCTTAATTTTCATGCATGAATTTGACGCTAGAATATAAGGGAGTTTCACCTAATCGTTATAAACTTATATTCACAAGTAGTGAAGGTTGCTAGTCACAATCACGTTAAGTAAACTCTTGGCATAAGTTTCATGCAAATCATAGTAACGAGTGCCTCGTCAATGCTTATGTTTTTCATAGAACTTAATGATTCTTGCTTGTATCTCTATTATGCAATTCATGTAGGGAACTTGTAGGGAATGTTTTGGGTTGTCGTATGCAATCATCCAACCTAATAACTTGTGGAAAAACTGAGGGTTAATTAGTGCAATTCACGGTTAATTTGGGGCGTTGAGTATTCATAGCTTATCGAAAAGCAACTGGAAATCGTTTTGTATGCAAGTGTGACATATGTGGAGAAGAACTTCCTAGCTAATCTTCCATCCATAAGTTTCATTCAAATTCACTTACAATCTGTTTTGTTTTACAAAGTTTGTTTTGTTTTCAAATTCATTAAAACCAAAATCCCCCTTTTACTTTATTGTTTCAAAGTGTTTAATTTCTGTTTTGGTTGTGTGTTAGAGTGTTTTGATTCACCCAAATTTGTCTAAGAATTTGTTTACTTTGTTCTTGTCTTAATTTAATTATTTTCGTCGAAAATCAACCCCATCTTATTTCTTTGAGTCATATTAATTAGAACTTGTCTTAGATTATGTTTTTAAGTGTTTTAGTTCATTAGAAAACCAAAATTTGTCCAAGTTTGTGTGAGAGTCCCAAAATTGCCCAGATTTTGTTTTTAAGGTAGTTTTGAGTGTTTAGGGGCTGTTTTGAGTCTTTTGGTTTGTTTTAGTGTTTTAAAGTATAGTTTTGCATTCTTTGAGTCTAGTTAGTGTTTTAAACTTTGTTTTCACGTTTTCAAGTCAGTTTCCAAGTGATTTAGCAATCCCTCATAATCCCCGGCCTAGAACGATCCCTACTTACATACTTTACTACAATTGATAAAAAGAGGGTTTAATTTGTGTGTTTAGTTATTTTACGCATCAAATTTTGGCGCCGTTGCCGGGGATTAGCAACTTTGCTAATCTCTTGGATTGTTTTCTTTCGAATTATTGTATTTTGTTTAAGTTTCTGTTTAAGTTGCTGATTTGTTTTGTTTTCTTTGTTTTTAGGTACTAGTTTATGACCCGTAGCTCACAACCTGTTCGTGAGCATATCTCCGACTTTGACGGTGATTTTGAGAGGACTTTGAGAAGGAAAAAGAAATTGCAAGAGTCTAATCCTCCTAGTCCCGAGCCTGAATTAGAAGAGCAAGAAGTTGAGGTTGAAGAGAAGGCCACGGCACAAGTGGGTGGAGAAGAGCAAGGTATAGCCATGGACAACCGTACGCTCAAGGAGCTTGCCGCCTCGGGTTTGGATAATGCCGCACCATTGTGTATCCAATATCCCATGGCTGCTCAAGGTAAAACCGAAGAGTTCGAGTTAAAGTCAAGTTTGCTCCACCACATTCCAAAGTTCCATGGGCTGTCCATGGAGGATCCGAACAAACATTTGAAAGAATTTGAAGTGGTGTGCTCAAGTATGACTCCGGTTATCGTTGACGGAAGTATTTTAAAGATGAAGGCTTTTCCATTCTCTTTAATGGACAAAGCCAAGGATTGGTTATACGAGTTGGCTCCCGGTATAGTTACATCTTGGGAGAGTATGAAGAGGGCGTTTTTGGAGAAGTTTTTCCCAACTTCTCACATCATTCTTCTTCGTAAAAAAATAAGTGGAATTCAACAAGATGAATGTGAGTCTTTTCCTACATATTATGAACGATTTAAATCACTTGTTGCTTCTTGTCCACAGCATCAGATGAAGGAGGAATTGCTTTTGCAATACTTCTACGAATGGCTCCTACCACTAGAACGTCAAATGCTCGATGCCTCGGCGGGTGGAGCATTGGTAGACAAAACGCCCATGGCTGCAAAAATCTTGATTGCTAATAGAGCATTGAACGCTCAACAATACGAAGGTGTAGGCCAAAGAGGACCCCCACGGCAACAAGTGCATGAGGTAAGTTCCACATCCAATATTCAATCTCAGTTAGCTAATCTTACTTCTATTATTTCACAGATGGCCGAGGGAATGAAGATTCAAGGACCCATGGTGTGTGGCGTATGTTCTATCCAAGGACATGCTTCCGCAAAGTGTCCTCAACTCATCGAGAATGGTGGATGGGAGAGTGCTAATGCCATTGGGTTTCAAAGCCAAAATCAGCCAAGACATGATCCATACTCCAACACGTATAATCCGGGGTGGAGAGACCATCCAAACTTCAAATGGAGAGAGCCACAACAAGCCCAACCACAAGGAGGCTTTAGGCAACAACCCCCGGGCTTCTACAACAACCCATACGCACCCCCTCAAGTCCAACCACAATCTGCCCCAAATAATTCAGGTAATGCTTTGGATAATGATACACTTGTTAAGTTACTAACCACTTTGACTAATGGGCAGGAAAATCAAAACAAAAGAATGGACCAACTAGAGAAACAAATGGGGCAGATTGCCGACATTGTTGGGCAGATTAGAGACCAAGGAAGGCTTCCTAGTTCTACCATTCCAAACCCGAATGTAGGCTTTGAAAGTGCAAAGGCCATACTCTTGAGAAGTGGAAAAGAGATTGGGGCAGGTTCTTCATCAAAAACAGGTCACAAAGAGGATGAAAAACTTCAATTTGAGGAGGAGGAAGCATGCCCACCCACGGCAAAGGTGGACACGCCTATGCTGCAAGTGTCCATGGCCCCTAAACCTTCAAATCTGTCCAATAAGGGTAAGAATGTGTTAAATTCAATTCCTACTAATGTTTTTCCTTTGAATGTCCCCTTTCCTAGCAGATTTTTGCAATCAAAGAACGAAGAGGAGGAAAAAGATGTTCTAGAGACTTTTAGAAAGGTGTAAGTCAATATTCCCCTCCTTGATGCCATAAAGCAAATCCCGAAGTATGCCAAGTGTTTAAAGAAGTTTTGTACAACAAAGAAACGTGTCCGGGAGAAAGAGGTGGTACATGTAAGTGAGAATGTCTCCGCCATCTTGCAACATAAACTACCCCCCAAATGCAAAGATCCGGGAAGTTTTACAATTCCGTGTGTCATTGGTAATACCCGTTTCAAATCTGCCATGCTTGATTTAGGTGCTTCTATAAATGTTATGCCATATTCCATTTATGCATCTATGAACTTAGGAGCATTGAAAAATGATTGTGTAATCATACAATTGGCCGATAGATCTAACGCTTATCCAAAGGGAGTTTTGGAAGACGTTTTAGTGCAGGTTGATCATTTAATCTTCCCAGCGGATTTCTATGTTCTCGAAATGGATGAATCAGACCATGCCCCTTCATTGCCCATTCTCCTTGGAAGGCCATTCATGAAAACGGCTCAAACGAAGATTGATGTGGCCAAAGGATTAGTAACTATGGCATTTGGTGGTGACATGATTAGTTTTAAAATTTCTGAATCCATTGAGACTCCTAATGTTGTTCATTCTTGTTATGCCATTGATAAAATAGAAAATATAGGACCGGACCATTCAGCACTAGGCACAAAGGATGCATCAAGAACCATGCAAGACGAGGGAATTGGAGTGGCGCACAAGGACCATACGGCCACTGCTCTCAAAATGCTCAAATTGGCCGAACGCACCATGGGGAAGAATGTTCACATTGCTGCCACTTCATCACAACACATAGGTAAGCCACCTAATCCAAATCCAATTTCCATTAAAGTTGATAAGTGGTTCCCTTCTTTGGTGCAGATACCCAAGCAGATCCCCGACGGTGGGCACAGGAACGTGAACCTTAGGCAACACAACGCACCCATCAACAAACATCACTATCATTTCCGTTCAAGGATGCAATGTACGAGAGCTTTGTAGAACAAGATGTGGAGGAGACAACCCACTATGCCGTGGGTTCCCATGATGGTTGATCAAGGTGTTCATCGTCCGGCTGGAAGACGTTAAAGCAAGCGCTTTAAGGGAGGCAACCCATTTATTCTGCTTGATTGTCAATTTTATTACTTGTTTAATTATTTTTTGTTATGATTTTCTATTTTGAAACATTAACAAATATGCAAAGGATTTTAACATTAAACTTCGTGGAAATGAACAGCAAACTGGGAAATAAAGAAACATAGCATAATACAAGAGGGAGCCTTCACAAAGGCTGCTTGGGAGAGGTCGCAGTAGTCGGCGGAGTCTCAGCAGTCGGTGGGGCCATGGAAGGAGGAGGTATCGGAGGTTGATCAGTTGGAGCTTCACTACGCGGTGCCACCCCAGAAGACGAAGGCAGATGCTGTTGAAACAAACCTACAAACCTTCGATGATCAAGTAAAATCTGACCATCAGATTCATGCAGCTGGTCAATTTTCCTCTTCATGTTTGTGGCATAATTGTGTGCAAGCTTGTGAAATTGTTTATTTTCATGCTTGAGTCCTCTAATCTCCTCTTTGAGACTCTGTATTTCAGCCACCAACAATTCAACGTGACGGGTTCGAGCAAATAGGCGTTGGGCCATGTTGGACACAGAACCCGCACACTGCACGCTAAGAGCCAGAGACTCCTTAACTGCCAATTCATCAGACCTTCTAGCGAGCAGTCTGTTATCTCTGGGGGTGACAAGGTTCCGGGCCACCACCGCAGCGGTCATGTCATTTTTCATCACTGAATCCCCAACGGTAAGAGGACCAGTAGGGGATATGAGGGACGGGCACCATATGTTGTCTGGAGAAGGATGGGCTGCTTCTTCACCAAGGTTCAAGTCAAAACGACGGTCGGAAGGGCCAGACATTTTCAGAGGTGTTAAAGAAAGAAGTGGTCGAACAGGTCAAGATCGTAGAAGTGCAAGAATGGAGTTTTTACAGGTTGAAATTCAAGTGTGCTTTGAACGTCCTGCGGACCTCTATAAAAATCAACATGTGATGGGATTTCAGAGATTGAAGAGGTGAGCTCAAAAATCGAAGAAGCCATTCGGAGATCGAAGAAGCGCCAGCTTTCTCAAAAGTTGGGCTTGCTCACAAACCACCAATTCCAGATACCGAAGAGTGTCAACTGTCTCAGCCTCGTCAGCACCCATCACACGCAACTCAGCTTTGCGAAAATCACGGGCAGTCTGTCGAAGCACCGATTCCAACCATCTGTCTCTCTCAGCCTCGTCAGCACTTGTCACATGCAATCTCTGCCCTCAACGAAGCTCAGAACTCGAAGCGTAAATTCCGGATATTAAAGAGGCCTCTTCTTTATCGAGACGTGTCAGCATCTGTCAATTTGTACATCTGCGTTGCGTAAATCACGCGCAATCTGTCGAAATTTTTTGGAGAAGCGGAATGCACGTGAAAACTACTGTTAAATTATCCCAGGCTTGCCGACACGAGTAATGAAACAATGCCTTCCCAGCCATTAAGAAAATTCTATAAATGTTGAACTTCAAAGTGAAGCAGTCTCACCCAACTTTCAGCCTCACTTAACCCTTCATCCTCTCTGAAATGGCTTTCCAACAAACCCTCTCGAGTCACTCTGTATTTTTCATCCCCTGGGATACCCCTGCAAACAACCCATCCAAAGCACAAGTATTTCATATCATAAGGGTTGAGAGCAAGAGTATCTCATATCATGCTTTCTCCATGTCCTTTCTCCAGCTAGCTCTTGCTCTCGAGTACTCATCATCTTATGCTTTCGCTTTGTCTCTCACTTATAAGGGAAGTGAAGATGATACCTCGAAGCATGTGGAGACAACGTGCTGATTCATCCTCAACTAAGGACAAGGAGAAAGAGAGCAAGAGGTGGGCACTTGGAAAGATTGAAGAAAGAAACAGACCAACACCTTTACCTCGTGCATGCCCGCCGTGCAGAAGAAACAAGCAGAGAAGAATGCAGTCTGCACTCTGATATTCCCCGCTCAGAATTCCAAACCAGTTCAAGATCAAAGCTGTGGAAAGTCAACAAGATCAACTATCTCCAAAACCAGATTTGCGTTCTTAAACTCTACTCTGTCTGGTTTTTACTTTGCCATATTTGTCATGTTTATTTATCGTTTGTTATTTGCTTGTTTTTGGTGTGAGTATATGCTTGAAACATTGAGGACAATGTTTGATTTAAGTGTGGGGGGGTAACCATTGTTATTGTTTTGCATGAAATTCGTAGAAATTTATCACCCATTACTTCTAGTGTTGTTCCTTGTTGTTTTAAGTATTTTTAAGCTGTTTTGGAGTGTTTCAGTGTGTTTTGACATAAAAATCCGAAAATTCATAAAAATTTGAAAAATTGTTTTTGAAAATCCCAAAAAGAGTTGTTTTTGTGTGCTTATTTGTGTCTTAGGGTACCTTCCAACACAATGATGAGGATTCGGTTTGTAATTGCATGACTATTAAAGAGAGTTATAAACATGGATGAAAGTTTGATTTACTCTTTATTTATGCGTGGTTGTGGTTATAACTTATGAAATCACATGTAATCATAAAAGAAAAAATTAGTTTTTGTAACATGCTTGAAGGAAAGAACTCAAACTAACGCTACAACCTTGTGAGACTTGAGCTTAAACGTTTATTTGGAGAGTTAAAATATGTGCATTCTTGTTTTCTAAAGTCGTTGCATGATCTCATTATTCTTTGCTTGGTTATTACTTAGAAGGCGTTTCATCATTTAGTTCCAAATGCTAGAACTCAT
Source organism: Malus sylvestris (assembly GCF_916048215.2). Classification (NCBI taxonomy): domain Eukaryota; kingdom Viridiplantae; phylum Streptophyta; class Magnoliopsida; order Rosales; family Rosaceae; genus Malus; species Malus sylvestris. The sequence continues at coordinate 8,527,514 of NC_062268.1, forward strand.
GCCTATTTCATTCAAAGCATGCTATTAATTTGCATAAAACATATTCAAGATGAAGTTGTGTAGTTACCACCACCAAAGCCAAACTGCCATGTATCCCATATCGTTATATGTTTAAGTTAACCCCATTGAGCCTTGATAGCCTACATTCTTTGTTAAACCACATTATCCTTACCTAGCCTAGTTTAGGACCATCCATACCCTTGTTCTTGAAGCATAGTAAAGCATGATTCAAATTGAATTTCTTTTGATTAATGTATGGCAGAAAACAAGTGTGGGGGAAGTGTGAGTTATTATGCTTGTTGAAAAGAAAAGAAGAGTTGAAAAAAAAAAAAAGAGTTGAAAAATATGCGAAAAAGAGTTTTAAAGTGCTGCTTGTTGAAGAAAGGGTCCAAAACATAGAATTCGGCCCTAAATATTGCTTGAATTTTCCCTTCGTGTCTAAAAGCTGATTTCTGCAATCTAAGTGAATTCTAAGTTTCAATTTCATTACTTTACTTGCTATTGCTTTAAGAACGATTGTTATCCTTATCCTTCATTTGTTAGCCATCACCCCAAGCCCCGTTACAACCCTTAAACTTCATCTTGAGTGTCATGCGTTTCAATATGTGGAGTTTGAAATTGATATGAGCATATGGTGTCACTGGTTCTCGCATCTAAGTAGTAGCATTCCATTCATGAGATCATATCTAAACATGCTTATTAACTCCAGAAATTGCTTTCTTTGTGATACATATATGTGAGCGTTCGTTTTCATATCTACATCAATCTTCTCACATATAACTAGTATAGGGTGTGTAGTTAGAAAATCTGAGTGAAAATTGAGTGCATATCTTGTAAGGAATTGAGTGATTTCTCTAAGGCATGTTACTACATCAAAAACATTATTTTAATCGATTAATTGTGAACAAGTAAGTAGTGACTATGATTAAGTACGTGCTTAAGTGTGAAGATGACTCAAATCTGTGGGGATAATCATTTTTAACATGTCATGTGCATTGGAAATCCCTGAGGCAAATGTTGGAAGGTTTAGGTTGTGTTTTATTTACTTTGTTTCATTTTATCTCTTTGTTTTGCTCGAGGACTAGCAAAAGCTAAGTGTGGGGGAATTTGATAGGAGCATATTTATGCGACTTAGTTGGCTTGTTCTTGTGCATTTATGTCGTGTTTCCTTAGTTATTTTAATGTTTAAAGTCATTTTCGTGAGTTTTCAGATTTTATGGACAAAGTAGGCAAGAAGATGCATTTGGGAGCATTTTGGAGCAAAATGGAGCTTGGAATGCATGTCACATATTTGGGCCAAAGTGGATGGACGAATTTGAGAACTAAAGAGGCCAAGAATGTGAAGAATTATGGTCCAAAAGATGAAGAACTCAGCCCAAAGTTTTGTCACCCCAACTTGCCTTCATTGCCATGCAAAACAACATAGAATTCCCTTTGGATTCCCATGCCATGCTTGATCACTCTTGTCCCCTACATAATTTCTGATTTCATGCTTCAATTCATTTAATTATTACACTTAATTGCTTGATACCTCTTGTTCCCTTCACCCACAAAATTTTATACAACTTTCACAACCATAACATGCACCAATTGATGCTCCATCATTCACATTTGGAATCTCATGCCTTGTGTACCACATGTTGCTGCACCTTTGACCCATTTATTGACACATTTTCACTTCCCTTTCCATCTCTATGCAATGTACACAATCATTCATGCTCCCTAGCTACAAGACCACTCCATTTTACCCTTCACACTTTGCATCATCACTTCATTTTCACCATTGGACCATTGCACACCACACACACAAATTGCCATGCATTTCATCCTTAACCTAACCTGATTTTCTAAGGTTTTTGGGGCCTATAAATACATGTTTACACCCCTTGGCCAAAGGACAATCCCCCATATTCATCATTTTATCACAAAAATTCGTCCATACACACCCTAGGAAGCAAAACACCCCAAAAACACCATTCTAGTGCCTAGAAAACATAACAGCCACTCCACCTTCTTCCACCCTCTTTGCCTAGTTCTCCACCACCCTCCAACCATCAAACACTCCTCCACACTCACCCTAAACCCTTCCATACCATTCCCCATCCATTCTACATCATAAAACTACCCAAAATCTGTCCATAACCCAATCTGCCGCAAGCAAGGGAAATGAGGAATCTTGGATGCACTTGCTACCAAGTTGGAGCATTTTAGGTGTTTTCTTTCCTTTGATTTTAATGTGTAATTTTATGTATCTTTGCTTTGTGAGTATGAGGAACTAAACCCCTCTTAGTTAGGGGGTGATTCGAAACTATGTTCATACTTGCAATATGATTTGATTACATCCAGTTGTGATTCATAAGTTGTGAATTCAATTTACTTATCCGTTCATATAAAAACTAATTTGTGTATGTTGGTTAAGAGTGCACGCTTAATTTTCATGCATGAATTTGACGCTAGAATATAAGGGAGTTTCACCTAATCGTTATAAACTTATATTCACAAGTAGTGAAGGTTGCTAGTCACAATCACGTTAAGTAAACTCTTGGCATAAGTTTCATGCAAATCATAGTAACGAGTGCCTCGTCAATGCTTATGTTTTTCATAGAACTTAATGATTCTTGCTTGTATCTCTATTATGCAATTCATGTAGGAAACTTGTAGGGAATGTTTTGGGTTGTCGTATGCAATCATCCAACCTAATAACTTGTGGAAAAACTGAGGGTTAATTAGTGCAATTCACGGTTAATTTGGGGCGTTGAGTATTCATAGCTTATCGAAAAGCAACTGGAAATCGTTTTGTATGCAAGTGTGACATATGTGGAGAAGAACCTCCTAGCTAATCTTCCATCCATAAGTTTCATTCAAATTCACTTACAATCTGTTTTGTTTTACAAAGTTTGTTTTGTTTTCAAATTCATTAAAACCAAAATCCCCATTTTACTTTATTGTTTCAAAGTGTTTAATTTCTGTTTTGGTTGTGTGTTAGAGTGTTTTGATTCACCCAAATTTGTCTAAGAATTTGTTTACTTTGTTCTTGTCTTAATTTAATTATTTTCGTCGAAAATCAACCCCATCTTATTTCTTTGAGTCATATTAATTAGAACTTGTCTTAGATTATGTTTTTAAGTGTTTTAGTTCATTAGAAAACCAAAATTTGTCCAAGTTTGTGTGAGAGTCCCAAAATTGCCCAGATTTTGTTTTTAAGGTAGTTTTGAGTGTTTAGGGGCTGTTTTGAGTCTTTTGGTTTGTTTTAGTGTTTTAAAGTATAGTTTTGCATTCTGTGAGTCTAGTTAGTGTTTTAAACTTTGTTTTCACGTTTTCAAGTCAGTTTCCAAGTGATTTAGCAATCCCTCCTAATCCCCGGCCTAGAACGATCCCTGCTTACATACTTTACTACAATTGATAAAAATAGGGTTTAATTTGTGTGTTTAGTTATTTTACGCATCATAGAGTAGCCCTATAGAAGAAGGCCACGTAGAATGATGGTTAGCAGAATCGAGATCGTGTAATCGTGTTCAATAAATGCACCTCGGAAGGAGAGCATTTGAGTTTTGCATTTTAATTTCGCTTCTTCAAGGCCAAAGCTCGACCAGAGGGTTCAAGCCGAAGGCCTCAGAAGCGAGGGGGCAATGTTTAGCCCCAAAATAGTAGTTTGGGCCGAGTATAGAATCATTCTCGGCCCGGAAGGCCTTGCGACAAGGGTGCTATGGATCGTTCAGTACGTGGGCCTCCAAACCTAGGTCAGCTAGGTCATGACGTAGAACAGGCCGAGTTCTAGTGCAATAGGGAGTCTCGGCATGATTAATAACCCGAAAGCGAATCTGGTTCAATAAGGGACTAGGTTCACAGTCATAATGAAAGTAGGATTGGTCGAGTCAATGTTTGATCAGGAGAATAAGTCATAGTCCGAATAGGGTTTTAACTCGACCTTGGGGGATCCGTTGCTATAAATAGAAGAGGATGTGCATCATTCAACCCCCCTACAATTCAACACAAAACTGCCCTGCGCAAGCTTTCTCAACAACTTTGAGATTTTTTCTTTTCTTTTCTCGCTGACACATCTTCCGTTGGCATCAACAGCACTGTGGAAGCAACCAGTGATATCTTAAGTCGGCATAGATAGCTCTGTCATCGTAGAATCAGTCGGTCTCGCAGTATCTTCCGTTGGCATCAACAGCAGTACGGCGAGGACGGTTTGTTACCTATCCAAGTCTCGGTCGAGAAGGATTTCCGAATCCTTATTGATTGAGGTCATCTCATTAGCCTCATCGGCGAAGTGAGGTGTTACAGTATATCGAGCTTGGTGCATTTCACGCCGAGTTATTTTATGATTGGATACTCCCAAGTGAGATTTAGAGTTCGGCATTCGGACGACCGAACCACGTTCACCATTAAAACTTATATTTGCTTTGAGTATTTGTGCCCTTACACTTTGGTGTCGATTCGGCGTGAGTTTACTCTGACGAATAACATCATTGTGACTGAATCCGACGACGACGACTCGTGAACTTCGTAAGAATAGTAACCTTGTCTTCAGGTTCGAGAACCCAAGAGGCCGAGACGCATTCCTTCCTTGGTCGCAATTGCAAGACGCATGAGTCAGCCGTGCACCCAACGCAACATCAACAAATTTACTCCTCGGCCGAGCTCGGCCGACGAGTTGGCACGCCGCCCGCATTCACCGAAGGACGTAGTTAGCTTATAGATTACTCGGCCTGCGCGCCACGTAGGCTTGGTAATTTCTAGGGTCAACAGTCGGATATAATTTATCTGATAATATTTTTCTAAATCCACCACCCTCATCCACCACTTAAAGTTAATCTTGTAGTAATGAGAGTCGGTGTCATAGATCTGATGAATCAAGATTAAAACCCTCACCAAAAGAGAGAAGAACTCTCACGCTGGGAGAAAAGCACTCTCACGGAAGGAGAGAATCCCGATGTATTAATCTTCTTTGTTGCCGTAAAATATCTCAAGGTAAGCCACTAGGGCTAGCCTAGTGGTGAGGGTGTGGGTAAGGGGTGGGCTAGCTTAGGTTTTAGGTTCGACTGAAAGAGAAACGAAAAGACTATCAAACACTTGATGACAACCACTTCTTTGGTCATATAACTTGCTACGTTCTAGTTCTGTCTAACTACAACAGTACAACTCTAGCTTCTAAAGTTCAACTAGTCAAAACAATGACAAATGGTATGCAAAAACACAGCTATTACGACCCCCTTTTTCTCTGCAACGCCCAAAATTACACATGTTAAGGACGTTCTAAAAAGTAGCACGTACGTACCCTTCTAAACCAGGCCATAAACTAGTGCATGGATCACCATGATCAACTCTTGTCATGGGAACGTACTAGACTTCACGTTTGTTCTCAAAATAGCAAAGGACTGGAACCCCATTACGTCCCATTCCCAATGGGTTAAGATTATGCACCCAAATTTCACTCCCATTCCCACATACAACACCCCAACTTCATTCATTAATTCAATTGAGATTTGATTAGTGAACAAAAACATGCAAAGGACTTGGTCAACCAAACAAGTGCAAGTCTCGGTCACGTCCACAAAGGCCTTTCCCTCTTCTCCACCACCCAAATTATCTCCAAACTCTCCCCACCCTCTCGTCCGTCCTCTCAAAACTGCCTTCCTTACTTTATCCTGTCTGTTGTTTGCCTCTTCGTAGGCTCTCTTGTATCCTCTCTGGCCTCTGTGCCCTGGAATTCACTTTCCTTGTTCTTCAAAAAAAAAAAAAACACCAAAAGCTTGTTCCACTAAATACAAATACAATTTCAATCCCAATTTCTACACAATAAGAAACAATTCTACACTAAAACATGGCAAAAAACCTCAATTCACGGCCCAACGTTATTATTTCAATTGTTTCTTTGCACAAAACTCAATTTCTGTGCGTATAAATTAGAGTGAATTAGAATATTATGTTGTCAGAAGAAAATCCCTATCATAATCATCATTATTTTCACCAATTCATCATCGTCAACAATTGTGGATCAGACTTGGTCCTTACGCCCAATTTCGACCCAGATTAGAACAGTTTTGAATATCGGCTTGTCACAAGAAGAAATCTCATCGTAGTTGATTCATCTAAATCGCTAGCAGCAAAGATGCCAAGCAAGCTAAAGAAGGCAATTGGAGCTGTGAAGGACCAAACGAGTATAAGCCTAGCCAAGGTCTCCAACAACAACAACTCGGCCAACCTCGAAGTCACAGTCCTCAAAGCCACGTCCCACGACGTCGTCCCCATCGTCGACAAATACATCCAAGAAATTCTCACGCTCATTACGTCCAACAAGTCGTACGCCTCCTCCTGCGCCCAAGCCATCGCCAAGCGCATCGGCAAAACCCGCAACTGGATCGTCGTGCTCAAATCCCTCATGCTCGTCCTCCGCATCTTCCAAGACGGCGACCCCTATTTTCCAATCGAAGTCCTCCACGCCATGAAGGGCGGCGCCAAAATCCTCAACCTATCCAACTTCCGCGACGATTCCAACTCCTGCCCGTGGGATTACACCGCCTTCGTCCGCACCTTCGCCCTCTACCTCGAAGAGCGACTGGACTGCTTCCTCACCGGGAAGCTCCAGCGGCGGTTCACCTACCAGCGCGACCAGGAATTCAACAACAACCGCAGAAGCTCCCGGTCCAACGGGCCCGTCATCCGCGACATGAAGCCCGCGATTCTGCTCGATCGGATACATTACTGGCAGAAACTGCTCGACAGAGCGATCGCCACGACGCCAACGGGGGCGGCCAAAACAAACCGTTTGGTATTGATCTCGCTCTATTCGATCGTTCAAGAGACGTACGATCTGTACCGGGACATATCCGACGGTTTGGCTCTGCTTCTAGACAGCTTCTTCCAACTGCAATACCAGTCGTGCGTGAACGCTTTTCACGCCTGTGTGAAAGCCTCAAAACAATTTGAGGAGCTAGCGTCGTTCTACGCGCTCTGTAAGATCTTGGGGGTTGGGCGGACCTCCGAGTATCCGAGCGTGCAGAAAATTTCGGACGAGCTTCTGGAGACGTTACAGGAGTTTCTGAAGGATCAGGCTTCGTTTCCGGGTCGGTCGCCGCCAACCCATTTGCAGATTGGTTCGGATCAAATGGCGGGGAAGGAGGGTAAGAATAAAGGGTTGAGCTTTGAACCGAATGAAATCGCTTCTTCTGATCAATACGAGGGGTCAGATAGAGGCTCTGCTTTCGGTTCGGCTTGCACTTCGTTGGAGGATTTGACGAGTATCGCCGACCACAGTGGGAATGTGAGTCCGTCTTGGTCGGTGGAGCAAGAGTTTTATAATTCAGAGGAACAACCGGATAAGACGCCGGAGAATGAATCCATCAGACGGGCGAATGGGAATGGATCAACTCAATCATTGCCGGCTGAGGTCGATCAACCTCAACCGGCGAGTGTTGGGTTTGATCTTGTTTCTTTTGACGACTGGACACCACGACCAGATCAAACAAAGCAAGAAGAAAAAAGAGTTGAACAACTATTTGGAGTTGAAAATCAAGAAGGTGCGAAACAAGGATGGGAGCTTGTGTTGTTCGAGTCTACAAACAAAGAACCGCCGCTGCAAAGATCATCGCCACCACCTTCGTCTGTAAATAATCTGTTTGATTCATCAAACCTTGACAGTTTGTTTCAGAAATCTTCAGTCCCACCACACCAATACAATCCATTTCTCGAAGATACAATTCCAATCGAGAGCCTTGCAGCCTCTTCGAGTTCAAAAACCACCACCAGCAATGGCTTTGGAAATTTCGGAGACGATTTGCTTTGGTCCCCTACTACATCTCAACCAGCGGCACCAACATTTTGTGCACATAATTCAAATGTCGGACAAATGGCGCCAACATTTCCCACGCAGAATCCAAACAATACAACAACAGTACCGACAGTTCCCGCCCACAATCCAAATAACGCCACAATGACACCGCCACCATTTGGCGGGCCGAGCCCAAAAGGGGGCACAATTTCACCAACATTGTGGTCGCAACATTCCAATGAGAGCACGATGGCACCGACATTTTGCGCGCGGAGCACGAATGAGGCCACAACGGCGCCAACATTTTTCGCTCAGAGTCCGAAAGAGTTGGCAGTAGCAACATTCTGTGCCCAAAACTCCAACGAGAGTGGCATGGCACCGACATTCCGTGTGGTGGCTCGTGATAACAAGAGTGTAGCTCCGAGATTTCATGCAGACGAAGCTAATGAGTTCTCAGCTGCGCCGACATTCAGTGCGCAGAGTGAAAGCGATACGCAAGAAAGATGGGGTAACGTAGAAAACGACCCGTTTGCAGTGTTACCAAATGTAACAAGTAGTAGTGAACCTCTGTGTAACGAATCGATGAACCAAGATAGTCTGTTGCATCAACAGAGACTGTGGTCGGAACAGCAAAACAAGATTATTGCTAAACATATGTCTTGACTTTTGAATTGAGATTATTCTGTAGAGGTAGACCTTGAAATTTATATATATCAAATGTAATTATCTTGTATTCAGAAAACTTTAATCCATTCTCTTTGGCAGAGTTGAATGGCAACTGCGAGTTTATAGTATATGCTTCACAAGCACCTCCGAGCCCAACAAATAGGGCCCTAGTGTTTTGAACGCTCACAGCCATGATATCATGCAGACTTGAATCGTTGCCCATTAAAGAAACAAAGGAGCCCATGAATCACGTTCATCCCACTTTAGCAAGCCGATTAGCTTGCATGTTGACATGGTCAACACCAATTAGACCTCCTAACCAGGTGGCTGGTCCGAGAAGCCATTAAGATGATGTGACGTCGTCATTAGTTACCTTCCTCCTACATATTCATTGACAAACATATTGACAGCTATGTATTCAAGCATCCTTAGTATCACCGTATAAACGACAGGTCGATAGTTGATAACGGATCGATACGTTTGATGATACAGAATAGTTGGGTACGCAACATAGTAATCACACCACCTAACCCAAGATTTCATCTTCCGAGGGACATAAAGAGTACTAAAAAAAAGGTAATTGATTTGATTAAGAGTATACACCAATACACTTCATAAGCTCCATAAGCCAAAGAAGAGAAGAAGAAAGAAATGTATGGAGACATGGGACTTTAAAAGTGGTGGTTAAATTAAGGGTCATGAATTATAACCGTGGCAGTGTTGGGGGGATATGACAGTGAAAAGAACCACACAATGACCGAAAGAGAGAGGTGTACAGGCTTTACAGCTAAGTTTTGTGCAGTTGCTTTAAACAGAGAGATCTCACGATTCACGGGAAAATATGACCCTCCCTCCCCCCACACAAAATAAAATTTAAAAAGTCACAAACTTTTCTTCTGCAGCATCAGATGCAAATGCAAATGCAATTTAGGGGAGACAAAGGCAAGCAACATGTGAAATTGTGAAAGAGAAAATGGTATATCATTGACACTAAATATTACAATATCACATGACGAAAACTTGTATGTGACTTTATATCCTTAACACATAACTAAAAGTCATAATATCAGTGTATTCATATTATACAAGTCATTTTTTGTAATTAAGTGTTAACTTATACAAATGATAATAGATGCTCAAATTAATGTGGGTTGTGGTATTTAAATACCTCTTTTTATCTTTCAAACACATTTATACGTCTATCAACTTTCAACTTTCGAATCAAATGAATTGAAAAATATCGCAAGACATAAATTAATAAAAAGTGTATAAATACAAGAAATAGTGCACGGATACCTGTTGATCCCAAAAACTACCTAGCCTACGTGACGTGCATGCCAAATAATTAATAAGCTAACTACATCATTCGATTAAATGTGGGGCGTGCCAACTTGTCGGCCTATGAGTAAAATATGTTGATGTGGCGTTGGGTGCGTTGCTGACTTCTTGATCTCGCGACTGCGGCTGAGGAAGGAACACGTTTCGGCCTTCGGGTTCTAAAGCCTGAAGACAAGGCTGCTATTTCTGCGAATTTCAATATCAAATTCGGCTTTCAATGTGCCGAATGTAGTAACATGGTAACACCTCATTTCGCCAAGAAGGCTGATGAGATGATCTCTTCCAACAAGGACTTGGAAATCCTTGTTGACTGAGACTTTGATAAATAACCAGTCGATCTTGAAGTAGTGTTATTTATCCAAACTGAAGGTGCTCCTCGGTCGACTGATTTTACGGCTCTAGTGTTGTTTATCCAAACTGAGGACGTTGCTGGTTGCCTCTACAGTGTTGTTTATCCAAACTGAATATGTGTTGGCGGGGAAAAAATAAAATAAAAATCTCAAGGTGTTTGAGAGGTTTGCGCAGAGCAATTGTGTGTTGAATTGTAAGGGCCTTGAATGATGCACTCCCCTATCTATTTATAGTAATGATCTCCTCCATGGCTGAGATAGAACTCCACTCGAATTAGAATTCCTCAACCCATTCTCATCAAGTCTCGAACAATCCCAACCCCTATAGGACTCTGAACCAAACTCTTTAATCACCCATATTCATCCCCTGATTCTCGACATCTTTTATGACTCAAAGCATCCTTAATTTTCAAGAATCCTCATTGTACTAGGATTTGATCACCTAATCCCTATCCAGATAAAACCATTTCCTAATAGGATTCGACCGAACTCCATTGGGCTCGGCCTATTACAGAATATTCCCATTATCTCTTTCTGGTTCGAGAATAGCTCTAGACTTGACCCCAAGCGTTATTTCAGGCTCAAACATTACCACCACCTGCAGTTGCACTTGTTGGCTTCATATATCACATCTAGACTTCTAGTCTCCCGTCTTCCCTACATCTAATATTCTATTCTATTCTATTTATATTCCGTGTCTTCCTTCTTAGCTAGTCTTAAGTTATCTTAACATTTTTCTTCCTTTTCCCAAATTTTCTACCTTTTCTAGATTCTCAAAAATCTAAGAAACCCCACCCCAATAAAATGACCTTTTTTGCTCTTCAATCTCTGTTTGGAATGATGCATATATCCCCCAAATTTTTACGTTCTTTCATCACTGTGAAGCACAAGCCTCCAATTTAGCTCTAGGCTTAGCTGGGGTGCAAGTGACTAGGTTTCTTGCAATGGCGAAACACTTAACCCAAAAGTACGCTACTGTGACATTCTGTAGCATCGTGTGGTGAAAGTTAATACACTTAACATGTCATTTTTTTGTTTGGAATAACACTGGCATACTAAGGTGTAGGTAAGCACTTCTTTATGTGGGGATGAAGGCAATACAAGCGCTCAGTATTGACACATATTTAATCACGATCACTAAAATTAAATTATTAAATTGAATTTCGCAGTCAAATATGTGTCGTCACTAAATAGCTTTTAAGTGCTCAAGTAAAAGCTGGATGAAATTGAAGGGGCTTTTATCATGCATACTAAATACAAAGCAAGCATGAGGGGAGCGCCACCCAGGAGTCAGGACCCATCTTCTGTCAACATATCTGTTGAAAGAGAAAGTGTGAGAGAGAGAGAGAGAGAGAGAGAGAGAGAGAGAGCCAACTCAACTCAGTCTTACAGAAACGAAAAACGAAATACTTTCGTCATATGCCCATTACCTGCTCAAAAAGAAAGTAGAGAGAGAGAGAGAGAGAGAGAGAGCCAACTCAACTCAGTCTTACAGAAACGAAATACTTTCGTCATTGCCCATTACCTGCTCAAAAAGAAAGTCTCAGATCCTACGTCGTCCAGGGAAGTGGATCCTCTATATCATATATGTACATGCCCACTTCCTTTAGCACGAGATATTTTGGAAGCTCATTGACTTCGGACTCCGTAAGAACTTCGAAGTTAAGCGAGAATGAACCAGAGCATTCCCATAATGGATGACCCACTGGAAAGTTCTAGTCACGTGAGTTCTCAAAAACAAAACATGAGGGCGTAGTCGGGACCGAAAACGAACAATATCGTGTTACGGCAGAATCAAGCCTGAAATGTGGTGGAGTCCGGATTGGGATGTGATAGAAAGACATAAATATACAATACAAGAAGAAAAATGAGAAGAAAAAAAAAACATCTAACTTGTCCTAAAAGCTTTGGGCTTTTTGCTTTTGGCTGAATGCTATTGGCTCTACACTTGCACATCCACATCCATTAATCAACATTCATCATCATCATCATGACAATCATGGTACATAAAAATGAATTGAAGGGCTCAGATAACATCACCATTCACCAAAGCAAGCAAACAAAAAGAGTTGCACCCTTTGTAAGTAACACGCTAAACCCATGTTCAGTTCATGTCCATTACAAATTGAACCAAAGGAGAGCAAGGAGAGCAACTCGCATTACATTGAAGTACATTGTCATCGTAACATCTCGTACCAATATTACAACGAGAGAAAGAATCTACATTCTCAAACAAAAAACCAGATAGGTGTTAATTAAAAAACACAACCCAAAAGAAAAAAAATTACAAAAAAAGAAAAGGAAACAACAAAACGAGGACGCTCCGTAAAAACCGCATCCATGCTTTTTTTTTCTTCCTTTACCAATACAATGTTTTACTAAAATATTAAATATAATATATAACATACCGAGATCCTTTTGTGGTAAAACCTCATACTTGATAAGATCTTTTGGGAGTAAAACCTCACACCTGACGGATTGAGCAGGTAGTAAAGTTAGGAACAATATCGATAGCTTTGGAGTGAGCTCTCAGACTCCTTCGATCTAAAATAACTAGTGCTTGATTTAAATTTAATGACAGATAATACGATACAAATAATTAGGTATATGATGCGTGTGTATCTGTTGCTTTTGTCCAAGACACGTAGCTTTCACATTTCACATTCCCTGGACGGTTACAAAATCCAAACAAACTCCTCCTTCCTCCTCTATATTTTGCACAACAAACAAAATTTAAAATATCTGTCAGCCAAATTGCACGACCCCCGACACGAAAAACAAAACTAACAAAAGCATTTGCTAAGACCCTGCCATTTGCCGCTAAACTCCCATTCACTGAGTTCACGAGTCAAACGGTTAAAACTTGCCCCTTCTAGATAGATTAAAAAGGACTGGACCCACCAGGCTCCGTGGGCCCACCACACTATTTACAATCTTTCACAGTTTTTCGGCGAGGGGTAGAATTGTCATTTTAATATCAATCCAGGTTGCCATGCCGACATGGCACACGCGAATTGGATAGAAATATGACACGTACCCTTAAACAAAACTGGAATTCCAAAACTAACCTTTCGTTTGGCGGGTTTTTTTCTCTGCAGGTTAATTACTAGGATCTATTCCCTCCAAGTCCAGGAGAAGATGGTCCTTAGCCTACCGCCGGTGAGTCTCTGCAACGCCTTCTTTGCTCCGGCGACCTCCATTTCCGCCAGTCTCTGCATATGCGGATAAGCTCCGGCGGCCACCAGCCTTTTCCGGCAACCACCGCTCCCTCCGCTGAGCACCGCCGCGACCACCGCCACCGGAAAGTCACTGCCCACCATCTCGTGATTCTTTGGGTCCAGCATCTGGACCAGCCTCATCACGCTCTTCTCATCTCTCACCAGCTCTTTCCGGTTCGACCGGACCGTCAACAGCGACAAAAGCGATTGGGCTGCCGATGCTTGTAGACCCACCGGTTTCGGTGACTCCATGAGCTTCACCAACGACCCCATACAGCTGCCCAACGCTCGCTTATTCCCATCGCTCACATGCACCAATAAGTGAGCGAGTAAGGAGACTGAGATTTTCTGTAGCGTTGTGTTGCCCTGCTTTATGAACTCGGCGAGTTGAACCAGGAAAAGGGTTGAAGACGACAGGATTTTAGAGCAGGAATCTGATGCTGAAAGCGATGTGATGGCTCGGAGGACGTGTTCCAATGTGTCCGAGCTCGGTAAATCTTGGATCAAATGCATTAATCTCTGCAACGCACGTTCTCGAATGATCAGAGCTCGGAAATACTCGTCAGAGGAGGCTAAAATCGCTATGCAATTGGCTGATTTTTCTTGGGCGGTGATGGTGCCGGAGAGAAGTAACTGGATTAGTACTGGCACGGCCCCTTCTTCTCCCAAAGCAATTTTTATTTCTTCCACATTAGCAATATTTCTAATGGCGCCGGCAGCATGGGTCCGGGTCGCCGGAGACCCAGATCGGCAGGCTTCAATGAGGACCGAGACGCCACCGTAGGCGGAGACGGCCCAGGCGTTTTCTGGGTCGGCGGTGAGTGCCTCTACCGCCATCACGGCCTTCTCTTTCAAATGGGTAGACCCGGATTCGAGTATTCTCAGCAGAGGACCCAGACCCCCTTCTTCGAACACTGCCTTGCGCGAGGACTCGTCGTCCGCGGAGGCCAGGAGGCAGACGGCTAAGATAGCCTGCTCGCGGACGGAAGGCTGCTGGTGGAAATCGAGCAAGTGAATCAAATATGCGACATTACCTTCCCTAGCGACGAGGCCGGGCGACTTGTCGTCGCCGCCGTTGAGGAGCTGAAGGAGCGACTCAAGAGCCTTTTTCTTGAACTCGACGCCGCCGATTTGCAACCGGGTGAAGAGGTCTCTGATAAAGAAGGCCAAATCCTCTTTATCCGACCCGGGAGCCGGGTGGGACAAAACAATTGCGTTTGACTGGTGGAGGACTCCAGATCTGAGCAATAAGTCGAGGTCGCGAAGCTGATTGGTGAGCGAGGAGGAGGCCATATCGAGGTCGCTCTGCATTAGGAGCTTCCCGCCGGCGAACTCGGCGTCGGTACATTGATCGGCGAGGGCGGTAAGGCGCTGGAGAGTGGAGAGGAGTTGAGGGAGGAGGGTGTGGAGGAGGGGATTCTGGGCCCAGTGTGGGGAGTCGGAGATGTCGGCAACGGAGGAGTGGAGGGATGCGAGCTTGGAGTTGAGGGCGGTCCAGCGGCCGACGAAGGAGTGGACGGCGAGGGAGGAGCGGAGGAGGAGGGATAGGGTGGAGTTGATGAGGTCGAGGAGGGTTTGGAGTGGGTTTGCGGCGGCGGTGGCGCGATGCATTTGGGATGTGGTCCGGGTTAGAACCTGGTCGGGTTCGGGTCTGTCTCGGGCACTGCTGAGCAATGCATGAGAGAAGTAGAGAGAATGCTTGGAAGTAAAGAAAAATGAGAGGATGGAGAAAAGTGAAGCGAAGCGATCGAGAGGAGTGTGGGGAAGAGAGAGCAACAATGGCGAACAATGAAGAGAGAGAGAGAGAGGAGAGAGAAACTGAAAAGGAAGTGACAGGCAGATTTTTTTTTCTTTTTTTTTTTGCTGGATTTTGGGCAACGACCGGAGTAGAGGTTAACTACCAGGAATCGGTGGGGACTTGGAGGGTAATGGACGGATTACGAGAATTTTTTTAAATTAAAAACTAGATGTTTCGGACTTGAAATTTCTTGTTGGTATGGAAGTGAAATTTGTGACGAGGAAGGTTAAAATGTATCTGTGAGTCTTTTTTATTCCCGAAAAAAGTATATAATTGTAATTTATCATCAGTTGTCTCTTTTTTTTAAGAAAATAAATAAATTATACAAGTCGTTAATACTCGCCTAATTTACGACTAGTCTCTCTGTATTCGTTTTTGTGTGCACATGGCTTTTTATTTGAGTGTCTAAGGTCTCGTTTGGCAGCTCAGACTGTATTGACTATTTTTATCGGATATGATAAATAATCACCGGATAGTACTGACTAAATTAGTCGAGCATTTGGTGCAATATCAGACTAATGATCGTATTATTTATACTGTGTTTGGTATTATACCGGATAAGATGAATCAAACTTAAAATAAAATTTAAAAAAAAAACTAAAATCATCTCTTTTGTTCCCAGATCTCTCCGCCGCACCCCCCAAACTCCCTCCCTCTCTACCCCACCACAAAGGCAACAACAAGAAACCCAGCAAAACCCACCTTTCAAATTCTCATTGTTTTTTTTCCCAATCTTCTCTTTTTTTAGCTACAAATCAGCCCAGCAAAAGTAGAATGGTTATGAAGGATATGACCCAAATGAGGCAGATTTGTTCTTTAGCAATTGAAAATTTATAAAATCAAATGCAAAAATTTGAGAGAAAAACAACAATTGGATTCAATTTGATTGAAAAAAAAAAGTTGGAAGAGAAATAGGAGGGCAGAATAGAGAGAGAAGAAGAAAAATTGCAAGAAAAATAGGAGGGCAGAACAGGAAAGAGGATGAAGAATCTCAGATTCAGAAGTGGAGGAAGAACCCTGGATTCAGAGGAGAGAGCAAGCGATGTGAGAGGAGTAGAGTGAGCGGCGATAGGAACTTTCTATAATTTGAAGCACTTTGCTTCTCCCATTCGAGTTTCATCAGTCCACGCGATTGTCCTCTTACGCCGTTCTCGGTGATCAGAGAAGAAAGAGGATGATAAGTTGCAGGAGGGCGGAACAGAAGAGGAGGAGGAGGAGTTGCAGGAGGGTGGAATAAAGGAGGAGAAGAACCTGGGATTTAGATTAGAGGGCAAGTGATGCGGGATGGAGAGAGCGAGAGAGACGTGTTTCTACCCGACTAAATAATACTGAGGTTTTGGGCAGTATAACTAAGCGGGTATCACATGGATAAAGGAGGTGGGGTCGGATTATTTAATCTGGTGGTTATTTAATCTAAACAGACACCAAACACCGTACTTCGTATTATTTGTACTATTCAGTACCTTATCCGATGTGCCAAACATGGCCTAATTCTGTTTTGATGGTCTAATTTGTCAAATATTTGTAAGACGCTCTTGTGCTCTCACAAAAATGTGAAATGTAATTTCTGTAATTGCAGTCTCACAAAAATATAATCATTTTTTATATTTGGTTGCTTATTTTCGGTTTAATAAAGAAAGGATTTTTTTTTTTTTTTTTTTTAAAGGTTGATATGAATGTTTAACGATAAGGCCTTCTGCCTAATAGTATAGATGCTTGATGAGTCTAAGTCTTCGTGACTTACGTTGTGTAAATGAGTAAATGATAATGTTGAAAGTTTTCGGCATAGAACATTACACTTATAACAAATACGTATTTTATAAAAATAAACAAATAAAAAAATAGAATCAATAATATTATATAACAGTGTAACCCTCACATTAAATGACGAAAAATTTATCATATGCAAAAGTTGATGCGGATAAATACTTAAAGTTTAGCATCTAAAATCCTTTTCAGTCATATTGTTTATTTATGATTGATGTTTGCTTTTTTCCTAAAAAATGAATGAATGATTGATTGAAATCCTATATTCTTCAATATTGAATTAAATATGGTTTGTTGTTTCATATAAATGCCAACTAGCCAGCACTCTCCATTCAATAATAATAATTATTATATTAATTATTATAATAATAACAAGGAGAGAGAGAGATTGGTAATGTGAATATCTATCGAAACAAAAAGAGAAATGCTAAGAACACTCTTTGAAAGTGTGATTCTATGGATTTTTGTCACCTGACAGTTTAATATCAATTTTTGAGTTAACATTATAAAACATTGTATTTAAATCAAAATCTATGAAAAATCCTACTTTTGAAAGAATTTCCTTATCATTTCTCAAACAAAAACATATTCATTTGTAAAATATCACAATTAAGAAAATTCTCCTTCCAGATGGGCTTGGCTAGTATGGGCCTACTAATAATAATGTGTGAATTGTTCTAGCCACCCAGAACCCAATTCTGCATTGGCCATGAGAATCATATATTGGGATAGGACTGTGGACCAATAAATCCCAATATTCACCCACTAAATTGGGTAGGGGCTGAACGATGCAGAGGAGTGAGTTGAATTTTTTGTTTTAATACTACGAAAAATGAACTATTGTAATTGTAAATAAAAAAGTTATCAATTGTAGAATCAAATCTAATGGTTAATTATTCTATTATATGAATGATTCGTATTATTAAAACCAAACCCGAGTGAGTTAGATGAGCTAGAAACATTATCGTTATTATATAGCCAAACTCACATATGTGACTATTACAACATATGAAAATGAGAACTTAAATTGATGAACAAAGAGTCGAACAAGATAACTAAAATGATCATCTGACTTAACCCACGTCCACTACGTAGTTGGTAATTATTAATTTTTTTTTAAAGGGGGACAACTAGTGGCAAGTCATGGTTATCCACCTCTTACGGGGGTTGGAAAGACTCACAGATGCATTTCAACCTCTGTTGGCCACAAGTCTGGCTTCCACACCAGCATCGGGTTTCGAAGCCAAGACCTTCAGTATTTAATTTGAAGGAAGCCTCGCAATCCATCCTTTACCACTGGGCCACTAACTCGTGGTTGTAGGTGGTAATTATTGACTGTTGTGTAAACATTCTGGTCACATAAAAACAAAACAAAATTGCAACCATTGATGTGTTTAAACCTCTCTGACGGGGTGTGCTGTTAAGGCTGCCTTCATCGGAGAATGAGGAGCTTATTGGATGTCTAGTGCAATACGAGCTTCTCCCAACGTACTGTTTCCTATGTAGGTTGCTTGATTATAAGTGTAGTTATTGCCATCTCTTTAAAGGTTGAGTGATGGATGGTACATATGTATCGTATGGCAAGTGGCTACAGGCAGGTAATTTTACGTTAGGATCGGTGCATGGAAAGCCTGGGGTATTGAGCAATAATGGAGAAAAGAGGATGGAGGTGCCGAGGTTTTCCCTAGGGCTGGGCCACGACGCTGGCACTTAAGTGGTTGAGATGGCTGGGGTTCATTTAGAGCAGACAGTGGTTGATGGGGAGACGAGTCTAGGGATGGGTTCAAATGTCTCAAAAGGAGATAGTGTAGGGTTGGGTCAGGACGGTGGGAGTGGGGTACAACATATGGAGGCTGACACACCATTGTTACTTGGGGGTTTATTTCCTATCAACAGCAACCCATATTTTAGCTTGGGAAGGACGGAGTTGGTCGATGGTGTAAGGAAGTCGAAGAGGTTGAGTAGTAAAGTGTGACAGGGTAGGCATGGAAGTAGTGGGGCTAACTTGAGTTTGCATGTTGGCTCAGTGTTAGAAGATTCCTTGGTAACGAGATTGAAGCGATCGGGAAAGGTAGACTCATCTGCTAGAACTATGGAGTCGGTACCTGTGAAGAAAGTATGTTCTAGTCCATCGGTAGGTGGTGCTGGCGAGCACACACGCAGTTCACAATGAATGCTTTATGTTGGAATTGCTGAGGATTAGGGGATTATCGTGCAGTTCATGTCACATCCTGACCTGGGCCCCCCACATCTCGGGCTGTACTCCGTCGTAGCACGATATTGTCCACTTTAAGCCCCGACCACGCCATCATAGTTTTGTTTCTGGGAACTCACACGAGAACTTCTTAATGGGTTACCCATCATGGGATTGCTCTCGTGTGAACTCGCTTAACTTCGGAGTTCCGATGGAACTTGAAGCCAGTAAGCTCTCAAAATGCCTCGTGTTAGGTAGATATACATATAATGCTTACAAGATTCACTCCCTTGGGCGATGTGGGATGTTACAATCCACCCCCTTAGGGGCCCAACGTTCTCGTTAGCACACTTCCGGGCAGGGGTTGGCTCTAATACCAAATTGTCACATCCCGGCCCAGGCCCCGACCATATCCAGGCTCGACTCCGACGTAACACGATATTATCTGCTTTGGGCCCCAACCACACCATCACGGTTTTGTTTCTGGAAACTTACACGAGAACTTCCCAATGGGTCACCCATCATGGGATTGCTCTCGCGCAAAGTCGCTTAACTTCGGAGTTTCGATGGAACCCGAAACCAGTAAGCTCCCAAAAGGCCTCGTGCTAGGTAGAGATAAGAATATACATATAAGGCTTACATGATCCATTCCCCTGGGCGATGTGGAATGTTACAGTTCAGGCTTTGTTGGGGCTCACCTAACAACATCGTCATCTTGTTGTTTTCTTATGTAAGACAAAGTGTAGTGAGACTATGATTTTATAGAAGCAGCGTAGTTTGGGTTTTGACAAATCTTTTGCATGGGGGTTGACTGTATTTTGGATTAACAAGGTGGAGATTGTGATTTTATCTTTTTCAGTGAACCATATAGATATAGAATGTAGGGTAGAAGGGGTGGAGCAGAAGTGGAAGTTAACAAGTGTTTATGGAAATCTGATTAAGGTAACTAGACATCTATCATGGTCATTACTTAAGACCTTGGGTCAACGAGGCTCTTTGCCGTGGATTTGTATGAGGGACTTTAACGAAATCCTGAAAGTAGTTAGGTGGCAATCAACGTCGGGAAAGTCAAATGGATGGGTTCCAAGAGGCGATTCATACATGTCAGTTGATTAACCTTGGCTTTGTAGGGACCGTGTATACATGGACAGACAATAGGGAGGATGAAGTTAGATGTAGACTTGATTGAGTTTTCGCATCTCAATGGTGGCGTAATCTGTTTCCGGTGGCAAGGGTGTGTCATCTCAATCCTTCTAAGTCAGATTATCTCCCTACTTTGGTGGAGATTAGGAGTTCAATAGAGTCATCCAGTAGGAGGAAGTGTAAAAGGTTTCAGTTTGAGGAGATGTGGCTCCGGGAGGATAGTTGTGAGAAGACTATTAGCTCGACATGAAGTAAACCAATGGTGGGCCTTCATCTCTTCCAAGTCTGTGAAAATATTTGTTTTACCTGGTGTGCTTTGCTTGCTTGGCAAAATGAGGTTTTTGGTTATATGAAGGCTAAGATTGTGAAGGTTCAGGATAAGTTAAGGGTGTTGTTTGAGCACTCTATTTCAGTTGAGGTTCATGAAGCAATGAGTGAATTGATGGGGCAATCAGATTCACTTCTTAGAAGGGATAAGACTTATTGAAGACAACGGTTGTGGGTCAAGTGGTTACAAGAGAAGGTTAAGAATATGAAGTTTTTTCATTTACGTTCGTCAAATCGTAAACGGAAAAATCATATTAAAGGGTTATGGGATATGAATAGGGTTTGGCAGGATTCGAGGGTTAGCATTGAAGACACGACTGTGGGTTATTTTCAGAATATTTTTCATTCTCGGGGTGTCTTAGACCGTGCGGTGCAGGAGGTTTTGGGGGCATGCTCACGACGTGTTACTACGGAAATGAATGAGGAACTGTTGGGGCCTTACTCGAATAAGGAGATCTGGTTTGCCCTCTTCCAGATGCACTTGTCCAAAACCCCGGGACCGGACGATATGTCACCTCTATTTTTTCAAAAAAATTGGCATGTTGTAAGTCATGATGTGGTGAATGTTGTTCGGTCTTTTCTCACATCTCGAAGATTGCTACGGGATGTGTGTTTCACTCATGTAATCTTAATTCCCAAGGTGAATTAGCCGCAGGAGACGTCACAGTTGCGTCCGATAAGTTATGTAATGTCATTTATAAGATCGGAGCAAAGGTGATTGCGAATCATTTGAAGAAATTTTTGAATTTAATAATTTCTCTGCATCAGAGTGTTTTCATTCCAGGGCATTTGATTTCTGATAATACTTTGGTAGCGTTGGAAATTGGTCATTATCTACATAATAAACGGTAGGGACAGGAATGTTCTTTTGCTCTCAAACTGGATCTTAGTAAGGCCTACAATAGGGTGGAGTAGGACTTTATGGAAGCTATGATGTTGAAGTTAGGGTTTGATAGTAGATGTGTGTCGGTGGTGATGAT
Source organism: Malus sylvestris (assembly GCF_916048215.2). Lineage (NCBI taxonomy): Eukaryota > Viridiplantae > Streptophyta > Magnoliopsida > Rosales > Rosaceae > Malus > Malus sylvestris. Next base: position 8,549,072 of record NC_062268.1, read on the forward strand.
GTATGTGATATTTATGTCATACTCCTTTTTGGTTAATGGGGAAGCTTGTGGGTATGTGCAGTCATCCCGTGGTCTCCGTCAGGGGGATCCGTTATCTGCTTATTTATTCCTTCTTTGCATTGAGGGTTTGTCGGCACTTATTGCACATAAGGAACAGAGGGGAGTTCTTAGTGGGATTAGGGTTTGTGAGGCTATGCCAAGTATCCATCATTTATTGTTTGTTGATGATAGTTTCTTGTTTGGTAAAGTTAATTTGGATGAATGTGCTGAGGTCCAACATATTTTGGATGTTTTCTCCCAAGCGTTAGGGCAGAAAATAAACTTGGGGAAAAGCAGTATAACGTTCTGTGCAAACGTGTGTGGCCAAGAGAAGCAAAGGCTTGCAAATTTTCTCGGGGTCCAATTGGTGGAACGACATGAACGTTATTTGGGCCTGCCTATGTTTGTGATGAAGAATAAACGCCAAACTTTTGCTTATATCAAAGAACGGGTTCACAAAAGGTTGAGTGGGTAGAAATGGAAGTGCTTAGATGGAGCAGGGTATGAATTGCTTGTGAAAGTTGTGGCTCATGCGTTGTCTTCATATGCTATGAATTGTTTTCTGCTTCCGAAGACTTTTTGTGATGAGTTACATAAGCTAATGGCTCGATTTTGGTGGGGTAGCAACCCAAACTCGAGGAAGATTCATTGGAAATCATGGGATAAATTGTGCATTGCTAAACTGGAAGGTGGTATGGGGTTCCAGAATCTTTATGCTTTTAATTTGACTGTTATAGCAAAACAAGGTTGGTGAATAGTCCAACATCCAGACTCTTTAACGGCAAGGTTGTTAAAAGCTAAGTATTTTCCCAATACTTCCTTTTGGGACGCCCCGGTGTCTTTGTCTTCCTCCTATTGTTGCTCTAGTATACTTAAAGCTAGAATGGTGTTGGAGAATGGTTCAAGATGGTTGATTGGGGATGGAGCTTCGGTGTGGGTTTGGAAGGATATGTAGGTGCCGCGACCCTCGACCTTTCGTCCCATAACGATGTCGCCTCATTCTCAGGAGGATATGAGGGTTTGTAAGCTCATTGATGTGGACAAGAAGACGTGGAATGACACAATGTTGATCGAGCTTTTTGAGGAGGAAGACATGGAGCATATTCGTGCTTTGCCCATTAGTTATCGGCTTCCGCCTGATAAACCAATCTGGCATTATAATGACCGGGGTACTTTCACTATTAAAAGTATGTATTGGGTTGCATGAGATTCTATTAAGCCACCGGTACTTAGTGTGTCTTCTTCTGCTTCAAGAGGTAGTCCATTTACTTCTTTATGGAAGACTATATGGAAGGCCAAAGTCCCGCCGAAAATGCAGAATATGGTGTGGAAAACTTGTCAGAATATTTTCCGACGAAAAAGAACTTATCGAAGAAATGAGTATCATCGGATTTGACATGTGTTTTCTGTAATTGAGCATCGGAGACTGTGGTGCATGTTCTTAAGGAGTGTTATTTTGCTAGAGCTACATGAGTTGTGACCTCGTGCATCTTTCTGGTTAACTCCGTCCTTTGTGGTTCGGTCAAGGAGTGGTTTTTATGGCTGTTACAAACTAAGCAATCTACTTTCGACTTCATTTGTATGGTGGTCTGGCATACTTGGTTGGTGAGGAATGATCGCATTTGGAACGGGAAGCAAGAGACCCCTGAAGTTGTGGCCCAAAGAGCCGTGGCATGGTTACAAGAGTTCCAAGCGGTGGCAGACCATGCACTCATAGTACAACAACAGACGCCGATAATTAGGTAAGGGGATGAAAGTGGTTCGATGGCTGGAGAGGTGGTGGAAGATTGGGTGAGAGTGAATGTGGACGGAGCTACGAAATTGCAGGCTCAGGTGGGTGGGGCTGGTGCCGTGATCCATGACGCGCAAGGTGCTTTTGTGGCTGTAATGGCATGCTTTCTTCCCAATGTTTCCTTGGCTCTTCATGCTAAATTGTTAGCAATTAAGCATGGAGTGGAGTTGGCTTAACAACTTGGCTATCAAAAGGTTCAAGTCGAAAGTGATTATTCTCAAGCAATTTCTATTGTCAATTCTTGTGTGGATCGGGTTTCAGCTATGGACTTGCTAGCGGGAGATGTCTTACATAGTGCAACTTTTTTTATTGTTTTGAAGTTTATTTCTATTTATAGGAATAATAATGGTAGAACGGGACTTGGCTGCTGGCTAGACACGTATCCAAGTTGTTGATTTTTTAATCACAACTTGCCCTACTGATCACCAATCATGGTTAGACACGTATCCAAGTTGTTGATTTTTTAATCACAACTTGCCCTGTTGATCACCAATCACGGCTGGACACGTGTCCAAGTTGTGATTAAAAAATCAACAACTTAGATACGTGTCCAGCCATGATTAGTAATCAGCAGGTGCTGCTGAAAAAATCAATAACTTGGATATATGTCCAGTCGTGATTGGTGAGGGGTGCTCTGATTCTTTCACCAGTCAAGTTGTATCAATAATGGTATTGCCTATTGTTTGGCAAAGGTAGCAGTGTCTAGTGGAACTCGCTTAATTTGGATTGAGGAGAGTGTTATTCTGGATCTCCTCATCCAAGGAACGTTTCCAAGTTAATGATATCGTTTTTCTTCAAAAAAATTTGGCCAAGAACAAACATTTCTTTAGGTAGCTTGCTAAGGGTCACCCTAGGTCTCTAAAACCCTCCTAGTACCCCTCTCTCTTTCCACCACAAACGACCCATAGGCTTCTTAAATCTCAGAAAATGGTGTACAAACCATGGAAGATCATCCCCCGGCCATTGCTAGAAACCGTGCTCAACAACCACGCCCAGCGCCACCGCGTGCCTCAGCCTCTGATCCTCCACGGCCCCAGAGGCGCCGGCAAAACCACCCTTATCCTCGAACGTAATCACCCTTTTACTCTCTCTCTCTCTCCATACCTCTCTCTCTAGATTCTAACACTTCGTCTTTCTCCAGGTCTGCTGGGGGAGTGGAACAAAGGCCCTCACCTCACCGGCTACGTCGACTTCGCCGAGTCCATCAAAGACCACCACCTGCAGTTCAATCAGTCGTTTCCATGGGCTTCCTGGTCCAATTGCCCGCCGACCACTTTACCCAATTGCCGAACCAAGCTCGAAAGCTGCCTCGAATCCATGGCTCACAAGGGCGTCCAGCTGGGTTCCATCAGCTCCCATCAAATCTTCTCCACTCTCAGCAAATGGCACGGTCTTAACACGGCTCTCCGCCACGTTATTGCCGGCAATGGGGCTGCTAAGAACACTGTTTCTGAGAAAGCTTCCGGGTCGGTTTTGTGGGATCGGGCGGTGTTCGCGCTAAGTGCTCGATGTGATGCCCAAGAGATTGATGGGATTTTGGGTTTGACTGAGAAGAAGAAGAATGTGCCGTTGGAAGAGGCTTCGTATTATAGGGAGGCCGTTGTGGCATTGAGATTGGCAAAGGAGGTGATTAAGCAGCAGCAAAGTTGGAGGGCTAATGCCATTGCTCATTTGAATCGGACTGGTGGATTTTCAAGGTCTTTAGCGAATTCATGTACTGATTGGCCTTGTTTATTGATGGAGTTGTTGTCACAAGCAGCTGAAATTGATCATTTTCAGGTAATAAAGTTCACATTTTTGGTTGCTTATACTCATGCTTAGTATTTGCTGAAATTTTGTGTGGTTTTGATTAGTGTATGGAGTTTTTATGAATCTCTAATTGTGATGTTTCTTATTGTATGGAGCAGCCTAAGCTGGTTATTAACAATGTCGAAGTTTTAAAGAATGCGATTCTGTTGGATGAGAATTCATCAGTCTGCGGATCCATGTATCACGACAGTCTAATATGGAGACTAATTGCTTTAGGTGCAAATGAGAGGTGCTTTCCTGTTGTACTCGTGACATCGGATAGGTGAGATTCATTCCTAGCCGTTTGTGTTTCTTTAACATCATATCACTTATACATTTATATGTCACAAAGTTAATATTTAACCTTTTAAACTTCTGCAGTGGCCTTCTTTTCAGTTTATTTCCTACTTTTCAGTTTATTTTCTTGTTTGTTTGAATTCTAATTCCTGTTGCTTTGTTACAGTTACTATTCATACCTAGCTTACATGGATTTTGGATTTCCAGACATATTCATCTCTCGTGAGGTACTTAAACTGAGACTCTGAAACCGTATTACTCTAAAGATGCATGGTTATACAAGATCATTACATGTGTTTGCATTTGCCTTTACTTCATTGACCAAAAGGAACAAACACTAGTTATTCTTTTCTGCTGTGCAGATACTAATACCTTAAGCTTGAAGCATGAAGCATGGGAACATTTGTTCCGTGACTTGTATCGTGCTCAATTCTATATTTTGGGACGTGGTTCACTAGATTTGAGATTTTCTTTTTTAATTTCTTTTTTAATTAGCCGACCCCACTTAGTGGGAAAAGGCTTTGTTGCTGTTGTTGTACATGTTGTGCCTGGTATGAACCCATAATGTGTTCTTGTCTGGAATGGCTTATCATGTGACTGTTCCTGGTATCAACTTAGACTGACATGTCATTTCGGGGCCTGTTCTAAAATGTCGTGTTCATGTTTTGAATATTGTGAGGATACTGGAGGTTATCATGGATTTATACTTGGTTTGTTCTGCAGGCTTTTGGCTGGAGTCCCCAGGAAGCTAAGTTACAGATGGTTACTGAATATTTCAGTAATTCAGAGGTAATACGCTTCTCTAATTTTGAATAAACATACTTTCCAGTGTAGTAAAATTGGGCAGGGGGAAATAAAAATCGATCTGTTTTCCTACTAATCCTGAAATTATGTCCATCAGATTTCCTGACGATTCTTCATTTTCTTGCACTTTTTTTTTCTTTATGTCTTGAACTGCTGGACATTTTAGTGACCTTTAGCATTATTTTTGTCAAAATTCAGTGGTCGGTGATTGCTGAGGTGTTTGGCCCAAACCCACGACACCTATTTGAGCTCTATGCACTCAAACAGGCCAATTACTATCAACTGTAAGGGTGATATTTATATTTGTTTTTTACCATCTCATCTCATATCATGTGTCTTCTTCACCAATCAACCTGTGCCTAATTTTTTCCAGAATTGATGCTACATGGTTTATGACTACTTTATTTGTATATAGTTTTAATGCTATATAAATACCCTTTTTGTTTATATGAAGGTTAGAAGACAACAAAGATAGCACATTTGAAGACATTGTGGATTCATATTTAGCTTACTTGCAAGTAAGTTTCTTTGGAGCATGATGATCTTACTCATTTATCTTTGTAATTTTGTGAACCTTTGTTGTCATATTTACGTTTTGGTTCATTGATAAGTGTATGGAAGTCTCATGATATATTACTTGCAATTCACCTTCTTGGAATTTCTGTTCACTTCATTGTATTCTTGATTTCCTAGATGTATATACATTAGTCTTACCGACTAACTTGGCCTGTTAACAACTGTGGTTATGCCTCTTTCGTAATTTTATAATTCTTTATGCAATTTGTGCTGCCTTACTTGCTATTCAAGTCTATTCATTTAGATTACTGTAGTGAATCCGGCCATGGAGAAAGCATTGGGGCTCCTTCAAAAGTTTGCTGCTGATGCACGAAGTGGAAAATTTTCAAAAGATAGACTACGCTTTGGTGCACCGTGGAGACATCCTCCACCTAAAAATTATCCCACCATGTGCCTTGGATGGGCAAAGATTCAGCTGATGGATTTCGTGCAGTCTCTAATTAATACAGAATTTGGAGTACGTAGTCTGTGGTTTCTTTTTTTGTTTCTGACACTTGGTAGTATTACTAGTTCTGCACTTGGAATAAAGCTGAATATTTCCAGTAAAAATTTGTTTTTACATATTTTATAGTCTATGCTTTTGTACAACGTTGATAACAATAGTAATGATGCCTAATAAGTAGCTGGTCTAAACGTTAAAGCACTTTCCCCTCCCCCACTTGATAGGTCATTTGATAGATATTCATATCTTTGAGGTTGATGGTATGCCCCCTTGAACTCTTTCTGCAATTCACTGTAGGCAGGAGAAACAAATAGTATACGTTTTCTTAGTTTAGGGTGGGAGAATGCATCAACTTATATCTGTCTTTTCCTTCCTGGATGCTTTTTTATTTACTTTTTCCTATGTACTTGGGTGCAGATTAATTATCTAGCTGATTGTAAACTTGAGATCATGGACGATCCTTCTGCTGTTGCATTGGTGGAGGTAGATAGATATCTCTTCAATTTCTTTCATTTGCAGATAGAAATGCAGTGCAATATTAATATTAATATTAAGATCGTGCATTATCATTTCTTAGGTTGGTTTGTTGTATGCTCAACGGGATCCATCAATCATTCGCCCCATATCTAGAGGCATTCAGCGGTGTATTGTAAGATGGTGAGCTATTTTTCTTGGACTGAAGGTACTAGAAAATGATCACGAAGCTCTGTCTGGTTAGTTATGTAGTTATCTGATTTCAGGCTTGTCCAAGAAAGGATGCAGATGAGTTACCCGAAATTTGTACAGTATAAATGGCAGCGTTTTATGCGTGGCCGTAGCTATCGTCATTTGATGCTACAAGTAGGCTATAAGTAGAGCATAAGAGGTAAACTGTCTAAATGATGAATTTTTGTTTGTCAGCTTTACGACTCAAGGAGATGACAAAATGATCTGATTTGACTCTTTCAGCCGTCTCTTGGCAAACGCACCTTTTACTTTGGGAGTGGCCCCTGCTTCGGGTTAACATAAATATGTAAGTGATTCCTGATAGGCAACACAATTACACATGCACACAGCCAGCACCATTTGTTTAACATCGTTGAAGTTAAGCCTAGTTTCCTGCATTGTGTAATCCCTTTGCAAATTCCTGCTACAATACATTCCTCTGCAGTTATATATGTATATTACCGGGATTGTTTGCTTGTTTTGATGCCCTTTTGACAACAAACATATTAACACTTCGTTTTCCCCAAGTTTTTACAGAGCTCAAACACTGGTAAAATCATCATTAGCCGATTAAGAGGATATTCGGTGTTTAGTAAGAATCTCCTTCCCCTTCTCCTTCTCATGCATGTTCACGACTATTTCTACGTCACTGATTGAAAAGTGAAAGCAGGTCTTAAATATAATGGATTTAGGTCTTTGCTAGCAGCAAACCTGGCATAGTCGTTTGCTTGTTTGTCTCCCTCGAACAATTTCCTGTGGCATAACCATAACTCTAAGCTTCTTCTTGTGCAGGATACGCCACGGAGCAACCGTGTCAAAGATTTGATTTTTTGAAGACTACCAGCAGAAATTTTTGATATCTGGAGATGTGTAGAGCATAGCTTGCTGCTTGAGTATACGGGGCCAGCATTCTCCCATGATTCATATTTTTTTGTTCAACAAAGCAAAATAAGGTCCAACCTCTAGTCAGCCCATTGAGTTTTGGTTAACGTAACGCTCGCTCATTTTGTATGGGCTCCCATTCACGAGAAGTTCTTTGGTGCGTCCGCCTGAGAACACTCGCGGGGGTGAGATTCTCATTGACGAGATCTCACTCCCTTGTGAGTGTTGCTTGCCGCGGCCGCCACAACAAATTATTTCAATTAGGTTCTGGCGAAGTTTATGTTTCTTTCATTTATCTCGTGATTTTCTTTGACCAAAACAAATCCTTATATTAAATCAAAATTCAATTTTATGTGTACATACATGCCTTCAAGATCAAATTAATGCGTAGTTTTTCCTTTAAAGACATTATAACTTCAGACTTAAATTATTACATGAAGAAAATTACTAAATCAAACACAAGACTGGTTATAGTATATTCTAATATAACAAAATCATCTGTTATATCAAGTGCTTTTGAAATGACTGAAATTGTTTTTAGAGAAAATACTTTTGGGTTTCAAAATCACTTAAAGTGTTTTCTTATTTGCTTCTTGTAGGAAGCGCTTCAAATACTATTCCAGGATTCATTAGCATTTGTACTAAAGAAATGTTCTAAAATTATTTTCATCAAAAATACTTTTAACCATTTTAAAATCACTTTCAAATGAGCCTTTAGCTTCTCTAAAAATATGAATTCGTTGTAAGATTTTAGAATCTCATTGAGCATATTCTATCCTACAAAACGATCATGCAAAACGTGACCTTATTACGAGTCATATGTTTGATTAATCTTGAGGAAAATTCATCAAGGATTACAAATCAAATATTGTTCATCTAACAACCAATCCATGGGAGGTGTTTTGGTCCGGTCCCTCCCCACAATTGAACCTTATTTTGTCCCCATAAAACGATCGGTGACTATTTGATCATTAGTCACACATCAAAACCACGACCCCAAAAGAGTAAAAGTCAATAGCTTTCTTTGACTCTCTCAAGAGTCGTCAATTCCAATACATAAATATATCACAAGAAGTTGGCAGGAAAGGCTCCAAGTGAATTAGTGGAAATTACGAATATTGGAATTGAAGGAATTGGTCAGATGCAACAGGCAGCCACATTTCCTTGAAATTGGAACCCATCCGGATCCACTTTGGGGGGATCTTAATCATTTATCGTGTATTGTGCAGTCAGAAATCATTAGACATTTTTTATTTAAAATTTACACAAATAGTATCTGACGAAAACTGATCACAAGATGTACGATTAACAGCTAAGATGTGATGATCTCTAGGATCCCCACAAAATGGATCCGGAGATGATCCTCCTCCTATTTATTTTTCTGTTATTAGACAGAATTAATCACTCTAATCCAATCTGTGTGCCTTGGAGCCTTCGGAAAATGAAGCCTCGCCACAGAAGGATTTCCATGGATATATTCCCCAATATTGTATCAATTCAATGAATGCCGTAGAATTTGGCTTCTTACATTTTGTTGGTTGAGGGATTAGGGTTAGGGAAGTTTCTCTCGATCTTCTCTTTCTTCTTATAGTTGATTCAATTGAATAAATTAAAAAATAATTAAATGACATAACTAAAAAGATGGTCGTTCGTACATGAAAAAGAAGTGCGGGAATCATGTTTCTTAAAGTTAATTCACTATGTGATTACTATATTATTATCATAAAATAGGGAAAATATTAATCTACAACAAATCAGTTAGTATGTCACGATTTGGTGAAGTCATGGTCAATATCCTTGTTGATCAAAATTCAATAGTCAAAGCCACCAATTATTTTCCCTTTTTTTCCTTTTTTTTTCAACAACTTACAAACCAGAACACATATTATAATTTATATAAGTGTAGGGACAGATTTGTGGCACTATATTTTTTACATATTTTTTGACACACGTTTTTATGGGATCCATTTTGTAATGTATTTCAATAATATAAACCGTTTATCTTTTAGGTCTTCCCTCAAAGGTTATGTCTATCAACAATCACCCAAATCTGAAATTATATGACCATTGGATTAAGAGCTTATGATTTCTTTGTAAAACTGGATTCATCTCTTTTTCTTCAATACAAATGAATGTTTTAATGGTTTGGATTTGTCTAATTTTTTGCAAAGGTGATAAATGAATGATATTATAAAAGATAGACAATTCAGATCGTTAAAATATATTGCGAAGTGAGCCCCATAAAAACGTGTGTAAGAAATTATGTAAAAGAATTGGTGCCATAGATGTGTCAACACCCACCCATGCATAAAGTACTTAGTACAAAATAAATACAAACATTGACCATTATTGATATCACATTCATCACATTGATGATATAATTGATAACACATGCTCTCACAAACCCTAGAATTTTCTAAGCATGATATAACTAGCCCGTCATATTAGAAAATCTTCTAGTAAAATGAATTTTCATTGGTTGATGTCACAAATGTTATCGTAGGTGGTCGTGAAAAAATGCTAATAGTGCTGATTACCTTTTTCATTTGCAACACGCAAGCTTTGTAGGAATTTCACAACGTGATCATGTTCATAACTTCATAGCTCATGTGATACAGCCAGATATGCGACTTTACAGAATTGAAACCGAGAAGGGATTGAAAACTTGAGACATCTTCTAACACCGAAAAGAAAAGTGCCGATAAGTTTACGAAGAAGATGAAGGCGACGTGACTGTATAGAGAAATGGCTAATTAAGTCAAGCAAAGACTGCCACCAAAACTGCTGTTTAGAGAAAGAGTTTAACGTGATTGAGTATGATATGGCGTGACCTAAGGGGATCGAGTTTTTTGGTACATTAATTTTCCAGGCAATAGTCAATAGTCATAGTTTTGAACCAGGAATAAGATTCCCAAACTTTCTTACTCCATTTCCAAATGAAATAATTATGTTCAACCTTTCAAAATCAAGTCTTAAATATCTGCTGCTAATAGTACTACGGTTTAATGATATTTCTCTTCACCTGTAAGTAAGAACTCTTAGGTTTGATTTTCGTCAAAGACGAATTTGAGGCACATTATTGCTAGCCCATTGTAAGGCTAAGCTCATCCCCTCTCATCTTTGTATAGATAATATCATTTGTTCAAAATAAAAAGAAGTCTTAAACGTCTACTATAACTAAATAGCTAATTGAAACCCACAAAAAATAACTCAAATTTATAGGAATAGATTAAAGAATGAATAATGAAAGACCTTCAAATGTATATTTTCCAACCGCTAAATGGTCCTAAACCATCTTAGTTCCAATAAACATCCTGATCAAGAATGCACTAAAAAAAACTCCATTTTGGTTTTTTCCTTCTGCTTTTTAGTTTCTTACCCTTTTTCCCTTTTTCCACTAATGACATGACTCGTACCGAAATTTTACTAACAGGGTAATTCTCTCTCAAATGCCACTGTTGCTGTCACACTTTTCTCAAATAGCATATTATGTACCGTAACAAATAATTTCACTGTATCGATATTATTTAGATATATTATTGATATGTAGATGACATAAAGTGAATGTAACTATGTTGTGACAGTAATATTTTTTTTTTCTTGCAACGTTATACAGAAATAGTGCCAATTGAAAGCTTTTACCAACACCCAAAACACCTTAAATCTCTAATGTCGGCCATCCACAACTTGCAATTTTATACCTAATCCATGGAATTATTGGATAGAGGAAGGGTCTCTGTCCAATAGACATTAAATTTAATTCACATCGCAACCACTAAAATGATCTAATGGTCCAAAAGCTACATTCCAAATTAATTCACATAAATCCCATGGGAGGGCATAATTGCAAAATGCGATATCTTTGGTCTCCATACATGTACACGTTTTGGTTTTAACTCTTTGATCTGTCCCAATCCTATCCCAATTTGTACATGATTTATAGGAGCTTGCAAATTCATGTACTTATCTAGAACTTCTTGTGTTAATTTTCAGTATATACAGGACGTGCAGGAGATGCACAAAAAGCTTACGAACAATGCGGTGGGTGCGTAGGAGCCACATTTTTCATCACTTAATTGATCTTATCACTTGCTACCAATTATGAATATGCATGGCATGTGCAACACTTTCCAAATGGGTTTGTTTTCTTGTGTCCGAGTGCTGTTTGATGCAAAACATTACTTTATCCCATCGAGTGCGATAGCATTTTCCGACCATTCACGTAGGAGTGCTTCCCATAATCTTGATTACTTTATACTTTATAAAAGTAGTAAGAGATATTATTATATTTGGATGGTATCATGGGTGAATTGGATTGTGAAAGGAACCTAATTAAAGGGTCTTTCCAGAGGATCCCTCAATCTGTCTTCCACTAGCTATATCTAGCTAGTAAGTTACATCTTATTTGTAAGTACTTTTAAAATGATCAAAAAATATTTTCTAAAAATATTTTTGATTTCCAAAAACACTTGAAACACTTTTTGTCAGAAACACCAGTTATGTGCTTCTTGTAGAAAACACTCCAAATTTTTTTTTAGGTTTCACTCTTGCATTTCTACTAAAAATTGATTAAAAAAACATTTTCGCTCAAAACTCTTTCAATTATTTTTAAAATATTTACAAACAAACCCTTACTTAATTATAAGAGACACATCAAGTGATGAAAAAACTAAAAGAAAAAGAATTTATATTCAAAATCGGTGTCAAAGTTTGCTTTAGAAACTCATAGTTTTAACAACTGAAAGAAACCCTAGACATCATTTCATAAAAGACGTCGTGAATATAAAATTACATCAGGGCCAGATTATGGTTAGTACGATGTCTCAAATCCTCACCTCAGTACTTTCTCATTTGTATATTTAAAGCTTGACGGAGAGTCTCAAAGTTAAATTTGATATATGACGAATTGAAGGGTTAATTATTTAACGGTTTCATGCAAAATTGGCAGAATTTGATTGGGCAGAGGTCAGACCAGATGAACAGTATTATTGGAGATATGGGAGCTGACTCAACCTTTTCCCTAGCTTGATGTTAAAAGATTGTCTTCTGTTGAGTGTAACCCAAAGAGATGGAAAGTAGAGAGAGAATATTTTTATTGGCTTTTCTTAGTTTGTATAGTAAAGTTGTTGGTATTCACTATTCACATAGTGTATTCCCCCACAAACATGGACCAAAATTATCTACTTTGTTTGGTTTCTATCCAAATAATGATTGAAAGCACAAAGATACTGTTGTCTTAGGGCTGGTTTGGTATTGCTGTGCTTTGAAAAAAAGCTGCTGTGAGAATAAGCGGATGTGCTGTGAGAATAAGCGGCTGTGAAATAAATCAGCAGAGTGTTTGGTAAACTTTTTTGTAAAAGTGCTTTTGGGAAAAAAAAGCAGTCTAATAGTGGATCTTTTCATTAAAGAAGCACTGTAGCTCCGTGTGCTTTGAAAAAAAGCCAGTTTTCCAAAGCTACAAATAGCAGCTTCAGCTTTTTCCTTTGATTTCAGCTTATTCTCACAGCAGCTTCCAAAATAAGCCATTTTTTTTCAGTTTACCAAACACCTAAAACCCTCACAGCTTTTTTTCATGGGTGCTTTTTTTTTAAGCACCTCACTCCCAAACTAGGTCTTAATCGTGTAGTAGGTTTTTACGAAGTTTTTTTCTTCATTATTTATATACAAATAAGTTTTTTATTGAATCTACTTTAATTCCCGATCCAAAGAATAAAAAAACTCCTAAATTAAACTGTTATTGTACTCAACTGTCATTGACAGGTGAAATAGTTTCTCTATCTTTGAATTTTTTAAAGTGTTTTTCACAACATTATCATCAATTGTCATAATGCTTAAATCAAGTACTTTTATATAGTTTTAATTTAGATTGGAGTAAGAAGTTCACTTTATTAGCGTCTATGGGGAAACGAGTGAAACGAGAACATGATTGTGTGCAATAGAATCGCATTTAATGTTGCCTTTTTTTATATCTTGCAAAGCTCTTAAGATTTTACAAAGGAAAATTAAGTGTTGGTTCAAAGAATCGGTGTTTAACCACAATAAATGGTCTAGTGGAAAAGTTCGAGTAGCAGCTTCCTAAAGGAAAAAAATGAGAGGTCCTATATTTGATACTTTTAAGCTGTGAATCTGCTTGATCGTGGTTACGTATAGGATGCAATTCTCAACTATCCTCCATACCCAAAAAGGATGGATAATCGTAATTTGTCACCAATTATCCCGCTTTTACTAACAAAAATTAATCGGTGTTTAATTTGCACTTTGATTCATCTTTACATCAAACTCATCAATTTTCTTAGTTCAATGATGAGCCAAAAGCTTTCGACGTCAATATGACGAATAATGTCAACTAAATCTAGTGGTTTTCTCCGCAAGATTCGTCCAAAAAAGCAAGTCATCGATCACGTCTTGGTTTACTAGTTAAGAACAAACTGAAAGGCGTAATCGACAATACAACATTAATATATTTTCTCATCAACGAGCGGCTGCGGATGAACCTAAGTTATTTCCTAAACTTATCCGAAAGATATTAGACTGGCATACTGTTATTCTTATTTAATTACACAATCTAAGAAAAACGTATTAGATTTCGATGCTAGATTGAGCATGGAAGCCGGCCACGTGCATGCATGACGTCCGTCAGTAGATTTGGTTAATTAGTTAAGTCTTGTTCGTTAATTTGGGTTGAGAAGTCTTTGGCTTTGATTTAGAGCCACATATATCATTTGTAAACATCTCGTTGTCCATTCTGTTTTATTAACAACTCCAATATATCTCCAATTGAAGACAAATGATAAAACGGTAATTAAATAGGAGCACAAGACACGCAATTAGGGGTGGATTTTTTTGCCAAATTGCCATGCCAACCGAATTGCCAACCGTGCCATACCGATTTTGTGCCAATTTTTTTGTACCAATCGGTAATGGTACGGTATTGTACCGTACCGAAATTTTATGGTACGGTATTGGTAATGGATACCATTACCACGGTATTACCGTACCATACCGAAAATACAATATAATTTATAATTTATAATTTATATAATACATAATTATATAACACATATTTATAATATTTCAATAATTTGAAAATAAAACCCTACTTATATTAGCATTGTTGTTGGTGACTTTGATCTCTTAAAATTGTGGAAATCAAACACAAAAGAGTTCCTAATTCTTTCACAAATAGCCAAAATATCTTTGTAACCCCCACTTCTACTGTTGCTAGTGAAAATGTATTTAGTCTAGGGAGGAGGGTTGTGAACCCTTTTAGGGTATTCTTGACTCCTAAAATAATTAAGGCACTAGTGTGTACTAGTGGTTGGCTGAGGGCAAGTGAAGTAAACTTCTACAAGGACCAACGGAAGATATGCTTCAATTTTACAAGGAAATAGAAGAAGAGAAAACAAGAAAGATATGCTTTAATTTTTTTAGTAAATTTGTTATTAAATGGTTTTCAACTTTAATTCTTCTTGCTACTAATTAATATGTTTTCTTTGTTTGTAATGTAAGCTTGATACAAACTCAATATTCTACAAGTTCAATGCCTCCTCCAAAAGCTTCGACATCTCAAACTTGAATAACTGATCAATGAATTCTCCTTCTTTAAGTTTACCTCCAATTTTCATTTGGTTTGAAACTTTAATTTCTATTTGGATTGTTAACTTCTATTTGTTTTGGTTCGTAACTTCTATTTGGATTGTAAGCTTAATTTTCATGATGAATCTTGATGCTTCATTTGAATTATTATGTGTGTGAATTGTGAATGATGAATAATAGATGAATTTAATCTATAATGTATGAGATAAAGGTACAAAAAAAAAAGTTTTGCCCTTGAATTGGGTTAAAAAAACAAAAACATATTTTGTCCTAAAACAAAATGGCAATTACCATTGCCATACCATGCCAACCAAACTTTTGGCAATACCGAACTTCGGTATACCGAAAGTTTGGTACGGTAATGGTAATAGATTTTACCAAACCAAAAGTTTGGTACGGTAATTGGTACAAGGGTTTTGGTACGGTAACCGTACCGAACCCACCCCTACACGCAATGCATAATTTCACATATTATACTAAGAGTGGATGATAAAACAACATTATTTTATAAGCATTTTGTTCTTTCTAAATTTGACAAAAAAATAGTATACGACCACTAGTGGAGCCATGTACATGGCTAGAGCGGGCTCTAGCATAGGGAAAGTTTGAGGTTTTTAACATTAAAAATACTAATTAGTTCGGCTATTATATGATTTGATTTTTTTTATGGTTCTTACCCACCCAGCTAATGTAAAGTTTGAATCCTAATTAGTTTTCTTTTAGAGAATATAAAACAATAAAAGTATTTTAAATGATAAAAAACTAACTACTTTAACCAACAATAAAAATTTATTGTATTAAATTAAAAACTTCATTGTCATTATTGCAATATGTGCCTCTTTGTAGATTTTAATTAACCTTTCGCTACTCAATACACTCACTCATAACTTATGAAAGCTATTTGTTAATTCAATATAGAGTTACAGACCTGACTACACATTTTGAAGTCTGAAAAACAATAGCCTACACCTCTTGCCAAATACAAAGAGGCACTTAGACATAGACATATAATCTTTGACTCTTAGTCTGCAAGTTTATTGATTTATCTTATCAATTAGTAAGTTCTTTGCCACTTTATTTTTAGTTATTTATATAGCTGCGAGTTTATGTGTTTATTGTTTGGAATTTAAGAGGTCATGCTTGAAATTTTAATTATTTTAACTTAGCCCACCTGTTGAATAATTCCTGACTCCGCCATTATATACCACATATAATTAATATGTCATATTTCTAATTATATTAGTAAATAAAAAAACTAATTTTCATGTTATTATTTAAGTGAAGTAATAAGGCTACATGACCGAGTTCCGATATACATTGAAAATTGCTCCACAAATACACACATAAATAAATTCATGTATTAATAAGTACGAGGTCGTTTGATAACCATTTCATTTTCAATTTTTTCTTTTTGGTTTTTATTTTTAAACTGAAAACTGAAGTCTTATTTTATAACTATTTTTAGTTTTCAAATAAAAAGGGAAAATCGAAAACCAAATACTATAAACTCAAGACTAGATTTTGAAAACTTAAAAGAAAGTAGTTTTCAGTTTTTATTTTTTTTAAATACAAACAAATTTTTAATTTTCAATTTTTTTTAAAATGAAAACAAAAAATAAAATGATTATTATACGGCTCCAAACAAATCAAGCTTGAAATAATTTTGAAAAATGCAAAAGCAAGAGCTGGGCACCTTCCTTCCAGATCATTTTCAAGGCAGTCCAAACAGATAGAACGTTATAGTGGGGGGTCCTCAGCATGCATGCAAATTGAAGCGTGGGGTAAGCCAAACCCCAATTATTTGGTCAAAGCGCTAAAAAATTGGAAAGATCAGAGCCAGCCAGCAACCATGGATGGTGCCGTGGTGGTCCATATTACCAACCAAAGACTCGAGAAGATATATAGAGAAGGTTTTGTCTTTTTCTTTTTCATTTTAGTTAGTGCAAAGAGAATATTAAGTAGAACAATGCAAAATGATTTTAGCCCATGGATCGATCCAAACAAAGGAGATAGTGGGGCCACATGATTATGCTATTTGGATTTGTTTTGTTTCCTTTTAGAATATTAATTTCTTTATTATAATTCCTCAAGTAACCCTTCACTACTGTACAAATAGTTTGCATGTTTAACTGCTACAAGTTTAATTTTTTACGTTTCGGGTAATTGCTACCTCTATAAATAGCACACGCACCAAACTCCACTCCACAAGAACAAATTAGCCAAACACTTGTAGAGCGAGAAAGAGTAGAGAGAGAGAGAGAGAGAGAGAGAGAGAGAGAGAGATGGAGAACTTCCCAGTTATCAACTTGGAGAGCCTCAATGGTGAGGGAAGAAAAGCTACAATGGAAAAGATCAAAGATGC
The DNA here is from genome assembly GCF_916048215.2 of Malus sylvestris. Classification (NCBI taxonomy): domain Eukaryota; kingdom Viridiplantae; phylum Streptophyta; class Magnoliopsida; order Rosales; family Rosaceae; genus Malus; species Malus sylvestris. Next base: position 8,566,355 of record NC_062268.1, read on the forward strand.
CTGTGAGAACTGGGGTTTCTTTGAGGTGATTATAATTAAGATGCTTAATTAGCTTCCTAATTTCTATGTTCAGTTCATCTTTCTCTCTCTTAAATATTTCACATTATACTTACCTTTTGGGTTTTGACAAATATTGCAGCTGGTGAGTCATGGGATTCCAACTGAGTTTCTGGACACAGTGGAGAGGCTGACAAAAGAGCACTACAAGCAGTGTTTGGAGCAAAGGTTCAAGGAGCTGGTGGCCAGCAAAGGCCTTGAGGGTGTTCAGACAGAAGTCAAAGATATGGATTGGGAAAGCACTTTCCACTTGCGCCATCTTCCTCAATCGAACATCTCTGAAGTACCAGATCTCAAGGATGAGTACAGGTATGGCAATCGCACAGTAACATAAAGAAGTGATTTTTGCGCTCTCCTTTTCTCCCATGCACTCTTCGTATTTTTCTAGTCTCATGATTGCATAAATCAAATGAGACAGAAATAAAAAGGTTATTGCGGAAGGAGAAAACAAGAGTGAAATTTTTTACCTGAAAATAGTTGGTTTTCGAGTTTTAGGCATATTATGTGACATCTGATGCGGAATTGTGATGAAAACTTATGTATGCAGGAATGTGATGAAGGAGTTTGCATTGAAATTGGAAAAATTAGCAGAGCAGCTGCTGGACTTGTTGTGTGAGAATCTTGGACTGGAACAAGGGTACCTTAAGAAGGCATTTTATGGAACAAAGGGACCAACTTTTGGCACCAAGGTGAGCAACTATCCTCCATGTCCCAACCCAGACCTGATCAAGGGTCTCCGTGCCCACACCGATGCCGGCGGCCTCATCTTGCTCTTCCAGGATGACAAGGTCAGTGGCCTCCAGCTCCTCAAGGACGGAGAGTGGGTTGATGTGCCTCCCATGCGCCACTCCATTGTTATCAATCTTGGTGACCAACTTGAGGTAATTAAAATTTAACCCTATTAACTCAACAACTATGATCTTGACTGCACTTTTTAAAATTCTCCGATTTTACTGTTATTTAGAGTTAACCGCACTAGAGAAAGACTGATTATAACCCAATCATATTCCAACTTAATGTTACAAACATACATATTTTTGAACTCCTATAGGTGATCACCAACGGAAAGTACAAGAGTGTGGAACACAGGGTGATTGCCCAAACAGATGGCACCAGAATGTCAATAGCTTCATTCTACAACCCAGGCAGTGATGCGGTGATCTACCCAGCACCAACCCTAGTGGAGAAAGAAGCAGAGGAGAAGAATCAAGTGTACCCGAAATTCGTGTTCGAAGACTACATGAAGCTCTATGCTGGGGTCAAGTTCGAGGCCAAGGAACCAAGATTTGAAGCCATGAAAGCAGTGGAAATTAAGGCCAGTTTTGGTTTGGGTCCAGTTATAAGTACTGCTTGAGAGTGATTAAGTACTTTTACTAGAAGCTGTTGGTAAAAAAGGGTTGTTTGCTTAAAAGTAATTATGGGTGTGTGAACGAAATTTTTGCTTGAACTAGATTTCAAGGTTTTATTTACTATTAATGTGGAAATCGTTGTAGAAAGTAACCAATGTGATCACTACTTTATTATATATAATATGACTTGAAGATTTATTATTTTTCTGTTTCTTTACCTGTTGTATTAGTAAATAAATAAATGTGTAGTTGTATATAAAACTAGTCCTTCTACATTGCAGTTAACTGCATTTGTAGAGAATGTATTGACAACATATTGACAAGTATAAGCGTTTGCAATATCACCAACAACAACAACAACAATAAAACCTTTTCCCACTAAGTGGGGTCGGCTATGTGAATCCTAGAACGTCATTGCGCTCGGTTTTATGTCATGTCCTCCGTTAGATCAAAGTACTCTAAGTCTTTTCTTAGGGTCTCTTCCAAAGTTTTCCTAGGTCTTCCTCTACCCCTTCGGCCATGAACCTCTGTCCCGTAGTCACATCTTCGAACCGGAGCGTCAGTAGGCCTTCTTTGCACATGTCCAAACCACCCTAACCGATTTTCTCTCATCTTTCCTTCAATTTCGGCTACTCCTACTTTACCTCGGATATCCTCATTCCCAATCTTATCCTTTCTCGTGTGCCCACACATCCCACGAAGCATCCTCATCTCCGCTACACCCATTTTGTGTACGTGTTGATACTTCACCGCCCAATATTCTGTGCCATACAGCATCGCTGGCCTTATTGCCGTCCTATAAAATTTTCCCTTGAGCTTCAGTGGCCTACGACGGTATCACAACACGCCGGATGCACTCTTCTACTTCATCCATCCAGCTTGTATTCTATGGTTGAGATCTCCATCTAATTCTCCGTTCTTTTGCAAGATAGATCCTAGGTAGCGAAAACGGTCGCTTTTTGTGATCTTGGCTAGATTGCTCCGATCATTAGTGTGGATAAGTATAAAAATGGATAGAGACAGGAAAGCAAACACAAGATGTACGTGGTTCACCCAGATTGGCTACGTCCACGGAATATAGGAGTTCTCATTAATTGTGAAGGGTTTACACAAGTACATAGGTTCAAGCTCTCCTTTAGTGAGTACAAGTGAATGATTTAGTACAAATGACATTAGGAAATATTGGGGGAGAATGATATCGTAATCACGAAACTTCTAAGTACCGAAGTGTGGTATTGTCTTCACTTGCCTTATCTGTCTCATAGGTAGATGTGGCATCTTCTCTGAAAGTACTCTTCCTCCATCCAGGGGTGGTATCTTTAACTGGTGGAGATGCACAAGGTAATGTATCAATTTCACTTGAAGCTTACTTGTAGTTTCAGGCTTGGTCAAGCGCGATACAAACCATGTAGTAGGAGTCCCCCAAGTCGCCGAGCTAGGGGATCTGCTGAAAGAGGTGACAGACAAGGTAAGCAATCAGAGCTCCAAGCAATCAGTCCCAGATCAGAAGTTTGATTTCGAGTTTCGGCTGATTGTTCTCATTCTCCCTATCTTGCAGGCAGCATGAAGGATAAAGAGAAGAAAAATGAGAAGAGATGATATGAGATACTTTTGCTTTTGAAGAAGTAACTTTCCACAGGCTTATTCTTGAAACTGGGCTGGAGGGTTTTCTGGTTTCCTTCAGAATATAAGGCCAACTGAAGAATTTGAGGGTCAAAACAAGTCCATCAAATCTAGAGTACGTTCAACCCTGCTGATATGGGATACTTTTGCTTTTGACAAAGTAGTGGATGTATCGGCACGTGTGCTGTTACGCTTGTCTCCACATGCTTCCTTGTATCCTTCTTACTTGCCCTATCTGTTCCTCAGGCAGATGAGGTATCTTCCCTGGAAGCATAAGATGTTGAAAATGAGTACTCGAGAGCAATGCCAGGTAAGTAATCAGGTAAGGGGTTCCAGGCAGTTAGTTCCTGACTGGAAGCTTGATTCCAAGTGCTGACTGATTGCTCTCTTTCTCTTTGTCTTCCAGGTAAGAACAAGGCCAAAGGAAAAGACAGGGAAAAAGCATGATATGGGATACTCTTGCTTTTAACCCTGATGATATGAGATATTCTTGCTCTAGTATAGCTTGTTTGCAGAGGTATTATCGGGGGGAAAGAAAGCTGAATATTTCGAAAGGCTTCGTTGGGAGTGCCCTATCAGATATGAGGAAGGGTTGAGCATTTTTGCAGGTCTGCCTGTCCGTTGGGGATGGAGGTTGACATATATAGGAGTCTCCCTAACAACAAGTAGTAATGCTATTCCTTTACCCTGCTTGGTCATAGCACGGTAATGGGAGCTGTCAGCTTCACATGTTTTAACTCTGTCAGAGCACTTTGAAAAAGTGGTCTGTGGTATCTGGAAAGCTGATGTTGCGTGTGAAGATTACATACAAGCTTTATCCAAGGAGGTTTGGCTCTCGAAGTTGAGAAAGTGGTGCCTCTTCGGTTTTCGAACAAGCAATCCTGTCGGGGATCTGGCTCTCGAGATTCGGAGAACGATGCCTCTTCGATTTTTGAGAAAGCAATCCTGCTGGGGGTCTGGCTCTCGAGATTCGGAGAGCGGTGTCTCTTCGATTTTTAAGAAAGTAATCATGTTAGGAGTCTGGCTCTCGAGATTCGAAGGGCGGTGCCTCTTCGATTTTGGAGCAAGCAATCTTGTTGGGAGTTTTCTCGAATGTGAGTAAAGGTTGGGCATGTTTGCTAGTCTACCTTGCCACGGAGCACAGATGTTGACACACATGGACTTTCCAATTATCCAGCAGTGGTACTGTTCCTTTACCCTTGTGGGTAATAATATGGTAGCTAGACCTTCAAAATTTATGTGTCTAAACTTTGTTAGTGTTGTTTCTTTGCTATTCTTTTACCCTTCTTGGTTAGAGCGATGTAGTGGGAGCTGCAAGTTTCACGTGTCTCAACTTTGTCAGAGAACTTTGGCAAAGTTATCTGTGGTACCCATGAGCTAATGTTGCGTGTGGAAAGTGGGTGATTGAACAGTAAGATTCATATGCTTTCTACTTCACCAGAAATCTTCGACAGAATGCCCGTAATTTCCGCAAAGCTGAGTGTGCGTGTGACAGGTGCTGACAAGGCTGAAAAAGTAGGTGCCTCTTCGATTTTTGAGATCGGCCCTCGTGGTCTCTGAGTAGCCCAGCTTTTGAAAAAGCAAGCGCCTCTTCGATTTCTGAGATCGGCCTTCGTGGTCTTTGAGCAGCGCAGCTTTTGAGAAAGCAAACGCCTTTTCGATTTCTGAGATCGACCCTCGTGGTCTCTGAGCAGCCCAGCTTTTGAGAAAGCAAACGCCTCTTCGATTTCTGAAGCTCCGTCGAGTGCAGATTTTTATAGAGGCTGTCATTAAGTTCCAAAGCACACTTGAATCTCCACCAGTAGAAGCTCCATTCTTGCACTTCTAAGATCTTGATTTGTCCGACCTCTTCTCTCTTCAACACCTTTGAAAATGTCTGGCCCATCCGACCGTCGTTTTGACTTGAACCTTGTTGAAGAGGCAGCCATGCCTTCTCCAAACAACATATGGCGCCCATCCTTCGTCTCCCCTACTGGTCATCTTGCTGTTGGGGATTTCATGATGAAGAATGATATGACCGCTGCGGTGGTGGCCAGGAATCTTCTCACTCCCAAAGATAACAGACTACTTTCCAAACGGTCTGATGAGTTGGCTGTTAAGGATTCTCTGGCTCTCAGTGTTCAGTGTGCAGGTTCTGTGTCTAATATGGCCCAACGCCTATTTGCTCGAACCCGCCAAGTTGAATCATTGGTGGCTGAAGTGATGAGTCTCAAACAGGAGATTAGAGGGCTCAAGCATGAGAATAAACAGTTGCACCGGCTCGCACATGATTATGCTACAAACATGAAGAGGAAGCTTGACCAGATGAAGGAATCTGATGGTCAGGTTTTACTTGATCATCAGAGGTTTGTGGGTTTGTTCCAAAGGCATTTATTGTCTTCGTCTTCTGGGGCTGTACCGTGTAATGAAGCTCCAAATGATCAACCTCTGATGCCTCCTCCTTCTAGGGTTCTGTCCAGTACTGAGGCTCCGAATGATCCCCCTCCGGTGCCTTCTCTTTCTGGGGCTCTACCGACTGCTGAGACTTCTCCTAAACAACCTTTGTGAAGGCTCCCTCTTGTTTGTTTATTTTGACTCATGTATATGTACATATTTGTAACTTATCGGGGATATCAATAAATAAGCTCTGCTTCATTTCAACGTATTGTGTTAAATACACCAAAGCCTTCTTTGCTAAGTTCTTTGAATTTTTCTTTTGTTGAAGCTTGTATGTTGAAGTTTTGTGAGTGGAGCATGTAGGTTGAGGTAGTGTTCCCTTAATTTCCCGATTGAGGAAAACTTCTCGGTTGGAAACTTGGAAAATCCAAGTCACTAAGTGGGGTCGGCTATATGAATCTTAGAACGCCATTGTGCTCGGTCCTGTGTCATGTCCTCTGTTAGATCCAAGTACTCTAAGCCTTTTCTTAGAATCTATTCCAAAGTTTTCCTAGGTCTTCCTCTACCCCTTCGGCCCTGAACCTCTGTCCTATAGTCGCATCTTCTAATCGGAGCGTCAGTAGGCCTTCTTTGCATATGTCCAAACCACCCTAACCGATTTTCTCTCATCTTTCCTTCAATTTCGGCTACTCCTACTTTACCCCGGATATCCTCATTCCTAATCTTATCATTTATCGTGTGCCCACACATCCAACGAAGCATCCTCATCTCTGCTACACCCATTTTGTGTACGTGTTGATGCTTCACCGCCCAACATTCTGTGCCATACAGCATCGCCGGCCTTATTGCCGTCCTATAAAATTTTCCCTTGAGCTTCAGTGGCATACATCAATCACACAACACGCCGGATGCACTCTTCCACTTCATCCATCCAGCTTGTATTCTATGGTTAAGATCTCCATCTAATTCTCCGTTCTTTTGCAAGATAGATCCTAGGTAACGAAAACGGTCGCTCTTTGGTATTTCTTGATCTCCGATCCTCACCCCTAACTCGTTTTGGCCTCCATTTGCACTGAACTTGCACTCCATATATTCTGTCTTTGATCGGCTTAGGCGAAGACCTTTAGATTCCAACACTTCTCTCCAAAGGTTAAGCTTTGCATTTACCCCTTCCTGAGTTTCATCTATCAACACTATATCGTCTGCGAAAAGCATACACCAAGGAATATCATCTTGAATATGTCCTGTTAACTCATCCATTACCAACGCAAAAAGGTAAGGACTTAAGGATGAGCCTTGATGTAATCCTACAGTTATGGGAAAGCTTTCGGTTTGTCCTTCATGAGTTCTTACGGCAGTCTTTGCTCCTTCATACATATCCTTTATAGCTTGGATATATGCTACTCGTACTCCTTTCTTCTCTAAAATCCTCCAAAGAATGTCTTTTGGGACCCTATCATACGCTTTTTCCAAATCTATAAAGACCATGTGTAAATCCTTTTTCCCATCTCTATATCTTTTCATCAATCTTCGTAAGAGATAGATTGCCTCCATGGTTGAGCGCCCTGGCATGAACCTGAATTGGTTGTCCGAAACCCGTGTCTCTTGCCTCAATCTATGCTCAATGACTCTCTCCCAGAGCTTCATTGTATGACTCATTAGCTTAATACCCCTATAGTTCATGCAATTTTGTACGTCGCCCTTATTCTTGTAGACAGGCACCAAAGTGCTCGTTCACCACTCATTTGGCATCTTCTTCGTTTTCAAAATCCTATTGAAAAGGTCAGTGAGCCATGTTATACCTGTCTCTCCCAAAACTTTCCACACTTCGATCGATATATCGTCTGGGCCTACTGCTTTTCTATGCTTCATCTTCTTCAAAGCTACAACCACTTCTTCCTTCCGGATTCGACGATAAAAGGAGTAGTTTCTACACTCTTCTGAGTTACTTAACTCCCCTAAAGAAGCACTCCTTTCATGTCCTTCATTGAAAAGATTATGAAAATGACCTCTCCATCTGTCTTTGACCGCATTCTCTGTAGCAAGAACCTTTCCATCCTCATCCTTGATGCACCTCACTTGGTTTAGGTCCCTTGTCTTCTTTTCCCTTGCTCTAGCTAGTTTATAGATATCCAACTCTCCTTCTTTGGTATCTAGTCGCTTATACATATCGTCATAAGCCGCTAACTTAGCTTCTCTCACAGCTTTCTTTGCCTCTTGCTTCGCTTTTCTATACCTTTCACCATTTTCATCGGTCCTATCCTTGTATAAGGCTTTACAACATTCCTTCTTAGCCTTCACCTTTATTTGTACCTCCTCATTCCACCACCAAGATTCCTTTTGGTGTGGAGCAAAGCCCTTGGACTCTCCTAATACCTCTTTTGCTACTTTTCGGATACAACTAGCCATGGAATCCTACCTTTGGCTAGCTTCCCCTTCTCTATCCCACACACATTGGGTGATTACTTTCTCTTTGAAAATGACTTGTTTTTCTCCTTTTAGATTCCACCATCTAGTCCTTGGGCACTTCCAAGTCTTGTTCTTTTTTTCTCACTGTTTTGATATGTACATCCATCACCAACAAGCGATGTTGATTAGCCAAGCTCTCTCCTGGTATAACTTTGCAATCCTTACAAGTTATACGATCCCCTTTTCTCATTAGAAGAAAATCTATTTGTGTTTTTGGCGACCCACTCTTGTAGGTGATCACATGTTCTTCTCTCTTCTTAAAGAAGGTGTTGGCTAAGAAGAGATCATATGCCATTGCAAAATCCAAGATAGCTTCCCCATCCTCGTTTCTCTCCCCAAAACCATGGCCACCATGATAACCTCCATAGTTGCCTGTCTCCTTGCCCACGTGTCCATTTAAATCTCCTCCTATAAATAATTTCTCCGTCTGAGCAATTCCTTGCACCAAGTCTCCAAGATCTTCCCAAAATTTCTCCTTCGAACTCGTATCCAACCCTACTTGAGGTGCGTACGCACTAATCACATTGATGAGTTATTGTCCTATTACAATCTTGATTGCCATGAGTCTAATAGGATCAAAGTACTTCTTTTGTGTGTTAGTGTAAAGTTAATAGGAGCATATGCTCCCAAACAACTTTGAGTGGAGTCGTTCGGAAAGAAGTTTCTATGGCCCCTTGCTCATTTAACACTTCATCCGGGTGCCGATGGAGATACAGCGACCCTTGCTCACTTATCACTGTGCTCGGGCCACACAGCGCGCCACTTACGGGTGACGCCCTAGCTTTAGCGCGATTTCGTTATGGATTCATTTTCATAAGGATTCGACGTAACATAGGAGTACCGGCTGTCGACTACCTGACGCCCTCCCCCTCCTCCTTTATCCGGGCTTGGGACCGGCAATGTAAGATAAACTTACACAGGCGGAGTTATCACCAGCATCAACAATATAAAAATATATAAATGCAAATTTGGCGTCGGCATTTAAAATTTACAGTTTGCCATACCGAAGAAGAAACTTTATATAAAACAATACTGCTTAAGGGAACACAAACTTAAGATTGTATATCAAGATCCGATGTGCAGATCCATTAGCAGCAGTAGCATTCAAAGCCAACTGTGCTTAACTAAATTGTCAGCAGAATCTATAAATTTATCAATTGTTAAAGTTTTGACCGTAGAAAAAGGACTCTACATTCAGTGGGAACAGGGATAAAAGAGGCTGAGGGGATAAGGCAGCAGCCATGCCGACATGGTGAACTCAAGCTATAAATGTTTTTAATTAAAATCAAGAACAAGAGATCATTAAAATCATAAGCAAAAATATACAACAATACAGGTACTTTCAGGATGGGAAAAAGTATCATGATTTACACTTGGTTTGTCGTTGAACTAGATTAGGGTAAAGATCTTTCCGTTTGTGACAATGGTATAATGATGTGCCATTGAAAAATAAGTGCTTTTGACTTAATTGAATCCTGGAATTGCAGCTCTAACTACATTTTGGTCTATGATGCGTCTGTTAGGTCTCGTATCCCGTATCCAATCTTGCCCGATACTCTCGGATATTCATCCAACATGTATCTTGGTTGATGGACACAAATTTGCTATGTTGGATACACATATTCTACATACACGTATTTGACTTTTATGATACATTTGCACTTTCAAAAAAGGTAATGAGGAGGAGAAAATTAATAGGAGACATCTATACTTGAAAGTTGCTGAATACAAAGAGTTTCTCTCTAATTACAATTATGTATACGACTCTCACACTTTTTTTACTATATAAAGAGGATTAGATTTCAAATTTTTCTTCTCTAACAACTCAAATGTACTTGAATTTGAAGGATGAATTATGTTTTAAAATGTATATTTTTGTTACTATATATATACATTTTTATTTGCCATATCCATAGCGTATCACATCTTAATTTTTAGAGATTTTCCTTATCGCCGTATCGTGTTATTTCGTATCGTTTTATCTGTATCCGTATCCGTATTCGTATTCGTATCCGTATCCAAACTTCATAGATTTTGGTACATGAAGAGAAATTGCGTTCCGTCGAATGATATCCTTCTAAAATATTAACGATTTGGAGTTGAATTTAGTATAATTTTATATGACACAAATACCGTAAAATACGATATTATCAATGTATAGTTTAGTATTCAGTCATCGTAAATACGTCTAGCACAATGGTTTCTCGTTTTAGAGCCCAATTTTATAATCTTTTGTTTTTCATTTGTCGTTTTCATAAAGTATATGGAGAAACGAGGAATTGAAAATGATGGAAGATGGTGGAAGCTGGGAGGATAGAACTTAAAATTGGTTTTTTTTAACCCTAATGAGATTTTTTTGAGAAAAAAAAAAACACGATATTCCATTGATTGAATAAAGGGTTACAGAGATATATTCATGACCAGTTCAACACAAAGTGTCCTTACAAACTAAAGTCATCACTTATTTGTAGAAAGTAACTAAGTCATCACCTCTAAGTAAATAATATGACTTCAAAATCTGTACATAGAGAGATGAAAGAAGTTGAGGCCACAAGGCATGCCATGCCGACATGCTGAGCGGGTGATCTGCAAAAGCAGAAATAGGGGCGAGGGATTTGGATCCTCTCTAAGGTAATTGGTTGGGATCCTCCTAACCGGTGTTTGTGGGTCGTTGAATTTTTATTCAACGGCTACAAACAGGGGGACCCTCTAAAAGTTATAATAATTGTAGCCGTTAGATAAAAATCCAACGGCCCACATACACCGGTAAGAAGGATCCGACCAATTGCCATCCAAATCCCGATTAATCATTAAAAAGATAAGCCAAAGGAGTAAACAAGAAAGGGTGCCTTCAAGATGGGAAAAAGAATCATGGATTCATGGTTTACATTTGGTTTATGGTTAATCTAGTTTAATTAACACCATAAAGACCTTTTCATTTGTGTCAATGATTCCAGGATGTGCCAAAGTAAAATCAAGTGCTTTTGGCTTAATCGAATCTGGGAATGGCAGCTCAAACTACTTTATGGGACATGGAGAGAAAAGGTGCTCCATGATATTCTCCTTTCCCTAATGAGTTAATGATGTGAGCACTCTAAAACACGAAAAATTGTTAAGTTTATCATGTTTCGTGTTTATTTTTTTATACATGAACATAAACGATTGTCCTTAACATTCAATCCTTGTCGATACGTCTAGCAAACAGTTTGTAGAAAAACATCATAGAAACAATATGTTTCAACAGTCAAACGAATGAGAAGCTATACTTTCGAAACAAGCAAAGTATCATTCTTGAGAATTTTAAAATATAAAATACTTTCAACCATATCATGACGATGTAGTCCACAACAATGTCCCTTTATGAACATAGTAATTTGGAACATCCAAACAAGGCTCCAACTTGCGCAAGTGGAACAAGAATCCAATAAGTATCAAGTAGAAGAAGGTCGAACCTCAAAAAAGTATTGTTTTAAATTAATAATGGTTGAAAACCTGAAAGCATTCAGAATCTAAGAAAAATCGACACCACAAAACATTCATATAAAGTAAAAGTTTTGTGCTAATTTTATGTCATTAAATTTGATTTTTGCACCTTTAACCTTAAAAAATAACAGCAACTTGACCTTCTTTTCAGTTTCCTTCAACATTAAAGCGATTTTGTTTATTTCATTCACACTTAAATAATAGTTTTGACAATCTAAAAGCACTTTCGAAAACATTAAAGCAATTTCTCGTTCCAGGAGTTTACTCGATCGTTCACTTGTTTCTGCAAAATAAATGGCTTGAAATAATCATTGTTCTTAAGACTGTAGAAGAAGACTCAAAGGGATTCATTTAAGGAGACTCAAAGGTCCTTCTTGGTGCCGTTAATGGGACCATACCCAGTTTTCAAAAAAGCATCGCCTAAAGCCACTTAGATGGTAGGCGGCTCTCACCACTCGGATTAATTTCTGGTGTTTAAAAAATAAGAAGGACCGCATAGACTCGCTTATGCCCCGCCTAGGCCTAGCACGTCTAAGTTGGCATAAGCGAGCTAGGTAGGCTGGGTGGTTTTGTGAGTATTTTTGCTTTTATTTATCTATTTATTTAAGAAAACGGTAATGGATCGCGACCCTCACTTGGAACAAAAATACTCTTCCATTTTGCATTTTTATGTTTTCAATAAATTGTAAGATACTTGACAGATATGGATGAACATGCATTATCATTTATAAGTGTTACTTACTTAAGGTCCTCAAATAAGGACTTGTGAGATCCTTTTTCATTTGAACCCTTAAATTAATCTGATGATGAATTAATCAATAATCTTAAGTTATTTTTGTTACACCCTAACAAAACAATATTCTCGTTTTAAAAAAAAGAAGAAGAAGAAAAAAAAAAGGGGTTCATGCTTGAAACCCTTCTGTCTTCTTTCCTTAGCCATCTCTCTCCTCTCCACCCCTCAACCCCAACCCCCCCTCCCCCCAATGGCCCGCCGGGGCTGAGTAAATTGCCTAGATGCTAGGTACAAACACTTGACAAAGAAAGAATATTTTCACTTTGATTGATTTTCAAATTATTGGTACACCTACCAAAAATAGAACAAGATTCAAAGATTCAAAAGAATTCATGCACATGCCGTTATAGTATTTCCAACAATTTTCGATGGTAACCTAGTTCCAACAAATTTAGGGATTTTGATAAATGCCTGCAAGGCCATTCATTCGGACCCCATCAGCCATTGGCGAAGCCAGAAATTGTTGGGGGGAGGGTGGGGGGGGGGGACATTTAAATATTAAAAGCGTAAAAGGTTAAAAATTTGTAGACAACCAAATCCTTTTACATAATTGATAACTCATATATTTCATACATTTATACCATCCATTCCTAGTCCCTTTGTGATATTTTTGAGTTAAACTAGTTGCATTTTACCCTCTTTCATGTTAGTGTGCAGCTAATCGTATTTTGGAGCTCGATTGAGGACATATAAGGCAAAATGGTGCTAAAAGTGGAGAATCAAATAAGGATTCAAATAAGACCAATAACAGCAAAAAAAAACGTGGGAATTAAATGCCCAATTACTTGGATGTATTGGCAATCTATAACAACCTCTTTAACCTTATAAAACTGAGAGTTTCAGCCACTTTTACACAAGCTTCCCCTTGAGGTCGCCCATAGCTCTCTCTCTTCTCTTTCTTTAGCCTTTCTCCTAGAAACAAAACCTTATTTCTCTTCACCATCCGCAGCCACCAAATAAACCACGCAGCCGCGCTGTTCTTGGAGAAGTTCAACATCAGAATTGCTTCAAGGGGGTTTCTTCTATGAACTTTAATTTCACTCATGTTGTTCTTGATATTTATATATTCTGTAATGATGTTGTGTAATTAAGTTTATAGCTGGGGATTTCGATGTAGCCTTGCAAAACTATTCTACGTTATTAAGTTAAAGTATTCAATTCATCAATCTGTTTTCTTGTTTCATTCACTGATTTCACAGTTCAATTTGTTTGTTTATCTTAATGTTTGATCACCATTAGGGTTTCTTACAGATTATTTGATCAAGGTTATAGTAGATATGTGAATGAATGAAGAAACTGCTATGCATACATCCTGCCATGTGATTTATTTGGTTCTTTGAAGTTTTCTTGTTCTTAATGGATTCTTAGTTGGTAATCTAAGTTGAACATCACAACTAGGTTGCAGATTAGGAGTACTTGATCACAACCACACATCAAATGGACGATAAAAAATAAGTAAAACGAACCCTAGTTGTAGATTGGAGAGTTGAATACGTTTTGACTTAATTTTCATTGAATTGGCTTGTAATGGTGAAATAAGTATCCCTAGTTCCATTCCCATCGTTTCTGAATCAATCTATCATTTAGCTTTATCTTGTTTTGCATTTTAAGTTACTTTAGCTTTCAAAACAAAAATCTAAAATCAGTTTTCATTTTCATTGCTTAGTTAGGGTTCACATAAAGCTAGTAATTTGTAGAGGTCTAATCAGTCCATGTGGTTCGACACCCTTACTTGTGCCATTATACTATCCTTATATTTGCACTTGAAAGGAACACAACAATAATAGACTATATCAATGTCGTTTATAATTTATCAATACAAACAAGTTCCAATTGCTAGTGACAAAGTTTCATATCAGAAAAATGGGGTATAGTACTTATGTAAAAAATATGAGGTCACCATAAGTCCGAGATCATAAAGATCAACCCTGGTATAGTATCCATGTAAAAAATCATTGTGATTAGCCCTTAATTACATATCTTTAGGCATGACACCACAACTAACTTGTAATGCATTGTTAGCTTCCACTAAATTTCTTCACCAAAAAAACTCCGCTTAGAATTTCTCTTTCAATTGACACTTGTCTAACCCCTAATAAAGAAAATATATTCCAAATGATTTTATTCATAAAACAATGGCTTATATTTATACCGCGTATATACTTGATGTACAAGTAAGAATCTCCTCATATACAAATCGTTTATGCAAAAAATAATATAAAATTCTTTCTGCGTTGAAATTTTCATCAGGCGGTCCTTCCAATCCCACATATGAATCTCTAATTGGAAACGCACCCTCCCATAAGCCACGCGGTTTTGTTTATTACTTTTTTTTTTTTAAATCCCAAGCCCAAATGACATCGTTTGGCCTGGTATCTTTAAAAAAAAAATTATAACGTGCATCAGCGCAGCGCCGGACCGCACAATTAGAACCGGCCATTTCCTTGTTCCTCTGTGGCTTCGCCATGCCATCAGCAATGGTAGTACGAAATCTAAAACATGTGAGAGATGGATAATTCTTCTTAGAAGGCCCTCTCGGACTGATTGCTCAAACCCAAATTATAATTTGGGGACATGTGCTACATTGCTGCTCACGCAAAAAGTTCAGAAGCATAGGGAGGGGGAGAAAGAGAGAGACGGGGAGGAGAAGAAGACGGAAGGGTTTCACGCATTAACATTTTTTTTCTTCTCTTTTAATTGGAATTATTGTTTTGTTAGGGTGTAACAAAGATAATTTAAGATTACTGATTGACCTACCGTCACACTAATCTAAGGGTTCAAATGAAAGAAGACCTCACATGTTCTCAAAATGATGACTTTAGGTGAGCATTACTGCACTCATTATAATGCTTGTTGCCCATGTTTTCCACATGTTCTAGTACTTTATAATTTATATATCATTTCTCTTTCAATTTATGTTTCTCAATACAATTATGTGTATAAATATGGAAAACTAACCAAAACCTCCCCAAAAACTTTCATTTTAACCATAAGGACAAAACATTTCAATAATACCCAAAATGGGCATGTAAAAGAAGACAAGGGAGAGAGCATTTTAAGGGAGAAAGCATTTCAGCGATATCACATGCAAAAAATTGTGCACTAGGAGACAAATCATGCAACAGATTCACATGCAAAAGAAAATGTGGCAAACACTGCAAAAACTAAGACAACATGGATTCACATGCAAAAGAAAATGTGGCAAACATTGTAGCAACCAAGACAACATAAATTCACGTGACATGACAAACAACTTTTAGAAACAGTGCTGACAGTTTTCAGAAACAGTGTGTTGTCACTATCCAAAAAGTTGTAAATATTGGAATGTTATTCTATTTTAGGATTTGTATATAAGGGAGTTTTTCCTCCCATACAGACCACCAATGTCCCAACCACTCAACACCTGAACACCCTACTCTCATACTCACACCATCTTCATACTCTCAAGCATTCGTAGTCTTCATAGCATCCTTGTAAACACTTTCTTGTAAACAACTATCTTTGTAAACATTCCATATATCAATAAAAGTTCAAGTGTACATATTCAAGTAATCTCCAAGTCTTAAGTAAGCTTTCTTTTCTTTCTTTAGTGTGCTTGTTTAATTAGACTTATAGTCCAAAACAGGGAAACACTATTGTAGTTATATTATTAACCTGCTAAATTGACGATCATACTTTGTTCGAGCACTCTGTTATAGTTGAATGTTTGCCATACAAATAACTGGACATTAACCAAGGTACCTCTGAGTTCTTCGTACCTCTGAGTTCAGTCGTTAAAGCCTTATACTTGTATTGTGAATGGCCGTCATGTTGAAACATGTCGAGTTCCATGTGTAAGGTTTTATGTCTAGTTGTTATAATGGTCATCTGACTATTTAACAGAGCCTGCGTTGCGAATTGGGTATCAGAGCCAAGTTTAGCATTTTAATAGTATAATTATAATAGTAAAGTACCTTGAGGACGGAAGTCATTAACACAACTGATATCATACTTGTTTATTTTGTATGAACAACAGATATTATTGTCTTTGTAGACCATGTCAACCACAATTACCACGTATTTATTGTCCCAAATGTCCAACTATAAATAGCATAAAGAGAAGATTAGCATATATATCCAAAAGAATTATCAGTACTTTGAAGAAGTAAAAATTTTATCTTGGTTATCTTGAACATCCTTCATTTATTCGTAAATATAATAACACAGAAGTGCAGCATAAAATTTTAAAAGCAAAAGGAGCAACATATCAAGTTTTAGAGACCTTGAGAGAAGAAAGAGAGTTTCTAAGAAACCAGTTAACCGTAACTCTAGAGAAAGGTAGACTGTAGTTTATGATAGAATATCTTAATTTAGAAATTAGTGAACCTCAAAAAAGAAAAATAACTTTAGACCAAAATAGTTTAGTTTGTTATTTTCCATCAAGAAACCATAATCATATTTTGCATAGTGAAGAAAATCCACAAGCAGTTTAGTTTGTTATTTTCCATCAAGAAAGCATAATCATATTTTGCATAGTGAAGAAAATCCACAAGCCAATAGTATTGTAGATCTTATTATTAGTCAAGCAGAAAATATAAAATTAGAAAATAATAAGCATAATCATTTGTTAAACCAGTTGTTAGAGCATTTTCAGAAAAAATCCATAAAAATACAACAACAACAACAACAACAAAACCTTTTCCCACTAAGTGGGGTCGGCTATATGAATCCTAGAACGCCATTGCGCTCGGTTTTGTGTCATGTCCTCCGTTAGATCCAAGTACTCAAGTCTTTTCTTAGGGTCTCTTCCAAAGTTTTCCTAGGTCTTCCTCTACCCCTTCGGCCCTGAACCTCTGTCCCGTAGTCACATTTTCGAACTGGAGCGTCAGTAGGCGACAAAATTTAGATTATATTACATCTCAGTTAGAAGATAATAATAAAAATATTCAAAGGTTTCCTAGCAAAAGAGAGATAAAAGAGTTTGTTGATATCAAAGATAGTAAGCCGAAGCAAGTAGAACTTAGATCATTAGAAATAGTTGAGCAGCTAAAATTAGAAGTTCAAAAAATTCAATTAATACAAAAAGAGTTAAGTGAACAAGTAGATAAGTTGCATAATAAAATAGATAAATTATTAATTTAATGATCGACTCTAGAAGTAGCAGAAAATATATCCAAGCTTTGAAAGAAATTAGTAAGTTAGATAAGGAATCAATAGGTTTAACAGATTTTTCAACACAAGTATCCAATAGTAATATTCCCATTATGCAAAATAATTTAATTATTAAATTAGTTTTAAGTTTGGCTGAAAAATTAGATCGAGTTGAAGAACAAATAGTAGAAATAAACCAAGTTTTACATAACGCATCTTCATCACTTCCACCATCTTTGCTAGATAAATTAGAAAATTTAACTTTAAGTGCAAATAATAATAGAAGGCCTAAGCTAAATCCTTTTGATAATAGAAAATGGAACTCTTTAGGAAAAAAAGAAAAGAAGTAGTTAGAGCTGAAAATATTTATCCTAATGAAGAAGAAGCACAAGAATTTATTAGAAGAGGTTTTGAGAGAACACATAAAAATAAATATAATTTGTATCAATTAGGTTTATTTGAAAACAGAAGTAGAATTGTAAGTAGCATCAGTCAATATGAAGTTAGCTGTATCGATAAAGAAGTTACACTTAATTTAATTAGTAAAGAAGCTATTATGCATTTGAGAAAATCACATTTTAGTCAGATTCATATAGGAATAATATTAATCGGAATATCAAGATTAACCAGAGCACAAGTAGGCACCAAAGCATTAATATACATATATGATGACAGATGAGATAATCACCAACAAGCAGCAATAGCAACAGCTGAAGTAGACTTAAGTTCAAACTTATCAGTCATATGTTGTATTCCAAATTATGTTATGACGATTAATGAATTTAGTAAACATATTAAAGTGAGCATAAGAACAAAAAATTATAATATGAAAGGAGAGTATAAAAATTTGTGTATTAGCTTAATGTATATAGGTAAAGTGTCTGATAGATATAATCATAAGTTTAATTTAGAGTTTCAAAATTTAGTTCAAACATTTGGTAGTAAACATGTAAATATGATAGATGCAAAACCCATAGATAATAGTTTTTTAGAAGGAACCCAGTGGATATTGCCTAATTTACAAGTAGCAACAAATAGACAACCAGATAAAGTACAAATATATGAAACTAGAACAGGTCAAGCAACAATTAGGTTTAGTAATTATAAGCAGCTAGAAAAAGTAGAAGAGGATGAGAGTGAGATCGAAAATGAGAATATACATATAGCTTTTGATAATTTAAATATTAATTTAGTTGAGCAAAATTTTGATCTTATTGTAGATAAGCTCATAGAAGATATTGATCATTTAGATGAAGAACAATATTTGGAAAAATATAAGACATATGATTTATGACTACATAGAATTTCAGACGAAGAGATGAAAAAATTAATCTTAGAAATAGGAGTAGAACATATTTTAGGATCAAAAGAATATAATAATTTATTAGAATTGAAAGCAGAATGTAATCCAGCAGAAGAAAGTAGTACATTAGGAGTAGAAAATCCAGGACATGCAAGTAGAACTGATCAACAATTTTTGAGACCAACAAATGAACAATATAATGAGAAAGTAAAAGTAGATTATATATAAGAAAGTATGATAAAACCCAGAAAAAATAGAATTCCATATTTGAGAGGGTTAGAACAAATTAATATAGCTGGTAAATATTAAACTTAGATAATGTAGATCCACAAGATTGGGAAAGAACGATTGAGAGATGGGAAAAAGGCCGCGTACATGCAGCATTAATGTTAGATTTTAGTAATTCACAAAAAATGTTAGATTACTTTGAGCATACTTTGGATGATTTAGTTTTTGATTATTTCCAGTTATGGAAAGTCCAAAATCCAGAACAGCATCAGGCAGCTAAAACACATTTTAATATTGATGGTTTTGTTACTTTGATTAAACAAGAGTTTCTAAATCATAATAGGTTAGATGGCAGAAGCGAACAAGAACAAATAAGAGCAATTATAAATTTAGAACAATTACAAATTTGCGATTTACAGTATATAGCTGAGTATACCACATATTTATTTAAATATTTAGGAAAAAAATGTAGAATTAGTGATATTAATTTATTAGATACTTATATGACAAAAATAAAAGGACCAATAAGTGAAAAGATTTGGAATGAATGGCAAAAACATCTAAAGAAGAATGATATTGCAATAGGACCTAGAATTCAACATGTATATGATATACTTAGACAAGAGTGTAGTCAAATAAAAGCTAAGAGACAAATTAGGAAGCAATTTTAAATGAGTTGTAAAAATATACATTTACCACAACAATATGGTTGCCATAAGAAAAATAAGCATAAGAAAATATACAAAAAGAAATATAAGTCATATAAACCCTACAAACAGCATAAGAATTTCAGTATAAGACCTTCAAGAACATATAGGAAAAGAAAATATATTCCAAAGCAATTTAGAAAAAGAAATGGCAAACCTTGAATTAGAAAATATAAAGCACCAAAAGATAAGAGTAGTTGTAAATGTTATTCATGTAGAGAAGTTGGACATATTAGACCTAAATGTCCAAAATTAGGTAAACAATCGAATGAAAAAGTATATTTGATGGAATTGTTTAAGTTAGAAGAAGATGAGGATATTCAGTCAATATACAGTTTAGATGATTTAAGTGATAATGAGAGTATTTATAGTATAGAGAGTATTAATATGATAGATACAGACTCGGAAGATTCAAGTAGCACAAATAGTGATCTAGAAGAGTATATGTGTGCATTCATAGAAGAGCAACATGAAGAAGAATGTAAATACATTAATTTAGGTTGGCCATAAAAATGTTATAAGTGTAGTAAATTAGTTGCAAATAAATACTATAATACATATTCAATATTATGTGAAAAGTGGTATAGTAATAGGTTATTAGAAGTTAATTCAGCAGAATCACAAGAAAATACTGAAATATTAGGAAATATTGTTCATAGTATAGAAAAACCAAAAAATAGTTATTTAATTACCATAAATTGTGAAATAGAATTAGCAAAAGAACATAAGATACAAACAATAGCTATGATAGATACATGGAGTACAAAGAGTGTCATAAGAGAAGAGTTAGTACCAGAAAAATACATACAAAAATTAGCAAAACCAGTGAGAATAACACAATTTGATGAGAGACCAATTTACTTAACACATTGTATAAATAATAATTTTATTAAAGTAGAAAAACAACAATTTAATTTACCATTAACATTTGTTTCACCAATAAGATCATATATCCATTCATTTTAGGTTTAAACTTTTTGAAAAGTTTACAAGGTTTTTATTTATGAACCCTACCATAACATTTTTCAAAAGAGATATTACAATAACTGAACAAAGTAATACTCTAGAAGCATACAAAAACATAAGTATAAAAGAGCCTAGTGGCCAAGATAGTTATCATTTAGAAAACTCAAAAGAAAATGATGAGCATAATAACGTAGAAGAGTTTGATGAAGACATATTTGAACATGAATATCCAATTTTAGAAGAAGGAAACCGTATAGAAATATTATAGTTAAGTAAACCAAGGAGTTTAGAAGAATTATTACAATTAGCAGAACAAACTAGAATTATAGGAGAAGACCCACAGTTACATTGGAGTAAAAATAAAATACTTGCAAAATTAGATATAATTAACCCAGATTTAACCATTAAGACAACTGATATGCCTTGTAGCCTAATAGATAAACAAGAGTTTGAGCAACAAATTGTTAAATTTAAAAGTAATTAGACCCTCAAAGTCTAGACATCGATCAACAACATTTATTGTAAGAAAACATTCAGAACTAAAGAGAGGTAAGGCTAGAATAATTTATAATTATAAGAGACTAAATAATAATACATATGAAGATAGTTATAAGTTACCAAATAAGGATGAGCTTATAAATAAAATTCAAGAGAGTAAATATTTTAGCAAATTTGATTGTAAATCGGGATTTTGGCAAATACGATTAGCAGAAGAATCAATTGAGTGGACATCTTTTACTTGTCCAGAAGGACATTTTGAGTGGCTAGTTATGCTATTTGGACTTAAAAATGCTCATTCAATCTTTCAAAGAAAGATGGATCAAATTTTCAAAAAAATATGATAATTTTTGTAGTGTTTATATAGATGATATTTTAGTACATATTAAAAATAAAAATGAACATAGGAAGCATTTAGAGATAATATTAAAAGAATTTATCAATAATGGAATTGTGATTAGCAAAAATAAAATAGCATTAGAAAAGCAAGATATAGAATTTTTAGGAATGTATATCAAGTCACGTACAATACAATTACAAGATCATATAACTAAAAAGGTGTTAGAATTTCCAGACAAATTAGAAGATAAGATACAGTTACAAGCATTTTTAGGATTGTTAAATTATGCAAGAAATTTTATCCCTGATTTAAGAAGGAAAATAGCAGTATTACATAGTAAAACTAGCAAAACAGGACAAAAATATTTTAATAGTGAAGATATTAAATTAGTTCAAAATATAAAAGAAGAAATTACTAAACTTAAACTATTAACATTACCATTAGATGATAATTACAAGATAGTTGAAACATATGCTTCATGATTAGGATGGGCAGGTATACTATACCAAAAAAAGCATAAAGAGTCACCAAAGTCTGACGAACAAGTTTGTAGATATTCATCAGGAAAATTTAGTGATGTACAGTCAAGATTACCATCAATAGATTTAGAAATTTTAGAGATAATTAATTCACTTGAAGCATTTTCTTTATTTTTACATAATAAAGTATTTACTATTAGAACAGATTGTCAAAACATAGTTTTTCATTATAATAAGATACATGCTAATAAACAGGCAGCCCGAAGATGAGTTAATTTTGTTGATTCAATTACAGGAAATGATTTTAAACCAATTTTTGAACATATAAAAGGGAATGACAATACATTAGCCAATATCTTATCAAGATTAATTTGTTGAACATGTATGGAATATCGTGGACCATCATCAGCAAATAACACAAGGTCGCAAGGCAGAAGAGCTTATTTCAATAGTATAATGATGTACCATCAACCTCCACCATTCAGTGGATTTCATAATAGCATAAGCAGATCAACATCACCACCAGTACCTACTTTCAATTTTAATGGCAATATTGTTGAAGGAATAAGAAATCTAACATTGAGATATAGGTCAAGAGCACCAGGGTTTTCTGATGGGCAACAGGTTCTCTTAGATAATTTTTGGAATATTCAAATCAAGCAACCAAACATGAGGTTCGGTCATGAAAAATTAATTAGAGCCTTGGAACAAGAGTTTGATAGTTTTAATTTTAATTTCCATCAAAACCAACATCATATTCATTCTCTTGAGCACAACCTTCAAGTCATCTCTAGAGAACACGAGTCTTTACTCAGTAAGTTTACCAAAATGAACCAAGAACTCCAAGCTCTTAGAATGAAGCAGAAGACAAGTGACACCCTGAAAAGAGAATTGAAAATAGGTTTAGAAATTGATCAGCATAATAATAAAGGAAAAGAGGTTATTGAACCAATAGAACAAGAGACTAATGAGCCTATAGAAGAGACTACGATTGAGCTTTTAGAAGAAGACATTGAAATGGAACAACATCAAAATAATGAGCAGCATCAGCATCAGCATCTGAGTGACAAAGACAAAAAAAGAAAAATATGAAATTTTTTTTAGGAATATATCTTTAGACTTAATATTAGATGATATTTTATTAGAAGAAATTTCAAAAGCAAAACTAAGAATAATGCCAACAAATATGCAAAATGAGATCCTGAGCAGAGCATCACAATCCATGAAAGAATTACAACTACAATTACAATGCGTCTTGTATCAGTCCATCTTTGATCCAAAACCAGAGATGGATATTATTACAAAGATGTATCCACCATATCTTTGTGATAGTATAGAGAATTGTATTTGTAAACCAGAGGTTAGCATAGCTGTGGCCAGGATTAATATGAGAGATTTTAGACCATGGTATTTTAGTTATGAGCATCAGAAAAAAGTATAATGTGGTAGAAATTACTCCTGCCTTACTATTAGAGTTTGGTTATCTTGATAAAATATTCATAAACTGTATTTCCCAACTAGAGTCGTTTTCTGAAAAACTTATAAAAGTAGCAGAAGATTATCTGGAAAGGTGGAAAGAAATTTGCATAAGCTTTATTAGTAGTCCTTCAGATTGGTATGTACATATGCATAAGGAGAAAGCTAGACATATAGTCATGATTAATGAAGAGTCCTTTAGACTATCCCCTATCTCCTCACATAGGTGGACTCCTTCATACAAAGATATTTTAAAATTTAGAGGGATCCAAATGTTTGCCTTAGATGAGTTTGAAGATTTTAGGTATGATATGGTACTAGTAGCAGAAGAAGAAGAGATGTATATTTACAGAAAGACAATGATCAATCATCAGTCTTATTGGAAGCTTCAAAATTTCAAAGAAGAAACAGCAGAAATGTACTGCAAGGTGAAAGAAGATAGAGAAAGAGATGCAAAGTTAGTATAAGGCGATGAACAGTGCTGGAATAATTTGACAGAAGAGGAGCTGCATAACATCGACAACATAATGGAAACATGAAGAGTTGGATGTAAATTAGCATAAGTTTAATAGCATAATGTAAAATAATGTTTTTTCAGACAAAAATGTCAACATCATTGTGAACCCCGCTGTAATGGCAGAAGAGTAAAGAAAGAAAAGAGTCTGATCCATTATGGACTTTTCACACACAAAATGTCCTTGTGATTAAGAATGAATAGTATCAGGCATTTTTCCGTTAAAACTCCCATATATATATATATATATATATATATATATTGTAAGTTTAAATAGAGACTTATATGTGTTATATAATAAATTTAATTAAAATTAAAATTAAAAAAAAAACCATCTTGTCATCCGCCTAGTCTTCTAGGCTCCTACCCGCTCCTTGACTAGCCCAACGCCTTTTAGAACCGGAACAAACCACCCATAATATTTGAGCACCTTGATGACCTTGGTATCTAACATTCAAAAGCTTACTCGTAGGTTTCAAAACTTATTGTTTCATCAGACTGTTTGACTGCAGACCTGCCTCATGTTTGGCTGCAGATCTGCCTAATGACGCGAGATCAGCGTGGTTATAGAACTTTTGTTAATTTTATCTGCCCGATTGGATTTTCTTTGCAGCTTATTTCTTTCCGATCAACAACCACATAATCATTATATCTTCTCTCTTGTTCTTCTTCAGCTCTTTCGTCATTTGTTTCAAAATCTTTGTTCTGATTCTCCGAGTCACTTCATTATATGGATCGTCGATGTTACTACTCTACTTGAATTACATACATCTTTGCACCTCCTATCGATAAATTAGTAGCATCTGTACTGTATTTTCTACAAATGCTTTTACTAATCACAACTTCAAGGCAAAAGATCGATCAATTGTAAGTAGCTGCATAACAGAACATGAACACGCATTGACAAGATGTTTTTCGTCATCTATCTAAACCTAAATCGAGCTAACTACAGATTTTCGAGAAGAAATCCGGATACATTTGCCACCATAATTGTTGAATAAATATACCAGAAAACACAGCAGAGGAAAAGATGAGGAGAAGGTTGAGTCTCAAAGAACACAAAGTGATATCTTATATAAGGATGCTTAAATTATGAATCAAGGAAAAAAGAAGAAATAATTCCTTTTCCGCCGAAATGCATACCAGGAACTCATCACCTTTCCCTATTTTATTTATTCCAAAGTAGCTAGGAGAAGACCTACGATTGATTCTCTTCTTCGACTAAATGAAGAAGCAAAAGCCATTCAATAATACTGGCTGATTTTACTTCTTGGAACATGAAAACGTCATCGGCAGATGTTTCATGCTAGAAACATCGAACATCTCCATAAACCTCTGATCCGCAACTCTAGCTTTCGCAGCTGCAAACCGCTGGTATTCGTCAAAAACAGACGTGAGGCACCATCTCTGCAATTTTCTCAAGCACCCCACCAGACAACCCGTTCGATGCTGAAAAAATACACTCTGAGTTAGCAACCATTTGGAACCGGCGATACCATGGATTACTCAAAATCAGGGAATGAATATAGGAATCCAACAGTGTATATTGTACATACCTTGCCTCGTTTGCAATGAATTAAGACAGGGTGATTCCTTACATCTGCATTTGCATACAAGTAAACTAGTGTAAGCCACAGTGCTGCAGGTCTGGTTAAGTAAGAAACTAAGTGAAATATTGTTAAGTTCGTGCAGTACCAAGGACAACTTTTAGTGCTTCACGGATTGTATCGTCCGGGATATTTACAAAAGGCTCCTGAATTCACAATTCAATTTCGGATATCAGTTCGCTGGATATGAATTCACGGTAATGAGGAACTTGATTCAACATCCATGCAATCAAAGTAATTCAAGATGTAAAATAAGGATGTGTCGACGGAAAACTAAACATAAATCTGTTTCATCGTGTCGCAAAGATTAAAAACAAGATGCCGCCCCATGGTTTAGTGTAATAACATTGGCAAAGAGACACAAACTGCTGAACATATCATAGGGCGGCATCCCATAAACACAAGGCAGGATCCATGAAACATTGTTTCAGTATACGTGACAGAAACTCGTGGCCTTCTCGCCAAGACAAAATAACTGTCATCCCATCCAAAACCAAAACCAACAAACAATACCGCACACAAAATAAATAATTTCGTTTTTAACAAAATTATATAATTATTGAATTATTGAATTTATCACACAAAAACAAGAAGAACAAAAAGGACGTCCATAATAAATGAGCCATTATGACTCATCCAACAATGCATCTTGATGACGATAATCGTGTATTAGTAAAACATGATGAATGTACATACAATCTCGCTCTATTAGTCACCTGGTGATCAAGACTCATTTATTGTTAAAATTGAAACCAAATGTTGAAATTAAAACATTAAAAGCACATCTATAATATTTCCATCCTTAATATCAAATTCAAGGTTGGTTACCATGCATTCCTTGGTTGTAACAGTGGTGGAGCCACTAATGAACCAATGGTCCCCGGGGCCATCCTAACTTTTTTTTCTTCTGTTCTAAATCAAATTCTTTTTCATTCCAGGTCAGACCTCATTTTTCTCTCCATCTCTCTTATTATGGTGCATGCTTCACTTCCCTTCCTTATTCTATTAACTTTTTTTTGGCTTTAACTTATATTTAATAATATTTCTTGCTTACCCTTTACCTCATATTCGGCTTTCTAGATTTGTGCAATATTTTTAGATCTTTCTATTGGTTTAGGGTCTTTCACTTTTTATGAAAATTACTTCAATATATCATATTATGAGTTCAAATTACCTATATATGTGAGAGACACTTCCACACACGAAATCCTGAATTCGTCACTGGTCGCCAAGTGACCACATTTATGATATATGTACTACTTGATTGATTTATTCAGTAACTCATGAATATATATTGTGTGTGTGTGAATTCTAGCCTACGAAACATTATTGATATTGTTTAGATTAAAGGCAGTCAATTTATAATGATCAATATAAGCAGAAAAAAACAGATAAAAAAAATATAAGCAGAAAATTAAACTTAAGCTTGAGGGGACGATATCCAATCCAATCGAATTGAGCAGAAAAATAGACACACCTTGTAGCCATCAATCCCAAATTGGAAGAGCTTAATCCCATTGGATTTTAGAAACTCCATATTCGCCTCTGGATACGGCTCTGGACACAAACATCTACATACATGTGTACATAATGACATTAGGAATACATAATTCAGATAGAAAAAATCAAACACTATAACAAGACATGAAAATTTGGTCAAGGGGTGACTCTACTTTATTGGAGTAAGTTCTGAGTTCAAATTTCAACGAAATCGTTATGAAATAAAGAAAATATCAAAACACTTAAATTGCATATAAAAATTCGGTCTAAAACGTTAGACTCCGCTTTATCCGAATAAATTTTGAGTTTAAATTTCATAAATGACAGTCATTAGATATAAAAATCAAACACCTGAAATTAATCATACTTTTTTTTGGGAAATGAAATTTATCAAACACTTACACACGCACATATATGTAATATATATAGCAGGAAATGAATTTGCTTACATGATGGAGCGGAGGCCTAGGGTTTGGAGAAAGGAGAAGTTGGCAGACTCCGGGAAACCCGACCTGAAAATGCCGTTATCGACCAAGGAGAAGTTGAGCGGCGGAATGAAGAGGTCGTCGGCGCAGACGTCGTCTTCGGGGGTTTGCTTTGCCGGAGATAGCTGGAAGCCTCCGCTTCCAGCGACGACTTCGATAGTTCTGCACATCTCGCTATCGCTATCGGTCTCTTGATCCTCTGGATGGTGATGATTATTGAACTCCAGTTTCATGTCAGCTTATCGAATAGCAGAATGACGGACGGGGAGAGATAGAAGCGTCGTTTTTATAGAGAGAAGGTCGGGGCTTTTGGGGATCGTATCGGATATTCTTTATAGCCTCAGTTGCTTTTTTTTTTTTTTTTCAATGCGTAGTTTCAATGGCATAACCGATTTAATACAAGTAAACCAATTAATTGATTGATCGATAATACTTATCATGTAATGACAACGTTCAATAAATATTTATTACTTGTCTAAAATTAAACCAATTGATTGACGGATGGCTACCATGTGACCTGTTTAGTTTCATCAAAGTATCTTTGCCATGGTAAATGTAATTATTTTTTAAATTAATGAAGAAAAAAAAAAAAGAGACATGGATCTAGGTGATTGAAATCATATGAAAATAGTTTCCATAGTTAAAAAAAAATCATATGAAAATAAATAAAAATACTTTCACTAAAAAAATTATTGAAAAAAATGGGCGCCACCTATGAGAGCCGTCATTCTTATTTGGGTGTCACTTATGGAAAGGGCGCATGAGCAACCTCAATTTTCTCTTTTTCCAAATAAATATAATTATCTTCTTCTTTTTTGTTATGAACATCTTAATTATTGAGTCCATTATTGATATGATCACATGATTCACATACGAGATATCAAAGAAGAATCAACCGTTGAAATTTCTTTTGTTAAATTTGTTAACTTTGTATAAACTTTTGTCTTCTTTTATGTTTATGAGCATGAACAAATAA
Source organism: Malus sylvestris (assembly GCF_916048215.2). Lineage (NCBI taxonomy): Eukaryota > Viridiplantae > Streptophyta > Magnoliopsida > Rosales > Rosaceae > Malus > Malus sylvestris. The sequence goes on from NC_062268.1 coordinate 8,594,714, forward strand.
AAAAAAAACTACAAGGAAATCATTTAACTCTCCCTCGCGAAGCCCATGGTCTCTAGATACGTATATCTTTTATACAAGTTGGCTTACTTGATAGGCGACATCAAATAGGTAAGTTAATAATGTAATCAATAAATGTGATTTGAATAGTCTTACATACGGAGTACGTCACTATGCTTATTAATTTACGTGCAGAAATAAAATTGATTATGTTGACAATACGTACATATGAGAAATTATAACAAATTATGCAACGAAACATAATTCCCCGGCCGTAACGTCTTTAACTATACAATTAGTTTCAATTGATCATCCCAATTTGGCCATTTCCCTGCATAATATTATACCATAAAACTCCAACCATATGCATCTAATTACTTGTTTAATATTCCAAATAATGCTCCAACTGAAGAATCAAGCTCCGCCTCACAAACTCAAAAGAACAAAAAGTGTTTTGCCACTTTGAATATTTTAATATCTCGTTGAAAAATAAAAAAAGAAGGCATAAAAATGGTACATTCTGAGGAATATGCTTATTTCCATGAGTGAGAGGACAAAGGTGTTCTAATATAGTGCATGGAAATGCGAGGCCCGTGCGCCACGTCCTTTACATCTCGTCGGCTTCTGTTAAATCCTACCACCAGAAGAAAAAAAGGTGTCCCAAAAAGCGGGAAAGGGATCCTTTTTTTAGAGATCCTAAAGATTTCATGATCGTGATTGATTATTGTATATCGTGCGATCAGTTTTTGTTAGGTATTATTTATATTTAATTTTAAATTTTGAAATAGTTTCTGATCGCACGATGTATGATAAACGGTCACAATAACTGGATTCTTATGATGCCCAGGAAAAGGACCGAAAAAGCGTACCAAAAAAAGTGAACCAGAAAGGCTCACTAGCGTTCTCTGATTACTCATTGCTGACTTGGCTGCCTTGCGAGGACTTTGATGCGAACTAAAACGACAGTAGAACTAAAGTCGAGATGTTATTAATCTGCTCAAATTATAATGCTTGTTGAGCAAGTGATACAATTTGGTTAGAAAATAGATTCTTATTCACTAATTTGAGTCTTAATTAATCATATTTTCTTACAGGTTGGGAGAATCAAGTAATTAAACTCTTATTAGATACTCGATTATTTTTGGTAACATGGGATAATCGATGACGTTTAGAACTTGACATGGTTAGAGGTTTTGGAGCTTTTTTAACTGAATTATTCAAGGGGTTTCCTATTTGGTCATTGCTGACATTGGACTGAGTTTTTAATTCCTATGAAAATTATAATTTGCTTTAACTTTTTCAAGCTCCCTTTCAACTTTGGACCAAATAATAGAGGCATGAATATATGAAAGTCATGGGTCATGTTGTCTAGCTGCTGACGGCATCTCATTCGACAAGACCAAATAATTTATATAAGTTGAGTGCTACAATAAGCATGTACAAACTGAAAGTCTTGATGAACTCTTTGAGTTTTTAAGATTGGGAGCTTGTTGGAATTGATTGTGTAAGAATTATTTATGTTCGTAAGTGTTTTGCTAAAAGTGTTTGCGTTGTATAATACATTGAAAGTTTTATAGAAAATTTACTCGAAAATGTTTCTTAATATTTCTTAGTATTTGACATGTAATTCTCCATAAAACACTTATATGACCCATAAACTCTAACTAATATTATGTCAAATGTCATAAAGTGTACCTAAACTTTCCAAAAGTATTCACAAACACTCTTACAAAACACAACACCACACAAAGGCATAAACATACTATCCTCACTCTTTAATTACCATAAGGCTTTTTAGCTCTGTTGATGCACAAAATCAGCGAAGACTTTGGTACAACAGAAAGTGTCAGGTTTTGTGACCTTCGCTTGGTTGCTTCGGTCACTAGTGAGGATAAGTACGTAAATGAATAGAGACAGAGAAGCAAACACAGGATGTACGTGGTTCACCCAGATTGGCTACGTCCACGGAGTAGAGGAGTTCTTATTAGTAGTGAAGGGCTTACACAAGTACAAAGGATCAAGCTCTCAATTTAGTGAGTTCTTGTGAATGATTTAACACAAAATGGCATTAGGCCATATTGTGGGGGAATGACCCCTATTTATAGAAAAACTTGTAGCTTTGTCACATTGACATGTGTCATGTTATGATTGGTTCTTGATGTCGACACGTGCTGCGCTCTGATTGGCTTCTAATCTTGACACGTGTTGAGTAGTGATTGGCCTCCTGGTCGGAGGGGAACTCTTCTGGGTCCTTGACAGTATAGCGTTGGCCGGTGCTCGGTAGTTTCGGGATTGGTCAAGTATGGTACAAACAAGCTCAAATGGTCTATGAGATTGACATAACTCCTCACTTTGGTCATTGAGATTTAAAATTGATAGAAGTGGTCTCTAAATTTGTCTACCATCAATGGTTAAACAATGACCAAAATGACAAAAATACACTCAAATTAATAATCAATAGGACAAAATGATTTGACAAAACTTGAGAATATTTTTGTTATTTGTTCTTTATTTAACGGAGATTTTTACCGAATAACCAAAATGATTAATGGTGAACAAAATCAAGGACAATTTCTATTGATTTTAAATCTCAGAGACCAAAGTGAATAATTATATCAATCTCAGAAATTATAATTAAATACAAAATTGCACTGATATTATTTCCAACTTAACTATGACGTCTAATTTTACGAGTATTAGATCCACTGTTTTACCATAAATAACATTTTATATATCACATCGCAAAACAATATTACAAACAAAATGTCCTAATAGGTTAACCCCTCTAAAAAAAGTAGGGAATTTTAACGAAAAGCTTCCGCTACTATTCACTTTAACGAAAAATCACATTTTTACACTAAAAAGTCAATCCTGATACTATTTACTTTACCCTTTATTTTATCATTATCGTTAAAACTCAAAATTATCAAACACTTTTAATTAGTTTTCCTAAAAAGGTATGACTATGACATGACATGGAAATCAATGAACATGGCACATCCCACCGGACCAATAAGATACATATATAATTGATTATCGTTATCACACCCTTAAGTAGTAGCATGCATGAAAGTGGTCACTGATCAGAAGAGTTTTTGTGGATATATATACTTCAAACTTATGTGACAAGTCTTAATCTTGATGTTCCATGCTAATAATCCACCCTATCGTTTTCGAAGGAAGATGCATGCTCAGCCAGCATGATCCAGCAGGATGAATTGTAAGTCTATTAAACTGTTATTGTTAGTACTACAAAATCGTTATCGTTTCTTGTAAAAAAAATTGAAGGAAACAAATGCCCATTGTCATCATCGATGTTATGCTTCCACTAGACATAAGGTAGCATAATTATCTAAATTGCTTTTATGTTTTATTTCAAAGTTAGTAAATTCCTTGATAATCATGGATCCTTATTTTGGAACTTCAATAAGTTATCATTTTAAAGCATTTGTCTTTTATATATGAAAAGAAAACTGATTAATCACTTACACTTTCTGTAGTATATTATGTTTATATTGCAAGGTGCTTATAGCTTAGCTTGCTAAGATTATTTATCGTTGTACTTGAGGACTTGATCAATTCGTTTTCTCCATTTCTGAATATCATTATTGCTTGTATAAAAAGAAAATCGAGTTTATACTAACATCGCCATTTTATAATTTAAAGTTTGTAATAGACAGATAACTACATGCATGAAGATGCGAAGCAATATAATATTTCTACCGTAAATATACACTTAGCATGAACATGTAACCACAAGTTTATGAGACTAGAGATTCTATGTTCAACAACTTCGACTCAGTTCCACTATCACTTGCTTAAACTATTGGCATGAAATCCAAATTTAATTGTTAATGAGTTAATGGTCCTTTTAACCATGTACCTTCCCAAATGCTCAACTTTGGTTGGTTTATATTGGACGGCCGGTGCCAAACATACTAACGATTAGGTCGGTTTTGGCACTTACCATAAATAACTTGTTTAAAATGATTAGTGCATTTGGACTTTTGCTCTGGCCAATCTATTGGTATAATTATGTTAGCTCAAATAATGGTTGCCCTTGAAATTAGGTCTAACATCCACACTAATATCTATTAACTACATTGCAAAAGATGGAGAATTGGTAAAAGGAAGATGAAGATGATAAAGAGAAAAACTAGAAAGATTGTATTGATTAAAAATGGAGAAAATGTATACAAAAGAACTTAAGGAAATGATAGCTATACAATCCCTTATATAGCCATATAACCTAATTACAATAATACCCTTCTAACTATACTAACCAATCTTATCCTTATAACAACCTACCAACACATTTCAACTAACTATATTCTTCATTACTAAGTAACCATGTCATCACTAATGACTATGGTTAATACTCCCCCCTCAAACTGAACTTGGTGTAGCCAAGTGAAGGTTGAACAAGCTAGAACGCTGAAACTGATCTGGAACTGCAAGACCAAGATGTATGCAGGGGCTGTTGTCGTTCATCAATTCTGCCATGTTGGCTATTTCTCATTTATTGGTGGTGGTGCTGTGATGGCACAGGATGTTCCAAAGTACATGATGGTTGCGGGAGAAAGAGTTGTGCTTCGTGGTCTTGGTCTGAACATACCCAACAAATTTTTGACTGTGAACTGAGAAGCCATAGTTGACACTGCCAAGAAACTAAATCTACCAAGGAGAATGACACTCCCAAGAAACTAAACTACCATGGAGAATGACACTCCAAGAAACTAAATCTACCAAGGAGAATGACACTCCAAGAAACCTAATCAGCCAAGGAGAATGACACTCCAAAGCACAACACAAATCTCAAACTTCTACTAAAAAATACCAAATAAGGAGACTGACACTCCATGAACACAAATCATACTGCAACTGAGGAGAATGAAACTCCAAATCATACTGCAACTTAGGAGAATGAAACTCCAAGATTCATAGAAAGAATGACACTTTCTTCTTTAAATCGACAAGAAAACTAATACTTGCAGAGATCAACACATCAAGACCACAGCTTCACTTCAATTAAACCTCGAAAGTACATCAAAGACCACAGCTTCAAGAAATAAGCGTTGCAGAGCACCAAACAATTCCAAATGACTGCTATCAACACTTCGATGATCTATCGCACAACCCATATACCAGAATGCATTTACCAATTCAGAAGAACCCATAACCAAAATCCCAAATCAAATTCGAGAAAAGAACCCAGATGAAGAAAATATGGGCAATTCGTCAAACACTTAGGCTGCACATAGTCTAAACGTTCTGCCATACCAGAAAACAGAGCACGGATCAAAATCACAGAAAATCGAATTCAGAAAACTGCTCTGAAAACACCACCAAGCTGAATGAAGAAGTAGATAATCAACAGTGCAAAGAAAGCAAACTCTGCTCTCAGTCACACAGAGTCTCATGCATCGTCGTCTTCCGCCAAGACCAAGTGACTCGACGGCAAGGCTGTCGTCAACAAGGCGGCTACACGACTTTCCCAAGAACGATCAACCCAACAAGAATACGACTGCCATCTGTGAGGACAATCATGTCTACCTGATGAGCTGGCTAGTTGTAGATCATAGACATCATCTCCCCTTTATCCTTTGCACTGAAGTACATTCCACGAGGGCGCCTAAACAACCCAGAATAATTTTGACATACTAATCCTACTGTAGGAATGTAGATTATGGGAGCAAAATCTTGGATGTTGTCAATAAGGGCTCGGTAGTATAAGGTCTCGTTCCTGTCATGCAATCTATTTAAAATCCTCCATTTAGCCAAGGCCACAACACCTTCTGGCTGGCCCTTAGTATTTTTCTCTAGCGACCGATAAGACTCCATGAAACAAGCATACTGCTGCTCGAACGATATGACACGAGGGGGAAGGAGATCGCAAAGTCCTAGTCGATCTCTTTCAGTCAACGGAAATCCAGTGTCCTTGTTGAACCATGGATCATGGAGAATATCGGCGTCGCGCTTGTGAACCATACAGGGGTCGGGAATCGCAGAAAACCAATGAAACACGAACCCAGAAAATTCTCACCGAGACATTATCACAAACAATTGATATGCTGGAAGAAAACCAGTAATCGAAACAAAACCTGAGAACTTGAATCTTGAAAACCCCAGGAAACCCAGGAAAAATCAACACTCTGATTTCGGAGACATCCAACAGTAATTCACGAAGACTGCCACTCCGTCGTTCCAACTGTGCACCTCTGCAAACAACCCTTGAAGACGATAACAGCGGAAGAATCAAGATCGAAGAGGTAGTAAACCTGACAGAGTCCAAGATCCCCACTTTCCAATCAGCAACGCAGAAGAGAAATTCCAGATGAAAAGCAGAAATAATCACCACCGAATCGAGATTTGCATAGCAGAAAGAAGATGAATCTCGGCACCCATAATCTTTTGACGATCCAGATTTTGTGACCGACACTCTGTTCATAGCCCAAATCTCTCACAAATCCCTAATTTCTTTTGAATTTCATATCCCCAATTTCTGAAACTATGTAGATCTTCATGAAAACCCAGGCGAATTAGTCACCATATACTGACAACCATAGCTTCTTTCTGGTAGAGATTACGCAGAATCATGGGTGAACTTCGATTTTGCTCCCCGCCAAAATTTCAGCTCTAAAGAACGGCGTGCTGAAGGGAGAAGACCGACGTCTTCCATGTGAAGGTCAAGTAGTGGTGCCGTGATGGTCTCGCCGGCTTCATCTTGAAACCCCGAGGAAAAACCCCAAAACTAAACACAACCCTCGGCGGAAAAAAAAAAAAATCCAGATCCAAAACTAAACACTCAACACTAATCAAATAAGCGAAAACAAAAGAAAATAATGAAGAAAGATAGAAAGTAATGAGAGAAGAGGAATCGACCACCAAGATCCATGGCGTGAGCCTTGGTGGCTCTGATACCATATTAACTACATTGCAAAAGATGGAGAATTGGTAAAAGGAAGATGAAGATGATAAAGAGAAAAATCAGAAAGATTGTATTGATTAAAAATGGAGAAAATGTATACAAAAGAACTTAAGGAAATGATAGCTATACAATCCCTTATATAGCCATATAACCTAATTACAATAATACCCTTCTAACTATACTAACCAATCTTATCCTTATAACAACCTACCAACACATTTCAACTAACTATATTCTTCATTACTAAGTAACCATGTCATCACTAATGACTATGGTTAATAATATCGATCGTCCGAAACCACCTTTGTTATTTTAGTTTATAGTTCTCAAATATTGCTAGCTAGCTGGACCTCTCCTTATCATTAGAGAAGATGTCAATCAAATAATTAAGAAAATGTTACATTTCCTTCCGTTGCTATCGTTTATAGAGTCAATAAAATAGATTGGATTAACTCAAAATGTCAAAGCCTTGTTTGACATTTATGATTCAATAATTTTCAAGAGGTAGCTAGTCACCAAATTCCACGAAGTATAATTCATTGGTTCATAAAATATATTAACAATTATTCTCTCACCCGTTTCATTTTGTAATATGGGGAGTAATCCAACTCTTTATGAGGGCATGCAAATTCTCTTACCTTTTCGGTATGCAACAACATTCCGTGTCCTTGTGAGTGGGGCACATGTGGCTATTAGGATTACATGAGCCAACATGCTTTGATACCATCATAAAATTAATTGACAATAGAATAACCCAACTCTTATAAGGAAATGCAAAGCCCCTTAATTTTCCATTACCAGACAACACTTTATTTCCTCATACTAAATTATCAAATTATCAATCAAGTAGACTTCGAATTTCATTTGCATATCATGCGTCAAATTGATTGTTTTACAACATACAAATGAAAAATGTTGAGTGCTAGGGATTAGGCCATCCAAATAATCCATAGTAGTTTGAGTGAGTCTGAAATTTATATATATGAATTGGGCGATCTGAGTTTGATACTCATAACACTACTGTTATAACTAATGTGAGTTTATTATATTGATATCACACTCATAAGTTTAATATCACATTCATCAGTTTAATATATTGAACTCATGAGTTCAATATATTAGTATCACATTTAAAATTTTAAGCCCACCATACATACATGATATATATATATATATATATATATATATATATATATATATAGACACATATTGTGAAATCCCATCCCCGGAATTTCACCATTTATTACGTATTTCATAATTTAAATTCATATTTCACAATTACGTTATCTTTATTAGTTAATTTTAATTCCACTAATTATAAGTTTAGTAATTAATTAGTTATCGAGTTGGAAGTTTAATAATCAATCTTTATCTTTCGTTGATAGTTTGAAGTTACAACTAGTGTTTTTAAATAGATCTTGAACCCATAAATGCATAGGCGAAAGTTGTTTGTGAGTACGAATTATAACGGTTAGTTACTGACGTTTAAAGTTGTGAACTATAGATTGTGGGAATTGTTTAATTTCCACATGTGGGCTAAAGGTTAAGTTAGTCTAATAAAAAATAAAAAATAATAAAAAAGGGGGGGGGGCAATCAGATTTTTAAGGGTAGAAAGGACCAATTAAAGGGAAAAAGGCAAAAATCCTCTCTCTCCCATTGTGAACCCGTGTGCTCCACCAGCACACTCTTCAACCGGCCAATTTCAGGCCAATTGCTCCATTTCTCATCTGATTTTCCTATCTCCTTCACCTGCAACTTGCTCAACTATCTTCTTCCTTCCATCTCCACCAGAAATCAAGGATTTTTAAGGCCTAATTCGGGTAGAAATCCGCAGGAAAACTCGGGGGTTCTCTATGTCAAATTGTCATTCCGGAGAGTATCACCTTTCACCATCACCCTTAATCAACTTCTCGTGGACCTAGGAACAAGACCCAACTAGTGGGTGGGGCGTTGGAACTCCAAGGAAGCCGAATTGAAGAACACCCACCTTAGGGTTTCAACGGGTGCGAGTCAAATTGAGGGCCTTACCGGCCAATTTGGACTCGGCCACATGTATAAAGTTTACTCTACTTGTTGAGATCTTCATTCTTGTAAAATTTGAGAATTTTTGGAAAAAGTCGATTTTCCCGATGTGTGACATTCGATTTATGAAAATGTTGTTGGTTGAGTATATTATCGATAAGGTCCACCACTTGATTATTCTAACAATTGACGATCTTACCATTGAATTGACACCCAATTTTAGTATGCTATGGTAGACATTGTTTAAGGACCTTAGGGACTTTCAAGTAAAAATCTGGCGATTGGATCTTACAGAATAAGTGACATAAGATCATGGACCCTACCTTAGAATGATGTTTTGATTTCTCATTAAATATTGTTGTGGGAGACATATGAGAGTTTTTAAGTACGTGAATTATCGAACGAAATCTAAATGTGGACTTGTACATTGTTTAGGCGGTGATAGAACGTGATGCCTTAACTCTCATGCTAGGGTGCATTAGCGCATACTCCAGGTGAGTGACCTTAACATATGTGATACTGGTGATTACCTTGTTTTCGTAATTGTTATCATGTGTGGATATGACTTGGTTATATATATATGTTTTCTATTGAATGGTTATTTTTAAAGGAAAACTAATGAAAAGGGCTTGAAAACTTTGAGTTTTAATGATAAGGACAAAATAAAGAGTAAAGTGAATAGTATCAGGATTGACTTTTTAGTGTAAAAATGTGGTTTTTCGTTAAAGTGAACAGTACCGGGTGCTTTTCGTTAAAGTTCCCTATTTTTAATGCTTAGCCATTGATTCAAGTTACGAAATGAGATTTGACGTATGTATATTGAAATATGGTATGATTTGTTTGATTGGCATGACTTGATGAAATGTGAAGGCTAGTGGTGGGCCGTTAACCCATTGTGATGGAGATTTGTTGCTTCGGTAGTGTTTCATTTCCCGCTTCATTGATCCGTTCTAAATTTAGTATTTGTGCCTTATTTCCCTTGGTTGAGCTTTTGTAAATTAAGTAACTTATGCTTGTCTCATTTCTTCGAGCCGTTATACATTATGGTTGTTGGCCTTCCACAATTCCGTTGGGTGATGGTCCGGAATCGCATTCATTAGGATTCCGTTGAGAGATGGTCCGGAATCCCTCCTACTTTTCGATTCTGTTGAATGATGGTCCAAGATCGTATCCACCTTGGGTTTCATTGAGTTTGGATAGAGATTGCTTCAAAAGTATAGACTTCGGCTGAACTATGTCACTCCAACCCTACTTTTCCTTGTGTTGTATGAGAATATGGTTGTGAGATGTTGTGATTGTTTCAAACGAATCGTTAAATGTCTAAGTGACTCCTTCGGAGTTTTCAAAGGTTTGGCATTGATTTCTCATGCATGATTTATATTCAAGGTTTATAAATAGTGATTGATGGTTGGTTTTATTATTGTATCACATACTTTGTATTATTATCACTCACACGAGCTTCGCAGCTTATCCGGGATGATGTTTGCCCCATGCACCACATCGATGGTGTAGGCACTGATCATATAGGTGACATGTTTGAGTAGACTCCGAGAAGTCCGTAGGTGGGGGTAGCAATGCGGTTATCAGAGACGTGGAGCATTAGGTTACCCTTGATTCCCTCTTGTACTTTATCTTTTGGGACTTTCTTTTGAACACTTCAAACTTGTTCTTAGTAAAGCAAAGATTATGCTTCTTTTTGGGACGTACATATTTGTAAATATCTTGTGAAGAACTTAGCCACCTTTTTTTTAGTTTGGGTTGCAGTTAAAGTATTTCATTCCGTATGGTATATCATATTCAACGAATGTTATTTTCCTTTGCCACGTGTCGATTTGCGACATATGTTGGGATCGGGATGTGACATATATATATATATATATATATATATATATATATATATATATATATATATATAAGTTCAATATTGGTAGAGCACCCCAGAAGGACGCTTGCTTGTTGAACGGGTCACAATCTGTTTGAACAAGACACGTAAACAGAGACCTAAAATATGACGAGAAGCAAATAATGCGTGTTTGTCTAAATTCGAGCATGTCCATATTTTCTCCGCATGCTAATCTTCTCGATCTTGCAAACCCTATTTATAACACATTAATAGTTCCATGTAAACAAAGATAACGTACTAATAAACAAATAATTGAATGCCCAGAAAAATACGTAAAGGCATGGTTGCGTATAGGGCTGGAAAAAAATCCTGAACTACCCGAACCCGACCGAAAAATTCCGAACCCGAAACCGAAAAATCCCGAAATAAAAAATCCCGAAAAATCCGGTAACCCATACCGAAATAATCCTGAGATTGCGGTATGGGAATTGGGAATGGGTTGCCAAATGTTCGGGAATCCCAAACCGATATATACATATATATATTTATATATATTATATATACTTGAATAAACCATAAGCGTTGGATTCGGTTGAGATTAAATCTCAACCATTGGCTAAAAGACCTCACTCTCTCTCTTATCTCTCAAATGACTCTGCGCTCTCTCTCTCTCTCACTCAGACAAACTCTCTCTAACCTCTCGGATCTCTGCGCTCTCTCATCTCCTCATCTGCTATGTCAATAGCCTCGGACTCAACACTCTCTCTAATCCCTCGAATCGTCTCTGCACTCTCTGGCCTCTGCTTTCCTCCTCATCCTCCCTTTGTCACAAACTCAACATGTCAGTCGTCGAGTCATCGACCACTACACCATATTCCAAATCCAAACTTCCACGGTTCCACCTCCAATGACCTCCAAATCGAAGCTTCTCTAATCTGAAGGTGCCAAACTTCATGAAATTATTGTACCTTGATTTGGTTTGGATTTTGAAATTGAGGATTAGGGTTTTGAGCTTTCAATTTGGGGATTTAGAATTAAAATTAAGATTTTTGTTTTGAAAATCCCCTATTTTCAGTTACTGCATGCTTGATTTCTTTGTATTTTTCTGTTTTTGAATTTTGATCGACGACTTCTTTGATCCTTGACTGTCTGATTTTTTATGGGTTGTCTGCAAATTTGGGATTAGGGGACTGAAAATTTGTTATTTGGGGATTTCATTCATTCGATCTTCCTAAATTAGGTTGATAACTTCTAACTGCATTCATTCTCGATCCCGAACCGAAAAACCGAAACAATTTCAGGATGCCCAAAATTCGGGAATACCAAAATTCTGGTATGGTTTCGGGTTTTAGAATCCTATCCCGAAGAAAGTCGGTTTAGGATTCAGGCTTTGGGTTTCAGTTCAGGATCCCGACCCGAACCAGCCCTAGTTGCGTATGGCCACTACTACAAAAGGGTGTTATAGTGTCGGTGGGTGGTGTCACTTTAATCTAACATAGTGGCGGATTAGGCAGTTGCGACACTAACTGAACATGACGTCGGATTTACCGTCGCTTATAAGCGTCATAAAATGTTTATGTCGCTTTTAAACCGACGTAAACATACATTTTAATAATTTTTAAATACTAGTGTCGCTTTTAAGCGACATAAAGTATTTTTTAAATACTGGTGTCGCTTTTAAACCGACGTAGACATACATTTTAATAATTTTTAATTACTAGTGTCGCTTTTAAGCGACATAAAGTATTTTTTAAATACTGGTGTCGCTTTTAAGCAACATAAATTATATATATATATATATATATATTAAATTAAATTTTAAAAAATTGGTGATCATTGGATTGGCTTAAATATACATACGATTCAATTTCTTAAGTGTTATACATACAAAATAAATAAATTTAAATCTACTTAATATATATATATACACACACCATTGAACTTGATTGGATACGAATTCTATGAAACAAATTTCGACAGTTATAAACGAAATATCACAATTTAACGGTTATTTTAACTTCGATTTTGATGATTTTTTACAGCTACACTCCTTGTCCCTATATCAATACAATGAATGAATTCGATCTTCAATTTAAAATATTTACATGAGTGGATACCACAAAATCTTATGTTATACTTGATGAAAATATAAATAAACTTTAAGTGTTAGTCAATCTATTGTTTTGATGGGATACGAATTCTCTGAAACAAATTTCAACGATCCCAACCGTCAAACTTGTTTGTATATACTTCGAGATCACATCAGCAAAAAATCACAAAAAAACAAACATTCAGAGATGAAGTAACGGGACAAAGCTTTTCGACAGTAATAAACGAAAAATCACGATTTAACGGTTATTTTAACTCCGATTTTGATGATTTTTTACAGCTACACTCCTTGACCCTATGTGAATACAATGAATGAATTCGATCTTCAATTTAAAATATTTACACAAGTGGATACCACAAAATCTTATGTTATACTTAATGAAAGTATAAATAAACTCTAAGTGTTAGTCAATCTATTGTTTTGATGGGATACGAATTCTCCGAAACAAATTTCAATGATCCCAACTGTCAAACTTGTTTGTATATGCTTCGAGATCACATCAGCAAAAAATCACAAAAAACAAACATTCAGAGATGAAGTAACGGAACAAAGCTTTTCGACGGTTATAAACAAAAAATCACGATTTAACGGTTATTTTAACTCCGATTTTGATGATTTTTTACAGTTACACTCCTTGACCCTATATGAATACAATGAATGAATTCGATCTTCAATTTAAAATATTTACACAAGTGGATACCACAAAATCTTATGTTATACTTAATGAAAGTATAAATAAACTTTAAGTGTTAGTCAATCTATTATTTTGATGGGATACGAATTCTCCGAAACAAATTTCAACGATCCCAACCGTCAAACTTGTTTGTATATGTTTCGAGATCACATCAGCAAAAAGTCACAAAAAACAAACATTTAGAGATCAAGTAATGGGACAAAGCTTTTTGACGGTTATAAACGAAAAATCACGATTTAACGGTTATTTTAACTCCGCTTTTGATGATTTTTTACAGCTACACTCCTTGACCCTATATGAATACAATGAATGAATTCAATCTTCAATTTGAAATATTTACACAAGTGGATACGACAAAATCTTATGTTATACTTAATGAAAGTATAAATAAACTTTAAGTGTTAGTCAATCTATTATTTTGATGGGATACGAATTCTCCGAAACAAATTTCAACGATCCCAACCGTCAAACTTATTTGTATATGCTTTGAGATCACATCAGCAAAAAATCACAAAAAACAAACATTCAGAGATCAAGTAACGAGACAAAGCTTTTCGACGGTTATAAACGAAAAATCACGATTTAACAGTTATTTTAACTCCGATTTTGATGATTTTTTACAGCTACACTCCTTGACCCTATATGAATACAATGAATGAATTCGATCTTCAATTTAAAATATTTACACAAGTGGATACCACAAAATCTTATGTTATACTTAATGAAAGTATAAATAAACTTTAAGTGTTAGTCAATCTATTGTTTTGATGGGATACGAATTCTCCGAAACAAATTTCAACGATCCCATCCGTCAAACTTGTTTGTATATGCTTCGAGATCACATCAGCAAAAAATCACAAAAAACAAACATTCAGAGATCAAGTAACGAGACAAAGCTTTTTTATGGTTATAAACGAAAAATCACGATTTAACAGTTATTTTAACTCCGATTTTGATGATTTTTTACAGCTACACTCCTTGACCCTATATGAATACAATGAATGAATTTGATCTTCAATTTAAAATATTTACACAAGTGGATACCACAAAATCTTATGTTATACTTAATGAAAGTATAAATAAACTTTAAGTGTTAGTCAATCTATTGTTTTAATGGGATACGAATTCTCCGAAACAAATTTCAACGATCCCAACCGTCAACTTGTTTGTATATGCTTCAAGATCACATCAGCAAAAAATCACAAAAAACAAACATTTAGAGATCAAGTAACGGGACAAAGCTTTTTGACGGTTATAAACGAAAAATCACGATTTAACGGTTATTTTAACTCCGATTTTGATGATTTTTTACAGCTACACTCCTTGACTCTATATGAATACAATGAATGAATTCGATCTTCAATTTAAAATATTTACACAAGTGGATACCACAAAATCTTATGTTATACTTAATGAAAGTATAAATAAACTTTAAGTGTTAGTCAATCTATTATTTTGATGAGATGTGAATTCTCCGAAACAAATTTCAACGATCCCAACCGTCAAACTTGTTTTTATATGCTTCGAGATCACATCAGCAAAAAATCACAAAAAACAAACATTCAGAGATCAAGGAACGGGGCAAAGCTTTTCGACGGTTATAAACGAAAAATCACGATTTAACGGTTATTTTAACTCCGATTTTGATGATTTTTTACAGCTACACTCCTTGACCCTATATGAATACAATGAATGAATTCGATCTTCAATTTAAAATATTTACAGAAGTGGATACCACAAAATCTTATGTTATACTTAATGAAAGTATAAATAAACTTTTAGTGTTAGTCAATCTATTGTTTTGATGGGATACAAATTCTTCGAAACAAATTTCAACGATCCCAACCGTCAAACTTGTTTGCATATGCTTCGAGATCACATCAGCAAAAAATCACAAAAAACAAACATTTAGAGATGAAGTAACGGGATAAAGCTTTTCGACGGTTATAAACGAAAAATCACGATTTAACAGTTATTTTAACTTCGATTTGGATGATTTTTTCCAGCTACACTCCTTGACCTTATATGAATACATTGAATGAACTCAATCTTCAATTTAAAATATTTGTAATAGATTAGTAGTGTATGAATTTTCTTTTATTAGGCTCTTATTTTCGAGTGTAGATGTAGTACTTATTAAACGACAAATGCGTTTTAACAATCACATTATTTATTTTTTTTTCATTTTAATTATAACATGTTTATAGTTATTCTGTCAATTTTTATTTTCATACTTATTACAGATGATCGAATTCTTGGATGATCGAATTCTTGATAATGAAAAACTTTAACTATAACATGTTTATAGTTATTATGCCATACCTAACTTGGATGATCCAATTCTTGATAATGAAAATTTCCATACAAGGGTTGGCGTGGAAGAGACTCTTTTTCTTGAATCACTACCGTTGCCTACCGAGTTCGTTAATCATGCCAATGCCGACGACGAGCTAACAGA
Source organism: Malus sylvestris (assembly GCF_916048215.2). Classification (NCBI taxonomy): domain Eukaryota; kingdom Viridiplantae; phylum Streptophyta; class Magnoliopsida; order Rosales; family Rosaceae; genus Malus; species Malus sylvestris. The sequence continues at coordinate 8,610,767 of NC_062268.1, forward strand.
TGATGATAGGGAATAAATATATTAATTATTTTATATATTAATTAGACGATGTTTCAATTCGTGTATGTAAATATCTTATCATAAAATTATATTTCTGTTTTTTATTAAGAATTATATATAAGTTATATTTTATTTATTAAAATATTATATAAGATAAAATAACTGATTATATTTTAACTTTGGTTTAAATTTGGGCGGGAATTTTCCCGGTTTGTTTTGCATGGGAAAATGGGTTGGACGAGCTCTTGCAGACTGTGTCAGAGTTGGTGTCGATTTTAACCGACGCAAACTCTCATTATTTCGACACAAAGATTCCTTATTTCGACGCTACACAAATCTATCAAGCTAACATCGGTTTTATCCGACACAACCCTGTTAGTCAAAAATATGTCAGACCTTTCAGTCAAAAACGTGTCAGGCTGCATGTAGTCAGAACTAGTGTCGGTTTGAACCGACGCAAAGTCATCATATTTCGACGCAAAGTCATCATATTTTGACGCAAAGTCATTTTTTATCAATTTGTCAGACATTGCGTCGGTTTTAACCGACGTAAGGTTTTCATAGTTCAACACAACTTGTAGCTACTGTCGGTATTAACCGACGCTATGTTTATCAGTATTTAAGCCTCGTCTTTCCCAGGACTTATGCGCTTCCATCTCTCTTATTTTTCTCCTCTGGTTTACTCCCTCTCCTTCTCCCATTTCAGCCTAACTCTTTCCTCCATTTCAGCCATACCCCTTCTCCTTCCACTAACTTTTGCTATGGATAATTCTAGTGAAGATCAATGTTCTGAGGAACTTCATTTGGAAGAGGAGGTGTTCGAAGCTGGTTCTTTTTTTACTTATTATTAATTTCAGTATTTGTTTAGTGTTTAAACTAATATTATTCTTAAATTGAAATTTTACATTTGTTTCCTGTTTTTAGTTGTTGTTTTTTCTGTATTAATAAGGTATATCTCAGCAGAGGTGCGCATCCACCCTCCTCCTGAAGTGAATCCTACAGAGTGGGCTGAGTTGGTGGAATACTGGGATGGAGAAAAAGCAAAGGTAATCGTTACATGTTTATTTCGTTATGACTTTAAATTTGTCTAATAAATTTCTGTTTTTGTTCAGGAGGTTGCTGAAAAATGTAAGATTAATCGGCAATTTAAAACAATGAACCATACTACCGGCACAAGATCTTTTGCAAGAGTGGCAAGAATTTGAATGTATTGTCCATTTTGAAGAATTGTATCGAATTTTAAATAAATGTGGTGGATGAGTTTTTGTAAATTATATGGAATGTTAGATGTAAAACATTTGTAGATTATGGCACTATTTTTCTTTTGAATTATTTTTATTATTGTTTGTTTTGGCCTATAATTGGAATATATTATTTCGATTATATAATTTTTTTTTTGTTATAATTATTTGAGAACGAATACAGAAACATATTTCGAATTTTTTTATTATTTTTATCAAAGGTAGTGTCGCTTTAAACCGTCACTAGTTTACATATTTTATTTATTTAATTGTTATCCAACGTCGCTTTAAACCGTCACTAGTTTGCATATTTTATTTATTTAATTGTTATCTAACGTCGCTTTAAACCGACGTTAAAATCAGCGTCGCTTTAAACTGACGCTGCTTAGTGGCGGATTAAGCGAACAAACCGACACTGAAGCCCTTTAGTGACGGTAGCAATGGCGTTGCTATTCTAATCCGACATTGCAGTGTTTTATGTCGGATTTTTGCCAAATTTCCGATAGAAATCGGGTTTCTTGTTGGTTTTTGGTCCACCGGTGATAGCCTATATTGTAGTAGTGGGCATCTCTGCCCACCTATGCTTTTGAAAATGAGAAATTAGGTTTTCATCCCTCTTTTTGCTACTTCATTGATTAAAATCTTACTTCTTTTCAATTTTTGATCAAGATCATTAGGTTTTAATAAACCTTATTTTTTTTAAAAAAATATTTGTACACATTTTTAATTTTGCTAAATATACCCATGCTAATTATATGTATTTATTTTATGTTTTAAACTATATCAGTAGTTATTTTTTAAAATTTGTTAATAATTATGTGGGTGCATTATTTTCTTGCTATAAGTTTGTGAAGAACAATATTACTCTAATATTTATTTTTAAGTATTTATTATATTTTTAAAATATTATTATTAGTTTAAATTTCATAATTTGTGAGAAATTAAATATATAAATGCATGAGTTAAATCTTTGAAATAATGTTAAGGACTTCGATCAAAATATTTAAATAAACAAAATTTCAATCTAACAGTTAGGTTGATTAAAGACTAGAACCAAAATAACCATTTTCAAAAAATTGGGACTGGAGAATTTGTACTGCGTGATTACTTTACGGACGTCAAGCTGGATATGGGTTGACAATGGGAAACTGGCGATGTGGCGACATTATCTTGTGAAGCAAACAATAATAAGAGAATTAGGACGGTTTCGTGAGAAATGTGACGAGTGACATTTTCTGTCTTGACTATTTTTGTAATACTTCAACAACATTTGGCTGTATGGAGGATATTTTTAATCACTCTCTCTCTCGTATTTATATGGTAACACTGTTAATTTATATAGCTGAATAAAGTAAAATTATATTTAAATATATGAAGAAAAATGTTAGAAAGATCATATATTTAGATCACATGATGTGCCACCATTATAAATAAGCTTGTTAATCAATCACTTAATTAATAATACAATCATCAACATTCGCATAACATGGTTTACAAAATATGGTTTAAATTGATATTCTGATGATAATACAAAACATTATATTGTTTATTTAGAGGATATCACCCCTTAATATTTTATAAACACATATTACTCTCACAAGTCACACGTGGGTACTAGAAGTCTGAGTCAAATATATACGTTTGAAAAATTAGAACTTATTACTTATTATTACTAGTCATATTTTATGAACATGTATTACTCTCACAAGTCACACGTGGGTACTAAAAGTCTGAGTCAAAGATATACACGTTGGAAAGAATCTTATGCGAAAGTCAAGTTCTCAAAACAATTCAAGTGAATATTAAAACCTCATTAGTTACCTCATTAACTATTAAGTGCATGTTAAAATCTCATTAGTTGCGTCAATAACTATCAATTGCATATTAACTATCAAGTCCATACGTGGAAAGAATCTTATGGAATGATTGCCCGGTCATTGTTTGAATGAGGCACGCAAGTCTTTTCATGTGAATTATGGCACAGCTGCACAAGGTTGGAAGACCAGCCTGCACAATTTTTTCCTCTTGGATTGCTGGCACCGGCAGGGGCCCATATCAAATTGCTAGATTTAAACTCAATTCCTTAAGCAAGTTTTACGTAAACAAACCACCCACCCCCCCCCCCCCAAAAAAAAACAAAAAAAACGTTTTATTTAAGCTCCTTTGACTAATATACCATCCAGGATAAACTTCATTTTTTGTGTGATACAAATAAATAATATAAATCTTCATTCCCAGCAATGGGAGAGCTGAACGCGATGTTGGATGAGAGTGATGAGGTGGGGTGAGAGCAGAACAAATTACTTTAACGATTAGGAGGTTTTTGATAAATAGTTTTTATTTCTTTTCCTGCCTTTAGTACAAACAGCTGAGGCATTGCTGTCGTCACATCTACATATGTGGTCTTAGCTTATATTATGTGACGAATGCTATATTTTCGTCATCTTATTGAAATTTATTGGACAGTAACTTTTCCCGCACAATATGTATGAGGAATTTAAAATGTTTATATGATGAATAGAATTCCGTCATCTAAGTCATGTTTTCTTGTAGTGAAAGCTTTATAGTTGATAGGCACTTTCATGTTAAGTTCTTCTTTAACTATTTTTTCCCCCTTTTTGTTCGTGCTATTCTACCTTATATGGAAGAATAATTTGTACTGAAATTTATCATGGTGATTACCTTAATTACAGGTAATAATTTGTACTGAAATTTGTCATGGTGATTACCTTAATTACAGGTAATAATTTGTACTGAAATTTGTCTTGAAATTTGTCAAGTGCTTATCTATCTTTGGCTTAGTATATAATTGTTTTGATATCTTTATTGAAGGTAGATGGTGATATTTTCATACTTATAATTGTTTCGTATCTCTTGTATAGGTAACTGAATATGTTAAGTCGATATTTTCATACTTATAATTGTTTTGTATCTCTTGTATAGGTAACTGAATATGTTAAGCCGATATTTTCGTAGATATAGAATTGTAATATATGTTATTTCTGTTGTAGGCATAATTTACTGAACAATTATGGAGGTCTTAGAGAGATGAGTGCGGCAATAGTAGAGAGAACAGAGAGATGTGTAATTGTGAGGTATGTTCTATTCCATCCCATTGTGCCTTTATTTATAATAGTAGGGAAGGTTAACTCCTAATAGGAATATTAGAGATATTCGTAGATCTACTAGGATTTACACAATCACATTCCTAATCTAATAAGCTTACAACACTCCCCCCTTGAGTGTGTAAATATTCAAGTTGTCACATCCCGGCCCGGGGCGGACCACTTCCCGGGCACGCTCCACCACCGTAGCACGATATTGTCCGCTTTGGGCCCCGACTACGCCCTCACGGTTTTGTTTATGGGAACTCACGAGCAACTTCCCAGTGGGTCACCCATCCTGGGAGTGCTCTGGCCTCCTTCTCGCTTAACTTCGGAGTTCCTACGGAACCCGAAGCCAGTGAGCTCCCAAAAGGCCTCGTGCTTGGTAGAGATGAGAATATACATTTAAGGATCACTCCCCTGGGCGATGCGGGATGTTACACAAGTAAATGACGCATTAGGTATTCAGTGATGAAGTAAGTATAGTTGATGAAGTCGTTGGCACAATGAGCGAATGCGAGTCTCAAATTAACGAAAGAATGCATAAAAAGGTAAAACTCACAAAACCTCGCTATGGTAAAACCCAAGGTAGGAGAAAAACCCATAGACTAAGGAGAAAAGTGAGAAGTTGCATTAAGTCAAAACTATATGTCTTTTGGACGCAAGTAGAAGAGCTCACAAGGGTACAATCAGCTCAGGATGGTTGCCTTATCAAAAACTAGTTAGGTAGCAAAAACCCAGTGGAAAAAATGCTCCTAATCGTAGGGAAAAAGAGTACATTATGATCAAGTGAGTATACTTCTGGATACTCTCCCCCTGAGTTTGACAGAACTTCCAAATGAGAACTACAAGCATTGCATATGATAGTTAGGCATACCAATTCCTCAGACAAGCTTCTGGAAGGTAAACTTCGATAGTGACGTCGTGTAGAGGTCAGCAAGATTGTTTAGGATCGGCTTGCATGACTTCAATCTCCTGATGTTTTGCTGATGTGATGTAGACGTAATATGTCTTGGTGTTGACTTCGTTGATGTATCATGTCTTGCTCGGGTGGATACATGCGACATATTTTTCACGGATTGTCGTCGGGACTCAATGATAGATGAAAACAACAAGAACTTTGAATATGCTCAACAAGAACTCCTAACTATGTCTCACTTATGGCGTAGTGAAGTGAGGTGAGCCTCGAAACAATTCGAAGATTTCGCAACTAAGGTCATATCGTGGACGTCCAAGATTTTGCAATATTTCTAACGGTAAAGACATAACTGTGGAGCCAAAAATAATCACAAGACGACACGTGGATTTTTGGGTAAAAATGACAAAATTATCCTTGAGGCACATCAGATTTCCTACGCGCGAGCAGCGGACAATCATCCCTCAATCAAGTCAAAAGTGCCCAAAAAGGTAATAAATTCAAAATTATTTCATCCATCCTCATCTTATATTCCCTACAAGGTAATTATTCCATAACCTTCAAAACATCCCTTATAAATTGAGTTAATTGGCCAATTAATGGATTAATTACCTAATTAATCCATTAATTGCCAAATAAATCACCCATTACACTAAAAAATTACCCAAAAGGCCGGCCACTCTATCTCCCAAGAGGGCCGACTATGCTCTATATATTGAACCCCATTTTCTCTAAAAAGCGAAGTCCACACTCTTGCAAAATTCCAAAAACTCTCTACACTTTTCTCTCTAAATTCTAAATTTGGTATCAGAGGTTCTTCAGCCAAAGCCCCTTCATCGTGGGTGCGTGAGGCCCTTGGCCTTGACCCTAAAGTGTTAATTGTTTTGTAGGTGCAATTTTGTCTAAGATCAAGAAGGAAGAAATTTGCATCCACAATAACCATTTGGGGATTTTGCCTTGTGCGGGTTTGATAAGTAACATGCGTCAGCATAACAATAAGGCAAGCATCATTCCGAGGATCAAGGTGGTTGGATTCGCTCTAGATGCGTTGGGATTTGCCCAAATTCATAGTACCTTTAGAGTACGTCTTTAATACTAATTCAATGGTTGTGTGTAGGCGTGGTGTTGCATCTTTACCAATAGATCAACAACGAAGGAGATGTCATGTCTAATACAATGAGCTAAGTACAACGAAGCACAAAGTTGAACTTAGATATGGAATTTCATATTCCATAACCTCTTCAAGGGTCTCATTTGCATATAACATATGGACGATCAAAGGTGTACTCAAAGGTAACACCTTAGGGGTGTAGTTTGACTGGTAGACCAAAATACCGTCAGAACAATGCTTCATCTTCAGGTCAAGGCATAAATGAGTTTTCCCAAGATCCTTCATCTCAAATTTCATCTTCAGGTGTGACGCAGTTTTCTCAAGCTTTTTCAGAGTCTTAGTGAGATTCATGTTAACGACATAAACTGTAACTCTAGCAATTCAGAATAAGACTTCATAGTTTAACACGCAAAGGCATAATTCATCCATGACTGATCCAATAATCACTTAGACGGGTATACCATATCTGTCGGATTGTAAGTGAACGCCTCAAACAAGTTAAGAGGGTGTTCCGTTGTTTTGGAACTATTTGAACCAGTCTATGTAATTCTTCATGAACTTACATGTAAATCTCTGACCCTCATCGAATTTGTTTTTTCTTTTTCAAGATACATCATAATCAAGTCCGTAGTAAGCACAAAGCAAGTGAATCAACCACATTCCAATTCTTAGTAAAAACCTTTCAATCATCCTTGAAGTGTAGTGTGTGCGATAACCATGCCAATGCAATTATAAGCTTCTTAAATTCATCATATGCAAACAAGTAACATCCTTACCGGGCATACACTCATTCACTCATATTTATGGGTAATGTGTTTCACTCAAGTGATCTCAATCAAACATGCTGCCTTATGCTTGCTTGTCAACCTACCTCGCTATTAATATCATGTAATTACTTGAATCTATAGGACTTTAGTTGGGTTGTAATGGGGGTAAGGGTGATAGGCTAATGAAAGAAAGGATATGGAAACCAAAATTTTTGAGAAAGTACACATTAGTAGTTTTCCAACACCAATATCACACCCACTCAAATTGAAAGCAAACAACATAACCCGTAGCACTTGCTTCTCCCCATCTCAACTTCAAATGGAAATTTATATTTTGCATCCAAAGACTATTCCTCTAAAATATACAACTGCATTCTCCAACTTTACTTATGATAACATTGAAACTTAGGAATAAAAGTAAGCTTCTGCAGACACATCTTCAACGTATCAACACTCTCCAAAAAAAATTTCTTTCTTTTGAATGAAATGAATGAAGCTCATACAACTTAATGACAACAGCCTGTAGATTTTTAACCCTTTTTTTTTTTTTTAATCATGCTCAAATCTACAAAGCTACATTCCCTTCAAATTCACATTTCATTGTAATACACATGCTCCATCCATTTTTGTAGATAAATGAAACTCCCAAAAACATAACCTATGTAATACTTTCTTAAAACAACAAGGGATTGGTATATGTATATGGGCTCAACTCCAATATCGGACCATGATAGGGAGATGTGGTTAACAAAGAAATGGTTTAGTTAAAGGCTCAACGGGCTACTAAGGATAAACATAGCATATAAGGTAGGCATGAAAGGCTCAAACGATCCAAAAATAGCCTATATCACTTCCAAGTTATTACATGAATTAATGAATGATTCGAGAGGCATAAAGCAAGTTCTAGAGATACATGTAAGAATGAGATCATACACACGAGAATAAATGTAATTGATGCATGATAGTTCAACCATAGAATAGGTTCAAAAGCTCACAAGGATTACATTAAGTCACTATATTCACATATGAAGTGTTAAACCATGCTTTAGTTTCACATCAACAAGGCTATGTGCATTCAGTTTTCTAAGGATGATCGAACTTGTACAAAGCTAACAAAAGAATAAAGAGATTCACTTAAAACATGCTTACGACTTTCTCAATAACCATGGTTCGAATTGAATTCAATTTCATCATTAGGTCAGGAAACTAACAAAAATCTCACTGAAAACAAGAAATAAAAACAAAAATCTTTTTGGATTTTTCAAAGTTTCTGATTTTTTATAAAAAAATTTTTCTAACCAAAATACTAACTAAAAGTAAATAATTAAAAAGGAAGGATCCAGCCAGTTAAAAGCAACATGCTTATTTCAAATGAAACACTCACACTAATCAAATTTTCTTCAACCAGGGCTTAAAAATCTCACTCATACCCCTAAACTTGGATGAGACATTGTCCTCAATGTCTAGAAATAAGGTACTTAAAAAGAAGAAAGGGAAGATGAATGAGTAATATCACTTGGACAGAGAAACTCCCTTAGTTTATGCTTCACATGGCAGCCATGGTGTTCAATGCAGTAACCACCCCCAAACTTAAACATTCATGGTCTCAATCATTGTTATGTGGCTGCTAGATGTCCCTACACCAACATAAATCTGTCAGCAAGTAGTAGAACAAAGAAGGCAGGAAACAAATATCAAAACTGAATTAAATAAAACAAATAAAAAGGATGATAAAAGCATGGGTTGCCTCCTATGGAGCACTAAATTTATAGTCTTCAGCCGGACTATATGATGTTTATGTTGAATCTCGAAGCGAGGTCACCGTCTTCATGGTATCAAAATTTGTTTCCACATACGGCTTCAATCTTTGACCATTAACCTTGAATATGCTTCTCGACTCCAAATTCTGAATTTCCACCATGCCATATGGATAAATTTGCACTACCATGAAAAGACCATACCACCGAGAACAAAGCTTTCCAGGAAACAACTTTAATCTGGAATTGTACAGTAACACCTTCTGTCAGACATGAAATTCTTTTCACAGAATGTTCTGATCATGCCACTTCTTAGTTCTTTCTTTATAGATCTTGGCATTTTCATATGCATTGTTCCAGAATTCTTCCATCTGATTAAGTTGTAACAATTTCTCTGCAGCGCTTCCATGTCAAAATTCAGTGTCTTGATTGCCCAGAAAGCCTTGTGTTCCAGCTCAACCGGTAAGTGACATGCTTTACCAAAAACAAGCCGATATGGAGACATGCTAATTGGAGTTTTGAAAGCAGTGCAATATGCCCATAAAGCATCGTCTAACTTCTTCGACCAATCTTTTCTCGAAGCACTCACAGTCTTCTCTAGAATCTTCTTGATTTCCTCGATTTGAAATTTCTATTTGTCTGCTTGTTTGAGGGTGATAAGGTGTAGCAACCTTATGCGTGATTCTATACTTTGCCAAGAAAGCTTCAAATTGCTTGTTACAAAAGTGAGTTCCTCTATCACTAATAATTGCACAAGGGGTCCCAAATCGTGTAAATATATTAGCCTTCAGAAATCGGAGAACAACCCGGGCATCATTAGTAGGAACGGCTACAACTTCCACCCATTTCGACACATAATCAACTGCTACCAATATATACTTGTTCAAGAAAGAAGAAGGAAATGGCCCCATAAAATCAATTCCCTACACATCGAAGAGTTCAACTTCTAGAATATTATTAAGAGGCATCTGATTTCTACGAGAAATATTTCCGATCCTTTGACAACGATCACAAGAGGTAACCAAAACATGTGAATCTTGAATAAATAGGGCCAAAAGAACCCGGATTAGAGAACCTTTGCTGCTGTTTTTTAGGCATCAAAATGTCCCCCACAAGTAAGAGAGTGACAATGATTGAGAATGCTGATTTGCTCATCTTCGACAACACATCTACAAATCACTTAATCTGGATAATGTTTATACAAGTACGAATCATCCCAGAAATAGTGCTTGACCATGGAGAGAAATTTCTTCTTTTGTTGAAAACTCAAATCTTTCAGAACCACACCACTAGCCAAGTAATTTACAAAATCAGCATACCATAAGACTTCTCCATGTTGGGCAGCAAACAAATGTTCATCTGGAAAAGTTTCATTGGGCGGTATAGTTGATTCTGCCTTACCATCTTGAATAAGACTTGACAAGTGGTCTGCCACCATATTTTTGGACCATTTTTTGTCTTTAATCTCGAGATCAAACTCTTGAAGAAGAAGAAGAACCCATCTGATCAGCCTCGATTTTGCATCTTTTTAGACATCAAATACCTCAAGGCTGCATGATCTGTGTATACAATAACCTTCGAACAAACAAGATAGGACCGGAATTTATCAAGTGCAAATACTACAACAAGCATTTCCTTCTCTGTGGTGGAATAATTGAGTTGCGCATCGTTTAAGGTGCAGCTTGCATAGTAAATAACATACGGAAGTTTGTCTTTTCGCTGCCCCAAAATAGCTTATATGGCATAATCCCTTGCATCACACATCAGTTCAAATAGAAGGCTCCAATCGGGTGCTGTCATAAGAGGGGCTGAAGTGAGCAGAGTCTTCAAAGTGTTAAAAGCTGACAAGCATTCAGAATCGAACTCAAACACAACATCTTTTTTAGAAGATCACTAAGAGGCTTGGTTATTTGAGAAATCCTTGATAAATCTTCGATAGAAACCAAGGAAACTTTGAACTCCTTTCACTAAAGTTGGTGGTAGAAGCTTTACAATCAACTCAACCTTCGCTCTATCAACCTCAATACCCTTTGCTGAAATTTTATGCTCCAAGACTACGCCTTCTTGCACCATGAAGTGGCATTTTTCCTAATTCAACACCAAATTAGTCTCTTGGCATTTTTCAGTACTAGTGCCAAATTGTGAAGACAATTATCAAATGAAGACCCAAGAACAGAGAAGTCATCCATGAATACTTCTATAAAATGCTCCACCATATCAGAAAATATACTCATCATACACCTTTGAAAAGTAGCCGGTGCATTACATAATCTGAACGGCATCATTCTATATGCAAAAGTACCAAATAGGCAGGTAAAAGTGGTTTTTTTTCTGTCTTCGGGAGCAATAACAATCTTATTATATCCCGAGTATCCATCAAGAAAGTAATAAAATGCATGGCCAGCAAGTCGTTCTAGCATATGATCAATGAATGGAAGTGTCATTTTTTGCCTTATGGGCAACAACTCTTTAGTATCACTTTTGACCACCGTCGTGTCTTCTTTCTTCGGAACAATGTGAAGTGGACTTAACCATCCGCTATCGGATATTGGGTAGATGACCCTAACGTCCAAAAGATTGAGAACTTCTTCACGAACAACTTCCTTCATAAGCAGGTTGAGTCTTATTTGAGCCTTAATGGTAGGCTTGTTGTTTTCTTCAAGAAAGATTCTATGCATGCGAACCATTGGGCTGATTCCCTTTATATTTGCTATAGTCCATCTCAGCGCCATTTTATACTATCTCAGTAACCAAAGTAATTTTTCCTCTTCAAATGGACTTCAACTTGCAGCAATTATGACAGGTAAGGTATCAACAGCCCCTAAATAAGCGTACTTCAGATTTTTCGGCAATTGTGTCAACTCTAACTTAGGTGCAACTTTAATAGATGGCTGAATTTTCTTTGGCACTGGTCCTAAAGCCTCAAAATAATGTCTCCGATGTTGATTGTGTACATGGGCATAATCTAACATTGCTGAAATAGCAACTACATCTTTGTTCATTTCACTGCTCAATTCAGAATGAACCAAGCATGCCTTCAAATGATCATTCGGATGTTGCTCTATATATTTCAGATTCATTAGTTCTTCCAATGGTTCAACTTAAAAGTATCTTTCAGAATCACTTGGATATTTCATAGCCTCAAAGACCTTGAACACCATTTCCTTGCCTTGAACTCTCAAAATGAAGAGACCTTTTTGGACGTCGATAAGAGTTCCAGCAGTAGCCATAAATGGACGGCCCAAATGATTGGAATTTCTCGATCCTCCTCCATGTCAAGTACTGAGAAATCAGCCGGTAGAATAAATTGATCAACTCAAACTAGAACATCTTCAATGATTCCTCTTGGATATGTAATCGAATGATCAACGAGTTGTAAAGATACTAAAGTTGACTTCATTTCTCCAAGACCAAGCTGTTTAAAAATAGTAAATGGCATCAAATTAACAATGGCTCCTAAATCAAACAAAGCTTTTTCAAGGGAAAATTTTCCAATTGTACAAGGAATAATAAAACTCCCTGGATCTTTTAACTTTGGGGGAAACTTTTGCTGCAAAATGACACTGCACTCTTCTGATAACATCACTTTTTCGTGTTCCACAAACCTTTTCTTGTTGGTGCATATGTCCTTCAAGAATTTTGCATAACTCGGAATTTGCTTCACTGCATCAAGCAAAGGAATGTTAAAATGTACCATTTTAAATAAATCTAAAATTTCAAAAAAGTTCTTGTCTTTCTTAGCCCTTTGCAAACGCTGAGGATATGGAACAAGTGGTGAATAAATATTTTCTTATGCTAGCTCCTCATATGGCAATGTGAGTGAATCATTCTCAAGTTCTTCGATCTTCTTTTCTTCCTTTGCACCCTCGGTTTCTATGATCTTTCCACTCCTTAATGTAATAGCCTTAATGTGCTTTTGGTTTTTCGGATTCACTTTCGGCTGACTTGGAAATTTCCCAATTTATCTTTCATTCAACGCACTAGCAATCTGACCAACTTGAACTCCCAGCTTCCCAATTGAAGCTTGCTGATTTTGGAGTGTTGTCTAAGTTGCTTGAATGAAGTTATTTGTGTTTGTAGCAAGTTGAGCTATCAAGTCTTCCACTGATGTCTTATTTTCTTGTGGTTGGAAATTCATAGGAGGCAACCTAGCTGGAGGATTCATAACATTCAAATTGTTATTCCATTGAAGATTTGGATGAAAATGCCAACCTGGATTGTAAGTGTTCGAATATGGGTTATTCAACTGATGAGAAAAATCGTTCACTTAATTTGCTTGCTCTTGCATATACTCCGGAAAAGAACCAATGTTCGGACACTCAATACTTGCATGTATACCTGCACATATGTCATAAACCACATCAAAAGACTTCACAAATTTAACGGTCATCAAATTATCAAACTTTTTATTTAAGTTAGAAATTTGTGCAGCCATGGTAGACATTACGTCAATCTCGTGCACTCCAACACCTTTGAATGGTCCTCTTTCCACTCGCCACTGTTGAGAATGAGTAGCTAATGTCTTGAAAAGTGCGGATGCCTCAACAACTGTCTTTGTCATTAAAGCTCATCCACTAGCGGCATCAATCATTCTCTTATTTTCGGGAGTTAATCCTTGATAAAATTATTGCAGCTGCAACCATTCTGGTAAGCCATGATGAGGACACTTCATCAATAAGTCTCAGAACCTCACCCAACTTTCATAAAAAGCTTCAGAATCAAATTATGCGAAAGTCATGATTTCATTCCGCAACTTAGAAGTCTTCGAATGAGGGAAAAAATCTTTGAAGGAATTGATTTGCCAACTCATCCCAAGTTGTTATAGAATCAGCAGGCAGAGAGTTAAACCAAGACTTTCCCTTGTCTTTGAGTGAAAATGGAAACAATCGCAATCTGATAGCATCGTTAGTTGCCCCATGGATCTTCAAAGTTTCACATATCTCGACAAAGTCACTAATATGTAAATTTGGATCTTCAGTAGTAAGACCATAAAATGATGGCAACATCTGGATGATAGACGACTTCTGTTTATACCATATTTGAGGCCTCGTATTTAGATCTCGTACAAATACTCAAATGACTTAAATGTAATTATGTGATAAAGGAATAGGGCAAATATGTAATAAGTGATGAGTCCTTATTCTATAAAAGGACCCCTCACCCTCACAATTAGGGGATGACCATTTCTTAAAGCTTATTCATCCTCTCAAAGCTCTCACATTACAGAGCTCCCTCACTCCCCTCACCTCTCAAATAAATACATAATCAGTGTGGACGTAGCCCAAACCTTGGGGTGAATCACGATACATCTTGTGTTATTTACATTACATGTAGATTCACGGTCAGATTTACGTTGTTCCAAGACCTCCGGTTTTGTGCATCAACATTTGGCGCCGTCTGTGGGAAATGACACGAAAAGTTATGTCAGTTTTCTCTCAATTTTTCACCTCTACCATGAATCTGCAAAACCTTCAAAAACCCAGAAGCCAAAAATCAAATTCATGGAGAAATCATCTTTTACTCTGTCCACTCCAAGATCCCCACGTTTTCTCCCTTTCCAATCATCCCAATCCATCTTCTTATCCAGCAATGACACCACCGCTTTGTCCTTCAGCAAAACCACTATCAATGGCAGTGCTTTGGTTCTTAGCAGAAGCAAAACGAGAATCGAGAGAGCCCAGAAGAGTATGACGTGTAACGCTCTGTTTGGTCTGGGGATACCGGAGCTTGTGGTTATAGTTGGTGTGGTGGCTCTGATTTTTGGGATCAAGAAGTTGCCTGAAGTGGGGAATCCCATTTTTGTTCAGCTCTTTTTCTCCGACCCCAACTCTGCCGGTCTATTGACTCCTCTCCACCACACGCATTCTAGCAAACAATTCACCGGAAAAGTTTGAATCCTCTCCATCGACGCCGTCGAAGCCACCGATGGTATTCTCACCACCAACACTCTCGCGCACCTTGAGTCCTCTCTCCGCCGCAAGTCCGGTGATCCTAAAGCTACCATCTCTGACTTCTTCGATGTCATTTCAGGGTCAGGTGCCGGAGGCATTCTCGCAGCCCTCATCTTCACCTGGGGATTGAAAGACGGGTCGACCTGACCCATGTTCACCACCAAAGACGCCCCTTTGTCATCGTCCTCATCCGCCAGTCAAGTTCTTTACACTAGGCTTCGTATCCCGACTTCAACCGCTCCCAAGCGCTTTTTTCTGTCAAAGCCAGTGGCTTTACCCTTCTCCACAATTTCAATGCTTTAACCATCGCAGATGTGTATGGGGAGGGGACATTGTACAAAGAGTTCTGTTTGAACATTGACGATCAAGAGCAAAGCTTGAACATCACATTTACTCCAACCAGAGCAGCAAACCCAGTATAAAGTTTGTTGAAGCATAAAGTTTGTTTATACCATCTTGGTATTGTGATGAAGTATGCGGTTGGTGGAGAGCTCTTTGAGCGAATCTGCAATGCAGGAAGGTTCAGTGAAGATGAGTGTGTGTAGTCCAGTCTGGTTGAAGAGTAGCAGCAAAGCTGCCATGGCAACCACCACTTGCTTCCTCTCTGTCATCATCCTCGATTGCAACAAGCAGGTTAGATATGGCTTTCTTTAATCATCCATCTTTTGAAAACTGTATAAAGACAGAAAGAGGTGCAGTAAATGGAGAAAGCAAAACAGAAAAATCAGAGAATGAGCGAGGAGAGCACATGGGTCATGCACTTTCTTACCCACCACGTGAAGGCAAAATCTAGTCTAGTTGACAGTGAGCCTTGAAAAGAGGGAAAGTCCTGCCGACAAAAAATTAGAGGAGGAGCGAGGAGAGCACATGAGAAACAAAAGCAAAAGAGGAAACAAAACAAAAGCAAAGCAGAAAAGAAAAGAGAAAGCAAAAGCAAAGAATGATGTGATTTGCTTTTATTGTTTTTGTATGATGTAATTTCTTATATTTCCGGAGACATCTGTGTAAACCCCATCATAGGGTAATAAAAATAAATAAAAAATAAAAAATAAAAACGGCAAAGCCCAAAACAAATGGGCTGACATGTTGTGGAGGGCGAAAGCCCATAAGCCCGAAATAGCACTAACCAGGTAATCAAAAGTATGCCCAGTACTCCAAAATTATTCGGCAACCTGCCACTATTACCACCAACTAGGTGATAAAATGTATAACCCATACTCTAATATCATTTGGTAATTAGCCATTCATGTCACCGACCAGGTGATGAAATGTACAACCCGTACTCTCCTTCATGCCACCAACCAGGTGATCAAAAGTACGCCCAGTACTCCAAATTATACATGATCATTACTCATGTCATTCATACATAAACATTCATGAGCATCACTCATGGCAATCATACATAAACATTCATGACCATTATTCATGTCAACATTCATGAGCATCACCCATGTTAACATTCATGAGCATCACTCATGACAACATCCATGAGCATCACTCATGTCAATCAACATAAACATTCATGAGCATCATTCATGTTAATCAGCTTCAAAAGCTTCATTTACAGAGCTCTAGCTTCAAAAGCTTCATTTACAAAAGCTCCAGCTTCAAAAGCTTCATTTACAGAGCTCTAACTTCAAAGTTTCACCTACAAAGCTTCAGTGCAGGGTATACAAATACCGCATCCGAACAACCACCACTTCGGCCTATACATGGATTCAATTTGAAGTCTCCAACTAACAGACTCTATTGACCGAAAACTTAGGGGACTACATTATGTACCATATATTGGGCCTCAACTGGGCCTCATGAAAAATACTTGGGGGACTCTAGCCCATCATTCATGTATTGAGGAGCGAGCCCTTATTCTATAAAAGGGATTCCCTCACCACCATTAGAGAGCATCAAACTCTAGCCCATATTTATGTATTGAGGAGCGAGCCCTTATTCTATAAAAGGGACTCCCTCACCATCATTAGAGAGCATCACTGCCTACTGAGCAACCGCCTCGCCTCTAGCATCAACTCTAGCCCATCATTTATGTATTGAGGAACGAGCCCTTATTCTATAAAATGGACTCACTCACCTTCAAACGCCACAAGCCGAGCTAACCAAGGCAACATAAGCCACAAGCCGAGCAGCCTTGCAACATGTGCTACTTCTAGTTAAGCATCATTTCAGATTGGGCACCACCTCATGTCGAACATCAGTTCAAGACAACATCTAGTTACTTCGGCCCACACATGGACTGAATTTCAAGTCTCCAGCCAAAAGACTCTCTTGACTGAAGACTTGGGGGACTACTGTTTATACCATATTTAGGGCCTCATATTTAGATCTCGTACAAATACTTGAGGGACTTAAATGTAATTATGTGATAAAGGAAAGGGTAAATATGTAATAAGTGATGAGTCCTTATTCTATAAAAGGACCCATCACCCTCATAATTAGGGGAATGCCATTTCTTAAGGCTCATTCGTCCTCTCAAAGCTCTCACAGTACAGAGCTCCCTCACTCCCCTCACCTCTCAGATAAATACATAATCAGTGTGGACGTAGCCCAAACCTTGAGGTGAACCACGATGCATCTTGTGTTATTTACATTACTTGCAGATTCACGGTCGGATTTACGTTGTTCCAAGACCTCCGGTTTTGTACATCAACAACTTCAACTCAAACTGATTAGTCATTATTTATGGGCGCACAATGCAAGACGATGTGGCTCCAACAGTAGAAGCCAAATCCATAAGGGCACGATTTTCATTTGGGTTTTGAAGTAGTTAGTTCTTGCTTCTTTTGCTTCCTTAGTAGGTGTCGAAACGTCCTGTCAATTTCGGGATTATATGGCACAAGCTCAAGACTTCTAGAACGACGACCGTGCATGAACTTCACAATAATGCCTGAAAACGAAAAAAAAACAAAAATTAAAAAAAAAACAAAAACACGTAGCAATTGAAATAAGAAATTGATAGAATTAAATTTCAATTCTAGGTAGCAACCGAAATTAGTCCAACTTAGTTCCAAATTTTTTGCTCACAAGTGTACAAATCATTCAATAGTATAGAAATCAAGCACTTAATATCGTCATTCAGAAAATTATTTAACTCTCATCAGCTAACTTAAATCCAATTAAAACGAAGTAAAATTAGCAAAGATTGATGAAAGATGGATTTGAGAATTGAAACTAATTGTAAAAACAAATGAAAATAAGAAAGTTTGATCACAATGCAAAAAGTGGTAGCCAAGTACACAAATTGTAATTCAGTCGAATAAAATGCTAGAGCATCTGACTCACCATAACCAATCCAAATTATTTTCTGCAATGAACTATTAACAAGTACTCAACCTCATTGATAGTCAAATCTCCCTAATACATGTAATATCTATGGCATCTAGACTATTACGTATATCCCAATATGCAACCATCCATGGCATCTAGAATAGTTTAACATAATGAAACTCAATACGATCAGTGGAAAATTATATAAAGACTACACAAATCCTAGAGTATGGCATCTACTACTAGGTAATTCATGGTATCTATTTGCAAGAAGCTATCACTCAAGTTGAAAACATTGCATCTGCACAACTTGCATCAAATTTACCAAGTAAAAGTTAAGATGGTAGTTAATCACCAAGACTAAAACCAAGCATATAAACACAGCAAACGATACTCAATGAAATTGAAAACTTGAAATAATTTACTTGAGAATATAAGCATTCATAGTCATGGCTACATAGCCCTAGCTAAGGAAAATTAGTTGGAAAATTAGTTCCGAAACATAGATGAAATTGTCATTGTAGTCATAATAAAAATAATAAGAAAATTGAGTTTAGAAAAAACATAGAAAAATCCTTGTTCTCTAATGCTACTATATTTCCTATGTCCTTTCCGTCTGATCCGTCATTCCTCTCTTTCTATTCCCCTTTTACGTTTCCGTAACCAACGAAAGCTTAATCCTAATTGATTGCTGACAGTAAAAGAGAGGAAACGGTAGAAGTCTTCACTTATGTGTTGGCCACTCTTTGGTACATTAAAGCACCCAAATGATTTCTGAATCTGTTAGCATCAAACTTGTGCCTTTGATCTCCTTGTTGTTGTTTACCCCTTGATTTCGATAACTTAGTAAATCCATTTAAAACATCAACAGCCAAATCTCTCTTTAATGCCTTCACGCCAAAACCCATAATATAATAGAACACACCACAAGAAAATCAAACAAATTAGGAGCAAGAAAATATGGGAATAACATTCCTCTGCTTTCCTTTTCCGTTTTCCCCCAACTGTGCAACTCGAATTTCACCTTCCAGGTCGTCTTTGCCACTTTTCGAAAATTGCCCAGACTCTGAAAGTTAAGATAATCAACCCAATGCTCCAATTTCATCTTCTCGCAGAGATCCATGGATGAAGTACTATCCTGAAATGGCATTGGTCGGCTACCCTTGTAGAATGCCAAGAGGTAAATGCTGCCTTCCCTTTCTTTTGGAACATAAAACAATAAAAACTCTTTCCCATGGAATTGGTAAGAAGCCACGTGCAAGTGAATGGTCTAGTTGACTAGTCAACGCTCCTTTTAGACTTGTAAAACAAATTGATCCCTACAGAAAAATTCAACCAAATAACCTGTTGTCTAATTTCTAAAGGAAAGATTGGCATAAGATTAGGATGAGCCAAAAATGTAATAAAAATTTTCCCAACTTGTGAATATCACTTAAGACCAATTTTGACTTAAAAAAAAAACATGACAAACACACTTCAACTCAATCCACTTACTAAACAAAACCAAATTCCAACTACTTTACTTGAATTGAATTTAAAAGGATTGAATTCATATTTTTCTCAAAACCATGTAATTTCATTCATTTAAAACAAACATGACACAAGAAAATGTAGCTTTTGGAGTAAAATAAGTAGTAAAATAGGGGCTCATCAATCTCCGTATCTATATCCCCATGGAGAAAACACTAACCACATTTCATAATACTGCTATGAAATCCCGTTCCTGGATTTCACTATTATAATCTACGTATTGGTATTATTGATATTTTATATTATTTGAATTTAGGTTTTAATTAAACTAGTTATGAGGGTTGAAGTTTTGAAATTAATTATTTAAATTTCGTAGACCTTTCAAGATTATAATTTATATTTTCGAATAGAGCTCAATCTCACAAACACGTAGGCGAAAACTGTTCGTGAAATGGAGTTGTAATGAAGAAATTAGAGACATTTTTGTTGTTGGAAAATAAATAAATAAATGTTTAAAAGCTGCCAAGTGGCAGGAAGGGAGATGGGAGAAAGGAGAGAGTGCGGGAGAGAAGAGGAGAGGAGCAGCCCAATCAAAAGGGAGAGCAAGGAGGGGAAAGGAAAGAGACCCAAGTTGGGTCATTTTTGACCCGCGAACTATCATTTTTGACCCGGCCATATCTCCTTCATCCGACTTCCGTTTTTGGTGATCTTGGTGTCAATGGAAAACTCTTGATGAGTCATACATCCCTGTAGTGTTAGATTTCCATTTTTATTTTCCATTTTTCAAAGTCGAAGCCACAAAGTGTCGAGGGTTTTCCGGCAAGTTTTCTCATGTTACGGTGATTCCGACAACGATTACCGTCGATCACCACCACCAATAGACTCCTCTCAACCCCTGGAGCAAGGCCCAAGCATTGGATGAGGCGTCAAAGTTCGTTGGCGATGAATCGAGGAACACCCATTTCTAGGTTTTCTGGAGGGTTCGAGGGAAATTGGAGCTTTTCCCGGCCAAATTGAACTTGGCCACATGTATGAAACTTGCTCCACTCACTGAGATCTATTTTCCTATAAAATTTGGTAATTTTTGGAAATAGTTGAATTTTCTGGCGAGTTAGGCAGTCGACCGCCATCCGCGGCGGCGCGTGGCCAGTTGGTCGACGATGTCTTTCATAATTGATATCCGTATGAAGTGGTTTGATTGTTTGAACTTAGTTTCATTATGATACATCACTTGATCAAAATTTGAATTGACGATCCGACCGTTGGATCATCACCAAACTTTAATGCATTATAGAACGTAATATTTGAGGATAGTTGAAATTGACAGATCTGGAATCCGACGTATTGATCTTCTCGAATTAGATTTCTAAGTTAGTAAAATTAATTGTTAACCGCCACCTAATTCTAGTATGTTGTTCTTTGAGCATAATATGTACCTAAGGAAGTTACGGATCTAGATTATGATGTGCAGATCTTCCGGATTAAATTGCTAAGGTGTGGACCCCATCGTTGATTTTTGGTCAATAGGTCTTGACCATTTGAATTACTAAAATTAGTATTACTAGAGACTCAGTAAAGCTTTGCGGCTTATCTCAATGAGTGACTTTAATATATGTGATATGGTGATTACCCGATTCTTTATATTAATATCCTTTGTGGATATGACTTGGTTTAATAAATGTGTTTTTTGTTAAAATGTGACTTAGTTTTATAAATGTGTTTTATGTTAAAATGTGATTCTTTTATAATCGGCCATCGATCTATTTTTATTAAATGTGAATTGATTAATGGATTGATAATATTTGTGAAAAAATGATTCGAATTGCCTGTTGAAATGTTTGTTAAATTGAGGGCTAGTAGGAGACCATGACCCTGCTTGGTTAATCCGTGATAGGGGGTCAATAGTGGTTCTGCTTTGTTAATCCGCAATGGGGGACCATATTATTTATGAATCGCGCTTGGTTAATCCACGATGGGTGATCCTTATGGCCATGTATACTTAGGAGTGATAATGCTTGGTTAATCTGTGATGGGTGATCACTGCCTAACAGTTCTGTAGGTGTGACTCTGCTTTGTTAATCGGCGATATGGGGTCACTACCTACTTGGTTATCTTGACCCTGCTTGGTTAATCCACGATGGAGGGTTACTAGTGGTCCTGCTTAGTTAATCCACGATGGGGGACCATATTATTTATGGATCGTGCTTAGTTAATCCATGATAGGTGATCCTTATGGCCATACATACTTAGGGGTGATCATGCTTGGTTAATTCATGATGGGTGATCACTGCCGAACAGATTTGTGGGAGTGACTCTGCTTGGTTAATCCGCCTTGGGGGATCACTACCTACATGGTTACTCAGGGGTGGCTTTGCTTTGTTAATTCGCTATGGGGGGCCACTTCTTGTTTGGTTACTTATGTAGGCTTAGGCTGAACTGTGTCCTTCTAGCCCTAGTTTTTTTTATGTACATATGAACGATGGTTTTTGGGAATCTTGTGCTTTGAATTAGAAAAGCCGTTGGATGTTTGGGTAACTCATTCGGAGTTTTCAGCGACATGATTAAGATTTCATAAAGCATGATTCTATATTTGATGTTTATAGATTGTGATCGATGACCTATTTTTACTGGATATCACATTGTATTATTGTCACTCACCCAAGCTTCACAGCTTATCCGAGTGTCTGATTTGCCTAGTGTGTCATCTTCTTGTTGTAGGCATGATTGTACATATGATAGGTCTGGGGTGATTACGAGAAGCAGCTTGGTATTTTAGTTACATTGAGTGGTCCGAAATCCTTGCTCTTGCTCATATTCATAAGGTTAGTCTAGAACCCTATATTTGAGTGGATGAGAATTCCCCCTAATAGACCTTGTGAATATAAATTAGAATTACCATGTTTATTGCTCATAATCCAAGTAGGGAATTATATAGAGCTCTTTAGTTAAATTTGTGAAATGATATGTTATCACATTGTTTGATTAACGTAATTAAATACTAAGATCGTGCATCTTTGATTCATGAATTGATTAATTGACGGGATTGTGGAATGACGCTGAATATGAGTGTTATTATGATTATTTTAGTTGATCAATGTTTCTAGAGAATAATATTGTGCATTGTTAATTCTTTAATATGTTGTACGTTATGAGTTGTGATTTTATGTGGGAAACATGATGATTTAAGTGATGGATGAAGTGGAAATGTTAATCGTCATGTGGGATTGTTATGTTAGATATCATTGTTATTGTTATGATTAGACTTGTTGATAAATATAGCTAGAGAATATGATTGTGCTTAGTCGTTTGTTCTTTGAAATATTGCATGATATGCATTGTGGTATATTGTTGGGACATAATGATTTATGTGATGAATATTCGAGTGTAGTGAAATAATGAACTACGAATGGCTTGATCCTTATTTAGGGTACATAGGCAGTCTAACGAGGATGTTAGATGCAACCATAAAATCTATGAAGGATTATTGCGCAATTGGATTTTAAGTTGTGTTTTGCCATTTCCCGGAAGCGGGGTATGTTAGAGATGCAAGTATTTGGTGACGTCACGTGTCGATCCGTATGTTGGGATCAGGGCGTGACAACTGCTATCAATCACAGGACGTTGGAGAGAAACCTTGCGCCATAAGGCGTGCATCATACCACACTTTCATTCATCTCATAACGCTTTATTTCCCACTTGTAACATCACAGGTTTACCTTGGGCAGTGTAGGAACTATAGGTCCAAAACATACTTTGGTAAGGAATTTAACCTGGATTGTAGTTTCGGTTGTCCAATCAATTCTACGTTGTCACTTAATCAAAGGAACACGGTTCAATATCGTCGCTTTTCATTTATGTCAGTAGCTACCATATAAGTGAAAACATCATCGATGGTAATCTCATTTCAATTCCATTAAGTCATCCAAACTAGTATACTGGACTAAGAACTTCAAGTCTCGGGAGTAATTTGGATTAATCTCATGAGATGGAAATGATTTGAGACAGCAATCGAGTATATATTCATTGTTGTGCCGTGTCTTCCTCTTCTAGGGAAGTGAATCAAACGAATTGAGTGATTTATCATACTCCAGGCCAAGACAGATTGATTGGTTATATGCCAGTGTACCGAACCGTCTAACAGGGGCAGCACACCCTCTAGGGATGTTGACTCGACGTCTGTTAAGTACGTCTATCCTTGCAGGCATTTTTACAACTGGTATATGATCTCGTCACTTTAGCTAGATCAGAGGAATGCATCTGGAGCAACATTCTAAAAGTTAGAATTCATCGTATTTGCTTATCACACTTGTGCGGTATGGAGATCGAGATGAGACATAGTGGGCAACGTCCATGCAAATTCATGTTGTTCAACATGAACATTGACATTTTTATCTCTCCCTAACGGCAGAAAAACTGTCTCATTAAAGTGACAACCATCAAATGAATGGTAAAGATATGCGTGCAAGGGCTCTAAGAGAGCTAATGTGAAGGAAAATCATAATCGACAAAGATTCATATCCTTTTTTTTAGGACCCATGTTGGTGCATTGCAACGAACGCAACTTGGCACATGGAAAAACGTCAGGTTCGTACCCAGTAACCAACTATAACGTTAAAATGGTTGGGTGACAATGGGCCTCAAGGCAGACCAACATAGCTACGTACAAGATTGTATAGCCCTTAGCAGAAACCAAGAACTTGGTACGTTCACCAAAATCCGGGAATCATTTAAATTGCGCTATATGATTGATAGGTGAGGCTATTTAGGGTGAACATGGGAATTCGATGTTCAATTATAAACCCAAAAGACATGCAAATACTTTATTGAAAACCGTTGATATACACTCTCCGGCATTATCCAATCTCCCAGACTTTAAAGGATAAGTAGGGTGGTGAACCCTTAATCGGCCAGGAGGTTTAACAGCAATGTGTATGGACAAACATGTGACCAGTTTGTTGATTCATCAACCAAAACCATAAGTATTTATATGGTCCGCATTTTGGTTGGATTAGTCCACATATATTCCCTTGAATCCACTGTGAAAAGAGGGTCGTTTCGTATATTTGCGAGAGATGATTTAGAAAATCAATTACCCTAATGAGTAGGCTTGGCAATTTGTGCTTATAGGCACAAGATCCATACTTCGGGTAAAGAGATACGTCATAACATCATTGTTCGACCTAAATGTCCCAAATGGTCGTGCCAAAGAAAATAAACTACTCAATCACCAGGCTCCAGGCAACCTATATGTGGCATGTTCCCAGATAGAAGACAACCCATTAGCCCTAAAGTAAAGCTTCAGGCTCATTTTTGGAGGTGGTGCAAAGATATTCCACTATATTTTCCATTAGTGGTTTCATTCATGATCATTGTCATCTCGAATATCCTTAAGAAAACTCAACCACGTTCTTCCAGAAAAGATAGAGTATAAGGTCTATGTCATGGTAATTCACTACCATTCATACAACGAGGAGCGTGCCAATGCTCTTAATCAGGTTGGATAGACCTGAAGTCATTGTTAAAGATGTGATTTAGGTGTAAAGATAGTATGCATAGTATCGCGTTCATCCAGACAACTAACTGTCCCACATTCGTATCTAATCACGTGTTTAATTGAATTTGGTCACATGTATACAAGAAACATAATTCAATTAACTCATATTCGAAGACAGTATCAATAAGATTATCCATAACTAAAACATACACCAAAACTTGAATCCAAGAACATGGAAAAATGTTCACAAAGTAAATGGTTTACTTAAGGGGATTCGGCCAACAAGGCCATTCATGTCAAAATTATGCTCTTCCAAAGATGTTTGGTGGAGCAAAATTAGTCTCACATATTGACTACGAGAATGGTACTCTTCAACAACATTGGTAGAGGCAAGAACAAGTGCATAATCAATGATCTATTCCTTCAAGATGGAAGTAGATTTTGCAAGGTTGAGATTCGGGAACAACATCCCTTATTCTTGAAGTTTCATGATTAAACGGTCTGTATGAGCGAGCCAAAAAGCCAATGAATCCTCATTCAGAACTTCCGAGGGTAATGCTTCAGGCATAAGTCTTCGAATGAAGATCATGGCGAAAGCTTCTCAGCTCTTCCATGCCATTGTTGGCTTCAATGGTTTCTTAGCTTCTTGATAGTCAAGTGAAGATTGACGTCTTATACCCCACATAAAGTGGTTTCTATTAGAAACATTCAAATCAGGGAAAATCAAACTTGTGACGGTTCGACAATCCACTAATTGGAGGGAACAAAATTGTGATTGGTGCTATGGGAATAAATCATCCATAAGCATCAAAGTTAGATCATTCGAGTTCTAAGACATGGTTTTCATGAAAAATGTCGAGTTTTCATAGGTGTATTGTTTTATGAAAACTTCAGGTTTCAAAGGCACTAAATTTGAAACTACAGGTTCAATTTAGTTTATGAACGTTTAGTTCATAAAAGAGAGGTTCCTGCAAGAACATATAATGCAATACGCTGATTTAAGTGTAGTGGATTTGAGTTGCTTCAGGAACTCAACCGTGAGCACTTCGGGACCAAGAAAGTGAGTCAATAGTTCAAAGAAAAGAAATAAATGATTGAATCATTAATGTCCAAAAGTGATATTCAAGTCAATAATTTTGGATTTCTTATCAAATTAAGGGATTGCTGGTCACTTTTAATTAATTCAATAGATTGGGACCATTCAGGGTCGATCGTAGAAGCAAAATAATGATATGCGGGTCTTATTAGCTTCAATTGGCGGTGGGCCAAGTGACAAGTGAATTATAGCTTAATTAGCGTTAACCAAAAGCGTCCCAAAAATATTTGGGTATGGTTAAGAAGTAGGGGATGTCAAAATATGGCATTGGGTCGAAAAAAGAATGCAGACCAACACACTTTGGTTGGCTGTAATACACGGCCTTGTAAATAAAAGTTGCAGGCCTTTGGGGACACGGTTGCAAGGCAGCCCAAATGGTTGCTAGTGGGCTTAGGAAAGGTTGTTATGTAGCCTAGTGTGTAAAGCAAGTTGCAGGTTTGCAGTTGGGACGTGGGCTGGTACTTGGGAAGCCCAGCGACACGCTGGCTTCTGGGATGAGACGCAATGCAAGCCCAACAAGCAAAGGCTTGTTGGCTAATTCGGGCCTCGTGCACGGACAAGCCTAGCATGGGCTGGCTTAGTCTGGCACGGGCTAAACCATGGGAAAACCTAGTAAACAAAGGTTGGGTTGCTATTTTATAGGGCTGGAGGCCTAGCAACTTTCAAAACCCCAGGCCGAGGCTCAATCGAATATTTCCCAAAAATTTAATTGTTTTTTTTTTTCGACATCTAGGGTTTTGAGAAACCCTAATTGCTTCTAATTTCTTTCGATTCTTTGACTCACAAATTCCACATAGCAAAAATTGAGTAATGCTTGAAACATATATATATATATGTATGTATGTATATATATATTGACAAATATATGAAATATATACAATATATATATCGGAAGGTAAATAAATGTAGGGGGTTCATGCATCATGGGGAATGTTTTCATGCTTCATGGTCATTTCAAATATCTTACTTTATTTTAAGCGTACTTGATTGGCAGAAAACAATAAAAGCCCTTGAATTTGTAGAAGATCCATGTCAGAAAATCGGAATTGCATCTCCAATGCGTTGTATCACATTCAACACAGAAAAATTAAATTGAATTAGTAGCATGTATATCAATTCAATAAATAATAAATTAATCATGTAAAGAATGATTAAAACGTAATACTCATCTAATTGAAGAATAAACTCTCTTTAGCACAGTGTCAAGAGCGTGATGATAACGTGTTGTAGGCATAATTTACTGAACAATTATGGAGGCCTTAGAGTGAGGGGTGTGGCAATAGTAGAGAGAAGAGAGAGATGTGTAATTGTGAGGTGTGTTCTATTCCACCCCCATTGTGCCTTTATTTATAGTAGTAGGGAAGATTAATTCCTTACCCTTTTAGGATTACAACTATTAATAGGTAATCAACTCATAATATGAATATTAGAGATATTCCTAGATCTACTAGAATTTACACAATTACATTCCTAATCTAATAGGACTGCAACAATTTCAACAAAAAAAAGTGTTATAGATATCATTATTATAGGTAAATAATTAGGAAATTGTTATTAACACTTGAAAATTCTCAATTTGCATTCCAAACTTTTTATATTTAGAAATAATAATACGCTTAATAATTGTATATAATTAGGAATTTCCAATTTAATTTTGTATTTATTATTAAGGTCACACAAATAAGAAATAAATGCACAAACAAATTGAAACTACATAAATACGGAGTTAAACAAAAAAGTTACTCTGTTGACTCGACATAAATCAGAACACCCCAATTATATTCACAAACCTCACGCCGTTGTCGTTGTTTCTAGGCTCGATAGACATCTGATGTGTATATGGGGTTGAAACATACCCGAAAACGCTTATAATTATTTGAAACCAGTGTCAAGCAAACCCTAATTCATTGAGTAATTAATGTAGGTTTTAAACTAAATCATGCTGCAAGCCCCATTACATGGCAGGAGTACACCGGATTATGGCATTCTATGCTAATAATTCAAGAATATGTGTAAGATTTTGTTCATGTGACGTTGTATATCATTGACACAAGACAAGATAGCATGATGGATCATACTCGTGCCATGTAAATAATCTCCTAAACACAATATGAAGTAAATACTAATTAAATTCAAATAAGTGACGTGCGTCCACCATTACACATATAATTATACCCACAAAGTCGATGAAATATATAAAGAGAGGTCCCCCACATCAATGCAAGTGACATAGCAAGACGTAATGGTTTCATGATGATGATCTCCGAGCAGTCTTCACGGGTTTGAATCAGATATGCATACAGACAAGTTGGGTTGGTTGGAGCACTCGAGTATATGGAATAAATAGTTGCAGATCAGTCTCTCTGTCTCTGCGATTATATATTGTACCTCCAGCTCCAGGAATGGCCAGAGATTCGTCACCAGTATTCACTTGGCCAATGCCCATGTACTGTTAATCTACCAAAACCAGCTCAATTAAATAAAAAGAAATTAAAGTGTTTCAGCAGAAAAAAAATGCAAAACCCTAGTTTGGAAGATGTGTTTTTGGTTTGCAAAATTTACGTGTAGGAAGGCATAGTAATATCTGAAATTGACTTTACAATGTCGCAGGAGGGGCCAGTTCTGATGAGAGTGCAGAAGCAGGAAAGGGTATAATAATTACATAAGACATGAGAATTAGAGTTTTGGTTTTGTGGGATTTTGGAAAGGTTGCGGAGAGGGACAAAAGGCACAGTGAATAAAGTGTCGGTTGCTGTAGAGACCCCAAAAACTCCTTGGGCTTTGTTCATGTTCTTTCTCCATCTGTACCTGTATCGGCAGCAGGAAGAGGGGAGAGAGAGAGAGAGAGAGAGAGAGAAAGAGAGAGAGAGAGAGAGAGAGAGAGAGAGAGAGAGAGTGTATTACAGGGCAGAGATTTGCTTGAAATGGATTGCATGGTGAAAAGAGCAAGTGAAATTCAATGGTCAAAACCCTCTTTTCTTTGTTTTATATAAGAATGGTCAAAAGCTACCTTTGCATGCATGTAAATTTGTAATGCAAGTTTTTCTGATAGGCTAGCCAGAGAGAGCTGATACAAGTTGCCAACCGCATAAAACAAATGCACCAAATTTACAAAAAATAATAAAAAAAATCTCAAACACTTTTTTTCTTTGTTTTTAACTATGAGATTGAATAAACAAAAGAAAAAAAAAGGTTAAAATAAAATAAAATGTGAAAAGCAAAAAAGAGTTCGTGTTTATCATCTCCATCCTTTTTTTTTTCTTTTTTTTTTTTTCATCTTTTGTTATATGTACTTTTCCAATTCATCTTCCAAGTTCAGTTATAAATAATATATATTAACGAGAAATTAGATTTTCATCCTTCATTTTGCTACTCTATTGATTAAAATCATATTCATTTTCAATTTTTGATCAAAGTCCTTGGGTATTAATAACATCATTAATTATTTCAATAATAAAATATATTTTTTATTTCTAAATATATTCATTTAATGTTAAAAATGTTTCAATTAGTATATATATATTTATGACTACATTTTTTATCATATATTTTTAGTTTTAGTTTGTACCCATTTTTAATTTGTAATTCTTTTTTAACTTGTACCAATTTTGTTTTCAGTTTTAATTTGTACCCATATTTTTTAAAGTTTATTTACTTTTTATTTATCTAAATGTACCCATGCTAATTATATGTACCCATTCATGTAAAACTTTTTAATCTTAAAATGTACTCATTCTTAAATATACCAATTTGTTATATGTAAAATGTACCTTTTTTTATATAAAATCTATTCAATTTTTTTTCTAATCCATTTTTAAACTTATATGGGTACATTCTGTTTTCTTTGATTTTAAAATATATCCATGTCAAGTTTAATCGAATAAATTTACTAATGTTATTAAGCCTAATATCTTCTTTTTTTGCGATTTTTGAAGAATGTACCCATGTTTTGATACAATAAATTTTTTGGTAATTTTGATGAATGTACCCATGTATACACACACACACTAGTATATTTATATTTTTAATATTTTTAATCCCACAAATTATGTTTTTTATTTATTTAAAATCTCATTTATATAAACAACTAAAATTTCTAATTTATAATTTAAAAAATATAGTAACATACAAAGAAATAAATTATCACATTAATTTCAAGGACCTCAATCAAAAATTAAAAACCAACAAAATTTCAATAAAATAATATTCATAACTAAGGACCGCATCTAAAGTCTCCCCTATATTAATTTTGTAAGAAGAATTTCCTTTATTTTGACACAATAATTAATTTAGGATGTAGATCCAAGTAAACATTTTTAGCTACTTGAGGTGCAATGAGTCGATTTCGATAGAGAGAAAAAGTTTAAAAGTAAAAGGATAAATTAACTATAACAAATTTACGGATGTGGCAGTAGAATTAGTCCTTGACATCAGAGGGAAATTTTGTTTAAAAACAAAAATACAAGAACAAAAGCACAAAAGAGTCCTGAATCTGGAAATTGATTTGATTTTTGAATCCCAAGAAAACAAACTCTCGTTATATGCAAATTGTCTCTCCTTAGTCCTTAGCATGAAAACGACATCACCTTATTTTTCCACTGAAGACCCCAATTATACCCATCAGCTTTTATTCCACTCGATGACCACTCCCTCGATATAAATAGCATCACATCCATATCCCTATTCTTCATACCTTCATGGCACTGTACTCAGCAGTGGTTCTAGTCAACCCTAACACCTCTCCCTCTCCCTCTCTCTCTCTCTCTAACCATGGCTCAATTGGTGGATGGAACCTTGGTACTACTTCGGTTCATGCTTCTCATGGCTGATCCAGCTGGTGAAGTAGTTTGCAGCACTGCAGAAGAAAAGAGAGTCATCTGGTGGTAGAAGTCCTGGCGATATCTCTCCTGAGCTTAGTTGTTTTATGTATTTTTTTGTTTTTTCGACACCCCACGAAGAATGTTTGAGTTTTCTTGACCTTGCAAGCCCGACAACGTCAAAATGCAAGTCAAGATAGCTCAATATGCAAACATCCCGTCTCCCCTTCGTGGATCTTCTTCTCCCCGTTCTATCCCTCCTGAGCTATGTATCTCCAACTGCCCGGTCTTGCTTGAGTTGCAAAGATATAATTTCTTTCGTTTTTGTTTCAAACGTAGGAATTTTTCACAATGTATGAACTTCTTTGTCCTGTAAGATAATGAAAGCCTTGAATGGTCTTTTATTTCTTTGGTAATATTTGTGTGAAACTGTGTAATTAGCTTGCTGTTTGTTTAATTTAGAACGTGATTCTGTATGGATGGACTAAAGTCTAAAATAATACTTGTTATTTTCGTTTGCTAACCTTTTTCTGATCAAAATTAGTCAAGTTGTATAGAGGTTTGATCTCGATCTCGATCCTTATCATGCAGAACCTCAATGAAAACTTCAAATCCTTTTTTTTCCTCAAAAAACTCAAATAGCTAAATGCTGCGAAGCAATTTGGTTATAGAACTCATCCAACTTTATCGAAAAGGCTAGGGTTGCAATCATGAACGGAGGCAGCATATACCTACTGAAGGTAGCTGCCCTCATTCAACTTCTTTGCGATGAAAAATTGCTTCAACTAAAAATATAAATTACCCTTTCACATTCTATACTTTTTCTGCTCTCTCACGCTTTCTAAACACCAGTTACAAAAAATTTTAGCGTTTTAAACACCAATTACCCAAAATCATGTAGTCGGACAATGAGTTGATAACATTATATCGAATTTTCAATTCAATTTCATCATCCGAAGTTGCCCTCACAAAATTACCCTATGTTTCGGCTTTGTAGTTCATAACTCATATTCAACCTACCCTAAAATTTCATCGTGATTGTGTTAGCTTAAAAACAGGTTCATAACTCATATTCACGCCAACTCAACTGATATTTCTCTCAACCTATAAATGGTGTATCTCATGTTTGACTCATGCGAGGTTCATACCTAATTACTATGATTGACGCATTATGTGGCTGAACACTAATTCAAGTAGAACATTGTTGTTTCAAAGAAAAAACAGAAGAAAACTAAAGAACATATTGGAAAGGAAGTGAATGGGTTTAATCTGGAGCGAGCTCAAGCAGCTCAAAAGCCCATAACTGAGCAAGCCCATCAGTTCTGTTGCAGTTTCATGTGTTAAAAATTTATCCTCGCAACCAAGGGCCTACCTTCATGCGTTAAAAATTTATCAGTTCTGTTGCAGTTTCTTGTGTTAAAAATTTATCCTTGCACCACTTCTGACAGCCCCACCGCTTGTGGATTTCAGATCTAAAATCTCCAGCCTGAGTTTAGATGGTTGCGGCTCTGCCGTTTGTTTTGAATTGTTGAGGGTGCAAACCCATTTTGTGCCATTGCAGGTGGCTTTTGTCTGAGTTTCGTATCCCTCCACGAATTAGCCGATATGTGGTTATGTTCTCGTAGTAGTCTGGTTTAGTTTGATTTAGATTAGTTTAATTTAGTTTTGCTTAGTTAGTTATGTTGTCTCGCTTAGCGAGTGTTGTGGCCTCGCTGCAACGATGGCTGGATATGGTTTTCGCATTGATGTGTTATGTGGTCTCATTTACCTACGATGACTTTATGTGATCTCGCTTCCGCGATGACTTTATGTGGCCTCGCTATTCGGCGGTGACCTTTTTACAGTTGCCAATACAAGTTTGTTATAACTATCGTCTTATGATAGCTTTATATGTGTAGCTTGTTAAGTTTTCATACATGTGGTAGCTGATTAGGGGTTTATTATGTTGTCTTGTTTTGAGCAAATTCACCTCTAGATCATTTTCTTGGTCACTGGAGTTTTATACCCAATTGACACCTATGTATTGTTTGAAATGATTAATTAAATACCAATCTATTGTTGCTTGTCAAAAAAATAAAAAAGGACAAACAATAGACAATTTACGGTAAATTCATCCAAACGATTCTCTAGTATTAAAAAAAGTTACACTAACATTTTGGTGGGCTGGTTTTTGGTCCACTTAATAAGAGTAGGCCCAACCATGTCTCAACTAATACACATCGTACAACGGCGCTGATGGCAAAATTCCTGATTAAATCAGATCGAACGGCTGGAATAATTCGCATGAGTCAACTCCCATAAAATCGCATTTTCACATTTTCACATTTTCCTCGTCGAATTAATTTTCGGAAAATCATTTAAATTCGAATATATAAATAACTACCGCAGCAACATAGCCCCATTCTATTTCTCGTTCCCTCCACGCTTTCACTCAGTCTCTCTCTCTCTCAGAAGCCAGTAGGGACGGACGCTTCGTCTTCTCTCGCTCTAAACCCTCACTGCCTCCGTAAACCCTAGGCGGAGCTCGTAGCCGAGCTTTGACGGTACGATTCTGGCTCGGAACTTTGCTTTCGAACTCCATTTCTCGCGCTGCATTTTTTGATTTCGTCCATGTTTCGGTATCTGTGCTCATTTCGTCTCAGAAATAATTTCTAGGGATTTTTGTCTATTTTCTAAGTATTATTTGCTTAAATCGGCTTAGAGCGTGATTATTTGGAGGAAATTTTAGAATCGCTTGCTGCATTGCTCTCTAGAAATCTCCAGAACTTTTTGTTTCTCGTTAATTTAATCAGTGCTTTGTGCTTGCTTTAGTGTTGATTTTTGTTAATTTTTCTGTTTAATTTTTCAATTTTTTACTTATCGCACTCGCATTTTGCATGCATTGTACTCTTAGTCTGCAAGTGTTCAACGATTTCTAGCAGATATTTAGCAAAATATTTATTTATTAATTTTTTTAGATTTTGATGTTCGATTAATGGTGACTTTGATTTTTCATCTTGCGGTGCCAGTAATTTTCAGTTGTTTGCGAAATTTCAAGCTCTGTAATTATTTCAGTATATTTGTTTATTTATCCTTTGAAATTTATATAATGGTACCTAATGTAGATAGTGTGTATGAAAAGTCGTTACGGCATCTTAGAGAATTCTTTACCTTTGTGTCATATGTCCGAGGAGGACAAAGACCTCACGGGAGTCGTATTCTTAATCCTGAGAGAAAAATCTGATTATAATGCACATTGGAGTTCATATTCTATGGTTGAGTGGTTAGCTTGATTTGCTTCGGTCATTTTAAATTGTTGATTTATGAACTTCCTTGTGTATGAGTACTGATTGAATCGGTACTTTCTGCATCAGAGCCCAGACCGAGCAATTTCAGCTTTTAACTGAACATAGAATGATAGTATAAGATAAAACACCAATTGATTTTAAATGAATTTTAATGACCTATTTGGAAATTTATGGTTCTGCTATGGTGCTTTTAGGCAATTTGGCATGCAATCTTACTACGTGCTTAAGTTTCGTTCTTTCTGTTCAATTTCCATGAAGATGGGAATTAGTCCATTCTTCGTCTAA
The DNA here is from genome assembly GCF_916048215.2 of Malus sylvestris. Lineage (NCBI taxonomy): Eukaryota > Viridiplantae > Streptophyta > Magnoliopsida > Rosales > Rosaceae > Malus > Malus sylvestris. The sequence goes on from NC_062268.1 coordinate 8,645,342, forward strand.
TTAGTTTAATCTTCTTTTAAAGTCTTGCAGATCATATTTATTCAAGTAAGCAATGGAGGATGTAGCTAGTGCTGGAATTGCAGACGGGGAACCACAACCGGCCCCACCCTCTCCAACCATACCACCTAAATTGAAGCCAGAAGTAATGACTCCTTCAAAATATTCTATCATGAGTAGGCGTGGAACTGGAACTACTGGGAAAGAGATAAATTTGCTCGCAAATCACTTCAAAGTTTCTGTGAATGTTCCAGATGCTGTATTTTACCAGTATTCTGTATGTTTACCTCCTCCCTATTCTTATGACAAGTATTGTATTTAATATTCAGTACCAATTTCATAGTGCCGTACTATTTGCAGGTTTCTATTACTTCAGAAGATAAGAAAGTTGTTGAAGGCAAGGGAATCGGGAGAAAACTTATTGACAGGCTTTATCAAACATACTCTTCAGAACTTGGTGGTAAAAAGTTTGCATACGATGGGGAGAAAGCACTGTACACAGTGGGTCCTCTGCCACAGAACAAGCTTGAGTTCACGGTTGTTCTGGAGGAAACGTTTGCAAAGCAGTATGTTCTTCTGCTATTCCTAGTTCTTGGTTTAAAAAGGTCATTTTTAATTTCTCTTATGCTTCATTTGTGTGATTCAACTTCCATTTTTCGTGTTAGTGAAAATGGGAGCACCAATGGGACCGAAAAACGGTCAAGACGTTCTTTTCGGTCAAGAACTTTCAACTTAGAGATAAGTTATGCTGCCAAAATACCTCTGAAACCAATTTCTCTTGTCCTCGAGGGAGCTGATGTAGAAAATACGCAAGATTCACTGAGAGTGCTTGATATTATTCTGCGGCAGCAAGCAGCTAACAGGTACCTCTCTCTCTCATATGTTGACTACATTTTTTTCAACTGTATTCTTTGATCTTTAAATGTCTTTAACTATGGCCATTAAACATGCACAGGGGTTGCCTTCTAGTACGACAGTCATTCTTCCATGATGACTCTAGAAACTTTACTGATGTTGGAGGAGGTGTAAAAGGTGTTCGGGGATTTCATTCTAGTTTTCGTCCAACTCAGGGTGGCTTATCCTTGAATATGGGTACTGGATCTTGCAATTTGGTGTTTTTTGTCCTTTAAACTCACTAGTATTGCTGTCACTAGTTTTGTTGATATTTTTTTTTTCATTGTGCAGATGTATCTACAACAATGATCCTAACACCTGGACCTGTGATTGATTTTCTGTTAGCTAACCAGGATGTAAGAGAACCTCGCTACATAGACTGGGTAAAGGTAAAAAAGAACGCTGCTAAATCTTATAATAAAGGTTCAGATTTCAGCATCAAGTTTAGTCCGTAAAATTTCAATTTCATGTTAAAATACAGGCCAAGAGAATGCTGAAAAATATGAGGATTAATGCAAGACACCGTAACATGGAATTCAAAATAATAGGCTTAAGTGAGAAGCCATGTAATCAGCAATAGTACGTGCTCGTATATTCTAAAAATTTGTTTCCTGATTCTTCTCATCTGAAAAACATCCTAACCTTTACTTGTCTTGCCTCAAGTTTTCCTATGAAGTTAAAAATTGGTGACAATGGCACGAGTGAGGATCAGACTGTGGAGATTACTGTTTATGAGTATTTCACTAAACACTGTGGTGTAGAAATCACCTCTTCTCAGTACATGCCATGCCTTGATGTTGGCAAGCCCAAGAGGCCTAACTATCTGCCTCTGGAGGTATGTAAGTTTCTTTTGATTATCATATCATTCTTTCTTAGACTCTTAGTCTTATCTTTTTGGAACTCCTCTGTCTGATTTCTTGATTTGTGCTTCCCTATGGGGTTTCTCTTGGTGTTTTAGCTTTGTTCACTAGTTTCGCTTCAGCGGTATACAAAAGCATTATCTTCAAAGCAGAGGGCATCCTTAGTTGAAAAATCAAGGCAGAAGCCTCAGGAAAGAATAAGAACTGTGACTGATGTAAGTTTGCAGGTCATGAAAGGTTTAGTTTCTTTACCACATGTTGCAATAATTCTTCTTGCTCATTTGATTTACTTTTGCAGGCTATGAAAAAATACCAGTATGATGATGATCCTGTGCTTGCTACATGTGGTATTTCTATAAATAAGGAATTGACTCAGGTCAAGGGCCGTGTTCTTGAGACTCCGAAGGTAAACTGTCACTTTATATATGGGCTCTGTGGGATGGGTGGGGGAGGGGGGGGGGGGAGGAATAAGAGTGTGGGTGAGGACCTCACCCAACCAACTACCAGCCCTCTTTCTAATGCATTACATCCTTTGATGAACAGTTAAAGGTTGGTAACAGTGATGATTGCATCCCCCGTAATGGACGATGGAACTTTAACAACAAGGTATTTTTCATATGCCTCCTAAAATCATCTATCAGTTTATTTCTGAGAAAACGGTTACAATGTTTCCTTTGCTACAATTTAATTTTGATTTATTCTAACTGAACTTAATGCTGCTAACACATGCCAGACACTGCTAAACCCTACTCGCATTGACCGTTGGATTGTTGTCAACTTCTCTGCACGCTGTGATACCAGTCACCTCTCACGAGAGCTTATCAACTGTGGGAGGAAGAAGGGCATTGTATGTTAAACCATCTACTAATTTAGTATTTTTGACTTTTGCTGATTCTGATCTCTATCCCTCTCCTTCTCTCTTACATGTGCAGATTATTGAGCGCCCCTTTACATTAATTGAGGAAGATCCACAATGCAGAAGACTGACCCCTGTTGCAAGAGTTGACAAGATGTTTGAACAGATTCTAGCTAAGCTTCCAGGCGAACCTCAATTCATTCTCTGTGTCTTACCAGAGAAAAAAAATAGTGATATTTATGGTATGTCTATGCTATTAATGACGACAATCCAACTACCTCTTGATTCGCTAATCTAATCAGTTTATGCTCATACATTTACTAGGGCCTTGGAAGAAACAAAGTCTTACTGAGTTTGGGATTGCCACACAATGCATTTCCCCTACTAAGATCAGTGATCAGTACCTTACCAATGTACTTCTTAAGATAAATACTAAGGCAAGAAACTAAAGGTTGAATATTGGAGATATCTTCTTTAATAATTTACAAACCCTATTGATTTCTTCTGTCTGTTACTTTTATAGCTTGGAGGAATAAATTCTTTGTTGGCAATAGAGCACTCCTCACGTGTTCCTCTGGTGAAGGATACTCCTACAATGATTTTGGGGATGGATGTCTCTCATGGGTCTCCTGGTCGATCAGATATTCCTTCTGTTGCTGCAGTAATTACAACTTCTAGTTTCGTTTAAAATATCTATCAATCTGTGAATGGTCATTTTGTTAATCCTTCAATTTTGTTGGAGTTTTAGGTTGTTAGCTCTCGAAGTTGGCCACTTATTTCAAGGTATAGAGCAGCTGTTAGAACACAATCTCCTAAGATGGAGATGATTGATGCTCTATACAAACCACTGGAAAATGGAACTGATGCTGGTATTATCAGGTATTTAAGCATGGAATTTAATCTCATAGCAGTATATCACATATCAGGAAGTATAACTTTAAGTGAGACCTGGTTACACTATATTTTGTAAAAAGTGTGATGTAATTAAGAAGAACTATGAAAGACTTGTGAACTTCATTTTTTGAAGTTATCAATTCCACAATACTTTTTAAGGCGGGTCATTCTTTGTGTTGCAGGGAACTGCTTGTGGACTTCTATAAGACGAGCAATGGACGCAAACCAACTCAGATTATTGTCTTCAGGTATCATGACATTGTGTAGGCAATTCTCTAGCTATTTTGGTATTTGAAAAAGAGGCTTCGAAGGGAAATTTGCAAAATATTTTCATATGTACAATTTTTTTATTATCATAAATTCTGTTGAGCAAGGAGGGGATTAAAGAGATTAACCATTAAGAGAATGCTTTTTGAAATGGCATCTTCCATCCTCTATTATTTTGATAACTAACCCCCTTCTGTCAAATTTATACATGTATACGCATATATAAATACATACATTTTTTTCTAACTGCTGGATGTATATCCTTTATATACCACTCTTAAATAGGAATATTGTTCCTTGCGTGGTTTATGCTTATATAACCGTCTAGGTGCTCTCTTAGAACTTTTGTAATTGGAGCAGAAAATATGATCTCTGTCTTGTTTTTCCTTCTGCCACTTGTAAAGACTTCTCTCTTTTATTTTAGGGATGGAGTGAGCGAGTCACAATTCAATCAAGTCTTGAATATCGAGCTAGACCAAATCATAAAGGTTCTGCAATTCAAGTTTTTTTGTTTTTCTGTGTGGGCATTCATTTTTAGTCCTTGATTAAAGAATGATTACTTTCATTTAGCTACATGCCCAATTTTGTCTCTTTTAATTTCACTATGAAGTTACATATAAATGAAGTAAAGCGTTTTACTGGAAACACTCTCTCTAGGAGATGATGAATACATGTCTTCGGTTAAATTTACAGTACATAATCCAGTTTTGCATTGAAATTCTTAAAAAACCCATAATTTGATCGCTCACTGCCTCATTCCTGAATAATCCCCTATCTGCCAAGAGCATTAATGGACTGGAGTGCCATTTTTTGTTTTCTTAATATTGAGATGGTCAAATTTTGTTATTACAGGCTTACCAGCACCTCGGGGAGGTTAACGTTCCAAAGTTTACTTTGATTATTGCACAGAAGAATCATCACACAAAGCTATTTCAACAGGGTTCCCCAGATAATGTTCCAGCAGGTCTGCTACTTTCTGATTTGGTTTACATCCACTTTAATCATTTACGTAATTGTTCTGATGCTCTCGCTCCCTCCAGGGACAGTTGTGGACACAGAGATTGTGCATCCAAGGAATTACGATTTCTACATGTGTGCTCAAGCAGGAATGATAGTAAGCTTCTCCATCTGAAACGAAAAGAAGATAACATCCAAAATTATGCTTCTCATATAGAATGCCGTTTACCATTTTCAAAAGGAAATGTTTTTGAAAAGAATTCTGTTTACTGCTGATTGTGATGGGATGGGATGGAACTCTACGGGATTGACAATGCGAAAACTGGTTTTAGTAAAGTAGCATAAATGTTCGTCAAGCATGATAGGGTTTTTGCATTATTTATCTTTTTCAATTGATGAGATTAATTTGTTTTCCAACTAAAGTTTCTAACTCACGATCATCTTCATCATCATTTGTTTTGCTTCCTATAACAGGGAACTTCGAGGCCAGCGCACTATCATGTCTTGGTTGATGAGATTGGATTTTCTCCCGATGACTTGCAAAACCTCATTCACTCCCTTTCTTATGTGTAAGCTTTTCATTTTCAACCGCTTTTCGTATGACTTAGTCGAAATAAACTTTTAATTGATATTATCTGTATGTATTGATGTATATTTGCGTATTTCAGGTACCAGAGGAGTACAACTGCAATCTCTATCGGTAAATTAAACACACTTGTTCTCTTAAATTATTTATTCTGTATTAATTTCTCTCAGTAGAAATAATAAAATCTTGCAAGTCTCGAATGAATTGCCTCCATCTCACTCTTAACAACCATTTTGCAGTGGCGCCCATTTGTTATGCCCACCTTGCTGCAGCACAAGTGGGGCAGTTTATGAAGTTTGAGGATCTGTCAGAAACGTCATCAGGGAAAGGCAGTGTCACTTCATCAGAAAGCGTCCCGGTTCCAGAGCTCCCTAAGTTGCATGAGAACGTCCAGGGCTCAATGTTCTTCTGCTGAGTCACTGCGATGCTGCTATAACCTTTTTTGTGAATACTGCTAATCTGATTAGCTTTTTTACTCTAGTTACGTTGGCGGGTACAGGGGTAATACATTTAGGAAAGACAATCCCGGCTTACTCTTTGGTGGGGCGGAGAATTATATATACAGAGAGATCAGCGACCTCCTAGTCTGGTTTGTGGACTATTTTCGGGGATATTTATAGAGGTATGTTGGTTGATCTCGACAAGTAATTTTGTCACCCATTGTTCTGGTTTGAGAAGGACTGAATGTGCTTTAAATTCCGGATTCCTGACCAGAAAATGCTGTTGTAATTACCATATCGAGTTGTCAACTTGGTAGTTTTCTACATATTTATCTCTATGGAACAACTATCTTTGAGAATCATTTACTTTTGCGAACGTGTCCTCTTGGTTTTAAACTTTTATCGAAATAGACGGAAACTCAATCAGCGTTGAGTTTTAAAGACAAGAGGACATGTGTTGCAGTATTATCAGTATATGTCATTAGGTAATGAAATGAGCTCATGAATGGTCACGACCTAAGTATTGTCCTTTTTCGCGCCATCTTTTGCGTGGTTCTAATCTTTAGCTATGTGATCTTGGACCAACATAATCAGGTGTACGGTCAACTTGTAGCTTCATCAGATTCAGATTTATGTTTGGTATGACTTCACATTTTTTGCTTCTTTCTATTTTTATTTATTTATTATTAGCTTTGTTTAAACAGGGGAATGTGTACGAAAATCACCAGTTAGCTTCGAACTCTGTCAAATTCTCTTGGTAAATGTGAGTTTAGTCATGATTTACTTTTGCCAAAGCAAGATTGAATATTGACCTGTTTCCTAGTTTTCTTAGACATTTGGTCTTAAAAGGTCGGAGATAATAATGATTGAGGCTTATTAGGATTTTAATAATTAACCCAATGTCTGAACCAAAGCCGACCAATGTGAAGGTGATTTAACGTTTTAATTCTATGAAGGTGATGTTCAACTTCATTCTAAAGTTGCCCACTAAGTCATGCCGTAGATACACCGCAACTGTAATGTCTCGTGTCACTGATGTAATCGCATACGTAAATTTTTTTCCGCATACCCTTGCATCTTTGACATCACATGACGTTATACCATTGACACAAAACTTCAGCGACGTTATACCATTGACACAGACCGTCAACCATTGTGATGTTTTGTGTCACTGAAGTTTTTCTCCGCTTTACATTGCATCTTTGACACCACATAACATTGTATTATTCACACAAAATACTATAATGATGGTGTACCCATATCCTATAAATCACTCTCCTGCTGCTACCGATGACTTCGAGTAATTTAAGTTGGCTATAACTGCCTTGACCAACCGCCAACTTCATTTCTATTCTTTTCTCTTGTTTGTCATCCTGGTCCTCTTAGTGCTGCTGCCTTTTCTCGACATACCCTTCATTTCTTTCCACATCCAAGGTACCTACCCAGGAATTCAGATCCTTGATGGATCTTAGAAATTCATAAATCGTGTCCGTTTATCGTACATTGTGCGGTAAAAAATTATTTTAATATTTTTTTTTAAATTAGACACAAATAGTATCTGACAAAAATTGATCGCACAATGTATGATGAACAGACACAATTTACAAATATTCCAAAACCTTACAAAAATGATCTAGAGATGATCCTGTTGGCCTACCCAGAGGACTAATTTGTACGCCTTGATGGGTCTTTCCACAAACACATGACGCGTGGTGTCCTACACTTGCATTCTGGGTTTCAGTTTTGTGAATGTCAAGATGTCCTCAAAAGTGACAGTTAGCTAACTTGGTAGCTTTTTAAAAGGTCTGTTATGGGGAAGTCATAAATAAAAAAGTGGAGAGGGAATTTGGAAACATAACCATAATTTATTCTATATAATTATGACGAAAAAAAACTTATTTAGACTAATCATCTGACCCATCTGACCCAACTAGTTTCATTGAAATGTTATTCATCAATTCACACACGTCGCTAAATTGTGTAAAGTTTTCATGTTTCTTTCATTTTCAACAGAAGAAAATACCAATTAAGTAAACATTATGTTTTCCAATTTTAAGCAATATTTTTTACCGTTACGTATAGCGGTTGAACGGAGAGTGAACATGGAGAAAAAAATAAAACACAGTCGTGTCACAGTCTCTTGACGCCACAAGTTCGGGTGTTAAAATTCAAATTTACAAATCACAAATTCCCTTAACATCTCAAGTCATATGTGTCCAATTGTCACGGTGTTTAACTACATTGCTCTTTCTCAAAATCACACGTCCCCTATTCGACAAAAGAAAATACAAAATTCATAGGCAACAAATCTCGACTACCAAAATTCCACATTTATCCCGTTGTGATTGCCACCAAAACCGTATTCTTTGCCCTCTAAATAATCATGATGATATATTTAATTCCACCTCCCGGAAATAATTTTTCACATTAATCACAATTTGTGGAATTAGAAAATTAAACAATCATAAACCCCATTTCCCAACAGGTGGTCAAAAGTTGAGAATTTCACGGCTTCCTGCAAGAAATCAAGTTGACGTTTTGGTCAACAGCCATCGCGGATCTGCTGCGGTGCGGTGAACCTAAGAAATCAAAGCCTGCACCACACGGCCAGTAGGAGCGCGACTCGACCAAAGGTTTCATAAACTTATTATTTTCTCCACAGCCAATCAGCGGCCGCCATGTAGACAGACGAGTCGCAACTGAGCTGAGGCGCCCTCTCTCGGTTTCTGAAAATTCCACACCTTTCTACTGCCAATGGTGGTGGCCCACTTGGTCGAATCTAATGAATGAGGATTTTCTTTGCGAAGATTTCGTGAATTCTTAAATCGTATCTGTTTATTGTATATTATGCGATCATAAATCTTTTTAAATATTTTTATTTAAAATTAAATATAAATAGTATCTAATGAAAACTAATCATATAATGTACGATAAATGAACACGATTTAAGAATTTCTAAAATCCTCACAAAAATGATCTGGAAAAAATCCTGACAAAAATCTAATTGCTTACACCTTCCTCGGTGGCCCACACCTGTCAGTGTAGTGTGAATTGTGCAAAGGGATTTCTTGAGTCCAAATTAACCTCATTGGACGATCGAGCCCTTGACACGGGGAATTTTTTTTTTGTCGGAGTTCAAATCTTCTGTACTAAAAAATTTCTGTAATTTCCGTGTGACATATCTCAGCACCTGTTTAATATAATTTTATAGATAATATTATTTGTTTAAAAAAAAAACACTCTAAAAAATGAAATAAATAAAAAAATTAAATAAACGTAAAACCATTTGTCCAACCGTCCCCTATCTCTCCCACTGAACGCGGACCACCACCAAAGGATCTCACAATCATTCCTCTCGGCCTCCTTACTGAAAATCTCACAGTATCGTTCCAGATTCCCGATACTACAGACCCACTTCACAAAGGCCCGGCATATCCGTGCTGTCCGCGGACACCAGTCGGCGTTACGAGAAATCGAAGCCCTCAGCCGCCATTGATGGGGCTTTTCCCGGTAGAAACCCTGGAGGGCTTTAATCTAAGTACACGTACAAAACCACCACTTGGAATGCTTGGGAGCCATGTCCTGTGAATTTGGAATTCGAATGGAAAGCTGTGGTAGATAGGTTGTAGGGGGGAAGATGGCAGGGAAGGGAGAAGAGGAGGGGCTAGGGTTTCTGTGGGGTTGAGAGGTAGAAGAGGGTGAGATTGAGAGAGCGATGGGGGTGGATCCCATTTTTTAAAACATTTTCAAAGGTTTTTTTTTTTTTTTTTTTTTTAAAGCACAATGATATATTTTATATTAAAAGAATGAGAGGTTCGCTTAAATCACAAACTAGGTAACCTAATTTAAAAAATTATCATTTACAAAATTCGAATTTGAGACAAAAATAAATTAGTAATGAACAAGTGTCAAACTCCGAGAGAGACCACAGAAAAGCCACATAGGCGCTTAATTACAGAAGATTTGAATTTTTGTTTTTCTTTTCAGAGTGCTAGATTAGCAATTGCAATGGCGGTCACATTACATAAACCATTTGACGAAGGATTTTTTATTATTCAGTTCTGCCATTTCATAAAAATAATGAGAACACTCGTGCACACTTTTACAAATTAGATTAGATTATTAGAAACACAGTACTTTTTTATTCATCTGAAAATCCAGGATTCCTGAGAATTGTATAGATCTTGTCCATATGAGATGAAACATGGCTTCTTTTTCTGAGATGAAAGTATGGAACTTTTGTTCATCCAGATTTCAAGCTGGGTTTGTGGTGGTTGTACTGCTTGTGGAATGAATGCGAGCTACTAAGCCTCGCCAATTTTGATGAGGCCATTCTAGTTTTTTGCACGTAAAAGTTCACGTGTTAGCTTTAAGATTTTTTGTATTATTATTTGCTTCACAATGCCGATCCACGTTTCTTTCAATCAAACAAAGAAATAAACATGTTGTTTTCCCGTTTCAAAAGATATTTTTAGTTATAGTCAGTGGTCAAGAGTAGAATTCATATGATTCACGTAAATTCTAGATCATCTAATCAAACTGTTACTTTTCTCGAAATCACGCGCGTCTTTCATGACGCAAATTTTCACATTTATCAAATCCAACAAAAGGAAATAGAAATTTAATAAACATGTCGTTTTTCCATTTCATGCACTGTATGTGGCCGTTACAGACCGTGATTTGATGGAGAGTTAACACGTTGAATGAATAAAACAGAGTCGGGCGTCGCTACCTCTTGGCATCATGAATTTGAGTCATTGATCCGTGTCAACCATTCACCACATTTCGCTCATTGAAAGCACACACGTACTTAAAAACACGAATTTTTCACAGTTCTTTAAATCTAGAAAAAGAAAACGCAAAACTAATAAAATGAGATCTCATCTGCCATTACAAAGGAAACTCCACATCTATCCAAATCCAACAATCAATATCAAATCAAAGCCTTCTAAAATCAACCATCATGATTTATTGAATTTCATTCTCCTCCAACTCATTCTCAATATCAATAGACGATAATATAATTTGTCACCTGGGCCAAGTACGCAATAAACAAAGATTCTTGTGCGATAATCAAAGTCATTAACCCACGTAATTACTCTGAATAAACGCAACCTCTAAGCCCGACACGTGGAGGGCATAAACGTCCTTTCATTACAGGAGAGCTATTTAATTATTCGTACACGAGGGGAAGAAACCTGCTTCTCTCGGGTTCACATTCAAAGATCCCCAACAGTTCCTTAGCCTTTTTGGGTAATTGAAAATTAATAAAAAGAAAAAAAAGCAAGCAAAAAAATAAAATAAAATAAAATCCGCAAAAATTCATATCAAATTCCAATTCAGACATTGTCACAGCCATAATTTTATTTAGTTTTTTGCAGAGATTGTTTTTCTCTCTCTGATTCTCAGTCCCTTTTTCTTATGCTCCAAAAAGCTTTTTGTTTTTCTTTCTATCTCTCCTCATGTTTTTTCAGTCTTTGATCAGCATCATCACGTTCACAGGCCTCCTCACAGCCCCTTAATTCTGATTTGGGCTTTGTTTTTCTGCAAATTTGTGGGATTTGGGAGGTGGGTTGCTGCGATTTTCCTCAGAAAGTTTGAAGCTTTTTGTATGACTTTGGTTGGTGAAGCTGAGAAGAAAAGCAGAGGAAAGCAACACAAAGGGCCGGTGCACGCAAACTCTGTGCTACCACCGATGCCGGACGCTCGGCAGGCTCAGAAGAATGCTGTTCCGAATCAATCCGATGGCAACGTGGAAGGTATGACCTGTTTTTGGTGTACCCAGTTGGGAGTTTAACGATCTGATGATGGTTTTGTATTGGAATATTGTGTTTGTGAGATTTTGTCATCATGAAGGTGCAATGTGCTATGTGTGGATTTAGTTTGGGATTGTGTTGAGTTGTTTTGATTGTGTGTGTTTTGGTGATGTGTTGTTGTAATCATGGTTTTGGAGTGCTTTGATGGTAGGCTGGGCTGCAATGCATATTTGTGGCTTATCTGGGAATTTGTGTTTGTGAGAATAAGAATTCTTTTTATCTTCAGCTTTTTAAAAACTTTACCTTTTAATTTTCTGACATCGGGGTGTTTAGTTGGTAAGAACTGTGATGTCGGTGTTAGTCGAATTCGTATTGAATTTTTGAAGAATTTTGCTTTGTACTGAACTTTTCGATTTGTTTGGAACATTTTACCTTAAGAGTTTCCTTTTTGGTGTTCATGTTGCGCATCGATTCATCGATTCTGAGTTGTAGTTCTTTATTAGTATCTTGTTTTAGAAGTTGTAATCTTTTTTCTATTTTGGGTTAATGCTCTTGAGGAGTTTTGATAGATTTTGCAATGCAGAGTGAGGCTTTAACTTTGAAGATTTTATTTCCATATGTAATTTACACATCTATTTCTTGTATTCATTGCAGAGGCATTTTGGAGGTTGACAATCAATGACAATCAAGAACGGGGCGGTGTGGCTCAGGCAAACTTGTACCCTGATCGACCTGGTGAACCTGACTGCATATATTATCTGAGGACTGGTTTGTGTAGTTATGGAAGTAATTGTCGTTTTAATCACCCTAAATATGCTTCGCAGGTAATTATTTCTAATTGATGTGCATAGTTTTTATAGAGTGATTGCATTTTGATTAAGTGTTGTGAGGAGATTCATCGGTTGCTTCTACACAGCTTCCTTCTTTGTCTTTTGGCTCTAACTATACAGAGTTTCGTTCGAAGGGTATTAATGAACTAATCCTTTTAGTACATTCTTATATCTGCAGGGTAATCAGTACAATGGAGAACTCCCTGAAAGAGTTGGACAACCTGACTGTGGGGTAAGATTTTCATTTAGTTCAGGTTGAGCTGAATGAGAAGCTTCTTTCTTACTCACTCTTCTCCGTCCTTTCCTTCTTTCGTCTGCTTCCTTTGTCGGTGTTTGCTATGTTTTATAAGATTAGAAGTTCTACGAATATGGATAAGATAGAAAATGGGGTATTCTTTTTGTTCATTGGATAAGCTTTTTTGAGTTGAGTTTATATATGTTTATTAGGTATACAAATTATGTAATTGGCGATTTGAACAATCATATGATTAGAACTAGCAAATCAACTGCTGATCCTTGTGGTCTGGGCTTGTGAAACAAGCAGAGCATTCGAGTGGTCAGTTGTTGCACAAGATTTAACCAAGTTAATACAACAACAACAACAACAACAACAAAGCCTTTTCCCACTAAGTGGGGTCGGCTATATTTAACCAGGATAATGCTCTAAAAAAAATGTAAATTATCCAAGTGCAGACTATTATTGAAACTGTTAGGTGCGAGAATCTGTAACTAGCTTGTTCTAAAGATTTTCCCATTATAGTAAGTTGTTTCCTACAACTCTCCACTGGTTGCATTCCTGGTGACTTCTCGGAATGAAGGAAGAAGTCAGTAGGAAAGGGACTGAGTAAATCATTTGTCAGTCCATCCAGGAAGACCCCAGATTTGTTTCCTGATTGGTTCTTGCACATGCTTTCCTTCCAACATGAGCTTCTTCAGAGACCTCATCTAATATTGTATAATGTTATGAGCTCGATCATTATTTTCTCTATATGGGTTGTATTTATTAAATTTCTTCACCATTAGTAGGCATAATTCTTTCTTTGATTAACATGGGTTTAAAAGATAAAACCTTTTTTTTTTTCCTTTAGTTCCTTAAAATATCTGTGAGATGTTGGTTTCCATTGGATAAAAGAACTTTTTTTACTTGCAATAATATCGGTGTAAATGATCACAGCAAATATATAAATGCAAATAAAGGAATTGCTTATCCCTTAACTGTAAACCTGATAGACTTCCCTTTATGGCAAACATGTGTTGCAGTATTTTCTGAAGACAGGAACTTGCAAATATGGATCAACATGTAAATTCCATCATCCAAGAGACAGGCGTGGAGCTGGACCAGTCTTATTCAACGTTTTGGGACTCCCTATGCATCAGGTCCTTTCCTTTATGTTGTCCCTGAACTCCCTGATTGTTATTTAACTTGTCGCTAGACTTTCAATACAAGGGTTCTTTGTTTAACAAATTTTACATTGACCTTTTTCAGGAAGAAAAATCATGTCCTTATTACATGCGAACTGGATCGTGCAAGTTTGGACCTGCCTGCAAGTTTCATCATCCTCAGCCTCAGTCACTTGGCACTGTCTTACCTGCTTTTGGATCTGCGGGTTCAACAGTTGTGCCTTCTTCTGGTGTTCCTTATGTAGGTGGACTTTCTACATGGTCAATTCCAAGAGTGCCATATATATCAGGCCCGCGTTTACAAACTCCACAGTCTTACATGCCTGTTGTTCTTCCTCCCCAAGGCATTGTACCTGCCCATGGATGGAACACATATGTGGTCAGTCTATTATCTTTTTAATATAATAGAAGGTTTACATTACATTTATTATGTTCACAGTAATTGTTGTACATTTGCAAGGAACATGCTTTGTCTCTTTTTTTGGGTCAAACAAGGAACATGTTTTGTCTGGTATATTAAGTTGTGTTAGAATTGGATATGGCCTTTTTTCTTTTTGTCTTTTTGAATAAGATTGTCCAAGTTTCAGCTTTTAAATTTATGATCTTGTTCAGTTGACAATGATGTGTTGATTAGTACGTAAAAGTCTTTAGTCTTTAAAGTACGTTGACTAGCCATCTGTCAAAAACAGTGGTATACCGTGATGCATTGTCCTCTTTGCTGCACCTTGCTTCTTGCTGTTTCTTTCAATCCCAAGCTATGAAGAACTTTTTCTTCTCATTAAAGTTACTTGCAGTCTAACATTGTCATGTTTTACATCTATACGTCCTTTATCCGTAAGATTCGTTCTTTAAGTTGATATGGATGCTCGTTTATTGATTTCAGTTGATTTAGGGTGGACTAAAGGGGTTTTGGTGCATTACATGTTTGTTTATGTTTAATTATGCTTTTATCTGTTTAATAGGGAAACCTGAGCCCTGTATCTTCCACTGGTATTCTTGGATCCAACCTCACATACAACTCTAGTACTCGGGGGGAGTCAGCTTCCAACGGGCAGGTTCACTTGTCAAGTCCATGTCTCCCCCAGAGGCCTGATCAACCTGAATGCCGGTACTTTATGAACACTGGGACTTGCAAATATGGAATAGATTGCAAGTACCACCACCCAAAAGAAAGGATTGCAGAATCTGCTACAACCCCACTCGGGCTTCCCTCGAGACCTGTAAGTTCTGTTTCTAGTTCACAGTGATACCTACGCCAGTCAGTGCAATGTTCAGCTGAGTTCTTATAAACAATTAAGAGAACGCTTCAATGTTTCTTCTACCATTACTCCTTTTGTTCATTTAACGAGCCTCTTGTTAATGCTTGGGTATGTGCAGGGGCAACCTGTATGCTCATTCTACCTTATGTATGGAATCTGCAAGTACGGACCAACTTGCAGATTTGATCATCCCTACATGGAACAATCTGCTAGCTATAATTTCGGAATGCAGGCATTGCCCATGCTTGATTCATCTCTCATAAGTTATCCAAGAAGCTGGTCAGTGGCTAATGGACTAGAGACATCCCCCTCCATACCACCAAAATTCCCCAATGGAGTCAAAAAACCGGCGAGCAACAAATATGAAAACTCTGATACAAAGATTTCAGAAGATTCCCCGGAACAAGCGGGTTCTATGTCACCTTCTCCAACATCCTCAGAACCTGTACAAGACCAGTCTGGTTAAAACAAGCCAGATATTTTTGTTGTTTGGGGGGGGGGGGGGGGGTGTATTTTGGATAGAGTCTGTGAATCTGCGGAGTGGCATTTAGGGTTCTTTGGAGATTGATTTGATGAGCTAAAAAACTTGGGGGAGGGAGGGGCAGGAAAGGCTTTTTCTTTTAGTGGTGAATAAAATGCAGGTGGAAAATTGTAAGTTTCCCTTTTTTGTTTTCTCACTATCTCCATCTTTCAAACTGTTTTTTGGTTTTCTTAAATTTGGATGATACAATTTTCCCCATTTTGGCTCACTGAATGATGCTTTATTTGGATGTGAAGAATATGTTGGTTTTGTGACCCATATTGCAAAATTCTTGTTAGATAGAACATTGCTCGACTCCTTACGTGTAAGGAGTAGATGCTCGTTGATTACAAAATATAGTCTGATTCGTTAACATTCACAAAAAGAGAATTTTCACACGTGTCACACTATAATTTGTTTGCAACGAGTAATTTCTTTAATTTCCTTTTAAGATATGCATTAATTTGGATTGTATGGATGAATAGAAAATGCATAACAAACAGAATTGGACACTTGGATGGATATGGTCCTCGATGACATTGGGATGTCTGTTAACGTGCGCTGGTGGCAACCCCAATCCAATCGAAAACGCTACGGAAGCCAAAAACCAAACAGGGCCACGGTGCGTTTCTAACTTTCTACGCACCCAAAGCTTATTTAGAAGCATTCCCCGCGTGATTGGTTTGCACTTTTGGTCCCCCACGGTGCGGAGTTTTTGATCGGGACGTTGTTTGGCTTCTTGTAGTCAATATTTTTAAGGGAACTTTAACGAAAAACACCCGGTACTGTTCACTTTAACGAAAAATCATATTTTTACACTAAAAAGTCAATCATGGTACTATTCACTTTACCCTTTATTTTGTCCTTATCATTCAAACTCAAAGTTTTCAAGCCATTTTCATTAGTTTTCCTTATTTTTAATGCAAATCACATGTGTAGTGAGTTTAAAATTTAGGCCAATAACAACTTGACAAGTGTCCAAAAAATTGAAAAATTAAAACTTGAATTAACAACACTAACACTTGTCAAGTTGTTATTGGATGAGAGCAGAAGCTCCTGCCTTTTATTTTTTAAGCAGCCAAGGTTTGTTATTAGAAATTTCTTGTTCTTATTTTTTTTTAGTTTTCCACTTTTTACATGTACTTTCAGTTGGCCATTGATGGCACCAAGTGTGGTAATTAGTAAAGCTTGCAAGTTTGCAATCTTATTTACACGCATGAATTTTACCCAAGCATAACTATTATTTTTGGGAACTTTAACGAAAAACACCTGGTACTGTTCACTTTAACGAAAAACCACATTTTTACACTAAAAAGTCAATCCTGGTACTATTCACTTTACCCTTTATTTTGTGCTTATCATTAAAACTCAAAGTTTTCAAGCCCTTTTCATTAGTTTTCCTATTATTTTACCAACACATAATCGATTTGTTTAGCGGCACTTAATTTTCGCTTAATTTAAAAATGTTTTAAGTGTGATTCAAAATAGAAAATATAACTAATGCGTACTAGCAAGTCAATTTCACTATTTGAGCTACAAGTCCCTTTCTGACGAGACATTAAGTGGTTACAAGTCGCCCTCTTGTTGATGTTAAACAAACAAATTGGGCTTGACAAGGGTCAATAGCCCACCCCAGACAGAATCTTGTAAATCTTCTAAACTTTCGAGCCCAAGTCCTACTGGTTTTGCTTTTATCCCAAGCTATGGACTCTTCGGAATCCCATCTGATCTGACCAATAAAGTACCCAAAACACACAAAAATGCAACCAAAGAAGCAGCAGCTTCAAGCTTTTGCCTCCATTTTTCCCTCCCAGAAACTCCGCGGTGGGTATCCCTGGAATGCGCCATGCAGCGCCTTAGAAGCTCGGGGACCTTACTTTCGAGCTCTCAGGCCATAACCCGGTTGAGGAAGAAAGCTTTCAGATCATGGGCTGCCGTTCAGGACACTTATTTTTCGACAAAGGTGCTTGCTTTTCGATTTTCTTTCACATTTTTGTGGGTTTCTGAGAGTTTGAGGATGTGCGTTGGATTGATTTTTCATGGGTTGTGTTTAAGTTTGATGGGTTTTTTGTTTTTTTGGTGAATGCTTTTAGGATATATTTGAAGGCCATAAGGTTGTATTTACGGTTGGAACTTCTATTGCATCAGTCGCCACAGCATGGTTTGGTGAGTTCTTGTTTGGCAGCTCTTTAATTTCTCAATTCTGCATTGCTTTCTGCATGAGTGTTTGGTTATTATCATCCATTAATCTTCAAATTGATAAGTGGTGTGAGCAAATTATTAGTATGTTACAACAAATTTACTGTGATGAATATGAGTTCAGCTAACCATATGGTAATTGGAGTGGCATTTGGCACTCCACTTCAAGTGCAGGTTGAAATATTCGCAGACGGTGGATGCAGTATAATTTGTTTGAAATCTTGATTCAAGTTTAAGGCATATATATGTAACCTGCAATTTGCTCACCTGTACTTTACCCTACAAACTCATTGCATTCCCATCTTAGTCCAATAAGTTGTAAGGTATAATGTGCAAATTTTAGAGCACATATATGTTTTGTAATCCGAATTAGAAGTTGGGGTAAACACGGACAATTTATTTTAAATGTACTGTAGGATGTAAATTTCAAAAACACAATCGTTCTAGTTCTAGATTTTGTGAGGTGCTAAACTTATGAAGTTATGATATAATCATTTGTGGTTTACGTTGCTCTTTGACTAAATTGTTTACTTCTAACTAAAGATTCGTTATAATATAAAGAAATTGGTTCACTAATGCATTAAGGTTCGAAAGTAAAGATTCGTTATAATATAAAGAATTTGATTCACTAATGCATTAAGGTTCAAAAGTTTTGTTTTAACCTTATTACTATTGTCTCTCTCAGTAATATGTTAGAAAACATTTTCTTATCTAATAGACTAATACTCATCTGTTGTGGGTGCAGGATATACTTTACGTCACCTACATGAATCAAGAGTTGATCAAAGGCTTGAATCAATTGAAAAAGTGGTAAGCACAAAGTCTCATTGAAAGGAAAAGAAAACGACAATACTATCATCCATGTCTTGTATTCTTGTTTTCATCGCATTTATGTTAACGATTTTGACAGTGAGATGAGGCATCATGTGAGCAAGGGTCACTCAATTTTTCTAATTAAATTTTGGTTAATACTATTGCTGGTTAGATTAAGGCCCCTTCTAAATTATCTGTCGATGTTTGTTACAATTGGATAGCTGTTTCTGTTTTTGTGGCAGATGAAAAACAATCATAATCTTGAACAGTCGGAAATCAGAAACATCATGGATTCTGGAACTATTGGTCTTCCTTCATGCATAGCCACTGCAGGAACCACTTTAGTTATCGGGTTTGTACTTTTAAATTTTAATATCCATGTCCGAAACATAATTCCTGTTTTTCTGGTTATGAAACTACAAATATCAAACTGTTCATGCATTATACACTGACACCATTATAACTGAACTGCAGCTACACTTTGGGTTGGCGAGGTGGAAGGTGGTATGCAAATAGGAAGTTCAGAAGGGAGCAGATGAAATTGCTAGGGCAAATTAAACCGAAAAGGTGGCCACTGCTTAGGCGGATAGAACCTAAAGTGTGGCAATTTCAATTTCTCAGAAGACCGCTAACCAGACAGAGAACACAAGATAATCCTGTCAAAACATCAGAAAAGATAAGGGACACTCGTACCTCGCATAATTTGGAGGATCCTATCAATCTTGTTAGCAATCACGTCGAATCCTTATGAAAATGAATCCAGAACAAAATTGCGCTAAAGCTAGGGCGTCACCCGTAAGTGGCGCGCTGTGTGGCCCGAGCACAGTGATAAGTGAGCAAGGGTCGCTGTATCTCCATCGGCACCCGGATGCAGTGTTAAATGAGCAAGGGGGCCATAGAAACTTCTTTTCGAACGACTCCACTCAAAGTTGTTTGGGAGCATATGCTTCTATCAACTTTACCCGGGACACACAAAAGAAGTACTTTGATCCTATTAGACGGGGGAGGGCGAAGAAGCTAGGACAGAAGGGTAGAGTTCAAGAGAGCAAAATGCGTTTAGGAACGTGGAATATAGGAACCTTAACGGGAAAATCTATGGAAGTAGTGGAAGTTATGGTGAGGAGAAGGATAAATATTATGTGCCTACAAGAAACTAAGTGGGTTGGTAGTAAGGCAAAGGATCTAGAAAACTCAGGGTTTAAACTTTGGTATTCGGGCACAAATAGAACGAGAAACGGTGTTGGCATCATCGTGGACAAGACCTTGGTACAAGATGTTGTAGATGTCAAGAGGGTAGGAGATAGAATCATGGCAATCAAGATTGTAATAGGACAAGAACTTATCAATGTGATTAGTGCGTACGCACCTCAAGTAGGGTTGGATACGAGTTCGAAGGAGAAATTTTGGGAAGATCTTGGAGACTTGGTGCAAGGAATTGCTCAGACGGAGAAGTTATTTATAGGAGGAGATTTAAATGGACACGTGGGCAGGGAGACAGGCAACTATGGAGGTTTTCATGGTGGCCATGGTTTTAGGGAGAGAAACGAGGATGGGGAAGCTATCTTGGATTTTGCAATGGCATATGATCTCTTCTTAGCCAACACCTTCTTTAAGAAGAGAGAAGAACATGTGATCACCTACAAGAGTGGGTCGTCAAAAACACAAATAGATTTTCTTCTAACGAGGAAAGGGGATCGTATAACTTGTAAGGATTGCAAAGTTATACCAGGAGAGAGCGTGGCTAATCAACATCGCTTGTTGGTGATGGATGTACATATCAAAAGAGTAAGACAAAAGAACAAGACTTGGAAGTGCCCAAGGACTAGATGGTGGAATCTAAAAGAAGAAAAACAAGTCATTTTCAAAGAGAAGGTAATCACCCAATGTGTGTGGGATAGAGAGGGGGAAGCTAGCCAAATGTGGGATTCCATGGCTAGTTGTATCCGAAAAGTAGCAAAAGAGGTATTAGGAGAGTCCAAGGGTTTTGCCCCACACCAAAAGGAATCTTGGTGGTGGAATGAGGAGGTACAAACAAAGGTGAAGGCTAAAAAGGAATGTTGTAAAGCCTTATACAAGGAGAGGACCGATGAAAATGGTGAAAGGTATAGAAAAGCGAAGCAAGAGGCGAAGAAAGCTGTCAGATAAGCTAAGTTAGCGGCTTACGACGATATGTATAAACGACTAGATACCAAAGAAGGAGAGTTGGATATCTATAAACTATCTAGAGCAAGGGAAAAAAAGACAAGGGACCTAAACCAAGTGAGGTGCATTAAGGATGAGGATGGAAAGGTTCTTGCTACAGAGAACGCGGTTAAAGACAGATGGAGAGGTTATTTTCATAATCTTTTCAATGAAGGACATGAAATGAGTGCTTCTTTAGGGGAGTTAAGTAACTCAGAAGAGTGTAGAAACTACTCTTTTTATCATCGAATCCGGAAGGAAGAAGTGGTTGTAGCTTTGAAGAAGATGAAGCATAAAAAAGCAATAGGCCCAGACAATATACCAATCGAAGTGTGGAAACTTTTGGGAGAGACAGGTATAACATGGCTCACTGACCTTTTCAATAGGATTTTGAAAACGAAGAGGATGCCAAATGAGTGGCGAACGAGCACTTTGGTGCCTATCTACAAGAATAAGGGCGACGTACAAAATTGCATGAACTATAGGGGTATTAAGCTAATGAGTCATACAATGAAGCTCTGGGAGAGAGTCATTGAGCATAGATTGAGGCAAGAGACACGGGTTTCGGACAACCAATTCGGGTTCATGCCGGGGCGCTCAACCATGGAGGCAATCTATCTCTTACGAAGATTGATGGAAAGATATAGAGATGGGAAAAAGGATTTACACATGGTCTTTATAGATTTGGAAAAAGCGTATGATAGGGTTCCAAGAGACATTCTTTGGAGGATTTTAGAGAAGAAAGGAGTACGAGTAGCATATATCCAAGCTATAAAGGATATGTATGAAGAAGCAAATACTGCCGTAAGAACTCATGAAGGACAAACTGAAAGCTTTCCCATAACTGTAGGATTACATCAAGGCTCATCCTTAAGTCCTTACCTTTTTGCGTTGGTAATGGATGAGTTAACAGGACATATTCAAGATGATATTCCTTGGTGTATGCTTTTCGCAGACGATATAGTGTTGACAGATGAAACTCAGGAAGGGGTAAATGCAAAGCTTAACCTTTGGAGAGAAGTGTTGGAATCTAAAGGTCTTCGCCTAAGCCGATCAAAGACAGAATATATGGAGTGCAAGTTCAGTGCAAATGGAGGCCAAAACGAGTTAGGGGTGAGGATCGGAGATCAAGAAATACCAAAGAGCGACCGTTTTCGTTACCTAGGATCTATCTTGCAAAAGAACGGAGAATTAGATGGAGATCTCAACCATAGAATACAAGCTGGATGGATGAAGTGGAAGAGTGCATCCGGCGTGTTGTGTGACCGCCGTATGCCACTGAAGCTCAAGGGAAAATTTTATAGGACAGCAATAAGGCAGGCGATGCTGTATGGCACAGAATGTTGGGCGGTGAAACATCAACACGTACACAAAATGGGTGTAGCGGAGATGAGGATGCTTCGTTGGATGTGTGGGCACACGAGAAAGGATAAGATTAGGAATGAGGATATCCGGGGTAAAGTAGGAGTAGTCGAAATTGAAGGAAAGATGAGAGAAAATCGGTTACGGTGGTTTGGACATGTGCAAAGAAGGCCTACTGACGCTCCGATTAGAAGATGCGACTATGGGACAGAGGTTCAAGGCCGAAGGGGTAGAGGAAGACCTAGGAAAACTTTGGAAGAGACTCTAAGAAAAGACTTAGAGTACTTGGATCTAACGAAGGACATGACACAGGATCGAGCACAATGGCGTTCTAAGATTCATATAGCCGATCCCACTCAGTGACTTAGATTTTCCAAGTCTCCAACCGAGAAGTTTTCCTCACTCGGGAAATTAAGGGAACACTACCCCAACCTACATGTTCCACTCAGAAAGCTTCAACATACAAGCTTCAACAAAAGAAAATTCAAAGAACTTAGCGAAGAAGGCTTTGGTGTATTTAACACAATACGTTGAAATGAAGGAAAGCTTATTTATTGATATCCCCGATAAGCTACAAATATGTACATATACATGAGTCAAAATAAACACACAAGAGGGAGCCTTCACAAAGGTTGCTTAGGAGAAGTCTCAGCAGTCGGTAGAGCCCCAGAAAGAGAAGGCACCGGAGGGGGATCATTTGGAGCCTCAGTACTGGACAGAACCCTAGAAGGAGGAGGCATCAGAGGTTGATCATTCGGAGCTTCATTACGCGGTACAGCCCCAGAAGACGAAGGCAATAAATGCCTTTGGAACAAACCCACAAATCTCTGATGATCAAGTAAAACCTGACCATCAGTTTCCTTCATCTGGTCAAGCTTCCTCTTCATGTTTGTAGCATAGTCATGTGCGAGCCGGTGCAACTGTTTATTATCATGCTTGAGCCCTCTAATCTCCTGTTTGAGACTCATCACTTCAGCCGCCAATGATTCAACTTGGCGGGTTCGAGCAAATAGGCGTTGGGCCATATTAGACACAGAACCTGCACACTGAACACTGAGAGCCAGCGAATCCTTAACAGCTAACTCATCAGACCGTTTGGAAAGTAGTCTGTTATCTTTGGGAGTGAGAAGGTTCCTGGCCACCACCGCATCGGTCATATCATTCTTCATCACGGAATCCCCAACGGTAAGAGGACCAGTAGGGGAGACGAAGGATGGGCGCCATATGTTGTCTGGAGAAGGCGGGGCTGCCTCTACAACAAGGTTCAAGTCAAAACGACGGTCGGAGGGGCCAGACATTTTCAAAGGTGTTGAAGAGAGAAGAGGTCGGACAAATCAAGATCTTAGAAGTGCAAGAATGAAGCTTCTACTGGTGGAGACTCAAGAGGTCGGACAAATCAAAATCTTAGAAGTGCAAGAATGAAGCTTCTACTGGTGGAGATTCAAGTGTGCTTTGGAACTTAATGTCAGCCCCTATAAAAATCTGCACTCGACGGAGCTTCAGAAATCGAAGAGGCGCCTGCTCAGAAATCGAAGAGGCGTTTGCTTTCTCAAAAGCTGGGCTACTTAGAGATCACGAGGGTTGATCTCAGAAATCGAAGAGGCGTTTGCTTTCTCAAAAATTGGGCTGCTCAAAGACCACGAAGCCCGATCTCAGAAATCGAAGAGGCGCTCGCTTTCTCAAAAGCTGGGCTCCCCAGAGACCACGAGGGCCGATCTCATAAATCGAAGAGGCACCTACTTTTCCAGCCTTGTCAACACCTGTCACACGCACACTCAGCTTTGCGGAAATTATGGGCATTCTGTCGAAGACTTCTGGGGAAGTAGAAAACACATGAATCTTACTGTTCAATCACCCACTTCCCACACGCAACAATAGCTCATGGGTACCACAGATAACTTTGCCAAAGTTCTCTGCCAAAGTTGAGCACGTGAAGCTTGCAGCTCCCACTACATCGCTCTGACCAAGAAGGGTAAAAGAATAGCAAAGAAACAGCACTAACACAGTTTAGACCCATAAATTTTGAAGGTCTAGCTACCATATTATTACCCACAAGGGTAAAGGAACAGTACCACTGCTGGATATTTGGAAAGTCACTGTGTGTCAACCTCTGTGCTTCGTGGCAAGGTAGACTAGCAAACATGCCCAACCTTTACTCACATTCGAGAAAACAGTCCCAATAAGATTGCTTGCTCCAAAATCGAAGAGGCACCGTCCTCCGAATCTCGAGAGCCAGACTCCCAACATGACTACTTTCTTAAAAATCGAAGAGAGGGTAAAGGAACAGTACCATTGCTGGATAATTGGAAAGTCCCTGTGTGTCAACCTCTGTGCTTCGTGGCAAGGTAGACTAGCAAACATGCCCAACCTTTACTCACATTCGAGAAAACACTCCCAACAAGATTGCTTGCTCCAAAATCGAAGAGGCACCACCCTCCGAATCTCGAGAGCCAGACTCCCAACATGATTACTTTCTCAAAAATCGAAGAGACACTGCTCCCCGAATCTTCGAGAGCCAGACCCCCAGCATGATTGCTTTCTCAAAAATCGATGAGGCATCGTTCTCCGAATCAATCGAAGAGGCGCTCGCTTTCTCAAAAGCTGGGCTGCTCAGAGACCACGAGGGCCGATCTCAGAAATCGAAGAGGCACCTACTTTTCTAGCCTGGTCAGCACCTGTCACACGCACACTCAGCTTTGCAGAAATTATGGGCATTCTGTCGAAGACTTCTGGTGAAGTAGAAAGCACATGAATC
Organism: Malus sylvestris; assembly: GCF_916048215.2. Taxonomy (NCBI): domain Eukaryota; kingdom Viridiplantae; phylum Streptophyta; class Magnoliopsida; order Rosales; family Rosaceae; genus Malus; species Malus sylvestris. The sequence goes on from NC_062268.1 coordinate 8,670,169, forward strand.
TTACTGTTCAATCACCCATTTCCCACACGCAACAATAGCTCATGGGTACCACAGATAACTTTGCCAAAGTTCTCTGCCAAAGTTGAGCACGTGAAGCTTGCAGCTCCCACTACATCGCTCTGACCAAGAAAGGTAAAAGAATAGCAAAGAAACAGCACTAACACAGTTTAGACACATAAATTTTGAAGGTCTAGCTACCATATTATTACCCACAAGGGTAAAGGAACAGTACCACTGTTGGATAATTGGAAAGTCCCTGTGTGTCAACCTTTGTGCTTCGTGGCAAGGTAGACTAGCAAACATGCCCAACCTTTACCCACATTCGAGAAAACACTCCCAACAAGATTGCTTGCTCCAAAATCGAAGAGGCACCGTCCTCTGAATCTCGAGAGCCAAACTCCCAACATGACTACTTTCTCAAAAGCGAAGAGAGGGTAAAGGAACAGTACCATTGCTGGATAATTGAAAAGTCCCTGTGTTTCAACCTTTGTGCTTCGTGGCAAGGTAGACTAGCAAACATGCCCAACCTTTACTCACATTCGAGACAACACTCCCAACAGGATTGCTTGCTCCAAAATCGAAGAGGCACCGCCCTCCGAATCTCGAGAGCCAGACTCCCAACATGATTACTTCCTCAAAAATCGAAGAGACACTGCTTTCCGAATCTCGAGAGCCAGACCCCCAGCATGATTGCTTTCTCAAAAATCGAAGAGGCATCGTTCTCCGAATCTCGAGAGCCAGATACCACAGACCACTTTTTCAAAGTGCTCTGACAGAGTTAAAACATGTGAAACTGTCAGCTCCCACTACCGTGCTATGACCAAGCAGGGTAAAGGAATAGCATTACTACTTGTTGTTAGGGAGACTCCTATATATGTCGACCTCCATCCCCAACGGACAGGCAGACCTGCAAAAATGCTCAACCCTTCATCATATCTGAGAGGGCACTCCCAACGAAGCCTTTCGAAATATTCAGCTTTCTTTCCCCCCGATAATACCTCTGCAAACAAGCTATACTAGAGCAAGAATATCTCATATCATCAGGGTTAAAAGCAAGAGTATCCCATATCATGCTTTTTCTCTGTCTTTTCCTTTGGTCTTGTTTTTACCTGCAAGACAAGGAGAAAGAGAGCAATCAGTCAGCACTTGGAATCAAGCTTCCAGCCAGGAACTGACTGCCTGGAACCCCTTACCTGATTACTTACCTGGCATTGCTCTCGAGTACTCATCTTCAACATCTTATGTTTCCAGGGAAGATTCCGCATCGGCTTGAGGAACAGATAGGGCAAGTGCGAAGGATACAAGGAAGCATATGGAGACAAGCGTAACAGCACACGTGCCGATACATCCATTACTCTGTCAAAAGCAAAAGTATCCCATATCAGCAGGGTGGAACGTACTCTAGATTTGATGGACTTGTTTTGACCCTCAAATTCTTCAGTCGGCCTTATACTCTGGAGGAAACCAGAAAACCCTCCAGCTCAGTTCAAGAATAAGCCTGTGGAAAGTTACTTCTTCAAAAGCAAAAGTATCTCATATCATCTCTTCTCATTTTTCTTCTCTTTATCCTTCATGCTGCTGCAAGATGGGGAGTAGGTGAACAATCAGTCGGAGCTCTGATTGCTTACCTTGTCTGTCACCTCTTTCAGCAGACCCCCTAGCTCGGCGACTTGGGGGACTCCTACTACATGGTTTGTATCGCGCTTGACCAAGCCTGAAACTACAAGTAAGCTTCAAGTAAAATTGATACATTACCTTGTGCATCTCCACCAGTTAAAGATACCACCCCTGGATGGAGGAAGAGTACTTCCAGAGAAGATGCCACATCTACCTATGAGACAGATAAGGCAAGTCAAGACGACACCACACTCCGATACTTAGAAGTTTCGTGATTACGAGATCATTCTCCCACAATATTTCCTAATGTCATTTGTACTAAATCATTCACTTGTACTCACTAAAGGAGAGCTTGAACCTATGTACTTGTGTAAACCCTTCACAATTAATGAGAACTCTTCTATTCCGTGGACGTAGCCAATCTGGGTGAACCACGTACATCTTGTGTTTGCTTTCCTATCTCTATCCATTTATATACTTATCCACACTAATGACCGGAGCAATCTAGCGAAGATCACAAAAAGCGACCGTTTTCGCTACCTAGGATTTATCTTGCAAGAGAACGGAGAATTAGATGGAGATCTCAACCATAGAATACGAGCTGGATGGATGAAGTGTAAGAGTGCATCCGGCGTGTTGTGTGACCGTCGTAGGCCACTGAAGCTCAAGGGAAAATTTTATAGGACGGCAATAAGGCCAGCGATGTTGTATGGCACAGAAGGTTGGGCGGTGAAGCATCAACACGTACACAAAATGGGTGTAGCGGAGATGAGGATGCTTCGTGGGATGTGTGGGCACACGAGAAATAATAAGATTGGGAATGAGGATATCTGAGGTAAAGTAGGAGTAGCCGAAATTGTAGGAAAGATGAGAGAAAATCGGCTCCGGTGATTTGGACATGTGCAAAGAAGGCCGACTGACGCTCCGGTTCGAAGATGTGACTACGGGACAGAGGTTCAGGGCCGAAGGGGTAGAGGAAGACCTAGGAAAACTTTGGAAGAGACTCTAAGAAAAGACTTAGAGTACTTGGATCTAACGGAGGACATGACACAAAACCGAGCGCAATGGCGTTCTAGGATTCATATAGCCGACCCCACTTAGTGGGAAAAGGCTTTGTTGTTGTTGTTGTTGTGGATTTTTGTACCGGTATTTATTGGAATGGGAAAATCGAATTATCATAATCGTATGAAGGAATTGGATTCATCGTTGTCTTTCTTATTGTGAATCATATGTCACTGAATCTAATTTTTTTCCTAGTTGTTGCACATGAAAAACTATTGGAGAAATGTGAGAGATGAGGAAAGAAACACTTTGCTTAAGAAACCATGGTATGTTAACAGCGAGTATGATACAGGTATCCATGGTATATGCAGAGAACGGATGCCTCGAATTGGAGAAAAACTTGTCTATCCTGGTTGTATACACTCGTTTTTTTGTGTCTTCTCATTGGAGAGACAAATAATTGGTGCATACAACTAGTACACCAAGGTTTTTCTCCGCGAAATAAACCGTTCGAGGTTTCTTACTCTGGTTGGCCAAACCGGAAAAAAGTGTTGGAGCTCTTGTTGGTTTGGTAGTTTACATCCATAAATGTACTACTTTCTGCGGCTCCATTGGCAGTACGCCTTCGTCTTTTACAAATTAGACAAAAGGAACAGTAACATGTCAACATGTCCATGTTTTGGTTTTACATACTTGGATTAGAGTTTGGATTTATCCAGGAAATTCTTGTTAAATTATGGAATCGTGGCAGGGACGAAATCTGAGGTTAATACATTTCTTAATTGTATTTACTTAGTGAAAAGTAGGACCCATCAGCATTAGATGCCCTAGTTGAACCTTGGTTTAATCATTAAGCAATTTGTATTAGGCTATTAGCTCATGTGAACACCCCAGTTCTGTTTTTTTTCTGGTTTTTTTCCGCACTATAAAAATGCCGGAACCTCAAAAGGTGATTTGTACCAGGAAACAATTATTAAACATATGAAGATGTTGGCTAATAAGATTTTAACCTTTATTATTGTAGTTATTCTCTTCTGTGAGTCAGCAGTTGGAACCAGAACAAAGTTGTTCTCGGCTAATAATGTGCAGGATGCTGCTTCTGCATTCGCTCCGCCTCCCGGTGATGACGGAATCTGTGCAACAATGGTGGCAACACTAGGCTATGCTTGCGAAGAACACACGGTGGCATGCCTACATTTTTTTTCGCTCTTCTGTTTGTGAATAATTTCGAGTCACGGCAAACATTGACTGATGTGACTTGGTTGCATTTTTGGGTTGTGTAGGTGACAACACAAGATGGATATATTCTCGGCATGCAGAGAATTCCAGCGGGGAAGTCAGGGGGGCCGACGGGGAAGAGGGTACCGGTACTTCTGCAACACGGTCTTCTGATGGTCAGTAATTCTGTGCAGTTTTTTTTAAGTAGGTTCAGTAAATTGGGAAAATGTAACACTTTGTTTATGTGGTTTGTTGGGCAGGATGGGATAACATGGCTGCTGCTACCTCCAGGCCAATCTTTGGCATTCCTCTTAGCTGACAACGGGTATGAGGTGTGGATTGGAAACACCCGCGGAACCAAATACAGCCTCAGTCACACATCACTCAGTCCTGATGATCCAGTAACTACTCTCGCTCTCCTGAATCTCATGTTTGTCGCAAATTTTTGTTTGGTTGCATTTAACAACATGAAAATACTCAAAAAGAAAACACAATCACCATCTTGTATTTCACATTAGAGTCACTTTGCTCATTTTCAGGCTTATTGGGAATGGTCATGGGATGAACTCGTCGCTTATGATCTCCCAGCTACTTTCCAGTATGTGTGCGATCAAACCAGACAGAAAATTCATTATATTGGACATTCGCTGGTGAATTTCACAGACTCAGCAGCTTTCTTCTCTTCTGCAAACATTTTAAAAAGTATAGTAAACTTTTGGTAGAGTTTTAAAGTATAAATATAGCAAGCGACGGATTTATTTTGCAGGGAACATTGGTTGCTCTCGCTGCAATTTCCAAAGACCTGCAGCTGAAGAACCTGAGATCAGTGGTCTTACTTAGCCCGATTGCTTATGCTGACCAGATGCCCTCACCCCTAGCAAGAGCTGTTGCTGAAAACTTTATTGCCGAAGTAAATAGAAATTCCTTTTTTTCTAGCTGTTTTAGTCTCCTAACAGAATTCAACTCTTTGACAACATATTATCTTCTCTTAACAGGCATTATACAATGCAGATTTAAGACAATTTAATCTGAAACGGTAACAATTCTTGTTCACTTGTTCCTTGTAATTCGCAATCTAGCATTCACCGAAAACTCCCAATTATAAGATCAGAACTTGCATGCTATTGTTTATTTCTGTTGCCTGAACTGAATAGGAAGGCAGCAATCGAAGTTTTGAAGGCTGTCTGCCGGAAACCAGGCGTTGATTGCACCCATTGGTTGACTGCATTCACCGGTAATACATATGTTCCTAAGATTCTTACGACCATTTCAATCATTCTTCTATGTACTGACTTGGAAACTTTTGGAAAATGAAGGGAAAAATTGCTGCTTAAATTCTTCCATAGTAGATGTTCTTCTAGACCATGAGCCTCAGTCAACTTCAACCAAAAACTTGGTACATATGTCCCAGAGTAAGTTCTTAATTTCTCATTCACAAACCACCAGTACTTTGAATGCTACGAACTCCTTTGCGACGCTTAAATTGAAACCATAATAAATTAACTCGAATTCAATCCTGCGATTTCTCAACAGTGATAAGAGACGGAACAGTTGCAATGTTTGACTACAAGGAAGAGAACATGCAGCACTACGGGCAGCCCAATCCTCCCGTGTACAGCATGACTAGCATTCCAGATGACCTTCCTCTCTTCCTCAGTTACGGTGTGGCAGATGCCCTCTCTGACATCAAAGATGTGAAGCTGCTGCTGAAGAGCCTCAAAAACCATGATGGAGATAAGCTTGTGCTTCAGTATCTAGACGATTATGCTCATGTAGATTTTGTGATGGGTGAAACTGCTAAGCAAGAAGTGTATGATCCTCTCATGGCTTTCCTTAGACTTCAATGAGAATATTTATTTGTGACAGAAGTAATGCCAATTCTTTTATGTTCTTTTCTTTTCCCTCATCATATTTCTCATTGACAACCCTGAGGGCAGAGTTGTATTTACCCATGCTGTGTACTGGATCTTCCTTTTACCAACAAAATTCGTATAATTACTACCATTTTTATGGTTCCATTGTACTTTTACCGTAGTTTGTCTAGATCAACACTCAATGCCTTGTTATCTATATATCTAGATTCTCTACATGGTTGCGTGTTATTAAGGGAAATCGTGAATCGGAAAAGTCAGGAATATCAAAGAGAATGAGTGAATATATCGGATTAACTACTCCTATCCAATCTAATTCACGGGTAAAACCAAGGGAAGTTAAAATTCCAGAATAATTTAGATACTCATTCTTTGTAAGTAAACATCCCGTCACGGGACAGGGGTCACAGCTGCCTTGACTCCTCCTTTGCATCAATCCACATCTTGACTAGTAACAGTAATCCAGCCACGACATCTGCTTTGAAGAAGAATGGCTGTAATCTAGCCATGGAGTCATCTGTGAAGAAGATGATTTCGCCATGGTTTCAGAATCACATGAAATCAGCCCTTTTACTGAACGAAGTGAGTAATGTAGGTTACGAAGGCGCCGACGAAGGAGGAGTGAAGGTGGATGACATGTTTGCACTCGCAACGATGTCCTGGGCATATTTTCCTTGATTCACAAAGGTGCTACCTTCTTTCTTATAATATAAGAAATCCGCAACCCTAAGTGGGGGCACCCCTGTCTTTCATCTCAAAGACTTCACCCAAGTCACTGATAACAGATTGGAATCTTCTCATCAGAACCAGTAATTGTAATGTCATCCTTAGACTTGCATCTGCTAAATCCAATGACGGGAAAGGTTACTTAGTGCAAGGCACGGAGGTTCTGAAAGAAGTGCAGTTTCGTACCCTAAAAAATACTTGTAAAAGGACGTTGGCCGTAGGGACCCCAAGCAACAAATATTTCACCCATTTAGAAACACTACTACTATAAACTGGTAGGAAAATGTTTGTGGGTTACTATTACGTTTTCATGACCGATTCCAATGTGGGTGTACTTTGCCAAAGACGGCAAGTACTGTGCTCACTCACCTTTCTTATTTTTTTCGTTTACTTTATATTAACTTGTTATTTATATTGTTTTATAAGATGCGAGCAAAAATAAAGGTAGGGAAGTGGACATATATACCAACACTCTTTATTGACAGTTTTCTTGCGCGTTGACAAGGAAATGAGAGTTGTATCCCAAATTAATAAATCATAATTTACGGACTTAACTACAAATTTACAATACATAGATTTACTTAATAATTAATATATGATAAATGTATTAAGTAAATACATGAACTGTAGCGAGTCCCTACATTTACATGTACAAATGAAACGTAGAAATTGCATTTATTAGGAATTACATACATTAACTATTTTTTTGGAAAATCTGTCAAAGTCTGACCAAAGACCAGTGACCGGTTGAGGTTTGGAGGTCAACTCTTATGAAATATTACTTTCATGAGAAATCATCATAAATATTTCTTTTAATTAATGGCTTCATCCGTTTTGTTATGGATTTGTTCACTATAAAAAGCAAACCCTGATTTTGTTGCACTTAGAAACTACACAACTCAGCTCCAAATGGCCAACTCTTTCAGCATTCTGCTTCTTGTAGCTCTACTTTGTGTTTCAGCTGCAAGAACTAAGCCGCAATCAATCGGCAACGTCGACGGCGGCATTTGCAAATCGCTGGTGGAGACACAAGGCTACCCTTGCCAAGAACATAAAGTAATGATCAAGTGTCAAAATTTCCAGCCTTTCTTTTTTGGGTTTTATACATCACTCTTTCGCATTAACTAGTTAAATTTTGTTCATCTTTTGCCGTGGTAATTTCGAAGGTAACAACAGAAGATGGTTACATCCTTGGTTTGCAAAGGATTCCAGCCGGGAAGTCTGCTGGTAATGAGACAGCAGCTAAGCTGCCTGTTTTGTTACACCACGGGATCCTTATGGTAAATTTATACCTACTTTAGCACCTTATATTTGACCATGCATACACATTTACGTGACGTAGCGTACAAACGAATTAAGAAACAATTATGTTTTTGTAATTAACAGGATGCTTCAGCATGGCTACTCAATTCACCGGACAAAGCTTTGGCGTTTATCTTGGCAGACAATGGTTTCGATGTATGGCTTGCCAACAGTCGTGGCACAGTCTCCAGCCGTGGACACAAAACACTTACTCCGCTTTATCCGGTTCGCTTTGCCTTCTCAAATGCTGATTACATCAAGCCATTTGCAGATCATAACCTTAATTAAACTAAAAGTATGTATTTTCTTCTAATAATGTAGGCTTACTGGGACTGGTCATGGGATCAATTGGCTGCTTATGATCTTCCTGCATTGTTTGCGTATGTAAACAATCAAACAGGACAGAAATTACACTATGTTGGGCATTCATTGGTAAATAATTTGTACTTTGTTCATAATTTATAGTTTTAGAAAAAATTTCGACACACAGAAAATCGATGACTGAGACTTGGAAGTATTGAATCATAGGGAACTTTAACTCCCCTAGCTGCCTTCTCCCAAGGAAAACTGGTAAACATGCTAAGATCAGCTGCATTGCTTGCCCCAATTGCTTATCTTGGTCAGATGCGCTCACCCTTTGCACGAACTGCTGTCGATGCGTTCTTAGCTCAAGTAACACAATTCAATGAACATTTTGGTTTTTCATGTATGGATTTCTAAATTCAATGTGATGAACATAGAAAACTGACCAAAATTTTATATATTTTCTTTACCAGGGACCGGCTTTCTTCTTTTCCTTTGAATTTCCAAACAGGTGAGATTGCAGCTCAAATAATTTGTAAAGAAAAATGCAGACTATACACTGAGTTAAATTCAATCAGGCACAAAAAAGTATGGGAAGATTTTAATTATGTCTTGTAATTTTTTCATTGTATATAAATGAAGAGGAATTCTTGTGCTTCAAGTAACGATTTATTCATAGCAAAACGAAATTTTTTGGTTGAAATTTTAATCCATTTTATTCTTGATCGCTCATTTTATACTTGGATAACAAGTTTTATCTGATGTCATTGAAATCCCAATAGGCAGGTGCAGCAAATTCTGCAGTATATCTGCGCAAGACCAGGCAGTGGCTGCTCCAACTACCTCACAGCTACAACAGGTAGTGACAATATGTTATAGAGAAACTTACCCACATCAAGGATGCCCGTTGCATGAAAGTCCTTTTCACAATGTTAGTCTTTGTCATTTACCCTTCTAACTTGAAATTTGTTATAGGGCCAAATTGCTGCCTCGGTTCTTCAAGCATAAATCTTTTTCTTCAACATACGCCCCAGTCCACTTCGATAAAGAATGCTATGCATCTGTTTCAGAGTAAGTCTCTTTCAATTCCGGGTTCAGTAATGGTGAATTGTAACTGCTAAGTGTCTAAAGTATGAAAGAAAGCCATATAGAATGGGCATGTTACCGTAACTGTATCCCAAGCTGATCAAACACTGTCATGATGCAACCCTGTGAAGTCGTTCTCCCAAAGTAAAATAGGAAAAAAAAAACTAGTATTCGTTTTGAAACTTTTAGTTCGTATATATCCCCTCTTGTTAAATTCAATACTAACAAACTTTCAAATTTTTTGTTTCTTGTTGATGCTGGAAAGTGGTCACAAAGGGAAACATAGCAATGTACGATTATGTTTTTCCAGCAATAAACATTCAGCACTACAATCAGCCTACTCCTCCTGTGTACAACATGGAAAACATCCCGAAAGACGTTCCTCTATTCCTAAGCTATGGAGGGAGAGATCCGCTTTCGAACGTGCTTGATGTGAAGTATTTGCTGGACAACCTCAGAGATCATGACAAGGACAAGCTTGTGGCACAATATACAGCGGAGTACGCTCATATGGATTTTCTTATGGCTGAGAATGCCAACCAAGTTGTGTATGCTCCCCTACTGGATTTCTTCAAGCTCCATTGAGACTTTAGCCACTTTTGTAATTCTTTTTTCTTGCAATTGTTAAACTTTAGAAGGCTTTTTTTTTTCTTGGTTTCTTTCACTCTCATTGTAGTAACTTGATTTTTCATCTTAGAATAAAGTAGAGAAAATGGATACCTAACTTGCCTGATCCAACATTTTGCAGTCAACTTTGTCAATTTAAGCACCCGTAGAATATCAGACGCTTTCCTTCCCCGAAAATTATACCCGTTTCCTGCCAACTGTAAATGTTGGAGGCCGTTTCCCCTCCAAGAGTTGGTGTAACATAAGCCTATACATAAAAATAACGGGAAGTGATATTCACACATCATTTTTAGCTTCTCGCACACCTCTCTTTAGTTTTGATCATCGGATTGAATAAGCTGCTCGCACACCTCTCTTACTGGGACTGGTCATGGGATGAATTAGCTGCTTATGATCTTCCGGCTTTATTCAAGTATGTGAACAATCAAACAGGGCAGAATTTACACTATGTTGGGCATTCCTTGGTAAATATTCACCTAATTTGCTCATATCTAAAGTTGGACAATATTAGCGTCCACTCCATGGGTACACCTCTTTGTCTACTCAGTTGTGATTAACATATTTTAACCATACGAATTTCATAGGGAACTCTGACTGCCCTCGCTGCTTTCTCCCAAGAAAAACTGTTGAACTTGCTAAGATCGGCTGCTTTGCTTACCCCAATAGCTTACCTGGGTCAGATGTCCTCGCTGTTTATAAGGATTCTTATGGACTTATTTTTATCAGAAGTAACACAACTCAGTGACTACTCTTTTGTTTCAAAAATATGAATTTTAGAACTTCACTGTTGCAAATATGGAATTAACTGACTAAGCTGTTGTCTTTTATTTTTTTTATTTTACAGAAACTAAAATTGTTGGGTTTGCATGAAGTTCCAAACGGGTGAGATAGCAACTTAAGCAGTTTTGCTTCAGTCGTAATAAAGACACAAGCATAAAGACAATAGCATAAAGTAGATTAAACTTGGTAAAAGAAATTTAGATATTTTGTTTAACAAATGGCACATTTCTGAAAAATGACATCTATAACAGTTTTTTGTTCTCAAAATCTCAACAGTGAGACACAAGAACTTGTGGAGTTTATCTGCAAAACACCAGGCGTTGACTGCTCCGACTTATTGGCAACTATCACAGGTTGAGAGGCCAAAAATCATTTAAACTGTTATGCAGGGCCTTAGTTTCACGACGCATGGGATTCACAATCTCAATAGTAACAATGTTAGGGTTCTTCATTCACACTGAATATGAATTAGTTTTTTGCAACCCATATACAGGCCCAAATTGCTGCCTCAGTTCTGCAAGCAAGGCTGCTTTATTTAAGAACTTCCCCCAGTCTACGGCGACAAAGAACATGATACATCTGTCTCAGAGTGAGTCTCATTCATTTCTAGGTTTATCAGTTAATAGCAAGTTATATAAGTTGTAATATTTGAATTCTGGAACACTAAGTTCCCAGAAGTCCTATCTAATCAACAAATTAATCCTTACAATTTTAATGTTTGGTCATATCGGTTTATGGATTTTGGATAGTGGTCAGGATGGGAACCCTAGAAATGTACGATTATGGTAACGAAGACACGAACATGGAACACTACAAGCAGCCTACTCCTCCTGTGTACAACATGGCAAACATTCCGAAAGACGTTCCTCTTTTCCTCAGCTACGGGGGGAGAGATGCGCTTTCTGACGTTAATGACGTGGGGCTTCTGCTTGACAACCTCAAAGATCATGACAAGGACAAGCTTGTGGTAGAGTACATAGAGGATTATGCTCATATGGATTTTATTATGAGTGTGAATGCCAATCAACTTGTGTATGATCCTCTACTGGCCTTCTTCAAGCTCCATTAATGTCATGTTTACTATGTAAAAATGAGTAAATATTTAAAAAGGGAATGTAGAGATTATGTATTAGGAGTCCTTTATTAGGAAGGATATATGTTTGTGTCCTTTATTATTTCCTTATGGAACAAGGATTGTATATGTATATATTTCAATTATGTAATACAATAAAAATTACTATGTAAAATTCTATTTGGCATCTGAGCCTGGTTTGCCGTAACCCTAGAAACTGTAAAACAATATTTTCTTCCGCTGTTGTGCTCGGCCTACGTGTTCCTGTGCTGCTTCTTGTAGAAATCAATTAGGCCGTGTTCTATTGGAATTGCAGCAGTGTGGTCTTGCTGCTGCCGTGCGAATTGCTGTGAAGGCTGTTTGTCGAACACTATGGGTACTGTGAAGGTTGTTTCTGTAAGTCAAGATGACGAGTATGGGAGACAACTCGAATTTGAAGTTGGAAGGTGGTTCCTGCACACCAACCAACAATCTGGTATTGAACCCTGTTGTCATCCAGAATGATGCGTTCGCCGTACCACTGTGAAACTAAATGGATCAAACTATCATTTTTGGTCCAAGGTATTGGCGATGCACATCGCCGGACGTGGTAAAAAAGGCTTCGTTACAGGGAGTATCAAAGAATTTGGCTAGGATAGTGCTAAGTATGAGACGTGAGAGACATGGAATGCAATAGTAAAAAGATGGTTGATCAATTCTATGGAGCCTACTATCACGGGATTTTTCATTCACCGTTGTACAACTAAAGAAGTATGGAAAGAAGTGGCTCGAACATATTATGATGGTTCAGATATTTCTCAGATTTATGAGTTAAAGGTAAAATCGTTTCGACTTCGTCAAGAATGTCGTCTTGTTGATGTGTATTATGTTGACCTTAATTCCGTTTGGCAAGAGTTAGATCAACGGAGACCAATCAAGATGGAATGTGCTATTGATCTCAAGACACTTTGTGAAGAAATCCAAATAGATCGTGTTTATGCGTTTTTGGCTGGTTTGGATGATATTTTTGATAAGGTACGTAGTCATATTATATGAACTCAACCCTTACCATCTGTCGATGAGGTGTTTTCTATTGTTAGGCATGAAGCACAATGGCATGCCACTATGATGTCTTGGCCACCTGCATCCTTTCATCAAGCTAATTCTTCTAATATGTCTTTGAATTCTCGTCCTGTTACCCAAGTAAACAAAGATGATTTGAAGTGTACCTTTTTGTGGTCAAACCCGTCATACTGAAGATACATGTTTTACCAAGCATGGGGTGCCTGAGTGGTTTCCAGAATTGAAGAAACGATTGTGTGCCAAGCAACGTGGGACTGTGAGAACTAGTGGAGGCCATGCCTCCCTTTCTGCTGCCACACCAACAGCTAAGGAGGCCGAGCCTAACTTTGGTGATTCGAGTTAAAATTTATTGACTTGTACTACTCATGGTGATTCATCATCCAACAAAAGTACTATGAGGCATGTTCTTTTAGCCCCCGATACTGAGCTTCATACATGTTGGATTTTGGACTCTGGTGCAACAAATCATATGACATATGATAAAAATATGTTTCAATATATGACAACATCTCACAGGAAAAGTATAGCAAGTGCCAACGGCACCTTTGCACTCGTGGTTGGCGCTGGCACTGTGCATGCATCTCACCCCATCTCTTCCATTACATTGTTGCTTACTTGTTCCATCTTTATCACATCATTTATTATCGATACCACAGGTTATTGAACAATTGGATTATGTTATTCTAATGTATCCGTCGTTTTGTCTACTTCAAGATATTCAGACCAAGGAGATAATTGGTCATGGCACTAAGAGAGAGGGGTTGTTGTCACACCCCGATCCCGACATACGTTCAGGATCGACACGTGATGTCACAAAAAATCCGTATTTAACATACCCCGCCTCCGGGATATGGGCAAATCACAACTCAAGAATTAAATCGCATAATAATTTTTCGTATGCTTTATAGCTGCATCTAACCTTCTCGTTAGACTACATACGTACCCTAAACAGGGATCAAGCCATTCGTAGTTTGTCATTCACTACACTCGAACATTCATCACATAAACCACTATGTCCCAACATAATACCACGATTCAGGCATGCAACATCTTAAGGAATATTCGATGAAGCACAATAATATTTTCTAGTCATCTTGCCATTCACACAGATATATGCTTTTCAACACCATCCAATAATCACACTAATTAATAACATATACAATATACCAAAATGCAGGGCTGGAGCAACACAATTCGGCAGAAGCCTACATCTTTGAAGCAGATATCAAATCCAAGGAACCAACAAGTCAATTGATGCAATTTTGGACCACTCAACGAAATCCATCAACATCAGGTTCCGGACCACTCAACGGAACCAAGACACCAAAGAGGATTCTGGACCACTCAACGGAATCCAAACCAGGATACGATTCTGAACCACTCAACGGAATCGCAGGGTAGAAGGGATTCCAGACCTCTCAACGGAATCCAAGTGGATACGATTCCGTACCACTCAACGGAATCACAGAGTACAATACATATCGAACCACTCAATGAAATCCAAGCTGGATACGATTCCGGAGCACTCAACAGAATCGCAGATCATGAGGGATTCCAGACCTCTCAATGGAATCCAAACGGAGCAGGGAACCAGACCACTCAACGGAACCCCGACGGATACCCAGTTTCGGATCACTCAACAAAAACAAAACATGAACCAAGTGCTCAATTTACAAAGGCTCAACGAAATGAAACAAAGCACAATTACTAAATTTAGAACGGGTCAACGAAGCTAGAAATGAAACAATGAAACGAGATATGAAACAAACTTCGAAGCAACAAACACCATGACAATGGGTTAACAGTCCAATACTAGCCCTCACATTTCATCACATCATACCAATCATGCAAATCAAACCACATTTCCAATATACACATCAAATCACATTTCACAGATATTTCCAATCCACAAATCGAATCGCATTTCATAACAATAGATTGATGGCCAAACATAAAAATCACATATTAATAGAAATCACCCTTATAAAACCAATCATATCCACAATGGATATTAAATACAAGAACATGGTAATATCCATATCACATATCTTAAAGTCACTCATTATCCAATATAGACCCACTAGACTTCACTTAGTCTCGAGTAGTACTAATTTTTGTATTTAGAACGTTTTGAGACATGTTAACTAAAAGTCAACCATCGGTCAACGGTAGGGGTCCACAACCCTACGTAATTTGATCCGAAAGATCCACACATCAGATTTTGGGTCCGTAACCTCCTAAGGTCCTCATTATACTCATAGAACAACATACTAAAATCTCATCGCAATCTGATGGTCAGATTTCCACCAATTGCTAGAATTAGGTGGCGGTGAACAATTAGTTTTACAAACTTAGAAATCCAATTCATGAAGATCTGTATGTCGAATTCCCGATCCGTTAGTTCCTAGTATCCTCAAATATTACGTTCTATAATGCATTAAAGTTTGGTGACGATCCAACGGTCGGATCATCAATTCATATAATGATCAAGTGATGTATCATAATGAAAGTAGGTTCAAATAATCAAACCACGTCATATAAATATCAAATCTGAGATTAGGACATCAATTTAGCTTAAAATAGCATCGGCGGCCAACTAGCCATGCGCCGCCAGTTTTTTGACGAACTCTAAAAACTACCAAATTTTACAGAAATGTAGAACTCATTAAGGGGAAAAACTTTCATACTTGGGCCAAAGTCCAATTCAGCCAGGAAACACCTCAAATCGTCCTCGATCCGTCGGAAACCTTTGAATTTGGGTGTTCTTGATTCGACCCCAAAACATCTTTGACGCCCTAACCAATGCATGTGCTTTGTTCCTACACTCAAGAGACGCCTGGGGATGGTGGTGGTAAACCACAACACATTCAAAAATGACCGATCACATCCCTTGAACCCGTCGCACCCACTGTGCAAATTTCACAAAATCTAGCCCAAATTTCTATAATTTTGGGATGTAATAGGTAGAGGGAAGGTCATTGAGTGACTCCTAGGTGGTTGTTTGACATGATTCGCATGAAAAATTGATGAAAAATTGTCGGAGTGGGCGATGGAAGTGGGTTGGGTCAGCGGGTCAAAGGGAGGGAACCGGGTCGGTCGGTTCTCCCTTCCCTCATTTCCCTCTTTTCCTTCCTCTCTGATTTGTCCTTTCCCCTCATTCCTTTCCTTTCCATCAGAACCACACACATGGCACAACTGATCATTGCTCCATCAATCTGGAGTCTTCTAGATGATGGTCAAATGACCATTTTGCCCTTAATTTTGTTGATTTATAAATTATTCGTTATAACTCCAAATTACATTCCATTTGTGCTCATGCTTTTGTATCGACGAATACTATCCAAATATGTAAAGAAATTTGGAAAATTATGAAAGGATTAAATACGTCCGTGAAAATTTATGTTTAGTTGATTAAGGGCATTTTCGTCATTTTACTTATTGAAAAATTATATGCCGCAAATACAAACGCGTTGAAACTATGAATAAAAATATGAAATACATAATTTTAAATAGTGAAATTCGAGGACGGGATTTCACAGTTGTACAATGTGGATGATGTCATTCCTGATAGAGCTAATGCGGTTCGAGTATCTCGTGCTAGTAATTTACAAGAAGTATGGTTATTGCATCGTCGATTAGGGCATGCATCTTTTGGTTATTTACGGCATATGTTGCCTAGTCTATTTAGTGGAATAAATGAATCAGACTTACGTTGTGAAGTATGTATTCTTGCTAAAAGCCATCGTGCTTCGTTTCCTCCTAGTATGAATAAAATATCTTTGCCGTTTGAACTTGTGAATTCTAATGTTTGGGGGTCTTCTCCAGTTGTTACTTCTTCTGGAATTAAATGGTTTGTTACATTTGTTGATGATTGCACTCGTATGGTGTTTAGATCTTTCTCTCAGATGATTCAGACAAAATATTCGTCTGCTATTAAAGTTCTATGTTATGATAATGGTGATGAATATATTAATTTTGAGTTGTCAGAGTTTCTTCATGATCGATGCATTCTCCATGAAACGACATGTCCCCATACCCCACAACAAAATGGGATTGTTGAAAGAAAAAATTGCCATATCTTAAAAATAGCACATGCTCTACTTCTTGGAGCCTCTGTTCCTAAGCGTTTTTGGCCTAAAGTTGTCACTTATGCAGTATATGTGATTAACTGTATGCCGTCTCAGGTTGTTGAGTTTCGAACACCTTTCCAAGTTCTCACTCAACATGCTATATTGGTGTCTACTAATACTCTCACCCCTCAAGTTTTTAAGTGTGTGGCTTATGTTCATATCCAAAAAATTCATTGCAGTAAATTAGATCCATGTGTTATACGGTGTGTATTTGTGGGTTTTCTTGTCTCACCAAAAAGGATATAAATGTTATCATCCTAAGACCCGACATATGTATGTAACCATGGATGTGACATTTTCTAAATCAGAGTATTTTTATACTCCCTTGCATTCATCTTCAGATCACCTGTGGGAGAACACTATTGGTGATCTGGGATGGTTGGATCTAGGGGAGACACAATTGCTGAGAATGGCACAGAACCTGCACTTGCTGCCATTACCAAAGTAGGTGCCGAGAATGATCTAGTCGATCTTCGGCTAGCTTATGCCGAACCCAGGGAGGAACTTTAGTCAGCCTTTACCGAGCATTATGGGGTTTTTTAGCTGGACTCTGCTGAGAACAACAGTGCCCAGCAGCCTGCTGAAATTTCTTCTGATCAGTCATTGCAGATTCTTGCCGATACCAATACTCAGTCACTGCAGACACTTGTCGAACCTACTGATATGTCCCCCTATCTCTTTAGCTCCATAGTGTCATCCATTACATCTTCTCTGAATAAACTTGAGGTAAGTATTGTAAATGATTATGTAACTAATCCAAGTAATAATGTGAGTATATATAAATTGCCACCAAGATAAAATTGAGGTGTGCCTTCTGATAGGTTATCTCCGGAAGGAAATGTGAAGTATCCAATAACCAACTATGTATCTTGCAATGGTCTTGCACAAGAGCATCAAGTTTTGGTGGACAATATAGAGTCTATTCAAGTACCAACCCAAGTGGAGGAAGCTCTGAAGGATCCAAAGTGGGCAAAAGTAATGGGTGAAGAAATGTTGGCATTACAGAAAAATAATATCTGGGAAGTGACAGTTCTACCTAAAGGCAAAAAGACAGTTGGATGTCGGTGGGTGTTTACAATTAAATACAAAGTTGACGAATCAATAGACAGGTACAAAGCAAGGTTGGTAGCTAAAAGATACACCCATACATATGGTGTAGATTACCAAGAAACTTTCTCTCCAGTTGCCAAGATGAATACGGTACGTGTTCTTATTTCTTTAGCTGCAAATATGGACTGGCCATTAAAACAGTTTGATGTGAAGAATGCTTTTCTCCATGGGAATTTGGAGGAAGAAGTATACATGGATTTTCCTCCTGGATATGGTGCTGGTGGGAATATCGGAGTGTGTCGGTTGCTTAAGTCACTTTATGGACTTAAGCAATCGCCACATGCATGGTTTGATAGGTTTACTAAAGTTATGAAAAAGAATGGGTATCGTCAGAGTCATTCTTATCACACTTTGTTTGTAAATCAGAGACAAGATAAAGTGATAGCCTTAATCATCTATGTACATACATGATTATAACAGGAGATGATTTTGATGAGATTTCGAAGTTGCAAAGAAATCTTGCAGCCGAGTTCGAAATGAAGAACCTAAGGGATTTGAAGTATTTTCTTGGGGTTGAAGTTGCTCACTCATCTAAAGGTATCTTCTTATCTCAATGTAAGTATGTTTTGGATTTATTGAAGGAAACTGGTATGCTAGGGTGTAAGCTTGTTAGACACTCCCATTGTTGAAAAGCATCATCTATGTTTGGATCCAAAGCAGAAATCAGTTGATAAAGCTAGATATCAGAGATTTGTCGGAAAACTAATTTATTTGGCTTATACATGCCCGAATATCGCCTATGCTGTAAGTGTTGTAAGTCAATTTATGCATGCACCAAGTGTAGATCATATGGCTGCTGTTATGCGTATCCTAGCATATTTGAAGTCTGCACCAGGAAAGAGTTTTGTATGAGAGGCATGGGCATTTGAAAATTGAAGTGTTCATTGATGCTGATTGGGCAGGTGATGTAAATGATAGGCGATCCACGTCTGGATATTTTACTTTTGTTAGAGGGAATTTTGGTTACACGACGAAGTAAGAAACAAAAGGTGGTATTGCGATCCTCAGCTGAGGCCGAGTATAGGGGCATGGCCCAAGGAATTTGTGAAATCCTTTGGCTACGAAAACTTCTTTGGGGTCTTGGGTTCAAGCAGAAGGAGACCATGAAATTGTATTGTGATAACAAGTCAGCAAGACATATAGCTGATAATCCAGTGCAGCATGATAGGACAAAGCATGTGGAAGTTGATCGACATTTTATCAAAGAGAAGCTTGAGACAAAGATTGTGTCAATATCTTTTGTAAATTCGGAGGAGCAACTTGCAGATGTTATTACTCATGTTGTGTGTAGTCGAAAATTTGATGACTCACTTGTTAAGTTGTGTAGTCAAAAGTTTGATAACTCACTTGTCAAGTTGGGCATATGTGATATCTATGCACCAACTTGAGGGGGAGTGTAAAAGTGAGTAAATATTTAAAAAGGGAATGTAGAGATTGTGTATCTATTAGGAGTCCTTTATTAGGAAGAATATATGTTTGTGTCCTTTATTGTTTCCTTATGGAACAAGGATTGTATATGTATATATTTCAATTATGTAATACAATGAAAATTATGTCGTAAAATTCTATTTACTATTCCTTAATTTTTATGGAGGATTTGAATTCATGAGGAGTCAGAACTCAGACTGAAGTTAATTGTTTAATGAACATCTGGAACTGAAGTAGGAACAATACTGATTCTATATGAGCTGCGTACAAATTCAAACTTTACAAGCTATAGTAATACGCATCTCCTGCATGTGAGATTTCTTGTGGTGTAAGACATTTCTTGTCTTACAATTATCAAAATTTAGAAGTTATTTAGAAAGAAACCAAAAATAGGGGTTCGGATTTGAATTCCGGAGATGATTTAAGAAAGGCATTGTTTGTGTATAAATGATCGTTTATGCATCTACATATATGAGCTTTCCTATATTTTAAGCCCGGTATTGCTGTTGTTTCTACTTTGGAGAAAAGTTTCTGCTGGACTCAGAAGCTATAGCATTGCAGTGGTTAGGTTGAAGATGCTTAATTTTCAAATGCTACTATGTGTAAGCCTTGGAGGTTAATTGTATGATTGACAAACAAATTAAATACAAAAACATATGCAAACGTAGGCGTAGCCACATGGCAACGTACTCTCTTTCTGCACTAAAATTACCGTAGTCGTTTATTTTAAATTAGAATATTGGTCGACCAAAAATAAATTACAAAACCGAAATCACATGATTATTTACACATCCGGATGGAGCATGCACTGCGATGAGAATGCAAGTACCTGACTTTTGTTCACATTGTACATTAGCATTAATGGTGAACCTCTCTCTCTCAAATATCAATGTTTTGTCTAAGAGTAAAAAATAATTCCAGGCTGCAGCATGAGTTGCTATAAACGGATCAACATCGTTGTTTCTTGTTCGACAGCCCTTCACCCTTTTAGATGGCAAGAAAAGTTTCTCGCAGCAAACAGCACAAGGCGAACCTCCAATGCCAACTTGGTGATCAAGGTTCCCACGAATTGACAAGGACCTCACCATTTTCTTCAGCTTGGTAACTAATGACGAGCTTCTCCATCCTCGACCTCTAAATCTTTTGTTATCTCAAATCCTCGATCTTTGAAGTTAGCAATGGCGGGTTTGGCGTCTGGGGCTGGAGAAGCCATGTAGAGAATTGGGGGAGTTGAAAGGAGTTGATCAAAGTGTGCTGGGATGATGGCATCACACGGATAGTGCAAGGTTGTACAAGATAAGCGTGGCATTTGTGAACGGGTGATGCGATCCACACACATTTTTTTTATCTACTTTTGTAATTCTTTAGCTACTTTTGTAATTCTTTTTTCTTGCAATTGTTAAATTTTAGAAGGCTTTTTTTTATTTCTTGATTTCTTTCACTCTCATTGTAGTAACTTGATTTTTCATCTTAGAATAAAGTAGAGAAAATTGATACCTAACTTGCATGATCCAATATTTTGCAGTCAACTTTGTCAATTTAAGCACCCGTAGAATATCATCAGACGCTTTCCTTCCCCGAAAATTATACCCATTTCCTGCCAACTGTAAATGTTGGAGGCCGTTTCCCCTCCAAGAGTTGGTGTAACATAAGCCTATACATAAAAATAACAGGAACTGATATTCACAATCATTTTTAGCTTCTCCCACATCTCTCTTTAGTTTTGATCATCAGATTGAATAAGTCAAACGAAATCGATAGTCGAGATTAAATTAATATTGGTGTGCGAGAGGTTAAAGGAAGTATGTGAAAATCACTTCCCAAACAAACACTAATACTGACTAAAAGAATATTGGTAAAAATGTCAAGAGCTTAAACTATTCAACTCCAAATCCAATAGACAGGGATGAAGCGTGAACAAAGAAAACCACACATTTTAGTTTCATTGAAAACCACTTATTTTGTTATCATTATCTATAAACACCAATTTTTAGTTGCCAGAAATTTTGTGTTATTGAAATTATGGTTATTTCTTGACGTGACAGATTTTCTTTTTGATTTGGCATATGCTAGTTGATTCATTATGTCTGACGCAATCAGCTCATGGCATTCACAAAAGCTTAGAAACCATCAAACGTCATGTATGTTATCATTTTAGATGTTATAATACGGGTGAACGACATTATTCATATGTCATGGACCTGAGATATAGTTTCAATATATAAATGTTATAATACAAGTAGATTAGTAACACCAGGTGGTGGTGTGACTCACACTGAAAAATACTAGTCTGTTACGTTTGTTTGGTTGTTTTATATGCATTTGTCTACTATAAACAATAAAACCTGTGAAAGTTATTGCATTCACAGACACCTTAACTTCAAATGGAAAATCCTTGGACCATTATACTTGTTGTGGCTCTACTTTGGGTTTCAGTAGTTGCAGCAACAAGAACTAAGCTGCAATCCATCGAAAATGTCGATGGCGGCATTTGCAAATCAATGTTGGAGACACAGGGCTATACTTGCCAAGAACATAAAGTAAGCATCAGAAAGTGCATGCCTTACTTTTTCAGCTTATGTCATGGGAAAAAGATCAATTTTTTTTATTGTGTTTTTTCATGAAATTTATGATGAGTTTCAGGTAACAACTGAAGACGGTTACATCCTCGGCTTGCAGAGAATTCCAATGGGACGGTCTGGTGACGAAACATCAAACAAGAAGCCTGTTCTGTTACAACATGGGCTCTTAGTGGTTTTCATCTAAGCACCATATTTTTGAGCATGCATATACATACACATACACATATAGAAGACAAACATGCATGAACTAATTAAAGAACAACTGTGTGTGAAAAACAGGATGCTTCAGCATGGCTACTCAATCCGCCGGATCAAGCTTTGGCATTTATCTTGGCAGACAATGGTTTTGATGTATGGCTTGCTAACACTCGCGGAACAAATTCTAGTCGTGGACATACATCACTTACTCCTAATGATCCGGTTAGCTTTGCCTTATCAAATGTTGATCACATCATGCCATCTGCGGATCATAATCTTGTACTGAAACATATTGTATTTTCTATAAAGTATAGGCTTACTGGGACTGGTCATGGGATGAATTAGCTGCTTATGATCTTCCGGCTTTATTCAAGTATGTGAACAATCAAACAGGACAAAATTTACACTATGTTGGGCACTCCTTGGTAAATATTCATCTAATATGCTTATATTTCAAGTTGGACAGTACTAGCGTCCAGTCCACAGTTACACCTCTTTGTCCACTCAGTTTTGATTAACATATTTTAACCATACGAATTTCATAGGGAACTCTGACTGCCCTCGCTGCCTTCTCCCAAGAAAAACTGTTGAACTTGCTAAGATCGGCTGCTTTGCTTAGCCCAATCGCTTACCTGGGTCAGATGTCCTCGCTGTTTATAAGGATTTTTGTGGACTTATTTTTAGCAGAAGTAACACAACTCAGTGACTGCTCTTTTGTTTTAAAAATATGGATTTTAGAAATTCACTGTTGCAAAAATGGAACAAACTGACTAAACTGTTGTCTTGTTTTATTTTACAGAAACAGAAATTGTTGGGTTTGCATGAAGTTCCAAACAGGTGAGAGCAACTTAAGCAGTTTTGCTTCAGTAGTAATAAAGGCACATGCACGCAGACAATAGCATAAACTTGCTTAAACTTGGTAATTTTTTTTTAGATATTTTGTTTAACAAATGACAGGTGAAAAACGACATCTAAAACAGTTTTTTGTTCTCAAAATCTCAACAGTGAGACAAAAGAACTTGTGGACTTTATCTGCAATACACTAGGCGTTGACTGCACCGACTTATTTGAAACTATAACAGGTTATGAGGCCAAAAATCATTTAAACTGTTATGCAGGGCTTTAATTTCACGTGGGATTCACAATCTCAATAGTAACAATGTTAGGGTTCTTCATTCACACTTAATATGAATTAGTTTTTTGCAACCCATATACAGGCCCAAATTGCTGCCTCAGTTCTGCAAGCAAGGCTGCTTTATTTAAGAACTTCCCCCGGTCTACGGCGACAAAGAACATAATACATCTGTCTCAGAGTGAGTCTCATTCATTTCTAGGTTTATCAGTAATGGCAAGTTATATAAGTTGTCATATTTGAATTCGGGAACACTAAGTTCCCAGAAGTCCTATCTAATTAACAAATTAATTCTTACAATTTTAATGTTTGGTCATATCGGTTTATGGATTTTGGATAGTGGTCAGGATGGGAACCCTAGAAATGTACGATTATGGTAACGAAGACACGAACATGGAACACTACAAGCAGCCTACTCCTCCTGTGTACAACATGGCAAACATTCCGAAAGACGTTCCTCTTTTCCTCAGCTACGGGGGAGAGATGCGCTTTCTGACGTTAATGACGTGGAGCTTCTGCTTGACAACCTCGAAGATCATGACAAGGACAAGCTTGTGGTAGAGTACAGAGAGGATTATGCTCATTTGGATTTTATTATGAGTGTGAATGCCAATCAACTTGTGTATGATCCTCTACTGGCCTTCTTCAAGCTCCATTAATGTCATGTTTACTATTCCGTAATTGTTATGGAGGATTTGAATTCATGAGAGATAAAAGTATATGTGTTTAGGGTTTGAATTTTGTTATATTATTCTTCTCTCTAGGAGGCATATATATAATCATACATGAGGCCCTATAAATTAGGAAACAAGACTCCTGAAATATACAAAGAATCAGTCATGGAATCCTATTCTAATTACATTCCTAAATCATAAAGTTGACTCACGCCAACACTCCCCCTCAAGTTGGTGCGTAGATATCACTTAAGCCCAACTTGTCGAGTGAGTCTTGAAAAACCTTCACCGACACTGCATGAGTTAACACATCAGCTAACTGTTCTTCGGACTTCACATATGGAATGTCAATCAACTTAACGTCCAACTTCTCTTTGATGAAATGTCTATCCACCTCCACATGTTTTGTACGATCATGTTGGACTGGATTATTGGCTATCTCTCTTGTTGCTTGATTGTCACAGTATAACAACATAGACTCCCGAGGCTTAAATCCTATTTCGGTGAGAAGAATTTGGATCCATAACAACTCGCAAATCCCATGTGCTATACCTCGATATTCTGCCTCAGCTGTGGACCTAGCCACCCCATTTTGTTTTTCACTTCTCCAAGTTACAAGATTTCCTGCTACAAATGTAAAGTAGCCTGACGTGGAGCGACGATCGGTAATGTTTCCAGCCCAATCAGCATCAGTATACCCTTTATCTCCATATGTCCATGTTTCTTGAAAATTAATTCTTTCCCAGGTGCACCTTTCAGATAACTCAATATACGCATTACGGCTGCCATATGATCCTCACTAGGAGAGTGCATAAATTGACTTACAATGCTAACTGCGTATGCAATATCTGGCCTCGTAAGTGATAAGTAAATCAATCTTCCTACTAACCTCTGGTACCTCTCTTTGTTAGTCGGAATTTGATCTTGGTATATTGCCAGGTGATGATTTTGGACGATGGGAGTTTCTGCTGGTTTACATGCCAACATCCCAGTTTCAGAAAGAAGATCTAGCACATATTTGCGCTGACACAAGTAAATACCATCACGAGAACGAGCAACTTCGATTCCGAGAAAGTATTTCAAGCCACCTAGATCCTTCATCTCAAACTCCGAAGAAAGATACCTTTGCAATATCTTTACCTCTTCTGTATCATCTCTAGTGACTACCATATCATCCACATAGATTATCAACAAAGTGACTTTACCTCCCATGCGTTTGATAAACAGTGTATGGTTTGCATTCCCTTGTTTGTAGCCATAGCTTTTCATTACTTGGGTGAACCTCCCAAACCATGCTCTAGGTGATTGTTTGAGTCCATAGAGGGCCTTTCGAAGTCTACATACTTTTCCAGCTCCATTTGGTACTTCATATCCAGGTGGAAATTCCATGTACACTTCTTCTTCCAAATCTCCATGTAAGAAGGCATTTTTCACATCAAACTGTTTCAAGGGCCAATCAAAGTTAGCAGCTAAGGACAAAAGAACTTGAATAGTATTCATTTTTGCAACTGGAGCAAACGTTTCTTGATAATCAACTCCAAATGTCTGCGTGTACCCTTTAGCAACCAATCTTGCCTTGTATCTATCTATGGATCCGTCTGATTTGTGCTTTATGGTGAATACCCATTTACATCCCACCGGTCTCTTCCCATGTGTTAGTGGTACCACGTTCCATGTTTCATTTCTTTGTAAGGCCTCCATCTTAACTTCCATGGCTTCTATCCAACGAGAATCTTACAGGGCTTCTTTCACGTTGGTTGGGATCTTGACTCCAACCATTTGATTCACAAATGCTTGATATTTAGGTGATAAACGATGTGTTGACACATACTGTGCAATTGCATATTTCACTTTTCCATCTGGAGAGAATCTGTCAGGTGGTTTACCACGGTTTTGCCTAGGAGGTAAGACATACGAATTTTCAATAATACTTGAATTATGAGAACATACCTCTTGGATATCCTTGGGGACATGGAGAATGAGGGTTATTATTTGCTGGATTTGCTGCTTCGATACTATCCATTTTCCTTCTCGTTGACCCAATTAATTCAGGCCCATTCATAGACTTAGTCAAAGGCTCTCCTCTCGGTCCACTGCTGCATTCTGCAGCCTGCTCACCAAAATCAGCCTGTGGGTCAGCACTTGGGCTGCCCAAAGACTCCACATCATGTTCCTCCCATTCAATACACATATCAGTGCTTAGGTCGCTGTCAATGCATGGATTAATGCTTGGGCCGTTGCCTATGTTGGCACTTGGGTTGCTACCAAGTGTACTAGCAGCAAGCTCACTATATTCTTGGTTGATTTCAACCCTCTCATTGGACAGCTCCAGTGGCATATCAAACCACCTATATTCGTCTTGTATACTAACTAACTCCCCTTGACGAGTAGGGTGAGTTTGTTCAGTAGCAAAGAACATTTCAGTTTTGGAGAGTGTGACATCCATGGTGACATATAAACGCCTAGTAGAGGGATGATAACATTGGTATCCCTTTTGTTGGCTATTAAATCCTAAAAACACACAACGAATTGCACATGGGTCCAATTTACTATGTTGATTTTTTTGAAGATGCACATATGCCACACATAAAAAAAATGCGAGGTGATAACTGGAGAGAGGACGGAAGAGTGACATGATCCGTCAAGGCTGCCAAAGGGGTATGGAAATTATGAACCCGGGATGGCATTCGGTTCAGGAGATACACGGAATAGTGACAGCATCCGCCCAATATGTGTTAGGTGTCTGTGCTCCGATAAGAAGTGCTCGAGTAGTTTCCAAGATATGCTTATTCTTACGCTCTGCCACACCGTTTTGTTGTGGAGTTTGGGGACAAGTGGTCTCATGGACAATGCCGTGCTCCGTGAAAAACTAAGAGAGCTCTGAATTAAGATATTATCCACCATTATCTGATCTGAGGACTTTAATAGGAAGGGAGAATTGATTTCCAATCATGTTGTAAAATTGTTGGAAGATTGGACCAACATCACTTTTCTGTTTCATTGTATAAAGTCATGTCATTCGAGTGCAATCATCCACAAAGATAACAAACCACCAAAGACCTTGTTGTGTAACTATTGGTGAAGGACCCCATACATCAGAGTGAATTAACTCAAAAGGCACTGTTCTTTTATTGAAACTCAAATGGTACGAAGTACGATGACTTTTTGCAAGAATGCAATCATTACAGTGGAAATCAGACTCTGAAATGCCACTAAATAACCACGGAAGTAATTTTTTCAAATAACCAAAAGATGCATGTCCTAGTCGACGATGCCATAACCAAATTGTCTTGGTCTTATTATTGTAACTGCTACGCACTTGATTGACTCAGCCTGGTGCCACATCTTCCACATAATATAACCCTCTCCTCTTAGTACCACACCCAATGATCGCCCGTGTTTGGATATCCTGAAGTAGGCAAAAAGTAGGAAACATTAGTACTGCACAATCCAATTGTTCCGTAACCTGACCAACAAAGAGTAAATTATTTGATAATGATGGAACATGTAGTGTATTGTGCAAGGATAAAGATTAAGTAAGGTCTATTGAACCAACTCATGTAACGGGAGCAACTTCACCATTTGTCATGATAACATTCTCCTTTGGTGGGTCATATGGTGAAATAATGATTTATCGTATGTCATGTGATCAGTAGCCCCGGAGTCTATTATCCAGCCGAAATCTCGTTTAATGGATGCTATGAGTGCAGTACTGATGTTACCTGGATCCTCATCTGATATTTGCTCAATCAACGAGATCATCTGGTTAGTACTTTCCTTTGCTGCATGGTGTAATTTTTTTTCCACGTTATGGCCCATTTGTTTCTCCAAGCCGTGGGTTGATGTGTGGGGCCTAGGCCTAAAATACTTTATTGCCAAAGCAACTTTCCCAAGGTTGCAATTGGATCCAATGTGGCATGCTATCATAGCAGCTCATCCATCCCCAGACTCGACCAGTTTGGCCTGGCATGTGCGCTTCCCTTTGGCTTTCAACTATTTTGTTAATTCCCAGTACCACTCTGGATACCCATGTAATTCAAAACATGTTTCTTCAGTGTGCTGTTTTCCATTGCAGTGATTGCAATGAAGTTTGTCCTTATCAATGTCTTCTTGAGTACGGTTCGGGCGTGGTGTTCCCGTGGGTGGTAGACGCATGGATGGTGATGGGGATTTGGTGACCATTGTCATAGAAGAGCTTGTTGTTGTGGCTTTTGTCCCAAGCATAGTTGTCTTTCTTTGTGCTTCACGTCGAACCAAACTGAAGCACTCTTCAATCCCAAAAATGGGTTTTATTCTTAGGATTTCACTCCGGACTTGGTCGAAGCCATTGTCTAATCCCGCAAGAAAGTCATACACCCTCTCTTTTGAAAGCTCTTCCGTATGAGTTCGAAGATCAGCTGCGCAAACCATCTTGATAGGACGTCTTTTATCAAGATCTTGCCATACTTCCTTTAATTCTGTGAAGTATAAATTTATAGGACGACCATCATGTCTAGTCCGTGTAGCTTTGCATCTCAGTTCATAATACTGAGACTCGTCGGATCCGTCGTAAAACATCTAGGTCGCACTCTCCTAGATATCTTTGGCTGTCGAAAAATCAATGAAGAGACTCAACAGGTATGGTTCCATGGTTTTCAACAGCCATCCTCGCACAATTGCATCTTCAGTGACCTACTTTGTGTAGCCTGGAGAGTCTTCTTCCACAACTGAAATCTTCTCAGTCAAATATCCATGCTTGCCGAGGCCTGCAAGATGGACTTCCATCATCTTTGACCAAACTTTAAAGTTTGTATCTGTTTGTACCATACTTGACCAATCTCGAAACTACTGAGCACCGGTCAACGTTATACCATCAAGGACCCAGAAGAGTTTCCCTCCAACCAGGAGGCCAATCACAGCGCGACATGTGTCGACATCAGAAGCCAATCATAGCGCGACACGTGTCAACATCAGAAGCCAATCATAACACGACACGTGTTAGTGTCAGAATGAAACTAGAAACTCTCTTTTATAAATAGAGATCATTCTCTCACAATATTTCCTAATGTCATTTGTACTAAATCATTCACTAGTACTCACTAAATGAGAGCTTGAACCTATGTACTTGTGTAAACCCTTCACAATTAATGAGAACTCCTCTACTCCGTGGACGTAGCCAATTTGGGTGAACCACGTACATCTTGTGTTTGCTTCCCTGTCTCTATCCATTTACATACTTATCCACACTAATGACCGGAGCAATCTAGCAAAGGTCATAAACTTAACACTTTCTGTTGTACCAAAGTCCTCACTGCTTTTGTGCATCAACATTTGGCGCCGTCTGTGGGAACGACACTTATTCCCACTCTTTTCAGCTTTGCCAAGCTGGTTTTCACCATTTGTACACTCTCTTTTGACCAGACATCCCTTTCCAACATGGGGAGCGAAAGAAGCCATAGCACACAGAATGACACCCTTCTTGCACCTAGTGCGAAACAACGAAAGAATGAAGGAAATAGGGTTTCTTTTTAAGCTAAAGTCGATGAGCTAGAAGCTCAGAACAACAAAGTAGCAATGAAGAATGAGGTCATCCAAGAGCAGTATGAGAAGCTCTTTGAGACGCTTCACGAAACTAGGCATACTCAAACACACGAACTCGTTACCCCTGTGGACATCAACCATCATCTGGATGCCTCCCAACAAGGAGGGTTACCTTTCTTCGACATGGGTATCCCTGATGAGGAGCGAGCTAATCATCAAAACATTGATCAACATGAGACTTTTCTCAACCTAGCTGCTTCGACCCGAAGCAGGAGAAGTAGATGAAGACACCTCATTGCAGAAAGGTTAGAAAGATAAAAAACCGTTTATCGTGACTGCCGAGACTTCCTAAAGCAACGTCGAAAGAATCCCCTCCACATAAGCTCGAAGATCAATGACCCAAGGGTTTTTGAAAGACTCGGTCCCCTCCCACATCCCAGGCCGGCTACCAATTTAGGGATAGGGCAACAAGTCCTAGAGAAACACGAAGGTATAAGGGACTCAGAGGTGTTTCGACAGACATACCTTGAAAGTCAGTACGGCGAGTCCAGGGAAAAATCACATGCTCTTGATCAAACCTTCCTACTTCCAATAGCAGATGGAGATTTACGAAAGAAAGCTCCAGTGGTACATGACTCCACTCAGGACCCTCTTGTCCTACAGCTTCTTAAGGAAGTAAACAAGTTGAAGGTCAAACGACAAGCTGAGATACCTGATTGGAACCAACCTAGGCTTGGCCCTTTTACAAGGAGGATCCTCGACACCCTCCTCCAAGCAAAGACAAAGCAGAAGCTTGGCTTGCAACTCTATACTGGAAATGAGGACCCGATTGAACACCTTAACTTCTTTTAGTCCACCATGGCATACCAGATGCACACCGACGAAGAGCGATGTCTTCTCTTCCCCTTCACCCTCTTTGGCGGAGCTCTAAACTGGTATTGCCGTCTTCCACCTAAGACGGTAGACTCATTTAAGGAATTGAGGAAACTGTTTGTTTTTCAACACATTTTCCAGACCGATCGCTTGCATTCTGCATATGACTTGTACACTATTCGCCAGAAGCCGGACGAGTTACTATGAGAGTATGCCGGTCGTTTTAGCCATGAGTATTCTCGCTGCGTTGAGGCAGATGACAAGATCGCCCTCAAGGCCTTCACGGCAGGCCTACATGATTGTTTCTTCAAGTATATGATCAATGCCAACACTTGGAAGACTTACTCTGAGGTGATGGCACAGGCTTACAACCATGCCTTCGCCGAGGTGATGGCACAAGCTTACAACCATGCCTTCGCCGAGGCAATGACATATCAAGGGAAACCCCCCACAGCCACCCTTTATCAGCAAGTAGGGAGTGGAAGCCAGATCCAACCAAATGGGAAGACCTCGACCTTCCAAACGGCAGCGGTGCCTCCCCCTGCCTTACTTAATACTTTGCCAAGTCAACAGACATATCAATCTCAGGGCAAAATGAAAGATTTCCATCTTCACCAGTCTCATTTTAGTAAAAGAAGTAAGGGACACCACCGCGATAACCAAGGGTGTCGCCACGATAATCCCCAACCCCAGGCAATCAACACAGTGGGTCAAGCACGTGTCAGGACAACCCCTACCCCGAGGTATGAGCCATACACACCTTTGAACGCCACATGCGTGGCCATTTACCCTAGCATAGCACACCTGATATCGAAGCCAAAGCCGAGGCACCCGGATTACAAGTCTACGAAGAACACGGGCACATTTTGCTGCTACCACAAGTATAATGGCCATGACGACGAGAAGTGTATCACCCTTCATGATCATATTGAAGCTTTGGCACGTGAAGGAAAAATTGATCAATTCCTCATTCACCCTCCAAGGGGTAACCGTAACCAACGCCAGATGAATGTGATATATTCCATAAGTGGTGGCACACCCATATCTAAATCTTCCAACAGGGCCATGAAAAATAGTGAACGAGCTTTAAAGTCTGGCCACCAAGTGTTTCACGTGGAAGACATCAGGGGAGGCAAGTATCAAAAGCCTAACTGGGATCTAATATGTTTCTACCCTGAGGAAGAAAGAGGTATCATCTACCCTTACAATGACCCACTGATCGTGGAAGCTCATACATCCAACTTTGAAGTACGACGAATCCTGGTTGATACGGGGGCTTCGGTCAATATCATGTTTGCTGAAGCTTTCAGGG
Source organism: Malus sylvestris (assembly GCF_916048215.2). Classification (NCBI taxonomy): domain Eukaryota; kingdom Viridiplantae; phylum Streptophyta; class Magnoliopsida; order Rosales; family Rosaceae; genus Malus; species Malus sylvestris. The sequence goes on from NC_062268.1 coordinate 8,701,794, forward strand.
CACTTAATGTAGCTGAAACTTGCTTGATTGCTCGATTTCCCCTCTGATAAGCTTCTCCGGTGATATCATGCAACCTTTGGGGAGCATACACTTACCTTTCACCATTGGTACATGCCCTTACACAGTTACCATTACCACTAACTTCCTGGTGGTTGATTGCCCAATGGCATACAATGTCATCTTCGGACGCACATGCATCAATGATCTCAAGGCCATGGTATCCACACATATGTTATTGATGAAATTTCTAACCCCCTATGGCAATGGCTACATCAGATGAGATCAACTTAGTGCACGATCATGTTACAACACTTTGGTCAAGCAACAACACCTGTCTGTGCCCAAGGAAACCTTTTCTATACATGACTAAGTTATAAAAACCAGCCCAGACGAAGCCAACTTGGATCTTCACGGTGGCAACAGTCAACCCGACGATCTTCGAGATGACTCTTTCACCCAGCAAGCACAACCCATTGAAGAGTTGGAGAAGGTCTCTATCTTAAAAGATTATCCAGATCGTATGGTGAAGATTGGTACCACCTTATCACCACCCATTCGGTTGGCATTGATCTCTTTTTTGCAAGAGAACACTAAGGTCTTTGCCTGGTCATACGAGGACATGCCAGGCATCTCTCCATATATAATCTGTCATCGCTTAAGTATTGACCCTAAGACCAAGCCAGTGAGACAGAAGCAAAGATCTTATGACGCTGAACGGTACGAGGCAATGAAGGCAGAAGTTGATAAACTCAAAGGCATAGGCTTCGTCCGCGAAGTCAATTATCTAATGTGGGTAGCAAATGTTGTCCTTGTTAAGAAGAATCCGACCAAGGAAAGTCTCCTGCTCCAAAAGGTCTTGTGGAGAATGTGTGTCGATTACACCGACCTAAACAAAGGATGCTCAAAGGATAGCTTTCCTCTTCCTCTCATAGATAGACTTATAGACTCTACGGCAGGGTGTGAACTCCTGAGCTTCATGGATGCTTACTCAGGATACAACCAAATCCTTATGAACCCTCTGGACCAAGAACACACAGCCTACACTACTAACAGGGGACTATATTGCTATAAAGTCATGCCCTTCGGCTTAAAGAATGCAGGAGTGACTTATCAGAGACTGGTCAATTCAATGTTCGCCGAACAGATTGAGAAGAGCATGGAAGTTTACGTTGATGATATGCTAGTCAAGAGCAAACATGCTGACCAACACATCACCAACCTATCTGAAACTTTCACTATTCTGAAGAGGTATCGAATGAGGTCGAACCCCAACAAATATGCATTCGGCGTAGGCTTTGGCAAATTTTTAGGCTTCATGATAAGCCAACAAGGCATTGAGGCTAATCCTGAGAAGATCAAAACAATCCTCGACATAAAGGAACCGGTAACTTTAAAAGACATCCAGAGCCTTACTGGCAAGGTGGCAGCCTTAATTAGGTTAATCTCTAAGGCCACAGACAAATGTGCTTTTTTCTTTAAAGCACTTAAGGGAAGTAAGAAGTACATTACATGGACTGATGAATGTGCTAAGGCATTCAAGAACCTCAAAGACTACATGAGTAAAGCCCTTTTGCTTTCCAAACCTGAGGTTGGTGACACTCTCATTATCTATCTGTCGGTATCGGCTTCAGCAGTAAGTTCCGTTCTCATTTGAAAGTATGGTAATGTCGAACGGCCTGTCTACTACGCTAGCAAGGCCTTACAAGATTTGGAGACACGATACTCTAACATTGAGAAATTGGCTCTAGCATTGGTCATGTCTGCTCGAAAACTTCGCCCTTACTTCCAAGCACACTCCATCATCGTGCTTACCAATCATCCTCTTCGACAGATACTCCAAAGTCCTAACACTTTTGGGCGAATGATCAAATGGGCGATAACATTGGGTGAGTTTGACATCTTCTACCAACTAAAGCCAGCTGAGAAGAGCCAAACATTGGCAGACTTCATCGCCGACTTCACATATCCTGTTGACATTGTTTCTACTCCTAAAGAAGTGGTTTCATTACCCTCGGAAGCTCAGAAAATAGAACCAACAGCCCCAACATGGAGTCTATATGTTGATGGCTCGTCCAACCAATAGGGTTGTGGAGCAAGACTAGTCCTTACGACCCTTGACAAAGTGGCGATGGAGTATGCTCTTCGTTTCAAATTCAAGGCATCGAACAATGGGGCTGAATATGAAGCCCCCCTAGCAGGCTTACGTTTGTTCAAACACCTTGGGGTTAAACGAATTGATATCTTCAGTGACTCCCTATTGGTGGTTAACCAAGTCACCAACAACTTTGACGCTAAGGATAGCTCCATGGCAGCATATCTAGCACAAACACAATTGTTGCTCAAACACTTCCACTACTAGATCACACAAATTCCTTGAGCGGCAAACAGTCATGCAGATGCTTTGGCTCGCCTCGCCTCAGCGGTGGAAGACAAGATTGGGAGAAAAATTCAAGTCGAATTGTTGGCAGCACCAAGCACCATGGCTACGGAAGTGTGTAACTTACAACAGGGGGATAGTTGGATTACCCCAATTTATAGATTCATTGCTCATGGCACCCTTCCAAATGACAAAGTCCAAGCTAAGCAGATTCGATACAAGGCTACTCGTTACTTGATCATTAATGACCAACTCTACAATCGGGATTTTAACCTACCATACCTAAGATGCCTTACGCCCACAGAGGCAGAAACTGTCATTCGGGAAATACATGAAGGAGTCTGTGAAGATCATGCTGGATCTCGATCCCTAGCACACAAAGCTTTTCGCCAAGGATATTACTGGCCAACACTCCACCAAGATGCCATCAGAATATCCCGCTCATGTGATAAGTGTCAACGCTACGCAACTATTCCTCACTCCTCTCCCGAGCCGCTCACTCCTATGATCAGCCCTTGGCCCTTCGTCCAATGGGGACTTGATTTGATCAGCCCAATGCCTGGAAGGGCAAGGTTCGCTATGCAATTGTTGCAGTTAACTACTTCATAAAGTGGGCTGAAGTAGAACCCTTAGCAACCATTACTGAGGCAAAAATAGAAAACTTTGTATGGAAGAACATCCTTTGCAGATTCGGCATTCCCAATGCAATAGTCATTGACAACGGGTGACAATTCGACAATAATAAGTTCAGGATGTTCTGCTCTAAGTTCAACATCAACTTATGTTTTGCCTCCCCGGCCCATCCCCAGTCTAATGAACAAGTTGAAACCATCAACAAAATAATCAAGCGAACTTTGAAAACCAGCTTGGACAAGGCTAAAGGTTGTTGGCCAAAATTTGTACCCCAAGTTCTTTAGTCATACCGCACTTCGTATCGGACATCAACAGGAGAAACCCCATTCTCACTTGCCTTTGGTACAGAGGCAGTTGTCCCAATTGAGCTTGAGCAAGCAACGTTCTGAGTCCAGAACTATGTGCAAAGCGAAAATGACAAACAACTTACCCTTAACTTAGATCTAGTCGATGAACACAGAAACCAGGCTCACTTGAGGAATGTCGCCTACAAGCAGCGCATCTCCAATTACTATGACTCAAGGGTCAAACCTCGTTCTTTCAAAGTGGGGGACTGGGTATTGAAGAAAAGATTACTCTGCGACAAAGTCCCGAGTGAAGGAACACTTAGTCCAAATTGGGATGGACCGTTTGAAGTTGTTGGCATCAGTCGCCCTGGCTCCTACAAGCTTAGAAGCTTCGATGGCAAGACCCTTGGCCATCCATGGAAAGTTGATCATTTGAAGTACTATTACAAGTAAACTCACATTGTACAAGTGTTAAGCTTCAGCCGTTCGGCATCCTATGTAAAGAAGACTATTTGGCATGAATTCAATAAAGAGGTGATTTAGACAACTCGGTCCTAATCCTCTTACATTCCTAGCAATGAAACACTTGGGTTCAAAGCTTCAACATGAATGCTTCCAACATGAAACAAAGTCTAAGTATATGTCAACAAGACTATACAAATAAACGAACAGCTTCACAGTATATTCGTTCAATCATACATTCCAACATATTCATATATAAGCCAACTGTTCTTTGAAAGGGTTCAACATACTTTGTGTCATTCGACACTTGCTACAATGTGCCTAGACACCTTGCCCTTATTCTTACCAACCAGGTGATGAAATGTGAAGAAGGAACTCATCTTCATGCCACCAACCAGGTGATGAAATGTACAACCCGTACTCTCTTTCATGCCACCAACTAGGTGATGAAATGTACAACCCGTAATCTAATATCATTTGGTAACTTGCCACTCATGCCACCAACCAGGTGAAGAAGGAACTCATCTTCATGCCACCAACCAGGTGATGAAATATATAACCTGTACTCTAATATCATTTGGCAACTTGCCATTTATGCCACAAACCAGGTGATGAAATGTACAACCCGTACTCTCCTTCATGCCACCAACCAGGTGATGAAATGTACAACTCGTACTCTAATATCATTTGGCAACTTGCCACTCATGCCACCAACCATGTGAAGAAGGAACTCATCTTCATGTCACCAACTAGGTGATGAAATGTACAACCTATACTCTCCTTCATGCCACCAACCAAGTGATGAAATGTACAACATGTACTCTAATATCATTTGGCAACTTGTCATTCATGCCACCAACCAGGTGATGAAATGTGATGAAAGGTTATGAAGGAACTCAACTTTGTACCACCAACCAAGTGATGAAAGCAACTCACCATTCATTCCACTTACCAGAAGACGAGTGGTACAACTTGTACATGTGAACTCCTAGCATTCACAAATAATAAAAAACCCTCAAGCTTGACAACTCAACTAGGGAAGCACTTATGCCCAACAAGAGTTATAGTCACCAACAAAGTCTTATTGCAAGCCAACAACAACTTTAGTGCATGGCATACAAAGATCAAGCTATTCAGCCATCTTGTATCTGCTTCAAACATTTCCCCTCTGTAACAATGCAAACACTACAACTCGTAGAAAGCTTCACACACTCTTGATCAAAACAGTGTGAAGCAAAACCAATTTATGGTGCCAACAAGAGCTTCATCAAAGGAGTTCAACCACAATTCTCAAAAGCTTCACACACTCTTGATCAAGACAGTGTGAAGAAAAACCAATTTATGGTGCCAACAAAAGCTTCATCAATGGAGGGCAACCATAATTCTCAAAAGTTTCACACACTCTTGATTAAGACAGTGTGAAGCAAAACCAATTTATGGTGCCAACAAGAGCTTCATCAAGGGAGTTCAACCACAATTCTCAAAAGCTTCACACACATTTGATCAAGACAGTGTGAAGCAAAACCAATTTATGGTGCCAACAAGAGCTTCATCAATGGAGGGCAACGACAATTTTCAAAAGCTTCACACACTCTTGATCAAGATAGTGTGAAGCAAAACCAATTTATGGTGCCAACAAAAGCTTCATCAATGGAGGGCAACGACAATTTTCAAAAGCTTGACACACTCTTGATCAAGATAGTGTGAAGCAAAACCAATTTATGGTGCCAACAAAAGCTTCATCAATGGAGGGCAACTACAATTCTCAAACCTTCGAAACAAATTCAAGATTGTTCGAAGCAAATTTAATTTATATGGTTCATCCAAACCTTCTACTACTACAAGGTGTGGCTTGCATCACAATCTCTTGCTCAACAATGTAGAAGTAAAATTTGTATATGTTGTCTGTCCCACATTTTCAAATTTCTAGTTTCCCAAAAAAAAAAAAAAAAAAAAAAAAGGAAATTCAACAAAGCTTCATCAATGGAGGACAACTACAAATTCTCAAAAACTTCACACTATCTTGATCAAGATAGTGTGAAGCAAATTCAATTCATAGTATCCAACAAAAGCTTCACCCATAAAAGCTTCACCAACAAAAGCTTCAACTCCAAAGCTTCACCAACAAAAGCCTCATCAATGGAGGACAACTACAAATTCTCAAAAGCTTCACACTATCTTGATCAAGATAGTGTGAAGCAAATCAATTCATGGTACCTAACAAAAACTTCAACTTCAAAGCTTCACCTTCAAAGCTTCAACACAAAAGCTTCACCAACAAAAGCTTCATCAATGGAGGACAACTACAAATTCTCAAAAGCTTCACACTATCTTGATCAAGATAGTGTGAAGCAAAATCAATTCATGGTGCCCAACAAAGCTTCAACCTCAAAGCTTCACCTACAAAGCTTCAATACCAAAGCTTCACCTACAAAGCTTTAAAAAAAAAAAATATATATATATATATATTTTCGGAAATTCAAAAATTCGAAAAATTGAAAGAAAAAAAATTGCCTAGGCCTCATCTTCTTTGGGCCTAACAACTTTCATAACAAATATATATGAAGAATGAGTTTTGGGCTACCACTTAAAAATGAAATGTCTCATTCGTCAACTCCCTCGACCGGAGACTTGGGGGACTCCTACCATATGCTACTGCACCTTGATACTCGAAAGTCTCACGACCACTCAGTGACTTGGATTTTTCAAATCTCCAAACGATAAGTTTTCCTCACTCGAGAAATTAAGGGAGTACTACCTCAACCTACATGCTTCACTCACAAAGCTTCAACATACAAGCTTCAACAAAAGGAAAAATTTAAAGAACTTAGTGAAGAATGCCTTGGTGTATTTAACACAATACGTTGAAATGAAGCAAAGCTTGTTTATTGATATCTCTGATAAGTTACAAATATGTGCATATACATGAATCAAAATAAACAAACAAGAGGGAGCCTTCACAAAGGTTGCTCAGAAGAAGTTTCAGCAGTCGGCAGAGCCCCAGAAAGAGGAGGCATGAGAGGGTGACTATTCGGAGCCTCAGTACTAGGCAAAACCCCAGAAGGAGGAGGCACTGGAGGTTGATCATTTGGAGCTTCATTACGCGGTACAGCCCCAGAAGACGAAGGCAATAAATGCCTTTGGAACAAACCCACAAACCTCTGATGATCAAGTAAAATCTAACCATCAGATTCCTGCAGCTGGTCGAGCTTTATCTTCATGTTTATAGCATAGTCATGTGCGAGCCTGTGCAACTGTTTATTATCATGCTTGAGTCCTCTGATATCCTGTTTGAGACTTATCACTTCAGCCGCCAATGATTCAACTTGGCGGGTTCGAACAAATAGGCGTTGGGCCATATTAGACACAGAACCTGCACACTGAACACTGAGAGCCAGAGAATCCTTAACAGCCAACTCATCAGACCATTTGGAAAGTAGTATGTTATCTTTAGGAGTGAGAAGGTTCCTGGCCACCACCGTAGCGGTCATATCATTCTTCATCACAGAGTCCCCAACGGTAAGAGGACCAGTAGGGGATAAGAGGGATGAGCGCCATATGTTGTCTTGAGAAGGCATGGCTGCCTTTTCACCAAAGTTCAAGTCAAAACGACTATCGGATGGGCCAGACATTCTCAGAAATGATGAAGGAGAAATGAGGTGCAATAAATCTCTGAAGTAAGGGGAAAATTCCTACAAGCAATAACTCTTTGAATGTATTTCTTGCACACAATTGGTGCCCTTATAAAAGAAAAGGCAACAGGGCCGTTGGTTCAAAAATCGAAGAGGCACCACTCTCCGGATTTTGAAGAGGCACCACTTTCCACACGCAACATCAGCTCCTCGAGTACCACAAATAACTTTGCTAAAGATCTCTGACAAAGTTTAAACACATAAATTTTAAAGGTCCAGCTACCCTACTATTACCCACAAGGGTAAAGGAACATCACCACTACTTGATAACTAGAAAGTCCTAATGTGTGTCAACCTCTGTGCTCTGTGGCAAGGCAGACTGGTAAAAATGCCCAACTTTTACTCACATTCGAGAAAACACTCCCAACAAGATTGCTTGCTCAAAAATCAAAGAGGCATCACTCTCCGAATCTCGAGAGCCATACTCCCAACAGGATTACTTTTTCAAAAATTGAAGAGACATTGCTCTCCAAATCTCAAGAGTCAGACTCCCAACAGGATTGTTTTCTCAAAAATCGAAGAGGCACCGTTCTCTGAATCTCGAGAGCCAGATCCCCAACAGGATTGCTTGTTCAAAAACTGAAGAGGCACTGCTCTCCGAACTTCGAGAGCCAGATTTCCTTGGATAAAGCTTGTCTGCAATCTTCACAAGCAACATCAGCTTTCCAGATACCACAGACCACTTTTTCAAAGCGCTCTGACAAAGTTAAAACATGTGAAGCTTGCAGCTCCCACTACATTGCTATGACCAAGAAGGGTAAATGAATAGCATTATTACTTGCTCAAAAATCGAAGAGGCACCGCCCTTCGAATCTCGAGAGCCAGACTTCCAACAGGATTACTTTCTCAAAAATCGAAGAGGCATCGCTCTTCGAATCTCAAGAGTCAAACTCCTAACAGGATTGCTTTCTAAAAATTTGAATAGACACCGTTCTCTGAATCTCGAGAGCCAGATCCTCGACAGGATTGCTTGTTCGAAAACCAAATAGGCATCGCTTTTCGAACTTCGAGAGCCAGATTTCCTTGGATAAAGCTTGTCTGCAATCGTCACACGCAACATCAGCTTTCCAGATACCACATACCACTTTTTCAAAGTGCTCTGACAAAGTTAAAAACACGTGAGGCTTGCAACTCCCACTACATTGCTACAACCAAGAAGGGTAAAGGAATAGCATTACTACTTGTTGTTAGGGAGACTCCTATATATGTCGACCTTCATCCTCCACAGACAGGCATACCTGCAAAAATGCTCAACCCTTCCTCATATCTGAGAGGGCACTCCTAACGAAGCCTCTCGAAATACTTAGCTTTTTTCCCCCCCCAATAATACCTATGCAAACCAGCAACACCAGAGCAAGAGTATCTCATATCATAAGGGTCAAAAGCAAGAGTATCCCATATCATGCTATTTCCCTGTCTTTTCCTTTGCCCTTGTTCTTACTTGCAAGACAATGAGAAAGAGAGCAATCAGTCAACACTTGAAATCAAGCTTCTAGTCAGGAATTGACTGCCTGGAACCCCTTGCCTGATTATTTACCTGGCATTGCTCTCGAGTACTCATCTTCAACATCTTATGCTTCTAGAAAAGATACCACATATGCTTGGGGGAACAGATAGGGCAAGTGAGAAGGATACAAGGAAGCATGTGGAGACAAGCGCAACAAAACACGTGCCGATTCATCTATTACTTCGTCAACAACAAAAGTATCTCATATCATCAAAGTCGAACGCAATCTTGATTTGATGGACTTGTTTTGACCCTCAAATTCTTGAGTCGACCTTATACTCTGAAGGAAACCAGAAAATCCTCCAGCCCAGTTTAAGAATAAGTCTGTGGAAAGTTACTTCTTCAAAAGCAAAAGTATCTCATATCATCTCTTTTCCATTTGCTTCTCCTTATCCTTGTTGCTGTTTACGACACAAGGAGAAAGAGAACAATCAACCGGAAGCCGAAGTCGAACCTTCGATCCAGGTTGCTTGCTTGGAAGTCTGATTGCTTACCTTGTCTGTTACCTCTTTCGGCAAATCTCCTAGCTCGGCGACTTGGGGGACTCCTACTATAAGGTTTTGTATTGCACTTGACCAAGCCCGAAACTACAAGTAAGCTTCAAGTGAAATTGATACATTACCTTGTGCATCTTCATCAGTTAAAGATACCATCCCTGGATGGAGGAAAAGTACTTCTAAAGAAGATGCCATATCTACGTATAAGACAGAAAATGCAAGTGAAAATGATACCACATTTCGGTACTTAGAAGTTTCGTGATTACTCAATGGCTTGGATCTTGCAAGTCCTCAAACGAGGAGCTTCCTTCACTCGGGAACTTAGGGGAGCACTGTTTGTACCATACTTGACCAATCCTGAAACTACTGAGCACCGGTCAACGTTATACCGTCAAGGACCCAGAAGAGTTTCCATCCAACCAGGAGGCCAATCACAGCGCGTCGACATCAGAAGCTAATCATAGCACGACACATGTCAACATCAAAAGCCAATCACAACACGACACGTGTCGATGTCAGAATGAAACTAGAAACTCTCTTCTATAAATAAAGATTATTCTTTCACAATATTTCCTAATGTCATTGGTACTAAATCATTCAATAGTACTCATTAAAGGAAAGCTTGAACTATGTACTTGTGTAAACCCTTCACAATTAATGAGAATTTATCTACTCCGTAGACGTAGCCAATTTGGGTGAACCACGTACATCTTGTGTTTGCTTCCCTGTCTCTATCCATTTACATACTTATCCACACTAATGACCGGAGCAATCTAGCGAATGTCACAAACTTAACACTTTCTGTTATACCAAAATCCTCATTGATTTTGTGCAATAATAGTATCATTCAATCGAATTCCAAACGGTACGCCGCTGATGTTGGTGGACTCCATCGAACTGGACGCGGGTTGAATGGTAATCAACTCTCCAGTCTTTCTATCTTCTGCCATCACGCCAAGTTGGTTATGATTTGGCAAGATTAAATTTTAATGTAGCTTTGATGATTACAAAGCCACGAGATTTTTGTTTGGTTTCTAGGTTCAAATTTTAAGAACACTAGGATTTGTTTTTTTCTTATGCAATCTTTGTAGAATGCACGACTTTGGGTTTTGACTTGTTTTAGGGTTAAGGTTTGGGAAGAGACAGGCCGAAACCTGCTCTTATACCAAGATAAAAGTATATGTGTTTAGGGTTTGAATTTTGTTATATTATTTTTCTCTCTATGAGGCATATATATAATCATACATGAGGCCCTATAAATTAGGAAACAAGACTCACGCAATATACAAAGAATCAGTCATGTAATCCTATTCTAATTACATTCCTAAATCATAAAGTTGACTCATGCCAACAATGAGTTGTCAGAACTCCCACTGAAGTGAATTGTTTACTAACCTATCTGGAACTGGAATAGGAACAATACTGATTCTATATGAGCTGCCTACAATTTCAAACCTTACAAGCTATAGTAATACGCATCCTACATGTGAGATTTCTTGTGGTGTAAGACATTTCGTGTCTTACAATTATCAAAATTTAGAAGTTATTTAAAAAGAAACAATAAATAGGGGTTCGGATTTGAATTCCGTAGATGATTTAAGAAAGGCATTGATTGTGTATGTTTATACCATACTTAGGGCCTCCGTATTTAGACCTCGTATAAATACTCGGGGAAGTCAAATGTAATTGTGTAATAAATGGAGGGGCAAATATGTAAAAATGGGATAAGCCCTTATTCTATAAAAGGACCACACACCCTTACAATTAGGGAGGGCCTCACATCCCTTCTCATATTCAGAGAAGCTCGTCCTCATATAAGGAAGATCTCTCTCCCTCTCAATCATCTCACAAACAGAGAAATACAATAATCAGTGTGAACGTAGCCCAAACATTGGGGTGAACCATGATACATCTTGTGTTATTTACTTTCTTGCAGATTCACGGTCAGATTTACATTGTTCCAAGACTTCTGGTTTTGTGCATCAACATTTGGCGCCGTCTGTGGGAAACGATACGAAAAGTTGTGTCGGTTCTTCTTCATTTTTTCACCTCCATCGTGAGTTTGCAAAATCACAAAAACGCAGAAACAGAAAAAGATCCAAATCTCAAACACTCCTCAGATCTCTCTCTGGTCCCTCATATCTCTCATGTTCTTGGGTGTCCACACCGACAGACACCTCTCTCTCTCTCTCTCTCTCTCTCTCTGCTCATAAAAAAATCCCAAAGATTTGTTTCTTTTTTACAGCAAGTTCGCAGTATGCACTCCCAGATCACGCCGGACTCCGTCGGAAACATCACTGCTCATTCTTCACCATCTTCTGTTGCTGATAATGGGCCTGGAGGAGACTTGAGGGCTATGGCTGTGAAACTGGATATCAGCATCGATGGCCCAATGATGAGTAGATTTTATATTATATATTTTACCCTAATCTTAGTATATTTTGGTTAATATATTGGAAGAATTTTGATACTTTGAATTATATTTTCAATATAGGACTTTCGACTTCCTCTGGAGCAAAACAGGAGCAAATGGACGAATTTTGGAGTAATTCCAGTTGGAGGACGTTCGTGAGTCACTTAGCTTGATCATATCAAAATTTGGGATTTTTCCACCAAGCGGTTATTTTCTGGCGATGAAATAAAGAAGCAGTGCACAGTGTTGGAAAATGACGTTTTTGGGCTTAAATGACGTTTTTGGAGCCCAAGATGACCTCGGATAGGTTCATGGCCTTCTGGAAAAGTGTTCAGAATATTCCAAACATCAAATCCAGCTATATTGAGCCAGTTTTGGAGCAGCTTATGGGCCAAAACGTGGCTGTTCAGATTTTAGACGAATTTTACTATTTTTATTTAGGGTTTTTATTAATTTTAGTTTGCTAGGGTTTGTGTGGTGGCTTAGCAAATATATTGCTTGGCCGTCTACAGTTTTAGACTACGCTTTATTTTATGCAATACTGGAGACAGAGAGAAGTGCTAGGGTTTTGAAGATTTTCTACTTGAAGGTGTTTTCAATCATTTTCTTAATAGATATTTCTATGATTTCAATTATGAATATGCGGAACTAATTTCTTTTGCTAGGGCGAAGCCTTGAGCCTTAGCATGAATATGTGATTTTTATTTAATTGCTTATGATCGATTGCATGCGTACTTTGAATTGTTAATCACCGGGATAAAAACTATCTAAATGTCGTAATGCCTGATCACCATTAGGATCTTTAGAAAAGTAATTTGATGCAATTTTGGTCGGAAGGTTCCCTGAAATTGACGCTGGCTTCTTGTGATTAATAATTGTAATTTCTCTTAGGATGAATATCACGTCTTAAGGATTGCATGGTTTTTCAAAGGATTTTCATAAAGCATAATGAGTCTTTCATGTTTAGATTTGATCCGAACGTCCGGACGGGTTGCATGTTAGATATACGTTCTATGTTGGAGGTTCCAAGTAGAATATGAATTAGGAAAATCTAACCTTCAAAGTGGCATGTGTAGATTATAAGTAATTGGTAAAAATTCATAGGATTGCTAGGTGATGGTGGAACCCTAGTGCTTTCTTAATTTGATTTTCTCAGAACTGTTTTCTTCTCTAGTCCTAATATTACAGATTATTTATTTTAATTCATTAAATTCGTTTTTATTTTAATTAGGTTATAAAATCAATCACTTCAATTTCTATTTTACAATAATTAAATGGAATCTGATTAGTTCGAATTATTTAATAATCCCTGTGGAGATGACCTTGCGAAATCCGTTTATACTACAATAACCTTGTGATTCTTGCAAGTAAAATAGGAGATTTAAGCCCGTTCACATGAGTAGTAAAAATCCCTATCAAGAAAAAACTATCGAGAAACCTTCCTCCCTAGTAACGAGTCACGACTGAGTCACGAGTCACATGAGTTGCGACTACCTTGACGACCCCCCGAGAGAGTTGAAAAGAGGACCCATTTCACGAAGATCGCAGGAAGCTTTTACGTTCTCGAATCTGAGTCATTCCGACGCCAAAGAGTTTCCACTTTCTTCGAGCTTGAATGGCCTGACGGGGTTGCAGCAGCTCGAGCTCCAAGCGAACCTGCTCAGCGGTGAGTTTCCCGAGTTGGGTTCTCTTCATAACCTCAGCTACTTAGACGCCATCAACAACGCCATCTCTAGAGGTGTCCCATTAAATTTCCCGACCTCTCTGCTTCAAATCTCCATGCGAAACAACAACTTAGTAGGAAACATCCCGAAAAACATCAAAAAGTTAGGTTTTCTGCAAGTGCTCAACCTGAGTCACAACCAACTTGGAGGTGTCGTCCCCGCCCACCTCTTCAACCACTTGTTGCTACAGCAGCTCACTCTCTCCTTCAACCAATTCACGTCCGTAAAGCTCCCGGTTTCTCCTTCTTCGGGCGCCTAGAGTGCGCTCATTGCACTAAACCTCAGCAATAACGAGCTCAGCGAAATGCTACCGTTGTTCATGGCGGCGATGCGGAAGCTCTCGGCATTGACGCTGGAGAACAATAAGTTCACGGGTATGATTCCGACCATGCCGGTTAATGAGGCCGTTCTGGTGACCACGCCGGACATCACGAGCTTAAGATCTGTTTATTTTCCTCTACATTCAGTCACACAAGAAGTTGTTGTCGCGGGCGCACAAGGACTCGGTTGCCGTCGTCGACGTGAGTTTCGAGGAGGGGTTTCCCCTGATCTTGACCGCGCTTGAGGTACTGGACAACTCGACCCAGTTGGTGCTCGAGGTGGCTCAACACTTGGATGAGAACATGGTCAGGATCATTGCTATGGATGGGACTGAAAGGCTTGTGATAGGACAGAGCGTGCTCAACACCGGTGGGGCTGCCTGCCGAATAAATGAGATAGGTTTTGATTGATTTATGAATTGGCGTTGGGACTCCCTGACACTCCTGGGTCCCACAATGAATGCAAATGTGGCATTTGAGCTCTCTAAGAGGATTCCCCACCTAGGGTTAAGAATGAATGAGCACTACCACAGGGCAATGGTTTATGTCCAAATGATGAAGAAGATGGGCGAAAACAAATCTGAAACTTTGTATTTTGATCTGAATACGGGAGCTAAGATCCCATCTGTTGGTCTTGGAACATGGAAGGCTGAACCAGGGGTAGTCGGTCAAGCTGTCGTCGCTGCAGTCAAGAATGGCTATAGGCATATTGACTGTGCATCAGTACAACGTGGCGTCACGGTAATGATGCCTCGATCTGCAGTGGTCCTCTTCCCAACCTATTTGGATTGCAATGAAGAAGATAAGTTTTTTATTATTAATCATATTATTGTCTGCCATATGCCAAAAGGAAGAAGAGAAAAACGAAAACAAAAGCAAAGCAGAAAGAGAAAAGAAGAAAACAAAAGCAAAGCAGAAAACGAAAGCAAAAGCAGAGCATAAAACAAAAGCAAAAGCAACGCATTAACGATCTGCAACTGTCAAAGCTTTTGTGTCGAAACCTTTGTTTTGAGTGATGTAATTTATTTTTCTTATCCTTCGCAGACATCTGTATAAACCCCATCAGAGGGTAATAATAATAAAATAAAATAAAAACGGCAAGCCCAAAATAATGGGCTGGAATGTTGTGTGGAGGGCAAAGGCCCATGTGCCCAAAAGAGCCAAACCCTATATTATCACCAACCAGGTGATCAAAAATACGCCCAGTACTCCAAAATTATTCGGTAACCTGCCGCTATTTTCACCAACCAAGTGATCAAAAGTATGCCCAGTACTCCAAATTATTCGGCAGCCTGCCACTATTATCACCAACTAGGTGATCAAAAGTACGTCCAGTACTTCAAATTATACATGAGCATTACTCACATCAATCATACATAAACATTCATGAGCATCACTCATATCAATCATACATAAACATTCATGAGCATCACTCATGTCAACATTCATAAGCATCACTCATGTCAACATTCATGAGCATCACTCATGTCAATCAACATAAACATTCATGAGCATCACTCATGTCAATCAACTTCAAAAGCTTCATTTACAAAGCTCTAGCTTCAAAAGCTTCATTTACAGAGCACTAGCTTCAAAAGCTTCATTTACAGAGCTCTAGCTTTAAAAGCTTCATTTACAAAAGCTCTAGCTTCAAAAGCTTCATTTACAGAGCTCTAGCTTCAAAGCTTCACTTGCAAAGCTTCACCTGCAAAGCTTCAGTGCAGGGTATACAAATACCGCATCCGAACAACCGCCACTTCGGCCCATACATGGATTCAATTTGAAGTCTCCAGCCAACAGACTCTATTGACCGAAGACTTGGGGGACTACACTATACACCATATATTAGGCCTCAACTGGGCCTCATGAAAAATACATGGGGGACTTTAGCCCATTATTCGTGTATTGATGAGCGAGCCCTTATTCTATAAAAGGGACTCCCTCACCATCATCAGAGAGTATCGCCACCTACTGAGCAACCACCTCGCTGTGAGCATCAACTCTAGACCATATTTATGTATTGAGGAGCGAGCCCGTATCTTATAAAAGGGACTCCTTCACCATCATTAGAGAGCATCGCCGCCTACTGAGCAACCGCCTCGCTGCGAGCATCAACTTTAGCCCATTATTTATGTATTGAGGTGCGAGCCCTTATTCTATAAAAAGGACTCCCTCACCTTCAACGCCACAAGCCGAGCAGCCTCGCAACATATGCTACTTCTAGTCGAACATCATTTCACTTTGAGCACCGCCTCATATCAAGTATCAGTTCAAGACGACATCTAGTTACTTCGGCCCACACATGGACTGAATTTCAAGTCTCCAGCCAAAAGACTCTCTTAACTGAAGACTTGGGGGACTACTGTTTATACCATACTTAGGGTCTTCGTATTTAGACCTCGTATAAATACTCGGGGGACTCAAATGTAATTATGTAATAAATTGAGGGGCAAATATGTAAAAAGGGGAGGAGCCCTTATTCTATAAAAGGACCCCTCACCCTCACAATTAGGGAGGACCTCACATCCCCTCTCATATTCAGATAAGCTTGTCCTCACATAAGGAAGCTCTCTCTCCCTCTCAATCATCTCACGAACAGAGAAATACAATAATCAGTGTGGACGTAGCCCAAACATTGGGGTGAACCACGATACATCTTGTGTTATTTATTTTCTTGCATATTCACGGTTGGATTTACGTTGTCCCAAGACCTCCGGTTTTGTGCATCAACAGTGTATAATTTATCATTTATGCATCTACATATATGAGCTTTCCTATATTTTAAGCCTGGTATATGCTGTTGTTTCTACTTTGGAGAAAAGTTTTTGCTGGACTCAGAAGCTATAGCATTGCAGTGGTTAGATTGAAGATGCTTAATTTTCAAATGCTACTATGTGTAAGCCTTGGAGGTTAATTGCATGACTGACAAACACAAATTAAATACATGAACATAAGCAAACGTAGGCGTGGTGGCAACGTACTCTCTTTCTGCACTAAAATTACCGTAGTTTATATTAAATTAGAATATTGCTCGATTAACAATAAATTACAAAACCGAAATCACATGATTATTTGCACATCCGGATGGGGCATGCACTGCAATGAGAATGCAAGTACCTGACTTTTGTTCACATTGTACATTAGCATCAATGGTGAACCTCTCTCTCTCAAATATACATGTTTTGTCTAAGAGTAAAAAATAATTCTAGGCTGCAGCATGAGTTGCTATAAACGGATCAACATCGTTGTTTCTTGTTCGACAGCCCTTCACCCTTTTAGATGGCAAGAAAAGCTCCTCGCAGCAAACAGCACAAGGCGAACCTCCAAGGCCAACTTGGCGATCAAGGTTCCCATGAATTGACAAGGACCTCACCATTTTCTTCAGCTTGGTAACTAAATTGACGAGCTTCTCCCTCCTCGACCTCTAAATCTTTCGTTATCTCAAATCCTCGATCTCTTTGAAGTTAGCAATGGCGGGTTTGGCGTCTGGGGCTGGAGAAGCTTATATAGAGAATTGGGGGAGTTGAAAGGAGTTGATCAAAGTGTGCTGGGATGATGGCATCACGCGGATTTCGTGCAAGGTTGTGCAAGATAATTAGCATGGCATTTGTGAACGGGAGGTGCTATCCCACACCTCTTTTTATTTTTCACACACTCTTTTCAATTTTTGGCCGTTGAATTGAAGAAAATCAAATGACATAAATTAGTAAGCGTGTGGTTAATAAATATTGTGCCTTTGCAAGGAATGTTATGCTTGGTCATACATGGAATCAGACACTTGTTCGTGTCTTCCCTTCGTTGTACCTTTACAGACAGTTGTGCATTTTTTTTGAAGGTTAGATGCGAACAAGCATGGCATGACAAAGGCAAGGCGCAAATAAACATATCATGCCATAACACCAAACTATCATCTTCATCGTTATGTCTTATTTTTGTTAAAAAAAAAATTAAAAAATTAAAAATAAAAATTCCCTTACCATAACACCAAACTATCCTCTTCATGTTCTAAAAAATGTATTTTTGGTGAAAATATTCTTATAATCTATGTCAAATCAAAACACTCAAAAACAAGGATATAAATCTAATATTTCACTACCGATTTTTCACAAGAGCTATTGCTAGGGAGGTAGTGACGACCCTTGTATATCAATCGCCAAAGTCGTACCGATCCCTTCTTTTTCAAATTTCTCTTCCTCTTTAGTTATTTTTTATTTTATTTCTCTTATCATAACAACAAAGTATCATATTTATGTTCTTCAAGATATAATTTTCCGTGCAAAATCTATTATAATTCATATTTAAGCACTTGAAATCAACGATTTAAAACTTAAATTTAAAGATATTTAAATTTAATAGTGGTTACTCAAATAAAGTAACATATGAAGAAAAAAACTCAAAGGAAAAAACAAAAAAGCAAAATAAATAAATAAATTGGAATAGGGAAAGATTAGTACCATGCTACCGATCCTCACCCAATCGTTCAGGGCGACATTGAGGTGGTGGCGGGGGCATCAATTACCGGATTGTGATTTTCGTCAAGAATGAGTTGGTGGTTGATCCCACGGCTGCCACCGTCGTTCATGATTATAAGGGCATTGTTGTGTGGAAGAAGGATTGAGAGCATTCCAGGCAGTTGATCTCATTCATCAATTGTCAAAAACTATCTAATTTTATGGAGATTATGATCAATTCATATTTTAATTTAAATGTGCTCTAATGTCCTTTGGATTGCTTGAAGTTATCATCATCTTTCATTATAATAAAGATATTGAATGAATAGTTGATATTTAATTTTTAATTTTCTTGATCTTTTGTGGATGCAGTTATTATCTTTTTATCGAGTATGGTCAAATTGCTTACTGAATATATATGTGAGAATTACAAACTAAATGCAGGAAATAGATATTTTTAGCAAATAATTCAATACAGAAAACAATTTTTGGAATTGCCCTAATCACCTAAACTTAGAAATGGGTTATTAAAAGAAAAATAATTAAACTCCCTAATAACGTTACCAAAAAACAAAAGAACAAACTCATTCATAATCGAGTGAAGAAATTTGAACAAAATCACGGTTAACCATCATAAGCATCAATGTAAAGTTTAAACTCATATGTTTGAATTATTTTGTGTTCATATGTTATAATTGGTTATAGCTGACAAGTAATAATTGATTATGAAAATACTAATATGCCCTTGAATTTGATTGAATAGTGGATGAAATCTAACGACAAGAGGTTAATTGGTTAATTTCAAATAATTCAAAGGGTCAATTTACCAACAAAAATAGTTTAAGGAAGTCAATTTCAATTTGAGTAATAATTCAAGAGGTGATATTCCTCTTTACTTGGAAGTGAGAGGTCTTAGGTTCGAATCTCGTGTATAACGAATTTGATACCAAATTAAGCTGCTCATTATGTGGTTTAACCAAGCTCTCCCTCTTTTTAGTGTAAAAATATCGATGTACTAACAAAAAATCGATAGGCTATCCCTTACCCAAATCCTAACCAGAGAGCATAGATTCATAAGAAAACTAATGAAAAAGACTTGAAAACCTTGAGTTTTAACGATAAGGACAAAATAAAGGATAAAGTGAATAGTATCAGGATTGACTTTTTAATGTAAAAATGTGGTTTTTTGTTAAATAAACAATACCAAGAGTTTTTCATTAAAGTTTCCTAGATTCATAGCATTTAATTAATTTTTTATGCGAATTAATCTGATAATACTTTATTATTCCTTTATTGGTCCAGCCTCTTATGAACAAATAATAAAGAACAAAATACACCAATAAAATTTCAACGAGAAACCATGACCAGCTGACGTGTAATTCTCTGGTTGGCCCTCACACGTAGCTCGCCCAGCCCAGAAGAGAAGACACGGGGTGTGTGTCTGTGCCTCTAGAGGTTTCGTCACTGATTCGCACAACAAATCTCACAGAGAGAGAGAGAGAGAGAGAGAGAGAGAATGAGAGAGAACCAATTTCGAGCAGTCGCAATCATCTTCTTCCTGTTTTTCTTCGTCTTCAATGTCTGTGATGCACTGTACGGACCTTCAACGCCAGTTCTTCAGCTAACTCCTTCCAACTTCAAGTCCAAGGTAAATGATCGAACTTCACCAGTAATTGCAACGTGCCCTTTTCAGATTTTCAGTTTTTTTGCACTAATCCATTGAAATTCGTCACCTTTTTCATTGAAAAGCACTTGGGCGCTGATTTGGCTTTTTCAATTCAGAAGCAATTTTATTTCTGTTGAAAGCAAAGTGCTTTCTTGTAGCGCTTTTAGAATTTTACTGCTTAATGAGCTTATTGTATAAATTGTTTGATAAATTTACTTGTTTTCGTTTCCCAGCAATAGAAATGTGATCAGTAAGTTCCGATGATTATTGGGTTAACTACTGATTCCTAGTATGGTGTTACATTATCAAGAAATTGTTTGGATGTGATGCGATTGTTATTTTTTGTTTGTGAACATCGAAGGCGATCAGTAAAACATTGGATCAGACCAAAATATGACCAGTATTTTCTTGAACTGAATCCTTTGGAATGGTGGCAGGTTCTGGACTCGAACAGAGTTGTTCTGGTTGAATTCTTTGCACCGTGGTGCGGGCATTGTCAGGCTCTAACACCGATTTGGGAGAAGGCGGCTACTGTCTTAAAGGGTGTGGCTACCGTGGCAGCTCTTGATGCTGATGCGCACAAGTCCCTCGCTCAGGTTTCCCATAGTTACTCTTGTAATTACTAATTTTGACATTTAAGTTTGAAGTAGCAAAAGTAGATTAACAACACCCCTCTGCCTGAAAATAATTTGGTCATAGTCTTGTCGAATTTGGACAAGGCAATATGAATATGTCAGGTTGTTTACTATGTTAATTTTGTGTGGGACTGTCGGTATGTTTGATTGTTCTATAGGAATACGGGATCAGAGGATTTCCAACAATAAAGGTGTTTGTACCTGGAAAGCCTCCAGTTGACTATCAGGGAGCAAGGGATGTGAAACCCGTTGCAGAATTTGCACTCCAACAGGTTTGTCGTAATCTCCTGTTCAAACTCTTATTGTTTTGTTAGTTTATTTCTTTGTTTGTAATATCGGTTGGAATAGAATTCCGTATTAGAGGATGCGTAGATCATGATTATCCTTTGTTGTCGTTTGGTCATATAATGCTCTTGCATAAAATGGATTCGTGTATTAGTAATGTGACCATTGGTCCTGTACAGATAAAGGCACTGTTGAAAGACCGTTTAAGTGGAAAGACAACAGGAGGATCAAGTGAAAAATCTGAGCCTAGTGCTTCAGTAGAATTAAACTCCCAGAATTTTAATGAACTGGTGCTTAAAAGTAAGGAACTCTGGATTGTCGAGTTCTTTGCACCTTGGTAAGTAGTTATTATTGTTATGATGATCGTATAAGCTGTTTTCAGATTGCGATCTTCAGTCTATTATATGAGACTGTAGAAATTATTGACTATTTTTTCTTCTAATTTCCTTGTTTTACCTTTAAGGTGCGGGCACTGCAAAAAATTGGCACCTGAGTGGAAGAAGGCGGCTAAAAACTTACAAGGGAAGGTGAAGTTGGGACACGTTGATTGTGATGCAGAGAAGGTAACTTTACTTTCATTGCTATGTATGTGCTGGGTTTACATGTTATTATTTTCTGTACTATATGGTTCTAACAAGGTGGTACTACCAGTCTCTGATGAGCAAGTTCAACGTTCAAGGATTTCCAACCATATTGGTATTTGGAGCTGACAAAGAGAGCCCACTCCCCTATGAGGGTGCGAGGAGTGCTTCAGCCATTGAATCATTTGCTCTTGAACAATTGGAAACAAACGTTGCACCTCCTGAAGTGACCGAGCTAACTGGCCCTGTAAGCTTTTATTTCCTTCCAATACTTAAGCTGTGTGAGACTGTAAGTAACCTAGGGGACTAAAGCTTCCGTGCACTTGTAGGATGCAATGGAAGAGAAATGTGGTTCAGCTGCCATCTGTTTTGTGGCATTCCTACCTGATATCTTGGACTCCAAGGCAGAAGGGAGGAACAAGTACATTCAGCAGTTACTATCCGTTGCAGAGAAGTTTAAGAGAAGTCCCTACAGGCAAGTTTTTGGGAAAATGCATTAATCACTTGCGATGAAACCTCGCAGGCTTGAGAAGCTGAGAATCTAGTGACTGACAATGAATGTTCATGTATGTTGCAGCTATGTCTGGGCAGCAGCTGGTAAGCAACCAGACCTCGAGAACCGAGTAGGTGTCGGAGGTTATGGATATCCAGCATTGGTGGCCTTAAATGCAAAAAAGGGAGCTTATGCACCACTTAAGAGTGCATTCGAGGTTGATCAGATTACGTAAGTTTTCTGCCTCCACATTATCTTGAACCACCCTTGATCCTTGTGATAATATAGCAAACTAAAACAACTCAATTTCGTTTTGCAGAGAATTTGTGAGGGAAGCCGGGCGTGGAGGAAAGGGAAACTTGCCTCTGGAGGGCACCCCGAGCATTGTGAAGATCGAACCCTGGGATGGTAAAGACGGACAGATTCTTGAAGAGGACGAGTTCTCCCTTGAAGAACTGATGGGAGAAGACACTACGAACAAGGACGAGTTGTGATAAATTTAAAGCATTATCATGATAGATAGAGGAAACATGTATCAGGCTAAGATTGATTTTGGAGGACGTTACGAGCAATGTTAAGCGTTGCTGATCATTCTAGTGTTTTCTATTTTTTCAACGATGTTTTCGACAGAGCTCAAGAGAGCTATCTTATGAGGAACGTCTTTTCGCATACAAGTTTCTTATGCTTCTGATCTTGTTATAACTGGGAAAATTATTTTTCCTACATTATTGAAAAAGTTAGGACATGTTTGGAACTCTACTTGAATTCAACTTTTTAAACTCAAAAACAATTTTTAAGTTTTAGGCCTTAAAAACTTGTTTGGTATGATTCTTTTCAAAAACTGAACTAAAAAATATAATATATTCTTTAAAAACATAAAAGTTAGTTTTTCGAGTTTTTAAGGTTAAACTCATTCCTTTTTTTTTTTTTCTCCTTCCTTCCCTCTCACTCCAAATCTCTCTTTTATTCTCTCCTTTTTTTTTTATACTTTTTTTCTCTCCTCCGATCCGCTTTCTTTATTCTCTCGGCTCTTTCTCTCACTCATCTTTCTATCTATCTCGTCCGATCCTCTCTCTTATTTCTCTTACCTTCAATCATCTCTTACTTTCTTTCCTTCTCTCTCCTCTTTCTCCCTCTCCTTCGACCCTCTCTTTTTAGATCTCTTTATCTAGTTTAAGTCGTAAAATGTAAAATTTTCAAATTGCAAACCAATCAAATTTTTTAGTGTTACAAAAAATTGTTTTCAAAAAATGTTCTTAAGAAATGTTTTGAGAAATGATAAAAAATTTCAAATAAAGTACCGAACAGACCCTTATCTTTTTTAGCATCGACTTAAATTGGTTTACTTAAGAGTCGTGCTATCTACACACCTACTTTTATCTCTTACACACCTCTCTCAATCTTTTACCTCTCACACACCTCTCTCAATTATCGGGCATCTGATCAAATGAATTAATGAAGATCAATGGACAAAATCAACAAGAATATGCGAGAGGTAAAGCCAAATCTCAGTAACTAATGGCTGGTTAAAGTGAGTGTTTTCAAAAAACAAAAAACAATCGAGCCCGTCCATCTGTGAGAGTGCCTGAAAAACATCTCTGTGAAGATCCACTAGATTCGAAATATTACAGAAAAGAGGAAAAAAAGAGAGTTATGATGCATTAAATTGTAGCTAAGTGGCACCTAATCCCTCAAAACGGATCCACAGCGAAAAATTGTGAATCACCTATACATGCTGCAGCTTCTAAGTACATTCAGAATTCCATTTGCTCAAGTTGGAAAATCATATGCGCGTTTTACCAGTCGCCCTTTATCCTCGCCAAGCATTCTTTTCTCAAAGGTGAATCGGCAAATATCGCCTTGATAAAATCTTCTACCTGCAAAAATTCAAGAGCTTGTAGAACAGTGAGAAATGAACAGCACGGAAAGCTGAACAAAATATGTGCTCAAGTGAAATCATGCCACGGACAACACAAAACTGAAATCATACCTCTGACGACGTAAAGCCACAACTGCGCAACTCTCCACTTTCCCAAGCTGCTGTAATGGATTTTAAGGGCATATCTAATAATTCTGAAGAATTTGAACACAAAAATGAGAATTAGGTCTCTGTTTGCAAGACATCTACTAGTTCTCTCCTGAATCACACTAATGTTTCAGTATCGGACATAAAACAATCAAACATGCCTGCCAATTTACGAATTTTATATAACGAAGGTATGAAATCATCAATGGTGCAAGCAATGCCCTCTTGTGACTTCTCTACTTGGATGGCAGCAAGGGACTCCAGCAAAGAAATTAGGCTTTCCAGCATCAAATGAATCAGACTTTGAAGCTAGGAACATAAATACAACGATATAGTTAGCAGACACATAAGCATCAAAAGTACAAAAACCGGATATATAATCAAAAGATTATACCTGTAATGTTTCTTCTGCTGCCATATCATCTAAAAGGAGTATGTCTTTTGTCACTCTAGAAAAAACCGATTCAAGCACAACACAAATGCTTCTCTTGTAAGTTGAAGGCAACAAGATTGGCTCCCATATCAGACGTACTTTGTCCAGAATAAAAACAACCTGAACAAGATATGTTTAGCCTTATAGACATACCTCCGTAGAAAAACAAAGGTACTAAAAAGGCCTTAACAAATATAGTATGAAACAAAAGTTTGTCATTAAAATTAACAGCAGGCCACCTGATCTATACTCAAATTTGCAGATTGAAATTGTTGCCTTTCATGGGTATTCTGAAATCCATCAGCGCCATCTAGAGCCTGGTAAAAAACAAAAATTTCTGAAGTTAAATAAAAAGCTCAAAGTTTCTAAAATAAACTACATAAATTTCTGGCTCTTATACGAATTGGAACATTTCTGCACGGTTATACCTCTCTCAAACTACGAATAACATGTTGAATTTGTCTCTGCAGTATTTCCTCTGCTATAATATGGAATCTTGGAGCCATATCAACGAACATAGCATGTTCTTTGATGGAACTTGGAAAGTCTGAGCGATACTGTGACAAAAGAGTACAAATGTATGAATTCCACTATTTATTATAACTTTAGAAGCAGTATAGATTAAATGGATTCCATTATTGACAGAATAGCAAATCAGCATTTTGTTGGGATCTAAGTTAGGTATCCTATAAAGAGTGAACTGTGATTCTTTGGCACATTTGAACATACAGTTTTTTTATTAGATAGTGGTACATGATACTAGAGTGATTATAGGTGCAAAGATGCATGTGATATTGGTGATGGTGGTGAATAGAACCTACAAAATTGATAACATGAGCCGATTATGACTGTTCATTGCATACCTCGAAAGCAAGCCCAAGTATCTCCTGAGATAGATAAAAGCAATCATTGTGCATAAGAACAGCAACGTGGTTGATTCCATCAAGCTGCCTTTCTAGCTTCACAAGTCAAGAGAGAAGATCACTTATAGTGCATGCAAAAATCACCAATACTGATGAAAAACTTAAGTGAGGTGAAAACAAGCCAGAAAGTAAACTTGATAAAGATTTGCCAGAGCAGTTTTATTAACTGAGATATGATGTTAAAGCATAGGAAAACAAAATGCTACAATTAAAATATTAAAATGATTTTCGTGGTGGTTCAGAAAAATGACATAAAAATCATAATGATACTGTAACATCAACTGTCATCAGCGACCTCTTTTGTATCTTTCATGAATAAAACTTAGAAAGGGACAGAGAGAAGGTAGCCGGGTTCGGATTCTCAAAAAATTTAGTACAATAGACAGCGCAATAGGACAGACATAACCATCACACCTGCACTTTTTTAGATTGGCTTAGCAAATGTATAAAAAGGTCAGTAGGTAAAGTTTATAACTGGTTTCCATGTACTAACCTTGACAGGAACCACAACTTCATATAGAAGTAGAGCATCCCTAGCAGCCCGATAAAACTCCAAAGCAACTCTGGGGGATGACACGCAAACATCCTACACATTCCAATCACAGTTGTGGCCTTAAAAGAATCGAGAAGCGAGAAAACTGAAACTTGAGAAAAAATGCATTAATCATAAAAACTAAGTTTTAAACACAAGGGTGCTTTTCTATTTTACTACCTCATTAAAGGGGAAAATCAAACATTTTATAAGTTTTAATCCAGATACCTGAAGTGTCTGGTGCACTAGCTTCATTAGTTCAATTGCTGCTTTGGACACCACACACCTCCCCGACAGGAATAGCAAGTCAACAAGCTCTGGAGATTTGGCAGCATCCCGATCATTCTTGTTATTCCTTGGATACTCCTGAGTGAAAATATACTGTTCAACGGCTGGCATTATCGAATAGCTATGAATGCATTCAATACAGATATAGAAGCTTACATGAAGAGTAGAAAAATCACATTGTAGAAGCAGATTTCTGGCTTTTGCCAGGATCTCTGTCTTCTTCCTGGATGCAAAGTGAACCTCGACATTTTCAGCAAAATTGCTCAACTGGTTATCTTTGTTATCAGATGCTGAAATAAACTTCATTTCCCTTAAAGCAGTCTCAAATTCGGAAGTACAACTAATGATCTTCAAAAAGTCAGCAAGTTTTGAAGCATCTTCAGGAACAACCTGAAACAACAAAACGTATGTCTCCATTACATAGACATATGCAAAATGACAAATGTCATGATGCAGGCAGTAATTTTAATGCAGCTAATGACGAGATAATTTTGAGTATTCACCGAAATTCTATGTTTATAATAGAATTCAAACAAACTAAATAAAAAAGAAGGGGATGGGTGCAAAGAGATAAAAGGAATAACCTTCGAAAGAAATTTAGAAATAATTAACTCTGAAATCCTTGGCCATGTCAATCTCCCAAAGCATCGAATCCAAGATTCATCTTGAAGGCAGATATAGTTGCTAATAAACTTGATAACCTGAATAATCCCTGAATAGATAGTCTCGCCATCCATTTTTTCAATCTGAAAATCCAAAGGAAAATGTCAATGCAACGCTTATCAGAATCCAGTGAGTACAAATATGCGGAATACCCTTTATTGAATTGATAACTTAAAGAGTCAGTCCCACAAATTAATCATATATGATAACTTGAGGTGAGCCCTTTTGTTTTTTCCTCAAAGATTACAGGTTCTACCATTAAACATTAACAATAAGACTGATAAAAATTTAGACAAGATTGACATGTAAAAACTACCTTTGGATCATTTGATGGCACAATGTTCAGTATTGCCTCAGTCAGTACTTTAGGGTCTTGATTTACTTCAGCTACAAAGGAGACAGGAGCTCCAAAATTTAGACCCGGGGAGATGACATGCTTGATCATCAAGTCAGCTACTTTAGCAAGACCATAATCCAAAATTCCAACCACCTAAAATCCCATAACAAAATCAGAAAACTGAATTCATTACAATAACTTGAATTGAATTTTGGGCAGTTTTGAACAATGTGTCTACTTGTACTGACATTGTAAGATGAGGACTCGAATTTATATTCAAATTCAATGGCAAGGGAAGGAACGAAACAAATTAACTTTAACTTACATCCAAAGCTTCCAAAACTGTGCGGAGCTCAATCCCATCGTTTCCATCAATGTTTAGTACATACTTGACACGGATTCTATTCAATTCCCGCTCAAACCGCACCGCATTTCCGATGAACCTCACAAGCACCTCTTGAATCTACAAACCCAAACCGAATTCCTCTAAAAACACAATCACAAACTCAAATAAAAATCAGCAAAAAACAACCACAATAGATTTTTTCCATGAACCAGCTATTTACTTTTCTCTCATTTTCGTTCATTTTCTCGGCAACCAAACAGAAAGTAATCTTCTTTACCTCCTGAAAGCATTCTGACCACTCCTTCCTCAGCAAGCTGTACACCACTGGCTCTCTCTCATCGACACGATCATCATCAGAAATCCTAAGAGCTTTCTTCAGCTCCCTCAGTTCCTTGGCGGCGAATCTCAGCCGTCCATTCCTCAACCCCTCTCTCGCGCCATTCAACTTTTCACTTATTGCCAGAATTGCCCTCACCAACTCCAACAATGCCTTCTTCTCCCTCGCCTCTTTCGTCGTAGCGCTCATCTTCTTTATAATCTGTCCGATCTCCGCCTCGATCGGGCGGTCGGAAATCGAACTCAGAAGCTGAACGACGTCGTCGGACATTTGATTGGAGCGCGTAACGGCGTCGTTGCAGACGGAGAAGAGGTTGGCGAAATCCTGGTGGTGAGAGAGGAGGTAAGATTGGATTTTGGACTTGATTTGGAGCGAGTGGGAGTCGAGGCGTTGGATGAGGAGGCGGAGATCCGGTGCGGACAGAGGGGTCGTGGGGTCGCTGAGGTCCTGCGCCGACAGGAGCTCTCGAACGTTGATTGAGTCGAACTGGGCGTCCATTTCTGGCCAATCGGACGGCAGGAACTGCCGTTTGGGGAGACTCAGCCGGAGGAGTGTAGTTTGTATCGGAATGGTGGATGAAGAACGAAGAGATGGGACTGGCGGAGGTTTTAGGCGGAGTGTGATAACGTGCGCCGGGAGCGTTGGTGTTTGGATTTTGGGGCGGGCTGTTAATTATTCGCGGGGAATTATGTTGTTCGAATATGGGCTTTGGGCTTGTTCGACCTTAATGGGCTGAGCTTTTGCTTGAAATTTAATGATTTCAAATATAGCCGGAGCCCAAAGCCCAAAACCCAAAACCCAAATCCCAACATTTCTTAAATTTGCTAAACCTCCTAATCCCTTGTATGAAATTTCACTTTACTCCCTATTATGGCTTTAATCCATGTATCCTTTGCCTTTTATTTTACCTCATTTTGTCAACTAGATTGATGGAGGTGTTAGCTTCGCTAACGTGTCATAGCTCTTTAGTTCATTTACAATTTGTTTTTACATTTGGGACATCCCAAACCGTAAAAGACACTAAAGCATGAAAAACAAAAAAAATCAAAACCCCCGTCTAAATGGCTCAATTTCTCAAGATTACCATTAAACTGAGTCACTGAGAGTCTCGTGACTCTGATATGAGGAGAAATCAACATAGGAGACTAAATCACCGATTTGGACGGTGAATACATGCCGGTCTGAGGACCCGTTTCCTCAACTATTTGGACCCGCCTCACTCCGTTTCATATTTAAAAAATTTGGATCTACCCCGAACCGTTAGGACTTGCCCCGACTCACCAGTCTAGGGCCTATTTACCCACCCCTAATTAAAACTCCCAATTTTTTGACCTAGCACTGAATTCATAACTAAAAAACCAAAGAACCCATGCCACTTCAGCAAATTGAAGTGCTTCTCTAAGTGCAACCACCTCAGCAACATTGAAGGTGACATTGCAACAAGGTTGTCCATAAACCTAGGCATTGTTCGTCATTTCATGGATTAACAATATGGTGTATTTGGAGAACAGCATGCGTTTAAATCAGTCAACACAAGTCATGTTTAGTGTGGAATTTAGGTTAGTTGACCTAAACTTGTCAAGTGCCATAAGAAGATTCCCACTCCACCCTCCATTAGATCTTATGAAAATGAGGTTGGCATTTTTAAATAGATAAATAAGGATAATCAAACTCGAAACCTAGGAGAACCGAACTCGAGGCTTAGGAGAACCAAACTTTGAGACTTCTAAGCAAATCGAAAAAAGGAGAACATGCAATAACTAATGAGTGTTTGAACTTAAAACATCTTTTGTTTAGATACGTACAAATGCATTTCACCAAAAACACAATACACCATCCAAGAGTGTCAAATGAAATTGAACTTATATTTTGCAGTTTAATTATCACACAATGACATTTACTAAAAGTTTGTACTATCCACACACCTATTTTTACCTTTTACATACTCCTCTCAATTTCTGGCTTTCATATCAAATGAATTGAAAGAAAGAAGAAAAAAACAATAAACATAAATTAACATGAGTGTGTGAGAGATAAAAAAAAAATGTGAACCAGATCATTATTTATTAAACATAGTCCAATAGGCAATGACCTAAAATGTTAGACCATAGCAATCCTCTTTTCCTTGGTAACAATTAACTATGAAAGATTCCTCTTCCTCTTCTCTTTTTTCTGTTTAATTTCCATATAATTTAATCCCACTTGATGAGAGGAAAAACAGAAGCAAGAGAATCAGAAGAAAATTGGCACTTTCAAACGTTGAATAGTAGTCAGTCATATATTTGTGTCTGGACACTCTACTGGTTCATCGTACATTCGACGCTGATGAACATTGAACTTTGACCGTTTCAACTTCAACCCAATAACGCACAGTCATGTTATTTTATGTTGGCGTTAAACACGATTATGACAAAAAAATTAACAAGACTTTGAATTAATAATATAATTATTAAATTATTATGTTAGTCTAATGATGCAGCCTGCAATATTCGTGGCAATTACTTAATGGTTGAGATCGAAATATGTTAATTTTATAAGCGTACGAATCTATTGAAATATCGATTGTGTGAACGAATTTACATTTTGAGTTAAAAATTTTACTAATCAAGCAAAACATAACAGAAAGATAACTTAATTAATGCTGCAAATTGTTTTTGTAGATGAATTAAAAAGGTTTATTATATTAATACACCTCACATTTGCTTTTTCACTTAAAAATTATTTTAATGCACCCCACATACTTCTCCATAATACCTCCACACCCTACATTCTCAATATACATCTTATATTTTCTCCATACACCCCACATTTCTCAAATCTTATAACACCCATTTTTAATTTTCATGGACTGAATCTAAACATTTGAACATTTCGTTTGCCAAATGATTTCAAATCATCTAAGAGTCATTGATATTTAATACTATATGAACAAATGCAACTCAATTTCATGCGTGTGGCTGTGTAACATTCAATTGAAATAGATTCATATAGTTGCTGCCCCTTTTCTCAAGGGTTAGGATTTCGTTGGTTAGGATTTCGTTCAACAATGGAGGATGAGATGGTTTTGATAGTTGGAACTTAAATCCAAAATTCAAAATTCAGCACTAAATTGGATTCTTGGAACTTAAATCCAAATTATCATTACATAGTGGAGTAAATAAATTATTTAATATTAAATTTTAATGTGGGGTGCATTCAACATATTGTGGGGTGCTAATATAAAAAACCATTAAAAATCTCACAGCTTAAGCAAAACCATATAGATAACTTACAAGAGGAACTCCATTCCATAATCCAAAATTCAGCACTAAATTGGATTCTTGGAACTTAAATCCAAATTAATCCAATCTAGTAGAACCATCTTGGAAAAAAATAAACTAAAATGAAAACCCAAATGGCAAAGAAGCCACTAAAATCCCCATTGTTTTTCTTCAACAAGATGGGTAATGTACACAAAGGGAAAACAACTTAAGAATAAAATCTAACACAAAGAATTGGTAATTGGAAACTTATCTGTGTTGAGGACAACCCTAACCCTAATTCCAAGCACCCCAAATTTTGTCCCCAATGAAACTCACCAGCCTCCTTATGGTCCCCCTCTCCAGTCCAACCTCACAACCTTCATCACCAGACTCACCACCTCTCATCACTTCACCAACAACAACACCAGCATCCACCATTTGTGGGCCTACCTCCACCTCCTTCTTGTCCCCATGCCCTTCCCCAGAGCCCAAATGACCACCACTGCCCTTGTTAGTCTTCCTTCTCTCTTTCTTCACCTTTGAGTTTCTTAACCTCTTCTTCTCCACCAACCTCTCCTCGTAAGCCTCAATGATTTCGTGGATCAGCTGGCGGTTCGGCGAAGCGTCCCATCGTGCCCAAAAACTCGTGTAGCACCTGAAGCAGTCGCACTTCTGGTGGGCCTTGTGGTCGCCATAGGTCTTGTCCGCGTTGGGATTGTGTGGCTTGATACAAGGCATAGATGTTACCTGCGGCGGTCTTGTCGCCGGTGCAGGATTGGACTTAGTAGTGGGCCCAAGCTGGTTCATCGTGCAACCGCCTGAGGAGTTGTTGGTGCAGGAGATGAGATAGGCCAAGACCTCTTGGTCTTCGGCGGAAAGAGATATGGCCAAGGCAAGGATGGTTGCCGGAAGAAGGGTCAGAGGGTCAGCTACGGAGGGCGGCGACGGTGACGGGTGGATTTTGCCCTTCCTGTTGTAGAGCTTCTTCATATTGGTTGTTGGTGTTGCTCTTCCTTTCTTCTTCTGGTATTTAGCTTTTTGCTTACAGAAAGAAAATGATTTCGTTCCACTTTGGAGTCGGTTGTGTTTTTCACATTTTATATCTCTGCAACTGTTTCGTGGCGAATAAGAATCTAAAACATAGGAGCACACGTGTCAAATGTAGGGAATGCACGTATTTTGCCGTTTGCAGATAAGTATCATCGGTGATGCAATTTTATCATTATAAACGATCCTCTCTGGATCTAATGATCTTGAGCCTAAAGATCAAATGATTTGGACCATTGAAATTTAATTCAATAACTACAATTATTATAATTTTTAGAAGACTCCTTATTTGTAACCATTTGATAAAATTTCAACAATTCAAATCATTTGATCCTTAGGCTGAAGATAATTAGATCCAAAGAGGATGTAGGTTGATTATAAACCTTTCAAATTTTTTGGTAACCTTTTTGGCTAGATAGCTAGTTCTTACTTACTAGAACATGCTCAATGTAAGAGCTGTGCTTATCTTCTCATTTTCTAAGAAGTCTTTCTGTGTTTTCTTCTTTATTAATGGAATTCCTATTGACCCAAAAAAAAAAAAAAAAAAACCTTTCAAATTTTTAATGAAACCTTTCAGTTTTTTAATCATTCCAAATCATGTGTCAAGTAACTATTCATTATAAACCTTCCATTATTTAAATATTTGATGACTAAATAATTTTCGTTTTAAATAATATTTATAAGATAATCTTCAAATAAAAATTAATAAATTGAATGATTTTGATTATGAAATTTAATCACGAACATATTATTCGCAATCGGCGGAATATGGCATTCTCCACGAGGATAGAAGCATTATCAGGGATTTTTTATTTTATTTTTGTTATAGTATTATTGATGCTTCTGCGTTTCTTTGTGGACCAATAGTCGTGGAGATGAAAATTATTTGCTTGCGTTGCGTGTAAATGAATGACTGTAATAAAACTCTAAGATATGAATTAAACACTGAGGCTTGTGCAAGTTGTTCGTCTTACTTCTTTGCTAAGTAAATAAAAAGTCGTCAATGGAGCCGTCTTAAAGATTTACCAAAACGCGTATAAATTTATGCTCTGCTATTTTCTACTGAGTAGATAAGTTCTTTAGTTCGCCGGGGTGTGCTATTCGATCACATCCTCGTTTTATTTCTCATATAATTTTTTTCAATTTTTGATCGTCAAATCTAATAAATTGAAAAATATCAAATGACAGAAATTAATAAAAAATATAAAAGTAAAAATGAGTGTGTGGAATAACATCACCTATAGTTATGTTGAGAAATGTATCCTACTTTGATGAGAAGAGAGACCTCAACTTTTTTCATGGTATCAGAGCAGGTTGTCCCACGTGTAAAGTTTAATGACAACATGTGTTTCACGTCACCCGAGTTGTATGTCTGCGTGTTTATAAATCCCAAATTGATGAAAAAGTGACTTTACATGTGCTTATAAATTATTTGACTGCTTTTCATATATTATTAATTAATTTTATATTGGAATCTAAATTTTTTTTTTTCAAATTCATCGCCTACAAACATAGATGGATTTGAGCTGCAAGAAAGTGGAATTTTTTTAACCATACTTTATGCAAATAAAATATAACAATTAACCATGTGAGCTGAGCATTATTGTATCCTCTCAAACTTTTCGACAAGTCCAAAAGCAATAAAACAAAGGTGGGTAGATAATTTTTATGTTCAATTTGGACATTATTCTAGCCTAGCTAGGAAAGACCTAGGATCAAGTGCATGTGTAATATATAATGTGGTGACATTTTGATTTTATCGTATTTCCCCTACCCTTTTGTTTTAAGCCAAGGCTCTGGATGGAACATATATAAACTTCCAAATTCATCAAAATCCTACTAGTGAAGATTATCACTCCGCTTGTCATGACATTATTTAACTTTTAATACGAAAATTTGGATCCTCAACCACCGAGAATATTTTGTTCTTGTCGGGACAGGAAAATACTCTAAGCCTCGCTTCAATATTTTTTTTCAAACATTTTATCAAGCATCTTAACTATTGTTGAAATATTAATGGATAAACTGAGCTGGGTTAAATTAATGGAAAACTATTCATGGATTCGGCAATGCCCTCAACTATCCATCAGCACAACCATGATTAAAAATAAGTAAACATAAGGCAAGCCGGTAAGTTTAGGAAATATGATGAATTGTTATGTCACAAAAAAAACAAAAAAATCTAAACAATGTTGAATCAAATAAAAATATTACCCTGCAAGGGGTAATAAACTTCCCTACAATTAGAGAGAAGCTCTCTCACCTAACTAATTATGTGATGAGAAACATGCAAAGATAATTTTAAACGACATGAGATATGCAAGTTTTCCTCATGTGATTAGGATGTCATTATAGTAGTATTCCAATCAATCATGCATATATTATTATGGAAAAAAAATATGACATCTCTAAGTACACGCAAGTTATTTTTTTGTAAGTACTTTCCTAGGTCCTAGCCTGTTCGAATTATAATACTCCAATAATAAAACCATTCAAATTCATAACTTATACCCAAACGCTGCCACAAATGTACTTTCACACAACATATAATTTTTGTCTTGGGTCACTCAGAAATGGGTACAGGAACACGTACTAATATCACAGGCACCATAGGTCCACAAGATCCTAGGCTTAATTCCATTTTTCTGCAAACAACATATTCTTCTACCAACACAGCATCGCGTAGAATACATATATGATGACAAAGCATATATATGGCGCGTACATTTCTCTTGAATTTGAAGCTAATCAAAGGAACTGGGCAAGTACTTTTTTCATCACATAATCAGAGATTATACGGTTTGCTTTTTCAGTAGGATGAAAGGCATCCCAGAACATGTATTTGCTTGCGTCTGTGCAAGTGAGCAAGTTGTTTCGATTGCATGCGTAGCCCATTTCAAACATTCCACTGGCACAACACGCCACCGATGACACCTCGAATCCTGCCAATTGTAGAATTTGATCATCAAAGGTTAGTCGGTGCTCTTCACTGATAAATCATAGTTTTATACGCCACATTTATTAACACTCTAAAAAAATCATCTTGCATGCCTCTTTAACTAGTGTTGAAAGAAAAAAAAAGGAGTGCAAGAAGAATTTTTCGGAGTACTAGTAGCACTTTCCTTTAACATATGTCCCAATTTAAATTGGAAAGCAATGTCACTAAATATCCTTCTTATTATTAAGTGAGGGTTATTAGTTCGACTCTCGTGAATAACGAATTTGATATTATATTATATATTATAGTTGGCTAATTGTGTAATTTAGTCTAAATTTTCACTCCTAATGTAAAATATGTATAAAAAAAGGAATAATTAGTATCTGGTCCCTAGTTACTAATGTTCATTAACTGAAACTTTATTAGTTTTCAAATTTTGATCTAAGTTCCTAACATTAATGTACTAATGAAATTACATGTCAGTTACATAATTTTTGAAAATAAAAATTAATAATTGATTTAGGATTTTAATACTCCTACTTTTATTAAACTCCTAACTAATTTTTAATCCAAAACATTTCCAAAATAAATAAAAAATTAGAATAAGTTTGTACCCGTTAGCTTTTTTAAAAAATGTTTTCAATTTTTTAATCTTATATGTACCCATTCATGTAATTTTTTTTTTCAAATTTTTAATCTTAAAATGTACCCATTCTTAAATATACCAATTTGTTATATGTAAAATGAATCATTTTTTGCTAGTAATTTTTTTTCAAACTTATATGGGTACATTCTTTTTCTTTGATTTGAGAATGTATTCATGTCAATTTTCATCGAAGAAATTTACTAATGTTATTAAGCCTAATATCTATTATTTTTTTGTGGTTTTGAAGAATGTACCCATGTTTTGGTACAATAATTTTTTTGTTAATTTTGATGAATGTACTCATGTTTACACACACACACACACAATAGTATAATTTATATTTTAATATTTTTAATCCCACAAATTATGGGTTTTTATTTAAAATCTCATTAACATAAACAACTATAAATTTCAATTTTTAATTTAAAAAATATAGTAACATAAATAGAAATAAATTATCACATTATTTTCAAGGACTTAGATCAAAAATTGAAAACCAACAAGGTTTCAGTCAAAGAATATTGATAGATGGAGACTGCATCCAAAGTCTCCCAAAAAAATATTGGTAAACAATATAAAAGTAATAGAAATTAATATCACTTAATATCCACCACCTAGATATTGTGACTGCTTAAATGCTAAAGTGAGAAAGTTTTGGTTTAGTTGTTGGGTGAAATTCATTAATGATTTTACATGTAAGCATGAAAGAAGCAAACCATGGCAACAATGAACACTTAACAAGTCAACTGACTTACCATAAAAAGAAGGCCTTCTTATCATATGCAGGAAAATGTAATATGGGTTTGAAAAAACCAATTTGATCCCAGGAAGCTGTTTATTCAGATTTGTAGTCAAGGTCTTCAGCTTGCCATTGAACTCTAAAGCCACATTGTTGTAATTTGAAATGCAGTCATTTCCACCCATGAAATTTGTGGTTCTCTCCAGTGGCAAGCACCCCATTGGAGGTAGGCCTCCTAAGGATATTTTCCGAGCTCCGAGATCGTAGAGTTGTTTGATGAAATTTCCTGCAATTCCAATGAGAAAATCTTGGTATTGTTCGATAGAGTATTGATTCGACCGGCCGGGGTATGTGTAGTAGTTTTCAAGGAAGTCATTGGTTCCTAAGCTCATCATGTGCAAAGCTTCATGGATGGTTTGGTCTGCTTTGTTTCCTCCCATATAAAGTCTCAACTTGTTCTGAAATTCTTTGTAGTACTGCAACTGCTTCCATAGTGGTATCACTGACTACAAAGTAAGGTAGTACAGTCCATTAGTATGATATATATACTGAATTAGTACAAGGCTTAATTAGAATCATGAACTGATATCGAGTATCAATCTACAATACCTACTACATTTTTCATATTAATAAATACTGTAAAATAAATTGTGATAAAATATTGACTAATTATCAAAAATGTAATAGATATTGTAAGTTGGTACTTGGCATCAAACACTATTATTTTCCCTTGTTGGTATAAAGTGAAGTAAATAGGCCGGTGCAACACTAGCTAGATATCTAATATCATATTAGACAATCATTATAACTCAATAGAAAGTGAACCAATTAATCGATCAAGTTAATAGTAACTATATTTATCTGTGGAGAGAGAAGCTTTATAATAAATATTTGGGACATACTAGCACATCTGAAGTTGCAGTGTCATAGCCAGTGCCAGCAGAAGCAAAAGTAACTCCGACTGCAAAATCTGATATGTTATAAGCAGGATCCAAGTAGGCAGGTACGGATGATCTAAGTCCAAAAGCGTTGGAGATGAAGTCCGTAGGCACTCTGCCATTGGAGAACCTCCCAGTTGGCTTGCCACCGTCAAAGTCACGACCATAGGGCTGGAAATTGCTCTTCAAAACTGTTTGAATCTGGTTGTTGTTCCCAGCATCCACCGACGAGTCCCCGAACACCACAACTGCCGGAACTTTGGCAACAATTCTTGTGACTAGTAGTAGGAGGCATTGAGCTAGAAGAAGCCATGAAATGTGCAGGTATGCCATGATCAGCTGTTTTTCTTGTTATAGCAAAAGAACCTTGGACGAGTGGTGAGAGTAGGGGGGAGGGGGATTCTCATGTATAAATAATATTGGTTGGAACATAAATACAAGTCTGAATTATAGGAAATTGGAGTAGAGAAGTTGTTGGAACATAAATACATTCATATGCCATTTCTGAAAAGTTTGACAAAATGAAGACATTAATTACTATTGATTAACATGTTTATTTTATGTTGATGACATATTATATAATTTACAAAATTTGGTCTTAAAATTTATTCTCTCTAAAATTACCCTAGTAAATTACAAGCTAGCTAACTAAAATCATGATTTGACCCATAAAATGTAGAAGTAGCCGAAGTCAGTTGAACAGAGTGACCTACATTGTTGTACCAATATACATTTGGTATATTACATGTAGGACACAAACGCATAAACCACGTACATAGTGGCAACTTATTGAAATCCAAGTTCACTCAATTGCCACTGAATCTTCTAAATATCATTTTGATAGGATGGTATCGAGTCCCGTTGCTAGACCAGAAAAAGTATCCTCGATCTCCATTCAATCTTAATCTAACGGTGGAGGAGAAAGTACACAAAAAATAAATACCCACATACCAATGGATTAAGATCGAACAATGGGTGACCACAATTATCTTAGTCCGTATCACGGCCAGAAGACAATTTCACATGCCAAAGAAGATCATAATATTTCAATTAACAAATCTTTAGATATGCCCCCGATCAACTTTTAAGTTGAAGCTGAGAGAAACTATGATCGACTACGATGGCTGATAGGATTTTTAACATCTATGCAAATAGTGTCAAAAATTACATGAAATACTTGCAAGAATACAAGGATATTGTAGTATAGATGCTCATGCAAGGTCGTTTTCCTCAAGGACTATTTGGATAATTTATGTAGAAACAATTCCTAATCAAAATACTTAGAATTAAAACTTGAGAAAATAGAGTTTGAGATTGGGTAAATTAAAAACGAATTTTAATTAAAAACTAATATAATCGAAGAAAAGATTTTTAAATACCAATTTATAAAGGCACTAGGGTTCCACCATCATCTAGCAATCTTATGAATTTCTACCAATTACTTACGATTTACACATGCTACTTCGAAGGTTAGGTTTTCCTAATATATATTCTCCTCGTGATATTCAAACAAGAACATATATCTAACATGCAATCCGTCTGTGATATTCAGATCAATAATGAACATGCAAGACTCATTAAGTTTTATGAAAATCTTTTGAAGAGCCATGCAACCCCTAAGAACGTGATATTCGCCTTAGATGGAATTACAATTATCAATCACAAGAAGCAATACTCAATCCTCCGGTGATATTCCGACCGAATTGCATCCAATTACTTGTCTAAACATCCTAATGGTGGCCAATCATCAAGATAATTAGATAGTTTAAAACAGTGATCAATAATTCAAAGTGTGCATGCAATCAATCATAAGCAATTAAATAAAAATTACATATTCATGCTAAGGCTCAAGGTTTCGCCTTAGCAAACGGAATTAGTTATGCATATTCATAATTGAAATCATAGAAAATATTATTACGAAGAAAAGGGATGAAAACACCTTAAAGTATAAAATCTCCAAGAACCCTAGCCAAGTTCTTTGTCTCTGACGTTGAATAATAATAAGCATACCGGACGGCCAAAGCAATATATTTGCTCAGCCCTCACAAACCCTAAGACATAGGTTTCTTATTCCAACTAGGAAACTAAGAAAAATAATAAAATATCTTAGAAAATAAAACCCTAATTAAACTAGGAGAATCTGCCAAGTACTTGTCCAGTCACGTTTTAGCCTCAGATATCCTCCAAAACCGGCCCAAGATAGCTTGTTTTAAAGATAAGGACCTTGTGAACACATCTCCAGAAGGCCATGAAACCATCTGAGGTCATCTTGGGCTCCAAAAACGCAATTTAAGCCCAGAAACGTCATTTTCCAGCACCGCGCATCGCTCCTTTATTTTATCGCCAGAAAATAACCGCTTGATGGAAAAATCCCAAATTTTGATACAACCAAGCTAAGTGACTCACGAACGTCCTCCAACTAGAATTACTCCAAAATTCGTCCATTTGTTCATGTTTTGCTCCAGAGGAAGTTGAAAGTCCTATATTGAAAATACAATTTAAAGTATCAAAATTCTTCCAAAATATTAACCAAAATATACTAAGAATAGGGTTAAATATATAATATAAAATTCACTTATCAATGGCCTTGCAGCTACTGCACCGAAAATACAGCCAAATGTGGTAATTGAGAGAGAGGCTGAGTTTAATGTAATTGAACAACATGTGGTTGCTACCGCCTCCTATGAAAGTGACTAGTTGTTCCTTTGAAAATGGACCTAGAGGGTTTAATTCTAGAAGCTTTTCCAACAGAAATGGAGGCGCTAAGCTAGATGATTAAATACATTCAACGTTTATGTGTTCTTAGAAAACGAGTTGCATTGTCCCCTAAAATTAACTTCTGGTTCCACTATATATATATTAGTCTATTATTATATAAATAGGTTTTATCCTTTTTTTTTTTTTTTTTTTTTTTTTTTTTTTGTTGAAACAAATAGGTTTGAGTTTCATCTGGTATATTATGTTGACTTATTTTTAGCAACACCACAAGAAAAACCCTTTTTTGGGACTCTTCATTTAGGGACAGATTTGCAAGCTGTGGCTTGTTTTTTTTTTCATAAAAGAGAGATGAGTTAATCTGTTTCTCTTGCTAAAGTTTAGCACAGTAATCCTTCCCCAACTATATTTAATGGCTTTTTTATATTGAATTATATGCAGTTTCGTTAATAAAAGAGTTTACTTATTTATTTATGTACAGTCAGTTTCGTTAATAAAAGAGTTTGTACAGAACAATAGGATTAGTCGTTCTTTAAATTAAATAAGTAAATACTGTTTGGTTTCAAATTCATAGTTATAAAAATCTGATTACAGGTATTATCTATAACAAAATCGATACTCCAAATTTATAGTGAAGAAAAAGAAAATATGCAAAAACCCCAAAGTTGGGAAATTTTAGGTTTTGGTTGATAAATATTTTTACAACCAAACAAACAAGTGTTCATCAGCTTGATTCATTGGTGCATTCACTTCGTCATCTGATGCTTTGAAACTAGATTCTGCCTACACAACATAGTAGTGGTCGCTTGGTGAGTCCCTTCGTTTACATTGTTTGCTCCTTCGGTTTTCTAGTAGTAAATAGTAAGATCCGCGTAAAGCCACAAAGCTAGCTAGGGTTGCGTGGTACCTTGGTTTCACATAAGTAATAGCTTTTTGGCGACGGTTGTAGAGCCAAAAATAATCCCAAAAATTTTAAATGCGACACATGAACTTTTATTCAAGAAAGACAAGATTGTCCTCGATAAATGGGCAGACTTCTCATATGCTCTCACACGCAGCTCACATCCCTGGAGGACTCAGCAGCTTAACACAACTGCCCACAGCTCACCTACTCTTGGTAAGGAATTAAAGATAATGATTAATTACCCAAATACTATCTTTAATACATTTCTAATTGAAGATTGACTCCAATCAAGTAAGTAATCCTAATTTAAATCAATTAGCGATAATTACTTCATTCTCTCAAAATATTATTTCCTATTAAATATCTTGGGAATATTTAGAGAATATCTCTTCATTAAACACTATATGGCCGGCCCTATCCATATAAATACCCCATATTCTACCAAATTTTCAGAGCTTTTGCAACCCTAAAAAGCCTTAAACACTTTACTCTCTCAGAGAAACTAACTTAGGCATCAGAGATCCATTGACCTAACCCCCACCTCGTGGGCGCGTGAGGCTTAGATCTTTGATCAAAGGTGTCGATTGTTTTGCAAGTGCATTTTCGTCAAGACTGAAGACGGTGGAAATTTGCATCAACAAATTAGTGCTTTCATTGTGAGTTTAATTCACACGCTCGAAGAAGACTCTCGCATTCAAAGTTTCTCGTTCGTTCGTAAATTTTTCATACTTTCTTATTCCTAGATTTTTTTAATTCTTTGAATAGAGGTGAGGAAAAAAAATACAATGACGGGAAATTCGAAAACCACGACGAACGAAACTTCCTACGTTCCAAAGATCTGGATCAAATGATGGAGGATGAGACGTAGCCCTACCACGACGATCCACGAAACTCAAAACGATGGCAAGATGATCAACTTTGCCACCACGGAGCACCACCACCATGGCAGCCATGGAGACCATCGTGGCAGTGGGGAGTGGGCCAGCTCCATGGCAGCAAGCCCACGGTGAGCAGCGAGCAATAAGGCAGTCATAAGCCTAGGCCCATGCCACTTTGCAGCAGCAAGCCCATGCTGCAAGGCAGCCGAGCTAGGTCTAGCGTGGACCGACCCGAGCCACTACCTCAGCAGCACAAACCCAAGTAGCTGTGGGAAGAGAAGCAGCCCAGCGCTCGCATGCCCAAGGCTAGCGCAAGTCCAGTGTTCTCCCGAGTCGAGCCCAGACCCAACATGCACAGGCGCCACAGCCCACTCCCGTGGTGTCTCAAGCAGTCTAAGACCGGTTCAACCATCTCAGTGAAGGGAAATAATGAGATTTATGTGGGATTTCTAGTGACTAGCATGCATATACAATTCATAATTTATATACATAAGCAACAGAAGCATGTTATCACATAATATCAAAGCTATAGTCATGCAAATCCCCTTCAAGAAGCATAGGTCCATATTTGATGCATCTAAGAAATTATTGAAGAACAAAGTGAAGGTATAGTTTTATACCTCTTGATCTAGACTTGAGACCAAGAATGGACCACCTCCAAGCTCTTTGTTCTTGGAACTCCTTGAGCCTAGCTTCCCTCCTTGCTTCCTCCACCTTGCTAGAGTAAGTGCTCCTTAGTTCTCCTTTAGTCTCCAAGGTTGAAGACCTCTAAAGATCCACACCCACTAGTGTAGTGAGATGGATAAGGGAATAACCAAAAGGAAAGAAGATGATTAGCTACTCTTTCCTTTGGTGGCCGGCCTTGTGTGTGTTTTAGAGAGAGAGATGTTTTTTCTTATTTTGTGAAAAATGAGCACACAAAACACTAATGAAACTTTTCACTAAAAGTCCTTTATAAATGTCTAAGAAATGAATCAACAACTTGACTCTCTCTCTCTTCAATGGCCGGCCCCTTTTGTGTTGTTTGGGCTTTGGGCTTTTATCATTTCAAGTCATCTTATGCTTAAATAAAAGCCCAATGGGTTTGGGCTTAATGGGCCCATATTAACCCGAACTTTTCTTTAAGTCCAAAAACGATATTTCATCGCTTCTATGATTTCTTTAGACTTTCTAATTAATCATAACACTTAATTAATCCAATTAATTTATTCCATCATCCTTTAGTTGTCTCACTACAAGAGTGTATCGGTGTACAATCATTTTATGTTCTAATTATCAAGGCAGTGAGGTGATTGGCACCAATCCAATTGATTATATTTAATCCAATCACTTAGTGAATTAAAACTTACTTTTAATTCTCCTTCTTCTTTGACGACTACTTATTTAATCATCTAGAAGAACTCACAAGCCATGAGTGACATCTAACCATATATCATGGCTACCCAAGCTAATGTAGAATTTGTTCGGAGAACCTATTCAATTGGAATTACAATGTAATTCGATCATTCTCTAAAACAATACTCACAATCATATTACTAGGGTATGGATATTTAATGTCAAACCCCTAATATGATTATTCCATGTTATATGATTCAATTGAGTCGTATAGGAACGCTTTCCTTTATGATGCTCGATACTTCGGCCGAATATTCCCGAATCATATCTTAGAGTATTCATCCTCTCATAACGAGGATTAGAGATCCCTTGTTGATCATTCACATGCCTCTGAGAATAAATCACTGACCCCAACAATGCATAAAACACACCCAAGATGAGGTGTGGTCACGTCTCATTATCAAAATGATCAGCAACGTATCCCCAAGACAACTATGATGTCTCAGGTCAAATGATTACTTACATTATTCCAACCATTAGAGTTACTTGCTTGACATGTAAGTAGACCTCCATGCAAG
This sequence comes from Malus sylvestris, assembly GCF_916048215.2. Lineage (NCBI taxonomy): Eukaryota > Viridiplantae > Streptophyta > Magnoliopsida > Rosales > Rosaceae > Malus > Malus sylvestris. The sequence goes on from NC_062268.1 coordinate 8,745,662, forward strand.
TACTCTCGTTCGATTGTGTTCAGTGAACTCATTCCCTTAATGAGCACCTACATACCTGTCTTAGTGTCACTACACGAATGGGATGAGACTTTGCATCCTTCCAATTCAAGGGGACATAGTATGTACTGGTCTATGCATTGTCAGTATCCCTCTGACAATCCTATGACCAGGAACCTTTTGGACATGATGGTTATGTGAAGAAGGTCTCTATAGTCTAACATCATTAGATTACTTCTTCCATCGATCCATTGTCCATGGATTCACTATTTAGGACATATATCGTTTATTGAGATAGTCCTAATTAGTATCTTTGCCTTTTAATGTATAAGAATCATCTATACACACATTCATTGTCCTGAAAGGTTTCTTCCAAAGATTGACTTTCAGGGCATATCTCCAACACTCAGTTCCAAATTTATGGGCCAACGATTGAACGGGGGGCATTTTCACCCTATTTCTCTGCGGATTTGACATTTCCCAACTCAAATCTCGCACCTGGAGTCTACTACACTTCCGCTACTCAAGAAGACGCATTTAGTCCAAGCTTTTCTAACCCATATGAAGAACAACACTTATTTCGACAAGTTATAGAGTTGACGAATACCTTCGCACAGCAGACGACCTTGGTGAATCAACTCTTGTAGCACACAGAGATGTAACGTGCCCCTGACGATGTGTCCCTAAGTAAGACAAAAGCAGACGAAGAACCAATCCAGCAGCATCCCAACAAGCAGCCACTTAACCAGTCACGAAATGAGCGTATTAATGTAGTATACTCCGGTCTTAGCGTGTGAAAGAGCGTGCACTCTCAGTTAGGCCAACAAACGAACATACACTCACGGTTGGGGCCACACTCCGATAATCAACATAAGCAACCTTCCAGGAGAAGTGTTCATTCGCGGCAAGGCCCGCAAGGAGCATCATCCACCTTATATCGGAGTAGGTAGCACAACGGCTTGCTAAGAATAGCTAGGATTTCCAAAAGAAGATGCCATTCGTTTGATGAGAAATAAAAAAGAAAACGAAGGCACATGCCCTTGTTCTTTAGAAATTTTTCGCTACCCACTTCTACTAAGGCTGAGCTTAATAGGAGCAAGAGACTAGGTGGCAACAACCAGAATGAAATATTATTTAATCGTGGAAATGCCATGTCAGGTGCACCTATCAGAACTTGAATCTGAACTACGATTAAGATCAAGTCTTACCAAAATCGGATTTCTTTTTCGTGCCATATGCACTTAGACTTTACTTTACCCCTTTTTATTAGAAAAATAGTCACTCAATCCGGCTCAAGTTCAACCACAGCCTGTGAGTTACCCGCTCGCCTGCTAGGAACATACCACATGCACCGCAGCCGCGACATAGACGAGCCAAACATATGGAAGAGTAACCTAGACCAGTAGGTCCCGACCGGGGGCAGTCAAGAGCTCTACCACCCCCCAACAAAGGTAAATTCATGAAGAAGAAGAAATATTCCTGACCGAGCGATTGATCAATTTCCCGCACAATGAAGCTACTAACAAGGCGTTTTGATAAGACATGACCAACATAAACGAGTCATCTTTCAATGACAAGATTGAGCAAACGGGACTACCCTATATAGATTACCGGATACAAAGACTACTTCTGTTCCGACAAACGCAACAGCTTAGCCTAATGGCACGATGGGGGCAAACGAGTACTAGAATGACACACCAACCCAATTACTAAGAACCGAGGGTAGGCCTTGTTCTCAACATTTCAGACGATTAAATAATGAACCAGCACATCATCAGTAGCTGAGCATCACGGACCTAGTGGTCCAATTCCTCATTCTGCGCACAACCTGGCCCAAGCCATGTTTTCACAACTGTGCCTACCTACTCCATGGCTCTTGGCAGTCATTGATCTATCACCATGGCTCATAATTGTGCCAATCTTGCACCATGACTCCCAGCCGTGCTGATCTTGTCCTGTGGCTCACACCAACCAAGCCCCAAAAGGGCACACAACGAAACACCTAATGATGGCACAATAATTCTAGGAGCAGCTCACTTCACTTACACCCTTACGAGGGTTCTACAAGTAGTTCAAAGTCTCAAGTAGATCACCAAACAAGACCTCGCAAGCTGAAGATTATTTCAGTTGTCCAACAATCCAGCTTTCCTCAGTTGCACTCACGACAACGACTTCCATGCACTCCAGTGCGAGAAGGTAAACTAATTGCTCTTCAATGCGAGAGGGTAAACTAATAGCTCTCCAGTGCGAGAGGGTAAACTAATTGCTCTCCAGTGCGAAAGGGTAAACTAATTGTTTTCCAGTGCGAGAGGGTAAACTAATTGTTTTCCAGTACAAAAAGGTAAACTAGTTCCCTGACACCTATCTAGGTAAGCTCTCAAGTGCGAAAAGACCACATAGCTTAAAAGATCGAATGCTTGAAGACTAATTAGGCAACGAATGACAGGAGGCAGCAACCACTTTGCACTCAACAGTTCACTCATCCGTCACTTCATCTTCAGCAGCTTCGATCTTAGTAACTAAATCCTTACCTGCTCTATCTATGGCAGCTGAGAAATCAAATTCAAACAGTTTCCTCATTTTCAGCAAGCAACCCAGACAACCCAGTCATTAGCTTCAGTCAGGCCAAGCAGCACAAGTACATGGCCCCTGCCACACCTATTTCTTGGCCCATGTTAAGCCGACTCCTGGCCCCTGCTAGCCGACGTACCTAGGGCTGGGTTTGGTTCAAAACGGTTCAGTTCATTTTTTTTAGTTCGGTTTTGGTTTTTTTTTCCTTCAAAAAAATGAAAATTGAAATTTTAACATCTCCAACACAATCACACTTTAAGTCTTCCACTCCTAAAATAAACAAAACATTAAACAGTTGAGAAACTTGTTCTTGTATAAGAGTTGTATATCTTTTTTAAGAATGCTTACAGACCAGGACCTTAATCTGGCACCTTAGACATTCCTGTAAAAGAGTTTTCTTGTTTAACTTGTGAGACAAACCTTATTCCCTTCTCTTGTGCACGAATTTATTCTTGCCTCATAAATTTACATTGCAGTAGCAAAGGTGCTTATACATTCATGCACATGTTAATTATAATGGTGTTGAAGCCTTAAGTTAAACAAATAAGATTGATGCTTTCTGAAATGGGAACTAGGAACTTGGTAAGGATCAGGGTTACCTTTCAGAATACAGAGTAAGGGAAGAGTAAGGGTTACCTTTTAAACTGAAAGGAGAACGACACCGTTTTACTAATAAAAATATTAATTTATAATTAATTATAAAACTTTGGTTCGGTTTCTGAACCCCAGAAACCAAACCGAACCAACCTAGATTCAGTTTGGTTTGGTTTAACAGTTTCAGTTCGATTTTTTTAGGTTCAGTTTTTTCGGCTTCGGTTTGATTTGGTTTTCGATTTTTTGAACCCACCCCTAGATGTACCACACCACTCTGACGGCTGCTCTGTGGCATCACTACCCAAGAAGAAGACAAGGAAAATTAAGTTTTTCTTACATCGGTACGGTGCGAAGAAGACAAAGAAATCAACGAAAGACGGTTCTTTGCACGGGCAAACAAAGAAGAGTGCTAGGGGAGGGGGAACAAATATCCTCTAGCTTTCTCTCTTTCTTGTAGGGATAAATAATTACCCTCCAAAGTTGATTTAATCCCCTACTTAAGGTAGGCTTAAATAGGCTTTGGAGGCGATTTATTGCCCTTTCCTAAAAGAATCTAATTCCAAGTCCAAGTGAGAATCTGCATCAAAGTTGGAGATCTCTACACCTGCTGCCCTTTCCTGCGAGTATCCCAGCAGGTGTGGGGGCATTTGTGGAGCCAAAAATAATCAAGAGGCGACGAGTGGAGTTTTGGGTAAAAATGACAAAATTATCCTTGAGGTATACCGGAATTCCTACACGCGAGCAGTGGAAAATCCTCCCTCAATCAAGTCAAAAGTGCCCAAATAGGTATTTATTTTTAAACATATTGCATCCATCCTCATCAAATCTTCTCCACAAGGTAACCCCTAAATTAATTGGTAAATTATTCAATTAATTAATTAGCTAATTAAACGCAAATCATGAACCTAGCCCACAAATTCATCCAAGTGGCCGGTTCTCCCTCTCCCAAGGGGGTCGGCCACACCCCTATAAAAACCCCATCACTCTCTCCAAAACTCAATTCCAATTCTCTTGCTAAATTCTCAAAATTCTCCAAACACTTTTCTCTCAAAATTCTAACTTTAGCATCGGAGATTCTTCAACCAAACCCCCCCCCCCATTCATCGTGGGCGCATGAGGCTCTTGGCCTTGACCTAAGGTGTTATTTGTTTTGTAGGTGCAATTTTGTCCAAGAATAAGGAGGAAGAAATTTGCATCCACAACGGTAATGCTTGATAAAAAGTCTCATCTCTCCTCTATGTGAAACCATGGGAATTTGTGATCTTCACAAAGAAATCATGCACGAAGGTCGGCTTCCAGCGACAGAGCTCGGAATTTACAACAATGGGGTCATAAACAAGAAGCTTCCAAAATTTAATCATACTTTCATTTCAGTTATTGTCTATGAGATGTTCTCATATTTTAAAAACACCATACCACAACATCATTACCAATACAATTAAATATATTTCTCATTGTATATAACTAAATTATCATTTGACCATTAATTTTTATAGGATGTTCTTCCACAATATTGATAACTGGAAAAGCTCTCCCTGCTTTGAAAAAGTAACAGTTTTGGTATGTTTCAATTATAAACTTATTATTTTGTTTGCCTTAACTATTACGGAGGTCATATAAAAATTTAAAAGGGAGATATTTGAAATTGTTGGGGTCAATTGCATCCAATGTCTCCGTGTTGGCTCCGGCAATGTTGGCATCAAGTTGATTGAAACCCTTGACTTCTGCAGTTAACTTGCTTACTAAATGCTTGCACTAAAGAAAATGAGCTTTATCGGCTGGTGCACAAGAGTGCACTTCCGTTTTCCCTTTTACTATTAGGGGGTCTTGTGGTTCCAATGCCGCCACTTTTTATGGTCCTTTTCTTTTAGTGCTTTGACCCCAAATAATAGCTTCGAGCTAGTTCAGTGGATAAAATGGCTGGATTTTGACATATATATATATATATATATATATATATATATATATGTGTGTGTGTGTGTGTGTGTGTTCGTTTAATTGTTACACATAGGTCAACAACTAGTCACTTTCATTTAAATGTAGTTAAAGGAACAACTAGTCACTTTGATAGTGTAATAATCTACGAGATTTGAACCATGATTCGTCTGTAATGCCATCGCATCCATGCATAGGCCCTACATTTGACAAAATGTAATAATCTAGGACGTAATCGCTAACGTTATTACAGTTTTATAACAACGTCGACTTTTTGTAACCTCACCATTATCCTTGAATCATGGTGCCCCAGCCCAGGCCTAATGCCACCAGGGCAACTGTCAATGGCCCAAAAATGAAAAAGGCACAAAAAAAAAAACCAAGTAACTAGGTATAAAAATAAAAAATAATGACCAGAGCCCTAATAGGGGCTAGAGGACAAAGCCTAAGTTTGACAAAAGATGAAAAAAGGGCCCAGGTTTTGGACATTACAAAAAAAAAAATATCATAACAGGGACCACTCAGTCCCATTAACCCTAACTTTCAACAAATACATTCACCCTTTCCTGATTCCCCACCCCACTTGTTCCCCACTTCCCCCACTGTCCTGCCGTCCCAGTCCTACCCTGACTCCCTTTTCTTTTCTCTCAATACTCAATTCCTTAACGGAAGAAAATATTTCAGTCAATGGAAGGGAAGATGATGGAGGTCGAAATCCATGGATTGGCTGGAATATGATTCTTTCAACTGTTTTCGTAATGGAAGAACCTTAAAGGAATCTTGGAATGCATCAGAAAGAGAGAAGCATATGTGATATAAAGGTAAAATAATTGTACCTTCTATATAAACAAAAAGAAGCTTCAAATGTTGCAAGTGAGAAAGAAGTCCTAGAGATCCAAGTAAATCATATAGTTTAATTTGGGCTGAATAATGGCCGATTATGATCACAACTATAGATCTGGTTACTCTAATGGCACGGGAGGAGGACCGCACACCAATAAATGGAACAAGACAAGCTATGCAAATGATGAGTGCCGCACAATCATCGTTGGTGCCGATGGAACACGAAGACAAGCCATATTAGCCACTATGACTCAAGATAGGCTAAATGGATTAGTAATCTTATGCATTGAAAATGATGAGATTGAAGACTTGGAGTATGATGATATAATTGATGATTTTGCTTCAAAAAATGTCAGAAGACAATTTCTTAAAGGTTGAAATTTCAAGGAGCTTTGCTAGGAACGGTTGTATATGATTGTATTTTTTATTGTCGGGGTTTAGATACTATGTCCCCCCATTGTATACTTTCTCAAGTAATATAATTTGGGCGTGAGGGCCTAGCCCCCTAGCTTCTACTGTGTTCCAGTCTTCGTAAAATATTTTTTTAAACATAAGTTTCTATATTAAAAAAGGGCACATTTTGAGTTTTCGCACTGGGCACCCAAAAACTCAGGCCCGGTTCATGGAAAGTAAGATTTGATTATGTTTCTTGTAATTTAGACATTGAAACTTAATATGAAAGCTGCTTTGCTATTACGTAACAACATAATTAATATCATAACAATATTATTCTATCATTTCACCATCATTATGCCTACGTTGATAGTGTAGTAATCCACGGCGCAAGAACTAATGTTGTTACAATAATATAACAATGTCGACATTATGTAACCACACCGTCATCCTTGAACCTTGGAAAGTAAAGTTTGATGAGTATGATATAACTTTATGTTTCTTGTAATTTAAACGTTGAAACTTAATGTCACGTTGTAACAATCTTAACATGAAGGTTGCACATTATTATGTAACAATGAGTATCGTGTAATGTAATACAAAATATTATTTCATAATTTTACTATTATTATGTAACGTGACATTGGACAATAAACCAATAATTATAATGTAATCTTACATTTTTTGTAATTAAGACTTAACATCATGTTAAAATTAACATGGCGCCTTACGAATACATGTCCTATAATGGTGTAAGTAAACAATAAGATTGATATTTGACAAAAAAAAAAAAAACAATAAGATTGATAAATTAAGGACCAAGATATAATTTAATAAATACATCAATACACGTGTACCGAGTAACTGCATGTGTGACTAAACCGAGTGTTTTGTAGAACATATATATGATCACTAATTAAGCATATGAGGTGTACAGTGCTCTTGAATTTAAAGAGAATTAAAGAAACTGGGCTAATACATTTTTCACCACATAATCAGAGATTATATGGTTTGCTTTCTCAGTTGGATGAAAGGAATCCCAGAATATGTATTTGCTTGCATCCGTACAGGTGAACGGGTTGTTTCGATTGCATGCGTAGCCCATTTCAAACATCCCAGTAGCACAGCAAGCCACCGCAGCCACCTCGAATCCTGTCAATCGCGAAGAATATTTAATAACCAAAGATGGTCATTCATTCTTTTAGACAAATTATAATATATTATATTTACAATTATTTATACGTGTCGAATTGTAAAATAAAAGTACATAAAAATTAACTATCACATGATCTCCGCCACCCAAAGAATATAATTAATATGTGACAACTTAAATGCTAAAGTGAGAAAAATGGGGCTCTAAAGTTTTGGTCTAGTGGTTGGGTGAAATTCATATTATTGATGTTTCCTGTAAGCACAGCACACTTCATAAGTCACTAGTCACTTACCATACGAAGAAGGCCTTCTTATAATCTGCATGAAAATATCGTATGGGTTTGAAAAAACCAATTTGATCCCAGTAAGCTCTTTATTAAGGCTTGTAGTCAAGGTCTTCAACTTGCCATTGAACTCCAAGGCCACATTGTTGTAACTTGAAATGCAGTCATTTCCACCCATCATATTGGTGGTTCTCTCCAATGGCAAGCACCCCATCGGAGGTAGGCCTCCTAAGGATATTTTCCGAGCTCCGAGACCGTAGAGTTGTTTGATGAAATTTCCTGCAATTCCAATGAGAAAATCTTGGTATAGTTCGATAGAGTATTGATTCGACCGGCCGGGGTATGAGTAGTAGTTTTCAAGGAAATCATTGGTTCCTAAGCTTGTCATGTGCAAAGCTTCATGGATTGTTTGCTTTGCTTTGTTTCCTCCTAGATGAAGTCTCAGTTTGCTCTGGTATTCCTTGTAGTACTGCACTTGCTTCCATAGTGGTATCACAGACTGCGAACAGGGGTAGGAGGTGCAAAACCATTATCATGTTGAATTACAAGGCCTACAATGATGAATTCAGATTTTGAAATAATTTTTTGGGGGTTTTGAACTTCAATCCTTGAAGAAGATTGTTTTAATATTTAATAGATATCTTATTAATGTCATTACATTAAAATTAAAATTATTTCTTATTATACACATTTTAATTCATTATATTTATTTTACTTCCTCTAATTAGAGTACATAAACGTCCGTATCATAATAAATTTTACTAAATTAGTGTACCGAAATATCCGTACCTGAATATATTGTAGTGAATTAGTGGAATAAAAAGATATGCAAAAACATAAGTGTACCGAAAAATTCCATACCTAAATATATGATACTAAACTAATGTACCGAAATGTCGGTACCTAAATATATTATAATAAACTAGTGTACTGAAATGTTCGTATCTAAACATATTATACTAACCTAGTATACCGAAATGTTCGTATCTAAATATATTGTAATGAATTAGTGGCACATAAGAAAATATGCAAAAACATGTGTACAAGAAAATCTTTACGAAAATATTTTCTTATATAAGATACTTATTATAATGAGAATTAAAATTTATAATATTTTCATAAAATTTAATTTATGAACACCATAAAATTATAAATAAAAAAGAGAAACATCTAATATGCTGACATTAAATAGAGTATAGAGACTAAAATTAATTTTTAATCTTGTATAAGACATTTTTCTAAATTTTATCTTATTTAATGATTAAAATCTAGTTTGAACATCATATATATTTTGCCTCGTTCGTAGTCTGTTGATGGCCATTGATTGACTGGTATCGGGTACCATTAATTTTTGTTGCTATTAATTACCAAATAAATAGAGTATTGACAAAAAATATATTGACTAATACCGATAATGTAATAACATATTGTAGATTGACACTCAATACCAAACAATCTTTTACAAAGTAGACATAACTTTAATTTTGTACCAGACAATCAATAGAAGAGATTTTTTGATGTCACCAGTTGTATACAACCATGTGTTTATCTCTTGTCAGTGACAAATCACATATATGACTAGTAATGTGACGAGAGTAATAGACACATTATGGTAGCCATTGGTGATATAGAACAAATTTTCCAGAAAATATTCTCTAGATGTCTAGAGGATGAACAAATAAATAACTATACGAGGAATCTTTATACTAAATATATGGTACGTACTAGCACATCTGAAGTTGCTGTGTCGTAGCCAGTGCCAGCAGAAGCAAAGGTGACTCCGGTTGCAAAATCTGATATGTTATAAGTAGGATCCAAGTAGGCAGGTACGAATGGTTTGAGTCCAAAAGCTTCGGAGATGAAGTCCGTGGGAACTCTGCCATTAGAGAATCTCCCAGTAGGCTTGCCACCGGCAAAGTCACGGCCATAAGGCGGAAAGTTGCTCCTGGCAATTGTGGGAATCTGGTTGTTGTTCCCAGCATCGACCGATGAGTCTCCGAACACAATGATTGCTGGAACTTTGGCACCAATTCTGGTGACCAGAAGTAGGCATTGAATTAGAAGAAGCCATGAAATGTGCATGTATGCCATGATCAGCTGCTTTGCCTATTAAGAATTACATGGAGTGAGGAGGGGAGCTTCTCGTGTATAAATAACCTTGTTTGGAACATAAATACAAGTTCGAAATTATAGGCATCGGAGTGGAGAAGTGGTTGGAAGTTTAAATTTGTCGCTAGTACTACACTCTGATTGGTCTGCAAGGAGATATCTAATTTTCTAGAATGGAAAAAAAAAAAAAAAATCTTTGTTTTACAAGAGCTATGGATGTACCATTAATTGAACCACTGAACGCACTGTCCTATATAATCTAAAATACAAATTGTCAAATTGCTTCTAGAATATATTTAAAGCAATATATATTTCTGCAGGGTGCTGAGACAATCAATTAATTCAAACAGGGTAGAAAAGGCAGGTGGCTACCTATATTTTCTATTATATTTGTTGTAGACGACCAAGCTTCTAGTACAATGTATGTTTAGACGGATGTTAATTTGATAACCATATCGTTTTTAGTTTTTAACTTTCATCTTTGGTGCTAGAGATATAGAGAGAAAGGATGGATGAAGAATGTTGGTGGGAGGGGAGGTGAAGAAATAAAGATGAGTGAATGAAAACAAATTCCTGAAATTGAAAACAACTTAAAACAGATATTGTTTTCAAGTTTGGGAGCTAATAATTGTGCATAATTAGATTTTCAAACTGCCAATAATAATTTCCTTAAGTTTTCATTTTGTGTACCTTTCCTCCTACATTCCTTCCTCAACTCTTATTCGTCTCTCATTTCTCCATATTTCAAACACAAAATGTAAAAGCTAAAAATTATAAATAAAAATATTTTAGTTTGATGATGTTCGAGTCCAAAAAGAATATTTCTCAAGATTTTCCCCTTATTAACTTTCTCAGGTGAGTGAAAAAGTTCAAGGAGAGGGGAAACTACTCTATCCCAGGGCAAATCGTATCACAAGTCTCTTTGAGGGCTTACACAGGGGTTTTAGTCTCTTTTTCAATTTTTATAGATCGCCCACAAAAAGAATTACGGACAACAAAATTCGAACCTAGATCTTGTCTAGTGAACAGAACCCTTATTAATTTTATTGTTTCAATAACGTGATATTTGTACTACATACATTTACGAGTCGTCTTGCAAGCAACGTAGCACAGAGGGACCTTATTGTTGTACCAATAAATGTTGCAACGATTGATGTCGTCGCTTCTTTTTCCATTCACGAGGTTAGACTTTGGGTAAAGATACGTTGAATGACATCTACCAAATGCAATTAACCATGCAAACGCGTAAACTATGTAAGTACGAAGTTGTAAATTATTGTAACGAAGAAAGTTCTCTCAATAGGCGCCGAGTTTTCAAAATATCATGTTGATCGCACTGGCAGGCATGTATCAAAAGATCATATGAATATTTCGATTAAGAAATCATTAATGATGTGAGAATGTGAGGGCGAAATTCCACACACTAAACCATGCAAGGATTTATAAGAGATTGAATTAATCAACATCTTGTTAATTGGTTTTATAGTAGAGTTTCAACTTCTTTAATGTATCAAAGCAGATTATCCCACGTTTGAAGCCAACGGTCACACGTGCTTCCCATCACTCACAATGATGGAAAGAAGGACCTTGCATGAACTTATAAGTGAGCTGGGCTACTTCCAATTGCCCATTAAATGGAAACCTAACTTTTTTTCATGTCACTCACTTTAACGATTACGCTGGCCTTTACAACTACTACACCAAAAATACAGCCAAATGTGGGGGGAGAGAGAGAGTTAGAGTTAAAAACCATGTGGTTGCTACCTCACATGAAAGTGACTAGTTCCATTGAAAATGGCCTAGGGTTTAGTTTTCTGAAGCATTCCCAACAGAAATGGAGGTGCTAAGCTTGATTATTAAATACATCATTTATGTGTCTTTTAAAGCGATAAACTTATCATTATTAGGGTTTATTTTTGGCCATACATGTTTGATGTGCAGTGTTGTATAAGTGCTTTTGCCTGAGCTTCATCTGTGAGATATGTTAATTTGGGTTTATACCGCGGCATCCTTCATATGTTGGGAGATTTGGAAATCTAGATGTAATTGTATTTTTCATGGTTCAGTTCCTTCTTTGGAGTATACGGCCGAGAAAGCTTCTCGGGCTGCGGCGGAGTTTTTCAAGGTAAATGGATCTCAAGAAGGTTCCAATACTCCTTTGCCGAATTTGGTTGTCTCTCATCCCCATTTTTGGGAGCCCCCTCCCTATTGGAGTTATCAAGGCAAATTTTGATAGTGCTTGGTCAAGCAATACTCTTCAGTCTGGATTGGGAGTTGTCTTCCGCTCATCCAACGGGACTATTATTAATGGAGTTTCCACCCCTTGCCTATCTTCATCTGCTCTTCAAACTGAGGCCAAGGCAGTTCTTCTTGCCGTCCGTTCAGCAAAGGATAGCAACTTTAGCGATGTGGTTTTTGAATCCGACTTGTTGGAGCTTATCAGAAACTTAAAAAATGATTTCAAGAAAGCCAATTGGACCATTTTTCCCTTGCTCATCCAAATTCGGAACCTATCTTCTCAGTTTCGCTCGCTCAACTGGCGGTGGGTTCCTCGTCAAGCGAATAGTGCAGCCGATTGGGTTGCGTCGCATTGTAAAAGAGGGATGTGTTCTGATGTTTAGGTCATACGACCCCCATCCTCTCTAGTTCATATTTTGTCCAAAGATGGTCTCCCTTGCCCTCCTTAATTCTCCTGGAGTTGAGACTGTGGAGAAGTACAGATTGGACTTTAGCCTCTCTTTTAGGTCGTGCTCTGTCTCCTCCTAGTCTTAACACTAGGGTGAGTCCTTGTTGACTCTATCTCTTTTTTTCTGCTGTTCGGTTCCTGTTGTTTTTTTCCTTTCCTTGTATTGCGGCTTGGCTGCTGGGCTTTGCCCTTATGAATGGTTCATCTTTGTAAAAAAAATACATAAGATTTGGACAGTTATCGTTATCAATTAATCCTCACATATCTCTACTAATCTCTACTAATTAATGAAATCTTTTTTGTCAACCAAAACATGATGAAAAGACAACTTAGTCTTCTATCAAACAAAAAGATGGGCAATAATGTAATTTCACAGATCTAAAACGATATTGGATCACCCAAAGATATTCTTTGATCTCAATCCTTTTATGTAACTGTCATAGACCAACAAATCTGGCAGCTTATTATTTTCACAACATTAATTAGTCTGTGGATCAATGCTGAAAAATGTCCCAAAATTCTACTGGAAAAAATTAAAATAAAATCAAACTAATTAACCTCTCTAAATGTATAAAAACGCTAAGTGACCAACCTTTTATATCTTAATTATAATGCTAATGCTACAGCAGAAGAACGAGCTTTTTCCTAATTGTGAACAAATGATATTATCTACATTAACGAAAGGGAGATGAGCTTCCTCCTAATTAAAACTGTTAAAATGTGAAACAATCAAACCAAAATGCACAGGGTAAACAAATTAAAGGGAGTACCATATGTATAGAGTTATGAATTGAAGATGTGAATTTAGTTACGAATCTCTTTAATCCTAACTTATTAAGTAGTAGAGTTGGCCTGAAACAACTTTTGTAGATTATCAAAGACGGGCCAGAAGTCCACTACCAACAACACTGATATTGTCCTTGTTGATGCACAAAATAAGTGGGGACTTTGGTACAACAGAAAGTGTTAAGTTTGTGACCTTCGCTTGATTGCTCCGGTCACTGGTGTGGATAAGTATGTAAATGGATAGAGAAAGGGAAGCAAACACAAGATGTACGTGGTTCACCCAGATTGGCTACGTCCACAGAGTAGAGGAGTTCTCATTAATTATGAAGGGTTTACACAAGTACATAGATTCAAGCTCTCCTTTAGTGAGTACTAGTGAATGATTTAGTACAAATGACATTAGAAAATATTGTGAGAGAATGATCTCTATTATAGAAGAGAGTTTCTAGTTTCATTCTGACATTGACACGTGTCGTGTTATGATTGGCTTTTGATGTTAACACGTGTCGCGCTATGATTAGCTTCTGATGCTGACACGTGTCGCGCTGTGATTGGCCTCCTGGTTAGAAGGAAACTCTTCTGGGTCCTTGACGGTATAACGTTGACCGGTGCTCAGTAGTTTTGGGATTGGTCAAGTATGGTACAAACAATGCTCTCCTAAGTTCCCGAGTGAAGGAAGCTTTTCGGTTGGGGACTTGCAAGATCCAAGCCATTGAGTAATCACGAAACTTCTAAGTACCGAAGTGTGGTATCATTTTTACTTGCCTTATCTGTCTCATATGTAGATGTGGCATCTTCTTTGGAAGTACTTTTCCTCCATCCAGGGGTGGTATTTTTAACCGATGAAGAGGCACAAAGTAGTGTATCAATTTCACTTGAAGCTTACTTGTAGTTTCGGGCTTGGTCAAGTGTAATACAAACCCTATAGTAGGAGTCCCCCAAGTCGCCGAGCTAGGAGATTTGCCGAATGAGGTAACAGACAAGGTAAGCAATCAGACTTCCAAGCAAGCAACCTGGATCGGAGGTTCGACTTCGGCTTCCAGTTGATTGTTCTCATTCTTCTTGTGTCGTAAATAGCACCAATGATAAGGAGAAGCAAATGGAGAAAAGATGATATGAGATACTTTTGCTTTTGAAGAAGTAACTTTCCACAGGCTTATTCTTGAACTGGGCTGGAGGGTTTTCTGGTTTCCTCCATAGTATAAGGCCGACTCAAGAATTTGAGGGTCAAAACAAGTCCATCAAATCTATAGTACGTTCGACCCTGATGATATCGGATACTTTTGCTATTGACAAAGTAGTGGATGTATCGGTACGTGTTCTGTTACGCTTGTCTCCACATGTTTCCTTGTATCATTCTCACTTGCCCTATCTATTCCTCAGGCAGATGTAGTATCTTCTCTAGAAGCATAAGATGTTGAAGATGAGTACTCGAGAGCAATGCCAGGTAAGTAATCAGGCAAGGGGTTATAGGCAGTCAATTCCTGACTGGAAGCTTGATTCCAAGTACTGACTGATTGCTCTCTTTCTACTTGTCTTGCAGGTAAGAACAAGGCCAAAGGAAAAGACAAGGAAAAAGCATGATATAAGATACTCTTGCTTTTAACCCTATGATATGAGATACTCTTGCTCTGGTGTGGCTTGTTTGCAGAGGTATTATCGGGAGGAAAAGAAGCTGAGTATTTCGAGAGACTCTGCTGAGAGTGCCCTCTCGGATGTGAAGAAAAGTTGAGCATTTTTTTTTATTTACAGGTCTGCCTGGCTGTAAAGGATGAAGGTCGACATATATATGAGTCTCCCTAACAACAAGTAGTAATGCTATTCCTTTACCCTTCTTGGTCATAACAATGTAGTGGGAGCTGCAAGCTTCACGTGTTTTAACTTTGTTAGAGCACTTTGAAAAAATGGTCTGTGGTATCTGGAAAGCTGATGTTGCGTGTGAAGATTGCAGATAAGCTTTATCCAAGGAAATCTGGCTCTCGAAGTTCAAAGAGCGGTGCCTCTTCAGTTTTCGAACAAGCAATCATGTCGGGGATCTGGCTCTCGAGATTCAGAGAACTGTGCCTCTTCGATTTTTGAGAAAACAATCTTGTTGGGAGTCTGGCTCTCGAGATTTGGAGAGCAGTGTCTCTTCGATTTTTTAGAAAGTAATCATGTTGGGAGTCTGACTCTCGAGATTCGAAGAGCAGTGTCTCTTTGATTTTTGAGAAAGTAATCTTGTTGGGAGTCTGGCTCTCGAGATTCGGAAGGCGGTGCCTCTTCGATTTTTGAGCACGTAATCCTGTTGGGAGTCTGGCTCTCGAGATTCGGAGAGCGGTGCCTCTTCGATTTTTGAGAAAGCAATCATGTTGGGAGTGTTTTCTCGAATGTGAGTAAAGGTTGGGCATTTTTACCTGTCTGCCTTGCCACAAAGCACAGAGGTTGACACACATAGAGACTTTTTAGTTATCAAGCAGTGGTGTTGTTCCTTTACCCTTGTGGGTAATAGTAGGGTAGTTGGACCTTCCAAAGTTATGTGTCTAAACTTTGTCAGAGATCTTTGGCAAAGTTATCTGTGGTACCCGATGAGCTGATGTTGCGTGTGAAAAGTGGTGCCTTTTCGAAATCCGAAGAGTGGTGCCTCTTCAATTTTTGAACCAACGACCATGTTGCCCTTTCTTTGCTATTCCTTTACCCTTCTTGGTCATAGCAATGTAGTGGGAACTGCAAGCTGCACATGTCTAAACTTTGTCAGAGATCTTTGGCAAAGTTATCTGTGGTACCCGAGGAGTTGATGTTGCGTGTGGAAAGTGGTGCCTCTTCGAAATCCGGAGAGTGGTGCCTTTTCGATTTTTGAACCAACGGCCATGTTGCCCTTTCTTTTATAAGGGCACCAATTGTGTGCAATAAGTACATTCATAGAGTTATTGCTGGTAGGATTTTTCCCCTTATTTTTGTACTTAAGAGATTTATTGCACCTTATTTCTCCTTTATCATTTCTAAGAATGTCTGGCCCATCCGATCGTCGTTTTGACTTGAACTTTGGTGAAGATGCAGCCATGCCTTCTTAATATAACATATGGCGCATATCCTTTTTATCTCCTACTGGTCCTCTTACCGTTAGGGACTCTGTGATGAAGAATGATATAAATGCTGCGGTGGTGGCCAGGAACCTTCTCACTCCTAAAGATAACATACTACTTTTCAAATGGTCTAATGAGTTAGTTGTTAAGGATTCTCTGGCTCTCAGTGTTCAGTGTGCAGGTTCTGTGTCTAATATGGCCCAACGCCTATTTGCTCGAACCCGCCAAGTTGAATCATTGGCGGCTGAAATGATAAGTCTCAAACAGGATATCAGAGAGCTCAAGCATAAGAATAAACAGTTGCACAAGCTTGCACATGACTATGCTACAAACATGAAGAGAAAGCTTGACCAGCTGCAGGAATCTGATGGTCAGATTTTACTTGATCATCAGAGGTTTGTGGGTTTGTTCCAAAGGCATTTATTTCCTTCGTCTTCTAGGGCTGTACCTCGTAATGAAGCTCCAAATGATCAACCTTCGGTGCCTCCTCGTTCTAGGGTTCTACCCAGTACTGAGGCTTTGAATGATCACCCTTCGGTGCCTACTCTTTCTGGGGCTCTGTCGACTGCTGAGACTTCTCATGATCAACCTTTGTGAAGGCTCCCTCTTGTTTGTTTATTTTGATTCATGTATATGTACATATTTGTAACTTATCGGAGATATCAATAAACAAACTTTGCTTCATTTCAACGTATTGTGTTAAATACACCAATGTCTTCTTCACTAAGTTCTTTGAATTTTTTCTTTTGTTGAAACTTGTATGTTGAAGCTTTAAGAGTGAAGCATGTATGTTGAGGTAGTGCTCCCTTAATTTCCTGAGTGAGGAAAACTTCTCGGTTGGAGACTTGAAAAATCCAAGTCACTGAGTGGTCGTGAGACTTCCGAGTATCAAGGTATAGTAGCATATGGTAGGAGTCCCCCAAGTCTCCGGTCGAGGGAGTTGACGAATGAGGCATTTCCTTTCTAAGTGGTAGCCCAAAACCCCTCTTTCATATATATTTGTTATGAAAGTTGTTAGGCCCAAAGAAGAGGAGGCCTAGGCAATTTTTTTTTTCAAATTTTCGAATTTGTGAATTTTCGAATTTTTGAATTTTCGAATTTCCGAAAAATAAAATTATATATATATATATATTAAAGCTTTGGTGTTGAACCTTTGTTAGAAGCTTTGAGGTTGAAGCTTTGTTGGGCACCATGAATTGATTTTGCTTCACACTATCTTGATCAAGATAGTGTGAAGCTTTTGTAGGTGAAGCTTTTGTAGGTGAAGCTTTTGTGGGTCAAGCTTTTGTGGGTCAAGTTTTTGTAGGTGAAGCTTTTGTGGGTCAAGCTTTTGTGGGTCAAACTTTTATGAGTGAAGCTTTTGTAGGTGAAGCTTTTGTAAGTGAAGCTTTTGTGGGTCAAGCTTTTGTGGGTCAAGCTTTTGTGGGTCAATCTTTTATGGGTCAAGCTTTTGTAGGTGAAGCTTTTGTGGGTCAAGCTTTTATAGGTCAAACTTTTGTGGGTCAAGCTTTTGTAGGTGAAGCTTTTATGGGTGAAGCTTTTATGGGTGAAGCTTTTGCTTTTGTGGGTCAAGCTTTTGTAAGTGAAGCTTTTGTGGGTGAAGCTTTTGTAGGTCAAACTTTTGTGGGTCAAACTTTTGTAGGTTAAGCTTTTGTGGGTCAAACTTTTGTAGGTCAAGCTTTTATGAGTCAAGCTTTTGTGGGTCAAGCTTTTGTGTTGAAGCTTTTGTGGGTCAAGCTTTTGTGTTGAAGCTTTTGTGGGTCAAGCTTTTGTGTTGAAGCTTTTGTAGGTCAAGCTTTTGTGTTGAAGCTTTGTAGGTGAAGCTTTGGAGTTGAAGCTTTTGTTGGGTACCATGAATTGATTTTGCTTCACACTATCTTGATCAAGATAGTGTGAAAATTTTGAGAATTTTTAGTTGTCCTCCATTGATGAAGCTTTTGTTGGTGAAGTTTTTGTGTTGAAGCTTTTGTGGGTAAAGCTTTTGTGTTGAAGCTTATTTTTAGGTACCATGAATTGATTTTGCTTCACACTATCTTGATCAAGATAGTGTGAAGCTTTTGAGAATTTGTAGCTATCCTCCATTGATGAAGCTTTTGTTGGTGGAACTTTGGTGGTGAAGCTTTGTTGGGTACCACGAATTGATTTTTCTTCACACTATCTTAATCAAGATAGTGTGAAGCTTTTGAGAATTTGTAGTTGTCCTCCATTGATGGAGTTTTGTTGAATTTCCCAATTTTTTTTTTTTTAGGTAACTAGAAATTTGAAAATGTGGGAGAGACAACATATACAAATTTTGCTTCCACACTGTTGAGCAAGAGATTGTGATGCAAGTTACACCTTGTAGTAGTAGAAGGTTTGGATGAACCATATAAATTGAATTTGCTTCGAACAGTCTTGAATTTGCTTCGAAGGTTTGAGAATTGTAGTTACCCTCCATTGATGAAGCTCTTGTTGGCACCATAAATTGGTTTTGCTTCACACTGTCTTGGTCAAGAGTGTGTGAAGCTTTTGAGAATTGTGGTTGAACTCTTTTGATAAAGCTTTTGTTGGCACCATAAATTGGTTTTGCTTCACACTGTCTTGATCAAGAATGTGTGAAGCTTTTGAGAATTATGGTTGCCCTCCATTGATGAAGTTCTTGTTGGCACCATAAATTGGTTTTGCTTCACACTGTCTTGATCAAGAGTGTGTGAATCTTTTGAGAATTATGGTTGCCCTCCATTGATGAAGCTCTTGTTGGCATCATAAATTGGTTTTGCTTCACACTGTCTTGATCAAGAGTATGTGAAGCTTTTGAAAATCGTGGTTGAAAGCTTTTGAGAATCGTGGTTGAACTCCTTTGATGAAGCTCTTGTTGGCACCATAAATTGGTTTTTCTTCACACTGTCTTGATCAAGAGTGTGTGAAGCTTTTGAGAATTTTGGTTACCCTCCTTTGATGAAGCTCTTGTTGGCACCATAAATTGGTTTTGCTTCACATTGTCTTGATCAAGAGTGTGTGAAGCTTTTGAGAATTGTGGTTGGCCTCCATTGATGAAGCTTTTGTTGGCACCATAAATTGGTTATGCTTCACACTGTCTTGATCAAGAGTGTGTGAAGCTTTTGAGAATTGTGGTTGCCCTTTATTGATGAAGCTCTTGTTGGCACCATAAATTGGTTTTGCTTCACACTATCTTGATCAAGAGTATGTGAAACTTTCTACGAGTTGTAGTGTTTGCATTGTTACATAAGGGAAATGTCTGAAGCAGATGCAAGAGGGCTAAATAGCTTGATTTTCATATGCCATGCACTGAAATTGTTGTTGACTTGCAATAAGACTTTGTTGGTGACAATAACTCTTGTTGGGCATAAGTGCTCCCCTAGTTGAGTTGTCAAGCTTGAGGGTTTTTTATTATTTGTGAATGCTAGGAGTTCTAATGTACAAGTTGTAACACTCGTCTTCTGGTAGGTGGAATGAATGGTGAGTTGCTTTCATCACTTGGTTAGTGGTACGAATGTGAGTTCATTCATCACCTTTCATCACATTTCATCACCTAGTTAGTGGCACGAGGATGAGTTCCTTCTTCACCTGGTTGGTGGCATGAATGGCAAGTTGCCAAATGATATTAGAGTACGGGTTGTACATTTCATCACCTGGTTGGTGGCATGAAGATGAGTTCCTTCTTCACCTGGTTGGTGGCATGAGTGGCAAGTTGCCAAATGATATTAGAGTATGGGTTGTACATTTCATCACCTGGTTGGTGGCATAAAGAAGAGTACAGGTTGTACATTTCATCACCTGGTTGGTGGCATGAAGATGAGTTCCTTCTTTACATTTCATCACCTGGTTGGTGAGAATAAGGGCAAGGTGTCTAGGCACATTGTAGCAAGTGTCGAATGACACAAAGTATGTTAAACCCTTTCGAAGCACAGTTGGCTTATGTATGGATGTGTTAGAATGTATGCTGTTTATGTATGAATATGTTGGAATGTATGATGTTTATGTTGATTGATATGAGTGATGCTTATGAATGTTTTGTTATGCATGAAGGGATCCATGCTTTTGATATGTGAACCATGTTCGTTGTAACCCTTAGTATCACATACTTTGTGTCAAAGTACGCATGTTGAAGCTCTGAGTTGGAGTATAAGGGTAGGTCAGCGTAGACCAAATGTTCCAGTGCTAGGAATGAAAAAGACTCAGAAGAAGTTGTCTGAATTCCATTTTCTTTAAATATTTGCCGAATGGCTTGTGTGACAAAAGATCTCAAGCGGTTGAGAGTCAAAATATTTGTAATGTGTATGCCTTCTTATAATAGCATTTCCTTCAGTACCTAGTCCTCCACTTTGAAAGAGTGAGGCTTGACCCTATAGTCATAATAGTCGACGGTACATTCACCCTCGGTTGTCTTGATACGAACTTTTATCCCTCTTGTTGTAATGGGCTTGCTGAAAGTAAAAATCATTCCTTTTACCAAGAGACAGATACGTTTGGTGACTTAGCGAGTAGCTAAATGAGGCAGGAGATGATGCAATGGGTGTCTGAATGGCCAAAATCTCCTCACTTGGTAGAACTTGATTTCCACTTCCCACTTGTTGATAAAGGTTAACCATATGAGGGTTCCCTTGGTATATCCTTGCTTCGGTGGAGGCGTGGTTGTAAGCCTGCGCCATCACCTCAGAGTAAGTCTTCCAAGTGTTGGCATTGATCATGTACTTGAAGAAACAATCATGTAGGCCTGCCGTGAAGACCTTGAGGGTGGTCTTGTCATCTACCTCAATGCAGCGAGAATACTCATGGTTGAAGCGACCGGTATACTCTCGTAGTGACTCGTCCGGCTTCTGGCGAATAGTGTACAAGTAATCAGTTTATAGCTCCGTCAGAGAGGGTGGAGGGGAAAAGAAGACATCGCTCTTCGTCGGTGTGCATCCGATATGCCATGGTGGACTCAAAGAGGTTAAGGTGTTCAATTGGGTCCTCCCTTCCAGTATAGAGTTGTAAACCAAGCTTTTGTTTTGTCTTCGCTTGAAGGGGGTGTCGAGGATTCTCATTGTAAGAGGGCCAGGCCTGGGTTGGTTCCAGTTAGGTATCTCAGCCTGACGTTCGACCTTCATCTTGTTTACTTCCTCAATGAAATGTAAGACAAGGGAGTCCTGAGTGGAGTCATGTACCACTAGAATTTTCTTGCGTAAGTCTCCATCGCCTCTTGGAAGTAGGAAAGTTTGAGCAAGAGCGTGTGGTTTTTCCTTAGACTCGCCGTACTGACTTCTAGGGCGAGTCTGTCGGAATACCTCAGAGTCCCCTGTACCTTCATGTTCATCTGGGACCTGACATTCCTTCTCTAGATTGGCAGCTGGCCTGAGTCGTGGGATGGGACTGAGTCTTTCAGAAACCCTTGGGTCATTGATCTTCGAGCATATGTGGATGGGATTATCTCGACGTTATTTTAGAAAGCCTCGGCAGTCGTGATAAACGGCTTTTGATCATTCCAACCCTTCTGCAAGGAGGTGTCTTCCTCCACTTCTCCTGCTTCCGGTCGAAGCATCTAGGTTGAGAGAAGTCTAATGTTGATCAATGTTTTGATGATTAGCTCGCTCCTCATCAGGGATACCCATGTCAAAGGGAGGCAACCCTCCTTGTTGGGGGCACCCAAATGATGGTTGATGTCCACATAGGCAACGAGCTCGCGTGTTTGAGTACGTCTAGTTTTGTGGAACGTCTCAAAGAGCTTATCACACTGCTCCTAGAGGACCTCATTCTTCATTGCTATCTTATTATTCTGAGTTTTTAGCTTATCGACTTTAGCTTGAAGAGCAACCTTATTTCCTTCCTTCTTTTGTTGCTTCGCATTAGGTGCAAGATGGGTGTCATTCTGTGTGTTGTGGCTACCTTCGCTCCCCATGTTGGAAAGGGATGCCTGTTCAAAAGAGAGTGTAAGAATGGTGGAAACCATCTTGACAAAGATGAAGAAAGTGGGAATAAGTGTCGTTTCCCACAGACGACGCCAAATGTTGATGCACAAAATCAGTGGGGACTTTGGTACAATAGAAAGTGTTAAGTTTGTGACCTTCACTTGATTGCTCCGGTCACTGGTGTGGATAAGTATGTAAATGGATAGAGACAGGGAAGCAAACATAAAATGTATGTGGTTCACCCAGATTGGCTATGTCCACAGAGTAGAAGAGTTCTCATTAATTGTGAAGGGTTTTCACAAGTACATAGGTTCAAGCTACCCCTTAGTGAGTACTAGTGAATGATTTAGTACAAACAACATTAGGAAATATTGTGAGAGAATGATCTCTATTTATAGAAGAGAGTTTCTAGTTTCATTCTGACATTGACACGTGTCGTGTTGTGATTGGCTTCTGATGTTAACACGCGTCACGCTATGATTGGCTTCTGATGTCGACATGTGTCACGCTGTGATTGGCCTCCTGGTTGGAGGGAAACTCTTCTGGGTCCTTGACGGTATAACGTTGACCGGTGCTCAGTAGTTTCGGGATTGGTTAAGTATGGTATAAACAGTCCTTAACACTAATATTGTCCTTAACTTGGTAATTACCACCTGCATAATTCATCAGGTATAGGGTCTTTCACTTGGTAATTAAAAAGCCTCGGTATTAGTTGGAGTGGGGTTAGGATGCAGGTATAGGGGTCCTTATATTGTCCTTAACACTGATATTGTCTTTAACTTGGTAATTACCACCTGCATAATCCATCAGGTATGGAGGCTCTTAACTTAGTAATTAAAGGGTCTCGGTATTAGTTGGAGTGAGGTTAAGATATTTAAACTCTTATTTTCACAGAGATATGATCGATGTGGGATATTTCAACACGTGCCCTAACGTGGGATCCAACACAACCCATCACGCGGTAATACGGGCACGCCCCCTCACGTGGGACCCAACCCAACCCTTCACGTGGCAATATGGGCCCGCTCTATGACTCGAATACCATGTAGAATTATCAGAAAGACAGGCTGAAAACCCAACCTAACCCATTATGTGGCAATACAAGCCTGCTTCTAGACTAATAACATATAGAATTATCATAGAGATGGGCCGAAGACCTACTTCCAACAACACCAATATTATCCCCAACTTGAGATATGGTCGATGTGGGATATTTCAACATGCACCCTCACGTAGAACTCAACCCAACCCATCACGTGGCAATACGGGCACGCCCCTCATGTGGGACCCAACCCAACCCTTCGCATGGCAGTTTGGGCCCGCTCACTGGCTTTGATACCATGTAGAATTATCAGATAGACAGGCCAAAGACCCAACCCAACCCATCACGTGGCAGTACGGGCCCGCTCCCTAGCTCTAATAACATATATAATTATCAAAGAGACTGGCTGAAAACCCACTTCCAACAACACTGATAATATCCTTAACTTAAGATATGGTCAATATGGGATATTTCAACACGCGCCCTCATGTGGGATCTAACTTAATCCATCACATGGCAATACAGGCACGCCCCATAACGTGGGTCCCAACCCAACCATTCACATGGCAGTTCAGGCCTGCTTCTGGCTCTGATACCATGTAGAACTATCAGAGAGATGGGCCGAAAACCCAATTAACCCATCACGTGGCAGTACAGGCCCCGCTCTTTAGCTTTAATAGCGTATAGAATTATCACAAATACGGGCTGAAAACCCACTTCCAACAGGACCAATATTATCCCCAACTTATAAACTACCACTTGCGCAGTCTAGTAGCTGTCGGGCTGAAGACCCACTTCCAGCAACACAGTTCGGCAAGTGTGCACAGTCTGGCAAGTATGAGGTTTTATCTCATGCACAGTCCGACAGGTGTGGAGTTTTATCTCAAAAGGCATCGGTATTAGTTTAAGGCAAATTAAGATATTTAAACTCTTCTTTTCTCAAAGATATGGTAAATATGGGATATTTCAACAATTTTATTTGAACAACAACTCGCACTAAGAATGTTTATTAGGGAAACGACAATGACTTACATTAAGCATGTTTGTAAAGGAAAACAACAATAGATTTTAGTTATAACTTTCATGTTTATATTTTGCCTCCACTGTTGATTTAAAGTCCTGGCTACAACCTTAATGATAGTGAGACTTGATTTGGTGCAGCCACTACACTGGAAATTCGCCACACAAAATCAAATTAATGGGTCACATGTGGGAGATCCACACATCGACAACCATGTGGAGCTAAGGGGACTCACACTACACGCGGGGCCAAGGGGACACACCCATCACATAACAGTACGGACCCGCTCCTTGGCTCTGGTACCATGTAGAATTATTAGAGAGACAGACCGAAGACCCACTACCACCTGCACAATCCATTAAGTGTGGGGGTTTTATCACAAAAAACCTTGGTATTAGTTAGAGTAAGGTTATGATATTTAAACTCATCTTTTATCAAAGATACGGTCGATATGGGATATTTCAACACGCGCCCTCATGTGGAATCCAACCCAACCCATCACATGGCAATACGAGCCCGCTCATTGACTTTGATAATTTCAAAACGCCCCCTCACGTGGGACCTAACCCAACCCATTATGTGACAGTTTGAGCCCGCTCCCTGTCTCTGATACCATGTAAAATTATCAGAGAGATGGACCAAAGACCCAACCCAACCCATCACATGGCAGTACGAGCCCACTCCATAACTCTGATACCATATAGAATTATCAGAGAGACGGGCCGAAGACCCACTTCCAACAACACCGATAGTGTCCCCAACTTGTTAATTACCATCTGCACAGTCCGGCATGTGTGTGGTTTTATCTCAAAATACCTTGGTATTAGTTGGAGTGTAGTTAAGATATTTAAACTCTTATTTTCTCAAAGATACGGTAAATGTGAGATATTTCAACATTTTTATCCGAACAATGACTCGCACTAAGAATGTTTGTTTAGGGAAACGACAATGACTCGCACTAAGCATGTTTGTTAAGGGAAACAACAATAGATTTTAGCTATAGCTTTCATGTTTATACTTTGCCTCCACTGCTGATTTAAAGTCCTAGCTGCACCTGCAACCCTAATGAGTGAGACTTGATTTGGTGCAGCCACTACATTGAAAATTCGTCACATGAAATCAAATATGATGAATCTTCATATTTAACGACGAATCACTATCACCACATAAACCTTGTTTTCTTGTGGTGAATATCTAATTTACAAGACATGATTGCTTACAAATAAAACACACCACAAAAATATTAGTTCATACATTACCATTTGAAAACTCAATGAAATATACACTAATACAATACAATCAAAGATCATCACATAATTTATGAGATATAATTAATTCAGATGAAATAGTAATGATAGTGGTTATAGATGGATGATCTACCGTAAACTTTACTAGACTGCTACCCTTAGAAACCACACGCATTACTATTTTACCACAGCGAAGAAATGATTTTTCTTCAAAAAGAAAGCTCGTTCACGCGTGTGCCACTTGGCCTTTTTGTTTGTTTTCCAATAATAAATCAATTAAAGGTGTCTAAAAGATCGCCAATTACATGGTCTGCGAGTATCTTATTTGTTTTCTCCGTTGGATGGAAGGCATCCCAAAATATGAACTTATTTGCATCTGCGCACGTATATGGGTTGTCCTGATTACAGAGGTAACTCATCTCGAATGTCCCAGTGGCACAACATGCCTTCTCAGCATACTCAAATCCTGCCAATCAATAACAACAAACAATAAATCATAATTAAATTATTAATTAATTTAATTTAGAACTAATAGGAAATGTTTTGTTAAAAAGGGAAGTTGATAATTCCAGAAAAATCAGACTCTGCCATCTGCAACAAAAACAGAAGCCATGTGTACCAAGCTAGATTTGATTAATTGGTTGCATGCTTATTTAAAATCCCATATTAAAGTTTCCCACCAAACATTTTCAACTACTTCCATGTCTAGTTCATGCATATATGCTTTCACCAATAGCTCCCCTTTGTTACCAGTTTCTGGTAAATCTGGTTAGTATCAGGATTATTTATAATCCCATATATCACAGTTTAATCTGCTGTAATATTAAGTGAAAAAGTATATATTGAGTTTCAAATTTCAACAATAAATAAATAAAAAATTGAGGATATCTTTAAATTTTTATAACCACACATCTACTGCTAGTAAGTTCTGGATTTTTTTGCTCTTAGATAACTTCACACCTTCAAGTCAAGTGCTAATGTGAGATGCCTGTTTTATGCGACGCGTAGTTTTTCTTCTAAAAAGTTCAGGAGATATAAATACAAATGATAATGTGATGTGTCATGTATATATCCACAAGTTCCAAACCAAAGATCTGATATTTCCACAGAGAAAGTGTGGCAACAAAACTTCCAATGAGTTTGCCCTGATTGGAACTTTGCCAAAGTAGAAAGATGCTGTCATGACTTACGGTTAATACACAATTAAGGCAAGCCAAGATATTGCTAATGCATCATTGCGGTTCTATAAGCATCTATGTGGATCAATAGTTGATAAATACAAATATTTACTATAAAACTTACCATATGATGAAGGTCTTTTGATGATTTGGTAGAACAGCGGATATAATTTTTCTGTCAATAGGATTCTAAGCCCTGGAAGCTCTTGATTCAGCTTTGCCACCATATTTTTCAATTTCCCATTAAATTCCACAGCCACATTGTTGTATTCCTGCATACAATCATTATTTGCCATGAAATTAGTGGCTCTCTCTAATGGCAAACACCCCATCGGAGGAAGCCCGGTTAGGGATATTTTCCTGACCCCTAGACTGTAGATTTCCCTAATGAAGTTTTCGGAAAGTCCAACGAGGAAATCCTCGTACTGCCGGACTGTGAATTGCATTCGCCGGCGGGGCAATACGTAGTAGTTCTCGAGGAAGTCGTTTGTTCCTAAGCTTATCAAGTATAAAGCCTCTGTCAGAATCTCTTTTGCCTTGTCATGGCCAACATAGGCTTTGAGTTTGTTCTGGTACTCCTTGTAGTACTCCACTTCTTTCCACAGAGGTATCACATTCTGCATATATGGCATACTTAGTTCTTTTAGGGAGACTTTGGATGCGGTCCCTAGTTATGAACAGTATTTGATTGAAACCTTATTGGTTTTCAATTTTTGATCCAAGTCCCTGAAATTAATTGATAATTTATTTCTATGTACGTTACTATATTTTTTAAATTAAAAATTAAAATTTATAGTTGTTTATAGTAATGAGATTTTAAATAAAAAACCATAATTTGTGGGATTAAAAATATTAAAATATAAATATACTATTGTGTGTGTGTGTGTAAACATGGGTACATTCATAAAAATAACCAAAAAATTATTGTATCAAAACATGGGTACATTCTTCAAAATGGGTACATTTAGCAAAAATAAAAATGGGTACAAATAAATAAAAAAATATGGGTACAATACAAATAAAACTTTAAAAAATATGGGCACAAAAAGAAATTAATATATGGGTACAAATTAAAACTGAAAGGAAAATTGGTACAAATTAAAAAAGGGTTGCAAATTAAAAATGGGTACAAACTAAAAATAAAAATATATGATAAAAAATTTAGCCATAAATATAAATATACTAATTGTAACATTTTTAATATTAAATGAATATATTTAGAAATAAAAATTATTTTATTATTGAAATAATTAATGATATTATTAATACAAAGGACCTTGATCAAAAATTGAAAAGTAATAAGGTTTTAATCAATAGAATAGTAAAAATAAGGATGAAAACCTAATTACTCCGTTCTTTTATTGTATATTTTCTTTAACTACATAAGTTGCTTCAAATTTTGAAGCGTCAATCAGCTAAAACTTGTACAGATTATTGAAAGTTGGTAACAGAACGCACTGTGTTATTTATATTGTATGAATCATGAATTTAGGATTTCAAAGAAATTTGATTGATAGTCTGATAAAATAACGTACTACATATTGAGCAAAATATAAGAATACATGGCCATTATATGTGCATGCATGCATGACTATGACTAGACAAATCCAAATATGATACAGTTAGAGAGGGGACTTACTAGTACATCAGAAGTTGCATTATCATAGCCAGTTCCAGCAGAAGCAAAGCAAACACCATTGACAAAATCTGAAATCCCAAACTTGGGGTCCAAGTATGCAGGAACCGAAGTTTTGAGCCCGAAAGCCTCGGAAACAAAATCCGGTGGAACTCGGCCATTGGAGAACCTCCCTGTCGGCTGACCACCGTCAAAGTCACGGCCATACGGCTTGAAGTTGCTCTTCAGAAGTGTGGAAATCCCATTGTTGTTCCCAGAGTCCACAGTTGAGTCCCCAAACACAATAACTGCTGGAACTTTAGCCTCATGTTTTGCAACTTGAAGCAGGATTTGAGTTAAAAGAAACCATGAAATGTATACGAATGCCATGGCTAGCTAGCTACTTTTTGTGTCAGTGGCTAGTGGCTGGCAAAAGTTGGAAGATATTTGAGATGGTTTTGGAGATGGGATTGTAATAAATATACTAATGTGAGAAATTGGTGGGATTTGTGGAAGCAATCAAAACCTAGAAGCAAGCAAGCTGCAAGGCCATGAGTCTGCAGGACAGTATTCAATTATGTCAGTTATGTTTGGCTAACATTGGTGGTTTAAGATTTCAGACAATTACCCATCCCAGAAGGCTCCGAGAGGGCACTATTAATAGGTTGATGTGGAGCAGCACCACACCTTTGCAGGTCTCCTATTCCTATATGTTAAGAACAATCTAGATTTAGGCGATGGTAATTATAATCGGTTTTAAACAATGTTTTGGATTCAGTAAACATGTTAATAAATTCAGCGTTATGTACCAATCAAGGCTCTTTTTTTTTTGGGGTCAAAACTCAATAGACCAAGAGTGTGCAACAATTTTGTAGTATAAGCGTCAAATTGTCATGTGGTATTACTAATAATTTATAACTTACAATTTCAAAGAATGTCAAAGTTGATATATAAAAGCAATCTATAGTATAAAAATGAATACACGAATTAATAACAAGAGATGTGGTCCTTATTGTTAGGAAGGCAACTAAATATAAATTCCCAACTAATTTTGAGTTTATATAATTGGTGAGAGATTGTTGATCAAAAATAACTTTTTAAGAAATAGAGGTGGTGGTTGTAATACATTTAATGGTGGCTGAGAAAGTGACAGGTCCTAGTTAAGTGACCTGAAAATTGTTCTGAAACCCTAAAACAAAGCTGGCTTTCTTTTGATGCTCATTTATGGACGTTTTCTGCTATGAATTGGTGCTACAATTTACAAGGATTCTGTAAATTGTAAACCAGTTTTCTATAGTTTCTGAGTTTCTTTTTGTTTGGATGGGATTGATCAAGTTTGAACACATGTTGCCGGTGAGACTTTGTCAGAGGTGAAAAAATGGTTGGGAGTTTGATTCGATTTGCATTTTACTGAAAAAACTGGAAGCACTCTTTACATGAAAATGTTACATGCGAAGGGGTGATGAAAATTGACACAATGAAGAAATTTGCTTGCTCTTGGAAAAGATATGAACATAAATGACTCTTCATTTTTTATGTCTGTGATCAGGATACTCCAATCATACATGATTAACAAATATATGAAACAAATTTGTTTCATGATTAACAAATATATTTTTTATATCTGCTTTTGTTGTTGTACTTTGACTTGGATTAGGCAGTTTGAAGCTTTTCTATTTTTGCCATGTCCACGGATTTTAGAGGAGCAAATTTTAGTCTCTTTTGAGATTCCCGCTAAGGTAGGTAATGCTCCTTCTATTGTTCACATTCTTTGGCATCCTCCTCCATATAATTGGCTTAATGTGGATATAGATGGGCTTGCTAAGGGTAACCCGAGTCCTGTGACTTGTGGTAAAGTATTTCGTTATTCCTGGTGGTTTCTCTCAGAGTTTGGGGTAACATACCTTCCTTTTATGTTGAGCTTCATGCTGTCATCCTTGTTATGGAGTTGGCTCACATGTGGAGTTGGTGAAATTTATGGCTCAAAAGCAACTCTTCCAGTGTGATATCCTGACTTTTTTTTTTTGTTCTCCTCGGCATCTTCATGTTCATTGGAAAATCTGCCTTTCCCCCTTGAAGCATATGGTTTTTTATTGCTCTCATATTTTTCCAAAAAAGAATAAGGTCGTTGATAAATTGGCAAATTTAGGGCTGCTTTTGTGGCATGCGATTCCATCTTTGGAGACTCCCCCTTTTCTGCACACGAATTTTTTGGGCATCCCGACCTATACAGATTTGTCTCCCTTGATGATTTTTTTTTATTTTTTATTTTTGCCTAATCTTCTTGATTGTTTGTTTTGCAGGTTACTGTATCTTTTGGGTTTTGTTTTAGAGGGATTAGGTTTTATGTCTCCCCTTTTCCTTATATCTTTCTTGTTTTCATTTCTAAAAGGGTAAAAAATTTGTCCCCCTTCTTTTTCATGTATTTTTTATATTTTTGTATTATGAGAGGTAAAATTTATGTCTTCCAGATGAGGTATAACATTTTTTTTTCGTTATCAATAAAAATTTTCTCGCATTGCCGAAGTTTTTCAAAAAAAATTAGTACGTAACATTTTTTTTTAATACAAACGATATTGAGAGAGAAATCGAACACAAATCTCGTGGGTAGTGGTATAAACTTTGTTAGTTACAGAATCAAACCTCTTGTACATAAATCAATAATTAAATTCTTAGTTAATCCAATACTCAAGGGTATATTTGCTGTTACATCAGAGTAGTAAGACTAATTACAAAACCCTTTCTGTGAAAGCATCAATCATATATTTTCTATACCAAGCAGAAATCGGAATAGCGATGGTGTAAGACAGACACATAGTTGATCATTAACCTCCAAATGTTGGAAAACATGATTTAGGTTTTGTAATGAATGTTTGCATATAAATGGAACGGAGCAAATTCTGAACAGACGTCGGCAGCTCTTGTGAGTTGTGATCCCCTGCGCAGGGGCGCATCTGTAGACAACTTTTGGCATTCCATGCGCACATCAGTCGGTAGGCACGGGCAGAAACTCGACAGCGCGAACAATGTGCTCAAAAAAATGCCACCTCTATGTTCTTGATCCAAGCCATGGCATCACGTTGTGTTGCAACGTTCACTTCACGCTACTCACTTAATTACCACTTCCATTCTTGGATCCACTATTGGTCGTGGCCCGTGGGTCACAAGTTATTGGTAGCTTAGAGTTGCAGCCATCCGAGAAAAAAATTCATGGTTACGTCATTAGTGGCGGATCCAAAAAATATTATTTGAAGAGGTGGTTAGCAAGAATAGCATGATTAGGGTGCAAAACTTTGTGAACGGGATAGCGTGCAAATTAGCATTTCATCGATCTTTGGTAGATATGAGGTTATTTGCCAAGTGATATTGCACACTTGTCGACAAATGCCAACAACTTACGAGCGATGATGTCGACAAATGTCAATAGCTTTTGAGCGAGCATGCCGAGTGAGTCTATCGGCAGATACCCGTACCAACACATATAATGGCATGAGGCTAGTAGATTCCCTGCCCAGTGTCCATACAGACAATTCGTCAATCAGTTAGAGGGCAACTTTTAAGGGCATCTCAAATTTTAAAAGGATAACACCCAACTCTTCCATAGAAGATTTCTAATCTTAGGAACTTTATCCCAAGGCGGGTCCGCCCTTGCTTTGTCTCTAGTTGTGTAATGAGTCGAAAATAATGTGTGGCATGATGTATATTAGTGTTTGAAAAATAAAAAGAAAAAAAGAAGGAAAAAGAGTGATGTGTATCAATATTTGAGCATATGTGACACCTCCGATACATTATTGGTTGCGTGAGAGGGTTACAGTTATAGACCGTGAAACTGGATCGGGAATTAACAACGTATCATTGTCACATAATGAATGTTGTAGCTGTAGATACACATCTATAAATTCCAATGCATGTATAATTTTCGCTTAATTATTGAGTGATGTTTGACATATAACAGTGAACAACTTTTCTATTGAGATAGGGTTCATTAATAAAAGTAGGTCCCATTTTTATTAAACAAATGGTATAAGTCTTTTTAAATGTGATGTCCTTAACATTTTTCGGACCAAAAACAGAATTAGAAAACTAGGGAATGAACATCTCAATGAAATAAAATCAAAGTGTTTAGGGGAGCACAAGTTATCGATTGGATGCATACAGATAAGTGGCGGATGCATATTGGAACCAAACTGGTCTCGATATCACCTGGAGTCTAAGAAATATACATGTGAAGATCTTTCGATGACCCTTGAATGTTTGGTACGCGTCCTTTTTGTGCCCACCAATTCTCTCAATAACACTCATCAGATTGTTCCGGCATGTCAATACTTGTTGGCATGTGCACAACATGGTTCGGCTAATGACAACAAGTTCACTAAGTGTTCAACGAAATGTCTCAATAAAAAAAACTGAATTTTTTTTTGTGCACACCGCTCTGCTTTATCTAAAACCTTTAAACAGAGACCCCCAAAAGTTTAAATCATGAATCATACAAATTAAAGGTTATTTCTAGGTTAAAACAGAGACCCTAAACCCCGATTGAAATTTTCACGAAATCAAGTGAAAAATTACCCAAAAATTGAAGCAGTGTGTTCAGAAGAAACCCTACTGCTTTTTCCTCCACTGCTTTTAATGTTTCGAATTGCTATGTATTAATGAACACTTTACCGGGCATTTTTTCTTTGAGTGGTGCTATTAGATTCTCTGTGTTCTGCTTATTTCTTGATGATAAAGCAATTATTTTTCTTCAGTTCTAATGGCTGCTTCATTTACTCACATTTTAATTCTTGAGCTTTATCAAGTTTATTAGTTTGTAATGTTAAATGTGTATTTTTATCTCGTACAAATTGTCCGTCTTAATCCTTCAAGTTAGAAGACAATATCCGTATTCTTCTTTGATTGCACATGAAATCTAGTCATTTAGCTAGTCTAGTCTAGTCCTACATATATCGAATGCTGTAAAAAAAAATACTTAAAAAACAACTGATCTTATTTAGAAGAAGAGGTTTTTCTTCAATAGTACATACAAAGTGCTTATCGTGCTCACTTCAACAAGCGATTCTATGAGTCTGTGAGCCTCTAATTATAGAAGGAAATGCGCTCTTAACGCGTACAAAGAGATGGACAATGTTCCCCTTCAGGTGCATCCTCGTGAATATTCGCTTCACCGTTGTTGATTTTGGCTTGAAATGCACTTTGATCATCAGAGCATGACCACGAGCCTGAACTGCAAGTAGTCTTGAAGTGATTAATGTCTTCTAATGGACTTTGTACAAGGCGCTGGAGGAACTGTGGGATTGGGGGTATGTTGACATCTGAAACTCCCTCGAGAATTTGAACAACCTGCCTCATTGTTGGCCTATCCTTCTCATCTTCTTGAATGCACCAACAGGCGACTTTGCATGCTTTAGCGAGTTCCTCTTTGTCAGCACGGCCTTCCAACCTGTAATCCAACAACGTACCAACATCTTCTCCCTTATTAACTACATTGGCAACCATGAGAGGACGGTAGTTTTCTAACCCCTCATCTAACCCTTCTCTATTTCTCCTTCCTGTTATAACCTCAATCAGCAACATACCATAGCTAAAGACGTCAGCTCTTGGTGTGATGGCTTCACCTGAAAACCATTCTGGTGCAAGATAACCTACAGTTCCCCTCATGGTTGTTAGAACGCGGCTATGGTGTCTTCCGACAAGTTTTGCAAGACCAAAATCAGCCAGTTTTGGACTGTATTCTGCATCCAACAAAATGTTGTCGGGCTTAATATCACAGTGTATTATGCAGTCTCGGCACTCCTCATGTAGGTAAGCCAATCCTCTAGCAGTCCCTACTGCAATATGATATCTGGCATTCCAATCTAACATGAGTGCATTCTCTTGATGAAAAAGAGATTGCAGAGAACCATTTGGCATGTACTCATAGACCAAAAGTCGTTTTGAAGTTTCTGTGCAAAAACCCCAAAGACGAACAACATTAATGTAGTGGATAGCACCAATGGTTCCCACTTCAGCACGAAATTGTTTCTCTCCCTGCTCCAGATATTTAAGTTCTTTCACTGCTATATCAGTTGAATTGCGCAATATCCCCTTGAAAACAGAACCAAAACCTCCTTCCCCAAGTTTTTCTGAGAAGTTGTCTGTTGCTCTTCTTAAATCTTTATACTTGAACAGCACCAAGGAATCCTGAAATATTGGCGATGCTCCTTTTGACCGCTTCCTTTTGAGATATACCATGAGAATGGTTGAGATTGTAAGGAACCCCGCAAGTACTCCAATAGCAATCCAAGTAGCCTTTCTCTTTACCTTGTTGGTAGAATCTGCAACTCGTATATGCAATTTTCTGTCACCCATTAGTTTAGTCAGGGAAGATGGTAGTTGAATCAGATTGAATATATCCCCCTTCCAAATCTGGCAGTCGTTATCGTAAGCAAAGGCGGTGATAGAGCAATCTCTTGAGCATGCTAATATACATTCCTCAATGCTTTTAACCATTAAAGACTCCGAATATTGCGTAGAATAAGCACCAGGCACTCCCAAAAATTTGTAAGTTCCTACATCACTGCACTGAAAAGGAGTTTTCCTCACACAACCATAAGAATAACCTCCAAAATCCCAATCTTCTGGGATTTTGGGTTCAAATCCTTCCAAGCATCGACAACGAGGCAAATTCTGAGAGTCGCAGATACTAAAAGCACCACATGAAGCATCGTCAGTACATTGTCCAAGCTGACCACCCCAAGAGTCTCTTGTCTCACCCCCGGCATACAACTTGAGTCGACCATTGATCAAAAGTTTGTATCTCACAAATGAATGAGGATAGGTGGGAACATAAGTTAAATAGCTTCCATTCTCATTTGCAATAGAAGTTAGATTTACTAGAGGAATGTAGTTTCCATTCTTACCATCAATAGAAAAAGTAAGACGAGAAATGTCCCCTGCATTAGTCCAATTACCAAAGGCAGAAGCCGCAGAACCATTTCGAAATAAGGAATAACTTGTTCCAGCTTGTGCTATCTCAAAAGAAAATATTCCAGGGGCTGGATTTTGTGTGTTTCTCCAGGGAGTAAGAAATAGTTTTTCCTTGGTAAGCTTATTATATCCAAGCTTGGCACCTGGAAGCCAAGTGTCAGTTGGGTGATCGATCGAAACTCTGCCATAAAACAGCGGATGAATCCAATTCATCTCTGATGACAAGGTTCCCGTTGTCAAGCAGCACTGCCATGGTGGAATTAGAAACCGCTGACATAGAATGAGTTGACCAAATTGTAGATTTCGTTTGCTCCAGCAACGCTAAGCTTCCATTTCGGAAGAGTTGCAGTGTCAAAGGAGATGAACCAGAAACAGGTTGGTTTCGGTTTGCTACCCAAACTACAGTTCGAGGGCGGAGAGTTTTGTACCAAATGCCTACGTAAAAGTTGTTGGAATTCCTGTTATGCAGTGATGTATTTAGAAATGTGTATAAGAAGAAGAGGTTTTAGAGAGAAAATGAAAAGACAGAGAGTGTTCTCAAAATATCTCAGTGAGAGCCAAAGAATGCTCTCCTGCATATATTCCTTCTTTCCTCAACATTTACATGACTACTAGGGAGAGAGAAGCTACGTGAGCCTATGAGCTCATCATACCATTCATTACAAGACCCTATGAGATCTTGACACATGTTTACATCCAAGCCTAGCACAATATCATCTAATCTCAGCCCTTGATCACAAACTGATTTATTTACACATGCTAAAGTAAGGAAAATACAGTTTAGACCTTAATCAACTAACACTCCCTTCTAAGGTCTTAAATGAGATTACCCCAAGCTTATCCCTCAGAGCACAGAACCTGTCTTTAGCAAGTGCTTTGGTGAAAATGTCAGCTAGTTGCTCCTCACTTTTGCAGTATTGCAGGTCAATTGTTCCTTCCTGAATTGCATCTCTGATGAAATGAAACTTCCTCTTGATA
This sequence comes from Malus sylvestris, assembly GCF_916048215.2. Lineage (NCBI taxonomy): Eukaryota > Viridiplantae > Streptophyta > Magnoliopsida > Rosales > Rosaceae > Malus > Malus sylvestris. Next base: position 8,782,012 of record NC_062268.1, read on the forward strand.
TGTTTAGACCTCTGATGGAATACCGGATTCTTTGACATTGCAATTGCTGATGTGTTATCACACATCAAAGGAGTTGGTTCGATCAATTCTTCACCAAAATCATGCAGCACAAATCTCAGCCATGTAGCTTGAGTGGTGGCTTCTGAAGCACTCATATACTCGGCTTCAGCAGTTGAGAGTGCAACACTCTGTTGCTTTACAGAAGCCCAAGAAAATGCACCACTGCCAAAGCTGAAAGCATACCCTGATGTGGACTTCATGTCATCTTCATCTCCACTCCAATCACTGTCACAAAATCCTATGAGTAGAGCTGCATTTCCCTTTTCATACTTAATTCCATAGTCAACAGTTCCCTGCACATATCTGAGGATCCTCCTTGCAGTGCCAAGATGTTTGATGGAAGGACAGTGCATGTACCTGGCAAGTACACATGCTGAGTACAAGATATCAGGCCTTGTTGCAGTTAAGTATAGAAGGCTGCCAACAATTTTCCTATACAATTCTTCATCTGCAGCTTCACTCCCATCACCTTTCCTTAGCTTATCCGTGGGAGGTAAAGGTATTGAGACAGACTTGCAGCTCTTTAAACCAAATATGTCCAGTAAACTCAGTGCATACTTTTTCTGGTGAATAAAGATACTCCCTTCTTGTTGGATTACTCCAATTCCAAGAAAATGATGTAACAAGCCTAAGTCGGACATCTCATACTTGTTCATCATATCACATTTGAACTCTTCAATCATTTCTAAACAGCTTCCAGTATAAACTATGTCATCCACATATATAGAGACAATCAGAGTTCCCTGTCCATCCACATGTTTCACATATAAGGTGGCCTCACTTGGACTTTTTTTAAATCCACTCTGCAGCAAATGAGTATCAATATTGCTGTACCAAGCTCTGGGAGCTTGCTTTAGACCGTACAGGGCCTTTCTTAACTTATATACTTTGTGTTCTTCTCCCTTGACAATATATCCATCTGGCTGATCTGTATACACTTCCTCTTCAAGGATCCCATTCAGGAAAGCAGACTTTACATCTAACTGGTACAGTTTCCACCCTTTCTGTGCTGCCAAAGCAATGAGTGTTCTTATAGTGTCCAATCTAGCCACAGGTGCAAATGTCTCATTAAAATCAATTCCGGGCTTTTGAGTGTACCATTTGGCAACTAATCTTGCCTTGTGTTTTTGTACAGTGTCATCCAAATTCAATTTGGTTTTGAAGATCCATTTTACTCCAACAATTGGTTTGTCACTTGGTCTATCAACCAATCTCCAAGTGTCATTCTTCTCAATCATAGTAATCTCCTCATCCATTGCTTTCTTCCAAGCTTCATCTTGAGAAGCTTCAAAGTAATTCTCAGGTTCAATGACACTGAGTCTACACTGAGCAAACACTTCATTCAGATCTCTCCACTTCTTTGGTGTGTTGTCATAAGTTTCTGTGAGTGGAATTTCACTCTCCATATTCACAGTGTTAGGAGCATCATTGTATACACTGGAAACATACTCACTTCTTGTATTTGGGCAAGATAAACCAGAGGAACTAATATTAGTTTCTTCACACACACCATTTTCTATCTCAATTATGCTTATACCCTCATTAGCTTCTGAGAAAGGTACTGAGAAATGCACAGTTTCCATATTCTCCCAATTAAGAGCAGCATCTTCATAAAAAATAACACTCCTTGAGACAATGATCTTGTTGTGTTTCAGATCATACACCCTGTAACCCTTTTCTCTTGTCCCATATCCAACAAATACACCTTTCTGTCCAGTTTCATCCAGTTTCTGTCTTAACTGGGTTGGCACATGAGTGTAGCAAACAGAACCAAAAATTCTCAAGTGTTTTACCCCTGGTTTTCTACCACAGAATTCTTCAAAAGGAGTCTTGTTCTCTAGTGCTTTGGTAGGACACCTGTTAAGCAAGTAGACAGCAGTGTGAACTGCTTCACCCCAAAACTTGAGTGGTAATTTTTTTTCATAGAGCATGGTTCTTGCCATCTCAACTATGGTACGATTCTTCCTCTCAGCAATACCATTTTGCTGGGGAGAATAAGCAACAGTGAGTTGCTTTTCAATACCAACATCTTCACAAAATTTTTCAAATTCTAGAGATGTGTACTCTCCTCCTCTGTCACTTCTGATTTTTTTCAGTTTGTAACCAGTTTGTAATTCAGTCATGGCCTTGAACATTTTAAAAATTCTGAATACCTCAGATTTGCACTTCAGAAAATAGACCCAACACATTCTGGACTTGTCATCTATGAAGGTGAGAAAATACTTGCTACCTCCAAGTGTCTCACTCATGGGTCCACACACATCTGTGTGTACAAGTTCTAAGGGCAACTTTGTTCTCCATTTCTGTTCTTTGCTAAAAGCCTCTCTGTGAGCCTTTCCAGTAGCACACCATTCACACACCTGATTGTACTTCTTTAGATATGGCAGACCATACACCATACTCCTTTCTTGTAGCATTCTCAGGCTGTCATAGTTTAGGTGCCCAAATCTTCTATGCCATTTCCATGTGTTACCTTCAGTGGTAGCAATATTTGCTACAATATGATCCACATGATTAAACATTAGTGGAAAGCATCTATTTCCCTTCATTTTCACAGTGGCTATATGATCTTGCAGTTCACGATCTCCAAATATGCAGGCCATGAAATTACCAAACAACAACCAATAGCCATGTTCAACCATTTGTCCTACACTGAGAAGATTTTCATCCAAACCAGGTACAATCATTACTTCTGGTATGAACCGAGTGCCTCTTTTGGTCTCCACAATCAGTGTGCCTTTGCCAACTGAGTCAACCAATTCCCCTGTGCCCATTTTCACCTTACACCTTATACTTCTGTCAATATTGATCAGCAATGATTCAGTACTGGTCATGTGGTTACTGCAACCACTGTCCAGATACCAAACTCCTCTATTTTCTTGCACAGAGGCCTTATGACAGGCATAAAACATCATTGCATTATCTTGAACATGATTCAAATAATTTGCAGTATGATTTTTCTTTGGCTGGTGACAATCTCTCACTACATGTCCAAATCTGTTGCAGTTATGACACTTAGGTTTTCCTTTGAACCAACACTCTCCATGATGAGCCTTATCACAGATCTTGCACTTTTGTTTAACACCCTCAGTGATCTCACCCTGTCTCTCAGGCTGTCGAGTGTTGTTTTCCCACTTCCTAGACATAGACTTCCAATTCTTCTTTCCCTTACTGTGATTTCCCTGTGTGAGTGGCCTATTCTGTGCTTTAGGTACAAGACCCATAGTGGAGAAAGCATGCTCTGTGCTTGTAATTTCATCAACATGTCTACTCAATCTAAGCTCATAACTCTTAAGAGATCCTACCACTTCTTGCACAGTCACAGTATTCAAATCAGAAGTTCTTTCAATCACAACACAGATTGGATCATATTTACTGGACAAACTAATCAAAACCTTTTGAACTTCTCTTTGATGAGTGAGGTTCTCACCATAAGATTTCATTTGATTAATTAATTCAAATAGTCTAGTAAGATAGACAGATAGAGATTCATTCTCCTTCATTCTCATATACTCAAATTCACGACGTAAACTTTGAAGTTTAACGGATCTTGCATGTTCATCGCCGCGAAACTCCTCCTGGAGTAGATCCCAGGCACCCTTTGAGGTCTCTTGATTCACGATTCGAGGGAAGATCTCCTTCGAGACAGCACTCTGAATAATGCCCAGTGCCTTAGCATCTTTCATGAGCTGATCTTCCATGTGTGCGTCCAACTCGTCATCATCTCCTTCATCATCATCCGATGAGGATGAATCTTCCTCGTCTTTCTCCTTCTTTGTTTTCTTCTTTTCTCCTTTCTTCTTCGATTCTGGAATAACAATCCCTTTGTCAACCAATTTCCATATCCCATACGATTTGAAAATGGTGACCATTCTCACTTTCCAGAACTCGAACTCCGTTCCATAAAAAACGGGAGCTCGTAAATCACCGCTTCCAGATCCAGCCATTTAGCTTGAATCGGAATGAAATGGAGAGATTTCACGTTGGATTCTCTCACACACTTTCACAGAATTCAACGCCCAGTCCGAAATCGAACCTAGGCTCTGGATACCATGTTGGAATTCCTGTTATGCAGTGATGTATTTAGAAATGTGTATAAGAAGAAGAGGTTTTAGAGAGAAAATGAAAAGACAGAGAGTGTTCTCAAAATATCTCAGTGAGAGCCAAAGAATGCTCTCCTGCATATATTCCTTCTTTCCTCAACATTTACATGACTACTAGGGAGAGAGAAGCTACGTGAGCCTATGAGCTCATCATACCATTCATTACAAGACCCTATGAGATCTTGACACATGTTTACATCCAAGCCTAGCACAATATCATCTAATCTCAGCCCTTGATCACAAACTGATTTATTTACACATGCTAAAGTAAGGAAAATACAGTTTAGACCTTAATCAACTAACAAAAGTTTCGAGAGTTACCTGGTGTGAAGAAACCCAGCTCAAATATGCCACCTGCAGAGGTGATTGTCTGGCTCCCCGAAAGAGAGCGGCCTGCATAGATGGTGTCAGATGCCATGGAAGTTCCATTGAAGGTAAAACATAACAGAAGCAGAACAACAGACCGAGAAATAAAGTTATTGTTGCTACTGATATCCATCTCTTCAAAGAGTCTGCAAGCTGATGCCAAACTTGCCTTGAATGAAGCTTAACCAGAATTATGGTAGATTACACCAGTATGAATTTTTTGACTAGTTGGAAGTTGCCAAGTCTACCAAGTCAACCAACACACCAGACAAAGATCATTTTATACATGGCATTGCAATGGCAAGTATCCCTGTTGCAAAATATATGAAATGCATTGAAATTCTCTTGTACATTTTTTTTCATGAATCAATGCACTAATTAATCTGAACCGTTCACATGCAAAACCGTGTTGGAAGGAAATGGTAATAGGAGGGGTGAGAATCCTACTCCCTCTCTGTAATGGGTAAAACCGCGTTGGACCTACCCATGGCCTCACCTTTGTGAGACAAGGGCATGTGCTCATGATATGAGATGCAAAGATGTGGTGGAAAGCATGAATTAGGGAAATTTTATTTAAACCCATGCAACCTCTTTTTACACCCATCTTAAAATTTTGAATGTTAATTATCTATTTTACCCTATTGCATAATTACTATTAAGTATAAAATGAAATTAATAATAAAACTCAAATTTATCAATAAACCCAAACACTATAATTAAATCCTACGATCATTCTTTGTTTATCATACGTTCATTCTGCTAAAACCCTAATAGCTTTCATAGAGAAATAAAATTTTCTATTGATTGATGGTGATTTTGAAGTTTTGAATCCTCCAACCAAGGTATGACTCAATTTATGAATTTTTTGTTCGTTCGATTTCAATTTTTTAAAGTTTAGAACTTGTCGAATTGAACGATGTCTTTAAGGTTTCTGGTTCCGCATGTGTATATCTTTCAGTCATGTTTGGTTGGGTGGTGAGTCCTTCATGAGCTTATAATTTTTTGCTTTATGGAAGATTTTTCGAGTTGAGGAAGTTTGGACTTTCCCATTGAATTGCCACTGATGTGAAGGGATTTTTTTCGAGAAAAATCTTGAACCTTGATTCTGCAGTCTTGTTGATTCTTTTGGGGGTTTATTTTTCGATTTCCCAAGGACTAAAACATTTTAGAAGCAAATGATTTATTGGCTCAAAGTTTCCAACATTGTTTCCTGCACTGGAAAATCTCTGCACTAAGCAATTATTGGATTACAAAATATCCATTGCCATCTTTAGTTATACTAACTTTGAGGGATACATGTCGGGATCTAGGTGAGCCTTGTCCCTATAAACCTGATTACTGTAAGTCAGAAAGCAAGGATAATCTCTGATTGTATTTTTCGGGGGTCTCCCTCTCCCTCCCAATATGAAAGTTATTGTTGGTCCTACATATTCCAAACTCCATTTGTTGTGTAAGAGGAAACCGAAAGGTAGTTTAAGTTGTCTGTTGTTTACTATAAAATGGGGCTTGATGTGTTTTTAGTCAGTAATATGAAAACATTGCTGCAGTTAGCTATATTTGTCCATTTGTTTTAATCATAGCTTGAAGATTTTTTATTGTAATCATAATTTTGTCATTTATTTTTTAGCAACAAGAATTCAATGATGCCTCTGATCGAGGCAACGAGGTTGGACAAGAATGTGTGGTGGATTATACTGATCAATTTACAACTTATGAGGTAATTATATATTTATAGTGTCGTTGACGTGTTAGTTAATTTTAGAATTTTACTTCGAAATAAAATATGTGTTACGTGCAGATATTCAAAGGAAAAGATGCATTGATTACATGGGTTCGTGAACAGGGAAAGCTGAATAATATGGTAATTATTATTAAAATGTCTGATTTAGGAGGTGAAGGTAAGACTGTGAGTCACCCTCGACTAACACTTGCTTGTGAGTCGCCCTCGACTAACACTTTCAAGAAGTTGTGGTGATACTGTGACTGACATTTTCTGGGCTCACCCTATTAGTATTGAGATATTACGAGTATTCCCACATGTACTTATCATGGATTGCACATATAAGACTAACAGGTATCGTTTTCCACTCTTACAAATTGTGGGTGTGACATCCACTAATATGACATTCTCAGTTGCTTTTGTGTATATAGAGGCTGAGAAAGAAGACAATTACACTTGGGCCCTGACTAGATTAAAGACATTGCTTCATGGCTATTGTCTTCCTGGGGTTATTGCCACCGATCGAGATTTAGCACTCCTGAATTCTATCAAGTCTGTATTTCCTAGTGCGCAACATTTATTGTGTAGATGACATATTAACAAAAATGTGTTGTCAAAGTGCAGGAAAATGTTTGAGTCAAACAAGCAGTGGAATAAATTTAATAGAGATTGGAATTGCCTTGTGAGTTCGGAAACAGAAGAGGAGTATCAGCGTTCTTTGCAAGAAAGCTCTGATCGTCATCAAATGTGATTTTAATTTTAATTATTTCATTTGCGAAATCTAGATTTTCGCTACGCCCACGCTCAATCATTGGACGTGGCGAAAATTGTTCCATAAGGACTCGGAAGTATCAAAATCGCTACTTGGAAACCTGTTATACCAACATACAAGTAGTGCAGATGGAGGAGCTAGCCAGTTTATTAACACAACAATAAACTTCGTCACGAATTAAAACGATGTCATTCAAAACAGTAAGTAGAAGTTTAACGGTAGCAACACTAGACAATCACTATCAGTCTACCACCCACCAAAGAGTAAGGAATATATCAACTACACATTTTGTTTTTTAGGTCACATGGAAAACTCTATATAGACAAGTGATGATCTCATTCTGCATTGCTTTGCATCACCAGGATTACAGAAGGAGCGTCAATCCTTTCTTTTCTTCTTATTCTCATTCTTCTCGGCCGAGTTCTTCAACTGTGGTAAAGAAACGATAGCCTTTTTAGTTAACAAGTCTACTTAGCCTAACAGATATAACATCTCACAATATAAAATAAAAGAGGAGATGGTCTAAGCACCAACAGTCATAAATATGATAGAAAACAAGACCGAGATGAGGATTTTGCTCTTAAAGCATTAACGAGAACTTACTATGATAACCAGTATACGGACAAACATAGCAACAAGACTGAAATACAGCTGTGTTGACCCTAGAAACTACAAAGCCTACGTGGCGCGCAGGCCGAGTAATCTATAAGCTAACTACGTCCTTCGATGAATGCGGGGCGTGCCAACTCGTCGGCCGAGCTCGGCCGAGGAGTAAATTTTGTTGATGTTGCGTTGGGTGCGCGGCTGACTTCTGCGTCTTGCGATTGCGGCCGAGAAAGGAACACGTCTCGGCCTCTTGGGCTCTCGAACCTGAAGACAAGATTACTATTCTTACGAAGTTCAATATCAAATTCAGCTTTCAATGTGCCGAATGTAATAACTGTAACACCTCACTTCGCCGAGAAGGCCGATGAGATGACCTCGACCAATAAGGATTTAGAAACCCTTCTCGACCGAGACTTGGATAGGTAATCAACCGCTCTCGCCGCAGTGTTGTTGATGCCAACGGAAGATACTGCGAGAACGACTAATTTTACGGTGACAGAGCTATCTATGCCAACTTAAGGTATCACCGGTTGCTTCCACAGTGCTGTTGATGCCAACGGAAGATGTGTCAGCGAAAAAGAAAAAGGAAAAAGATCTCAAGTTGTTGAGAGTTTGCGCAGGGCAATTTTGTATTGATTTGCAGGGGGCCTTTTGAATGATGCACTGCCTCTGTATTTATAGGCTGATGTACTTGCTTGGCACGGCCTGACTCTCGAGTAGAGTCCTGTTCCAAATTCCTGACGTGACTTGGATAACCTTCACCTAAACAACCACCAATTAAATATATATATATATATATATATATATATATATATATATTGCACCTTTCCCATGGCATGCAGACTGCCAAAATGTACGGCAACCAATTAAATATATATATATATATATATATATATATATATATATATATATATATCTATTAGTCATTCCCACGGCAAGTCTGCCACATCCATCACCAAGTAAAAAGCACCCTAGTCTACCTAGGTTTCCTATAATTTAAACTCATCATGCATGCATCTTGATGGCTGTCAATTAAATCCAATCCCATCCACATATTCACACGCCTGTTGTGCTGTCATACTTCAAGATATATATCTCATAATAAATCATTATTAAAAGATAATTATGATAAAAATCATAACTTTAAAAATCATTATCTTTTAATAATGACCTTTATTTCTTGATTCAACAGTCAGGAGCTATGTTTACTCAACGGCCTTGATTACTTGGGCCGATGATGTAAAATCGGGTCCAAACAAGCTGCAACACAATTTCAGATAACGATTAGATAGCTGCATATATCACCCTGTTTTAGCTTTTATGCACAAAATGTAGCATTGCCCATCATTCACATGACTAATTGATAATTCCTTACCTCAAACTTGAAAAGAACTGCAGAACCCCCAAAGACAGAAGAAGCAAAGTGTAACCAAATTAGCATAGAAAGGCCATAAGAAAGCAAACCCCCCAGGTAAAGGTATTCCCGGTGCCTTGCCAACATGGCTGCTGCTGAGAAACAGCCAAAGTACCATAGCTGCAATTGAATTTCAGAAAAGAACTAATAAAAGAAATGCACGTGGACTAAAAAGAAACTGCTAGCATCACTACTCTCATACAATAAGCAGTATGACCGCAACTCTCATCAAGCGAAAGTATGTATAGCTCTTTTCAATTTGTCCCGAGAGGGCAAAATAGCTTGAAAACATGACAGTCAATAATGTACAAGAATCTCATTCTCAAACTCTCTTGATAAACTTTATTAAAGCATGAGCTACGTATATCTGAAATTATTAAGCTCCCCTCAAGCTTAATTTAGGTTTTAAACATTCCCAACTAACGGATCAAGTATAATCCAAGCCATAATCTATCGCAAAAACAAGGAACAATTCTTATCCTTATTTTTTGAACCATTCAACCAAAGAATAAACCATGAACTAAGTTACTACTATGAAATTCCCAGATGTTATTATTGTAGTCACAAGATGCCTTCAACAGGAAACCAGATATGGCCTATCGTTTTCATGACTTCAATAAATCAACGCACACAAGTTCACAAGTCTAGTACGCAATACTTTAATAGAAAAAAGTAACTTACACGGGGTGGAATGCAATTGCATTTACTGGATACACAATGTCCCTTCCAGCCTCTGATTTTCTATGACATTTAAATGCAAATATGCAAAAAGGTTAATACCATTAACAAATTAAGGATGAAGATACGGGTGAATGATATTACATTCACAAATTATTCATCAGTAACTGCAGGAAGATAAAGAGAGTTTATTTAACAAATCCTACCTCTTGATTACAGAGTAACCACACCATGCATCCAATGCAAGAAATGACGTTCTCAGAGCACCCATTCCGATCGAAACCAGAGACATAATTTACGGAAGCAAAGAGACTCAAAACAGCACAACCACACCCATTTCTCCCAAACCTGCTTATAACGCTTGTTCATGAAACCACGTCCCTTTCCGGCATGCTTTCAAATAACAAAATACCATAACCCATTTCCCCATTCTTCCCAAACCCATCAATCATCGCATTCCACGCAACCACACATGGTTCAGACATTTCCTCAAACACCTTATGCGCATCGCACAACTTACCAAACTCAGCATAGAAGTTCACAAATGAGGTCTGTATAAAAGGGTCGCGCAAAGTGTATGGGACCCATCGAGGAGTCCAAAGAAACCAAATCCCCGCGCGACGACGACGGAGTGCCGGCCGATTCAACTTCCCGCGGGTCTGACGATCTAGAGGCTGCCAAGCGGTAGATTCACGGTGGCGGGAAGATTTAGCAGAGGGAGAAGAGGCGTTGATGGAGTGATGGCTAACAAATGGAGCAACACATCCTTCTCCTTCTTAGTCTTCTTCGATTTCAATCTTACATCTGACTAAAAAATTGAATGGGTGTAAAAATAAATCTACATACTGAATTAGGTTTATAAGGTATATTAGGTATTAAATTTGGGTTTAAAGAGGTAATAATAGTTTAGTTAAAAATCAAATGGGTGAAAAGAGTAAATTGGGTGTAGAAATAGGTTAGATGGGTTTAAATAAAATTACCCCATGAATTATTTTATTTTTGTACTTTTGCTGAGATTCTTCAATTTCTTTTTGCTCCTCTTAGCCTATTGGGCCACTCTGGTGTGTATATACGGGCCTTTTAGAAGAAAGAAATCAATATATGGGCCTTGCACAAATTTAGCTAGGATCTGTAAACCCAAAAATTGCAGCAGTTTTCTGAAGAAACCCTTTTTGCTTTCTTCCTACTGCTTTGCCTCGGCTGCTCAACTGTAAGTTCTTCCTTTCCAACTGTTTTTCTCATTTATTGTTTCAATATTTCAAATTGCTGTGTGTTTATATTCCATAACCAACAATTTACTGGGCATTTTCCTTTTCTTTTTTCCATTGAATGTCGTAGAAAAGCAATTATTTTCTTCAGTTCTAATGGCTGCTTTCACTTACATGGGGTTTTAAATTCGATAAGTTTCATTTTCACACTCACTTTTGATCTTGGGGTTGCCCAAGATTTTTAAAATACTTATTTTCTTGTAGATATGAACCAGGATGCTCAGGAGATATTCAGGAATGTGGTTCAGAAAATTATGGAATGTGGATGGTGAGAATTTTGTGGGGTTTTCAAGGCTAATCAGAAGATATGTATCAGTTTCAAGCACAAGTGAGATAGACGTGGCTGTTAGAGATGGGGAGCTGAGGGTTTTCATAGTCTCTGGAGAGGTTTCCGGGGACACCATTGGCTCTCGTCTCATGGCGTCTCTGAAGAATCTCTGTCCTGTTCCTGTCCGCTTTTCCGGTGTTGGAGGGTAATCTATTACGTTCCCTGCGGTTTTATTGGAAACTGTAATTCTTTGCGGATGTCCTTTTACATAGGTTTATTTTAGCAGCCTCTGTCTGTGCATTTAAGTAATTGGGTTATCTTGCTTTTCTTAAGAGAATACAATCTTCACATGGATAACATTTTAGACGCTTTGGACAAAACTGTGGTTTTTGAAGTTTGTTGTTTGAATGATATTGGTTAAACAGGAGGTGTTTGTTTTGTGTCTATAATGTGTTTAGGTTGATGATGTCCAAGCATGGATTAAAGTCGCTGTTTCCGATGGAGGATATTGCGGTGATGGGATTATTGGAGTTATTGCCTCATCTGAATAGGATCAGAGTGAGTTTGAGCTATATAAGACTTTACTGAACAAATTCGACGACAAATAGTGTTTCATCTTTTAGTACAAGGGAAACAACGTTTTTACATTCTGGCATCTGGTTATTGTATTGTGTCAGGTGAAGCTGCTGGAGACACTAGAGGCTGCTCTTCTGTTTCAACCTCATGTTGTTGTGACAGTGGATTCAAAGGGTTTCTCTTTCCGCCTCTTAAAACAGCTACGGGGTAATATGCACCACCTTCTTGGTGTTATAATCAGACTTTAGTGATACGTATGGTGTTGGAAAATGGGGACATGCTTTTTGCAGCTAGATACAATCAGCAGCGAGTCGATGCTCCAGTACACTTCCACTATGTAGCACCGTCATTCTGGGCTTGGAAAGGGGGTGAAGCAAGACTCCGAGGCCTGGCTGGATTTGTGGATCATGTCTTGTGTATACTTCCAAATGAAGAAGAAGTTTGCAGATCAAATGGACTGGCTGCGACCTTTGTGGGCCACCCCATTTTGGAGGATGTTTTGGAGCTGAAATCGGTATGATTTTTTTGTTCTCCTTTATGGAATAGAAGTACTTGATAATTGTCATTACAGATCATACTTTAAGATTTCTTGAATCTTTAGCTTCATGTTCGTTCTTTTAAACAGTTGAAAATAATACAAACATAGTTCAGAACTATTTGATGATTTTAAAATCGACTTTTGTTTTTAAGTTTCAAATACCAATACACAATTTTGTTTCTAGAAGGACACTTCACCCCATGAATTGAAGATAGAAGGAAACTGTGAAGATTTCCGAAGGAGATATGCAATACCAGCAGGTGAAATTTAATCTTCATTTGTAATATTTATTTGATTATCCTTGGCAGTGCCTAAGAATAATTCTGTTATAGTGGCCTAAGAATCGAGGTTCCACAATGAAACCATTTCTGAAATCTTCTTGCTCCATCAATTGATTATTTCTTCCCCTTTCTTCTCCTTTTTTAAATAAATTTATTCCAAGCTCCATATCATTGCCAAGGCACTCCTTTCTGTGTGTGCACACATTTCTTTCTCTATCAAAATTGGAGCGTTCATTTAATATTCTGTGATTTTTATTTTGCAAAGGAGCGAAAGTCATTTCCTTGCTTCCTGGAAGCAGATTACAAGAGGTCACCAGAATGCTTTCTATCTTTGCAAACACTATGGGATTATTAAAAGTGTCCTTTCCTGAGTTAGTAACAGTCATCCACGTTGCTCCAAATCAGCATGTGAAGAACTATGTTGCCGGAATGACTAACAAGTGGCCTGTGCCCGCTATATTGATTCCAGGAGGATCCCCGCACCAAAAATATGATGCATTCAGTGTGAGTGAAAAAAACCTAAAAGATTACTGTGGATGCTATAAATTGTGTTTGCTTGTGTATCCTTTTACCTCCTACACAGTGAAATTTGTCTCCTCGTTTGATAGCGGTGATGCACTTAACATCACCATCTAACAGAGCATGAATCTGAGCATATCTGAAACCAAGTTTTCGGATGTTCACATCTGAGCATATTTGAATATGTCTGTTCTTGCTCAAACTTGTTACTTATATTAACTTGCAGGCAAGTAGTGTTGCATTATGTGCTTCTGGAACAGTTGCCTTGGAGATGCAGCTTGCACGGCTACCATGTGTAGTCGCTTATCGAGCTCATTTCCTAACTGAGTGGATTATTCGTTATAAAGCCAAGATACCTTACATCTCTCTCCCAAATATTCTCATGGATTCACCTATTATACCCGAAGCTCTCTTTCAAGCGTGCACTCCGACAAACCTAGCATCATTGATTTTGTAAGTTTCATTTAAGCATGATCTCTTCAATTTTTAGCGTGCTTACTGGCATACCGAATATTATAAGTACAAAGCCTGATATTTCCCTAGTTCGCACATAAATCAAGTATATTTGATCCACCGCAGGGGTTTGATACATGACGATGGCCTCCGAGAAAAGCAGATCGTTGCCGCTGGCAAGGTTATCAGACTTCTTTGCACTCCGGCCAGAAATTCAGATGAGTTGGTAGAGCAGCATCAAGGAGGGAGGTTTCCCCATAACACACCAAGTGTGATAGCAGCAACTGCAATATTGCACCATGCAAAGCCATAATTGTTATCTGTGGGATGTCATTATTTATGCACAAAATGTTATCCAAATGTTTGTTTCTCACCGATGAATCCTTTAACTTGATTCAGATTGAAGGCGGCGAGTTTTGTTTCCGTTCTTCACTCGATTGGAGGTGTATGAATACTGACAATGCAACATCAAAATTCCAAAATTTAATAAGCAACCCTATGTTGATCGGTTTTTCTTTTGACAATCGTTTTATCTAAACAGATCCATCATGGATGAGATTGACCTACGTTCGAAAAAATGTCGTGAACATAAGCTCTAATTTCTTTGCTTGCTTGAGCTTGTACAAGTAAAAAAACAGGTATATTTCTAGTTCATACAAAAACTTAAAGTCCTCTGACATTTACGCAATTTTAAATCGAATCGAATATCATCAAACCCGATTAATTTGGAGTCCGGTTTGATTTGTTAAGATAACGAATTCGGACCAAATCACACCTAAGAAACACAAAATCTAAGACAATGGTAACGCAGATTCGAATAACAAGGCTGACATATAGGGCATTCTTCCACATCAAAGCCATAAGACTAGCTCAACTCCTTACAAACTCCTCAAGGCCACAAACAAAACCCACTTCTTATTATAGTAAACAACACTCACTTTAAAATCCCCACAACTCCTTTCAATCACACTTCACGCTATCAAACTCCACACAAACCCTAAAATCCGAATTTTCCACGAGCAATCTCTTGCGAAAAAGCTCGAAAGATCCCGTTTCGTCACTATAATGGCTGTATCAAGAAGACTGCTCTTGCTTTGCCTAGGGACACTCTTGGCCTGTGTGTTCTTGCTCAAGGTGGCTGAGGCTCATGAGAACCATGGCGACTGCCACAGTGACCCGAATAATGGGGACCAATGCCGGGAGGATGAGACTGATGCAGTCGGGGATGATGATGTGGATGACACATACAAGATTGTGAACAAGGTTGCAGTGACTTTATCGGCCAGAACCGGCGAAGTTGAGCCAGGTGCAGACGAATTACCAGACGCAGATGAAACTGAAGACAATGAATCGAGTCATGTCATTGTAATGGGACACTGATATAATCTAGCTAGCTAGCTAGGGTTACAGCAGTGCTCTGCAGGGTTATCTTTTTCGCATTTGTTTCATTTCTTTCGTATATTTTTTGTTTTAGCAGTGCGTTTTCTTTTCTTGTTCAAGAGCTGGTTTTAATTAAACAAATATGAGATGAGTCCACTGTCATAAAAAATTTCTTTTTTGGTCGCTTGTTGGTTACATCATTCTTCAACTCAAGGTGAAGTAGCTCCAATTCTTGTGATCACATATGTATACTTGGTCTAAGGTGCAAGTTATTTCTCGTTAGATCAAGTCACGCTATTTGAATTACATTTCCCATTTAATCTCACCCGTCACTTGTGTAATAGAGATGAGACTCATTTGTATACGTAGATCTCATCTCAAACGGAGACACGGTCACTAATATTGTCAGTAAATATGGTACAAATAACTAACGATAACCTTTTTAACTCTCTCAGTGTGTAAGTTAATTCACATATTAGTGATTGATTTCAATTATCAATCCCCACAAAAAAGTTCTCTCTTAGTGCAGCAATCAAAGTAATTACAAGCCTAATCAATTAATCAGCTTAATCACAGGTAATTAGAATAAAATTAAGATCAATCAATTCCTTCCACCATATTTTTGCACACGCGCAGTTCTCTCCCTATAAAAATTCCAGAAAACTCACCCTATGCAAATGCAAAAATGAACGTGTCCGAGGCAATTACTGTTTTGTTCCTTGGCACTCTCCTCATGTCTGCAATTTTTGTTGAAGTAGAAGTAGATGCCATGAGGATTATTGGCTATGGAGTTGCTTTAAGAGATGGCATACCTGGATGCAGCTTCAAGCATCCGGAAAACTGCTACAGACAGATGGTAAATTCATATCGAAGGGGATGTGAGCCTGAACAACGATGCCGCAATGGTCGGAGTCAGACTCTTCTTGGAAGATGAAGATTTTTGGTGCATATCTAGACAAGTTGGCATGTTTCTTGATGTTACAGATGATCAAAGTGATCATATGTTCTTGCAGTTAAATAACCCATTTTTGTGTTACATATCATATCTCCAACGAATAATGCAGCCTCATTTGCTTCTAGTTTTCAAAATTTCAATCTGCAATATTTCAATTTGTGTTGGCAAAAGAAAGTGATTCTCTAATGGATGACGGTCAACAAATGTGGTTGAAAGGGTCTTTATGCATTGTTCACAAATGGATATACAAATGTTTAAAAGCTGTGTCCAATAGTATTGAGGTTGCGTTTTATTTTATTCTCTTAATTACTTTAAAATAAAACAATACGGTAAACAAACTTTTCAGATCACGTATATAACTGTATGAGATGTTACCTATAAGAAAACGTTAATCAACACTTAAAAAATAATTCAATAATCAATAACCACGTCATATGATTTACAAAATATGCTTTAAACAAATGATTTTTCTAGCATTATCCTTTAAAATATCTTTGTTGTCGAATACCTTTGCTTAGATTATTTCTTTTTCTTGCAAAAGACGCCTTTGCTTATATATTTATACAGTCACTTTCTTTGAATTCAACCCCAAATTATTGGAAGGACCACTATAATAATGATTTTATATATAAGTTCTTATCTTCTTCTTCCTTAGTTTTGCTGTATGCTCAATCAGATCTCCAGAAGGAATCCGAGTATCATTTCATGGCAAATTCCAAGCTGCAAGCATTTTGGAACCACCCAGCTGGCCCCAAAACGAGTTTGTTTACTTACTCCATAAGTTTATACATGTTAATTTTCTGTTGTTTATTTACTTATATTGTTCTCAACTTCTCAATAGAATATTGTTGGTAGAGTTAATCTTAATCCGATAGTTTGTTCTTGATTAGCATCAAAGTTATTGAGATTAAACAACATATTATCGAGATTATTGATTTCTTAGATGAAAACTAAAATTTTACAGAAAATTGAGTAAATATCTGCCTTCAGAATATTATGACATCATTAAGCCTGTTTCTTATAATTTTGAAGATGAAACTCAATGATTTGATGGTGCCGTAGGCTGTTTAGTTGTTTGTGTAGCGTTTGCCCGCTCTAATTTTGCTTTTTTGAGCTTGCGGATGTGTTGTCTTATCTAGTACCTAACTTCGATGTAAAGTTGAAGTTTATCTGATGATGAAGTTATTTCGTTTCATAAAAAATTAAACACTCAATTAACACTATAACTTGGTACCTGATATACCATTTTCTCATATATATTAAAAGAAAACTAATGAAAATGATTTGAAAACTTTAAGTTTTAACGATAAAGACAAAATAAATGGTAAAATAAATAGTACCAGGATTGACTTTTTAGTGTAAAAATATGATTTTTCAGTTCATTAAAATGAACAGTACTGAAAGCTTTTTGTTAAAACTCTTTATATTAAAAGATTTGCTATTTGTTCTAATTTTGCAGTCCATTTCTGGGCCCCAACATTTAAATGGGGTCTAACCATTGCAAATATTCTTGACTCAGCAACACCACCAGAGAAACTATCCTATCCTCAGCAGTCAGGTTGGCCATGACTCCCTAATTTGTTTGATGGCCTCCGTCTTCCCGGATTCTAACATACAGTTGGAGATATATTCTCTGTTTTTTTTTATATATCTTATCACATGACTTAGCCACTGTCACGTAATGAGAGTGTTGAGCAATATAAGAAGAAAGAGATAGATATATCTCCGAGGAAGTCAAGAACCTCCCGTCTTGCCAATTTTGTCGAAAATTTTACTTACTGGTTGGTGATTATTTCATTAATTGATTACTGATAGAAACTTTTGGCGTCCACATTTGATGATCTCCAGTCCTTGCATGCAGTGGACTAATATGGGCAAGATACAGCACCGTAATTATACCAGTAAGTGATTCTAAACCTCAAGTTATTAATTAATTACAGCAAATAATTTACTGTATAAGTTTGAGATAGATTTTCACCTTCTCATGGTTGTCCATTTTGGTATATTGCAGAAGAACTGGAATCTTGTGAGTGTCAATTTCGCTATGTCTGTAACCGCTATGTATCAACTTTCGCGTAAAATTCAGTATGTTGCCCCTCATATTGGAAAACTGTTATTAGCATTCCAAATTAATCGTTATAGCACAATTAACTGCTCTCGTATCTGCCTTATTTTGAGTCGTAAGTAATTACAATGAATTGACTATCACCAATTTTGATATTTTCCAGGCATGACTTGTCCATCAAAAACCAAGAAGTTGCTGCAGAAGAAGAATGAATAAAGCCTCAATTCCACTTGCTGCATATTAAACTTTGCGTGCTGATTTCGAGTTAAGCACATTCCGATTCAATCTTGTAACAATTGCAGTAAAACATATTCGTTCTCATGCATTAACGTTGGATTATGTTTGAACCTCATGGTTCAATTAAGGCCAATGAAAAATATATTGAAGCATAAATTCTGTTTATAAATAGCGACATCTTCATTCGGTACATTTACTCAGCGGGCTTACTAGCCACTGAGAGAAGCCTAATTACGCGGTAGGGAGTATTTATCCCCACACTCAAAGCCGAATCTCCGCTTGTATAGCTTTGGACTTGCAGTTATGCAGGTACTAAAAACGGTTATATGCCTGTGGAAAACAATGTTCGTGTACTTTCCTCCAGTACATGTCCTGTGTTTGCAGATTTTGCTGCGTTGTAAGCTGTCTTGCAGCATGATCTGCCTATTACATAAACCTATTCCTGGAAATACGCCTGGCATTTTGGACCCAACCCGTTAACCCGATTCGACCCAACCCGTTAATATTTGTATTTGGATGGATGCTTAACGGGTCGGGTCGCTAACGGGTGAACCCGTTAACAACCCGTTAAATAACGGGTCACTTTGGGTCAACCCGTTGGACCCGTTAGGACCCGTTAACACCCGTTAGCACCCGTTAGTTGAGGATATTTTAGTAATTTTAGAAAAGTCTTAATAACAAAAAATAAACTTTATGCAAAAAAAATAATAATAATAATTGTTAACGGGTGAAACGGGTGACCTGTTAGCTTAACGGGTCGGATTCGGATGACCCGTTAGCTTAACGGGTTGGGTTTGGGTGACCCATTAACTTAACGGGTCGGGTTCAACCCGACCCAAACCCAATAAACCCGACTCGTTTACAGGTCTACCTGGAAACACGTAGATTTTGACTTAACTAGGGATGAATGAAACTTGCTATTCCGCCTATGTAACTTTATCTTACATTGTTGGTCTCAAACTCAAATAAGGAGGGGAAGGGTGTCAGGTGGTCAACCCAACATTCTTTTTTTTGTATGTCGAATTTTATGATGATCAGGAAGAAGAAGATGACAACCTTCTAATTGAGATCATCTCGGTTTACCTTTTAAAGGTTAACGCTGAAAAAAATTAACTAAGTTAAAAATCGTTTAACCGTTCAATTGCCAGTTTAAAGATGGCTAAACAATTACGAATTTAGTTATGTTTTTTCATAGATAATCTTTAGAGGCTTGCCTATAAAATAAATAGTTCAGATCACCGTACAATATTACAGGATGAGAAAGAGAGACACGTTAAAAAAGTAAAATGAGAAGGTTCAAATGAGAAGGTTGTTAGCATCCTCCGAAAAAGACAACTTAATCACTAAACCGTTATATAAGAGTTGATATGGATGGTTTAGTATTAAGGGCTATACGCCTACGTCCCAACAAAATGCTAGAAAAATTGATCAAAACGAAAGAAAAATATAGAAAGAAAATCTAGGAAATGTGTTCAGTCAACATGGTTTCAGTGTACTAGCATCTGATGAACTTTCTCTTCTCAATAATCCCTATGGCTATACGCCAGCACATACGTAACAGGCGGTCAACCACCCACCGCCGTTAATTTTAGCATAATTCCCAATCACAGACACTAGAATGCGCCGCCTCTTATCCTACGCTCCCATTGCCTATATAAGTACTTAGA
Organism: Malus sylvestris; assembly: GCF_916048215.2. NCBI lineage: Eukaryota > Viridiplantae > Streptophyta > Magnoliopsida > Rosales > Rosaceae > Malus > Malus sylvestris. The sequence goes on from NC_062268.1 coordinate 8,801,938, forward strand.
ACGTCCAAATTATTCAACCTTTTTACGGCAGAAACATTTTTACCTGATATTTAGACAAACGCGATTCTCAGAAAATCCGCTTCTCAAAATACCAGAGAGCTCGATCATAATCTGAGTAAGTCATCCCAATTCTCGATCTGGGTTTCTTCAATTACGGATTATGCTTCCATAATCTCCATGATTAGTTCCAAAATCTATGTGCAATTCAATTAAATTCGTTCATTTCTGTGAAAACTGTGTGCCCCGTTTCTAAAATTTCTTAGCTTTGAGCTGGTTTTCGTTGAAATTTGATATTAATTGTATGTGGGTTTTGTTGGGGTTTTTTTTTCAGTGGATAAAGTTGAAAACTTGATGTGGGTTTTGTTTTTTATTTCAATAGTTTGATGGTGGAACTGAAAAAATGATTATTTCTTTGAAAAGGCTGGTAATTTTGGTTTATTGGTAGTTCTGGATACATTGTTACGTATTAAAAGTTGAAATTTTTGGCTTTGTAGGATAACATGGAAGATCCACAAGTGGAGCACAATATTTGGGTCATATGGAGAGGTAAAAGGTTTAATGTGGAGATCAGTTCGGGTGCTACTGTAAAGGATCTCGGGCATGAACTGCAAAAGTTAACGGATGTTAAAGCAGATACGATGAGGCTAATTGTTCCGCAGTTCTCGGATAAAAGCTCAAAAATGTTGTCTCCCTTCTCTGATGGGCATCAGGACTTGAGTTTACAGGAAGCTTCCATCGTTGAGGTATCGTATTTAGTTGGTGTTTGTGTATTCGGTTCATGTCTTCTGAATAATTAAATAGTTACCTAGATATTGTTACTGCTTTTGGAGTTTGGTTGTTCTACTTGTCTATAAGATATGATAGCCGTCCTATCAGAAGTTTTATGTCAGCGACTTAGACGACAAGGAAACTTTAGCACCCTTCTAATTTCTGTTCAAGTTTCATTAATGAATATGTGCAATGAATGTATTAAAGGGGATAAGATGGATGTGATTTTGATTGATTAAATTTCTATAACTGAACTTTTGGAGTTCTTGCATGCTAACTGATTGATTTGTTCTTTTTTAGGGGAAGTCCATCAGAATGATGGGAGTGTCTGAAAACGAGGTTGATGAAGTTTTACAAAATGCAAAGGCAAACTTAAGGATAGCTGGATTTGATGAAGAGGAAAAGAGACTGAGGCAGCGGATGACAGGCAGGCCTCAGAGTCTGAAACTTCCGCAAGGACCTTATATCTTTTGTGAATTCCGGACACTTCAACTTCCAGGAATTGAGGTATTCTAACATTATATATGACCAAATTTATTGCTTTATCAATTTTTGATAGAGGCGTGGAACTTCAACTTAGTAGTTAATTGTCTGTAGTTGAACCCTCCGGCTTTAGAGGCGTTGAAAAGAATGCACATGCTTGCTGCAGATCCTGGAATTATTTCTGTCATGAACAAGGTACCGTGGAATGCATATTCCCACACTCGTATAAACAGACTGTCCAGTATGCAGTGCATTTGCTCTGTATTGATAAATTGAATTCCCTTGTACTCAGATGCCACCGCTGATAATTTATCTTTGCATTGTTCTTTTTAAAGCATCGTTGGCGTGTGGGAATCATGACTGAAATGGCCCCTGTTGGTTATGTTGGCATAAGTCCCAAATGCATCCTCGGCTTCAATAAGGTAATCACTCTACGCATCATAATAAATTATGAAAATGGTAGAACAAGTATAATTTCTTTGCTTTACATTTCTTGGCGTCGCTTGCTTACTGTTGCAGAACCATGGAGAGGAGATATCTCTGCGTCTTCGAACAGATGACCTCAAGGGTTTCAGGAAATATGAAAGTATCAAGAAAACTCTTCTGCATGAACTTGTAAGCTATTTATAGTTATGTACTCTACATTTTCAGTGTGCGCGCGCATTTTGTGTTGGTACATTATGTCTGCAGAAGCTTTTTGTGGTTTATGACATTACATGGTGTTGTGGTTTTTGGGACCTTATACCGTTCTTCTATTTATTTCAGGCTCACATGGTATATTCTGAACATGATGCGAACTTTTATGCTTTGGATAAACAGGTAACAAATACAGTGGATGCATGTTCTTTTAAATTTCCATGGTAATGTTCCAGTGTAGTTGCCTTCATTTTTTTTAATTTAATATTATCTCTGTTTAGTTGAACCAAGAAGCTGAGAGTTTAGATTGGACGAGATCAACAAGTCACACACTGAGTGGAGTGCGGTACCCGGAACAGTATGAAGAAGACTTCATTGTTGGAGACAGAAGTAATTCTTCTCAGAAGCTTGGAGGAAATATATCCAATCGGCTGCCAAGCGCTCGTTCAGCTTCAGTGGTTGCTGCTTATCACCGTATGGCAACTGTTTCTCATGATAGTGTCTCTGAAGCACATGAAGAATCACATCCTGATGATTCCGGGTCAGATATGCTAAAAGAATCCAAACTTCAGAAGAACCCTGCTATGGAGCCTGATCCTGATGCCCAGTCTGACAATCAGAACAAGTTTGAGCCCAGTCCTGATGATTCTCAGGGAACTAATGAATCATCCTCACAATTTACGGGAAGCGGGACCTTATTTGGAAAAGATTTCAGTGAGTCTATGATCTGTCAACCTGAGTTAGCGGGGACTGAGTCTCGTGAAGAACCAGATCCTGATAATATGGATATTATGGAAAGCAGGGGTCAAGCAAGGAATAATGTGGACGAACCTGATCCTGATGACTTGGATGCAAAAGCAGATAATTTAGGATATGGTTCATATGGAAATATTATAAGACCTAAACATGACAATTCTTTGGTTACTGAAACCATCAAACATGAAGACAATCCAAGGAATGCTTATTATGAACCTGATCCTGATGATTCTCATTCAAATGGTGTCACTCAGGCAGATCCTGATCCTGATGCTAATTTGGTGCATCCACAGGATACATCCAGAATGCAGATTGATGAACCCGATCCAGATGATCAAGAATTTCAGAGAATTCAAGACCCTGTTACAATTTTTTGTAAACGCTTGCAGGAGAACATTAAGATGCTGCAAGCTGAGGTTAATCCCACACAGGCTACCACAGTCCTCCAAACTCTCTTTAAGATAATAAGGTTCAGTAATCTAATTTGATTAACTTGTAGCCTTTCCCCATAAACGTAAAAACTTCCAGGCAGTACATACCAGCTGGTTTTATCTTTTTAGAATCACCATGTGGTGACGGCTATATTGAACTTGTTGCTCTGAAGTAATGTAGAACTCAGGTAGCACCTGAAGTAGATAGAAATGCATTGTTGGGTCATCTGTAGACCTTTATGCATTGAGTTGTTGATTGTGGCTTATCCATACACTTTTTTTGTAGGAATGTGCTTGAACACCCAGGTGAGATGAAATACAGGAAACTTCGCAAGGTACGGACATTGTTACCATTAATAGTCTTTCATTAAATTTAGCTTGAACAGGTGGAGTTTCCTCTTAAATATTTCTCCTAATAGCTGATGGACATACATTGCAGGCAAACCCCACAATCCAGAGGAATGTGGCACTCTACAAAGGTATGCAACTTCCCGTACATTTAGATTCTGTATTTATTGACCTGGCTTGGGAAAAACCTTAAATGGAACCCGGAAGGGTTGGATAATAATCACAGGACGGTCATGCTTGTACATCTAAAGATGGAACTTTTGTGATAACCGTTTTTGTTTTACCCTTTTTCAATTTTGCCATATCAGCTGCCATGGAATTCCTTCTCCTGATTGGCTTCAACGAAAGCGTCGTGGATGAAGTTGGAAAGCAAGAGACTTATCTTGTGCTGAAGCGAGATGATCCGGGCTTATTATGGCTTGCCAAGTCCACCCTTGAGACATTTGTTTCCTAAAGACACATTTCCAAGCAAAGAGTCTGCTCTGTCTATGTGTGTGATCTCTACTGTATTGTGTTCCCTGCAAGCATGCTTGGCTGTACTTTTTGCCTTACATTGTAACATATCCGTGTAGAACTGAACATTGTTGAATATATGATTACCTGGCTTAAGATCATGTCAGGTCAACATTGTAAATAAAAATGGCTGTTTTAGACTCCGCCGCCGCTCACTGCCGGTCCAACGCCCTCGTTTCAATCATAGTACGGCTGTTCTATTTTAGATTCGAACGTTGCTCACCAACCAGTTTTTGGTGAAGTAATACTTATCTTATTCGAAGAGGTCTCAAGTTCGAACTGCATTTGGGTTTAAAATAACATACCCAAAAAAAAGGTGCATATACTGAAAGAAAACTTTTGTATTGGATCACGCGTTCATGGACAAATATAACTTACAGAAGTGAAACCAGAGAGAGAAAAAGGACACCATCTTTTATCACCCTGTGAAATCTTATAAGCTAAAAAAGTATGAGCAGTCACTCCCACTTTACATCCAGATATTAATAAAACTCATCCGAGTCAGGATACTTTGCTCCAACACTTTGATCCGCAAACGGGGTTTAAGAAAACAGGAAACTCAAGAACTATCCATTGGAATATCACTGGGGTTTGAATTCTGCAGGTTTGCCCTGAAAGCGCTTCCTGAGATGACATTTTGAGGCTGGCTGGCTCCGAATGTAAAGTCTTGAGGAGGAATGTCTATGGGAGGCCGGGCAAAAATGGAGGTAGCACCAACATTGTTAAATGCAGGTAGGGGAACTGGATCGTTGGCTCTTGGGAAGCCAAAGCTAAACGAAGGTGCAGCTGCCGGTGGGAAGGCTGGCAAGGTTGGGTTGCTACTGTCGGTTGATCCAAAGATCTTTTCCTCGTACTCCTGCAGTTGATGGTAATTTGCTGCATCCATAAACACAAAAGAAAGTCAGAGATGTATAATTGTTCAGAACAAGTGGGCACTACCTTTATGCATGAATATTGCTAGGTAATATTCAGAAGGTTTGACAATCATGGAATTCCATTTGCTTTCTGCTCCTCCTAAGAAATGCTGCAACTAATCTTCATTGCATACCTTCACTTAATTCAACAGCAGGTCTCCGTTCTTTCACCCACTGGTAACTCGGTGCAAGTCTCCATCCCCTCGATTTCATCAAATAAGCTATTACAATAGCCGGAGACCTGTAGGAATGAGCATAGACTGGTGGTTTAGCAAAATATAAGGCTGGTGCCATTTACACACCCTTTTTTACCTTCCACACACCCATCTCAATTTTCGGCCATCAGATCGAATGAATTCAAGAAAATCAAATGACAGAAATTAACAGAGGGTGGGTGTGTGGATAGCACTACACCGTATTAATTGCACTGGCTATGTGATGCACTATTTATGAAACACTATAGGTCATGTGTGTGCATGTCAGTGCACTGTTATGTACACTTGTAACTACAATGAAAAAACATGATTTTCAGTAGTTCACCTATTTTTCCCAGACATGCAGTGCACTAAAACGCGAGCTTTGTCCCTTTCACATTGCTCTGCAAGATTAAGCACAGTTTCACTTCGTTCAGTAGGAAAATTAAGCAAACAATGCAAATTTTGAATTGCTAATTATACTAAGAATATCCAAGCTAGCATCGCAATTCTGAAATTCAATAGCGAAGCCATTCAGTAGTAAGTATTAAAAAATTTCAGGTCAGTTACGGTAATTAAATGCTATAAATACACTTGAATGATGTTTTGCCACCAAAATTCACAATAGATCAGCAACTGCAAAGCGTGGACTAGTTAATTTTTGTATTAACTTAACCTAGTAGAGTGTGGTTCATGTGTCTCATCTAAAATTGATCAATTTAAGATTACTAGAAAGATTTCTTCCAACAAATTATCAGAAAGGTAGTACGAAAAAAGCCTGTCCCGTTATTCCAATCCTCCATAAGTCAAGATTGATTTATGGCCCTTTGTCCATATCTTGATTCTAATTCTCTATTGGGAATGCTGACACATAAACCTATAAAGTTGCAAATCCGCTGAACCAGTGGACGGTACCAGAATGCAAAATGGGGCAATTAGGCAAATGCAAATCAAGAAACCATTCAGTGGCGTGCTATCATAATGATCAAAACATATCAAATTCAACCATCAATAATCTAATTACCAAAAATAAAAAAACTATCAATAATCCTATTCATCAAAAACCGATCCGTTTAGTTATGAAGATCCCGCATTGAATAACCAATCAACACAAATATTTTAATGTTTCCATAACCTAGTTTCAGTGGCTCCGTATATTCTTTGACCTAAATACTATGTCAGGAGAAAAATCTATAGAAAAACTAGGAACCAATTGAAGTAGCCAATGTACTCGGATAAAATGAAAGCGACAGTGAACAATATGTTAAATGTGAGCATGTCAGTAACTGATGTAAACAGTAGGTCCCAACAGCTATATATAAAGACTGAGTTTGAAGGGGCAAATCTGTATTAGTGAAACATATTATGAGCCAAATATCCAAGAATCAAAACCATACAACGAGCTGAAATCTAGAATAGATTAAACAACATATGTGTCATTATGTTCACAAAGAGAGTACACACCTAAAAATTGATTTGCATCCTCAAATTGCAAAATTTTGTCATCTTGGAGATAGTGATAAGTGAACGAATTCTTATAGAGATTTTGACAAGCAGGAACCGTCTGCACATAGAAGGAGAAAATCATCACACAAGAATGTCAAGCCTTCAAATGTTGGAGACTGAATTGCTATTTCAACCAACACAACACAAGGTAAAAATCATTAAAATCAACCCAATGATCATAAATCAGTTCATGTCAAGTAGTGAACAACTAAGTCATTATCCAAGTCCATATCTATTCATAACCCTAGACACAGCCTTAATCCGCCTTTCTTACTCCTCATCTGGAATTATCAGTTTTCTACTGCAGAGGAGTTAACCATCCAGATGACCACTAAGCAGCATATCCTTGAATGCTACTATTCGCTTCTTCATGTTCTGCTATCTATCTCAACAGCCAACCATTTCAATCTAATAGACAAGATAACTTTTGATCTCAACCATTCCATTTAACAATGGATGATCTTGTAGCTATCTCATTGACTTCCCTATTATTTATATAAACAATGCACTTCCGAATACTGCAAGTCCCCTCGATCAATCCCCTATCATATATAAGATCAGAGCTTTAGTATCTCTTATCCATCCTAAATACAGTCTCCAAATGAAAGTCTAATTAGCACAACCAACGTACTAAAAACGATTTCGGCTACAAACATCGAACCATTGAACTAAACTGATTCATTCCAAAGAGAAAAACCGGACCAGAAACGCATTTTGTATCTACAATTCTATAACCAAGGCATAAAAATCAAGGGTACAAAATATTACATTTAGAACACGAGAGATTCCCTGAGTCTTGAGAAGTTCAGAACGAGAAGCGTTATCGTAGCTGCCCAAATAGAGAAACTCCGGCAAGATCTCAGACGGAAAAGCACTAACTTGGATCGAAGTTCTCTCAGCTACCGCCGGCATTCGATGGCCGCAGACCCCACAGACCTCGCCCTCTTCGTATTTGTGATAGTGCCCACAAACCCCACATGGGTTCTCCCTCTCCCTCTTCCTCATAGCCTAGTAGCAGCAAGATTTCGCACCGACCCAGATGAGAAAACGACTTCTAAATCACAAAACAAGCAAAACCCAGATCAAAAACCGGAGAAATCGAATTAGGTTCGTCAAAAATTGTCTTTGATAAAGCCTAAAGTGGGAAAAAAAGAGCGAGATTTATAGAGAGAGAGAGAGAGAGATGGGTAGAAAGAGAAGTAGGAGGCGTTACAAGGAAGCGTCGATTTTATCAGATTGATGAAGGTTATTGAGCACTAGGATTCGCGTTTTGGCTTTTGGCTTTTGGGCGTCTCTCACTGACAAAGCTGTCCTACTGCGGTGGGAGACAGAACAGTAGAAGAGAAAGAAAGCAAAGAGGAGATAGAGAGAGATCACGGCAGTGCGTGTTTATCCTTATTGCATATATTATATATCATTCCGTATTTATAATGGAAAGAGAAAGATGAGAGAGAGATTTTGGTTTAGGTGTGGTTTTGTTTGATGCTCTGCTTCTTCCTGGTTCTTGTTGAAGGCCGTGCAGAAAAGCCCAGATTTCCTTTTCTTTTGATCATTCAATCCACAGGACGGTTTATTTCTCCCAAAGCCCCACCCACATTAGTACCCAATCATAGTGTTCCTTTGGACCACATATCGTTTGGGAGCCATTTACACGTTCCTCCAATAACACGATGACATGTGGATTGTTCGGTTCACGGCTCATGACTACTCCTAGTGTTTTCATTATCCTTTGCTTTTTTGACATGAACAACTCACATGGATAATAGAAAAACTTACTTGGAATTAGATGTTCCGGTAGTGGTAATTCAACTCAATCACGTATTTATTTGTGTTTGATTTCTTACATAGTGACAAAACTGTGTTCAATGCTTATCTTTACGCATGGTAAGTAATTCTTTCACTGTGACATTCCAAGCATGCAAAGGTACTTCCCCGTAACAAAGTCAAGTTAATTATTGTTCACGGTTTGACATTTACGCAACCAAAGCTTTTCAAATATTCCAATGAGAAATAGTGAGTTCTCTCACCAAGTCAAATTTGCTTTCTTTCTTTTGTTGCTTCTAAAGCTCCAGTGATGGTGGACTTTTTCTCCCCACAACCAAAGCCCAGATCTTCAAGCCTCCAATCCTTTAGCTGCATCACTTCTCTTGTAATTACCGGTTTTTCTCTTGCATTGTAATTTATGATGCAAGTTAGTTTTATTCAACAAAATGAAAATATGAGAGTCGAGCTCTTATCATAAATACAGAGAAAAAAAACACTTTTACGATTGTTTCTGCTTGAATCGTTTTGTGTTAAAACTCAAGTTGTATTGTTGTAGTATTGAGTTTAGGGTTATTGTTAAACTAAACAATAATCCGACTACAACAATACGAGTTATGACTATTGGTATCAGTATTTGGTTCAATTTAACATAAAAAGATTATTTTGTTTTGTATATCGGATTATTGTTCAATTCAATAAGTTTAGTATCAATATCTATATTAGTCTAATTTAATGAAGAGAGTAATGGTATTAAACACATAAAACTGACACAATTTATAATAAGGGTGTAATTCAATTACAATGTTGAGGCGATTCACGTGAAACCACCAAAATATAATTGATTAAAACTATTCTGACGTCATGTATCAATAACACAAAAACGTGACACGTGACACATGTAAATATTTATCTACAAGACTTTAGAACATTGTCGCTGAAACTGTACACATGAGTAGCTCTCCTGAGTTAGGTGCAAGGCCCAAAGTCAAGCGGCCCATTAAGATGTCTCAATGCAACAGTCGTCAAAAAGAGTTGAACAGAAAATGCCATGGCCATTGTTGGCGCTTTGAAGAAAACAATGGCGTCTCCCCCTTGGCGCAATCTCTTCAGTCGTCGCATGTCCTCGTTTTTCTTCGACCCCCCTCCTCCTCTTCGTTCTCGCAGAGTCGTCGTCACTGGTACTCTCTCTCTCTCTCATTCTCTCTCTCTCTCTCTCTCTCTCTCTCTCTCTTTCTCTGTAATCTTAGCTTGCTGAGCTCTGGTTTGCAGGGTTGGGCATGGTGACGCCATTGGGCTGCGGAGTGGAGACGACGTGGAAGAGACTCATAGAAGGCGAGTGCGGCATAAGGGCACTGACCCATCAAGATATCAAGATGAACGGCTTTGATTCAGACACCCAATCGTACACCTTCGACCAGCTCACCTCCAAAGTTGCTGCAATCGTACCCTGTGGAACCGAACCAGGTGAATTCAACGAGGAACTGTGGCTCAATTCCAAGGTAATTTGCTTAATTTTAGTATCAAATTTTGAACGTTTCGCCATTTAGTGCTACGATTTTCTGATATTTCTTCGCACTCCAAGTGGAGGTATTAGTTGGATAGTGAGTTCGATACCAATTTAATGTCCGACTCATTGTATAAAAAAATATAGAAAGTTTCAGGCTTTTACTGAAATGTTTGAAATGTATGTGTATATTTTGTCAGGATCATCGTTCAATGGCGAGATTTATTGGGTATGCAATGTGTGCTGCTGAAGAAGCACTTAAAGATGCTAATTGGATGCCTACTGAGCCCGAAGAGAGGGAAAGAACGGTAATTTCAAATTTTTAAGTTTGTTTAAATTTAAAAAAGAATGAGGTATATTTGAACTTGGAGAATGACAGGGTGTCTCAGTTGGTGGGGGAACTGGAAGTATCAGTGACATATTGGATGCTGCACAAATGATTTGTGAGAAGGTTGGTTTGATTGTTTTGCATTTTGGGTTGTCATAATATTTATGCAATGATCTGGGAATGGTAGAAAGAACAACCTTGATTTGTACTGTTTCTGATTGTGTAACCAGCGTATTCGACGTCTTAGTCCTTTCTTCATTCCTCGGATACTAATCAACATGGCATCTGGTCATATCAGCATGAAATATGGATTTCAGGTGCGTGAACAACTTTCTGAGATACATTCTGTTCTGATGTATTAATCAAAGACCAATGTGGACCGAGATGTAGGTCATTAGCTGTCATGTTGGTCTTTTTTCAAGTTTGAAGTTGGCACCTAACCGTTGAAGTAACCAACAGGGTATAGTTGAAAAGAGTGCCAAGAACACAAATGACTGCAACTCATTTCCCTCACTAAGCCATGAATTATATTCTTCTCTTTTCAATTTTCAAACCGACAAGTCTCTTCTTAGTTTGAAGGTCATGCAGACATATTTTCTTGTAGTAAAGCATGCATCTGGTGTTGTTTTTAAGCTTAGGGACCAAATCATGCTGCAGTAACAGCTTGTGCTACTGGAGCACATTCTCTGGGTGATGCCACAAGGATGATTCAGTTTGGAGATTCAGATGTTATGGTGGCTGGAGGCACAGAGTCTAGCATTGATGCTTTATCAATAGCAGGATTTTGCAAGTATGTTGTTCCACTGCTATATAATATTATAAGCCTTTATGTGACTTAGCCATGTACTGCACATGTACACAATCTTCTGATACCGAATTTCTAACCTGCATTTGTTGTAACGTATTTGGCTCTGCTTACAAAAGTAGCTTCACTTTTAAAAACGTTGTACTTTGTTTATACTTTTATCTTGTTTAAAGGAGTTTACTTCTTGTTTTCCAGGTCAAGGGCCTTGACCACGAAATACAATTCCTCCCCACAAGAAGCATCACGACCTTTTGACTGTGGTCGGGATGGGTTTGTGTAAGTACATATTCTTAAAGGTTTGTTTGCATGATTTGTGTGTTTCTGTTTTGTTTCTTCATGCTTACTGTTGTCTAACCTGTACTTATGATCCCAGAATCGGTGAAGGTTCTGGTGTTGTGGTTTTGGAGGTAGTTTGGACGTCTATTTCTAAAAAATTAGTTCTTTAAATTCTTCTCTTGTTTCTTTCAGTTTTTAGTTGGTGTATTTACTATTGGGTTTATATTTTCCAATGAAGGAGCTTGAGCATGCAAAGAATCGAGGAGCAAAAATATATGCAGAAATTCGTGGTTATGGCATGTCAGGTTGTTTGTCATAAACTAAATATATTGTATATGTTTTGTAATGCTTCGGTAATTTACTAGTTTTTTAAGATAGTGAGCCTGTACAGGTGATGCGTATCATATTACTCAACCACATACTGATGGAAGAGGTGCCATTCTGGCCATGACACATGCCCTTAGACAGGTAAAACCTTGATGGGTGTATATGCCATTCTCAAAATCTTTTTTTTTTTTTTCATCTGAGTCGCACAATTTATATCCGAGGATGTCATTCCAAAAGTAGAAAATCTATATCTAATGATGATAGTAAAAATTACTTGACTATTAAACTTCAAAAGGTTGATAGGTACCGTACGATTGCTCTAACTTGGCCCCTAGAAAGTTCATTGTTTGTGGTATGATCTATTAGGTGTCCTGTGCAAATTCTTCATCATGTAGTTAAGTTTCTGTGGTTTATAGTAATGCACCTGCTCTTGACTCGCAGTCAGGCCTTCATCCTAAACAAGTGGATTATGTAAATGCACATGCTACGTCGACACCTTTGGGTAAGTGTTTATTTTAGAAGTTGCTACAACTTAGTGTTTTCAGCTATTCGCTTTAGAGTTTCAGGATGTATTAAAACTAGTATGGATGTGGCTCATCTTGTTTTAATTTACTAATCAGGTGATGCAATAGAAGCCAATGCTATCAAAACCATTTTCTCTGACCATGTGACATCAGGTGCTTTAGCATTGTCCTCCACCAAGGTATAGTATTTTCAAGTACCTTAGCTTCCAAAAAAAAATAACGCAACTCATGAGGTTCAATATTAGGAACCTGTTGCTTGTATCTAGGTGGTGTTGTATAGTTGTTTTATTCGTATACATTTAAATTTCAGGGAGCTGTTGGTCATCTCCTTGGTGCGGCTGGAGCTGTTGAAGCAATATTTTCTATTTTGGCCATACACCATGTAAGTTGCTCCTTTGCTGATTGGGATGGAAACAAATATCTGCAGAAAACGTAGCTGACTGATAATATATAGTTTCTTTGAAGATTCATGACAAAGTCATGCACCTAACCTTTCCCGGTAGGGCTAGCATGCTGAATCAATAGGGCGATTTAAAATAAACGAGACAAAATTATATTACCTGTGTTCTCACCTGGATAATATAGTAAAGTCGACAGTTTGTGGACTTGAGTTATTGCATATGATGTGAGCATATTAGTGGATTTGTGTTGTTACACGTCTTTTGATTTGTTGCTTTCCTGTTTTATTGCAGGGAATTGCACCACCAACGCTTAATCTGTCACAACCAGATCCAGTATTTAAGGATGCTTTCATGCCTCTGACAACTTCAAAGACCATGCCAATAAGAGCAGCTTTGTCAAACTCTTTTGGCTTCGGAGGAACAAATGCATCCCTGTTGTTTACATCTGCTCCTTGACAAAATGGTTGGCGAAATCTTCTCGTCCAGATTGTGTTTGATGTAGATGGTTCTCCGAATGGAAAAAATCTGCAACACTCAAAATCCCATCTTGTACAACTGAAGCCGATGGAATTCCCGAGTGTCATTGCTGTATTTCTGAATTTTCCCCCTTGATTTCGAAAATTGGACTGGTTTAGTGTAGTGGTAGTACACTGTAATCACGGTTAGCTTGATTAGAGATTAGGTAGAGTATCTTGACAACATATCTTCACTAACAGAACTGACAGTGAGGAGGAACTGTGATGAACGGAAATAAGTGAAATATTTTGCTCGGACAAACAGAATGTCGGGGGTTTGACTGTAAACGGCCCCCAGACGGAGGAGACGTAGCCCCGTGCCCCTGCCACGGACTACCGTTGTTTTCTCTTGCTGCTTGGCTACGCCGGCTAGTGTGTTTTCTCTCATGTATTATTCTCTCCCCTCAGAGTTTTCTTTCATGTCCTTAATACTTGTTGGGTAACTGAATAAGCTATAACGGGCACATAGAAATCATGAGAGTGCTTTTTTTTCTCACTGACAATCCTTCTTCCAATCGCTAACGTCTAATTTTCTCGTGTGTACAAATGCACACACACAACCATGACGTGGTTCTACTATTCCACTTCTTTTATATAAAACATGTATTCATTTTTTTAGTACTATAATTTATGTCGATGAAATATCAACTTTGTCATCCACCCGCTCTTTCTATTTCCTTGTCATAGCTTTTGCAAATACGTTTTCTTGGCCTATATATATCCTTGTATTGCTAACGTTGTCGTTAACTCACAAGAGTGTAGAGATCAGCATATAATCCAATGTTGTATCATGTTGGTTCTGATTTCACTTATAATGTACGATGTCTTTTGTGATAAAACTTCACACGTGCTTGGCTAACAGGTGGATTAGTTGGGGACAAAAGTTTTCGCACTCGAAATGATCGAAAGTATTATCCTATTCGAGATTAGGACAAGCCATTTAAGTGGACTTTCAAGTGTTTTGGAGCAACATTAACAAGAATCTCGGCCGGCAATCAAACCAGCATTTTCCTCTGTTGTGAAGCTGTGACTTGCCCTTTGCTTCTTCTCTGTGATCTTGTTGTACTGAAGAAAGCATGGCAGACAGATTCAGTAATCTTCCGAAAGAAATCGCTCATCATATTCTATCCTTCATCTCATTCAAAGACCTCACTCGGGCTGGCTCCGTGTCCAAAAGAAGCCAAGGGTTTTGTCTGTCAACTCCGTTTTTTAACCTGAACGATTTTTCTGATGTGCGTTTGCGCTGCAGCACGAGTAAAGGAGTGCTGGATTCTATCGACAGATTCTTGAGCTTCCATTTTTCTTGGAGAAATCACGATACACATGAGAATGCTGGCCGTATTGAACGCTGTTTTTGTGACGAAGAAAAGTTTCGACTGAGTAAATGGATCGAGATTGCAGTGAGGTGCAATGTTGAAGTGGTTGATCTTTGGATTGCTTCAAGTTTTTGGTATCCAAAGCTTCCTACTTCTCGCTTTCTTTGCCCATCTTTGAGGTCTCTGGTTGTGATCAACATGGAGTGTTACATCAGCGATGCGGCTGCTTCATTGGATTTTTCGTCTAATCTCGAATACATTAACTCGAGTAGTGTTGTGAAAGTAGGAGATGTGTTCTGGAAATGGATTTCACATTGCTGCCGATGCCTCAAGGACTCGCATCTTTATCATGTTTACGGCTTAAAGGAAGTTAACTTAGAAAGCTCGTCTTTGGAATCGTTTAGTTTTGTGTTTCTTGATCCTTTCAGGTGACAAAATTGAAAACGTATGTATCAACTTGGTTTGTAGCTGTTATCCCAGCAAGAAATCCTTCGGGTTTTCGACTCCAAATCTTAAACATCTGCAGTGGCTTGGGAATTTCGGCACTCACGTAGAACTTGGAAAACTCGCGGGCTTGGAGAGGGCTGAGATTTCTTCTACTTGTGGAGTGGTTGACTTCGATGTCTTGTTTTGCATTCTTCATTGCGTACACCGGGTTAGAGTTCTTATTCTGAACGACGAAATTGTCAGGGTAGTAGACGTTGAACTTCACAAATTTAGTAAATTGAATGAGAATTCGGTTTTCTGCAGTGTTTTATTTGCTGACATTTCAGGCTTTCTCGATGGACTCCTACGTGCCGCTACAATTAGACGGTGTTTGTGATTTGTCGATGCAAACTCTTAACTTGAATGATGGCTTCATCCCTGCACTCGTCGCTCTTTTACGCGGAATGCCTAGTTTGAGATCACTGTCTATAAATGCTAGGCAAGTACAGGATTGCAGCAGTACTAGTACTGAATCTAATGTAATCTCGATCACAACCTAGCAATGATATAACTCAAACAGAAGCCTAGAATTGATCTACCGAAAATCCGATTACATTTTTTCTCTATCGCTATACATATTAAATATGGTAATGGACAAAATGATCTAAAAGTTTTAAGAATCTAAGCGTGGATAGATTTGAAACCTTCTGTAAGAGGGATCACTTTTGCTGACAGCTTGGACTGCAACTTTGATACAGCTTGACGAATGTCCTGCAATTGAAGGAGAACAATTCATTGAGTTATTTCTGAAACAATCAAATGATCATCCGATATACATGCAGAATATCCATATGCAACAACATGAAGCTAGGACACTTTCACTCAATGTTACCAATATAAACAAAAACAAGAAGACATAGTTCAGATAAGCAGTTACCTCTAGATGGTAGCGGGAGGAGAAATGGGTTAACAGAACTGACTTATTTCTTATCCATTGGGCATTCTCAATGATCTGCGTTAACAGAGTAAATTTTACAATTACAATTTCGGTGAAAAGATGCAGTCTAGTCATTAGTCAAAACATATACAAAACCTGCAGGGACAGAGCAAACTATCTCAAAAATCATAAATAAAAAAACCCATAGAAAAAAGCTAATTGATCACATGCCTCGTCTATATGAGTATGACCATGTTGTCGTGCATGCTCAATGCTGCACCCTTCATCCAGAAAAGTTGCCTGTCAAAGATCTCGTCAGTTAAAACATATTTTTCACCAAATTATGGAACTGTGTTTGTGTATATTCACTTCCAGAAAATAAGTTCATATGAAATCACTCTACCATAATGTAGAGCCATTTCCGAAAAGATTCATATTCGATATATCCTTCTTCACAACAGACCTAAAATTACCAATGCATACAACCACAACCTAGAAAATTTCCACAATGCATCTAAAGATTGCCACTAAACGATGATTAATGGGATTAAATTCCCGGTCTACTACTGAGGGCCAATAATAAAATGCCCAGCAATTTATGCATGGAATCAACTATAATTATGTTGGTCAGTGAACTCTCCTAAACATGTATGATGCGACTCCGGAAATAGCCGTCAAGGAACTAAATATGCAGTGTTTGAATCATATCAAAAGCAGATGATTATATTTCTACATTTTATATCCAACAGAAAGCACGCCTAAAGGATAAGATTTCTTCACACCTCAGTTATAAGAATCTTTGCCCTCAAGGCATCAGCATTGCGTGGATCCAGCATATAATCTGACGTTGTATCCCCTGTGAAGGCCACTTCTGGTGACAATATAACGTCTGTAATCTAGAAAGAAAAAATCAAAATCAATACTAATTAATCAAGATAAACACAAAACTGTTATGCAGCTATTACAAACCTCAACACCAGACTTCTTCAATTTCTCAATCTGCTTCCCTTTTAGATGAATGTACTGCTTCTTCAGCTTTTTTCTAACCGAGTAAATCACATAACCCTGAAAATTAAAAATAAAAAGAAGTTACATGATATTCTGAACTCTGGGTTTTAGGTTGCATACACTTGCTATGTTTGATTATCTATATTAGCAAGCAACGACATCAAGAACGAAAGGCCTCACTCGTAAAGACTTTATAACCCCAAATAATACAAGTCTGGGACGTAGTGAATATGCTCCCAAGACCCACCACATGAATCCAATACTATGGAAATAATGATTCCTGATCGTATAGTCAGAAGAAAGAAGCCATGGCCCATTTGTTGCATATGAATCTATTAAAAAAATAAACTAGTCCTACCATTCTGAGCATTTACATTTGTAGTTCCAGAAACATTTTGGTAAACTATGTAGATGAACTATAATTTGATGAAGCACGCACCTGGCTAGGTATAGCATGTTGAGTCCTAAATGGCCGGACAACAAGGTTATTCCGCAATTCATATGTTTCACCTGAATTCAAATGTGTAATGTTATCACCTCAGGAATGAAGAGATATAAACAATCCCACTAAACTATTGCTACATACCAACATCCAATGCAACCAAATCAAGATTCAATTCCACATGACCCATCGTTCTGTGAATGTCTATTAGCTTCTCCACATCCTCTTTAATACAAGGAGGCACAAATACCGTTGGAGGTTTCAAGTTGTACAAACCACGGCTGGCTACATACATCGGCAGCCCACCCTGAAACGTTAAATACAGTTCAAGCACATGCTAACATTTCAACCTCCAAATGAAGCAAAATGACTCTGTCTTAGAAGATTAAAAGTAATCAAATGTGGATGCAGCTAGTCATCGGAACACGGATGCATGGTTGATTTTGGAAGCCACCAAATTTGCTTTTACACCAACCTAAACTATGAGTCTGTTTGGAAGTGCTTTGCAAATGGCTAAATTCACTTTCACATAACCAAAAATGCTTATGAACATTTGATGGAAAAATCTTAAAAGTGCTTCTAGGTTTCCAAGTGCTTTATGGAAAAACACTTGTATGATAAAGGCGTTTTTAGTAGAAGTTCTTCTTAAAGAAAAATTTCCAAACTAGCCCATAACTTACAGAACTTCCAATAAAGTCACAAATTTTCAATAATTATAAACTAACACAATCACTGACTTATAAGAAATTGTGGATACATAGATGGTTGACTTGAAAGCCACCAAATCTGGAAGTGCTTTTAATACGGCTAATAGCACTTTCAGATGACGCATAGCGCTTAAGTGCTTCTGTGTTTCGAAGTGTCAAAACTTCAAAACACTTTAATTTTCCATTAAAAATTTGAACGTGCTTCTATAAAAACGTTTCTAGTAAAAGTGCTTTTCAGAGAAACATTTATAAACCAGCCCATAACTTACACAACTCATAACAACAAAGTCCTAAGCTTTCACTTAACTAGAAATTAACACAACCATTAACTTGTATAAATGAACTGAAGCAAACAACTTAATGGATACCCAAAAGAGCAAAGCATGAGGAGCTCACAATATGATCAAGATGGGCATGAGTGATGAACAAATTGTTCTGATGAATGGCTCTGGAGGGGCACCTCCCGATGTCGAAAGCGCACTTGAACTCCGGGATGATAATGCAGGTCTCATGGCCGCCAATCGAGAGACCCTCAATGTTCAAGCCCTCCAAGTCCATACCTTTCCGGAGAACCTGGGACCGGGCCAGCCGGTACTCTTCGTCCTCGATTGCCCGACCGAATGCGGGAAGTAAAGGCGACCCTTTGAGGGAATTTACGGAATTGGCATGGGTTTGCAGTGAAGCTCTCTGGGGCTTTGGTATTTGGGAGATGGGTTGGTGGAAGGGGAAAATTAGAGGGGCTTTGGAGGGTGAAATGGTCAGAGAAATTTGCATCTTTCTTGTGGGTTTGTGGTGAGAGTGAAGCTCATAAGATAGCAAAACCGAGGAGAGAGAGAGAGAGAGAGAGAGAGAGAGAGAGAGAGAGAGGGTTTTAGCGAGGTTTTTCTGAGAGTGGAGAGAGAGTGGATTTTGTTGCTCTGTCTGGGTAAACTGGAGATATTTTGGGGGAGCTTTATCTAATTTTACGAGGGAGAAGACACCAGACGGTGCGTTTTGGCTGTTGAATGGCGGGGTTCACAATTTTGGAAGGACCCCAAAACGGTGCGTTTCGCTGCGAGTATGAAGGATAAGTAGAATTTGTTTGGAGAAGTTTGCATTTTTTTTTTTTTAATTTTTTAATTTTTTTAATTTTTTGGGGGAAATTGCTTCTTTTCTTGTTAGGAATCGAACGCTTCACTTACATATTCAATGTAACACCCTGACATCATTTTTCGAGGTATACTCTTCTGTCACTAATTCACCACGTGACAAGCGTCTATTAAATGAGCGCATCTCACTTTTTAAATACATGACAAATATCTATTAAACGAGCAATAGGACTATGTTTTGGTTACAAAAGAGAATCTTTCAATCTCGAGGGCTTGGGGTGAAATTTTGTTTTTTGGTGGAACATGACCAATTGCTTGGAGTTCAAGGCTCCTATCCCTTTATTGTAGCAGTAGGCTTATAATCAGAGCTCCAACTCTTCAAATCCCGTTGGATTTCAATTATGTCTGCCAAGAGAAAAGCACGAGGCAACATCTCAAAGAACTCTAAACAGATAAAAGTTGGAAGATCCGAAAACGGGACGAAATACAGGAAGACAAAGATGATCAAAGCACCAAGGATGTGGACACACTACGGCGGCCTCAATCACCAGACCTTGTTATCCATCGAATCCTCCAACTCTCTTCGCACTGAATCCGCAGTCCGAATGAGCTTTCTTTCCAAGCAGTGGGAAGATGTGTAGTCCTCAGTCCCTGTATTAGATTTCGACGAGGGAAACATTCATCATACACTCGACAAAAAGCCAAGAAACTGTGGATTTAGAAAACTCCGATTTCTTCACCTTAGCTTTGTGCATTTCCATCGAGCATTTGTCATTAACGTCATGTGTTACGCGGAACAGCCTCAAATACTTGGAAATTATACATTGCACTGGTGCGAGGGAGATCGTAGTCAATGCTATGTATCTCGAATCTTTTAAATTCGTTTCAGGTTCGGATCAAAGCTGCAGAATGAGATTAGAAGACATCTTAGGAGCTAAGCACCAGAGAAACTTTGTATTATGTGGATGCCAAGATCATGTGGAGGCTGTAGTCAGTACTTGGGACGAAATGTGCTTCACTTTTAGTGGTTCTATGAAGTCAATCTCTTCGATCAAATTGGCTACTGCAGGCTCATTGGAACAATTTTCTGCGCTGAGAGATTATCTCGAAAGGTTTGATTGCCCCGAAGCCATATCCCTATATGTTGGAGATGCCAAGGTATAAATGAACCGTATCTATATATGCATGCTTCATTGTGTATTTCTTCATGTATTCCAAGTTCTGCGGTTGATTCCTTACTAAAAGTTTCCGCAATCTCAAGCATCTGGTGGTCACCGGCTCACCGCCAAGATATCTCCGACAACAGAAGAGGAGGATTCCGAGTTGAGGGACTCCTTGCTTTGGATGGCACCTATGCAAATATACCACAAATAGAGAAGGGAGTTTTAACGAAACACTCCCAGTACTCTTCTCTTTTAATGAAGTTTTAGACTTTCCGTTATTCTCTAGCAGCATGCGTAAAGCCATATAGCAAGTAGTTTTCTCTAACTAAAACATGTACACCGATGTTTTTACAAACGTTGAACAAGTTATATGTTACAATTTCACATTCAACGAGCGGAAGGGTTCTCCTTCCCTCTGAACTTTACATATGAACATTGAACTGTGACATACAAAGAGGGAATGCTGAGGCCTTGATCCTCATAAGCAAAGACCAAGTCAAGGATGATGTTTGCGTTTAGACAAAGCTGTGCAGAAGCCAATTAAGATTGTGTGAATGTGATGCCTCATATATTACATCGCTGCAGACCATGACTCTTGAACTCGAGCAGACTAGTTCAGCGTTTTGAAGGGTGAAGCCGTGAACGATTGGTAAAGGGAATCCCTTTCCGAGATGCGAGTTCACATATGGCAAGAAAACAGTCTGAATAATTGTCCACATTACTGGCTGCAATGTAAGACATATACAACGGTTAATAACTTAATGCAGGAACTAACTTTAGTTTGAGTAATCTTTTGTGAAACCTGAATACCTGTACTAGATACAACCGAAGATTTCCAATATTGCTCCACTTCAACGACATTGAAAAGTCGTTCAATTTCACGCTGCCAGCCAGGTTATTGCCTGAGATTTTTACTGAACCGGATCCACGAATGACCTAAAAGAACACCAAACTTTACTATTGTATGTTGTACACAATTATCATGCAAAATTACGTATTCAAAGGAAAGATTATCATGTGATATAATTACCAATGAGATGCATGCAACCGGTATTACTCTGTCTTCTTCCAATACATCGATTATCAGGTCCGAGTAAATGGTAGCATCAATATTATGCTCTGAAATCCTCACGACTGGAGGAGAATATAATGATATGTTCAAGTCCATATCATGGTTGGGGTATTTCTTGTATAGTTGGGGAATAATAAATCTCCATCCGGCAGTGTTCAAAAAAGACTGATCTGGTATTTTATCTACAATCCATTGCATAAATTCTGCCTGGCCAAAGATAGACACTGAATGATGAAGACATTTTTACGCTTATCGGCATATAAACACAAGAGAACTCTAAGAAAATAAACAAATATTTCCAATACTTACATTAAAATAGGCACCTGCTACAGAGTTGAACACTGCCTCATCCAGTGAAATTCCGAGCATTTTAGATGGATCTGAGCAGGAAACTAATGGTTGTGAATCCTTATTGTGGTACTCAGAAAGTGAATGCTTATTGTGGTACTCAGAGACTGAAGCATTTCTTCTTCCAAATAAACCATTAATCTCAAACCCTATGGAAGAATTGCTCAATACAGGATCATTCACAAAAGTCATGTTCAAAGCAGTATTATCATCCAACGGCACCTCCTTTGGAAGAGCTTGCATAAAAGAATCGAGCTTTAAAACGCCATCTTTGAGTTCCTTGGTCATAGAAGTTTCCACTGCAGATCCTATTTGCTCTTCAAATGCATCAATCATCCTGAAGGATGACAAGGAGATGGATTATTAACGGAAGTAAATTAAAGTCTGATCTTTCTCTTGAACTAAAAGGGGCATTAGTCAGGCAGCACACAATGATAAGGAAACCAAAATACCGGTAAATCTTGAAACATTTAGTTGAACCCATTAAGCATAAAAATTAACCAGTAAGTGATGAAGCAAACATCCAAGGAAAGTGGTTTACTAAAAACTTGTCCATAGTAAAGAGCAATTAAGCACACACCAAACTTTGGTACTCTAGCTTTATAGAAGCAAAAGGTTTTCCATTCAAGAAATACCAAAACAACAGAAAAAGACCAGTTCCAGAGAAGTATATGTTTTAGGAAGAGATACTCGCAAGAAACGGCTGCTTAATTACAGTATTGATTTCGGAGTCTGTAAATTTTGTGGTAGCCATTGAAAAGATCGTTTCTGGTGGATGGAATGGAAAGAAAAGCATGGCTCATAAAAATCCTGGCAATTTCTTTCTAGATGTTTGTGGAACACCAGCATAATAATAGTTTTGACTGCTGGAGCCAGGGGAACAACAATTACAAGAGTACACAGTTCTCCACAACCAAACAGATAATTGCATACCCTTGATAAAGCCAAGAGGCTCCTCCATCCAATTTTATGGATATCTCTTTAACATAACAACCACAATCCTTAAGGGTAAGCTTCAAAGTTCCCTCCTCGATCCCCAAGCCTAATGAGAGCCCAACCTCCAAGCCTTCAACCTTCAAGGGAAGAAATGGGTTCAGTGATATGAAAATCTCATGTGGTTTTCAGTTCCCAAAAAGGAACTCATATGCATTAAAAAGTGCGGAAAAGGAAGCAAGTTTTCATGCCATAACTACATCTTTAATGTTCAATTACTATTCAAATAAGGAGGAAACATACACCAAAATGAAATTAAGCCATTCATACAAACTTTTGAAGGTTTACAACGATCATATTTCCAAAAATGATATCCAAGATGAAAACTAAAAACAATAAAGTATACAATTCCTTATCAGTAAACATTATTCATATGCAATTCAGTTCCTACGTTTCAAAATAAACAGCTGCATGATTCGATCAATAAATATGTGTAAGCGCAGGCACACACACGCATACAGTCTTTCTTTCTCAAAGTCCAATAAATCTTAAGAAACAAATAAACGAGACAAACAAGCTAAACCAGCAATCACACTGTTCACTCTCTCAACTTTTTCTGGCCTGAACAGGCCATTTAATACTCAAAAACTATAAAAAAAAGCATCGCCTTTATTCGAAACTGGACATGCACAAGCTATACAATGGTAATAGCATCAATTTCTTCCCCAACTGCATCATCATACCAGACAATTATGTTCTTCTCTAATCTCTACCACTAACTCCATTCATACACAAAGAACAATAAAGAAAACTTAATTTACAATTAATCATACTTATTAGCAAAAACCCAATTGCATATATAAAAAACTATACAAATTTCACCTATCAATTTGCAGAAAAACCCAAAAATTAACCCCCAAAAAATTAATAAAGCAAAATTAAGCCATACCTGAATCGAGGCACGACCTTCATCCGAAACAACAACGGGAGCAATCCAAGTACTGTAGGAATAGTGCCAATTCATGCTTAGATTGCAGGTGACCCCCGAAGCAATAATGGCGATTCCGTCGTCTCCCAGCACGAAATGCGACGGACCCACATCGATTCCGTAGATTGTGATGTTGGAGAGCACCATATTAACGTTTCCGAGAAACGGGATTCTCTTGGATTTCGAAATCTTGGGGAGCTGGAGTGGAATTATGGAGGAAACGGCCTGAGTTACGAGCAAGTCCTTGAGAAAATCGAGACCCTTTTGGGAGATGACGACAGACGTGAAGGCTTGGTCAGCGGCTTGAACTTGCAGGTGGGGCGGCGGTGCGAGGAAGAAGAAAGCTATGAGGAGGAAGAGAATAGTCGGTGACGCCATTGAAGTCTCTGGAGAAGAGGAGATAAATTTTTATCTTCTTGTTCTGGCTATGGCGCAAGGAGAAACGTGGAAAAGGGCGCAAACTTTAACTAACTTAAACAAAACTCTTGGTAGGAAATGTCCTAAACACCCCCCATATCTGGTTTTTTTTTGTGGGTCCGTGGTTTTGAAATTTTAAAAATAAAAGAGGGTAAACTTTCTGTTGTTTAATTTAAATTATGTGATTTACTAATTGTTAAATATTGTACTAATTTTATCAAAAAAAATTATTTTGCTTTTAATTTTAAATTGAAGGAAAGAAGAGAGAAAATTGATTACGGTGGTTTGAATATATGCAACGAAGGTCTACTGACGCTCCGGTTAGAAGATGCGACTACGAAACAGAGGTTAAGGATTGAAGGAGTAGAGGAAGATTAGGAAAACTTAGGAAGAGATTCTAAAAAGAACTTAGAGTATTTGGATTTAACGAAAGACATGACACAGAACCGAGTGCAATTACGTTCTAGAATTCATATAACCGATCTCACTTAGTAGGAAAAAGCTTTGTTATTTTATTGTATTGTGGGATCTAATTTAAATTGTATATATTTAAAATTAAAAAGAAATTATCAAAAAAGTTTAAGAAAAAAGATAAATGTTGTTGAATCGTATCAAATTGGGAAACCACGTTGCTTCCCTAAATTGACTAATGAAGTAGAGGGACTAAAGTGGAATTTCGCCCTACACTTCCGCGAATAACACATTACGCTTTGGCGTTGAATTGCAGAAGACGACGTTGAAGACTGGGATTTTACCCTTTTGTTGTTCACTTTGTTTTCTTTCCAGTTTGATGTAAATTTCAGAAATTTGATTGATCAAAAACAAAACTCTAGAAATTTGAAGGATATAAACCCTAATTGGAACTGAAATTGTACCGGTAGCAAGTGAGTCTAGGTACAGTTAGCAGTTCAGTTGGTGAACTGAGTGATAGTTTAGTGCAGATTGCCTATGGCTGCTGGACACAGATTCAGAGTTTAACCTATTTTTCATTCTTCTGGTGTTGTAGATATTTATTGTTTTTACTAGAAAGTTAGAAACTTTTCTAATATACGGGGGTGGGATTCGAATTTGGTGCAATGGTGCGGGCACGCTTCTCTGACCAACTGGCCTAACCCACGTATGCTTTTATGGGGGTGTAGATTTAGATTACCAAGTGGATTCTTGTTCCTTTCTTAAGGAGTTATCCTACTGCTCAGAAAGTTTTAAGTCCCTTCTATTTTAATGACAATTTTAAGCTGGAAAGAGTGGAAAAAAGAATGTGATTAGTGTCTGAAACGGAAACAACGCAGAAATCAACAAAGAAAAGGAATAAGCATTGAAGTACATCTTTGTAATTGGTTATGGCCAAAGTACTGTACGGTTTATGAAACACCGTTTGTATGTAGTTTTATGTTCCTTTTCATCTACTACTATATTCCACTAACCAGTGGATCTTTTGCGATTTAGGCTTGACCAGTTCGATAGTTTTGAGGAGCAGGCGATTGTCTGATCTTATTGCACAGCTGCAGGATATACTGAAGGGTGTAAATGAAGCTGATGTGTTGCCGGAGAAGTTTGATAGTGCAGTTATCAGAGCTCAGGTATTTCGTCTTGAGTTCAGTTAGGTTTAATACTTAATGATTCAAAGTTTGGTAGAGATACCATTCATCATCTCAGATACTGATGTTTTGTCACGGTCAATAGGTGACAAATGCTACAAGTTTCATTAGCTTCAGTTTGAATAGTGTTAATATTTGAGGGCTCAATCAGTATTGGCATCTACTTTAACCAAAAAGTATATTGTGTAAAAATTTGTTTATCATTCTTTTGAACTCTAGAAGTTGACGGTGAAGGTGCTAGGTTATTTTACTGGAATTTTTATAGTTTTGTATTTTGCTAGATGCATAAATCTTTGCAGGATTTGTATAAGTTAATACTTACATGTGTTTTTACCTTCAGATTCAACAATTGGCTCGAGAAATCAGGGAGTTAACCTCATCTGGCCCTGTAACCATCTACAATGAGAATTCTTCCTCTAGTGGTATAAACATTTGTTCAGGTTTTATAACAGTTTTGTGATTTCATAGATTAGAGTTTGTACGAACTGTTCAGAAACCACCAATTGGTTCACATTTAGTGTCTGCCCAGGAATCATCGGGACTTTATTTCGATAGATATGCTCACGCATTTCATGTCAGCGCAGGGAGTTATGCTTCATATTTAGTTCCAGCTGCTGCTGTTGGTGCAATGGTATATTGTTACATGTGGTGGAAGGTACCTCTCTGAAAATTTGTAGTCGGATTCACACACACATCCTATTTAGTTCTGCACTTGGAAGGTATTGGTAATTCAGCGTAAGGGGATAATGTTGATGACAAGTACTGACTAGTCGACGCTCATATTCGTATACAGGTTAATGAGGTGAAATCAAACCTTTCTCAAATGGTCTCTGGGTTGGTGAGTTGATATTCGCTCTCTTATATATGATTCTGTTTTACTCTGCCATGATGTAAATTTATCAGATTACTGATGTTGTATTTGTTAATTGGCACAACAGGAAGGGAAGGTCGATCTTATTGAGAGCAAACAGGTTATATTTCTGGTTATGCATTCACTTTGGAAACCTTCGCTGTTTTCTAATTCCTATTCATCTTTGTAGTCATTGATTTTACCCTTTTGTTTTAAATACAGGATGCGACCAACTCAGGTCTATGGTATCTATGCCAAGTAGCAGATGGCGTCAAAGGTCAGCTGGATACTAAACCATTAAAGGTCCGAGTACTTTCTTTCTGTTCTTTTGAAAACCGACTACTAAATGAGCTCAGGGATATTTTTATCTGGTTAGTCGATGACGTTTGCGTACTGCACTTCTACATTATCTAGGCTTTGTTGTCCTTCTCCTCATTCAGTTACTGAGTTATTTTAGTTGTGTATCTGCAGCACGTCTCAGCTAAGCTAGGAAAGCATTCAACAACGGCATTAGAGGATAAATCACCCAAGGTATACTGACCCTCGTTTGCTTCTGTTTTCCGCAATGCTTTTCTTATTTGCTTGTAACATGCTTAAACTTCGAAAAAGACTTTAGGGCCTACAATTTCTTTGCCGACAATGAAGAGCGGAGCTCGACTGAGAAATCAATGACAAAAAAGAATGATCCCAACATCTTCCCCGGAGAAAAAGTTCCAGAAATAACAAATCGGGTTGCACTCGACTCTACAAGGCTCTCCAACGCTTTTTACATCTGTTTGCTTTGTAGACTTTAACTAAAAGGATCCAATCAACCAAGTTGTTAAACTACATGAACATCAAATATATATACATATAGCATGTATGCATCCTGATAAGTTTCTGTATTAAATGCAGAAATCTGCATGAACCCTATTAGCTTGCATAAAAGATTAACATTTGTAGGATCCTCCGCTTGAGCGGCAGAACATAGTTATTCCACAGCTTGAGCGGCAGAACTCAGGTATTCCACTGCTTGAGCGCCAGAAGCACTAACCTGATTTTGCAGCCATACTTTCTGTTATGATGGCGTCTTCTCTTCTCTTGTACACAGTGCTTGTACGTTCAGGATTCACAATGGGGCTTATCCTTTCTTAATGAACACAAAGGTTATATACCAAGAAGAGGGACCAATCCACACCATTAATTTTGGTAACTGCCTGGTCCCATTACCATGGCAGTGACCATTAGTTTTGGAATTGCAAACCAACTACCTTATGGCTTAATTCAAACATATGTGGTCATATCATTTTTCCCTCCATTATGTATTATGTTTGTCCGGATACAAACCCTTACAAGTTCTAATGAGTTATAGCTCATTTACAAGTTAGCTTGCTGTCAGAGTTTTGATGAACTCACTGGAATTCAAATGGGATGAAATCACATGAATTCCAACATGCTTGTGCTAGCGAGGACCGCCCAACTAGGGTGCTGCAGAGGGCTTTTAAGATGCCCGAAGTGCTTAGCTCTGATCGGACTTCAAACTAAAGTAAAAGATTCAAGATTCACAGCGTTTAACTCTAATAAACTCCGCTAGTGCAAAAGTGCATTCTCCAAAGAATTTGAGACTGGAAAATGAAACATGCAGAAAACTTGGCATATTGTTGCACAAATTCACAGCGTTATGCCAAAATCTCGAGGAAAGTTTCGAGGGCCACGGAAGGGTGTTAGAAACTAACAAATCTCGATAAAGTATGTGTAACGGCAGACTATCTGTGAAAGAATGAAAGATAAGCTTATACTTATGAAAACACAATACATAAATTCGTCCTCAAGTCGCACAGCATTAAGAAACGGAATACAAAAACCATTGTTTTGCCAACAAATAACAGGTGAAACTGTCTGCGCATATTGAAGTTATGAACTGAGACTAGTCTTCAACAACTGCTAGCTCCCGCATTTGTGAAATATCGAGAAGAAAGCGCACATAACTCTATTGAGTTTTTTTCAGAGAGAACTAATATTGATATCTACTTGTTCTGTTCCAGCGGTGTACTGGTAGTAGTATCTTTGCAGAAGGTGCCATCCAAACCAAGGAGTTCCTCAAGGCAGATATGTCCCCCCTTGTTTGTGGAGATACCTTGGACGTGACCTCAAGAATGTTGAGATTCAGCAACGGTGGAGAGCGGGTCTGTCTGAAGTTTTCTGGAAAGATAAGAGCCTACGACATTCACACAAACAAAAATTTGAAGATGGAAATTGTCAGTAAGGATTAAACGCAAAACATGGAATATACACTATATATATATATGGAGTAATTAGGTTTTCATCCTTATTTTTACTACTCTATTGATTAAAACCTTATTACTTTTCAATTTTTGATCAAGGTCCTTTGTATTAATAATATCATTAATTATTTCAATAATAAAATATTTTTTATTTATAAATATATTCATTTAATATTAAAAATGTTACAATTAGTATATTTATATTTATGGCTAAATTTTTTATCATAAATTTTTATTTTTAGTTTGTACCCATTTTTAATTTGCAACCCTTTTTTAATTTGTACCAATTTTCCTTTCAATTTTAATTTGTACCCATATATTAATTTCTTTTTGTGCCCATATTTTTTAAAGTTTTATTTGTATTGTACCCATATTTTTTTATTTATTTGTACCCATTTTTATTTTTGCTAAATGTGCCCATTTTGAAGAATGTACCCATGTTTTGATACAATAATTTTTTGGTTATTTTTTATGAATGTACCCATGTTTACACACACACACACAATAGTATATTTATATTTTAATATTTTTAATCCCACAAATTATGTTTTTTATTTAAAATATCATTAATATAAACAACTATAAATTTTAATTTTTAATTTAAAAAATATAGTAACGTACATAGAAATAAATTATCAATTAATTTTAGGGACTTGGATCAAAAATTGAAAACCAACAAAGTTTCAGTCAAAGATTGTTCATAACTAGGGACCGCATCCAAAGTCTCCCTATATATATATATATATCAAAGACACAAACTGGAAAGGAATCAAAACCAATCAAGCCTGCATATATAAACACACACACACACACGCATATGTATATGTATATGTATATTATTATATACCTTAGCATCGTCAACTTCCAGTGTAATTTCTTTGAAGCAATCAAAACATTCAAGATAATCT
This sequence comes from Malus sylvestris, assembly GCF_916048215.2. Classification (NCBI taxonomy): domain Eukaryota; kingdom Viridiplantae; phylum Streptophyta; class Magnoliopsida; order Rosales; family Rosaceae; genus Malus; species Malus sylvestris. The sequence continues at coordinate 8,831,396 of NC_062268.1, forward strand.
CGCAGAGAAGAAAAGTGTTTAGATGAGCAGTCAAAGGCCGGTAGTTCAGTATCTGGAAGTGTGATTCTAGCCTCCCATAACTCTGGATCCAAAGAGCTAGACTTCAGAAAACCGCTCATAGATAAAGACATATTCCGAGTAATGATTGTCGCCTTCACATTATCTTTGCATCCATATAATTCAAAGTTTCTCAGATGCTTAGCTCCACTGATCAAGACATGTTTCAAGCTGTATCCTTCAACCAATTCCGAACTTGAAACAAATTTAAAAGATTCAAGATTTACAGCATCAAGTACTCCGATCTTCCACAAATCAGGGCAGAGCATAATTTCCAAGGATTTAAGACTGGATCTTGAGAAACAAAAATAGTTATAACCACATGACGTTAATGACGTTAATGACAAATACTCGATGGAAGGGCACTTGAATTTACGTTCGAAGAACATGTTGAAGCACCACAACTTCACACTTTTAAGGGACAAACTTTTCAAGTACAGAAAGGTAGTAGATGGTATTGTTTTTCTAAAAGGAAAATATGGATCACACTCGACATTCTCCACATTAAAGCTAGTTAGAGTTTTTGCAGCATTAGCAATGGTCTGCAAGTGAAAGCAATATTTCTTGTCCCGTTTACCTCCGGATGGAAGGTTGATATCCAACTCTTTCATCCCTCTCTCAACTGCAAAATTCAACCACTCATCGACCATGTTAGCGTCTTCGGAAGAGTACCTCATGTGAAGCCTGAATTTGTGTATGGAAATCTTGTCGCACTCACGGAACTGGTCTAAATACCTGTCGCAAGTGTTGATGAAGTTTCTTGGTCGATCATCAAGTTCGCCATCAAGGTTGTCCTCCACGAAATCTAATACACAGCCTGAAGACCTGAGGCCTTCCCACTGCTTGGAAAGAAAGCTCATGCGAGCCGCAGGGATAGTGGGGAGGAGTCGGAGGATTCCGTGGATAACACCTTCGGGTACGTGATGCCGCGGCCGCCCCATTGTTTCCACGTCGTCGGCGTTTTGGTCATCTGTGTTAGGGTTTTTGGTAGACATGATAGAAATCCAGCCGGATTTGTGAATGCCAGGTAAGGGTACCTGTGAAATGTAGACGTTCCATCCTATATGTAATTGCATTACTTGCTAAGCAAGTAATATGTCCCGAAATAATTGCATCACTTGCCGAGCAAGTAATATATTCTAAGCCCTCTTTTTCTTTGTCACGCACCCTCTCTCTCTCTTCCAATAAGCCCAGACCTCTAAACTTTGGGTCAAAGTAATTTTATTTCGGCCCGGCCCAACTTCGGCCCACCTGACCTTTTGTGCGTGCTAGCTAGGGCTCTCGATTCGATTCCAAAGCTAAGATTCGGGTCAAGTAATTTTATTTCCATCCTATATGTAAAAGTGAACAATTTTTCCATAAATAAATTAAAGTTACCAAACACTAAGAGAAACGACATCGTATCGCCGAAAAGGAATTTGAAGATTTTCTTCCTTGCGACTCACTAGAGCTGCAAACGAACAGTAACCGTGGAGTCTCAGTTTCGTTAAGAAAGATTAGTGTTGGTTGAAGAGGGTCCTTCATTGGCTTTGCGCTGGTATGCTTCTTACTACTCTGTCTCCGATCTTATCTTTCAACCATTCCATCTATTTTTTTTTTTTTAAATTTGTTTTGAATTTTTGTTTGTGTTTGGCTGCTGAGAATCACCGTTTCTACGAAACCTGGAGGATTTTCTGATTGTTTTTTTTTTCTCAACAACCGGACATAGATTGAGCATTCTTCCAATTCCAGATTCGATCAATTTATGATTATTCTGTTTATTGGAAATCGAATTGTTCGCATATTCCAGTATATACGAATTACTATCAAATTTGAGGGATATGGTTTTCCTTTTTACACTTGTATTTGAAGGTTATGGTCATTTTTCGCAAGTTGGATTGTCTATGGAATTGGGTGACGGTGGATTTCGTTTTATGATGATGAGATGAAAATTATAGTGCATTTTGTCTATTTTGTGTAAAAATTTTGGCACCAAAAAGAAATTATGGCACTGAGGAAGAAATTGTGCGAGATATCCAATTTCAATGGCAAAATTATGGACAACCTTGCATATATAATATTTTGTAATAGACTAATATTTTTTTAGACTTTTATTTTCGAGTGTAGATGTAGGACTTAAACGACAAATGTATTTTAATGTTTTGAAGTAATATTTATGTAGCAATATGTGGTATGTGCAAATTTAAGAAAAAATATATATTTTTCTTAACGGGTCATAACGGGTCGGGTCACTTTACCCGTTGAGGACCCTTTAAGATAACATGTGTGACACGACATGACCTGTTAAGATAATAAGTGTTACACGAAAATGACACGAACATAACAAACACGATTTGTTTGCCAGGCCTAACGATGGTGGCCGCAAGTCTTCTGGCCCCCCTGCTGTCGTGGCGAATCTCCTTTTTTTTAAATAAACAAAAAGATTGGGAAGATAGTCTTTGTTGCTTTCCAAAATTTGTTTTGTTTTTAATCTCCTGAAAACTGGGCGGTGGAACCGAAAATTGTTTGCTTTATGGCACGTTTTTGTCCGATGAAACTTTGGTTTCGTGAAGTTTGAGTATGTTGTAAACCATCAAGTTTGTAAATAATCTATGAAACTTATAGAAGCAGTTGATTTTCGAGTTTGAGTATCTGATTCTACTTTGGTTGCAGAAACAGAACTCGTAAGCAAGCCGAAGAACAAGGGTAAGGGAGGAAAGAACAGGAAGAGAGGTAAGAACGAGGCTGATGACGAAAAGCGTGAGCTTGTGTTTAAGGAAGATGGACAGGAGTATGCCCAAGTGCTCCGAATGCTTGGCAACGGTCGGTGTGAAGCCATGTGTATAGATGGGACCAAGCGACTTTGTCACATCCGTGGTAAGATGCACAAGAAGGTTTGGATTGCAGCTGGCGATATCATTCTTGTCGGTCTTCGTGACTATCAGGAGTCAGGACGACAAAGCTGATGTGATCCTCAAGTACATGCCTGATGAGGCTAGGCTCCTCAAGGCATATGGAGAGCTTCCAGAGAATACACGTCTCAACGAGGGTATTGCTGGGGGTATTGATGATGAAGAAACCGAAGGCGGTGTTGATGACTATATTGAGTTTGAGGATGAAGATATCGATAAGATTTAGGTTTTCAGATCAAAACTTTACTTCCATATTATGTTTTACCGTTAATGATTGGCAGTTACTTGTCAATAGCATAAGCTAAACTTCGATTGGCAGTTGGTTTTGTATGGTTCTGTATTTCCAGATGGGGAGTTGGTTATGTTTCATGTAACATCTGTTTCTTTGTCGAATAACTGGTTTCGTCACGCGGGTTCTTCCCTTTTTTACGGCCTTCTTGTTGTTGACGATGTTTTACCTAATTCGTCGAGTATTTTTACTTTCGTTGGTCCCTCGGAGAAGACGAGGTTCTGTGAGTTGAATGGTTTTAACTCTCAGGTATCAAGCATCAGATTATATTAAGGGTCAAGTCCATTAGAATCCTCATACAAAGTGCATGGTAAATAGTAACAAGAATCTTATTTACTTAACAGAGACTCTAGTTGCGAATTATGTTCCTTAGAACGAAGAGTTTCTGCACTTGCTTCTCTCTGTTCGCTTTCTGTTGCGCTCTTCATCTTTATCGGCTTCCCTTGAACAATCCTTCTTGCTTACCTGTATCAATGTCGAAGCCAGTCATTGAATCAAACGCTGGAACTTAGTAATTTTGTTCTTCAAATGTCGATCCTCTTTTGACAATCTCAGTTCGGATCATAGCTCAAATAATGGACATGTCCTTACCTTGGGATACTCTTTCCCCCACTCATAGCTTGGCATTGATTTTTGCCTCCATAGGCTTCTTGTAGTCTTGAACCTGTTTTTAGTTGGAGTGAAGCCATCTCTCTCTAATGTTGTTACCGGAAAGTTATCATATAGGACACCGACTTCATTAGATCCGCAGCTCTCTTTTTCTTCACCTGCCCCGTCGAACAGTCTCTTTCCCATGACAAATCTTTGGTTGCTGCTGTGAATTGGTTCAACCTGGTCGCTTATATGACTTTCCGCGGAGGAGATTTCAGTAGGGCGGGTTGCCATCCACCGTTCTAGCCAGCTCCAACCCATGTTCTGTTCTGTGCCATCAGATGTGGTGTGCCTTTTCTTTGAGCAGATCCTTAGCTTTAAACAAATAATACCAAGTTAAATAGTTTCCAAACCATACTAGAAGTCTTAGGACCTCTTTCAGGGCAAAATCTTGAGTGTAGTCGGTTATTTATCACTCTCTCTCTATCTCTCAGTCGCGTGATTTCTCTTATCATTTGCGTCGCGTGAGATAGAGATAGAGAGAGGTTGAATCATCGGTTCCACGATAGAATGAATTTCAGATGTACCTGTTGTGAAAAGGCGTAAGCGAGTGCTCTCTGACGCCTTGTTGTTGCTTCCATTCTGTTCTGCATTCTCATTTTTGATATGTTACTACTCACAGTGCTGTCATCCCAATCTTCCTGTAAATTTTAACGAATGTGGTTTTAGCATTACACAGTTGTAACTTGTAAGAATTGAATGGAAGAGTTGTTTGCGGTATACCTTCAGTTTTAGCGCCTGAGCTCGAGCTTTCTGTTGTGCCCGGTGGTGAGCAGCCGAATTTTCTCCTTGAATCGAGTAAACTTCCACAGAATTTCCTGTTTGAACTTCAACCGACGTGCCCCGAGATCCCCTACTTGGACTTTCCTGCTCACCATCCTTTGATTTAGTTCCCCCATTTCGACAACTAGTCTGATATCCAAGCATTCTAATGACTATTAGCAAGAACTTCCAGTGCAGTAACGCAAATTTTCACATAGAAATAAACGAAGAACGATTTAGCATTTTCGGTACAATTTTAAGATAACTTCGGTTTTCTCCCTAGCTTAAATTGTAACATAAACCTGCAGATCGCGGGTGTAGGCACATTGACTAGAGCCGATGTCGTCATTTCAAAAGAAAATTGTAACGTAAATCCTACCAAAGATCTTTGAATACTTGTAATTTCTTTTGAATTAAAAACTTATTTTTCGACAAGATGAGCAAATTGAAATAATCTGATAGTGTCGAATTACCCGAAAGCGTCTAAATGCTGACTGGATGATGGTTGCTGCATGCTCTTCAGACATTGTTTTGGAGACCGAAGACTCAGCCTTTGCCACTACCACATCTTCTGGCATCGGCTGCGTGACAGTTGCCTCGGAGCTCCTAACCGAACTAGAATCCTCGTCTGCAACGGCTAAAACTGAATTAAACTGCGTGGTGGCAGTAGCCACGGAGCTCTTGACTGATGCCGAATCATTCTCCGCCGTGACGGAATTATATTCATCCCCACATAGGTACCATCTAACAGAGCTCCATCTTTTCCTCTCTGTCACATTGCTCCTCACCTGATGCCATCAAACAAAAACACAGATCACATTAATACATAGCACAGTTAGCAGGAGAGGGTCGCAGCATGTATGGCGGCAACTCACGTTGCTCTCGTACGTCCCGAAAGATCGGTGTCTCGAGAAAACACTCCTGACCAAACCTCCATTGATGCCCATCTCAACTGGGAAGCTCAAAGAAGATGCTCAAAAGAGTGTTGCCAATTACAACGAGACCATCCAGAGTAGCTGAGTTCTCCTACATAATATATGCTTCAGGAAATAGTTGATTAGTGCACTGAGATTCTCACTCAATTATACTACTAACTATGGTAAGATTCAGTGAAGAATTGTTTATAAAGAGAAGAAATAAACCGGGATTGTTATTAGCACTCCGAAAAAGTCATTCTGCAACATTCTCTTCCTCATTTTTTTTTACGGACAAGGAATGCATGATTGACTTTTTTAGAGTTCTAATACATCTCTTAGAAACTAGTACATTTAATTAGGAGAAAATTACTTGTTAAATGGGATTAAATTAGAAGATCTGCAGAGTAGAGAAGGCTTTAGAGCTGGATGGATCTGTAATTTAATCAGAAAAATAATAGAAGATGAAAAGTGAAAGATTAGATGATGAGGGGGGCATGGTGGTTTTGCTTTTTCATCCACTTTTTGCACATGGGTTCAGCACATTGGCCTCATATAAAGCTTACTTGCTATTAGGGCTATGTATTACTTTCTGGTTACTCTTCTGCTATTTTTGTGAAGAAAAAAATTGGGTGTAATTATCTACGTTCATCTATCACACTCAACATGTGACTTTAAACTATACTTAGGTGACATTTAATGTTAAAATCACATTGTCTTTAACATATTAATTTATCTCACTCATTACGTGACTTTTTATGTTCTCTAATTAAGAGAAACTTGAGTATATGGCCAGAGTTTTATCATTTTATCTCAGGTGACATCTAGTGTAAGAATCACCTGACTTTAACACATCACCTTCTCTCACTCATCACGTGGTTTCTTCCATTCCCTAGTGAAGAGAAACTTGAGTACGCCCAGAGTCTATCATCTTATCTCTCTCGTTACATGATTTTGGATTACTCTATCTCACTCCTCACATGATTTATTATGTCTTCTAATAAATGAAAATTTAAGTGTAAGTGAGTTCAACTCCACTATACTATTTCGCTCGTTACGTAACTTTAAAATATACCTTAAGATTAATATGTATTATTCACGTGACTTTGGTGGCTCACTGTAACTTAGGTGGTCTTTATTTTAATCCAAATGAAAATCATGCCGACAACTTTAGGCGCTGGTTGAGAGGCCAACATCCAAGAATGTGGTCGTACTATAATTTGCTGGATAGATAAGATGTGTTTAGAAAAGGTGAAATGCAACACCAATCTGTAGCAATTTAATTGCTTGGGGTGTTGCTGTGCTGAAAGTGGAAAATGACCATTGGCTTTCTCCCTTTCCTTTTTTTTTGGGGAGATTAATGTTTGGGATTTTTAAGTAATTTAGATAGAGATGCTTATGATATTAGGACTAGGATGGGACAGTTTTTGACCTTTAAATCTTTACCATCAAGTTTTTCCGAGTAAATTATAGCAATAATCCTTTAATTGAAAATGTATTACCCTTGGTCCTTCAACTCATCAAAACGTGCCACTATGATCATTTTTTTAATTCCGTTAAAACTTCTGTCAAAATGAGTTACATGTCATGCACGTGAGGCTAAATCAAAGGGCAAATATGAAAAATCAAATAAGAAAAATTGTATCAATTGTCCCTTAACTTTAATTCAACTGAAGAAATGGTCGCTCAACTTTAACTCAATTGAAGCAATGATTCCTCAACTTTAACTCAATTGGAGAAATGGTCCCTCAACGTTAACTCAATTGTAGCAATGATTATTCTAACATAACTCATTTTGACTGAATTTTGACGGGGTTGACGAAAAGGACCATAGTTACACATTTTGGTGAGTTGAGGGACCAATGGTAATGGATTTTTAGTTGAGAGATCATTGCTCCAATTTGATTAAAGTTGAGGAACTATTGCTGCAATTTACTCTTTTATTTAGGTGTCTGTCTTCCTATTTTCATAAAAAAAAAACCACTTGCATGTTACAACTTTATACCAAAATCAATACATGAGGAGATAAATAAAGAGGGACGGATGAAGAATACAGACAATAAAATAAGGAAGTATTTTTCGTAAAACCGATATGTGATCTATAAGGTCACTAGAATCATCAAGACTTGAACCATAGTTCGATAGTTGGGGTATTCTACCGACCTAAGTAGTTTATGATGCGTTTGATGTAATTTTAACTGCGATGGTGAATCAATTTGAGAAGTCTGTTACTCTCCTTGATTAGAGCATCTATAGTGAAGACATGCAAATTTGAGAAGTAAAAATCACATTTACATCTCATTTGCATCTCGGGGACATGAAACGTGAATGTAGATGTATATTTACATTTTTCTTTCTGTAACTCATTGCGCCCATCTTCTAAAGCATAGAAAAAGATGTACATTTACAATTTCGATGAAGGTATATATTTATTTCATTGGAGAGTTTTCCAACTAACAAAACATGTAAATGCCAATTTGAAAGCATTCTGCATTTCTCTTTAGAGGTGTTATGGCTCCACTACACAACCAATTATTTGGACATGTTTGAGACCGCTTTTGGATTAGGTTTAAGAAAAGCGTAAGCAATCACTTTCAAGTACTTTTTATTTAAAATCATTTTTTTTTTTTTAACAAACGTTATTATTTATCCTACAAGGAGAGTGAGCTTAATCTCACAATGAACTAGCACTAATATGGTTAAAATTCGTCTTTAACTATAATCGAACTTAAGAAATCGCACTAACTTTACGATACAAATGTAATTTTAATTTTAATAAAAGTACTTTTAACAAAAGTGAAAATAAGCACGACTGTATAAACGTTTTCTGGAGAAGTAACCGGCCTTAAGGTGGTGTTTAGCTCTTTGACCAGCAGTTTGAGGCCCGACTCGAATATTTGATTTTCTAACCCGACCCGGGTATTTATCCGAAATCCTCCTTCCTTTACTTATTATTATTATTGTTTTTCAGACTGAATCTTCTTCTTCCTTCCCGAGTGAACGACCGAAGCCTGCAACCACTGTTGCTCAAGCTGACGCTTTCATTCGTGCGTATTAGGGTTCTGCTTGGCTACCCAGAAAATTTAAAGGGTAGGAAAGAAAATCCGTTTTTATTCATTCCATAGGATCTTACACACCAAGATTCACAAAATGTTTGCGTTTTTACTTTTTACTAAACAAGTTGAAGTTTATGATGGGAAATTGCTTACCGTGCTTGCTTGTTTCAGAAACACTGCTGTGAGACTGAGGTCAGTAGGAAGCAGTCGAGAATAATGAGCATTGTGCCCAAAGAGAATGTTGAAGTAATTGCACAGAGCATAGGAATCAACAACTTGTCTCCAGATGCTGCTCTTGCTCTCGCCCCCGATGTCGAATACCGCCTCCGTGAGATCATGCAGGTAAATTTTCAACTTTTCCGGCTTAATTCTAATGTGGGTTTGTTTTGACGTTGTCGTTTTCGATCGTTGAAGGTTGAACTAGTAAAATATGTAAGATTTGGGAATTGGGTTTACTTGTTTATGTGGTAAGATTGGGACTGAATAGTTGGAAGTTGGGGTGGTTTTGTTTTGATTCGCCGGTGAAAAAGATAATGTAGTTATGCTTTTTTGGTGAATTGGGATTTGAGACATTGGAGGGTTGAGTATGATTTCATTGTGATGGAAGTACAGGAGGCGATTAAATGCATGCGTCACTCGAGGAGAACTAGATTGACAGCTGACGACGTTGATGGTGCACTCAACATAAGAAATGTAGAGGTGAGGTTTTGAATATGTTTCTTTAGCATGATTTTGTTCAGTCTTTGAAATCTCATTTTGCTTCCTTTGATTGCACCAGCCAATCTATGGTTATGTTTCTGGAGGTCCTTTGCGGTTCAAAAGAGCTATTGGGCACAGGGATTTGTATTACATTGACGAAAAGGATGTGGATTTTAAAGATGTATGTGTTACTGAGTAATCTGATTTCACTTTCTACTTGATTTTGTATGTTTCCTTTTAATCTTTCACATTTATGTTTGACTGTAGGTGATTGAAGCTCCTTTACCAAAAGCACCGCTTGATACTGGAATTGTTTGTCACTGGCTTGCTATAGAAGGCGTACAACCTGCAATTCCAGAAAATGCTCCTCTAGAAGGTTTTTTTTTCCTAACTTTGTAGATTGTGCGAATAATTGTTGATCACAAATCACACTTCCAATTTAGGAGTTTTGATTACTTCAGAATATGAAAAGGTTAAGACTTTGGTATTCTAGGAATTAGCTGTAGTAAAGTAAAGTAAAGCATGCTATGGGTTTTGTAGCACTATCTAATGTTTAAAGTTGTGTGAAGCATGAAATGCCTAATATCTTCTTTCTTAAAAACTACTCGGTATCTCCTATGTACAAGACATTTTTCATGATTTTGTGAGTGTAAGGTTGTCTGCAGTTTGTGTCACATTCTTCTTTTTTGGTTGTCTGGAATTCAATCTTTGTATCCACTGATATATATATATATATATATATATATATATATATATATATTTATTACAATTATGGGGAACTTGAATTAACTCCATTTTTTTACTTTTGTTAGCTCAAGTTTGGGATCTCACTTATGGAATTTGTGTTCTTCTTCTGTAGTACTCGCACCTACTTCTGATGGTAAAAGTTATGAACAAAAGGGTGATGGACTTCCTGTTGACATTAAATTACCTGTTAAGCATGTATTATCTAGGGAGCTTCAGGTACATATTTCACTTGTCTGATCCTATACTGGAAGTACTTCATTTTGCAGCTTGTTTACATATTCCTTCTCTTTGTTGTCTTTGCAGTTATATTTTGACAAAATCACTGAGCTTGTTGTGAGTAGGTCTGATTTAGTTTTGTTTAAAGAGGCATTAGTGAGTTTGGCCACTGATTCGGGACTTCATCCATTAGTTCCTTATTTCACATGCTTTATTGCTGACGAGGTATAATTCTTGAAACCGTCAATGATAGCTACAAGAACGGTAAGATATGTAGCCATTGGTTACTTATACCAACTGTTCTTAATGTATATCAGGTTGCTCGTGGCTTGAATGATTATGCACTTCTATTCGCTTTGATGCGAGTTGTTCAGAGTCTTCTCCAGAATCCTCACATACACATAGAACCTTATGTAAGTGCTTCGTTCTTCTTTGTTTCCTTTTTTTCAAAGGAAAGCCGTATGTGACTAATTTTCTATTATTGTATTTATAGGGTTATGTGCACATCTGTATAGTCATGTCTTAGTTGAATTCTGCAATTTTCTGGTTAGACGATTGGGTAGGCTGATGGCAGTATCCCTAAATATGTTTAGGTGGATGCAACCCCATTAATATGGTGGATTGGCCTTCAAAGGATATCACCTTTACTTTTTATGGCCTTCCTCCTGTCCCTTTTCAGTTTCTTTCTAAAAATTATCATCTGGGAACTCATGCTATTTATGTTGAAGGGTTCTCTTGTTTGGACTAGATTTTGGAAGAGACTCTAAGAAAAGACTTAAGAGTACTTGGATCTAACGGAATACGTGACAGACACAGAACTGAGCGCAATGGCGTTCTAGAATTCATATAGCCGACCCCACTTAGTGGGAAAAGGCTTTGTTGTTGTTCTCTTGTTTGGACTCAGTTGTCCATCACGGGACTGAAGGATGTAAGGTGGTGATTACGATAAAATATGTTACTTATATGGGAGTTTTATTCTGAGACGTCTATTGTTTTTGCTCTTGATCAGCTGCACCAATTGATGCCATCTGTGGTCACTTGCCTTGTTGCAAAAAGGTTAGGCAACAGGTTTGCTGACAATCATTGGGAACTTAGAGACTTCACTGCAACACTGGTTGCTTCAATCTGCAAAAGGTTAGGCTTGTTATTTTTGGTTAAAATTCCTTTTACCTTCATGCTTATCTTTCAGCTGGCATGCTTCCCTTTTCTTGTTCTTTCTCTGACATCTCATCTTGAGATATCACCTCCTACTTTTCTCTTGTGACTTGACCTTGGTCACATCCAGACCTATTTTTGCACTTTTGTGATCCTTGTGTATTAAGCAACTAAAAGTAGGTTTTTATTGTGCTTTAGTTAAGTGAAACTGGACTAGCAGAGTCAATCTGCCTAGCATGATTGTTGTTTTAAAAATATCTCCTTACCATGGAAGCTTTGTATTTTCTTTTCAAATTCCATGCGTATATTTTGGTATGAATTTGTCATCTTACCTATGAGTTTCAATATCTGAATTTGTTGCAGGTTTGGGCATGTATATAACACTCTCCAGTCGCGTCTTACGAAAACTTTGGTCAATGCATTTTTGGACCCAAAGCGGACATTGACTCAACACTATGGTGCAATTCAAGGTTTAGCTGCTCTGGGGCCCAATGTGGTAATGCCTCATGCTTCTTGCAACTAAGAAAATCAGTTCAGTAGACAATCTATATAAAAGCAGTAAATGTTTTGGAATATAAATTCAACTTGAAGTAATATCTCTTGTGTTCTTCCCATAAGTTTCTGTTAGCATATTCTTGTTGTCTATTTTCATAGAGAATTATGTACTGGTAAATAAAGCTAGGTGGCTCCAGGCCTGTTTGCCTGCAAGTTTATGCACTGCCTGCAACTGCATTATCTTCTTAGTCTCTTTATTCTGAGTCCTAGAAGTTCAATATGGTGGAATGGAAGATATTTGCAATACCTTTTCCAAGAATTTCTCCTTTGCTAATGACTTGTCTCTAGAAAAATGAAGATGTTGCAATACCTTTACTCTGTATAACATATGAACTCTTATTCTAAAAATTCATTTACCTCGATTTTCTAGGCTGTAGTAATTTGTCAATCTTTTTTTCATTAGAAATCTACTTCCATGTTTTAGTCATCTTCAAGGATTTGGTTTTCTGGGAATGTGAATCTTTATTTATTTATATTTTTTTTGAACACAAAGCAAGGGTTCTTAACTGTTGGGTGATTATTTTTCACTGCAGGTTCGCCTTCTTGTACTGCCAAATCTGGAGTCATATCTGCGACTTCTTGAACCAGAGCTTCTTCTTGACAAGCAAAAGAATGAGATGAAGCGGCATGAAGCATGGCGTGTGTATGGAGCCTTGTTGGTGAGTCTATTTTCATGCCTATATATACTGTTGGAAAATCTTAAGAAAGGCTTCCTAATGAGAGCTTGCGCTTTTCCAGAATGCAGCAGGTCAATGCATATATGACAGGCTCAAGATGTTCCCACTTTTGCCATCTCCAGCGCCGCAATCTTACTGGAAGACCAAGGGGAGACTCCATATTACTCTGCCAAGTAAGACATTAAACGGCTTGTGTTTTCTTAAATGATGGCACTTCAACCACTTCAAATGAGTTACACTACTAATATTGCTTGGTTTAGAATGCATCTTATTTCCTAATGGTATTATACAAGCATAGAACCAGCATAAATGGGTTTTTGGTTTTAAAATTTTCCTTGTACCTTTCTTCTACATCTTTCCACCATCCTTCCTCCACTGTTCATATCCTCTTTTTCTCCCATGTGTTTCTCCTCTATCTCTTGCACACAATAAGAACTCGTGACCCTAAATTGCTAGAATGGTTTGTAAGTTTCTTGCAATATAATAGATTCCACTACTCAAACGGGTATACAAGAAGCATAAGCACTATCACGTCTATGGGTTGAGTACCTTTAAGCTACAAGCCTATTTTATGTTGTCCGGTTGTAACAAATCAGCCATGCAATGGTGCAAGAAAGAGTTTCCGTTTTCATAGCCCCGTCCTATCCTTTTCAGGTCTAGGATTCTGCTCTTATGTGTAGACTTTGGGCATAATGAAGGAAGCACCCCCTTGGATGTGTGTGATTGGAAAGCTGATGAATAGGGTTTCTTGTCCAGGAAGGAGAAGAAACCCTTAGTTTTCAAGGTTTATTAGTTAGATTAAGTCTTAACTCTGATTCTTATTTACATAATCAAGATAAGCGCAAGCAAAGTGCGGAGCACATGGAAGAGCAACCACCCCTGAAGAAAATTACAACTGATGGGCCAACGGATTTGTCACCAACTACTTCTTCACCATCTCACATGGAAGTAGACACAGCAACTCCAGCTCCAGCTTCAGCAGGGGATACTGATGCAGGCCCCTCGTCGTCTTCTCATAAGATGCCGAATGAGAGCATTCCACACATAACAAGTAGAATGGGCAAGCCTGTTGATCTGTCTCTAAAGAAATCAGCTCTCCTCACTCATGTTTGGAAGGATGACTTGAATTCTGGGCATCTCCTGGTTTCATTGTTTGAGTTGTTCGGTGAAAACATCCTCTCCTTCGTTCCAGCTCCCGAGATGTGTTTATTTTTGTAACCATTTGTAGCAATCTTACTCATGATTAGGAGTACAAAGTAAAAATAGAACAAGAGATTTCGGTATGAAATATTTGTATAAATTCAGTAGAAACTTATATAAAATTGTAATTGAATTTTACAAACATTTACTTTAGCTATCTTCGATCTCTTCATCCTCATTTATTTTTTATGGAACTTGAACATAAAAATCAACAATGCAGAAGGCTCTTCGTAATTAAATGGAAAAGTACAATCTATTAAAAGTGCTTAATTAATCAGCTGCTTAAACTTTGGTACTGGAGTACTCCTTTTCCACTGCTTTCTTCAGGAAGCTATCTTCTTCCAGCAGCATTTGAACTGGCAAGAACCCCATCCCATTGGCCATAGCAAGCATCATCCGCTTGGTTTCAGCCTTGAACTCCTCCAAATCAACCGCCCCGTTCGAGTCATGATCAAACTGCACGAACAGCGAGTCGTAGACATGAGCAATCTCTTCGGGGTCTGGCTTCACATCAATGCCATAGTGGGTCTCAAAGACCCTCAGAGACTGAAACTCCTTCAGCATCTCTGCATAAGAAAGCAGACCATCGTGGTTGGTGTCGAGATGAGCAAAACGGTCGCGAATTGAGAAGCTGAATGCTTCTTCATCTTCCACAAAGTTGACAATGGTGGCACCATCCAACACTTCTACACTCATCTTCTCTTATGCTAGCTTGGGAATTGATCACAAGGAAATTAGGATTGATTTGTATTTTGGTTGCAAATTAAATAAGCGGTGGAAATGTTAGTTATTTATAAACACATGCATGAGGCACTATTTTGTTTTTGGCCCCTTGTTTCTCTAATCCATAGGTTTTATGGACTTTGTTTCTGAAAACAAACGTTAATCAGCTTTACCAGCCAACTAAAGGAAAGAAAATGAAAATAGACCAACCGACGTCGTAAGTGGTCAATTGCTTTGGATTCTTCTTTAATATTGCAGTTGAATTCTAATCAATCGTCAATTTGTAACTCTAATTGCTAAATTGTTTGGCTCGTAGACTTGCACTTACGTTTGAATCATCGTATTTGTAACGCTGATTGCTAAATTGTTTGGCTCGTAGACTTGCACTTAAGTTTGAATCATCGTTTCTGTAATTTAGAAAAATGTAGTGTATACTTGACTGGCTTGGTACTTTTCTTAAATCTATTTATTTATTTATTATTATTTTATTTTTTTAAGAATAAGTGCCAAGTATCTTCCACTTCGGATGCCTTCATAGTTCATAGTAGTTGATTACTTTTAAGTCAAATAACTTGGGTTCAATTTGATGACATTTGAAAGTCACAAACATATTATATTAATATTTGTTAAAGTAAAATGAACCATTCAAATCCAATTGGCCCTAGACAAGTCTGAAAAGTCAAATTCAGAATAAATTGACCACAGAGGACGCGTTGTCAAACTGAGCAGAAAATAACCTTTCGGTGAGAAAACACACTGATTTTGCACTTCTCTCTGTGTGGCTGTGTTATTCTTTCTCCCACTTCCACTCAAGACAAAATATGAACCATAATATCACTCGCAATGAAAAAGAACGAAAAATAAAAAGGTTAATGTTTTGCATGCATCGTTTTAGTTCAGTTGATTAAGAGTACTTTCTCGTTTATTCGAATTTTCAATTCAGATTTCTGAATATCTTCTGTATTTAAAACAACAAGAGAGTATTACCAAAAAGGGCTTTCAATGAAACTAGAAAATATATTCAAGACAATTTTTACTAATTATATGTCGGTCGAAGCTGTATGAGATGAGTGAGTGGTCTAAATTGCAATTTGCAGGCTCCCTCTATGCTACCTATTCATTGAAGATAGACACGCAGGCATGCATGTATGCCCACGACTATTTTTATAGAGTAGTCCCCATGCAACTTAATTTGTCATGATCTTTCTGACTCTCACTGACATATGTCCAACGCATGTGTATAACATGGAACCCCCCGCCAGAGTCAATATTACAATCTTATTCAATTTATGTTATTCATGGCTCCGATATTCATCTATCTTGATCCTAATTACATATCATTTATCTTGATTCTAATTTACAAATTATTTCAAAAGTTCCCATATCAAATATGGTCTTTTCTAGTCTTTAAAAAATCAGTGCATGTCCATCCACCGTTGATTAGTGTTGGCATTGGACGCTCACATTTTAACAAATCGATTAGTTAATGAATTAGACTAATTAATCCTGGCGCACTTTCTCGATCTTTCTAATAGCTAGCAAAATTGCTTCGTAACGTTAAGACAGCTTGTACTCATCACTGTTATTAATCAGAAAAAATAAACTGAAAATCAGAAGCAATGAGAACACTGATCAGTAATTAAGAAAAGATATACGTGTTTTAAATTTAATAAACTTGGGAAGGCAACTCCTCAACCTCCAACTACACAGTCTACACTGTACGTGTACGGTGGTGTGGCCTATGGGGTTAACTTGTAGATTTATTGTACACTGCCCTCTATTTTTCTCTATAAATAGAAGCAAGAATGCTTCTTAATTCCCAAGTATTCTACTCTCCTTTCAGTTGAACAAAAATGGTTTCCAAGACTTTCATTTACTTTGGTCTTTTGCTTGCCATTGTCCTTCTCATTTCCTCTGAAGTGGCCGCAAATGGTGAGCTTAACTTTTCCCTTCTAATTTTTGTAGAAATTATATATTGCTAGCTACCTAGTGTCACCAAAGTTGCTAAGCAAAGTTCTAAATACAATTTGTGAGCTTAATTTGTTGTACTTTCCACAACATAATACTAATGTACTTTACTTTATTCACCAAATAGATATTAGTACAAGTACATGCTACTTAAAATTAAATTAGGTTCCAAATTCACAATGATTTGAATAAATGAAATATTGTCACCTCATTTAAACGTATGTTCATTTGAATAAATGAAATATTGTCACCTCATTTAAACGTATGTTCCTTATATGACTTTCAGCTGCGGAGACTACTACAAATCCCAATGGTGCAGGTGACGCCAAGTATGGTGGCGGGTACCAAGGAGATCCTGGGCGAGGTGGGTATGGTGGCAACCCAAGTCGTGGGGGATATGGCGGTAACCCTGGTCGTGGTGGAAATGGAGGAGGAGGCCGTGGAGGGCGTTGCTACTATGGTTGTTGCAGATGGAGTTACAATGGAAGAGAGTGCCTAAGGTGCTGCAATCATGCTGGTCAGGCTGTTGATGCGCAACCTCACAACTAGTTCATTAGTTAATTAGGCTTCTACATGCCCATGCATGCAGTGTGCTTAATTAATTATCTAATTAGATAATTATGTTCTAATGCATGTGCTTAACATGCTTGAAGCACTTCCCTCGATCGTATTCCTACGTATGAATCGAATAAAACTTCACTAGCGAGAGGCATGCAAAAATAAAGTTAATCACGAGTGCGAGCTGGGTGGATATTGTATCTGTACTCAGTTATAATCTCATGGTTTGAGTGCTCTTTAATTAATTTTGTGAACAAATTCAAGTACATGTGTAATGCATGTCACCGATTGATGGTATACGAAACCAACGACATATACAAGTAACGTTTTGTATCCAATTTGCTCAGTCTCTTTTGTTCTACTTTATTTTATTTTTAGGGATAGGCTGGTAAATTATGGTGGGACGGTTTATGTGTTTAGAGAGAGAGCACATCAAAGACCTAGACGAATAATACCAAATTTAGAGAATTAAATAAAATTATGGGAACTTTCATGAGCCCAATTTACATAAGCCCTAGAGCTTCATAAGATACACGGTAACTTGGTTTATAAGATTTGTTCAAAAAGAAAAAAAAAACTTGGTTTATAACAATACAAATACAACTCCGGCAGGTAATTAATTATATCCTAATTGTAGGAGGAGATGGAAATCTTAGAGGATTCGCCTTCTAACACTGCTCTCATTAGCTCATACAGGAACATTTTGATCTCTGTTCATCGTGGATTTCAGATATCCCTGAGGAGATCACCGGACTCATGCTCCACACCATCACCATACTGTAAATATATAGGACACAATCTGCATACATTAGATTCACAGATATGATAAATTAATAAATAAAAACTAATTTTTACTGTAACCAAATATATAAATGTGTGTGTGAATTTTCCTACAAGCTATAGGTTTTAATTACTTTGCTTTTTTTTTTTTTTCTATTTGATTTGTTTGTTTTATATTTAATTAGGATTTCATTTTCCTTCTCATTTCGGACATAGCTTTTATGTTTACAAGTAGGATTAAGTTTTGATGGCTATATGTATAGTGAAGAAAGTTGAGGTTCCATCATAAAATCAATTGGCAATATGGGAAGGAGGCTAACTTCAACCGAAGGGTCCAGAAGGCCGAAAATAGCCTGAAAATTGTCTCAAACCGAGGGCTAGGTCAAATGGCTCGTGCACCCCACGGGACAAAAAAAGGCCAAAGGGCCAACTGGCTAGCCCAACCCAGCCAGCCAGCCAGCTCGCCGGGGGCCAGCCACAATTTCAAAACCAACGGCTAGCTGACGTCAGTTACCGTTGGATTTGAAATTTTTTTTTTTGCCCAAATTTTTTTAAATATTTTTAAAAAAATTCTCATTTTTTCCTATAAATACCTAAGCCATTCCTACACCATTTGTCACATAATTTTCACCATTCCATACTATCTCACTTCATTCTATTTCAATTGTTCACATTCTATTTTCTTACCTCTTCCAATAATCTTTCCTTCAATTTTTTTCAATAATTTTCAAATGGCCTCATCTGCAATGAAATGTAGGGCTTGGACCCGAAAAGAAGATGAAGCTCTTTGCAGGGCTTATAGATGGGTCTCAGAAGATAGTGTGAGGGGAACTTCTCAAACAAGTGAAGGTGTTTGGATTCGTGTGTCCAAAAAATACTATGAGTTCTATAAAGGCACTACTCCACCGAATACCTGAAACCACGAGAATTGTTCTTCAAGATGGAAGAAACATCTTCACCCAAGTTTGAATAAATGACATCAAGCACTATTAGCAGCTGCAAGTAGACATGAAAGTGGCGCCAATTACTGCAACGAAGTAAGTATTTTCACAATTTATTTTAAATATTTAAGTTGTTGTAGTTTTTAAATTTCAATAATAAATTATGTTCGACCCTATGACCCTTTGGCCCTCGGTTGGTAGGGATAAAAACACTTAAAAATACTTGCAAGAGTACAAGGTTATCGTAGTATAGCAGCTCAAGCAAGGTCGTTCTCCACAGGAATTGAATGAATAATTTATGTAAATACCAAATCTTAATTAATTATTTGAAAACAAAGTTTAGAAAAAGGTGATTTAATGACCTAAATTATTAAAAACGAATTTAATTAAAAACAATTAAATAAATTGGGAAAGTAAAGAAAACAGAAGAAAATAGTTTTGAAAATAAATTTGAGCATTAGGGTTCCGCTGTCACCTTAACAATCCTACGTTGTTCTTCCAATTACTTATGAATTACACATGCATATTTTGAAGTTAGGTTTTCCTAAAATATGCCATACTTGGAACCTCCAACATAGAACATATATCTAACATGCAACCCGTCCGTGGCGTCTAGATTGAATGTGAACATGTAAGACTCATTAAGTTTTGTGAAGTCCTTTTGAAAAACCATATAACCCTTAAGACGTGTCGTCCATCCTAAGAAGTTACACATATTAACCACAAGAAGCCAACGTCAATTTCAAGGACAGTCTTCCGCCAAAATTGCATCAAATTACTTTTCTAAATATCCTAATGGTGACCAATCATCAAGACAATTAGATAGTTTAAAGTCAAGTGATTAATAATTCAAATCTTGCATGCATAATATCATAAGCAAATTGAAAAGAAACTACATATTCTTGCTAAGGCTCATGGCCTCGCCCCTAGCAAACGAAACTAGTTACGAATAATCATAAAACAAATTATTATTAAGAACATGGATAGAAAACACCTTGAAAATAAACTTGAATTGTCAAAAGTAGTGTGTTCTCCCCCCCCCCCCCCAAAAAAAATGTTGCGTAAAGAACCCTAATGGCTAACAAGCCTTATTTATACTACTACAAAATAAAATCCTCCCTAAAAAAGATCTTAGAATAAAACTAAGAAACATAATAAAATAATAAAACAGAAAATAAAAGTTTTCCTATTTAAACTAAAATTCGGACTTTTCAGAAAATTCATCTTTTGACCGACCAAATCAACTTCGATTTGGTCACAAAAGGTCTCTTTTGAAATCTGAAGATATCCCCTACAAATCCTCAGAAGAAATCTTCCTCAAAATATGCCGTCTTGACCTTCAAAATACCCAAAACGTCTAGAAACGTCAATCTGGGAAAGCTGTGCGCTGGGCCTTTATTTCATCGCCACGGTCAAAAGGCTTAGTAGAAAAATCTAGAATTTTGATACAATCATCTTGAAAGGCACATGAACATCCTCCTATTGGAATCACTCCAAAATTCATCCGTTTGATCACTTTTTGCTCCAGAGGAAGTCAAATGTCCTACATTGAAAATATAATCCAAGGTATCAAAATTCTACCAAAATAACCAATAAATTAATACTAAGATTAGGGTAAAATATATAGTATAATATCGCCTCATCAGTTGGAAATGGTTTTTTGTCACATAGATATGTTTGGCCCTATGGCCCTTTGGCTCTCGGTTGGAAGTTGTAAGAAATATGACTCTGCATTGTTCATTAAAATATTAATTTGTAGGAGGGCGTTTTAGCCCTCTGACCCTCCTTCGGTTGGAGATGGCCTTATAAGCTCATGCAAGATCCCTCATTCCATTAAGGTGTGACTCATTCTCAACATGTCCCCTCAGTGAATTTTCAAGCCTAACAGGTGGACACACAACGGGGTGACGTGGAGCGTGGGTGACATGGAGAGTGTGTGGCCGTTGGGCTTCACACGTGGGACAACTTGCTCTGATACCTTGAAGAAATTGAGGTTCCACTATAAAACCAATTGGCAATATAGGGAGTAGCCTAACTACTTATAAGCTCATGTAAGGTCACTCGTCCCATCAAGGTGAGACTCATTCTCAACATTTATAGCCTAGTTTTCTGTTGTAATATTCAGATTTCAATTTATTCAATACAAATTTAAGACTTCTATAGATAAGGTGGATTTTAGGTTCTTGTGTTTTTGGTTTTACAACCTGGTCTGACTGTTCTCATATTTTCCGCTACGTTAAATTGTACTCGGAAGCTTCAGATCGTGAACATTTTTTCTCTTCGTTTCAAAATCTTCGAAAACAAAAAACGAGTTTAATGGAGTCGAACCAATCGAAACCTGACCTACTGTGGAATCTTGAAAGCTCTCAGAGAACCATGTATCCATATGTAACTGGTACATCTAGTGGCTCTCGAGTATAAAGATGGAATTTTGATGGCTGCTTATATGAGAGGTTTTTATGGGTCTACCCTGCGATACAAGAGTGTCGAACGAACGAAACTTATTGGAAAACATTCTCTTCTTGGTGCAAGTGGAGAAATAAGTAACTTTCAGGAGCTATTACGTTATCTGGATGATCTCGTCTTGTACGACAACATGTGGGATGATGGGACCTCTTTGGGACCCAAAGAGGTGCACAGCTATTTGAACCGTGTGATGTACATTAGGCGTAACACGTTCAATCCATTGTGGAACTCTCTTGTTCTTGGTGGAGTTAAAAATGGACAGAAGTACCTTGGCCTGGTTAGCATGATTGGTGTAAATTTTGAGGACAATCATGTAGCTACAGGATTTGGAAATCACCTTGCGCTGCCTATTCTTCGTGATGAGTAGAATGAGACTTTCGAAGAGGGTGTAAAGCTGCTAGAGAAATGCATGCGTGTTCTTCTCTATCGAGATCAATCTGCTGTCAACAAGCTTCAGATAGCAAAAATCACTGAAGGTGTAACAATCTCTCAGCCCTACTCCTTGAAGACATTTTGGGGTTTCTCTGCTTTTGAAAATCCGACATTGGGTGCTGAAGTATCATATGGTAGTTGGCAGAGGTGGCCCAGAGACACCGCAAACAAGGCATGCGTCTTGGGTCTCACTTTAAATTAGGCTTATATTTTTATCATTCATTGTACTCTTGACTCGAAAGAAGGAAAAATAAGTTTCTTATTCTTATAAATCTAATCTGATGCATCTCAAATTCATATTCTTTTGAAAAATTTATATTAAGCTACTAAATTGGGAAGGCCTCGTTTCATTTTTTTCGTCTTAGACCTCAGTTTGGATTAGGATGGCTCTGGTAGTTGGATAGCTGCATTTTAGCAATAATACCCATTGTTTGCTTTATTTTGGTGTTGTAGCATTATTGTAGTGATATTTAAACGAATGCCTTTTTTTTTTTTAAATTATTTGAGAAAAAGAAAACTAAGGAATTTTCATTGAGTTTTTTGCATTCTTTAATCACATGCGTTAGCAAATTCTACTTAAAGTAGCTCTTGGATCAACAGTATAAATAGCATTCCACCTTGTGCAAATTAGGATAAAAATTTTAGATCCCGTCAAATGGGTTTTCAAATATAAATTTTATTTTCAAGATTCAAATATATAGATTAATACTTAATTATATCTCCATGCTGGGGTATACATATTTTTCTATTTGCAAATAATAACATATCTCAACCGAATAAAATTAACAATGAAATCGTTCAAATTACTAATCTTCATTTCAATACCAATTCCACAAAAAATTCAATCAAATTTTGGAGATTGTTTAATCACTATCAAATAAATAGATCGTTTGTCATAATATATTACGTTACCTACATTGTTAATTTGTTCTATACATTTGAATCACTAAATGATCTTTAATTCAAATGATTTTTTTTTTTGTAAGGATGATCTTCAAATAAAAATTAAGAAATTGAATAATTATAATTATAAAATTTGTACTGTCAAGATACGTTATTTGCAGACGAGAATAAGCACATCTCTCCAAGGGAGAATGCAAATATATCTTAGTTTAATATAACGAATCGGTGCATCTACGTTTGCGAGTGTGTGTTTGTGTCCACATTCACATGCGTGCTGAGCTGAACCTACACAGATGTCTTTTGCTTGAACTGAGATATGAACCGTCACTCGTAAACATGCATATTGTCTGGTGTCATCTACTATACCGCCTTATTTTGTCGTTCAGTATTACCTCGCACTATAAACTGTGGTGATCGCCAAATCATGTCGGGAAATTAAGGGAACACTACCCCAACCTACATGCTCCACTCAGAAAGCTTCAACATACAAGCTTTAACAAAAGAAAATTCAAAGAACTTAGCGAAGAAGGCTTTGGTGTATTTAACACAATACGTTGAAATGAAGGAAAGCTTATTTATTGATATCCCCGATAAGCTACAAATATGTACATATACATGAGTCAAAATAAGCACACAAGAGGGAGCCTTCACAAAGGTTGCTTAGGAGAAGTCTCAGCAGTCGGTAGAGCCCCAGAAAGAGAAGGCACCGGAGGGGGATCATTTGGAGCCTCAGTACTGGACAGAACCCTAGAAGGAGGAGGCATCAGAGGTTGATCATTTGGAGCTTCATTACGCGGTACAGCCCCAGAAGACGAAGGCAATAAATGCCTTTGGAACAAACCCACAAATCTCTGATGATCAAGTAAAACCTGACCATCAGTTTCCTTCATCTGGTCAAGCTTCCTCTTCATGTTTGTAGCATAGTCATGTGCGAGCCGGTGCAACTGTTTATTCTCATGCTTGAGCCCTCTAATCTCCTGTTTGAGACTCATCACTTCAGCCGCCAATGATTCAACTTGGCGGGTTCGAGCAAATAGGCGTTGGGCCATATTAGACACAGAACCTGCACACTGAACACTGAGAGCCAGCGAATCCTTAACAGCTAACTCATCAGACCGTTTGGAAAGTAGTCTGTTATCTTTGGGAGTGAGAAGGTTCCTGGCCACCACCGCAGCGGTCATATCATTCTTCATCACGGAATCCCCAACGGTAAGAGGACCAGTAGGGGAGACGAAGGATGGGCGCCATATGTTGTCTGGAGAAGGCGGGGCTGCCTCTTCAACAAGGTTCAAGTCAAAACGACGGTCGGAGGGGCCAGACATTTTCAAAGGTGTTGAAGAGAGAAGAGATCGGACAAATCAAGATCTTAGAAGTGCAAGAATGAAGCTTCTACTGGTGGAGATTCAAGTGTGCTTTGGAACTTAATGCCAGCCCCTATAAAAATCTGCACTCGACGAAGCTTCAGAAATCGAAGAGGCGCCTGCTCAGAAATCGAAGAGGCGTTTGCTTTCTCAAAAGCTGGGCTGCTTAGAGATCACGAGGGTTGATCTCAGAAATCGAAGAGGCGTTTGCTTTCTCAAAAGTTGGGCTGCTCAAAGACCACGAAGGCCGATCTCAAAAATCGAAGAGGCGCTCGCTTTCTCAAAAGATGGGCTCCCCAGAGACCACGAGGGCCGATCTCAGAAATCGAAGAGGCACCTACTTTTCCAGCCTTTTCCAGCCTTGTCAGCACCTGTCACACGCACACTCAGTTTTGCGGAAATTATGGGCATTCTGTCAAAGACTTCTGGGGAAGTAGAAAACACATGAATCTTACTGTTCAATCACCCACTTCCCACACGCAACAATAGCTCATGGGTACCACAGATAACTTTGCCAAAGTTCTCTGCCAAAGTTGAGCACGTGAAGCTTGCAGCTCCCACTACATCGCTCTGACCAAGAAGGGTAAAAGAATAGCAAAGAAACAGCACTAACAAAGTTTAGACCCATAAATTTTGAAGGTCTAGCTACCATATTATTACCCACAAGGGTAAAGGAACAGTACCACTGCTGGATAATTGGAAAGTCCCTGTGTGTCAACCTCTGTGCTTCGTGGCAAGGTAGACTAGCAAACATGCCCAACCTTTACTCACATTCGAGAAAACACTCCCAATAAGATTGCTTGCTCCAAAATCGAAGAGGCACCGTCCTCCGAATCTCGAGAGCCAGACTCCCAACATGACTACTTTCTTAAAAATCGAAGAGAGGGTAAAGGAACAGTACCATTGCTGGATAATTGGAAAGTCCCTGTGTGTCAACCTCTGTGCTTCGTGGCAAGGTAGACTAGCAAACATGCCCAACCTTTACTCACATTCGAGAAAACACTCCCAACAAGATTGCTTGCTCCAAAATCGAAGAGGCACCGCCCTCCGAATCTCGAGAGCCAGACTCCCAACATGATTACTTTCTCAAAAATCGAAGAGACACTGCTCCCCGAATCTCGAGAGCCAGACCCCCAGCATGATTGCTTTCTCAAAAATCGATGAGGCATCGTTCTCCGAATCAATCGAAGAGGCGCTCGCTTTCTCAAAAGCTGGGCTGCTCAGAGACCACGAGGGCCGATCTCAGAAATCGAAGAGGCACCTACTTTTCTAGCCTTGTCAGCACCTGTCACACGCACACTCAGCTTTGCAGAAATTATGGGCATTCTGTCGAAGACTTCTGGTGAAGTAGAAAGCACATGAATCTTACTGTTCAATCACCCACTTCCCACACGCAACAATAGCTCATGGGTACCACAAATAACTTTGCCAAAGTTCTCTGCCAAAGTTGAGCACGTGAAGCTTGCAGCTCCCACTACATCGCTCTGACCAAGAAAGGTAAAAGAATAGCAAAGAAACAGCACTAACAAAAGCTTAGACACATAAATTTTGAAGGTCTAGCTACCATATTATTACCCACAACTGTAAAGGAACAGTACCACTGCTGGATAATTGGAAAGTCCCTGTGTGTCAACCTCTGTGCTTCGTGGCAAGGTAGACTAGCAAACATGCCCAACCTTTACTCACATTCGAGAAAACACTCCCAATAAGATTGCTTGCTCCAAAATCGAAGAGGCACCGTCCTCCGAATCTCGAGAGCCAGACTCCCAACATGACTACTTTCTCAAAATCGAAGAGAGGGTAAAGGAACAGTACCATTGCTGGATAATTGGAAAGTCCCTGTGTGTCAACCTTTGTGCTTCGTGGCAAGGTAGACTAGCAAACATGCCCAACCTTTACTCACATTCGAGACAACACTCCCAACAAGATTGCTTGCTCCAAAATCGAAGAGGCACCGCCCTCCGAATCTCGAGAGCCAGACTCCCAACATGATTACTTCCTCAAAAATCGAAGAGACACTGCTCTCCGAATCTCGAGAGTCATACCCCCAGCATGATTGCTTTCTCAAAAATCGAAGAGGCATCGTTCTCCGAATCTCGAGAGCCAGATACCACAGACCACTTTTTCAAAGTGCTCTGACAGAGTTAAAACATGTGAAACTGGCAGCTCCCACTACCGTGCTATGACCAAGCAGGGTAAAGGAATAGCATTACTACTTGTTGTTAGGGAGACTCCTATATATGTCGACCTCCATCCCCAACGGACAGGCAGACCTGCAAAAATGCTCAACCCTTCATCATATCTGAGAGGGCACTCCCAACGAAGCCTTTCGAAATATTCAGCTTTCTTTCCCCCCGATAATACCTCTGCAAACAAGCTATACTAGAGCAAGAATATCCCATATCATCAGGGTTAAAAGCAAGAGTATCCCATATCATGCTTTTTCCCTGTCTTTTCTTTTGGCCTTGTTTTTACCTGCAAGACAAGGAGAAAGAGAGCAATCAGTCAGCACTTGGAATCAAGCTTCCAGCCAGGAACTGACTGCCTGGAACCCCTTACCTGATTACTTACCTGGCATTGCTCTCGAGTACTCATCTTCAACATCTTATGTTTCCAGGGAAGATTCCGCATCTGCTTGAGGAACAGATAGGGCAAGTGCGAAGGATATAAGGAAGCATGTGGAGACAAGCGTAACAGCACACGTGCCGATACATTCATTACTCTGTCAAAAGCAAAAGTATCCCATATCAGCAGGGTGGAACGTACTCTAGATTTGATGGACTTGTTTTGACCCTCAAATTCTTCAGTCGGCCTTATACTCTGGAGGAAACCAGAAAACCCTCCAGCTCAGTTCAAGAATAAGCCTGTGGAAAGTTACTTCTTCAAAAGCAAAAGTATCTCATATCATCTCTTCTCATTTTTCTTCTCTTTATCCTTCATGCTGCTGCAAGATGGGGAGAAGGTGAACAATCAGTCGGAGCTCTGATTGCTTACCTTGTCTGTCACCTCTTTCAGCAGACCCCCTAGCTCGGCGACTTGGGGGACTCCTACTACATGGTTTGTATCGCGCTTGACCAAGCCTGAAACTACAAGTAAGCTTCAAGTGAAATTGATACATTACCTTGTGCATCTCCACCAGTTAAAGATACCACCCCTGGATGGAGGAAGAGTACTTCCAGAGAAGATGCCACATCTACCTATGAGACAGATAAGGCAAGTCAAGACAACACCACACTCCGATACTTAGAAGTTTCGTGATTACGAGATCATTCTCCCACAATATTTCCTAATGTCATTTGTACTAAATCATTCACTTGTACTCACTAAATGAGAGCTTGAACCTATGTACTTGTGTAAACCCTTCACAATTAATGAGAACTCTTCTATTCCGTGGACGTAGCCAATCTGGGTGAACCACGTACATCTTGTGTTTGCTTTCCTATCTCTATCCATTTATATACTTATCCACACTAATGACCGGAGCAATCTAGCGAAGATCACAAAAAGCGATCGTTTTCGCTACCTAGGATCTATCTTGCAAGAGAACGGAGAATTAGATGGAGATCTCAACCATAGAATACGAGCTGGATGGAAAGAGTGCATCCGGCGTGTTGTGTGACCGTCGTAGGCCACTGAAGCTCAAGGGAAAATTTTATAGGACGGCAATAAGGCTAGCGATGTTGTATGGCACAGAATGTGGGTGGTGAAGCATCAACACGTACACAAAATGGGTGTAGCGGAGATGAGGATGCTTCGTGGGATGTGTGGGCACACGAGAAAGGATAAGATTGGGAATGAGGATATCCGAGGTAAAGTAGGAGTAGCCGAAATTGTAGGAAATATGAGAGAAAATCGGCTCCGGTGATTTTGAACATGTGCAAAGAAGGCCGACTGACGCTCCGGTTCGAAGATGTGACTACGGGACAGAGGTTCAGGGCCGAAGGGGTAGAGGAAGACCTAGGACAACTTTGGAAGAGACTCTAAGAAAAGACTTAAAGTACTTGGATCTAACGGAGGACATGACACAAAACCGAGCGCAATGGCGTTCTAGGATTCATATAGCCGACCCCACTTAGTGGGAAAAGGCTTTGTTGTTGTTGTTGTTGTTGTTGTTGTTGTATGGAAATCTTAGATTGATTTAGCTTGATTATATTATTATATAACGCAACAACAGGGCCAAAAGCGATAGAAGATAGCACTGAAACAAAGCCTGATGGATATGGATATATGGAGATGGAGGTGGCGGCTATGGTGGTTGGGGAGGCGGAGGAAGTGGTCATCATGGATGCGGAGGCTGGGGAGGAGGTGGTCACCATGGAGGCAGAGGTTGGGGAGGAGGTGGTCATCATGGTGGTGATGGCTGGGGAGGAGGCGGTAAAGGCGGCGGTGGTTGGGGGAAAGGTGGCGGTGATTAGGGGAAAGGTGGCGGTGGCTGGGGAAAAGGCGGCGAAGGCGGTGGTGGAGGAAACTAAAGTCAGATGCCTTCATCAGTCTCTTAAAGGATCAACTTTATGAGTGTTGGAGAACAATTTATAAAAAAAAATAACAGAAATACAGAAATTGAAATACTTATACTTTATTACTCAAAAATACTTGCAATACAAAATGAAATTACACAATAAATATAGAAAATTAAAATGATACTAACTTGAATGAATCAAAGGTAGAGGTTAACACAAAAGTTATGTCATTCGAACAATATTTCCGTCTCACTCTTGTGCTTGTGATTCTACAACGTCTGCTCGACCAGGATACAACTACCTAATTCTACAACCCGCACTGGATTATAGAATTCTAGCGAATTGTTTTGTGTGCTTACTCTCTGGGAATTTTTTACGGAAGAAAAAGAGGAAGAAAAGATAATTAATTTTAACTTCCAAGGCTCTTGTCTTGATTAATTAATATTAATTGTATTAGGTTATATTATACAAACCTAATCCCACAACCATAAGGTCCAAGCCTTCAATCCATTTCCAAATGGTCCAAATCCTAACTATTAGTATAAAGGACTAGACCTATATAAAGGCCATTGACAATTCAATGTTTCCCGATGTGGGACAATAGGAGTCTCAAAACTCCTACAATGAGAACTGTAAAACCATTTGTTAATGACAATGAATTATATTGAGGATCTTTGAGAGAGTAGTTGACTTGACAATCAAGTTAATGAAATCTTTCATGATTCTCGGAACCTTAAAGGAATAAATATATTGGAGTCCTAATTATTTGCAATCAATTCATAGCCTTTTATTAAGAGAATACAAGGTATAAGAGTCATGATGGGACTCTGATTGATTAGAGAATAATAGGGTGGATATCCTTTTCGTTAATATGGTGGAATCTGTTGAAACCCTAAATATATAACCAAGAAGCAGTCCCTGCTTCCATACCGTTTGAATCACATAAAACTACAAACTTATTTCACTAGTAGTATTCATAAAGAGGTATTGGAAGTAGAAGACTACTCCAACTTGCACCAGAAGCACTGATGATCGAACCATCCCGTTCGAGTCATGATCGAACTGCACGAACAGCGAGTCGTAGACATGAGCAATCTCTTCGGGGTCTGGCTTCACATCAATGCCATAGTGGGTCTCAAAGACCCTCAGAGACTGAAGCTCCTTCAGCATCTCTGCGTAAGAAAGCAGACCATCGTGGTTGGTGTCGAGATGAGCAAAACGGTCGCGTATTGAGAGGCTGAATGCTTCTTCATCTTCCACAAAGTTGATAATGGTGGCACCATCCAACACTTCTACACTCATCTTCTCTTATGCTAGCTTAGGAATTGATCACAGGGAAATTAGGATTGATTTGTATTTTGGTTGCAAATTAAACAAGCGATGGAAATGTTAATTATTTATAAACACATGCATGAGGCACTATTTTGTTTTTTCGCCCCTTGCTTCCCTAATCCATAGGTTTTATGGAGTTTGTTTCTGTAAACAAACGTTAATCAACTTTACCAGCCAACTAAAGGAAAGAAAATGAAAATATACCAACTGATGTCGTAAGTGGTCGATTGCTTTGGATTCTTTTCTAATATTGCAGTTAATTAATCTAAATCAATTGATCACTTGCAAAGCTAATTGCTAAATTGCTTAGCTCGCAGACTTGAAATTATTAAAAGTAGCTAGAGCATTCTACTTTATTTTTTGCACTCAAGTTTGAATTCTGATTCCTATAATTTAGAAAAATCTAATGTATACTTGACTCTAAGAATGACTTGGTATTTTCTTAAATCTTTTTTGTTTTTTGTTTTTGTTTTTGTTTTTTTTTTTTGTGAAAGAATAAGTGCCAAGAATCTTCCACTTCGGATGCCTTCATAGTAGTAGATCACTTTTAAGTCAGATAACTTGGGTTCAATTTGATGACATTTGAAGTCATTGTTGTAAATAGTGGATTGCCCACATGTGAATAGTAATTATATATTAAAATATCACATGTGAACAGTAAGTTTTGTAAGTTTGAGGTGGCTCTATAAATAGAGCACTTCAGTTGTTCAATAAACGAGAACATCAAGAAGAGAAAATGAAGAAATATAATACTCTCGGTATTCCTCTTTTTCTAATATCTACAATACTTTTGTCAGTGTGATATTTTGCACCACTTTGTCCTCGCTCTTAGCAAAGGTTATTTCTCTACTTTTGCTTATTTATAACACGTTATCAGCACGACTCTCTAACCATTTCTTATTTTCTCTTCGCCCAAAGAAAAAAAAAATGTTTCCTCTAAAGTTTTTACTGTTCTTCTTCTTCCTCTGCCTGAATTGCTAGGTATAACCTCTCGAAGAACTGTTTGCACCATGTTTACTTTTAGTTCTCCAACTAACAGTCATTTATATCTTTGATTTCTTGTTTGGTGTAGATATTGACTAGTAACCCACTGATTATTTATGCAATCCAAGATTGTGCGGTTCTATCACCTATCTTGGACTGCAAATCTATTTATCCTGCATATTTAAATTTACCTGCTATTTAAATTTTATCGCAATTTTAGGTGGTGTAGAATAATCATCCACCCTGCTTTGCATATTTAAATTTTATCGCAATTTTAGGTGGTGCGGTATAATCATCCACCTTGCTCTACATATTTAAGTTTTCTTGTTGTTTAAAGTGGTGCGGAAAAATCGCCCTTCTCATTAATCATGAAAAATTTCAAGCCTGAAATTTCAAGTACTTAACATTTTGGCCTGAAGATCAAAAATTTGTAAGAACCAGAAGTTCTAACAATATATTCCTCCAGAACACATATTATTGTAAGTTCTTACACACCTAATTTTTCTTTCAGAAAAGAAAATGGCAAACTTGGCAAAGCTTGATTTCGCTGCCTTGGACATTATTGGAAATAATTACCTTACCTGGGTACTGGATACCAAGATTCATCTGGAAGCAGCGAATCTTGGAGATACCATCAAGGAAGAGAGCAGCTCATCCTCTCAAGATCGGGCAAAGGCCATGATTTTTATTCGTCGCCATCTTGATGAGGCACTAAAGAGCGAGTACTTAACGGTTGAAGATCCGTTAGCCATCTGGAATGCCTTGAGAAGCAGATACAATCACCAGACAATGGTGATTCTTCCAAGAGCTCGATATGACTGGACTCACCTGAGGATCCAAGATTTCAAGTCAGTGGCTTACTACAATTCGGTGTTGTTCAGAATTACCTCTCAGATGAAGCTCTGTGGGGATACTATTACTGAGGAGATGTTATTGGAAAAGACTTTTAGCACATTCTACGCCTCTAACATGGTCCTGCAATAGCAGTATAGAGCGCGAGGCTTCACTGAATACAACCAGCTGATATCTGTGCTCCTGGTAGCTGAACAGAACAATGAGCTCCTGATGAAAAACCATAATTCTTGACCTACTGGATCAGCACCGTTCCCAAAAGTGAATGCTGCTTCCCTTGAAAGAAATACCATATCCTCCCATGGCAATAATTACAAACGAGGACGTGGCCACAAGCAAGGCCAGTGGAAAGGGAAAGGCAAGAACCATGGTGTCCAGTTTCACAACCAGTTTCATAACCAAGTTCCAAGGCATAATTCAGGCCCGAGCTTTAAAAATGCAAATCGCCAGAAAGGAAAAGCTCATATGAACACTCCTAGAAATCTTGAAGGAGTTTGCCATAGGTGTGGTGGCAATGGACATTGGGCGCGTACTTGTCGCACCCCAAAGCATCTGGTGGAGCTGTATCAAGCCTCCTTCAAGGAGAAGGGTGTCGAGATCAATTTCTTCGACCAGACTCAACTAAAACACCTGATCCAGTGACCAATTTATCAGGACAGTTAAACACAACCCACCTGGATGCTACAAACTTTATTAATGAAAGAGGGAATGAAGTTTATGGGTCCGATTGAATTATTTATAATGTACTCTTGTTATTTGTACTTGTGGTTTAATGCTCGCATTTTCAATTCAATAAAAGTAGTATTCCAGTATGAATAAACTGCTTTTCTTTACTCAGAGATCATGGATAAAATTTATGGTTATTCTCAAAACAAGAACAATGGCGGAGACTTTTGTCTTGCAGACAGCGCAACCACGCATTCAATACTTCGAGATCGAAAGTATTTTTCAAATTTGGTACTTGCAAAAGTAAAGGTAACAACAATATCAGGGCAATCAGATGTAATTGAAGGCTCAGGAAAAGGCCAAATTATGTTACCAAATGGAACAATATTGTCTATCAAGAATATATTATATGTTACTCGATCCATTTGAAATTTGTTGAGTTTTAAAGACATACGTTTAAATGGATACCACATTGAAACGAAAAGTGTAGAAAATGTGGAATATTTATGCATTACCTCCAATGATACTCAGAAGCGTATATTGGAGAAGTTGCATGGTTTATCGAGTGGATTATATTATACATACATAAAGACAATTGAAGCATATACTGTCATGAACCAGAAGTTCATTGATTCAAAGGTTTACATGCTTTAGCATGACTGTCTAGGTCATCCAGGATCTACTATGATGCGTAGAATCATTACCAACTCTAATGGACATCCATTATTGAGCAAACACATTGATGTCTCAAATGATAACCCTTGCAAGGCTTGTTCCCAAGGGAAGTTGGTAATAAGACCATCACAACTAAAGGTTGAAGATGAATCCCCATCATTTTTGCAAAGAATTCAAGGGATATTTGTGGACCTATTCAACCACCTTGTGGACCATTTCGATATTTTATGGTTTTGGTTGATGCATCTACCCGATGGTCACATATTTGCCTATTGTCTACTCGAAATGTAGCTTTTGCGAGACTTCTTGCTCAGATAATTAAGTTGCGAGCACAGTTCCCAGATCATCCCATTAGTCCGACTTGATAACGCTGGTGAATTTACATCTCAAACCTTTAATGATTACTGTATGGCACTGGGCATTGATGTTGAACACCCTGTTCCTCATGTCCATACTCAAAATGGTTTAGCAGAGGCATTTATCAAGCGGCTTCAATTAATAGCTCGCACTTTGCTCATGAAAATGAAATTGCCAATCTCTGCATGAGGACATGCCATATTACATGCTGCATCATTGATTAGATTGAGACCCATAGCCAACCACCAATATTCATCAATACAACTCGTGTTTGGACATCAGCCAAACATTTCACATTTACGAGTTTTTGGTTGTGCTGTTTATGTGCCTATTGCACCGCCACAATGAACTAAAATGGGACCTCAGCGCAGACTGAGAATTTATATGGGTTTTGATTCACCATCTATCATTAGATATTTGGAACCTTTGACTGGTGATATGTTTACAGCTCGTTTTGCTGATTGTCATTTTGATGAGACAGTTTTCCTGTCGTTAGAGGGAGAAAAGACCGTTCCAGAAGAACGGTAAGAACTGACATGGGTTGTTCCCACCTTATCTCATTTTGATCCATGAAGCACTCAATGTGAAAATGAAGTGAAAAGGATCATTCATCTTCAAGGTATCGCAAATCAAATGCCAGATGCATTTAATGATGCTTCAAAAGTGACAAAGTCACATATACCAGCTGCAAACGCACCTGCAAGAATTGATGTCCCTGTTAGACAAAATAAAGTGGCAGCGAATGATTCATCCAGTGCACGCCTGAAGCATGGTAGACCCCCAGGTTCAAAAGATTTAGCCCCTCGAAAGAGAAAGATGAGGGCACAGTTAAACTCCAATGATATCATTCAAGAAAAGAAACTGAATGATAAATCCACAATTCATGATTCTATACTTCCAGAAAAAGAAAATGTCTTTGATGAGACATCTGTCCCTGAAGAGACAGAAGTACATGAAAGCAAAGAAATATCCATAAATTATGCATGTACTAATGAATTGTGGGATCGAAATGAAATAATCATCGATGACATGTTTGCATTTGCAATAGCCACTGAAATTATCTTAAGTGATGATATTGAGCCCCGCTCTGTTGATGAATGCAGACAGAGACAAGATTGGTCTAAGTGGAAAGATGCAATCCAGGCAGAATTAAATTCCTTGGAAATACGAAGTTTTTTTGGACCAATAGTCCAAACCCCGCCTGGTGTGAACCCCGTAGGTTACAAATGGGTATTCACAAGGAAACGCAACGAGAAAAATGAGATTGCAAGATATAAAGCACGACTCGTTGCACAAGGTTTTTCACAAAGACTTGGAATTGATTATGAAGAGACAACTCTCCTGTAATGGATGCAATTACGTTCCGTTACTTAATAAGTTTGGTGATTTCAGAAAAACTTGACATGCGACTCATGGATGTCATCACCGCATATCTATATGGAGAATTAGATACTGACATATATATGAAAGTCCTAGAAGGACTTAAGTTGCCTGAAGCAACTAACAAACCACGAGGTATGTTCTCAATCAAATTAAGGCGATCACTATATGGGTTGAAACAATCTGGGCGAATGTGGTATAATCGTCTCAGTGAGTATTTGATTAAAGAAGGATATGCCAACAATGTCATTTGCCCTTGTGTGTTCATTAAGAAATCAAATATTGGATTTGCTATAGTGGCAGTATACGTCGATGATATGAACCTAGTTGGAACCCCTGAAGAGCTCAATAAAACTGCTGAATATCTGAAAAGCGAATTTGAAATGAAAGACCTTGGGAAAACAAAATATTGTCCCGGCCTGCAGATCGAGCATTGTGCTAATGGAATTTTGGTCCATCAATCAGCTTACATTGAAAAGATACTGAAGCAATTTGGCATGGACAAGGCTTATCCACTTAGCACCTCAATGGTTGTTCGTTCTTTGGACATTCAGAAAGATCCATTCCATCCAAAAGAAGATGATGAACTGGTACTTGGTCCAGAAGTACCATATTTGAGCGCAATAGGTGCTTTATTGTATTTAACACAATGTACTAGACCAGATATAGTTTTTTCAGTTAACTTGTTAGCCAGGTACAGCTCTGCTCCAACAATTCGTCATTGGAAGGGAGTCAAAGATGTTCCATGATACCTTTGTGGGACAACAGATATGGGTCTCTTCTACTCAGACAAGCCCATAAATGATTAGATCCTTGTTGGATACACAGATGCTGGTTTTCTTTCCGATCCGCATAAAGCCCGCTCATAAAATGGATATGTGTTCACTTATAGAGATACTGCAATTTCATGGCGATCAACGAAGCAAGCACTAGTTGCTACATCTTCCAATCACTCAGAAATAATTGCTTTACATGAAGCAAGTCGTGAATGTTATTGGTTAAGATCAATGATCTATCACATCCGGAATTCATGTGGTCTACCTTCAAAGACAGACACTCCAACTGTCATCCATGAAGATAATGCAGCCTGTGTCATCCAGATGAAAGAAGGATTCATCAAAGACTTGTTCACCAAATCTCTACCAAAGTGCACATTTCAGAAGTTGGTGCAGGAAATCGGATTACGTCGACTTACAAATTTGAAGAATGCGGAATCATGGGAGATACAATTCAGGGGGAGCATCCATGATACATGTATGTTGTACTCTTTTTCCTTCGATTAGGATTTTTCCCACTGAGTTTTTTCCTATCAAGGTTTTAACGAGGCAACATAAGCATGCTCAACACCATCCAGGTAAAGTTGTACTCTTTTTCCTTCGCTATAGTTTTTTCCCACTGGGTTTTTCCAAGCAAGGTTTTAATGAGGCAACTGATACTGATACTGATATGTGGACATCCAAGGGGGAGTGTTGCACATAGTGGATTGCCCACATGTGAATAGTAATTGTATATTAAAATATCACATGTGAACAGTAAGTTTTGTAAGTTATCATTTAGGTGGCTCTATAAATAGAGCACTTCAGTTGTTCAATAAACGAGAACATCAAGAAGAGAAAATGAAGAAATATAATACTCTCGGTATCCTTCTTTTTCTAATATCTGCAATACTTTTGTCAGTGTGATATTTTGCACCATTTTGTCCTCGCTCTTAGCAAAGGTTATTTCTCTACTTATGCCTATTTATAACAGTCATAACTTATTGCTATATTTAATTCTAGATAATTATATTAATATTTGTTAAAGTAAAGTGGACCATTCAAATCCAATTGGCCCTAGACAAGTCTGAAAGGTCAACTTCAGGATAAATTGACCACAGAGGAATAGAGATGGCAATGGTTCGGTTTGGGGACGGAAATGCTATATTCATCCCTATAACCATGACAACTAACCATATCCATAACCGCAAATTAACTATCGGGTATTATCCATAACCATACCTACCGGGTAACGGATTCTCTATCGGTTAACGATTATATCCATTTTCGTCAATAAAAAAATATATATTCATTCAATTGACGCATGATAATTTAGTAAATAATAATTTTGTCATTAAATATTTGTTTTATAAAATTATTTAATGAATGAATCTTGTGAAGCATAAAAATTAAAGCTAAACGTTGATAATGTTGGTTTGATTTTTGATATCTCCCATAAGTACCATTGAATTCTTATAGATTTTTATTCATATTAAAACTATTGAACTTTTCCACAAAATGCAACTCACACAACGCAATTTTTGTATTCTCAAGGTAATGGATTCGGTGAATATATATATATATATATATAATTTAATATTATTGTTTAGGCCCAAAATAACATTATTGGGCCGCGCTTAGGATTGTGCTCGGCCCAATGTTCTTCTAGAAACTTTACGGGCCATTTAGCTATCATAAGCTGCCCAAGTAGGTTGACCGAGTCCCATTGCATGGAGGAGTGACTTGGATAAGAGCAAAAAAGTCAAGTCCTGGTACAACGAGGAGGTTTTAGAGTTGAAGGCGCTGAGAACTCAGGAGTTAATCTAATTCATTATGGAGATTGGTTCAAAAACCTTTTGAAACTAGGATTGGCTGAATCCTAGTCAGATTCAATTTCGGAGTTCTAGTCCAGATACATTTCTGGTTCGGCTAGGAGTGAGTTCACTGCTATATATATATAGGGGAGTGCATCATTCAAAGCCCCTCCAATTCAACTCACAAATTGCCTTGCGCAAACTCGCTATACGCGAAACCTCTCAACAACCTTGAGAAATCTCTCATTTTCCCCCTTTCTCGCCAACACATCTTCAGTTTAGATAAACAGCACTGTGAAGGCAACCGGTGACATCTTCAGTTGGAATAAACAACACTGTTACCGTAGAATCAGCCGACCGCGAAGCACCTTCAGTTTGGATAAACAACACTGCATCGAGACCGACTGATTATCTATCCAAGTCTCAGTCGAGAAAGATTTCCGAATCCTTATTGGCAGAGGTCATCTCATTAGACTTCTCAACGAAGTGAGGCTTTACAGAATACTAGGCTCGGCACATTGAACTTCTAGTTGTTTATGATTAGATATTCACAAGTAATTTTTAGAGTTCGGCATTCTGACGGACGAACCACATTTACCATCAAGACATACATCTAGTGTCCGTATAGTCTGGTACCTGTTCGGCGTGCTTACACTCTTACAAATATAATCACTGTGACCGAACCCGGCGCAGATGATTTGTGAACTTCGCAGAACTAGCAGCCTTGTCTTCAGGCTTTAGAACCTGAAGGCCGAGACGTGTTCCTTCCTCAACCGCAGTCGCAAGATCAAGAAGTCAGCAGTGCGCTCAACGCGACATCAACACATTTTACTCCCCAACCGAGCTCGACCGACGAGTTGGCACGCCCCGCACACAACGGAAGGACATAGTTAGCTCATTAGTTACTCGGCTTGCGTGCCACGTAGGCTTGGTAGTTTTTAGTGTCAACAATTATATATAATATATATTATTCGGTTCGGATTTGGGGATGGATATAGATTAGGGACCCCTATAACGAGAAATTTTATTTTAACCCATGTAAATTCTTTCTACACCCAACTTAAATTTTAATTATGACGTGTCATTTTTTACATATTACATAATTACTATAAAGTACAAGATGTAATTAACAATAAAACTAAATTTTATCAATAAACCCACATCCAATAATCAATCCCTTACTATCACCAATCTAATTTTTCATGTACGAAACTTAGAAAGTGACGAAGAAATAAGATTGGTGACTGAACGTGGGGCACATAAAAATCACAAGTCCACGAAGGCATACCACTTTCCCAGTCCATTCTATAGAAAATTGAGGCAATCACTCCAACGTCAAGGCAAAGGAGACGGAAGATGGTGATTATGTACTAGTTAAAATTGGTCAAGCACAAACCAGATTGATGATATTTATGTAAATGTAAATATTCATAAAACTAAATTCAAATGGCAAAGAGCATAGGCACCTATAGAAAAATTATGGGTTATTGCTAAAAGGTGGTCAAAAGTTAAAGTAAAAAAAAATAGAAACTTTTGAATAGCAATTTTGACAATCATCTTTAAGTGTTTTTTACTTAAAGGGAGGAGTGTAAGAGATTCAATTGAGAGTGAAAATCACCGGCCAAGTTGTTTCTGAATATTGTAACAAAGATTTGAAGCCGAATGTCAGTATAAAAGCTGTAATCACCAAAAAGGACACAATGAAGAGAGTAAATGTGAGAACTCGTATTCCATAATTATATTATAAGTTATCTTATATATATATATATATATATATATATATATATATATATATGTGTGTGTATGTATGTATGTATGTATGTGTGTGTGTGTGTGTGTGTGTCAACTAGAGTTGTATGTTGATCAACACGTGATGACCAAATGACATGTCTCTGTGACTCATGAATTTTAAGCAAGAGCTGTTAGATACTAAGGTGAGTCACCACTCTATTGCTTGATGGTGTCGAATTTTTAAGAAAAACGTAGGGCTAGCTGTCATGCGTTGCACTTCCTACCAATTAAATGGCTTAATCTTTGCCGTCTTCTCGTAGTATAAATAGGAGCTTTGCCCCATTTGTTTTGGAAATAAGGAAACATGCAGAGCATGCATCGAAGGTTCAACGCAGAGAAAGGGAGTGAGGGTAAAGAGAGAAAGAAATAGGGTTTAGGGTTTGTTGTGTGGAGATTGTTAGTTGGGTTGTCTTGCCAAAACTTGGATTATCGAGGTGAGTGGTTTATGTAATGTGTTTTAAAATATTCTTATTTTCGATAAATGAAAACCACAAACTATTATGGGTTTTTATCTATTTATAAATCTCTATCTATTTCAAGTTAAGGATGTTGGATTTGTTGAAATGTTTCAGAGTTATTATATATTGTGATATGTGAATTATTTGGAAATGTTCATGGAGCATGAGAACTTTGGTGTTGCATTAATCTGAGGGATAAATGTAAACTGCACACGAGGACATTAAGGCAGATGGACATTAGGGGTCACGTGGTGAGTTACAATTTATGAAGGATATAATGAACACATAAAGGGATGATGTGATATGGCACTGCCTGTATGATGATCTGATATTATTATTGTATTTTCTAGAATGTGTAAAAAGGCATCGCTTGACTGGCATATTATATATTCTACTCATTGACTGAGCGACGGTGGTTGTTGCTCACCCCTCACGTATTATTTTACAGATGAGCTATTTTGCAAGACAGGTGTTAGAAGAGCTGAGGTGGTGATTGAGGAGAAATTTAATGATTTTAGTTTATTATTTTTGTACACCTTGTAAGGATTTTGGAGTTATTAATAAGAGGAGTTTATTTTTCCAACCCGTGTCAATTTCCTTTTATTTATTTAGTTTTTAACTCACGTTTTGGATTGGGGTTCGAGTTTTTATTACCGACCCCGGGTCGAGGGTGTGACAGTAAAATTGCTGATGGAATTGGCAGCAATATGACCGCAAAGGGTGCTGAGGCAGACATCAACCCCATACCTAAACATGTATATATAAACCTGTCAAACAAAATTGCAACTGATATTTTTCTAACAAATGCAAAATATAACAAGATTAAAGAAAAATTGCAAGTAGCCTCTGACCTTTAAGTCTCGAAATTAAACTCAGTAAAAACCAAAAATAGGGAATGCATAAATTAGAATCTAAATCATATTGATTTAATTATTTTGTAAGAGAAAAAGTTATCACAAATTCACAAGAAAGAAGACAAATTCAACTCAAGTTAGTAGTGTGGGTGTAAAGATAAATTTGCATATTGAATTGGGTTTATGAGGGTAGTTTAGGTTATAAAATTGGGTTTAAAAAGATATTAATAGTTTAATTAAAAATAATATAGGTGTGGAGAATAAGTTGGGTGTAAAAAGAGGTTATACGAGTTCAAATAAAATTCCCCCTATAACCATATCCAAAATCATAATCGAATAATAATCATGGTTTTTCCCCATACCCAAAATATACCCGAATTTTCATACCCAAATCCAATCCATTCGGACGGTTATCCACGGTTATCGGGTTTAATGGTTAGAATTGTCATCCCTAAAATTATCAGGCCTTGCCAAGCAAAAAGTATGAATGTTATAAATTCAAGATGCTCTGCGACAAAAACAGGCCCTTTCAAATCAACACACAAATTGCCCTGCGCAAAATTTCTTAACAACCTTGAGATTTTGATCTTCTCCCCTTTTCTTCCCACCAACACATCTTCAGTTTTGGATGGACAACATTGTGAAGAAAACCGGTGACATCTTCAATTTGGATAAGCAGCACTTGAGTCATAGAATCAGCCGACCGATAGGTGCCTTT
Organism: Malus sylvestris; assembly: GCF_916048215.2. Taxonomy (NCBI): domain Eukaryota; kingdom Viridiplantae; phylum Streptophyta; class Magnoliopsida; order Rosales; family Rosaceae; genus Malus; species Malus sylvestris. Next base: position 8,872,493 of record NC_062268.1, read on the forward strand.
AGTTTGGATAAATAGCATTGCTTCAAGATCGACTGGTTATTTATCTAAGTCTCGGTCAACAAGGATTTCTGAGTCTTTGTTGGTAGAGGTCATTTCATCAGCAATCTCGGCGAAATGAGGTGTTACCAAGTTACTAGACTCGACGTATTGAAAGTCAAGTTTTGTTTACGATTGGATATTCACAAGTACATTTTAGAGTTCGGCATTCTGACGGCCGAACCACATTAACCATCAAGACATTTATCTCTTTCGAGTATTTGTGTTAGTACAGTTTGGTACCTGTTCAGCTATTTATACTCTCACGAATATAATTACTGAGACTGAACCCGGTGCCGACGATTTATGAACTTCGCAGAACTAGTAGCGTTGTCTTCAGGCTCTAGAACCCGAAGGCCGAGATGTGTTCCTTCTTCGGCTGCAGTCCCAAGATCAAGAAGTCAGTAGTGCGCCCAACGCCACATCAACACATTTTACTCCCTGGCCGAACTCGGCCGACGAGTTGGCACGCCCCGCACACAACTGAATGACGTAGTTAGCTTATTAATTACTCAGCATGCGCGCCACGTAGGCTTGGTAGTTTTTAGGGTCAACATTTTGGCACGCCTAGTAGGACCTAGTGCTAAAACTACGAAGTTCACATGGTATATCAAGATCTCAATCAGGCTCCATTGGACTAGATTTGTCGCCTATTAAAGAAAAACTTCGAGAAGCAAGAAAAACTCCTTGAGAAATGCTATAGAAATTTTTGTTAATGTGAGTAGAATTCTTGAAAAAGAAAGGCAAGAGGGCTGTGAGCAATTTTTCACTCTGGTCGCAGTCAAACTTCGGACTAAGAAAATTGTCAAGACGACCGAAGAAAAACCTAGGCCTAAAAGAAAAAGTTCAAGTTTCTAAGTAAAAAAATGACACAAAAAATGATTCATCAAATAAGTGTTCAAATGACCAACAAGACCGATACATGGCTTCAGACCATAAAACCACATCAATTGATATGGTAATTGGAGACATGGTCTTAGACGCTGAAAATACGCCAATCGATATGACTATTGGCGATAAAGATGATATGGAGAAATCTCGTTTGGTTGCATTATTCGAGTTAAAAGCCAAAATTGACGAAATAATTATGCTCGATGAGCTTAATTTTTCAATGCATTTTTTGGTAGAAAGAGAAAACTATTTCACCAAGTCAAATATATTTGGAGATGGTTTTTATTCGGCTCGGTGCAAAGTCTAATTGGAATTGTTGGTATTAAACGATCTCGGCTCGGAATAAAACATCGTTGGGCCCCTCTGCTTTATAGGTCGGCCACTTTCTTTTTCTTTTGCTAAAAAAAAGGAATAAATTATTTTCTTAACCATTCGGCCTTTCATGCCGATCCGTAAGAAAATAAAGGGCAGCATGTGGTATAATCAGCGGTTAAGTTTTTTTTAGTCTCGCTGAGAAATATTATTTGCTGATATGTTGCGTGCAACAAGAAAGGCCACCCGTGTTGTAGTAGGTCTCCGCGTGGCCTAGCCTATTCACCCTGTGAGATGGGCATTCGGTGGGACAAATAGGGCATTTGGTGGTTAATATCTGCAGTGATTTTTCGATTTTACTATCCTCGGCCATATAGCTCGACCAAATCTCACATACGACTAAGTCTTATTATTTCAGTCCTTGATTATTGGTGGTCACTGAGCATTTAGATAGATTGCATTTGGCTGAATCTCACAACTACCGACACCTTGTTGTTTCGACGAACTCCATTTTTCGACTTGAATCTCATGCTGGGTGGCAATGACGTTTTTTTTTAGTTTAGCAACGGTGATTTGAGCTCGGCGATTTGAACAACTTTGTCATGAAAATCGACGATTTGAAGCTTAAGTCGTTGAAAACTTTCTAAATCCTATCTCAATATGTTGTTCACTTCGCCATGGTCTTCACATTCTGCTTTATCAAGATTCATCAAGAGCTTCTTCTTCACCAAAGACTCAGTGAATTGCTGCATGCTTCTTAATGATGTGTCCACTGTTTGTTTCTGCATCGCGAATTGCTAAGCCTCCATGTTGTGTTTCCAAGATGAGCAAAAATCACCTGACCAAATTGAGCAGAAATCATATGTTGTCTTGAATCAAGGCCACGACATTTGGTAGGCTTTGGCCAATTCTTGAGATGGTGGTCCCTTATATACTAAGTGTTAAACCCCACCCTCAAATTATTATAAATTTCACAATTTCCCTAAAAGGTTTATTAAATTTACAATTTAGCCCCTCACTTTATACCCAATCCGGATCCTCTTTCTAGATTCCCTCCCTCTCCTTAGCTGCCACATGGCAACCCACTAACTCACCCCTATCTCTCTTTCTTCTCCCTGGGTTCTCACTCTCTTAGCTCAACTCTCTTTCTCTTTCACTCTCACTATCTCTCTCCCCCCGATCTACACTCACGCATCCATTCACACACCCATACCCATCAACGATTTCACCACTGCCACCAACCCCTTCCCGTTGACTCTCTCTCACCCTCCCTAGTCTCTGTGAAACATGGCGAAGCACAAAGAAACTCCGACGAAACCCGAGACCTTCGAGCAAAGATCTGGCCACCATTCGACGTTATCAAGGTACGAAATCCTTTCCCCTCGTCTTAACCTTCTTTTTTGTGGTTAGATTGTAGGGTTTATGGGTCAAACGATGGCTACCGAAGCTCGGGAGGCTCTGGCCTTCTTCCCTAGCGAGAAGCAGACCGGCTCGACCCAACCCTTGGAGCCCAAACCTTTCAAAAGCCCAAAACCAAAACCCTTGTTAGTTAGGCCTTTGGGCCGTATAGGACTCGGGCTTTAGGCCCGTTAAACCTAAACCCAAACCCATTTAATTATTTATTTATTTTTATTTACTTTCTGAAATCCTATAACCTTTGGGCCGAGCTTTTAAGCCCAAGCCCTTTAACCCAAAACCCTTGGACCCCAAGCCCTTGGGCCTTAGAACCAAGACCAAAACCCAATCCAACCCAGTAGCCCAGCTGTGTGTGGCCGATGCATGGAGCACACGCGCCACCGTCCACGGTGGTGCTGACGAATTCTCCGGCAACCCACGACAGGGAATGGTCGCTAGAGCCGCCACCTTGCTGCGACACGTGACCGTACATGATGTCATTTTTTATGTTTTTCGACGTCCTGAACCCGCTTATGATGTCCATTTTTTGAAATTCAATTGTTTGAGTATAGTTTTGTTAAGTGTACCTTTTATGTGCTTAGGTGCGAATATTAGCGGCGATTCCGTCATTCCTATTTCGTACGGCTCTTCGACGATAGAGTATCTGTGAGTGGACCTCTTATAAAATGCATGTTTTAATAGTAGAAATGCATACATGAAAAACATGATTTAATGGTTACATTTTATGAAACGTTTTATAAGTAAATTGAATTTACACTAATGATATATCATGCTTTATTGCGACTATTTTGGAACACCATATTTTATCGAATTTATGTTCTTTGTAGTATATATGATGGATGACTATATACTATTTATGAACATGTTTTCTTTGTACTTCTTCATAGTATGTATGATGGATGACTATATGCTATGAAGATGATTTTGAGATATATGTACTTATGTTTGTAAAGAGTATATTCAATGTTTTGTGAGTATCTAGTGGTCACTGTTCTACCTACGGGCGATGATACTTATATTGCCTTCGGGCAGGCGTGTGTAGGGCACTGTTATGTGCATAAGGGCGATACTGATACCACTTGATACTTATATTGCCTTCGGGCATGCGTGTGTAGGGCACTGTTCTGTGCATATAGGTAATACTCGTACCACTAGTTAGCACACTATATACGAGATATGTTTTATGAAAGGTTTTATGGCATGTTAAGTTTTCGGAGAAACCTATTATATAATATGCTATTAGTTTTCATAAAACTTTGGGGGTTAGTATGCTGATAACTGTTTCAGTATTATATATATCAATTTGGTCCACTCATGTTTGTTTTGCGCCCCTTCAGGACATAGGAATGAGGAATATGATCCGAGATAGGAGGCATTCCCCTATCAGTGATACTGCATCATCATCTTGGCCTTGACTTATATTGTAATAACACCTCTCTATTTTATCTTCCGCTCGTACTTTGAATTAGATGTATACTCTGAACATGTCATGCATTATCAATGTGTTTTCATTATTAGCAGTTGAATATTATTTTATTATATTATATTAGTAATTTGAGCAAAATTGATATATGTGATTTACAGGTTCTCAGCATATGCATTCATTAAATAGATTGTGTCACCTTCGAATGTCGGCCAGAACGTGGTTATCCAGATGTCCCTCAGACATCGGGATCGGGGAGTGTCACTAAGCTTGACCTGTAAAAGAAAATTTTATTAGTTTTGCCGAGAAGTATGAAATTTCTCAAGTCTTAAGAGAGCTCACTGCAAGTCTTTTTGCCCATTAAGGCTGCTTTGATGATAGTCCAATTTCTTTAGTCCATTCGGTGGCATGCACACATAAAAAAGGAGAGCTTTTTATGGTCAAAGATCTTGAAGTTTGGTACTCGTTGAGCTTGGTGGCTAATTCTTTGCCGAGCAATGCATTGAAAATCTCGGTGGACTTCGACGGTGGACCAAAGTTTATCTCGATGGACTTCAAATTTTTACAGTCGGTGGAATTTCAAATGGCCATATGGGTCCAAGAATCATGATTTATATTGGCTATGATAGATGAGTGGAGAAGTTTCTCCAATGTCTTAGGTGCATATATGGTCGAATTTGATTGGTGCCGACATTATTTTCTTCTGTCGGGAAGTATTTACCATCAATTGGGACATGATTTATACTTGCCGAGGTGCACTACCGAGCTACAGTTTACACAGTTATTGAGTTCAGGGATAGCTCTTGACGACCACTTAGGAAGATGTTGGATGTTCCTGCTTACTGCGTACACAGACTCGGCAGTGGTTTGGTCATGCTTGATCGAAGCCCAACAAGGGGAGACAAAGTTGCTATCAGTAATAAAACAACCACTTGGTGTTGTTGAACTTTAGTAGTCTTCGATTATTTGGGCGTCTCCTGCGGAGTCCCGTACTTTTTCTTGATAAAGATGATAAGCCGTGAACTAGTAAAGTTCTGGGACGACCCATTCAGTGAGACAATGTATGGCCATTTGGATTAATCAAGTGCGCGCAAGAGGTGTATATTCGGCCAGCTATTGTCTCTAGGCCAGTTTCTCATGCAACAGTCTGTGATTTAGTGGTTTATAAAGCATTTGATGGCAAGATTCGATCAGTGGCATTCATTCAAAGAGTGGTGTTCAATGGTGAAGTGGTACCCATCAATTTCACAAGTTTTTGAGGTAAGAGTCTCGGCAGATGTTGTCTTTCGGCCGAGGATCTTTTCATCAGCATTTGGTCCACTCGATGGCATATGTCAGGAAAAGAAAATTCGGTGGAATCATATTTTTTTATGGCCAAAAAAGATGGCATGCAAAAGATTATATGATTTCAGTTTGAAAGGAGATAAGGGCAGGTTCATGATATAAATGAACGGCCACCTATTTCAAGTGGTAGGCTTTCACGTGGAATATCCTTCTTTGGTAAAGCAGTTAGTTAGAGTTTGTCAAGGATCTTAAACTCGAATGCTGTCTTACAATCAAGGCCGAGCGACAAGAGGCCATCACCGGAGAGGTTCGGTCGAAGTAACGCTCAGCAATGAAAAAGCCAATAGCTCTTTAGCAATTGATTGGTTGGCCATTTAAAAATAATGTAGTGGCCCATTTGTGTGTATATATATATATATATATATATGGAACTATTATTGGCATTTTAAAAATCTCATTTGTTACTTCTCAAAAATGTATTTTTCTTTTTAAATATAGAAAGTTTGAAGTGCTAATAACAATTCCCTATACATATATATATATATAATATCATCTTTGCACTCGGCCGAATAGAGGTCATTCGGTGGAAAAGAACTAGGCCAATATTTTCTGGCCTCGATTTTCACAAGGCCATTGTTGTCGGCATTGGTTCAAGATTTTGTATGCTTTTCGCCGAATCAAATCAATATGTATTTGGCGGAATTAGGCAGCTACGAACGTTCAAATGTAAATTTCCTCAACTATTCGGTTTAAGGGCCGAAACTTAAGGAAATTGGGTGGCTGTGTTTGGATCTAAAATTGCACCATCGGTCCGTGCAATCAATGCTGTTGAGTGAGCACAGCTCCCAACCGTCGGATGAAAAAGTGAAGATAATTTTGTTATTATTGAAGGATAATATTATGGTTTTTATCATAATAATTATCTTTTAATATGATTCATCTCGACATTTTCTTATACAGGATAAATGAGATTCAAATTATATCCCTAAGCAAGCAGTACAGTTCAAATTGATTTGAGATGTCTGGTGTATTGACGTGTGGATTTGATCAGTTTGGTTTGGCTGACGGATTCAAGTGGTATGCTGCAAAATGATATTAAGTTGATATTGGAATGTTGTTTATTTGCAAACGTCACTTGGAAGCTGCTAATGGGGTTGGATTTTGAACTGATTATTATCCATTAAAAATATGATGATAATTAGTAAAAAAAGAATTTGAAATTCATCTAGACGGGGATTAGGATGCATGCATGGATGGGTTTAAAGGTGATGGAATTATGATGATGAGATAAGAAACCTAGGTAGGCTATGCCTTTGGTCATAATGTGATCATCCTGGATATGCTTTAACATGAAGCCCCCCGCCAGAGTTAAAATTACAATCTTATTCAATTTACGTCACTCATAACGCTGGTATTCATCTATCTTTATCCTAATTACATATCATTTATCTCAATTTTAATCTATAAATTATTTCGAAAGTTCCCATATCTAATATGGTCGTTTCCAGTGTTTGAAAAATCAGTGCATGTCCATCCACTGCTGATTAGTTTTGCATTGAAAGTTCCCATATCTAACATGGAGCTCACATTTTCTATTGTTTTTTCGCCCTTGCTTCTCGAATCCATAAGTTTTATGGAGTTTGTTTCTGTAAACAAACGTTAATCAACTTTACAAGACAACTAAAGGGAAGAAAATGAAAATATATCACTGTAAACAAACGTTAATCAACTTTACAAGCCATGTAAACAAACGTTAATCAACTTTACAAGCCAACTAAACGGAAGAAAATGTAAACAAACGTTAATCAACTTTACAAGCCAACTAAAGGGAAGAAAATGAAAATATACCAACCGACGTCGTAAGTGATCGATTGCTTTGAATTCTTTTTTAATATTGCAGTTAAATCTAAATCAATCAACCACTTGCAAAGCTAATTGCTAAATTGCTTGACTCGTAGACTTGAGATTATCCAAAGTAGCTAGAGCATTTTACTCTATTTTTTGCATTCAAATTTGAATCTTCATTCCCATAATTTAGCTAATGGCTTGGTATTTTCTTTAATCTTTCTTTTTTATTTTTTTGAAAGAATAAGTGCCAAGAATCTTCCACCTCGGATGCCTTCATAGTTGTATATTACTTTTAAGTCAGATAAGTTAGGTTAAATTTGATGACATTTGAAGTCATGACTTATTGCTATATTTAATTCTAGATAATTATATTAATATTTGTTAAAGTAAAGTGGACCATTCAAATCCAATTGGCCCTAGTCAAATCTGAAAAGTCAACTTCAGAATAAATTGACCACAGAGGAGAGGAAGCATTGTCAAACTGAGCAGAAAATAACCTTTCTGTGAGAAAACCCGCTTGCAACGCTGATTGCTTTGGATTCTTTTTTTAATATTGCAGTTGAATTCAAATTAATCGATCATTTACAACGTTGATTGCTAAATTGCTTAGCTTGCAAACTTAAAATTATTCAAAGTAGCTAAAGCAGTCTATTTTATTTTTTGCACTTAAGTTTGAATCCTTATTTCTGTAATTTAGAAAAATCTAATATATATTTGACTCTATGAATGGCTTGGTATTTTTCTTAAATCAATTTTTTTTTGTTTTTTTGTTTTTTAAAGAATAAGTGCCAAGTATCTTCCACTTCGGATGCCTTCATAGTACGTAGTAGATTACCTGAGCAGAAAATAACCTCTCGGTGAGAAACACACTATGTGTTATTCTTTCTCCCACTTCCACTCGAGACAATATATGAAACTGTTTGGACCCAAAATTGCATCATCGGTCCGTGTAATCAAGGTCGTTGAGTGAGTACAGATTCTAACAGTCGGATGAAAAAGTGAAGATAATTTTGTTATTATTGAAGGATAAAATATTAGGAAAACTAATGAGAATGACCTGAAAACTTTGAGTTTTAATAATAAGAACAAAATAAAGGGTAAAGTGAATAGTACCATGATTGACTTTTTAGTATAAAAATGTGGTTTTTCGTTAAAGTGAACAGTATCGGGAGCTTTTCGTTAAAGTTCCCTAAAATATTGGGATTTTTATCATAATAATGATATTTTAATATGATTCATCTTGACATTTTCTTATATGGGATAAATGGGATTCAAATTATATCCCCAAGCAAACAGTACAGTTCAAATTGATTTGGGATGTCTGGTGTATGGTCGTGTGGACTGGATCAGTTTGGTTTGGCTGATGGATTCAAGTGGTATGTTGCAAAATGATATTAAGTTAATATTGTAATGTTGTTTATTTGCAGACGTCACTTGGAAGCTGCTAATGGGGTTGGATTTTAAACTGATTATTATCCATTAAAAATATGGTGATAATTAGTAAAAAATGAATTTGAAATTTATTTGGACGGGGATCAGGATGCATGCATGGATGGGTTTAAAGGTGATGGAATTATGATGATGAGATAAGAAGCCTAAGTAGGCTAGGTCTTTGGTCATGATGTGATAATCCTAGTTAGGCTTTTATTTTGTTTAAAAAGTCACGGTGGTGTGGCCTGTGGGGTTAACTTATAGATTTATTGTACACTGCCCACTATTTTTCTCTATAAATAGAGGCAAGAATGCATCTTAATTTCCAAGTACTCTACTCTCTTTTCAATTGAACAAAAATGGTTTCCAAGACTTCCATTTACTTTGGTCTTTTGCTTGCCATTGTCCTTCTCATTTCCTTTGAAGTGGCCGCAAATGGTGAGCTTAACTTTTCCCTTCTATTTTTTGTAAAAATTATATATTGCTAGCTACCTAGTGTCACCAAAGTTGCTAAGCAAAGTTATACATACAATTTGTGAGCTTAATTTGTTGTACTTTCCACAACATAATACTAGAGTACTTAACTTTATTCACCAAATAGATATAGTACATGTATATGCTACTTAAAATTAAATTAGGTTCCAAATTCACAATGATTTGAATAAATGAAATATTGTCACCTCATTTAAACGTACGTTCCTTATATGACATTCAGCTGCGGAGACTACTACAAATCCCAGTGGTGTAGGTGACGCCAAGTATGGTGGCGGGTACCAAGAAGATGGGCGAGGTGGGTATAATCGCAAGCAAGCAGATGGTGGGAATAATCGCAAGCAAACAGATGGGCGAGGTGGCTATAATGGAGTAGGCCGTTGAGGGCCTTGCTACTATGGTTGTTGCAGATGGAGTTACAACAGAGATTGCCAAAGGTGCTGCAATCATACTGCAATCATACTTGATCGTATTCCTATATGTGAATCGAATAAAACTTCACTAGCGAGAGAGGTATGCAAAAATAAAGTTAATTAAGAGTGCTAGCTGGGTGGATATTGTATCTGTACTCGGTTATAATCTTATGGCTTGAGTGCTATTTAATTAATTTCGTGAACAAATTCAAGTACTTGTGTAATGCATGTCATCGATTGATGATATATGAAATCAATGACATATACAAGTAACGTTTTGTATGTTCAGTCTCTTTTGTTCTACTTTATTTTATTTTTAGGGATAGGCTGGGAAATTAAGGTGGGACGGTTTTTGTGTTTAGAGAGAAAGCACATCAGCCCATTCTCACGTGACCACCCTCAAACTTTCCCATTTAATTTTTTTTTTTATTTTGTCCAATCACAGTTGGACAGCTAACATTAAGTTTACATTTCCATAAAAGAAAAATGGGCTGTCAATGCCCAGAATCAAGTTGCTATTTGATTGTTTAAATTTTTATATTCAAAGGAAAGAATAAAAAAGAATAAAAATGGTCTCCTTTGTTTGTGAGTCTACTGCTGATGTGAGTGATGGAAACTAGGGGTTGAGGGAGTTGTCACACCACAGACGTGGTGGTTGAAATGGAGAAGGATGCTCTTCTGACCGGTTTGGTGCTCCAAAGTTCAAAGTGGGAGAGAGGATTTCGTTGATGAAAGATGTGCATGGTTTGGTTAGGGGATGCTTGGCATGGCTTCTTAGTAGTTTTATTATGAAACATTCAACCCAATACGTGAGATTTTTACTTTTATTTAAAAAAAATTAGATATAGTCATTCAAAATGTTTTAAGTTATATGGCATATATGCTTAATGTGTTTCTAAATTTTAGACTTGTTAGATATTCTTTTTGTATTTTATTATTCTTTTATTATTTTATTTATGAATTTTATGCAAGTATAATTTTTTTAATGTGTCAATATGCATTTATTTACAAGATATACAAGAAATTTACCTAAATCCGTCTAGACCGCCTAGGCGCCCGCCTAGATCCCGCCTAGCCGCCTAGGCGCTAGGCGCTAGGCGCTAGCTTGCCGCCCGACTAGCGCCTAACGTTTTTTAGAACCTTGACACATACACTTCTTATATGAATGAATATCTTTCTAATCTATACAAATCTTACTCATTAAGATACAATATTTCCTTCTTATCCGAATCTCACAATCCTACCTACCTCAATTGTTTAACTAGCACCATGTGTCATAATCCCCACCATCCATACTCTATTTACTCTAACATATATTACTGTTATGTGAGATAATCAAACTAGAAGTAGGGTTGCTTTTTCCATTTAAAATTGCACATCTCTTTTAAAACTTCTTTGCCAAACTTATCGTTTCATTAGATAGCAAAAAAGATTTAAAATCAAAACAGCTTAACGACGTTGTTTGTTTCATCTTCTTCTATGAGATGCACACCTCGGGTGAAGTCAAGATGGGCCGGGGACTATCCTAGTCCCTTGGTGGCTCCGCCCTTGGCGGCTGGGGAGGAGGCAGTAAAGGCGGTGGTGATTGGGGGAAAGGTGGCGGTGGCTGAGGAAAAGGCGGTGGAGGCGGTGGTGGAGGAAACTAAAGTCAGATGCCTTCATCAGTCTCTCAAGGATCAACTTTATGAGAACTATATATGTATGCAGTATGCACATATATAAATAGAACTCTTTCCGTGCTAGGAGATATGAATAAGCTCCATGCATGCATATGTACGCATGGAATCATGTACGTATTTAATGTTCCATTCACGAGCATGAGTACATGAGTGATGAGTGCAGGCAATTAGCTCATTCAAGTGTTAATATATGTGTAGTACGTAGTATCTGCACCCTGTACTCATGATCGGACGTGTATGAAGCATTATATATTGTACTCTATGTCCTTGCTTTTTGGATAAAAGTCCTTCAATTTTAAGGTACGTACTTTAGATTTAAGGAAACTTTAACGAAAAACTCCTGGTACTGTTCATTTTAACGAAAACTCACATTTTTATACTAAAAAGTCAATCTTGATATTATTCACTTTACCCTTTATTTTGTCCTTATCGTTAAAACTCAAAATTTTCAAGCATTTTTCATTAGTTTCCTTTATATTTAAAGGAAAACTAATGAAAAGAGCTTGAAAACTTTAAGTTTTAATGATAAGGACAAAATAAAGGGTAAAGTGAATAGTACCATGATTGACTTTTTAGTGTAAAAATGTGGTTTTTCGTTAAAGTGAACAGTACCGGGTGCTTTTCGTTAAAGTTCCTTAGATTTAACTGTTAAAAGTACTCTATCAACAATGAACCACTCAAGGATTACAAAATTATTACTTAGACGCAAATGTACTTCAAAGATATTAATATTAAGCAAAAGATTTTCAAAATAACACCTAAAATATGTCATTTGAAAGTTTTTCTTATATGTATTGGACTGCAAGAATGTTTTTTTGAGCATTTTCACCAAAGTAATTAGCCTAATTTTCAAGTTTTAAAGTTTTTCATCCAAACATAGCATAAGAATTATACAGAGAAAATTCATAATAACATATACAACCTCTCCTTTACTCTGTTATGTGTGATGTGTGGTACTGATGTTGATGTTATAATCCAATAGTAATTTAATATATCATTCAACAATCAGTATCTCATATATTTTTTTGGTTTATTGACGTAGTGCATTCGTCTATTTGTTTGATCATTGTTGTATATCTAGATATATTTTAGTGAATGTATACGATGACCTTTTAATTGAAAGCCTAGATTATTTGATCATAAAATTTATGTCAGCTTTGGTTAGAAATTTTTTCTCTTCGGAAAAGAACTAGGAAGAGTGTCTGCGCGATGCTAAGGGTTTCGAAATTGTATAAAACATGTAGAAAGTTTTAAAATATAAATGATAAGCCATAATGCTTATATAAATCTATTTATTACAACCCTATCTAGAATAAGAAACAATGAGTAGTGTTGAACTTCTTTAATCTAATGGGTTTGTTTCTTCACTTTGTTCCTCATTTCTTCTGATATATATGTGTTTTCATTTATCTGTTAGAAATTGGAAAAATTGAAGTTAATGTGAACAAATGACAGTTGGTTTTGTTAAGGGATCCTTTTGCTAAAGATCAAAACAATAAAAGGACTTACAGAAAGTTAAAAAAATTACTTACGCAGTTGAAAACTATTGGCACACCAGGTCCTGCATAGACGAAAACATTAGGCATTATTAACCAAACATGTAAAGTTTATGTCAAATTTTATATTATGTGTGTTTTGAACTATGTATGATAACGATGAGATAACAAAACATATGCGTGGTTTGAGCTATGGCCTTAAACCTTAAATACTATATGAATCCAAGTTTTACAAATTCTTCGTAATCAAACCAATCAATTGAATTATGCTTAAACAAATTTGGTCTAAAGTGTTTAAAAAGTGAAATATAAACCCTCATTTTGCAGAATTGTTGACTTAGAAAAACGAATGCATAAGTGGACAGATGGTGTTCTAGAGAAAATTTTCTCTATCTTGATATTCAACACACAAAATGTCAAATCTAAATTATTAAGCATACTTAAAATGGCTTCCGGAATTGATTTGTTCAATGAGATAATGAGTGAAAGACATAAAAATCAGATCGTACTAAACTTTTTTGTGCATTTATTGGTCCATTGTTAAAAAGATTTGCAGAGAAGAGAGATTTTTACCAAATTTTTTAGAAATGATGGTGAAGCAGCAGCTGTCGCAGTCTTAGTTATAATTTGATGGTAGAAACTCTTCTATGACGGTCCATATACTGAACAAAGACTTAATATTAATAAGCATTTGACCAAATAGTGATCCAATTCAAGTTCAAGGGATTAAATCTGCAACAAAAAACAATAACAAAGCAACCCATAAAGTTATGAAACTAATCCTATGTATTTGAAACTATGTCACAATTTTTAACTTGAGTTTCAAAAATATAGAATCCAATCAAATGAAAATCCCTAGTATGAAATTAAGAATCCTAATTAAACAAAGACTGACCTAATTAATTGGATATCTTGGCGAGTACTGCTCAAATGTTTCATTACATAAAAGTGGTAGTTGAAAAACCTCATATTTAAGAACTGAACTGAGGAGCTAGTTTACGTTGTGAAAGTAAAGCGAGTGGTAACTTCTCCATTTTGAGATCAGCAGATCAGAGTTTGGAGCTGTCGGATTCTCTTTGTCTCAATCAACCAAGTTCTCCATTTCAAACCATTTCATCAATTATGAATCCAAAAACTAAAACTCTTTTAATTTTCCGTGTGTATTCAATGATTTGTTTCCTATAAAAATAGGAAATATCTTATATATACAGCCAGAGCCCGACTTTAGGGTCATGGCTTCGACAAAAAATAATATGGCCAAAATGCCCCTCAACCAAAAAAAAATCAAAAGCAGCAAAAAAGAATGCATACAATAATACAAGGATAATTTTGTAATTTTAACAATGTTTTTTTTAATAATTAATTTTTTGGTACAGTTTTTGTTTTTTATTTTTTATTTTTATAATTAGTATCTCATAATAGGCTAGTAATAATGTGACTCAATTTCTCCATTTTTAAACACGTTTGAAACATCTTAAGAGGTGTCACAGCCCGTTCCGAGATTTTCTATCGGGAGTGTTAAATGACGGAAGTACCCTTGGCGTTACTAAGGTGTGTGTGTGATATGTTTTGGATATTTCATATTTTTCCTAAACTATTGGATATATCATTAAGTGGATAAAAATATTAAAATGTTGGATTGGTTGTGTGGTTAGGGAATTAGGGAAGAAATGGATGGTGGGGATTGTTTTTGGATATCACAAACCCTCTCTCTCTCCCTCTCATTCCCGTAGCCTCTCTCTCTCCTCCATCTCGACTCCCTCTCTCTCACACACACCCATACGTACGGACACACCCAAAACCTCCCAAATCTCGGTGGATCGAGGCAACCAAGGTATGCATCTTCATCCTTGAGTCATTTTAAGTCGATTGGTACTAGTTTTAGGAAGTGAAACCCTCGGAATCACATGAAACCCGAACCTCCATTTTTTGTCACTGTTCATGCAAACGTAAAATGTTGATTTTCAGGGAATTCTAAGCTTGTAGTGAGCTTAGTGAGGTTCCAAGGAAGCTCGGAGTGCTTCGTTTGAAGGTTTTGGACGTCGGGATCACGTGGTTCAACTTTGGCCGGTTTTCTTGGGATTTTTCCGGTGAGATTTCTTGATTTTTAGAGCCTTAAACTAGTCTATCGTGATTCTACGTGTTTGGGGCTTCAATTTGGTATAAAATACGAAGAAAATGGTTGAGAAACGAAGGAGAACAAGGAGTTCAAAGTTTGGCCGGAAATCGGCCGCCGGAAAAACCAGTCCGACGACTGGCTGAGGAAGAAGGTGCGTGTGGGGGGCGCGTGGACCCGTGCCACCCACGGCGCGTGGGGGCGCGTGGGACGTCCAAAAAATTTTCTAAAAATTTCTCGACGTCCATGACGTCGAGTAGGTCGATGTGGTATATTCATATACCCAAATTGAGCATCGTATGAGAAGTTATTTCGAATTATTGGTTATGTGTTTAAATTAACGTTTTTTTTAGTTGTTTCGCATATAGGTGACACCTATCCCGAGGACGAGCGCATCCAGGGACGTCACGAGGATTACGACCCATCGACTTATCAGTGAGTGGGCAGTTTTGATTTCGTATTACCTATATACAACTGTTTTTCCCAGAAAATGCATTTATATGAAAATTTTGATTTAAATTGCCATGCATGCAAATGTTGAGATATTTGAATTGAGAATTGATGCATATATATGTGAATTGACGCGGTGGACGCACATGTGAGTTTTATTATCATTCAGATGAGTTATTTTATATGAATTGCATTGGAAGCTCATAACCTGCACTTAGGTGTTAGTGCTTATATTGTTATTCACCACACCGCACGCTCGCCTTGGATCCAAGTAGGTGGATGTCGTACAGACCATGTGAGGGTTCCGACATGCTAGTCGTACAGATCACTAGATGTGATTCCGACTAGTGGGTGACCTTAGTTATGTGCGCTGATGATTGTTGAGAGAAGCACTAGAGCGTATTTATACACCTATTATCGTACAGACTACTATACGTAGTTCCGAGTGATGTGCAGTGTAGTGCCGTACAGGTCACAGTTGGTGACTCCGGCAGGGCCGTATAGGTCACTGTGGTGACTCCGGCTGAGTGGGATATTGAGCTTTAGAATCAGCCGTACAGGACCATTGTAGGGTCTCCGGTTGATTTATTATTTCACCTGATTGATATTGATGCATTCTGATTATATTTTGGGCATGGCATATCATTTCTGAGATGTTATTATGATGGATTGTGATTTGAGCTTTTGATGATATATATATGTTTATATACTATTTTTCTGGGAAAGTATACAGGTTTTACGGAGAGGGGTTAGAAATGTTTTTAACGAAATGTTTTGGAAAATATTTAGTTTTACTGACCCACTCATTTTGTTTTGTGCCCCTCCAGGTTCTAGTTAGCAGTTTGTGGCTCTCGAGGTCTTTTTCCGGCATTCTGACAGACACTTGACATGTAGGACTCACCTGAGGGTGATGTACTTTTATTTTTGCCCTACTTGACTGCACTTAAACCTATGCTCTGAATTTATGTGTTTATCTTAACTCGTCCTGTTATTCTAGTAGGTTGTTCTACTAGAGTTGGTTTGAATTCCTTCTTATGCATACTGTTGTTTCGCTTCCGTGTCGCACTTATGGTTACGTCACGCTCACGTGACGGCCAGCACGCCTGGATCCTCTGGATCGGGGTGTGTCAAGAGGTGTGTAATGTCAGTTATGAAAAAGGTCTTTTGCATGCGGATAATAATGTGATTAAATTAATTGGCAAATAATTTTTTTTAACAAAAGATATTATCTACACTAAGGGGGAAGAGGTGACCTTAGCCTCACAATGGGCTAGCAATAATGTGATTCAATCAATTGTTCATTAAATATTATTTTCTCTATTCTTAATGTAAATTCTATAAAGACCAATTTTATTATATGGATTCAGCTGCTTTAATTGGTTTATGAGGGATTTCTTATAGCACGATCTAAAATTATTCATTTACTTTAAATATTTGACTTTCATTTTGTCAATTTACGCATATAAATACAATTAAAACGTGTAAACCACGCGTAACACGCCGTGATTCCAAAAATGTCTTCTGCATGCGCGTGAGCGCGTGCATGAAGGCTAGTGAAATAATTATATGGAGATGGAATCATGTATAGAGCTAGAAGAGGAAGTAAAGAAGATATGTAAAAGCAAATTAAGAGATCATTCTATTACAAAAGCTACAATATAGTAAATTAAGATCATCATATTTGAAAACAGAGACACGTACAAAGCTACAAAAAAAAAAATTATTAGTACCGATAAATTACTGGAAAATCTAAAAGCTAGGGATTTTCACTTAGTGAAAAAAAATTGTTTCTGAGTGATATAACCCAAAATCATCTTAGACAGCAAAGAAACATAGGATTTGAGAAATCAGACCTTAATTTCCAAAACCAAGCAGGGACAAAATTGGGAGACCACTGTTTAACGAACAGTGTTTTAGGCAAAAATGAGAGCATTCCACACATCACAAGCAGAATGGGCAAGCCTGTTGGTCGGTCTCTAAAGAAATCGGCTCTCCTCACTCAGGTTTGGAAGGATGACTTGAATTCGGGGCATCTCTTGGTTTCATTGTTTGCGTTGTTCGGTGAAAACATCCTCTCCTTCGTTCCAGCTCCCGAGATGTGTTTATTTTTTTAACCATTTGTAGCAATCTTACTCATGATTAGGAGTACAAAGAAAAAATAGAACAAGAGATTTCGGTATGAAATATTTGTATAAATTCAGTAGAAACTTAGATAAAATTTTAATTGAATTTTACGAACATTTACTTTAGCTATCTTCGATCTCTTCATCCTCATTTATTTCTGATGGAACTTGAACATAAAAATCAACAATGCAGAAGGCTCTTCGTAATTAAATAGAAAAGTACAATCTATTAAAAGTGCTTAATTAATCAGCTGCTTAACTTTGGTACTGGAGTACTCTTTTTCCACTGCTTTCTTCAAGTAGCTATCTTCTTCCAACACCATTTGAACTGGCAAGAACCCCATCCCATTGGCCATAGCAAGCATCATCCGCTTGGTTTCAGCCTTGAACTCCTCCAAATCAACCGCCCCGTTCGAGTCATGATCGAACTGCAGGAACAGCGAGTCGTAGACATGAGCAATCTCTTCGGGGTCTGGCTTCACATCAATGCCATAGTGGGTCTCAAAGACCCTCAGAGACTGAAGCTCCTTCAGCATTTCTGCATAAGAAAGCAGACCATCGTGGTTGGTGTCGAGATGAGCAAAACGGTCGCGAATTGAGAGGCTGAATGCTTCTTCATCTTCCACAAAGTTGACAATGGTGGCACCGTCCAACACTTCTACACTCATCTTCTCTTATGCTAGCTTGGGAATTGATCACAAGGAAATTAGGATTGATTTGTATTTTGGTTGCAAATTAAACAAGCGATGGAAATGTTAATTATTTATAAACACATGCATGGGGCACTATTTTGTTTTTTGGCCCCTTGTTTCTCTAACCCATAGGTTTTATGGACTTTGTTTCTGTAAACAAACGTGAATCAACTTTACCAGCCAACTAAGGGAAAGAAAATGAAAATAGACCGACCGAGTGGTCGATTGCTTTGGATTCATCTTTAATATTGTAGTTGAATTCAAATCAATCGACTACTTGCAACTTTGATTGCTAAATTCCTTAGCTCGCAGACTTGAGATTATCCAAAGTGGCTAGAGCAGTCTACTATATTTTTTGCAATTAAGTTTGAATCTTCATTCCGTAATTTAGAAAAATCTAGTGTATACTTGACTCTAAGAATGGCTTGGTATTTTTCTTAAATCTAATTTTTTATTTATTTATTTTTTTTGTTTTTTTTAAAGAATAAGTTCCAAGTATCTTCTTTGCACTTCGCATGCCTTCATAGTAATATATTACTTTTAAGTCAAATAACTTGGGTTCAATTTGATGACATTTGAAAGTCATATAACATATTATATTAATATTTGTTAAAGTAAAATGAACCATTCAAATCCAATTGGCCCCAGACAAGTCTGAAAAGTCAAATTCAGAAAAAATTGACCACAGAGGACGCGTTGTCAAACTGAGCAGAAAATAACCTTTCGGTGAGAAAACACACTGATTTTGCACTTCTCTGTGTGTGGCTGTGTTATTCTTTCTCCCACTTCCACTCGAAAACAAAATATGAACCATAATATCACTCGCAATGAAAAAGAAAGAAAAATAAAAAGGTTAATGTTTTTCATGCGTCGTTTTAGTTCAGTCGATTAAGACTACTCTCTTGTTTATTCGAATTCTCAATTCAGATTTCTAAATATCTTCTGTATGTAAAACAACAAGAGAGTATTACCAAAACGGGCTTTCAATGAAACTAGAAAATATATTCAAGACAATTTTTACCAATTATATGGCGGGGGGCTTTCAAAGAGGTCGCACTTAGTGCGATGACAAGTGCTTTCGCCCATGAGCGGTAGGTCTCGGGTTCGAGACTTGGGAGCAGCCTCTCCATAAATGGGGATAAGGCTAGCCGACATTCACCTCTTCCAGACCCTGCGTAAAGCGGGAGCCTTGTGCACTGGGTACGACCTTTTATATGTCGGTCGAAGCTGTATGAGATGAGTGAGTGGTCTAAATTGCAATTTGCAGGCTCCCTCTATGCTATCTATTCATTGAAGATAGACATGCAGACATGCATGTATGCCCACGACTATTTTTATAGAGTAGTCCCCATGCAACTTAATTTGTCATGATCTTTCTGACTCTCACTGACATATGTCCAAGGCATGTGTATATATAACATGGAACCGCCCGCCAGAGTCAAAATTACAATCTTATTCAATTTACGCCATTCACGATGCTGATATTCATTTATCTTGATTATAATTACATATCATTTATCTTGATTCTAATCTACAAATTATTTCAAAAGTTCCCATATAAAATATGGTATTTTCTAGTGTTTAAAAAATCATTGCATGTCCATCCACCGTTGATTAGTTTTGCATTGGACGCTCACATTTTAACAAATCGATTAGTTAATGAATTAGACTAATTAATCCGGGCGCACTTTCTCGATCTTTCTAATAGCTAGCAAAATTGCTTCGTAACGTTAAGACAGCTTGTACTCATCACTGTTATTAATCAGAAAAATAAACTGAATATCAGAAGCAATGAGAACACTGATCAGTAATTAAGAAAAGATATACGTGTTTTAAATTTAATAAACTTGGGAAGGCAACTCCTCAACCTCCAACCACACAGTCTACACTGTACGTGTACGGTGGTGTGGCCTATGGGGTTAACTTGTAGATTTATTGTACACTGCCCTCTATTTTTCTCTATAAATAGAAGCAAGAATGCTTCTTAATTCCCAAGTATTCTACTCTCCTTTCAGTTGAACAAAAATGGTTTCCAAGACTTTCATTTACTTTGGTCTTTTGCTTGCCATTGTCCTTCTCATTTCCTCTGAAGTGGCCGCAAATGGTGAGCTTAACTTTTCCCTTCTAATTTTTGTAGAAATTATATATTGCTAGCTACCTAGTGTCACCAAAGTTGCTAA
Organism: Malus sylvestris; assembly: GCF_916048215.2. Taxonomy (NCBI): domain Eukaryota; kingdom Viridiplantae; phylum Streptophyta; class Magnoliopsida; order Rosales; family Rosaceae; genus Malus; species Malus sylvestris. The sequence continues at coordinate 8,892,775 of NC_062268.1, forward strand.
GCAAAGATATAAATACAATTTGTGAGCTTAATTTGTTGTACTTTCCACAACATAATACTAGTGTACTTTACTTTATTCACCAAATGGATATAGTACAAGTACATGCTACTTAAATTAAATTAGGTTCCAAATTCACAATGATTTGAATAAATGAAATATTGTCACCTCATTTAAACGTATGTTCCTTATATGACTTTCAGCTGCGAAGACTACTACAAATCCCAATGGTGTAGGTGACGCCAAGTATGGTGGCGGGTACCAAGGAGATCCTAGGCGAGGTGGGTATGGTGGCAACCCAAGTCATGGGGGATATGGCGGTAACCCTGGTCGTGGCGGAAATGGAGGAGGAGGCCGTGGAGGGCGTTGCTACTATGGTTGTTGCAGATGGAGTTACAATGGAAGAGAGTGCCTAAGGTGCTGCAATCATGCTGGTCAGGCTGTTGATGCACAACCTCACAACTAGTTCATTAGTTAATTAGGCTTCTGCATGCCCATGCATGCAGTGTGCTTAATTAATTAGATAATTAGATAATTATGTTCTAATGCATGTGCTTAACATGCTTGAAGCACTTCCCTCGATCGTATTCCTATGTATGAATCGAATAAAACTTCACTAGCGAGAGGCATGCAAAAATAAAGTTAATCACGAGTGCGAGCTGGGTGGATATTGTATCTGTACTCAGTTATAATCTCATGGTTTGAGTGCTCTTTAATTAATTTCGTGAACAAATTCAAGTACATGTGTAATGCATGTCATCGATTGATGGTATACGAAATCAATGACATATACAAGTAACGTTTTGTATCCAATTTGCTCAGTCTCTTTTGTTCTACTTTATTTTATTTTTAGGGATAGGCTGGGAAATTATGGTGGGACGGTTTATGTGTTGAGAGAGAGAGCACATCAAAGACCTAGAAGAATAATACCGAATTTAGAGCCCAATTTACATAAGCCCTAGAGCTTAATAAGATATACACGGTAACTTGGTTTATAAGATTTGTTCAAAAAGAAAAAAAAAACTTGGTTTATAACAATACAAATAGAACTCCGGCAAGTAATTAATTAGAGGGACACTTTGGATACAGTCCCTAACTATCAATATTCTTTGACTGAAATCTTGTTGGTTTTCAATTTTTGATCGAAGTCCCTGAAATTAATGTGATAATGTATTTCTATGCATGTTACTATATTTTTTAAATTAAAAATTGAAATTTATAGTTGTTTGTATTAATGAGATTTTAAATAAAAAAACCCATAATCTGTGGATTAAAATTATTAAAATATAAATTATACTCTCCAATATATTGTGTGTGTGTGTATGTATATAAACATGGGTACATTCATTAAAATTAACAAAAAATTTATTGTACCAAAATATGGGTACATTCTTCAAAACCACACAAAAAAAAATAGATATTAGGCTTAATAATATTAGTAAATTTCTTTGATTAAATTTGACATGGATACATTCTCAAATCAAGAAAAAGAATGTACCCATATAAGTTTAAAAATGAATTAGATAAAAATTGAATAGATTTTATATAAAAAAAAGGGTACATTTTACTACAACAAATTGATATATTTAAGAATGGGTATATTTTAAGATTAAAAATTTAAAAATTACATGAATGGGTACATATAAGATTAAAAAATTGGAAACCTTTTTATAAAAAAATTAAGGGGTACAAACTTATTCTAATTTTTTTTTTTTGGAAATGTTTTGAATTGAAAATTATTTAGGGGTTTAATAAAAGTGTGAGTATTAAAATCCTAAATCAATTATTAATTTTTATTTTAAAAATTATGTACCTGACATGTGAATTCATTATTGTATTAATACTAGGGACCTTAATCAAAATCTGAAAACTAATAAAGTTTCAATCAAAGAACATTAGTAATTAAGGACCGGATACTAATTTTTCCTTAATTATATCCTAATTGTAGGAGGAGATGGAAATCTTAGAGGATTCTCCTTCTAACACTGCTCTCATTAGCTCATACAGGAACATTTTGATCTCTGTTCATCGTGGATTTCAGATATCCCTGAGGAGATCACCGGACTCATGCTCCGCACCATCACCATACTGTAAATATATAGGACACAATCTGCATACATTAGATTCACAGATATAATAAATTAATAAATAAAAACTAATTTTTACTGTAACCAAATATATAAATGTGTGTGTGAATTTTCCTACAAGCTATAGGTATTAATTACTTTACTTTTTTTTTTCTATTTGATTTGTTTGTTTTATATTTAATTAGGATTTCCTTTTCCTTCTCATTTCGGTCATAGCTTTTATGTTTACAAGTAGGATTAAGTTTTGATGGCTATATGTATATTGAAGAAAGTTGAGGTTCCACCATAAAATTAATTGGCAATATGGGGAAGAGGCTAACTCCAACCGAAGGGTCCAAAAGGCCAGAAGGCCGAAAATAGCCCAAAAACTGTCTCCAACCGAGGGCTAGGCCAAAGAGCTCGTGGGCCCCACAGGACAAAAAAGGGCCAAAGGGCCAACTGGCTAGCCCAACCTAGCCAGCCAACCAGCCGGCCCAGGGCCAGGCCACAATTTCAAAACCAACGGCTAGCTGACGTCAGTTACCGTTGGATTAGAATTTTTTTTTTTTTGGCCAAATTTTTTTAAATTCTCATTTTTTCTTATAAATACCTAAGTCATTCCTACACCATTTGTCACATAATTTTCACCATTCCATACTATCGCACTTCATTCTATTTCAATTCTTCACATTCTATTTTCTTACCTCTTCCAATAATCTTTTCTTCAATTATTTCAATAATTTTCAAATGGCCTCATCTGCAATGAAAGGTAGGGCTTGGACCAAAAAGAAGATGAAGCTCTTTGCAGGGATTATAGATGGGTCTCAGAAGATAGTGTAAGGGGGACTTCTCAAACAAGTGAAGGTGTTTGGACTTGTGTGTCCAAAAAATACTATGAGTTCTACAAAGGCACCACTCCACCGAATACCCGAAACCACGAGAATTGTTCTTCAAGATGGAAGAAACATCTTCATCCAAGTTTGAATAAATGGCATCAAGCATTATTAGCAGCCGCAAATAGACATGAAAGCGGCACCAATTACTACAACGAAGAAAGTGTTTTCACAATTTATTTTAAATATTTAAGTTGTTGTAGTTTTTAAATTTAAATAATAAATTACGTTTGGCCCTATGACCCTTTGACCCTCGGTTGATAGGGATAAAAACCCTTAAAACTACTTGCAAGGGTATAAGGTTATCGTAGTATAGCAGCTCAAGTAAGGTTGTTCTCCACAGGGATTAAATGAATAATTTATGTAAATACCAAATCTTAATTAATTATTTGAAAACAAAGTTTAGAAAAAGGTGATTTAATGACCTAAATTATTAAAAACGAATTTAATTAAAAACAATTAAATAAATTGGGAAAGTAAAGAAAACAAAAGAAAATAGTTTTGAAAATAAATTTGAGCACTAGGGTTCCGCCGTTACCTTAACAATCCTACGTAGTTCTTCCAATTACTTATGAATTACACATGCATATTTTAAATTTAGGTTTTCTTAAAGTATGCCCTACTTGGAACCTCCAACATAGAACATATATCTAACATGCAACCCATCCGTGGCGTCCACATTGAATGTGAATATGTAAGACTCATTAAGTCTTGTGAAATCCTTCTGAAAAACTATATAACCCTTAAGACATGTCATCCATCCTAAGAAGTTACACATATTAACCACAAGAAGCCAGCGCCAATTTCAGGAACAGCCTTCTGCCAAAATTGCATCAAATTACTTTTCTAAATATCCTAATGGTGGCCAATCATCAAGACAATTGGATAGTTTGAAGTACAATGATTAATAATTCAAATCTTGCATGCATAATATCATAAGCAAATTGAAAAGAAACTACATATTCTTGCTAAGGCTCATGGCCTCGCCCTAGCAAACAAAACTAGTTACGAATAATCATAAAACAAAATATTATTAAGAACATGGATAGAAAACACCTTGAAAATAAACTTGAATTGTCAAAAGTAGTGTGTTCCACCCCCCCCCCCCCAATGTTGCGTAAAGAACCCTAATGGCTAACAAGCCTTATTTATACCACTACAAAATAAAATCCTCCCTAAAAAAGATCTTAAAATAAAACTAAGAAACATAATAAAATAATAAAACAGAAAATAAAAGGTTTCCAATTTAATCTAAAATTCGGACTTTTCAGAAAATTCATCTTTTGACCGGCCAAATCAACTTCGATGTGGACCCAAAAGGTCTCTTTTGAAATCTGAAGACGTCCCCTATAAATCCTCAGAAGGAATCTTCCTCAAAATATGCCGTCTTGACCTTCAAAATGCCAAAAATGTCCAGAAACGTCAATCTGGGAAAGTTGTGCACTGGGCCTTTATTTCATCGCCACGGTCAAAAGGTTTGGTAGAAAAATCTAGAATTTTGACACAATCATCTTGAAAGGCACATGAACATCCCCCAATTGGAATCACTCCAAAATTAATCTTTGATCATTTTTTGCTCCAAAGGAAGTCAAATGTCCTACATTGAAAATATAATCCAAAATATCAAAATTCTACCAAAATAACCAATAAATTAATACTAAGATTAGGGTAAAATATATAGTATAATATCGCTTCATCAGTTGGAAATGGTTTTTTGTCACATAGATATGTTTGGCCCTATGGCCCTTTGGCTCTTGGTTGGAGATGGTAAGAAATATGACTCTGCATTGTTTATTAAAATATTAATTTGTTGGAGGGTGTTTTAGCCCTCTGGCCCACCTTCGGTTGGAAATGACCTTATAAGCTCATGCAAAGTCTCTCATCCCATTAAGGTGGGACTCATTCTCAACATGTCCCATCAGCGAATTTTCAAGCCTAATACACGAACACACAACGGAGTGACGTGGAGCGTGGGTGACGTGAAGAGTATGTGGCCGTTGGACTTCACACGTGGGACAACCTGCTCTGATACTATGAAGAAATTGAGGTTCCACTATAAAATTAATTTGCAATATAAGGAGTAGCCTAACTACTTATAAGCTCATGTAAGGTCCCTCGTCCCATCAAGGTGGGACTCATTCTCAACATTTATAGCCTAGTTTTATGTTGTAATATTCAGATTTCAATTTATTCAATACAAATTTGAGACTTTTATAGATAGGGTGGATTTTAGGTTCTTGTGTTTTTAGTTTTACAACCTGGTCTGACTGTTCTCTTATTTTCCGCTACGTTAAATTGTACTCGGAAGCTTCAGATCGTGAGCATTTTTTCTCTTCGTTTCAAAATCTTCGAAAACAAAAAACGAGTTTAATGGAGTCGAACCAATCGAAACCTGACCTACTGTGCAATCTTGAAAGCTCTCAAGTATCGTTTGGTATGCAGACAGGAAGGGGTGGAACAGAATGGGACTGGACGGTACAGGATAGGACGGGACGAAACGGAGAGTGAGCAAAGATGTCCTCGGATGGAAACAAGGAGGAAGAAGAAGGAGACGGAGATGTTATAATTTTGTGTTCCATGGATGTGGAACGAGCCGTTCCAGGAGGTGAGGTGGAACGAAAATTCACCCAAAATTCGTCCCATGGAACAGCGCGTTTCACCCGTTTTAGGTGCACCAAACGTGGGACGAAACATCTCGTCCCACTCCATTCCGTCCCGTTCCACGTACCTAACGGTACCTAAGGGACCAAACCATTTTAGAGCTTAAGAAATTGGTTAACTCTCCGTAATGTCAATTAATTTATGGTACAACATCAATTTTTTTATTTATTTTGTGAGGATTTAATGATAAAATATCTTAAATTCATAACAAATCAACATTATTATAACACGTCATTAACGTGTGTGCGATATCCATCTTTGTAAAATATTTCTTCCGATCCGCACCCTAACAAGTATTCCAAAAAAGAGTTGGGTCCATAAAGAACCCTTATCATCCAAAAACAAGAGTTGGGCTGGTAGCATATCCATGTTTCTTTTTGGGCTCTTGATTTCCATGGGGTTGCTCCATTTGCCATCCAATTTCAACTCTAACTTGAGAGGTACAGTAAAGCTTGGTTCTTTGGCATTGCTCTTCCTGGGGCCAAATCGCTGACAGATATAACATGCATGGGTCTCAGTCTCATCTCTCACACAATACTCTCTTCAAGAAAAAAAGTAGTATATATCGGATTGGATTTGACCAAGTAGTATATATATTAATCAGTGAGATAAGATTGAAAGAACTGGTAGCCAACTTGACCTCCAACAAACAGCTACACTGCACCGAGGTATTAATTAAGGTAATTTGGTTAGACGTTCTGATCTAGAATAGGACCAGAAAAACATGGATATTCTTGTTTCTAAAGGTCGCGAATTCTTGAGTTTTTATTCAATGTGTCCAACTTCTGTCTGAAAAAATTCAGACCATCAATTTGAGTTCTTATTCAATGAATTTTTATTCAATGAGTCCAACTTCTGTCTGAAAAAAATCAGACCATCAATTCTTGAGTTTTTATTCAATGTGTCCAGCTTCCGTCTTCTGTCTATCATATATATATATATATATATATATTGTGTATTATAATTTAAGTAAAACAACAATACTACGTGACCGTATTAATTTTGAGTCCACCGCAAAAACTTTTTGTTAGATCAACATTCGAGTTGAGGCTCATTACATAATACAACTCTGGTTAATATTTTAATTATTAAATTGATGTGTCTACATAAAGGGTAAATTACCTTGATAGTTAAGAATTTAATCCTCAACCAACTGCGTTTAGTGTTCAGCTCTTCTTTTGATATTCGTATTAAATATAATAGGGAGCATTTTTACTTACCATCATAAACTATGATGTATGCTCACCATACATCTAATCAATTGACATGTGTTATTTCACTTAATCTTTGATTAATTTTTTTCAAAATTGAAAAACTAACATTTAATGTGAAAGTTAACTAAAGTTAAGTAAAATGACACGTGTCAATTGATTAGGTGTATGGTAAGCATACATCATAGTTTATAGTGGTGAGCAAAAATGCTCCCAAAATAATAAAACGAAATTTGGTGTGTCTACGTGGGTAAGTCTGTACGTGTCCAATTCGCATGCATGCATGCAGAGCTCAAACTGGACACGTGTCTTTGAATGAACGCCTGAACAACGTGTGTTTCTTTTTTCAAATGATAATGTTAGGAAGATAAAAAAATTTAAACTCAATTTGCAAACCAAATGATGTGGTTGTAGATGATTGAATTATTAATTAAGTATCAATTAACATACTTATTTCTTATTGGTGACACATTATTTGATTTGCAATTTAGTTTAAAAAATTTGGTCTCCTTAGTATTATCCTTTTTCATATATTGAGCGGAAAAGAATCGAAGATGCATTGTTTATCCTAGTTAAGTCAAACGTACGTACATGCGTACGTACTACTACTCTGTCCATACAGCTAACAAAAATCCGCGTCCTCGCTCGTAGATATGCACCACTTCCATAATGTATACTGTCGTGTAGTAGCACCTCCCAGCACTATAAATTGACAATGGTGATCGTCGAAGTCTTGGCATTCACATCCTTCTAGTCTTTCTTGTGGGATTTTTGAGTAGCATAAGAGTTGGAGAATCATGAAAATTTTCAGGATTTTGATTCTGCTGGGCCTCCTGTTTGGCTCTGTTGTTCTGGTCTCCTCCGCTGTTGAAGCTGAGACAACCAAAGATGAGGAGAAAGCTTCAACAAAAGATGAGAAGAAAGGTTAATTTATGGACTTCTGTATGTTAGTTAATATTGGTTTACATATTCTGTATGAAAATTTTCAAGATTGAGATTTTGAAAGGCCTCCGGTATGCTAGTTTATACTTTACACAATACACGTACCTATGCACCCATTACATTTGCACGATCGATCCAAAGCACATATATGCACCCAATTATTATGGAACAAAGAAAATGTGTACAAGAATTTGATATGTCTTCAGTAAGTTCATAATAGTGTCGTAGTTCGAAATTACACATTCATAGCTAGGGTTTTTTGTATTCATACTGCTCCGATATATGTACTCGATACTTGCTAAGGTCTACCAAGGGCTAAGAGAGAGATATATATGTTTGTATATGGTGCAGTGGATGAGCCAAAGGAAGTTAACCAAGGTGGAGGTGGCAGATATTGTGGCCGGTGTTGCTATCACTATGGCCGTTACACTTGCGGCGGACAGTGTTGTTGGCCTGAAGAATCAGAAGCGGTTGAGAATGAGCCAAAGGAAGTTAACCAAGGTGGAGGTGGCAGATATTGTGGCCGGTGTTGCTATCGCTATGGCAGCTACACTTGCGGCGGACAGTGTTGTTGGCCTGCTGAGCAGTCCGAAGTAGTAGTTACCGAGGACAATTTTGAAACAAAGCAGCCTGATGGATATGGCGGCTGGGGAGGAGGGGGACGGGGTGGCGGCGGCAGCTGGGGAGGAGGGGGACGCGGTGGCAGCGGTGGCGGGGGGAGGGGAGGAGGGGGACGCGGTGGCGGTGGAAGCGGGGGCAGGGGAGGAGGGGGACGAGGTGGCGGTGGCGGCGGGGGAAACTGAAGCCATATGCCTAGGTATAGGCTCGAAGCTAGACCAACAACTTAATATATATAAGAGTCTACATGTGCACATGTACAGAGTTGTAGAAAAATATGAATAAGCTCCGTGCATACATGTATATAGGAATGGGATCATGTAGTATATATGCACAAGCATGAGAGCATGGCATACGTGTCAAATATCACCACCGATAAATTTGACCCTAGCCAGCTCCAAGGACTGATGATAGTCCATGGAGCTCTTTCATGTGTTAAATGTGTAGTTTGTAGCCTTTGTACTCATGAAGGGTAATGTTATATGAAGCTATATATGTACTACGCCAAAGTAGAAAGGGTTGATGGAAATTAAGTAAATAAAAATCTCCGGACTATTTCCAAAGTTTGGAATTAAGCAAGGTATTTTCGTCAAATTCAATCTATACTAAAACTCAAAATCAACTGTATCACTGTTCATAAGCACAGTGTGCTTCCTATTTTGCCCCCAGTAAGTTTGTATTACTTTAAGTTTGCCATTCATCAAAATACATATCGACAGCTGGAATCGCACTCACAAATACCTCTTCTTCCTGCTTCATTTTCTTCCAACATCAAAATATGGCTTAAATTCCCTTCCCTCTTCCCTTCAGCGAGAAATCTGACACCCATCACCCAAAAATCACGTCGCCCCTCTCCTTGCGTTGCCGTTTTCCTCATCTCCCGGTGGTTCATTCTCTCCACTGGATTCCATTTGGGTGAGTTCTTTGTTGATACTTGCCCTTTTGATTTCCCGATTTGGTTTTTTTGGGCGTCTTTAGTCGTCGTTTTGATGAAGTTTTTCTGCGTTTTTGCTTTTACGTTTGTGGTTTTTTATTTTTTTGGGGGGTTTGATGAATGAATCTGTGTGGGAGTTTTTGATGTTTTGTTAATTATGTTTTGCCAATCATCTCCCTTTAATCGCAGGAACAAGAAACACATGTTGCATGTCCCGATTCATTACCGTTTTGACGAGGATTTTCGAAATTTACCCCAATTGTATTCTCTCTCTTTCTGCACTTTGGAAAGGTAGTATTAGGCATCCTTATGTTCGTCGTCATACCAAAAGTGGTATTTGGAATGACATGGTTATGATTTCATATTTATGAAATTAATTTACTCACATCTTTATCAGATCGATTTACTTTTTTTTTTTTTAGAATTCATCGTTTAAATTTCCAGTTAGGACAATTTTTCTTTTAAAGTTGTGGGTTCTTTTGATATGATTTTATTTTATCTGAATATTATTCATTTATTTTTTGAGATCTTATATCAAATCTCCAGATTGACTCATACTCTTTAGGCTTGAAATAGATTCTGTAAATCAGTGTTGCTGGAGGAGTTGTTTCGCAGCCTCAAGAAGAACAGAGCAATGTGTTTGAAATAAGCTCTGACCAAAACTTTTCTATAAAATTTCGCAATTTTTGAGTTTTAAGTCATTCAAATTGGTTTGTTAAGTAGGAATAAAATACCAATTAATTAAAGATTAGTAATTTTCCCAGGAACTAATTACTAACCAACTTTTGGTAGGGTTCAAACTCTTAGAAGTTTCATTCTCTAGTGTTTTGCAGTTGCATTATGACACTATACAACTTGAGTAGACGAAGAGTATAGCTCATCGTGAACAGCTGAATAGGAACTTTCTATGCAAGCATAATTGTAAAGGTTACTTTAAGTGATGACTGTTGATATGGTACATTGGTAATGCCTAAAAATTTAACACTTAAATCAATTTAGCTTCAAATTATTTTATTATCTGTCATAAAAAAAAATAGCCTAAAGATTTAACATCCTATAATATAGTTTCAATTGTAAAAGATAGTAAATTGAGGTTCTTTGAATCGTTATTGATATTGGTTTCTGCATTCGGTGTTAGAATGTGACTGTTATGTGTTTTGCTTCATTTTAGTTTACTTATTGTTAACAAAGAAAAGAAGAAGTGAGTGTCTGGTAACCATGTATGTAAGGGTATGATCGATGATTTGACACCTCAATTGCTTTGCTCAATAATCTTTTACAAAATTTTACAGTATTTAGAAATTGTATCTTTAATTTACAGTATGAATACATTCCTTTACGGATCATCTCATTGCTCATCATGTCAGTTGATAATGTGTGAGATAAAGAGAGTTCATATATCTCCATGACGGGGCAATGGTCCTCCACCCATTATGTGGTGCTATTTTACAACTTAGTTTAATGAGAAAATATCAATTAATTAGTTTCTAATCAAATTGGATTAGTTCTGCAAGGATGAAAGGAATGTAGAGTTCAATGTGATAGCATTTCAGTGTTTGAGTGATTTAGTGTTTAAATTTAATGTTTCAAGTAGTATCCGAATTGATGAGTGCTTGAGTATTTTAATATTTGAGTTTGATCTTTCAAATTGTACCTAAATTGCAGTCCAGTAATGACATTTCTATTAGGTATAAGAAAAAATGGGATTTTTTTCTTGACACTAAATATATAGGCATTCTTATCACTTTTTTCCATAGCTCTTCATTTTTATTCTTCCCTACTATATTAATTAAGTGTAGGTTAATTTAGATTTGATAAAAGATATTGCTCAGGAAGTACATATTTGTAGTCTCCAGTAAAAGGTATTATTCATTTAATTTCTGAGATCTTTTATCACATCTCCAGGTTGACTCATAATCTTTAGGCTTCAAATAGATTCTGTAAATCAGTGTTGGTGGAGGAGTTGTTCCGCAGCCGCAGGAAGAACAGAGCAACATGTTTGAAATAAGGTATGACCAAAAATTTTCTATAAAATTTTGCAATTTTTGAGTTTGAAGCCATTCAAATTGGTTTGTTCAGTAGGAATAAAAATAGCAATTAATCAAATTGTTTGGGTCCTATTTGTATGGCTAACGTCTCATTGGCCGTTGGCCTCTTGAACACTAAGAAATATGTCCACTGGTCCTTTACTTTGATAGCAAAGTGAATTGAGTTAAAGCTTGCAGCTTCTGGAACCTGAAAAATGACTAAAAAAAAAATTAGACTGTATAATGTTTATTTGTTTGGTAGTACTATGTGGTGCAATGAATACTGAGATGAATAATTAAAATGAAGGGTAAACATAGGCATACAACTTGAGTAGACAAAGAATATGAGTCATCATCAACAGTTGAATAGGAACTTTATTGCAAGCGTTTCTGCATTCAGTGTTAGTTTTCAAATGTGATTTATGTGTTTTGCTTCATTTTAGTTTACTTGTTGTTAAGTATTTAATAATTGACGACTTTTTTTTTATTTTTTTATTTTTTAGATTTCTCAGTGAATTATCTATTGCTTGGAGTTTGAATTTTTTTATGCCATGTTAAGAGGGTGTAGAACTAGCAAACACAATCAAATAATACAAGAATGCCATATTGTTGGTTCTTCCAATGGCATACAAGTTTGTGAAAAACCAAGCTTTGAACATCAGGACAAAAGACAAAAAATTGTTGACAATGTGTGTTCCAACAGTATAAACACAGTCCAAACAAGTGCCACTGTCGTTACATTTGATAATTCAAATCAAATTAGTAAAGGGCAAGCCAATTTTCAAAAAAAACAAACAAGGTAATTGTCTATTGAACTTACAATTTATTTTGAGTCGATTATGCATTTATTACTCTGTCACTAATAAGTTGTATTTTTGTCTTCTTTTTCTTCATTTCCCGCATGTATTTTTATTAAATAGGCAATATTGTGGAATATGTGGATATGGGAGACAAGAATTAAAGTGCATTTATTGCGGTGCACTTTTTTGGCTAAAAGAGTCTCTTAAGCAAAAATCTCAGAATTGAAGAGGATGTTAGTATGTCATCCTCAACTTTTTGCATGTAATATATGAATGTAAATAGAACTCTCTGGCTATGGTGTACGACCATCCCAATTTTTGTCATGTAATATATGTATACAACCCTACTCTTTGGCACATATTTTCTCATGTATATAAGTCCTACTTTTTACACGTTTAAGATCATTTTGAAACCCGCAGCATCGCGCGGGCCTCAATTGCTAGTGATAACAAAGAGGGGAAAACGAAAACCAACAAAATACAGAAAAGTAAGGTCCAGGTATTCTCACCCCGGTAATATTGCTAGGAAACTAATGTGTGTATTCAATTGTATAAACTAATGACATAAATTTGGTGTTTGGATTATTAGTTAAGTATTAGTTAACGTGCCGGCCCTAAGGGTGTGTAATAGGTGCCACCGCACAGGGCCCCCGATTCGGAAGGGCCCCTAAATTTTCATTACATGTATACAGATGCATATAAAATAATTAGATGCAAAAGACAATCTTATATGTGGTTCTAGTGCAAGTGGTTTAGCTCTTCTTTCTTATAGTCCATGTGCTGGGTTCAAATCCCAGTGATATTGTTTTGTTATATTTTAAGCTTTTGCAAATTTGTAAATAGGAGATAACAAAAAGGCATCCAATGTGTATCGAACTCAGGACCTTTGAAGGTAAGGAAAAACATCTGGCTGGTCAAACAACTTATTTTTGTTGCAATAACTTGTAATATTTTAGTTTTATAGATGAAAACATTAAAAAATAATAATAATAAAGAAATATGACATTAAAAAAAATGGAACTTTAACGAAAAGTCCTATTTTGTCCTTATCGTTAAAACTCAAATTTTTTAAACTCTTTTCATTAGTTTTCCTTAAAAAAATGAAAGACCTCCATCTAAGTTTTGCACAGGGCCTCTCAATACTCAGGGCCGCCCCTAGTGTTTATTTCTTATTGGTAACATATTATTTAATTTGCAAATTTAGTTCATAAATTTAGTCTACCTAACATTATTCATCTTCAACCTTTTATTTCGTACCAAGTAAGCCAATCACAGACCTGTTGGAGCCCATCTTTATTCATGTTTCTACGTAGGGGGTTGGGTCTCATAGTCATTGTGGAATAATAAGACCTAACTAATCTGTAGGGATTAGATTAAATAGCACCGGGATCTTCTTATTAGTGTTGATGAATTATATAACTTGAGACTAAAGGAGTTCAAAGAGTCTAGAACTCTAAAGTTGGCGTGAGGATCAAGTAATAGGCGCTTCACGTGAGTTGTAGAGTTCTTCTATGGGCGAAACTCTATGACTTGTGCCAATATAAAAACAAGTGATCTCAGCACACCTAATCGAAGCACCAAAGTTCTCTACTCCCCATTGAGCCGTTGCATCTAGGGTGCGTAGTGTGTAAAATGTTTTCTTGAGGTTTAATTAACGGTGAAAGATGTACATGCATGGTGGCTGCAATTCTATTCAACGCTTATAAGAATCTTCAGGTAAGTGTTATATTGTGTTTTTAGTTGTTTGTGATCATTAAGATCAAGCACGAGGAAATTTTGCAATGAAGGTATTTTTGTTGAGAATGAATCTCACATTGATGGGAATAGACCTTGTATGAGGTTATAAATGTCAATTAGTTTTATGGTGAACTCAACTTTCTTTACGTATTAGACCAGGTTGTCCCACGCGTGAAGTCAAATGGTCATACGTGCTCTATGTCACCTCGTTGTGTTGTCCACGCGTTAGGCTTGAAAATTCACCACACATAAAGGGGCATGTTGAGAATGGATATGACCATAAAAATATGAATGCTTCTTTCTTGAAGTGTAAGGATGAAAATAATCAGATCAGAAACATCAATCGTTGAGTTTTTATTCCATGCAAATGTAGAAATGTATAATCCTATAAATGTTATATATAATGAAGACAGACGACATTATTAATATACTCTCTTTTCAAAATATATTAGTAAAAATAAATTCACGTATGATTTGAATGAGACAGTAATCATATTGGACAATACCAACAAGTGAAGTACGTGTTACTGTTGGGTTTCACCCTATTGAATGAATTTCACATCGGAGAAATGAGGAACCTTGTATGTGCTTATAAGTAAATTAGGCTACTCTTCATATTGGAAATTAGTTTTATGGTGAAACCTCAACTTTATTCATAGTATCAGAGCAGTTTGTCCCACGCGTGAATTTCCACAGCCACACATGCTCCAAGTAACTCTCGTTCGTGTTGTCTACGTGTTATGTGAGGAGATGTGTTAAGAGTGTCTCACATCGGGAAAAGGAATGACCATATATCTTATAAGTAAATTAGGCTACTCCCCATATTGATTTTTATAGTGAAACCTCAACATTTTTCACACACATAGAATAAACTGCTCTAATATCATGAAGAAAGTTGAAGTTCAACCATAATACCAATTGGCAATAAGAGGAGTAGCCCAACTACTTATAAGCACATGAAAAATCCATTCTTTCCTCAATTTTGGATTCATACTCTCAACATGCCCCCTCATATGTGGCGAATTTCAAGCCAAACACGTAGACAACACAAATTGAGTGACTTGGTGCACCTATGTTCACACGAGGAACAACTTGCTTTGATACCATAAAAAAAGTTGAGCTTTTACCGTAAAATCAGTTAGCAATATGGGTAGTAGCTCAACGTACTTATAAGCCCATAAAAATTCTCTTCTTTCATCAATATGGGATACATTCTTAACTCGCTCCCTCATGTGGGTGCATTTTCAAACCTAACATGTAGACAACATAAGTTGGATGTCGCGGAGCATGTGCGGTCGTTAAGCTACACACTTGGATAACTTATTCTGATACCATGAAGAAAGTTGAGGTTCCACCATAAAATCAATTGACATGGTGAGTAGTTCAACTACTTGTAAGCACATGTAAGGTCTCTTTTTTCTCAATCTGGGATTCATACTCTTAACTAACACTTTACACGGTCCGTTAACACGACATGTAAATGACACGAAAACAACGGGTTTCAGGTCGACACGATAACTAATCGGGTCACATGATAAGAACCCGTTAATAACAAGTCCTTAATAGGTTTACATGAGGGTGACACGTGGGTAACCCGTTTTGACACGTTAAGAAAAATGTTATTTTGATGATTTTAATTTTTTAAACTAATAGAAAAACTTACTATAAAATACAATAGCCATAGTGTATATGTATATATTGTATATGAAATATGTCTTATTATATTATTATTCTATATAAATTTAAAAAATTTAAGTTTTATTTATTTATTTTTATAGTATACTATAGGCAAAGAGTGAGATTGAAAAATTACAAAACACATTAAAATAAAAATATCAAGTAATTTAAAAATACCAAACACATTAAAAAAATATATATAATAATTAATTTACAAGTGCGAAAAATGTGAAAAAATGGGCAAATGCTCATGATCGCATCCTTTACACTTTGAGGATGGGTACATCGCCATTTAAATTTTGAGAATCATACAAACCCTCATGGTATATTTAAGGGAGTTCAAAATAAATAAAATTCATAATCATTAATTTACAAGTCTGAAAAATGTGAAAGCAGATATAAACACTTGTGATTGCATCCTCAACCTTGAAACACAACTCTCTTTGTTTGTATATCCTTGAACATTTGGTGTTTTATAGTAATGTACTAATGTTTTTCATTAGGCTCTTATTTTGGGGTATGTAATACTTGAAAAAATTAATTATATATATGTTTTGAAGTAATATTTATGTAACAATGTGATATGCATATACTAAGTTAGTATTGTGTTTTCCATTTTTTTGTCAATTTATATTTTTCATTTTCATTATTTCTTGATTTAAAATTTTTTTTTTTAACGGGTGATGATTCGGGTCATATTATCTGATAATATTAATGGGTCGATTTTGAATCAAATCATATTACCCGTTTACTTTAACGGGTGTTACATGCACACAACAAGACCTGTTAAGATATCGAGTATGTCACAAAAACGGCACGAACACATAAAACACGATACGAATACCAGGTCTAATCTCAACATAGATGACCATGTCTCGAGTGCGTATCAAAAAATTAGTCTGATCAACATTGAGATTGGGGCTGATTAGTAGCATCAATACCTACTACAAAGAGTAATGCTAGGGAGACCAAATTTTTAAACCAAATGATGTGTCACCAATAAAAAATAAGCACGTTAATCGATACTTAATTAATAATCCAATCATCTACAACCACATGATTTAGTTTACAAATTTGGTTTAAAAATTTTGGTCTCCCTAGCATTACTCTACTACAAATATTAATTATTTAATTGATGTATTTACAAAAGTGATAGATTGTATTTATAGTAACTCGCTACGTCTCCGATTCAAAATTTTCATCTACCATAGTGTATATTAAGATAGAAATATCTTTTGAATTTAAATTTTTTAAAATAATAAATAAAAATCGCTCTGTATATGTGGAGAAATCTTTTCATCTAGAACAGGAACATGGTGGGCCTTAAGGGTGGAGTGAGAGGGACTGGGGTCATTACATGGAGTAATGGTAGGCCTCAATGTGAGGAGGGATGGAGTATGACTGTATGTGGGCTTTATTGTGTCTGAGGCTGCTTTGACACATGGTCCAGATGCTGGACCCCATAAGTTCTCATCAAGTAAGTGTGTTGTTGTAACTTGTAAGACTAAACATACCTTTAAAAACAACGAAGAAGATGAAGTCATAGCTGACTTCAATAGTAAAATTCTCATCTCTTGCATAAACAATATGCTCTACTCATAATAGGTCTAAGTTTAATAATAAGCCAGTTTTTTCTGTAAGCAGTGACCATTATTTATATAAACAAACAATCTATATGGTTCTCTTATTAGAACTCACATAGAGCACCAAAATAGCATCCTTATCAAATTATAAGTAGTAAAAACCAGTTTACATACTAATTAAGTCTAATTCCATGTAAATTATGACAAAATAATCCCCTTTCCGTAAACCTTTTATGCACCAATTTGAATCAACCGACTGAAAATCAATCACTTTTTATATTCTTAAATAGGTATCCAGATTCGCATGCATGATGAGCTCACCTGTGTTTATCCTAGTTAAGTCAAACGTACGTACCCGTACGTACTATTACTCTTTCCATACTGCTAACTAAAATCTGTTTCCTCGCTAGCTAGTAAATGTGCACCACTTCCATAATGTCTACTGCTCGTCTGCTAAACCCCCTTATTTTGTCGTTTAATAGCACCTCCAGTACTATAAAACAATGGTGATAAAACATAGCATTCACATCCTTCTAGTCTTCTTTCTTGTGAGATTTTTGGGTAGCATAAGGTTAATTAGAGAATCATGAAAGATTTCAAGGTTTTGATTTTTCTAGGCCTTCTGTTTGGCTTTGTTGTTCTCGTCTCCTTCGTTGTTGAAGCTGAGACATCTAAAGATGAGAAGAAAGGTTAACTATTAATTAGTGCATGCAGTCTTCTTTACATTATGTATGCTAGCTAGTTAATATTGGTTTACGCTAAATTGTCTTCTTTTTTTTCCTTCAAACTCAATGTGCCTCAGTTTTAAACAATTGAACATCATCAATATGTTTACACTTTTGCACGTTTGATGTACCTATTCACCCATTACATATGCACAATCGACCAAATCACATGTAGCTACCCAATTATTAAATTTGTCATAAGTGTACAAGAATTTGGTTTTTGTTTTCACTAAGTTCGTCATAGTGTCGCAGTTCGTAATTCAATAACATATAGCTAGGATTTTGTATTCGTACTGGCTCCAGTATACTCGATATACTCTCCCCAAGTTCGACTAAAGGGCTAACATATATATATATATATATATATATATATATATATATATATATTAACTTCTATACGTATGCAGTTGATAAGGCAAAAGGAGGTAACACTGTAGATGATACAAAAACCTTTGGATGGGGACACGGATACTGGCACGGATATGGACATGGACATGGACATGAACATGACCATGCATGGATATGGACGTTGGCAAGAGTCTCAAGTAGTAGTTACCGATGAAGGGAAATAATCAAAAGCAGTAGAGGACAATTCTGAAACAAAGCAGCCTGAAGGATATAGAGGCCGTGGAGAAGGTTGGGGAGGAGGTGGTCATGGTAGCGGAGGCTGGGGAGGAGGGGAGGAAGGGACGTGGTGGCGGAGGTGGCTGGGGAGGTGGGGGACGTCGTGGTAGTGGAGGCCGGGGAGGTGGGGGACGTCGTGGTGGTGGATATAGTGACGGCTACGGTCGAGGCAGTGGCGGAGGAAATTGAAGCCATATGCCTAGATATACTACGTTGTAGGAATATATGAATAAGCTTCATGCATATGAATGTATATGCATGCATGGGATCGCGCACGTGTGTAATGTTCTGCACTTTGTACTCATGATCCTGTTGAATTATAAGTCTATAGCTGATTAGTATCAGTGAAATAAGATGAGTTTATTTTGATTATTCACTTGAGCATATCTGCCAAGTGTGAGGTTAAAAGATGTAAGGCTAAAATAGCCATGTGTAGTGATCCTATAAATTAGCTAAATGTGTGGCTGAGATCAAGTGTGATGTGTGTGGATCCAGCTAAGGTAAAATGGTCATGAAATGCATGTGTGTGCTTAATTTTGATATAGAGAGAAATATATTCCTCTCTGCAACTTCTGCAGAGAAGAGAGAACTTTCATTCCTTTTCCATTTTTTTTGCATCCCTCTATTCTCTCTCTATTTCCATATCGTATAACCCAGATAAATTCAAATCACACTAACATGGCCTCAAAGCCAGGTTCGATCATTTGAGCTTGGGCGTAAATCTGTGAGCTCATTGAGTTGAGTTGAAGCTCGGTGAAAGTCGCTAGAGACCCATTATCATCTGAGCAGAGAAATCAACCTATTCAGATCAAAAATGTCTGGATCTGGAGGCTCGGAAATGAGAACTCCAATTTTCTCCGGTGAGAACTACGAGTTCTGGAGAATCAAGATGGTGACGATTTTCAAATCACATGGGTTGTGCAATCTGGTAGAGAAGGGAATTAAAACATTTGATTCGAAGAAGAAGAATAAGACTGAATGATCATTAGAGGATGATGTAGATGAAGAAATGGCCGCTGTGTTGATGCAAGACGCAAAGGCTCTGGGAATCATTCAGAATGTAGTCTCGGATCAAATTTTCCCTCGAATCGCCAATGTTGAATCAGCGAAGATAGCATGGGATTTGTTGTATGGAGAGTATCATGGTGGTGATCAGGTACGATCTGTGAAATTGCAAAATCTGAGACATGAAATTGAGTATGCTAGAATGCGTGATGATGAAACTCTGTCTAGGTATCGTACTAGGCTAAATGAGTTGATTAATCAGATGAAAACGTTTGGTGAAATTTTGTCTAATGAAAGACTTGTGCAGAAAGTTCTGATTAGCCTTAGTAAACCATATGATCCCATATGTTTAGTCATTGAGAATACAAAATGTTTGGAGACTGTAGAATTGCAGGAGGTAGTTGCAATTTTGAAGAGCCAAGAACAACGGTTTGATTTGCATACGGTTGATGCAACTGAGAGAGCATTCTCTTCATTCTCTATAAATCCAAAGGAACAAAACAAGAATGGTGCTCATTCTAGTTCATCTAGATTTCAGAGAAACTGGAACTCTACAGGCAAGAAATGGGAATCAAAACCCAAATTTCAACAAAAATCTCCTATGCACACTTATCAGAATGTGAATGCATCTCAGTCAATGGGTCAGGAAGTTGCAAAGCCTTAGTGCAAGGTGTGTTCTAAATATCATTTTGGTGAGTGTAGATACAAAGGAAAACCAAAATGCTTCAATTGTGATAAATTTGGGCATTGGGCTAGGGAGTGTACTGCAGGCAAACCAGTGCAAAAGGCAAACAATGCTAATCAATTGGAGATGACAGGGAATCTATTTTATGCAAATAGCACAGTTACAGAACCAAGAATGAATGGAGAGTGATACATCGATAGTAGTTGTAGCAACCATATGATAGGAAATGTAGAATTGCTTGTTGATGTGAGAACCAACATAGTTGGCAAAGTTCAAATGCCAACTGGAGATCTTGTGAATGTAGCAGGAATGGGTTCATTGGTGATTGATACAAATAAGGGCAGCAAATATGTTAGAGAAGTAATGTACATGCCTGGCTTAAAAGAAAACTTGCTAAGTGTTGGTCAAATGGATGAGCATGGATATTTTTTGGTGTTTGGTGGTGGAATGTGCAGTGTGTATGATGGTCCATCACTGGAATGCTTAGTTATGAAAGTGAAGAAGAAAAAGAATAGGTGTTATCCATTGGCTTTATTATCTAAAAACCAAGTGGTTTTAAAAGCTAGTGTCACTCACTCTACTAAAACTTGGCACAGAAGACTTGGGCACTTACACTTTGGTGGTCTTAAACAATTGCGAGACAAGGAAATGGTGCATGGTTTGCCTCAACTTGATGACTACAATGGAGTCTGTGAAGGTTGCCAGCTTGGAAAACAACACATAGAAGAGTTTCCAAGAGATCAAGTGCAATGAGCAACTGCACCACTTGAACTAATTCATGTTGATTTGTGTGGACTTATGAAGAATGATTCAATTGCTGGAAATAAGTATTTCATGCTGTTGATAGATTATTTCACCATAATGACTTGGGTTTATTTCTTGATATATAAGTTTGACGCATTTAACTGTTTTAAAAAATTCAAAGCTATGGCAGAGTTACAAAGTGGGCTCAAGATTAAGTGTCTGAGAAGTGATAGAGGAGGGGAGTTCAAGTCATCTGAATTCAACCTATTCTG
Source organism: Malus sylvestris (assembly GCF_916048215.2). Lineage (NCBI taxonomy): Eukaryota > Viridiplantae > Streptophyta > Magnoliopsida > Rosales > Rosaceae > Malus > Malus sylvestris. The sequence continues at coordinate 8,913,976 of NC_062268.1, forward strand.
TGAAAAGGAAAGAATACAAGGACAATTCACTCTTGCATATACTCCACAACAAAATTGAGTAGTGTAGAGGAAGAACAAAACTGTGATTGAGATGGCTAAATCCATGTTGCATAAGGAGAGAATGCCATACTTTCTCTGGGCAGAAGCAGTGCATACATCAGTGTATATTCTAAACAGATGTCCCACAAAGGCTTTAAACAACATCACACCTTTTGAAGCTTATTCTGGAAGAAAACCAGGAATAGCACATCTGAAAGTATTTGGTTCACTATGCTATGTTCATGTCCCAGTTGAACATAGACATAAGCTTGAGCCTAAAAGCTTTAAAGTAGTATTTGTGGGATATGCAACTTGTGAAAAAGGGTATAGGGTATTTGATCCACTATCCAAGAAACTATTCTTGTCAAGAGACATTGTATTTGATGAAAAAGCTGCCTGGAATTGGGAAGAGAACTCAGAATCAATATTCCTTAATACTGAAAGTTTTATTCATGGAGACATAAGTATAGGAATAAGTGACAGAATGGTGTTGTCTCCTACATCATATATATTATCTCCATCTAGGAAAGTTCTTAGTATTGAAGACTCTGAAGTTTAATCTAAGTCACTTATCTCTGGTGAATCTGCAAGCATGTCAAACTTAAGTAAATGGAATAATCAAGCTTTTGACCATACATCACTGAAGTGAAGGAATTTGAATGAAGTGTTAGCTCAATGTAATCAATGTATCATGGAACCAGAGAAGTATGAGGACGCCAAACAAGATGAGTCTTGATTAAAAGCTATGGAGGATGAGCTGTTTATGATTAAAAAGAATGACACATGGAAGTTTGTTGACAGACCAACTGAAAAACCTGTTATAAGGGTTAAATGGGTTTACAAAACCAAGTTAAATCTTGATGGCTCAGTGTTGAAGAATAAAGCAAGGCTGGTTGCAAAGGCTATGCACAACAGCCTGGTTTGGACTACAATGAAACTTATGCACTGGTTGCTAGGTTGGATACCATTAGAACCTTAATTGCTTTGGCTGCACAAAAGAGCAGGAAACTGTATCAGTTAGATGTAAAATCAGCTTTCTTGAATGGAATTCTACAAGAAGAGGTCTATGTTGAATAGCCTGAAGGTTTTGTAGTCAAAGGCAATGAGGAAAAGGTGTACAAGCTTCATAAGGCTCTCTATGGTATAAAACAAGCCCCAAGATCCTGGTATGGAGAGATTGACAGCTATTTCTCATAGTGTGATTTCAAGAAAAGCTTGAGTGAACCAACTCTGTATATAAAAGCAAGGGGAAAAGATATCTTGATTGTTTCTATCTATGTGGATGATATAGTCTCCACTGGCAGTTGCAAATCAATGCTAGAAGAGTTCAAGGAAGATATGAAAATGAAGTATGAGATGACAGATTTAGGACTTCTTCATCACTTCCTCGGGATGGGAGTGATTCAAACTGATTCCAACATCTTCATCCATCAGAAGAAGTATGCAAGCTCTTTACTGAGTAAGTTTGGATTAAATGAAGCAAAGACTGTCACAATTCCTCTTGTAGCTATTGAGAAGTTATCGAAATATGATGGAAGTGGATCTGCAAGTGATGAAATGTATAAGAGCATTGTGGGAAGCCTTCTATATCTCATTGCTACAAGGCCGGATATAATGTATGCAGCAAGCTTATTAGCAAGATTTATGCATTGTCCTACCAATAGACATTATGGAACTGCAAAGAGAGTACTCAGATACATCAAGGGAACTCTGGATTATGGCCTGGAGTATGTGAAGGGAAGAAAAACTTGTTTAATTGGCTTATGTGATAGTGATTGGGGTGGCTCATTGGAAGACAGCAAAAGCACATCAGGATATGCATTCTCATTTGGCAGTGGTGTTTTCTTAGGCTTCGGTCAAGCAAAACTGTGTTGCACTCTCAACTGCAGAGGCTGCATATATAAGTGCATCAGAAGCCACAGCTCAAGTAATATGGCTGAGGTTTGTTTTGGAAGATTTTGGAGAATTACAAACTGTAGCTACTCTTCTTTACTGTGATAACACTTTTGCCATTGCTATCACAAAGAATTATGTGTTCTATCAAAAGACCAAGCACATTGATAGAAGGTATCATTTTATTAAGGATGCACTGTAGGAAGGAATCATTGATTTGGTGTATTGTCCCACTGAAAAGCAGCTAGCAAATATTTTCACAAAACCTTTGGCTAAGGATCGTTTCAACTATCTCAGGAATATGCTCGGAGTGAAATCAACTCAAGACTTAAAGGGGAGTGTTGAATTATAAGTCTATAGCTGATTAGTATCAGTGAAATAAGATGAGTTTATTTGTGTATTCACTTGAGCATATCTGCCAAGTGTGAGGTTAAAAGATGTAAGGCTAAAATAGCCATGTGTAGTGATCCTATAAATTAGCTAAATGTGTGGCTGAGATCAAGTGTGATGTGTGTGGATCCAGCTAAGGTAAAATGGTCATGAAATGCACGTGTCTGCTCAATTTTGATATAGAGAGAAATATATTCCTCTCTGCAACTTCTGCAGAGAAGAGAGAACTTTCATTCCTTTTCCATTTTTTTTGCATCCCTCTATTCTCTCTCTATTTCCATATCGTATAACCTAGATAAATTCAAATCACACTCTATGTTAAATGAAGCATTACATACATTATAGCACTCTTTCTAATGTTTTTGCTTTTCTATGTGCTATATGCTGATGGAATCTGATAATTAAACGTCTTTCGAGTATAAATTAATTCGTACAAAACAATTTCACCTTCCATTCAATTTTCTTAATTAGTTCAAAATTGCCACCACCTTCAGGCTTCATGGCGATACACCTTGTCATGGAAAGGAAATATCAGTTCAGTGTTTAATGGGATTCATGCAGTGAAACTTGACTGCATTACAAATAAATTTAAAAAATAACGATGAAATTACAATTGCTGCAGTTCTTTAACATTTTAAGGGAAAAAGAAGAATGAAAAAACAATAGTACACTAATAACAAAAGTAGACGACCCAGTGCATGCACAAAATAAATGGATCACCTTTAATTTTTAGGCTTCATAAAATGATGTCGCCGCTTCAACTTTTGACAACCTGGTTTGGAAAAAAATATATGAAAAAAAGAAAAAAGAAAGTTTACGTTTTCTCATCTCTTCTTTTTAGTTGCAATGAAAAAGGCCAAGTTTCGGTAATGAAGCAGACGCAAGATGAATGAACGGAATCTAGTAAATGAGCTCACTAATAGCTAATAATTACAATTAGTTAACTAATTATGAAGTATCCACAGCTGACAATATATAATTTATCACACATGTCCAACACTTAAACCCTAAAATGGAGATCAACCTCTGCGTGTTTGGTCCTGCCATGAAAGACGGTTGTGAGCAAGTCAAATTGTGGAGATGTTATCACACTACAAAATAGGTGGCATGTCAAGATACAAAAGTAGATCACACTGTTAAAGATCAACACCAGCCCATTAAGATCAGTCAGTATAAAGCAACTAAATCATTCTAGTCCAAACATGCATGGAATTGTGCTAGAAGATTCTAGCAAGTAACATTGAAGGGCCGATGTATGCTGGAAATTGCTAGATAATTCTAGCAAGTTGTTTAGTCAGTGGTGCATGTATAAAAGGTGCATGCATATTAAGAATATGCTAGAAAACTCTAACAAAGTGTAGTAATTAGTGTTTGGGTGGAAAAACAAGTCCACCGACTTATTAGGCTGGAATAATCTAGAATAACTAAGTTTGTGTCTAGGATGAATTTGAGCAATGTTAACCGACTTAGTAAGTCGGCAAACATGCCTATAAATATGTATGTATGTGTGTTGTAATGCAAGTAAGTAACCAATCAAGAAATCAAGTAGTAGTAGTAGGCAACCAAGTGAGAGTGAGAAGCAAGAATAGTCTTGTAGGAGTGTGAGTGTTCTAGAGTGTGTCTCTAGAAAGTGAGTGAGTGTCATTGCTTCTAAAGTTGTGTCCTTGTGAGTGTTGTAATATTTTGTGTGTGTAATACAAGTAGTTTGTTTACTTGTGTTGTCTCTCCAACACTTATGTTAGAATTGTGTACTCTAAGTTTTTTCCTCAACAATTGGTATCAGAGCGGGACGGTCAGGGATCGTTCTTGGTGGAGCTATCTTGAGTCATGAGGAGTTTGGTACTCTGCAAGTTTGTTAGTCAAGCTTGATCGGTATAGCCGAAGTCTTGCCAGCACGATGGGTGACCTTCAAGTAGTTGGAGGAATCAAGAAGCTCAACAACAAAAACTACAATACGTGGGCAACATGTATGGAGTCCTACTTACAAGGTCTGGACCTTTGGGAGGTTGTCGGTGGTGGTGAGGTTACACAACCGGCGGCAGAAGATGCCAATGGCATCTTGCGAAAGTAGAAAATTAAAGCAGGCAAAGCAATGTTTGCTTTAAAGACCACAATTGAAGAAGAAATGTTGGAGCACATCCTGGATGCCAAAACGCCAAAGGAAGCATGGGACACTTTCGTTACACTCTTTTAAAAAAAGAATGATATAAGACTGCAACTTCTCGAGAAGGAGTTGCTATCGATGGCGCAACGCGACATGACGATTGCCCAGTACTTTCACAAGGTGAAGTCGATATGCTGCGAAATTTCAGAGTTAGATCCAACAGCTCCTATTGGGGAAACCAGGATGAAGAGAATAATTATCCATGGTTTGAGACCCGAATATCGAGGGTTCATTGCCACTATACAGGGATGGCCAACACAACCATCACTTGTTGAGTTTGAAAATTTGCTTGCAGATCAAGAAGCTTTGACAAAGCAAATGCGAGGGGTCTCATTAAGAGGTGAGGAGTAAGCGCTCTACACCAAAAGTAAAGGCAGCTTTAAGCAGCATGCTGATGGTGGGTCTACAAGAAATTGTGATAAGGAGAAAGGTCACCAGAATGAAGGGAGTTCTCAGCGAGGGGGAGCTCCAATGTATCACGGCAACCGTGGTCAGTCTCAGAACAATAAAAGGTTTGAGGGAAAATGTTACAATTGTGGAAAGAATGGCCACATGGCAAAGGATTGCTGGTTCAAAAAGCCCGCAGAGAGTAATGTTGCCAACTCAGAGAATAAAAGTGAAGATGACTGGGACACCGTAGCATATCTAGCTGTGGAGGAAGAATGGGACGCTGAAGCATCTTCTTGGTGGTTCTCAGAAAATGAGGTGTTCCCTGACTCAAGAGAGATTGAGGATACGTTGCAGGAGGAAATGGGAGACCAAGCTGCCCAAACCCAAATGAGTCTAGATGAGCTCGAGGAATTGCTTGATGGTGACGATGTCAAGCAAGAAGTACCTAAGAGTCATTGGCAAACTAAAGAAGTTAAACCTAGTGAAGTGGAAGTATCATTTCCACGATCACAACTAAGGAGGTCAACAGGAATACTGAAGTCAAATCCCAAATGCGCCAACGCAACCATAGTAGAAGAAGCAATTGAAGCTGAGATGCATAAAGAAGCATTACATAATTCTGAGTAGTGTAAAGCTAGGAGAAGAGGACGTTGCGTTAAAGAAATATCAAACTTGGGATCCAGTGGCAAGGCCAAGAGATGTGAAACCCATATCATGCAAATGGGTGTTCAAGATAAAGTGTCGACTCAGCGAGAAGAAAAGAATAAGTTGGTGTTGAGGGGGAGTGTTAAAGATCAACACCAGCCCATTAAGATCAGTCGGTATAAAGGAACTCAATCATTCTAGTCCAAACATGCAAGGAATTGTGCTAGAAGATTCTAGCAAGTAACATTGAAGGGTCGATGTATGCTGGAAATTGCTAGATAATTCTAGCAAGTTGTTTAGTCAGTGGTGCATGTATAAAAGGTGCATGCATATTAAGAATATGCTAGAAAACTCTAACAAAGTGTAGCAATTAGTGTTTGGGTGGAAAAGCAAGTCCACCGACTTATTAGGCTGGAATAATCTAGAATAACTAAGTTTGTGTCTAGGGTGAATTTGAGCAATGTTAACCGACTTAGTAAGTCGGCAAACATGCCTATAAATATGCATGTATGTGTGTTGTAATGCAAGTAAGTAACCAATCAAGAAATCAAGTAGTAGTAGTAGGCAACCAAGTGAGTGAGAAGCAAGAATAGTCTAGTAGGAGTGTGAGTGATCTAGAGTGTGTCTCTAGAAAGTGAGTGAGTGTCATTGCTTCTAAAGTTGTGTCCTTGTGAGTGTTGTAATATTTTGTGTGTGTAATACAAGTAATTTGTTTACTTGTGTTGTCTCTCCAACACTTGTGTTAGAGTTGTGTATTCTAAGTTTTTTCCTCAACACACACAACTGACAAAAGTAGTGCAATTCACATGTTTTATGTAAAGCCCGATATTCAGCTTCGGTGAGTGATCTGTTTGTGAAGCTCAATAACCTCACGTTTCTATTTGCAAAGTATTGTTCAAGTATTAAGTTTGAAAATTCATCGAAGTAAAAATGCTTGTTGTGACTATAAATCTCACATCTGTTGAACAACTAGGAAATTATGAACTGCAAGGGCCAAACTTGGACGAGTAAACTATTGCAACCCTCCAACAATGTCTACGAAACGATTAGGGTATCTGATAATGGTTCTCTATATCCTAATACAATTATAATCCTATAAGTTCAGCTAAGTCTATTACTCAATAAATACAGCTAAGTCTATTATAATTATAAGTTACTCAAGTTGTTGAATTGCTTGAATATTCCTAGTCTTCTGCACTAACCGACTGAACACAAATTAAGTCTCGAAAACTCTGTGAACTCGGGAGGCCACATGCCAACACAAACCCTCTCTGCTGAGCTCAATCTATACACGTGTCTCTTTTTACACTCTTTCGATCCAGATGAAGTGATAACTGAGACAGGCACATGCACAAAGCCTATGTGCCAACCTTTTCAGTAGCCAAGTAACTATCTAAGTGTTCAGATCTCTGTTCTCATCCCATCTACCCAATTTAATGGCGGTTTCGTATTTTACTACTCCTCCTGCAATATAAATAAAGCCAAGCAAAAGCCTGGAAAAAGCATTGGAGTTCTCAAAGATCTCCATCCATAGAGACATTTCCTTCTGAGTGTGGTTTTGTGAGTATTATGTTTGTGAAGAAAAAAATGAATCGTTTCCTGCGCCTGCAGCTGCTTGCGCTCGTTCTCATTTTTTCTTCTGTGGGTGCTCAAGTAGTGCCTCAGGATCATGAGACCAAAGGTTTCTCATCATATCCATGATCATCACCTTCCATGCATATTATTTTCCTTTTGTTCTTTCATTTCTTTGGTTTAACGTTCGCAGCTGCATGAAATGTCTCGCATCATAAAATGTCTCACGTTATAAGCTTTTCAAACTTTGCATACTAATTAATACGTAATTTGAACTATTTTTCGTACAACTATTATTTTTATGGTGGAACTTACACTAACAGTATTTTAGTATCCTCTTTTCAAGATTTTCAAACACCAAATCCAATTTATTACATTTCTTACTGCATGTTTATATTTGACGAATAAGTGAAAAGAAAATAAAAAATAAAAAATAAAAATAAAATAAAAGAAGATGGTTATAAAATTCTAGTGTAAAAATGGTTATGCAAGATGATTGGCAGAAGTTGATTATTGCATGACGTAAATAATTTTTTTCTTAAGAAAAATATTCTCATGGTTAATTCCTAAATTGCATGCATATTTAGGGTTTTAAATACTAGTTCACTGATCAGGTTTTAAATACTAGTTCACAGATCAGTACATATATGACTTGCGCAGGAAATGGGGAAGACAAGACGGTAGACGATTGCATTCATTACCAGGGCTTCGGTCGACGTGGTAGGTGTGCTAGCTACGCTGCTAACCCTAAAACTGAAGAAGCCACACTAGAAACACGTAAGTAAACCTTATGAAATTTTCTTTCCCATTATTATAGTATTTGGATTAATTTTATCTATTTCAATGCTTAAAACAAGATGATCATATTCTTGCAATGAATTTCATTTGTTTAGAGGACATTAACCATCAACGCCCTGGGCATCACGGTGGGCATGGAGGTAAAAATGGTGTTCAAACTATCGGTGGTGGAGGACAAGGAGGGGGTCAAGTTGGTGGTGGTACTGGATATGGAGGAGGACAAGGGGGTGGAAAAGGTGGAGGTGGATACGGTGGCGGTGGACAAGGAGGTGGTCAAGGAGGCAGCCACAGCGGTGGACAAGGGGGTGGTAAAGGAGCCGGTGGACAAGGGGGTGGTAAAGGGGCCGGTGGACAAGGGGGTGGTAAAGGGGCCGGTGGACAAGAGGGTGGACAAGGGGGTGGTCAAGGAGGCAGCCACGGCGGCGGACAAGGGGGTAGTGGTAAAGGAGGAGGCAGTGGTGGTGGACAAGGCGGTGGAAAAGGCGGTGGCGGTGGAGGAGGGGGTAGTGGATATGGAGGCGGTAAAGGTGGTGGTGGACAAGGAGGAAGTGGAGGTGGCCAAGGTGGTGGTAAAGGAGGTGGTGGCGGACAAGGAGGAGGAGGTGGTGGATATGGTGGTGGGGGTAAGGGCGGTGGAGGTCAAGGACGAGGAGGTAAAGGAGGAGGTGGCAGTGGTCACGGAGGTGGAAAAGGCGGAGGTGGAAGCGGTGGTGGTCAAGGACAAGGAGGTGGTAGCGGCCATGGAGGTGGAAAAGGTGGAGGCGGAGGTGGAAGAGGTGGCCAAGGAGGTGGATATGGTGGTGGTAGTGGAGGCGGTCAAGGACAAGGAGGTGGTAAAGGAGGAGCTGGCAGCGGCCATGGAGGTGGAAAAGGTGGAGGCGGAGGTGGTAGAGGCGGTGGCAGTGGTGAGCATCAAGGTGGTAAAGGTGGTGGCAGTGGTGGATATGGTAGTGGCAGCAGTGGTAGCCATGGCGGTGGTTAGTAATTCTAGCCATAGAAAGGAAACTGAAATGATCCACCAAATCAGGGTAGCTCAGTAAATTAAGAATAAAAACTTTTGTCGCCCAGTGTATGTATGTCGAGTGTTTGAGGAAAACATGAGTAAGCTGCGTCTGTGGGTTCTTGTATGTATGTATGTTCCATAGTCGATAACCTTTAATCGAGGCATGCATGTACTCTTTCTTTTATATATATATTAACATGTTTGCACCGACCTTCTTATAACCTCAAATGATGTATGCTTAAATGGTGCCCCGCTTGACTAGTGACACTCAAGTTATTTCCCAACATTCACAATATCAACGATCGAGTATAAACTGCAGAAAAATATGAAGGGCAAGGTTATAAATTCTGCAGTTCTATAACATGCGTTAGTAAAAATAGATTAATGAGTGAAATAACAGCAAAGTTTGTACTGGGAATTAAAGAGAATGATAGAGAGGATATTAATGAGATTTGGATGATTCAGTCCCCATCTAAATAAAATGTTGCAGGTTGAGTACAATTGAATCGTTTTTTCCACTTTTAGCTTTGTTACAAGGATAAGATTCCTTTAACCTACTCTTATTGGCTTATACTTCTCTTTGATCCACCCTTTAAAGCTAATTAAATTGTTAATAAATTGTTATACATGATTTTCAAAGAGGGGTTGGTGCACATATAATTTGGGAATCATGTCGGTGCTTCTTAGCCCAACCATGCATGCATATTCGTAACATTTTACCGTTGACATGCACATGCATAAACAATAAGTCAATTTTGGTCCTCTTGCTTTAAGAGACAAACGGATCTCTTGCAACAACCACAAAAAGTATGATATAAACCATCATCACGTCGACTTAACCACCAAAAAATGAAACGTACTAAATCTTACACATCCGAGAATTCAAATCTTTATGGAAAACATCGAGGTATATCATCTTGGTTACCTTTGTTTTCTTTGTCAACAACTACACGTGCCTTACTTTCACTTTACAAGGAAAATTGACGTGCAAGAGCGAACAGTGTTATGGGTGCGTAGTTGCTTATGCTCAAATATGCAATAACAATCAAAGAATCATTCACCACCACGGAGACTATTGCCACATCTTCCTTCTATTGATATTGTTCTACACCATCACTACCAACCTATGTAGCAACATCACCTATATTTTCAAATTTATGGTGCAAGTGCTAGTGCGACCATGTAACAGGGAGCAACATGCCTAAGGAGACTTAGCTGTAGGGGGTATATGATCAATGTGCCAGTCTTTTTGCTCGCATGAGGTGAAATCGAGAAAAATAAACGCATGAGATTAAACAATTTGGACGTTAATGGGCCATAAATAAAATAAGACATGTTATGGGGATAATATATTTTTGTTCACACAAAGTTATACGACTCCGGTCCACCAACTTCTAAGCCCCATCAAGAATTCTATCCTAGAGCTTGGACGACACCCATTTCACTTCACACATGTCTGATGGCTTGGACTTAAACTTCCTCGAAGAGCACCTATCACATAGACGAACAAATCCGAGAATATCTCACCTCCTTAAATGTCAATGAACGCGGCATCTGAGAGATTAATATTACCGCATCAATTGTGCAAAATGCCATAGGACACAGTTGAATGCCACCAACCAAGAATAGTAGTTATTTAAAACGCATCAATTGCTTCTTCTCCACTACCTGTAAATAGAGTCAAAGGCCTACAAGATGAGGATCTTTGTCAAAATCAATCTTTACGATTATACAAACCTCAAGTGATTCTCCAATTAATCAACCCAACTGCTTTTCAGCACAACCCAAATTGCTCTTCAGTAGCTTTTCTAGTATAATCTCAAAACCTTCCTTCAAAGCAAACACTGCCTACGATCCCTGAAATGTAAAACTTTTACAACTCTGTCACCCCTAGTATGATTTGGTTGATGTGCAATTCCAACCACCATGATCACCTATTTGATCGCAATGTTTCCTTTTTAGTCCAGTCCAATACTAGTGACCTCGATGGACTCCTCTAGCATTATCTTGGCCTAACATGCATGAATCTTGCTAGAGTTTAATGTTTAGTCTATCTAATTTTCAAGTCACGTAGATTGGCTCATTAGCCTAGAATTACTTTTGTAAACGTTTGTAATCTCAATTACATCAAAAAATGATTACATCTAGTTCCCCGCCTTTATTTTCATTTCTACTTTCATTTTTAGTTATTACTTAGGCATGCACTTATTTTGCATTGGCTTCACGTCATCGTTCACTCAAGGCATAATAAAAAAAAACTTAACCGAACCATTGGTCTCATTTGATGCACAATCCTTTGGTCAAGAAGTCAAATCAACGCGCAAGCATAACACAATTCTATACACTCTATTGTTTGTTGGCAACCTCCAACAGTGGAACACCTATTCTCTTTTTCTCTCGAGCCATTTTATAACACTAAAACCAAAAAACAACACTCAAGATAAATAAGTGTTGAACCCAGTCAAGCTCCGAGTTTTGATACTATTAGGACGTGCCAATACACAAATTTATGGGCTTGGTAGAAATAAGGAGAAAAACTGACAGTTCATTTTTTTCAACGGTGCAGTTACCGCCAAGTGTGGCATGTGCCGAGCCTTATGAAGATGCTTCCTCTCCCATCTCGTCGTTCTGTACAAAGGTTGCAATCACCAACCCTCTCATCTCCATTTTTTAAAAGAGTAAGTTGGTGCCATTAATTTGACTCCTGTTGCCATTGCCCATTCTAAAGGGTTTGATGGAAAAATATTGTTAAAGGTTTTGTCTCATACTCACACCCTGGTAGTCAACTTATGTAAGTTAAGTACAATTGACGATGTGTTAATTATGTCTGATTGTGACTTATTAACTACAATAAGAAAAATTAACCGGAGGGCATATGTTCTCTAACTCACTCATTTTTCCTAATCAGCTTGCTATTTAGGCCATCTCCAACTGAGGGCTGGTCAGAGAACTCATTTTAGACCTCTGGCTCACCAAGATATTAATATTTTAATGAACAGTACAATGCCATATTTGCCTCCATCTCCAACCGAGGGCCATATGGCTCGTTTTAGCCCTGTCACAAAAAATTGTCTTTAACCGGGGTCAAAGGGTCAAAGGGTCATAGGGCCAAATACAATTTATTATTTAAAACCTACAACTTAAATTCAAATCCAACGGTTAAGTGACGTCAGCTAGCCGTTGGATTTGAATTTATTTTTCTATAAATAGGGTGGATATTGGGCTATAATTCACAACTTTGAATTCAATCTATTTCAATTCAATCTCTTTCAATTCAAGTTTGCAATGAATTCCAACTGTGGATCCTCTTTGGATTCCAACTGGGGGTCCTCATCCAATTCCAAATTGGAAGAAAAATGGGCGCAAATGAGATGAGAAGATGAGAAGCCTGATGAAGAAGTTCAAGTAAGGCGAAACAAACAAAACAGAGCAGCAACCATGGCTGCGGCCATGGTGTGTCAGCCAACTGAGGAACAACCTCAATGGGGTGGTTTTGTTGCTGGTTGCTCTTACAAACCACAAAACAAAGAGATAATGCATGCCAATCTGATGAACAACTACTTCAACACCAACTTGGTGTACACAGAAGAGGATTTCCGACATTGCTTCCGGATGAAGCGTCATGTCTTCGAGCGTTTACTTCGTGATGTCCAGCAGGTTAATCTATACTTTCGACAGAAGTGGGACAAAGCAGGCTACCCTGGTTTCTCACCTTATCAGAAGGTTACTGTTGCACTTTGAATGATGACTTATGGCTCCCTAGCTAATTCGATGGATGAAACCCATGGTATGTCTGAGTCTACATGCCTTGATACTCTTGAACAATTATGTGACACAATTGTTCAAGTTTACAAAGACGAGTACATCTGCGGGCCAAATCAAGAAGATCTAAATCGGCTCATTCGCAAAGCTGAAGATCGTGGGTTTCTGGGCATGATAGGGTCATTAGATTGCATGCATTGGGATTGGAAGAACTGTCCCACCGTATTGCAAAGAGGCTTCTGCGGAAGGTCGAGAAAGCCAACTATTGTGTTAGAGGCAGTTGCCTCATATGACACATGGATCTAGCATGCTTTCTTTGGAGTCCCTGGATCCCAAAATGACATTACAGTTTTTGGGTGTTTACCCCTTTTTAATCGCCTGACGGAAGGTAAAACACCTCAACTTGACCACTACATCAATGATCGTCAATACAATATGGGGTATTACTTGGCAGATGACATCTACCCAAAGTGGGCGACACTTATCAAAACAATTCCAAACCCTATGAATAACACAGAAAAGTTGTTTACCTTACACTAAGAGGCATACCGGAAAGATGTTGAGAGAGCTTTCGGTATTCTACAAGCACGGTGGAATATCATTAGTGAACTGGCAAGAGGGTGGAGTCGAGAAAATTTAGACTCCATCATGATGTCTTGCATCATATTACACAATATGATAGTGAAGGATGAGCGAGATGGGTATATTGATGGAGAGTCCGATGACGACCGAGAAGATCCAAATAGGTCAAGAAGGCTTGTGCAAAAATATATGATGGGCCTAATTTGCCATTCAATCCAAGAACCGGTAGTATCTCTATAAATGAGTACATGAGGCGCTATAGAATGATACGTTCCCGTGCCACAAACAAGTACCTACAAGTTACAACAGGATCTTGTTGCACATCTTTGGGCCAAAAGAAGCATGGAGTAGGCGTTTAAGTTTTATGTTGTTAAATGTTTTTAAAATGTTGTTTAAGTTTCATGTTGTTAAATGTTTTTTTATGTTGTATAATTTTTATGTTGGTTAATGTTATTTAATGTTGTTTCATATTGTTTAATGTTGTTTCATGGTACTTAATTTAATTTCATGTTGTATAACAGCTTAGGAAGTTATAGGAAAAAAAATAGAATTTAAAAAAAATATATGAAATAAATTTTGTAAAATAGAAGTTATAGGAAAAAAATAGAATTTTAAAAAAAATATGAAATAAATTTTGTAAAATAGAAGTTATAGGAAAATAATAGAATTTAAAAAAATATATGAAACAAATTTTGTAAAATAGAAGTTATAGGAAAAAAAATTTGTAAATAAAAAAAATAAGTAAAACTGTAAAAATAAAAAATAAAAAATAACGGCTAGCTGCTAGCCGTTGCATTTGAAAATTTGGCCTAGCATTCATGGCCAGTCCGGGGCTGACTGGCTGGCTGGATTGGGCCAGTCCTTTGGCCTTTTGGCCCTTTTAGATTCCGTGGGGCCCACGAGCCCTCTGGCCTAGCCCTCGATTGGAGACGATTTTAGGGCTATTTTCGACCCTCTGGCCCTCTTGACCCTTTGGTTAGAGATGGCCTTAGTTATGGGAATGTGAATAATGTCCGAGATCAGAAGTTTATTAAATATGTATATGTTTATAAAGAGTTATGTTATTTCTTGTACCGCTAATTGAATTTATGGGCGAAACATTTATGGTATTACCGTATCAGAGTAAGGTGATTTACATGCAAAGCCTAATGGTCACACATTCATGTAATATGTTTGAAAATTCACTATTAATCAAGTGGCGCGTGAGGATGTGAAGAAATGTATCATATCGTAAGTTTATCAAAAGATATGAAATGTCCCACATTAAAAGTTTACCAAACCTCACGTGTGCTTATACAGATTATGGAGTTGTATTTTAATTTCTTCAATAACGATTAAGTAGTCGTACACGTCTTATTTTTATGATAATAAGGAAATTCTAACAAATCAACCACATGTTGAAGTATGCATCTATAATTTGAATGAGGATCCTCTCCAAATCTTATTTGTGAGGATTTCGGGGATCATCTCATCACATTCGTTCATCGTACATCGTGCGACCAGTTTTCATCAGGTACTGTTTATATTTAATTTTAAATAAAAAGATTTATAATGATTTATAACCGCACGATATATGATGAACGAATGTGATTGGAGAATCTTCGATATCCTCACAAAGATGATCCGAAGATAATCCACATTCCTATAATTTTGCCTATATTAACAATTGACGCTCACAGATCGAGACACGTGTGAATGTATATTGAGACCAAACCTTGATCTTCCACTATTCAGAATGCATGATGGTGCACGTACCAACAATATGTAGGTTAACTGTTACCAAAAGTTTGACCAAAACAAATATTAAAAGGAGGTTTAGACCAAGACAACGAAAATGGTGGACAGATGTCACACTTTGTCCAATAAACAAACTATTCGTCCAAACTTCTACTAACATCCACATATAAAAACATATATTAGGGTACGTACCTATTCCCTCAAAAGATTTTTAATAAATGGGAGAGGATTAGAGGTCTTCGTCCGCATTCCGAGGGAGAGAGGCCGGCAGCCGAAAATGTTTCTATTTATTTATTTTCTTTGGTGTTATGATCAGGAACCAGATTTATTATAATTCAAAATATTTTTGTTAGTTGGACGATAACTCATAAAGCTTGGAAACCGGAGAGGAAGCTTCGACCCAGGCTTCTTATTACTTGCAATCTTGGATTACATTGTTCCCTATATCAAGCTAGTTTTGTTGAGAAAACTAATTAATTTAAATCAACAATTAAGCAGAAAACAATCAAACAAAAGCCGATGAAGTAGTAGTCAATTAATTGGCACTTGCCCAAACGGTGCAACGTCGGAGGTCTAATCGAATCCAAGGGTTGGAAGATCATTCCGGAGTTTGGCAGAAGGATGCGAGAGGTATTCAAGATATTGTAGTGAATTATTTCACTTCTCTATTCAAATCTGGAGATAGTAGGCAAGGAGGTGAGGTGGCAGGTTGTGTGTTAATGATCGGGATAATGAGGATTTAATTCGGCCTTTTATGAGTGAGGAAATTCGGGAGGCAATGTTTCAGATTCTGCCTACTAAATCTCCTAGTCCTGATGGTTTTACAGCTAGCTTTTTCCAGGATCATTGGGAGGTAGTGGGTGGTGATGTAATCAACATGGTGCAAGCTTTTCATCAATCGGGAAGGTTACTGCAGAAGTTTAACCATACACATATCGTTTTGATCCTGAAGGTCAAGGTTCCACGGAGAATGACGGAGTTGAGACCTATTTCTTTATGTAATGTAGTTTATAAAATTATTGCAAAGGTGTTAACAAGGAGGCTTAAATTGGTGATGGATAAGGTTATTAGTCATAATCAGTCAGCTTTTATTTCTGGAAGACTGATTCATGACAATATTCTTGTAGTGCATGAAATTTTGCATTCTCTCAAGCAAGGAGTGGAGGGGGAAGAGGGGAGAACGGCGATTAAGCTGGATATGGCAAAAGTGTACGACCGGGTGGAATAGGGTTATTTGATTGAGGTTATGGGTAACTTGGGGTTTCATCCCAAATTTTGTGAATGGATACGGGAGTGTATATCTACGGTTTCGTACAGTGTTATGGTAAATGGTGTTCCATCTTGGTATTTTTGCCTAGAACAGGGTTTAAGACAAGATGATCCACTGTCTCCTTTTTTTATTTCTTTTCTGTGCAGAAGCGCTTTCGGCTTTTATTCGAAGGAAAGGTGGAGGGCCAGCTTTGTGGGGTGCGGGTGGCGCTGGCTACCATTCCTATCACCCTTTTTTTTTTCTTTTTTTTTTGCGGATGACTTAATATTGTAAGGCGAATGAAACGGAGGCGGAAGAGGTGATAAAGGTGTTGGAGGAATATGGGAAGGTATCCAGTCAGATTATTAACCTGGGGAAAAGTTCTATATATTTTGGTAAGGGTTGTCCGAAGAAAGTGAAGAAGAGAATTGTGCTGAGAATGAACATTCAGGCTAGGGATGGGTTTGGCAAATATTTGGGGATTCAGGCAGATTTTGGGCATTCTAAGAAAGCGGTGTTTGAATATGTTCGGAGAGGGATTGAGAGTTGTATTGATGGTTGGGCTGAGCAGTTTTTGTCACTTGCAAGGAATGAAATTTTGATAAAATTTGTTGCCATGGCTGCCGAATCATGTTATGGCGTGCTTCAAATTACCAGTGGGAACTTGTAAGGAAATGGAACGCGTTATTGCTCAATTTTGGTGGAGAGGACAAGCGAACGCTAAAGGATGCCATTGGGTAGCATGGGAAAAATGACCATAAGTAAGAAGTTGGGAGGTTTAGGGTTCCGGGATCTTATGGGTTTTAACTTGGCTATGCTTGCCAAAATTAATTGGCGGGTGATACATACTCCGGACTCACTGCTTGGTGTGGTACTTCGAGAGAAGTATTTTCCTAACTCTTTATTTATGGAGGCCAATAAGCATAATAAATCATCATGGGGCTGGAAAAGGGTTTTATTAGGTCGACAAGTCCTTAACCGTGGGCTTCGGTGGCGGGTGGGCAATGGGTAATCCATTCAAATTGCTAGTGATCCATGGATTTCAAAGCCGCATTCTTTCAAACCAAGGTTACGGAATGGAGCTCCTAACCTGAAGGTATGTGAGTTGATTATTGATGATAGGAAACATTGGAAGATAGAGGAGGTCGCAAAGTTGGTGGTCCCAGAAGATTTGGAACTGATTCAGATTATCCCGATCAGTCGAAGTGGATGTCCGGATAAAAGGATATGGCATTACACGAAGAATGGGAGGTATTCCGTGCGCTCAGGATACCCTGTAGTGATGGAAATGATGAATAATGGAGAGTTTGGTCGTAAAGGGGGTGGCATGCCGAGTTCTTTAAGTGTGAAGGGCGGGACGTGGAAGTGTATTTGGGCGTTGATGGTGCCGAATAAAATTCGGTTTTTCATTTGGAAAGCCTGTTGTAAGGCGCTGGCAGTGCTGCATAACCTGGAGAGAAGGCGGATTCATGTGGTTAATAAATGTGAATTGTGTGGGACACCTAATGAAACTGAGACTCACTTCTTTTTTGGATGTGAGTTTAGCCGTGTGTTTTGGTTTGGGACATCATTGCAACTTAATATGATGGATATGAGGGCAAGAGATTTTTTGGAAGGGTGGCAAATGGTAGTGGGAAGAATGGAATTGGAGAAGGATGCGGATTTGCTTCTACAGCAGGTGGCATTTGGGTTATGGAGAATTTGGAAGTGTAGGAATGCGGCGGTATTCACTGGAACTCATAATTCTCCCACAAGTTGTTGTTGACTTGTGGCAGCAGCAAATAGAGGAGTTTCGTGAGGCCATAGGTGTGGACAGAGAGGAGCAGCAGTGGCAAAAGGGGGCATGGGTGGAAGGTGTGAGTGGGTCGGCTACGGAGACCACTAAATCTCAATGGCGAAAGCCTGTGTTTGGTGAATTAAAATTGAACTGTGATGCTACTTGGAGGGGAGAGTCGAAGAGGGGGGAATTGGATGGGTGCTTCGCGATTTTGCAGGAATACTGAAGCTTACGAGAGGCTTGGGCGGAGAACAATATGCGGCGGCAATTTTGGCAGAGACTGAAGCAATTTGAGAAGGGTTGGAGGCGATTATTGATAGTGGGGCTATGGATGATGGTAGTAGGTTGGTGGTGGAATCGGATTCAAAGGGGTTGATTCAGATGTTGAATAAGGAGGCCATGGCTGATGCGTCTCTTGAGGTTTATCTCCATGACATTTGGAGAATGGCGACGTTATTCCAGTCGGTAAAGTTTTGCTTTACCCCTCAGCTATGTAATCGTGCAGCTCATTCAGTGGCGGCGTACGTTATTAAGCATGGTGGGAGATTTGGTTGGGATGAGTTAGGTCCAAAGTTTCTTTTCAACATATTGGCAGAAGATGCAAATGTAGCTATTCGTAATTAAACTTTTTTTTCCAATAAAATCTTTTCTTTCGACAAAAAAAAAATTAATTGGCACTTTAATCTTCGTCGACTCTTGGAGCGGTTGGAAGACAAAAATAAGAGCTCCAAAGTGTGAAACAAAACGGGAAACCTCCTCCTTTGAAAACAACATCAACGGGAAACGCTCATCATCTTCTTGGGAGCAACTTCTTCATACAACCTCTCTCTCTCTCTTGAGAAGCATTTCAGTATTCCTAAAATAACGGGTTGTATGAGAAGTACTTCATACAACCTAAATTTCATTATGTACTGTTATTGTTTCACTTAAATTATTTGTTTTTACTGTAATATCTAGTAAAAGTGACACATATTAATCTATTCTCTCTCTCTCTCTCTCTCTCTCTCTCTCTATCTAGTAAAAGTGACACATATTAATCTATTATCTCTCTCTCTCTCTCAGCATTTCAGTATTCCTAAAATATCGGGTTGTATTCTCTCTCTCTCTCTCTCTCTCTCTCAGCATTTCAGTAATCCTAAAATATCGGGTTGTATGAGAAGTACTTCATACAACCTAAATTTCATTATGTACTATTATTGTTTCACTTAAATTATTTGTTTTTACTGTAATATCTAGTAAAAATGACACATATTAATCTATTATTTATTCATTCTATAACACGTGGCAGTTACTTCCGAAACACATAAACATTTCTCTACTTCTGCCCTTTTTTATATTTTCCACTGCATTATTAATTGACTCCTCCACGCATCACTCTTCTTTCACTCTCTGTCTCGTCCATGCTTTTGGGTTTTCTTTGAGCAGCAATCACGGACAGTTATGAAGATCAAGAAGGAGAAATTAATATGGTCTGTCATGAGTGCTAGTGCTAGTACTACTACTCACTCTTCCGAGAAGAAATTACATAGTTTTTTGAGGTATCATATTTATCATGTCTAGCTTATACGATCAACATGTGTGAGTGTTTCCGGTGGATAATTCATCGGTGGGCAAAAGATTTCGCGGCGTACATGGGAAAGCCAGGCATTTGTTATTCTTCTTCTTCTTCCTCTAATTCATCGTGTTTTTCATATTTCTTGTTATATTTATTTGCATGCACTTCTTCTTTTCTTTTTTCTTTTTTCAAATTCGGGAACATGAATATTGAGAAAGATTTACAAGAACTGTATTTGTAAACTATTCTTACAAGTACTCCAATGGTGATAGTTGATAGAAATCATGGCATAAGATTTGGCTGGTTTCCCAGGTCTTTCTCTTCTCTATCGGTGTCTCCAGTTATGAATTAATATTAATTTAGTATATTAATCTTTTCAATATAGTTCTTCACATTTAGTTATAGATACATTGCACACGATTTTTATGACTAAAGTCCAATATTCCTCGAAGATCCGATTTCTATGTTGATGAACAAATTAACAAGAACAACCTTGGTGGTATTCCAACAAAAATAAAAATAAACAAGTTTTGTTTGTGAGTCTGCGAGGCATATTGTTGTTGGCATTATTGTTATCGAATTAATTATTGTTTTTTTTCTATTTATGAAATTATTGAGGGTTTGGGTAATTATGTAGCATTATTTGAAAGCCAACAACCATTTAAAATAAGTAATTGTTTCGTCCTTTTATTGGTGTAGTTTACTCCATATTTTTCCTAAATTAGTAGTTGGTAGAGTGACAAATTAATTAAAAAAAAAAAAGCATTATGTAGACATCTCATCAGCAATCCATCATCAAATTAATTAGGATAAATTACATAAAATTACCTTAATTATTAGATCAGTCACAGTTTCATACCCCATTTTTAAAAAATGTCAGTGTCATACCTCATTTTACGAATTTGTTACAATTTCATAACTTCCGTCAGTTTGTATGTCAATTCTTCCGTGAGGTTCGGTGGTGCAGGAACATTTCTGGGTTTTTCGAATCGGCTTGGCAGGTGAGGTTGAGCTCGGCGTGGGTGCGGTGGATAGGTTCGTGAAGCATAAGGTTTGGAGCTTGCGGACGATGGCAGAGCCGACAAGGCTGCTGTTGCAGCGTGATAGGGAGAAAGGAAGAGAGAATACGGGAGGAAAGGGGAGAGAGGGGAGGGATGGTGGTTCTGGGCACAGTGAGAGAGAGAGGTGGGGGAGGAAGGAGATTACGTGTGGGTGAGGTTGGTTTTTAATAGGGGTGGGTCCCCCATGCAAAAAAATATTAAATTATTACATGTTTTTATTTTTTCAGTTTTTAATATTTAATTAATTTTTTAATAGAGGGTGGGTTCCTTCTCAAGCCACATCACTATTTAACGGAATAATTGACAGATAAACTGACGGATAATTGACAGGTAAACTGACGGAATGTATGAAATTGCTTTTTTTTTTTTTAAGTACATCGATGTATGAAATTGGTTTCTTTTTTTTTAAGTACATCGATATTTTTACACTAAGGGGAGGGAGAGTTCGGTTAAGTCACATAATGAACAACCTAATTTGGTACCAAATTTATCATCCATGAGATTTGAACCTAAGACCTCTCACTTCCAAGTGAAGAGGAATACCACCAGACCGTAGTACTAAGTGGCAGGGTGAAATACTATTTTTCTTTTATTTAATTATATATGGAGTGTAAATTAGGTTTAGGATGCGCTAAAATGTTGCTTTTCTCACAAATTTACTTAGTTTCCCAACAAATTCGCTCGATGGCTCCGCCCTAGTATACGAGTGTATGATTCTAGAAGAAAAAAATGTAATACCATAAGAAATCATCTTAGTGAGTAAGATGTTATCAATCTTATCAGATTTACGTTGTCAAATATATATTTATATTGTCAAGATGCGAATTTTAAGAACACATATTTTAAAAAGAGAAAAAAAATTGAATTCATAATCTAACATAAACATGTTAAAAGGAACATTTCCTAGCAAACCATTTTATACCTCTACCAAACATGTTATAAGCATCGTTATGCACGTGAAATAACCTGTTTTGATGTTTTGGTTTTTTTCACTACAAACGATATTTTATACTAATATATACTAAAGAATGTAGAGATGATTTGAACTTGGAACACAGAGTTTGATATTTTTTTTTTCATATTTCATCAAACGCTCGAATTGAAACCTTAATTATTGTCAATTTTGCCTTGGGGAGTGAAAAGCTTTTTTTTTTTTTTTTTTTTTTTTTGGAGAAAGTAAAAGCTTATTTGACTTGAAAAGTTTGAGGCGTTTTTCTTCAGGTGCATCAATGCATTGCAGCAAGCCACATACACATCTTCTTGTACGTTGATAAACTGACACCTGTTTTGAGACACATCCCTTGTTTTCATTTAATTTTTAGGTTGGATTGAGACATCTTCTTTGAATTAATGGGTTAGAAATCATAGATATATATGGATGGAGTATGGTAATGCTAACTTACTAACTCACTAATTTCGTGTCGGATGGAAAGCTAACCTCTTTCAATATTGTACGCCATGAATTGCGCCCGAGGCTCGACGTTGTTTATATACTTCGACTTCCCTCCTTTCATTTCAATGTTTCTCGTTTCTTTGCACATTCTAATTAGGGTTATAATCCCAATTTAGCTATGAACAAAACTTTGTGATTTAGTCCTAATTATTTCATGAGAAATGCTAAGGAGACTCTCTCAAAAATAGAACTCTGCAACATCATGTTTTGGCACAATATTTTATAATGTTAGCATGAAAATTGACGTTAAAATATGAGGTAGCAGAGAATTTATGAAAAGTCCAACTTTGAATGAGTCTCCTTAGCATTTCTCTTATCTTATAGTTTAGGGCAAGTTGTTTTGAGGTACGTAAATTAAGGTTTCCATCTATGATCTAAGAAATATTTGAGCAGCTAACTATATAGTTCATGCGTAATCATCCTCTTAATTTGATTATGGTTTTATGGGGAAGTGCATTAAAATATATATACGAGGCTTTGAATCGTCAACGACAAGAATGCATGCCTGGGAAGTTGCTTGATCAAGATTTGATTAAACTAATTCACTCCGTTTTGTTTATCATTGACATTAGTACGTAACGTGATCTTCAACCATCTCTATATACACGTGAATGACGTTGGTTTTCTCTATCTATATGCACATGTGTGCATGTGTCTAAGTAAAGCTCTACAATTTTAAACGCCTCTAGTTATGTAAGGAGAAAAAGAACTTACATGTATTCCGGATTAATATGTGACCCTACATATAATAGGTATATATATATATAAGGGACCAGCTAATGGCTTCGCTACGGTAGTCCATCCTTCAGATTAGGCATTTCAACCTCTCCCTAGCTACCATCATGTAATTGACCACTTACATAAATTAAGTATTGTAAACACAAAAGTCACTCGATTAGGAGTAAGCTTTTCCCCTATTTAAGCTCCATACCTTTGTCACCAAGTATATATTGAACTCCGGAGTTGGATCCAACTCCAAGCCTCCACGATTCAGATTTTAGGAGAGAAAGTCTTTGTTGAAGTATCCTTTGGACCACATTGCCCAACCCATTGCCCCTACCATTTTTCCATTACCCATGCCCACCAGCGAAAGGTTCATGGGCTTGTTCACAAGTCTCTATGGCTAATTGGCTACATCTCTGCTACTGTATTCTGTCTATGGACAACATGGTATTCACTGTACCTGGAACACGAGCTATTACAACACGTTTTATAGTTGAAAGCATACTTTGGTTAATTACTCATCTTCAATGAACAACAAAAGCAACTACATCACTAAGCCAAGCTCCATCTTCATTCATTACATGATTGCAGGGATACACAAGAGTATGGTTCGCTAGAAGATGCATATTGTAGGATTACGGTCTCGATGAACAAACTAGCACATAACAAAAGTAAGAATTGTAGGAGAGGCAAGGTTGCAGGGGCCTTCCAATTGTATATATATTACTACATTATAGTTAGGAAGAAACTGAAAAGAAAGTTGGGATAATACTTTCTGAGAAATTGGTTGTTTCTACAAATTTTAATTATTGAAATAATTAAAATCAAATAATGACGATATATCGATTAAATATTGTCCACATTATTGACCAACAACTGAAATTTGTATTTTTATTATTTGAGCCAATGTTCTAAAAAAGTAGGTCTTGTTTGATGGTATATGTGGGAAAAAGAGGGATGAAGAAATGATGTAGATCAGATAGCAAAGTGGATTGAAAATAAGTGGAAAGTCGCAGAATGGAGCACGAGAACAAAGCTTTGCATTTTTGGACTCCTAATCTTTATCTTTATCACCATAATCCGATCGATCTAATGAAACATAAGCTTAGAAGTGATATCATTATGGGTTGTAACAACTTCAATATGTTTGAATTGGCTAGGGCACAAGCCGCACAACAGCAACAACAAAAACAAATTAAAAAGTACATAATAGCTATAAAATTATATGGTATGGGGTAGGGTCGTGGGCTCACGTAGCTTTAAAAACGGATCGGCTTTGTTCTTGTGCGGTTTGGTGTCCTGATTGCACTTTTGATTTGTATTAAAATGAATAGTGTTTTGGACCATCGTCGTCTCTAAATGGCTGTCATGTTATGTATATAACACTTGGTCACGTTCTGATTCTCCTACATAAACTGCCATTTGCATGGTCAAGAGGATTGGATCACTGATATTGTTACATTTTTATTTGGTTTTGTTGATCCTAAAAACTACTAAACCTATGTGGCGCGCATGCCGAATAATTAGTAAGCTAACTACGTCCTTCGATTGTGTGCGGGACATGCCAACTCGTCGGCCGAGGAGTAAAATTTGTTGATGTTGCATTGGGAGCGCTGCTGACTTCTAAATCTCGCGACTGCGATCGAGGAAGGAACACTCTCAACCTTCGGGTTCTAGAGCCTGAAGACAAGGCTGCTAGTTCTGCGAAGTTCAATATTAAATTTGGCTTTCAATGTGCTGAATGTATTAACTTGTAACACCTCACTTCGTTGAAAAGGCTGATGAGGTGACCTCTACCAATAAGGATTCGAAAATCCTTCTCGACCGAGACTTGGATAGATAACCAGTCGGCCTTGTCGTAGTGCTGTTTATCCAAACTAAAGGTGCTTCACGGTCGGCTGATTCTACGGCAACAGTGCTGTTTATCCAAACTGAAGATGTTCGCCGGATGCCTTCACAGTGCTGTTTATCCAAAATGAAGATGTGTTGGCAAAAAGGAAAATAAAAAAAAATCTCAAGATGTTTGAGAGGTTTCGCGTAAAGCGAAGGTTTGCGCAGGGCAATTTGTGTGTTGAATTGGATGTCCCCTTCCAGTTGTTTGCGACTCTATATTTATAGTGGCTAATGTATTTGCTTGGCACGGCTAGATAGAGTTTGACTGCAACTCTAACTCGCTGAATAAAATTTGATCTGTGGCCTTTAAATTTCTGCGACCTCCAAATAAAGCCAATCCAGGCTTTATCACACCACATCATAAACCTAATCCACCTAGGCTTCTGATCTTATTAAAAAACTTCCAGCAGAAACCTTCACTTCAATCACACAAAAAACCTATCTACCTAGGTTTGTTGTGTCATCATCTCAACCTAGGCTTATCACATCTCCACCAAAATCCAATCCAATCCAATCCTACTTAGGCTTCTTCATAATCTTTACCCATTCATGCAACATGATCCCGACCATACTTTAAATAAACAATAATCAGTTTGCACCACACATTTGCACGCTAGAACACCCAAGTCAGCTTGACTTGTGCTGCCATGTTTCCAGTTGGAAATATATATCTCATCTTTCATAATAAATTATTATTAAAAGATAATTATGATAAAACATCATAACATTATCCTCTAATAATAATAAAATGAATTATCTCCACTTTTTATCTGACGGTGTAAAACTATGCTCACTCAACTATCTTGATTGCACGGGCCGATAGTGTAAATTCGGGTCCAAACAGGTTTTTGGAACTGTAAAAATAGAGTGGGACAATTTGGCATCTTTGTTTTTTATTTTCTTCAACAATACTTGGTAATATAAAAAATAAATGACTGAGATTGAAAAAAGAATATCTAACTAGAGAAGAACTCAAATTTAAAAATTTATACTTTCGTAACACTGATAACAATATACTGGTTTGAAAATCTTTCACCTTCTATGCAAAATTTTCACAACTATCTATACAGATTTAATAATTATTGGTGTTTGTTTAACAATTAACACTTTTTCTTTACAGGAAAGGTGGTAGATTGTATGTCCAAATCATGGCATATATATGTAAGACATAATTAACAAAATAGTCAAAAAGGGAAGAGGCGCGGGACAAGTTTAGAACTGTAACAACATGTGTATGGTAGAGTTTGCATGCAATCTTTGTCTACAGGGAAAGCAAGCTGCAAAGACCAATGCAAGAACTGTCAAAAAGTCTTTGCTTTGAAAATCTTTCTGTTAGATGCAAATGTTTCACAATTCAGGGTAAAAAGATTATTTGTTGCTGCCATATTACAAAAGTGGATGTGTTGGACTCTTCAGGCTGTTCGGATGAACACTATTTTTATTTGGCGACGAGGTCGCAGAAAAGGTATTTAACGGCATAAACCTGGTTTAATGCAATTTTTGCATAAATCCTCTCATTTCTCTCACAAAAGTGGCTCGAGCCATCTTTTGCATAAATTTGTGAAAAGCAATTTCTACCCCAAAGGTCAAAACTGCAATTTACTAATTATTAGGGTTCTTAATTAATACTACTGTTAGATGTTAATTTCTTTAGCAGTAATTTAGAACTACATCAATAATATGGGATGGTGAGTTTACGTTCACAATTTTTTAACTTAGTTAATACTATTGTAACATATGATCATAGATGTGAGATCTACAGATACTTATTTCAGGCAACGAGTACAAGAAAGGTTTTCTTCTTATGTCCTACATCATTGAAACCTATCAATATGTGATTGAGTAGTAGTTGTATTGAGTACTATTACAACTACGTTTTGTTGCAATTGAGATGGTGACTTTGCTTATAGGCCATACAAGTTGCGTCCTGCATGATAAAATCTATGATCTTGTCTTTGTAGTAAAGGAAAGAAGTAGGTGATAGCACGTCTAATGCATGATCGAAGATGATGATTTTTGTTGAGAACAAAGGAACCCATATACATGTAACATGTAATGTTAGAAAGACTAATTATTTAAGTTAAATTTTGTAAACTATATGACGTGATTGTTGATAATTGAATTATTATTTAAATATTGATTAACGTGCTTGTTTTTAATTAATGATGCATTATATAATTTACAAATTTAGTCTAAATAAATTGATCTATCAAGTATTAAAATTTGATCCAACGGCTACAAATAGAAAAATAAAAGATCTCTTTAAAAATTATAATAATTATAACCGTTGAATCAAATTTTAATAATTCGAATTCATCGATCTTCGGGTTTCAATTGCACAGATCCAGAAAGGATCTATGTTCATGTTGTTTTAGCTTCTTGCTAAAGTTTTATCGTGCCTTGTTTTGGATCCAGATCCTCTTCGATCCCCAAAAAACTGAACACTCTGAGCAATAAATCAGGAACGTTGAAATTTGATCCAATGGTTACAATTATTATAACCTTATAAAGATTTCCTATTTGTAACTGTTGGATCAAATTTCAACGGTTCAAGATCTTTGCTCAGGCTGCTCAGTTTTTAGGGATCCGGTTCCTTTGTTTTTGTTTCCTTGTCCGTTTATCGGAAGCAACGAAAGCAACTGTATTTTTGCAGAGAGCTCTGAGTCTCTGACTTCCTACTGCAAGTGGGACCCGCAAACAAAAACCGGCCCAGCTTCTTGTATTCGTAACAACGGAGGCCGGCCCAGCACCCGAACAAAACACGTCCACATGTCCTCCCACGAATGACTAGTCGGGCTCCGGACAGCGGCAATCCGCTGCTTGTGAGTCCCACCTCATTTACCATGCACCCGGATCAGCAGACGTGTGTAGCCTTCGTACCACGATCACAACGTACAACTGTCAGAGCCTAAGCGGCGTTGTCCATCTTCGTACACGGTCTGATGATCAGGATCAAGAATGTAAGGCACTCGCACGTGATTCAACCCGCCCTTTTTGGCGCGCTTAGAGGTTGTGGTCCCACAGAACGGGGCCCCACGAGACGTCCAGCTCACTAGCACTTCTGGTAATTATATCACGGGCCCTAAACAGTGTGCAGAAATGCCCTCCTCCTCATCCGTTGTCAATTCACTCGATTGTCAAACTAAAACGCGCTTTACCTTTCTGTCTAATCTGGATTAATTACAGTTAAATCTTTTTAGTCAAATTAACATAGTACCGACTTGGATTTAGTTAAATGAGGTGAAGCAATGTGCTCTCCTTTCTGTATTTGAATTAAATTTTTTTTTTGTTTCGTAATTTAATTGAATTTAAAATATATTATGAATTTGGTTAAGAAGTGTTTTTAAATGATAGAAGCTGTTTTTAGAGAAAATGATTTTGAATTGCAAAAATACTTTACAGGATTAACTTTAATTTTTACTATGGGTTTCAAAAACATTTTCTCTAAAATTGGTTTTAGTCATTTAAAAGCACTCATAAACGAGCCATGTATTATAATTATTTTTTTGACATATGGGGGTTACATTTTTAAATGGTAGGGAGAAAGAGGATTGGTGGTAATCGACCCCGCACCAAGATGCATAAATATTACTACTTTCCGCTACTAAGGTAAAATGCCATTTGTAGATTATATTATCGTTGTCTAAAAAGTAAAAAAGAAATATAACATATTGTGTGCATTGATAAATATTTAATTACTTAAGCTGTAAGTCTCTTATAGATAACTAGATAGTAAGTTACCACTTAGTACTACAGGCTAATGATATTTCTCTTCACTTGTAATGAGAGGTCTTATGATCGATTTAAACCATATTATTGTTAGCTTATTGTGAGATTTAACTCAGTTTCCCTTCCGCTTAATATAGATAATATCGTTTGTTAAAAAAAAAAAAAAAAACTAGATAGTAAGTTGATCTTGTAACACTTGATTTTTTTTAGTTAAAAAATTATCAAATTCGACTTATACATATGCAAAAGGTATATATTTTGTTGACTACAATATTAAATGAAATATTTAAGAATTTAGAGTGAACTGTCTAATATCAAATCAAAGTACCAAATCCATCAAAAAATTGTTCGAAACAAAAGGAGAAACGTCAATGGATTGAAATCAAATCCTGTCTGTTTCTCATTTTATTTTCAAATTATATTTTTTAGCTAAAATTGTCTAAACAAATAAAGTAACAAACAAAACAAACAAAACAAAAGAGCCAAACCCAAAAAAATAAAAGGAAAGAGAAAACTCTGCATACACTGTGTGTGTGAAATTGTGAACGTCTGTCTTTTTTGGAAGGGGATCTTCTCTGGATCTCTTCCTTCTAATCTACTAAATTAGTGAATTTATATTATTGAAATTTGATTTAACGGTCACAAACAGGAGTTCATTTTAAAATTTATAATAACTTCAATGATTGGATTAAATTTTAATCGTATGGATCCACTGATTTGGTGAATTAGGAGGAAATAATAAGGAGATGATCCCTTTCCGTCTTTTTTCAGTGTCAACTGGCTCCAAAAACATTCAAAAGATATTTATAGAAAGAAATTTAATAGCAAAACACACCCACAACTAACTTATTTTACAAATTGGACCCCTCCCTCGTACTTCACTATTTTCTTTCCCACTTCATACCATCCATGTTTTCTGTTAAGCTTAAATTACCCCCTAATATTCGGACTTTCCTGCTAAACCGCTTCTTAATCATCCAATTTCACTAATTACTTTTTAATCCTAAATTAGGATATTCTTGTCCTCTTGATTCAACCCCTATCTCAGGTGCCACTTTCTTTCCCCATTTTTCCCTTTCGTATTTCACACTGCAGGAAAAATCTCTTCTGGGTTTTGTTTCTTCTTTCCACCTTTCCTTTTTTTTCTTTTTCTGGGTTTTTTTGTCTGAAAATATTTATTTTTCAACAAAAAAAAGCCCACTAAAACTCTAAAAGGTTTTTCTTTTCATTTGTTCATTTTTTTTATCTTTGAATTTTTTTTTTGGGTAGAGTATATATATTAATGGCAGAAAACAGACTTTCATGGCCATCACAAACGCTAGGTTTTTTGGGTGATAATTTTTTGTCCCTGACTCATCTTTCATCAAATCTTTAAGCAACCCAGCTGAAGAAATCAAACACCTTGTTCAAATTTCAAAGATTTTTTTCTCAGCCTATAAATTAAGACCAATTCCATGCATTTGTAGCTGCTGGGTTTTTTCTTGGTTGACATATCCTCTCTCTCTATCTCCTCTTTCTGTCTCCTCATCTTGATCCACCCCTCTGGAATCCCATTTCCAAAGAGATGTTTGGGACTCAGAGCAAGAGAGACCTGCCCCTGGAATTCCAATCCCATATGCCAATCTTGAGGCCCAGCATCCATGCCAGGAGGGCAAATCTGACTGTAAAATTCCAGGACCTTTATGGGTTTACAGTGGAAGGGAATGTGGATGATGTGAATGTGTTGAATGAGGTGAGAGAGAAGGTGAGGCAGCAGGGGAGGGAATGGTGGTCATTGGAGGCAAACAAAGGTGCAAATTGGTACTTGCAGACTTCTATTTCTGAAGGGAATTTGAAATCCTCCTTAAAGTTTTCAGCTTTGGGAAATTCGATCACTTTGAAGCGGCTGATTAGGAAGGGGATTCCGCCGGTGCTCCGCCCCAAGGTGTGGTTTTCGCTGTCCGGGGCCGCCAAGAAGAAGTCCACCGTGCCGGAGAGCTATTACGATGACTTGATCAAGGCCACTGAGGGCAAGGTCACCCCTGCCACCAGGCAGATTGATCATGTGAGTTTCTTAATTTGCCCACTCATTTGGATTTTGCAATCATAAGTTTGTGGCAAAATGTTGGAATTTGATAGTTTATTGGTTTGATTTTCTTGGTTTCAGCTTCCCTTTTGAGAGATGGAAGTAATTTTCAGGATGAATTTAGGAAAATATTTTTGATACTAGTGATATTTTGTAATCTAAATTGCTGGGAGGGGGATTCGAATTCGGGTGTATAGGGGGAGCGCATCCACTCTAGGGGGATTCG
Organism: Malus sylvestris; assembly: GCF_916048215.2. NCBI lineage: Eukaryota > Viridiplantae > Streptophyta > Magnoliopsida > Rosales > Rosaceae > Malus > Malus sylvestris. Next base: position 8,944,682 of record NC_062268.1, read on the forward strand.
ACTTTAGGTGCATAGGGGGAGCACATCCGCTCTAGCCAATCTAGCTATTCCCACGTCAGTGAATTTACGAAAATATTAGCTCTAGGTAACTTTGTGGATGATCTTTGGAAATGTTCATGTTTGCAGCATTTTTCTGTCTGCTTATTTTGTACCAATCCATTGGGGAATTCTCCTTTTAATTTTTACTCTAATGCTTAGAATTTATTTAAAATTATAGCTTATAGGTTATAGCTGCATTGTCGTTGAATTTCTTCCACTTTCTGCAATTCATTCCTTGACTGTATGTGCAGGACCTCCCCCGGACCTTCCCTGGTCATCCATGGTTGGACACCCCAGAGGGTCATGCTGCTCTCCGACGTGTCCTTGTTGGGTATTCCTTCCGTGATTCTGATGTTGGATACTGTCAGGTGGTTCTCTTGAGCCTCTCGAAATACACATGTTTTAAAGTTGTGTGATTAACTGATTTATCACGGGCATGAAAGTGCCAAACATTTATATGTTACAGACTGATGTTCCAATTGCAGCATGTTCAAGACTCGACTTTTGTTAACCATATTATTGTTTTTGTTCAGATTAAGTTCAACGCTTTGATTTTCTTACTCTTTATGGCACCCTTTTTGTGTTTTACTTTCCTTTTCAGCTTCATTTGTTAGCTAGCATATTTTAAATTGCTCCCATTGAATATATCTTGTAGCCACACTTCTCTAATGAGAATGTCCTAAACAAAGAAAATAACAAAAATTGAATCTATTCGAATGGTTTCTCAAATACTTGTTACTACAGTACCTTTCTGTTGTTTTTTCAGCCATCCCAATACCTTAGTTCACCAACTCATGTTGTATGCCCCAGTGAAGTATGAGTTATTTCTCCTGTAAATTTCAATAGGGTTGACGGGAAAATTTTATCAATCACAATCTGCTTGTGTGTTCATCCCCACTTGTCTTTATTTCTCGAGATAATATCTTATTTCATGTATTTTTCCAAGATAACTGATTTGAAACAACAAAGTTGGTCTTTCCTCTTTCTGTATTTTCATATGAATTATATTTACTTTTGGCTGCTGACGTTTACTTACCTGGAACGGTTCGACCTTCTTGCTGCAGGGCTTAAATTATGTTGCAGCATTGTTACTGCTTGTGATGAAAACAGAGGAAGATGCATTTTGGATGCTTGCAGTCCTCTTGGAAAATGTGTTAGTTAATGACTGCTATACAAATAATTTATCAGGATGCCATGTTGAACAAAGAGTTGTCAAGGAGTTCTTGGATAAAAAGTGCCCGAGGTATCTTGCTTTCGGTGGCTTGCCTGTCTTATGTTTTACTTTCCCCTTGTGTATTTTTAAAAATCGGAAGCAAAATGCAGGATAGCAGCACATTTGGAAGCAATGGAGTTTGATGTCTCCCTTGTGGCCACCGAGTGGTTTCTATGCCTCTTTTCTAAGAGCTTGCCTTCTGAGGTTAAACCAAACCAAATCTCTCTCTCTCTCTCTCTCTCTCTCTCTCTCTCTGTTAGAAACATGCTGTTAATTTCCGTGACTAACACTTTCATGGGGCTTGCTCTTTTTCTCTTTCAAGACTACTCTAAGGGTATGGGATGTCCTTTTCTACGAGGGGGCTAAAGTTCTATTTCACGTTGCTTTAGCAATCTTTAAGGTACAAGAACTTCAAACTTTGGCCTTTTTTGTTGCTCGTATTTGTTATGCCGATTTACTACCTCTTGATTGTCAATCATCTAAGTTCAGCTGAAATATTAGACATGATTACAGGAGAAGTTAGTCTGATTTTGTGATTTTCAATTGCAGATGAAGGAAGATCAGCTGCTTATAACCCATCATGTTGGAGATGTAATCAGTATTCTACAGAGAACCACCCATCACCTATTTGATCCTGATGAACTATTGACGGTAACGCATATCTCTACAACTGCTTATTTCCCCTGAAGAAATTTATATATTCTTCGTGTGAACCTTGTATCATATGGTGTCCACACTATTGCAGGTGGCATTTGATAAGATAGGTTCAATGACAACCAACACGATATCAAAGCAAAGGAAAAAGCAAGAACCAGCGGTGATGAAAGAGCTCGATCAGAGAATAAGACGGCTAAATTCCCTAAAACTGGACGAGAAATAGCATTTGCAGCATCGAGCTGATCAAGCTGCAAAAATGTCAGGCACCCTATTGGGGGCATTGTTCCCCTCGGGAGGAAAGAACCTGAAGTTGTCACTCTCCTGCGTTTCTGTATGAAAGAAACAACCAAGTAAAAGAGAGTACCTGTTGTGTATTAGCATGTTGTAGTTGGAGGTGATCAAAGGTAAATTTTCAACTGTTACCGTATATGTGATTAGATACGCTGCAAATTCGGGCATTGCCGCATTTTTATGCCCTGTAATTTTTGCTTCGATGCTGTTGTGCCTATAACTGTCACTCAATGAATTTCAATTTGTTCTACAAAATCTAATCGTCTCAGAAAAATAAACTGTAAAATGGTTCTTTGTGAAATGCAGACATGGTAATCTGCAAAGAAATGTGGCAATATATAAATGCTTAAGCAGTGCTGCGATCATAATCTTGTGATGGAGGTCACGTGGGCGATAGATCTTAGCAAATATGTATTAAAGCGTAACACACAGGGATTGCATGCTAAAATGTTTACTGTGGTGAACTGTTTGTTTTTGTTTTTGTGTCAGTTTTTTTTAGTTGTTAAGAGGGAGAGGGATTGAAATTGCACCAGGTGCATAGGTATGATTGTTTTTCGTCATTACGGTAAAGCGTCATTTGTAATACATCCTACTACCTCCATGACAAGTGAACAGGAACATGAAAATGTAGACTAGCCAATTTTGTTTCTATTCCACATATTATGAACAAAACATTTTTATACATTTGTTTCTTTGGTAACTTTTGGTCTTAGGAGCCTATAATTCCGTACATTTATTTTATTTGTACAAATATAATTTGAGTGATTTTTTTTTTCAAGGGAAATTGAGTTAAATGAAGAAGAATTTACAAATCTTAATTGTTAAAATGATTAAAATTAAATGACGACAATATCAATCAGATATTGATGATATTATCGATCAGATATTGATAACACATCAACAAATCTCTAAAAGGGATCAATCTGACAATTAGAGTTTGTATTTCATCATTTTAGTCAAAATCTGCAAGGTTCTCGAAAAATAAATGAAATAAAAACGAAATAAACTCTAATACCAAGATCTAAGTTTTTTTTTTTGAACAAATGATAGTATCTACACTAAGGGGGTAGGGGAGTGGACTAAGTCTTACAATAGGCTTGCCATAATAATGAGGCTCAACTTCACCTCTGGCTAGAATCAAACCTAAAACTTCTTACTTACAAGTAAAGAGGAATACCAAGATCTAATCTATAAGTTCAAAAAATTTAAGAAATGTGCTTAGGGCCTTCCTCTGAACCTACTGTCTTTCGGGTTCAAACACATATCCTCTCCTTAGTGCAATTAAGAATAAGAATATCGCTTATATTTAAAAAAATATAAGAAAGGTGAATAAAAAATGAATTCTCATATTATTCAGTAAAATTAATGAAATAGCCATTAAAAAGAATATTCCTAGGTACAAAAATCAATTTACAAAACTCTTTCCTTTTCTTTTCCTGTGGTTTACAATCCCATTAACAAGAGAGCGTCTGATAACTGCAACCAAGTTTCCTCTTATTCCTCCTCTCTAGAAACCAAAAAACAATGAAATGTGATCAAGCATATCCTGTCATTTTTCACCAGAAGTGTCCTTTTTTTCATTTTCTACAGACGATTCCTCATTTTCGACCTTCGAGGGATTCTCGTGTTCTGTCTGTTGGTAGGTTGGATTTGAAGCAGCTTCGTCCATAGACAGATTGGAGACTGCACTGGCCAAAGTTGCTTCCTTCTCGCCATCAGCGGAAGCTGTAGGGGACCCTTCAGGAGTGGTAAGGTTTGATTCCGCTTCCCCTCCCGGTTGCTGCAGACTCCAGTACATGATGCTTGCAGTCAAAGTAAGCATCATCTTCTGGTTTACCTGTCATACAAAAGCACACTAACAGTAAAATTTGGGTGTTACATATACCAACTAATGTATCCACTGAAGACGGTAAACTGCGCTTTTGGTTGAATCCAGTTTTCAACTGAATAGTCATATCTACTTCACATACATCGGTTAAACAGAAACAAATGAGAAATCAAAATGACCTAATCAGGTGCCAGACGGGACAGAAAGTACTCGATGTTTTCATATATTCGAGTCAAGATGAAACAGATGAGTATGTTATAAATATTTCAGTATACTATTATATCCATACCACCATAATGTCCTCTGGTAACAAGAAAATGGAGCAACCTAGCTTTCGGGCAACACTGATTATATACGTTGCATTCAACTTCTTATCTTCCTCTGCAATATTGAAGATAATGAATTTAAAAACTTGAGGGGTAAACAACAAGAACATGAGAAAAATGAGAAATGTGTTCAATGCTATAGTATCAGTCTATATACATGTCCATCTCCAACAGTTCAATACAAAAATGTTGTAGCAAGAACAATGTAGCACGTATACAAATAGTATTGTAAAAGAAAACAATATTGATCATGAACAATAAAAAGTAGAGTACCAGTTTCCCCCTTGGTGGCAAGGCTCCAGTTGACCACCCTTGGCTCCACAGAACTAAGAAGCTCGAGGAAGAAAACTCCACTTGAAAGGTTTTTATCCTAAAATTTGAAAGTTCAATTAAAAATAAAAACCATAAATAAAAACTGAATCACCAATCATGGGATTGAAGTGATGAGTGAGAAAGGTTTAATTACCTTGAAACTCTCTATTTGGGAGGTTCTACCCGCCTTCTTAACTTTTTTGTTCGCCCAGTTTAGAATGTCAGCATCAGTAATCTCTTTACCCGCTTTATCTTGGGAGTGGGATCTCAAGTTTCTCAAGAGTTGAAGCATACTAAACCTCATCAACTGCCATAAAAATGCTGCAGAGGTAGAAAAGTTAAAAGTTATCACTTACATCATAAAAATATGAATTGAGAAAAAGGGCCACGGGCGCGATTTGTCTTTAGCACAACCAGAAACAAAATCAAGCCCAAAAGAACGCAAAAAACAAAAACTCACCCAGTCAACATATCATCAGAAACCATAACTTTGGTCTTTTATTTTTGCCAAGTGGATCAGAAAACGTATAGTTCTAAGAAAGTAACATAACTTTGAAGCTTTGCTTGGATGCAAAAATTGAATATTGCGGTCATAACAAGATAGAACATTAAAGAAAAAACTCTTCAAACTTACCCAGTATGAGCTTCTTATTTCCTTGCACAATATCATTCCCTGCTACATTCACAAGGGAGAAATTTAATTCCTTTCCAATCTCTATAACTTGGTTGGCATTCTCGACTTTTCTAAACGGCATTTTTATTGGAGGCTTTGATGCCTTCTTCCAGTTGACTGATCCTGAAGAAATTTTGTCAAGCACTTCTAAAAGAACCCATCTGCATGCACAAGTGAGATATATTAACCACGGGTCAACCAGGCACAACAGGTACATGCTTCGAAGGGTAAGCGTGAGAAGGAATTGAAAATCTCACCCATTTCTGACATCTTCAAAAAGATTATTGACATAGGTAGCAGTTCCAAGACTGTTAATCCACAGTCGGAAACATCTCTCTTCTCGAGAAGTTTCGGCATCATCTGTCATCATCTCAGCAAAGGACATTTTTTTACTATCAGCAGACAACCCATTTCTGCAATAGAGAAAGCCACACACGATTAACTCAGTACAATTAATTTGCAATAGAGAAGCCAAATTTGTAAGCTCAAACTAAAGCACTTGAGAAGTACTGTTTCCTGCCTGTGCTGGAAAATTTGTGCAACAAATGCAAGATTAAGATTTGGTGAGCCCTCAACAATGTCTTTTGGAGTAAGGTATCTTTTGCAATCCAATTTCTCTGCTTGCTCAAGAACCAGGTTTGCTCTTTTTGTAGGATCTTTCATATTCAAGGCAGCAGGGCCTGAGTGCTCTGGTGCAAGAGCATTAAGCAGGTAAGCATAAGCCTCTCCATCCTGAAAATGCATCGCATTTATTACATAACCACGAGAACAGGAAAAAAACTCAACAACATACTTTAAAACAAAACTAAAACATGTCATGTTGGATACAAGTTTTATGCAGAATATTGCTTTTATTTGTAAGTTGGCAAGAAAGTCTAACTGCACAGCAGCAACTCAAATAAGATATAATGTATGATGCATATAAAATATCCTCCCCCTTAATTGATAATTTAGTGGTCAGTTTACAGGAAACAGGAAGTACAACTGTAACACCGTAACTATTAGGTTTATGCTTAAAATGCTTATCATTACTAAACTGGTCAGCTCATTCTTACCTTCACATCAGAAGAGAAGTTTGTGACTTGCTTTTCGTAGCCAGCTTTCTTTAGATGAAAATTCATCCATTTTAGTAGAACTTTCTCGGGTGGTAGACCCAAGAGCTCTTCCACATCCTGTCCATGAACACAATACCTGAAGTAAGTTTATGCGCTCATCCACAAACATGGCGAAATGTAAATGGAGATCGTCTACCCTTATCCAAACATGGATAAAAGGAAAAAAATAAAAGATTTGACCTTGCTGTCATCCACCAATTCCACAAGTTGTGGAGTTTTCTTCAGATTAAGATCAGCTAACAGTTGAATCTGATATTGCCACCACGTGAAAAACGAGTTAAAAGTTTACGTCTAGATAACCCAAATCTTGAAACACTCTGGTTTCTATGATCTAAGAGACACAAAAGCAAAAAGCGAAAATGTCTCATACTGCATACCTTGATTATTTGTGAAATCAAGCCAAGTACAAGATGGGGCTGCAAATTAAGAATATGGTGAAAACGTTACGAGAAAACTGGAAGCTCAGAACAAGCAGGAAAAGTAATAAAAACATTCCAATAGGTAGCTGCTAGTGCTCAACTTACTCTTGCTTCAACCAAATCCTGTGTGCCAATGTTAACTACAGTACAGCCGATAGCCTTAGCAGAATTAAGACAAAGGGTATGGTTCTCATTCCTCTCCCATGGATTAAGAACTGCTTTAGTGTTGATAGCTCGCTCATCTATAGTCCCAGGAACAGCTATATTGATAAGCTTACTACATCAAACAACTAAAATAATTAAGAAACTCGAAAAATGTCAGTTGACTCTACTGAGTATAAAATTGAGTGGGTCAAGAAACACTACCAGAGTAGTACTCCGTCTTTTGCAAGATCAAATAGAGCATTTGTAGATGGATCTAAAGGAAGATACTTCTTCAAGAACGGATCTTCCGCTAGATAGCCGTTAATGTGAGCAACATAAGAAGACTTCTCAGAAGTATTAATCGCATGGTGAACCGTTGTTGTGGTTGCCTTGAGAAAGGAAGATTGTTTTGAACCACCAGATCTTGCATTTTCACGCGCTTGCAAATTCAAATATGCCTGCCATTTAGCAAATCCGATTCCATTGTGTCTAACAAGTATCAGAACATGATGTAAAAGAAACAAGACTACAAATGCATACTCCATCAAACGATTATGAATAATTCACTAAATGCAGGAGAAATGGAACACTCACCCGAAGATAGGACTCAAAATCAATTTCTTCACCAATGTTATTGCCCGACTCCAATAAGATTGATTTAATCTCATCTTCATTGAACATATCACTGAAAGCCTTCAATTTCGCAAAAACAGGCGGCAAATCTCCCAATGTGACTCGACCAGACTGATTCCTTATCGAAAGAAACTAAAACCAATGCAACCAATTTCACATATCACCAAAAAATTTCCTCTTGATCATAAAATTTCTCCTAACAATTTGACAGAATACAAAATGCATAAAATTGATAACCAATCACAAAAAGCTTACTTTCGATTTGAGGGTGCGAAGCTCGACTTGAGTGAATTGGCTCTGCAGCCATGTATCAGAAACAATAACTCCTTCAAAAGCAGACATCTTCCCCTTTATTTGTGCCGAATTCCCAGTACAAAAAACTAAGACACTGAATTCCCCAGAAACAAAAATCACATATTTCAATCTTCAAATAGCTATAAAGATCACAATGTTCGACGTGTTAGCATGGAATTATTAATCTGGCAACAACAGAAACACAAACTAGATCGATATATGAAGAGAACCCAATTGAGGAATCATATCATAGATGCAGAATAGCATGCACGTCGATCAAAAAACGCGTTTTTAAGATTGACCCAGTAATCGAATCATACAGTAACGGACATAAACACATAAAATAGTCAAAACCCACGTCGGGAAATGGAGTGTACCTTACGGAGATTCAGAAACAAAACCGAAATTGATGGACTTTCTCATTGATTCTGCAGAAGTTTGGATGTTGGAGAGAGAGAGAGAGAGAGAGAGATGTTTGTGTGTAGATTGATGAAAGGAAAGAAGTCGAGAGTGAGAGAAGGAGAGAAAAACGTGTACGCGGAAGGACGCGCGAAGAGCCAGGGGAAGGGAAAATAGATTAGGAAAATGGAAAAGCAGAGGAGGAGAGGCCGGCTCTGTCTGCGTACAAGGAATGTGAACGTCTAATAATATTTTGAGGGAAAAGGAATGTGGTCGGTTTGGCATCTTCTATAAATTTCAAATCATTTATTGTGTTTCCACATAAGTAAACACATAAGTTTGAGCACTGTTGCACGTCGGAAAGTTATGAAATTTTATAATGCTCGATGAAAGAGTTTGGTTACTTTTTATATTGTCAATTAGTTTTTAGATTCAAACTTCAACCGAATATGTCGTTGTGTGTTAGGCTTGTTGCGTGTGAAGAATTATTTCAAAAACATATCGATTGCTTGTTGATTATTTAACAATTCACAACAAATAAGAAAAGGTATACAAAAGTTTGGACCTTGTTCTATAGTTTGAACATTGTGCAAGTTCCCAAGCAAAAATAGAAAAATGTTATTGTAAAATGGTAACTTGTAAACAGTTTAGCTGATGTAAATGGTTGACAAACCAGAGGTTAGGCCAGTTGGTAAGGGCATTGCACCCAAGTTCGAAACCTCGTCTTTATAAAGTAGAGTAAGAGTGTTTAGAATATCATCTCGTAAAAAAGTAGTTGACAAACAAAGCAGATGATGTGATAAGCAAAAGTATGGGCAGTTTCATCGCATGACTTGTCGATGTATCCCATTCCCATCTCTCCAAGTCATGCGACGAGTGCTATAGTGAGATGAAGATACATCTCCAGTGACACCCAAGTCTTTCTCCTCGTAAAGATCAGTTTAGTGAGCACTGCTTAATCTTTTTATATGAAACATGTTTCTTAATGACACACATCTTCCTTAATGTGAAAACCTCTACCACTTTCAGATGCATATGTTTTTGTCTCGATGATTGTCTCAGCCTGCTCAGAAGAAGCAAAAACGAGTAGGCGATCCCCATAACATGAAAAATCTCACATGTATTTATGTATATCTTGTAAGCTAAGCAACAGAAGAATTAAGTTAATAGAACAACAATTTTTCACTGCATAAACAGCAGATCAAACAAAATCCCATTTACTCATGTAAAATAAAAGAACTCAAATTCTCATACACATAGAGATTCAGTGCCACATATGTCCACAAAAAATGGTTTCAAATCAAGCAATCGAACGAAAATAAGCGAATCGACCCTCTTAACATATGACTTGAAAAAAAAATCGATCAACGGGGAGGTGTCTCTCACAAGATCAAGGCCAGACCACCAGAGACTGCCAAAACCAAGTGACCCCAAATACCCCAGCTGATAATCCTGTAAGACGAAGATTTTCCCGGTGCAGATCCTGGAGATGATGAGCCTCCGTCAGCGGTTGGAGCATCCGCAGCTGGTGCAGTGTCAGGAACTGGAGCTGGTGCTGGAGCTGGGGTTGGAGGAATGTCAGTACCGAAGATTGCCTCAGGTAGAAGAACCTTGTCAACTTGGTAAACTGCAACAGGATCAGTTGAGCGCACGCTGCTGCTTACTTTTGTGTCTGACCATCCTGAGGTAAGGTGCACAGAGCCTGAAGCATCAGTGAAGTTCAAAGTGTAACTTCCGCCGGCAAATGTAGGAATTGGGCCTGATTCACTGAGGTTTTTGAAGTCGGCTAGAGGGTAGTAATGCGGCAAGGCATGGAATAGGATGACTGACTTGAGCTGGTCGGCGGTCAGATTGGACAAAGAGGGCTTCTTAAGAGCTGTGAAGGCACTGTCTTTCGGGACAAAGATAGTTATGCCTTCCTCAGTCTTGTTGGCTTGGTCTTGGAAGGTCTCAAGCACTTTAGTGGATTGAAGGTAGTTAAGGAAGGTGTGGAATGGGCCGGCCACGGTGAGTAAATCCGTGAGGTTCACGAAATCTTGCGCTGGGGCGGGGGCTGGAGTAGGGCTGAATGAGGGAGAGGGAGGTTTGGTTTTTTGAGCATATGCTGCTGAAGAACTCAGAAGCAATAGCATGCAAACCACAGGAAGTACCATTTTCTCCAAAAATTTTGATAGTACTATTTGGTATGGTAACACTCTCCAAATTCCTGCAAGAATAAATTCCAAAATATGAATTAAATCTCAGTTTAACAAGACATGCAAAGTGGTAAAATACCAATTAATTAACCACTCTTATGAAACAAATGCCAATTAATCACAGTGTGAGCAGTAAAACTCTTCAATTTACTCCAAGATCCAACCTTTTCACCTTTTCTTTGCAGTAGAACTATTTTTCTACAACACCCATTCTGCTAAATCTTGGAAAAAGTAAGAAAATCTAAAAACACAATCATTGCCAGATCTTGATTTACAGTAAAAAAAAGTTGTAAAAACAGGATAATTACCCATTAAAGTGGTAATTAAAGATCTAATGGACCGCACTAAGACTATCTCCAAACCTGGGCTAAAAGTCAAATTACCCCCCAAATTACCCTCCAAACACTCACCAACCCATGTTAAAATTTTAGGCTAAATGCCAATGTTATTTCTGGGCCAAATACCCCCCAACTTTCTCCCCGGGCTAAATGCCAAATGTTTATTGGAATTTAAATTTTTTTATATTAAAATGTTCATAAAATTAATTTATAATAATCTACATATTTATTTTTTTATTAAAAAAAATTGATTTAAGAAAAAAATTAGCCTAAGTTCATTCTTTAATAATTTCGGACTAAAATTTTAGAGGTTGGAGCAGAAAAGATGTTTTTGGGCTAAAAGCCAAATTTTCTGAGCTAAAAAATTTGGCTTTTAGCCAAGGGTTGGAGATGGTGTAAAAGAACAGATGCAAGAGTAAATGAAACTGCAATGAAGGAAACAGGAAATGCAGGTGAAATTAACTTAGAAAATGACCCAATTCCCTGTTTCAGAACCCAGAAAAGAAATTAAAAAATGGGAAAAACCAGATCAAAGTTCTGTTTCTGTGAGGCAATAAATTCACCTTTCCACACTCACAAGAGGTTTCTCAGTAAAACCCAAGTCAACAAATCTCTAGAAGAACAAGAGGAAAGAGTCCACATTCAAACAATGCACACCAACAAATCAGATCTAGATCAGCCCAACTCAAAATAATACATCACAACATATCAAATAAGACTAAATATCAAAGAATATGAAGTAAAGCAGTAAACTTTCAGAAGCTCAAAGAAGTAGAATTGAACAAGCAAAATCCTGAAGAAAAAAATGGTGGCACTGACCTCTCACAGCAGAGGAACTTAGAGAGAAAATGGAAGGTTGCGGAAGCAATTGAAGAGCGAAATGTGATGAGGGTATATAAAGTGAGAGGGGGTCTTTTGCTGGTGAGATAAAAACAAAAGAAAATGTGTGGGGATGGAACCAGCTGGTGCCCCGGTGGCGGTGGTGGTGTGAAGAGATGTAAAGATGGAAAGTGGGGGTTTTGTTTGCAAAGTGTAAATGGATTATTAGTTCTCGAGTAGTTGAAAAATAGCCAATGTGATAAAAAAAAAATTAGAGAATAAGCTTATGTGATAAAGTTTGTTAAGTTTTAGATTCAAAATTAAAACTTTTATTAATTTTTTTGTTAATTATTAGCATGTGAACGACACGTATGAGTTGAAAACATAACTTTTCATTAATTGAAAACGTGATGCTAACTTTATCTTTTTAACCTCACATATGAGTCTCATACTAACAATAACAAAAATTTGACGAAATTTTCAATTTTAAACCTCAAATTTAACAAACTTTATCACATAAACTTAAATCTTAAATTGTTTTTATCACGGAGGCTATCATACGACTTCCCCATCCCCTCTAGAGTCTAGACTATTAATGATTAAGCTTTTGGAAACTAAGAACATTTACTTTAATTGAAATGACATTTTCACTTTGAAAACAGGGGAGAGAGTGTGTGACTGTGTGTGTAGGGTGGGATTTCTAAATCAACTTCATCAAGTCAGTTTCTCAAAGCATTGAAGAGACTCGAAACTTTCACTCTACCTCATCATTACAGGAAAGAGATTCTCTCCGGATCTCTTTCCACCTAATTCATCGAGTTCGGGATCCGAATCATTTAAATTTGATCCAACAGATACAGTTATTATAACTTTTAAATGATTCCATGTTTATAACCTTTAGATCAAATTTTAATAGCCCGAATCACGAACTTGATAGATTAGGTGAAAAGGGATCGTCTCCGAATCCCTTTTCATCGTTAAAGACTTTCTCCTACATTTTCTAGCTAGGGTTGTCTATGGGTCTTGTTTGAATTTATCAATTTATACTCGTGTCATGTTAATGACTCGTATTCTTCAAGAAAAATTTAATTCGTCTTCCAACATTAGGAACTTTTGTGAGCCATGCAATGTTCCCATGAGGAAATGTTTAATGCTCCCTTCCTTGAACATCCTATTTAGTTCATCTCTGAATAAAGTTGAGGTTCCATCATAAAATTAATTGGCAATATAGCTCAATTTACTTATAAGTCCATGTAAGGTTACCTTACATATTTTGTTATATTTTTCACACATCAATACAAAGAGTCATATTTTTACACTCTTACACTGTCGCACCTAAATTAATGTAAGTTGTTGATTTTACTTAGCAGTTGGCTCAACCAAAGCACCAGTTGAACCTTTCCTAGCTAGCATTCTTGCCTCAACCAAAGCACCAGTTGAACCTTTCCTAGCTAGCATCGTTGGCTCAACCAAAGCACCAGTTGAATCTTTCATGGCTAGTATTCTTGTTAATTAGTGCTAATCGTGTGTGGTTTGCAACTGGTTTTTTTTATCTCTTTTGCTTCTTGGGAATCGAACTTCTTGGTATTTACTAGGATGGCAAAATCTGGGGTAGGAAGTAGGAAAAGGACAAGTATCAAACTTATACTGTATCAACGAACTCCAAGCAAAGGACAATCTAGAAGGACTGCCTACGCCCATTGACATCTAGTCCTTTGTAATTTGAAACTTGTAGAATGCCTAATTGACATCCAACGATTTCATCTATTAACGACCTGACTCATTAAGCATCAATTGAAATGCTAATTTTTAATAGATGGGTTGGGACATGTTAACGAGTTGAGTCCAAATATCAGGCCTAAATTTAAAAACGATTACAAAAAATACGAGTTTGAAAAACTTGCACAATGCCTAATTGACATCTTAAAATGAAGCATAAAATCTATAACTCAATAGTTAAAAGCGTTTATCATCACACGCACTTGAAAACGGCCGAATCCAATTTCTCGTGATGAGAATTATGAATTAAAGTAACAAGAATGGCATGGTGGGGCATACATGAGATTTGGACCAACAAACATTGGCTGTCTGGTTGTTCTAAAGTCCGTCGGTGCCAACTGGTGCCTAATGATTTGGCAAACATGCGCACTCACTCAGAGAAACCACGCGAGGCCGTAAACACGACACCGTTTCACCGTGTCTCTGCGGACACGCAGACACCACAGTACACACTACACATGCCCAACATTACGCATATACTGTATAACCTTGTTAAAGTAAACCTTAATCCAAAATAATACTAATAATTCTTAATCTACCACATGATCATAATTATTGTTCCTAATTTTGTTTTACAAGGAAATATTATTACTAATTATGCTGTATTATTGTAATAATTTTTCTAATAGTGGAATATAGCATTAAATAACTCTTATATGATAATTAATATTTATATCTACTCAACAAAGTACAGCAAATAAAACTAGTCACTATTAAATAATAAATATCACTCATTACAAATGTCTATTATCTTCATCACAACTATGCATCAAACTCGTAAAAGCACATGGTTGATTTGCTATTGTGATTTACCAATGTAGCTACAAAAATATTTTATTTTATAAATTTAGACAGAATATTTTTTTTGTAATAATTTATTACAAATAACCATTAACAATAAACCTCTACTAATTAATAAATCCCTCTTTGTCAACCAAAAGAGGGTGAAACAACAAATTAGTCTTCTATCATACAAAAAAAAATGATGGGCAATAATGTAATTTCATAGGTTCAATTTTTTTTTTAATTGAAGCCTCACTTACATGTGATGTTAAAATACCTCCAATATTAAAAAAAAAAACGAAAAAAAAAACCCTCCCACTCCCCCCACTTTCTATCTCTCTCCCTCTTTCATTCTCATTTTCTAAAAAAATGTGTTTATACACACAAAATATGTAGGCAAATACTAATATCTATTAGAACTTGCAGTGGTCACCAAAATAAGGTAAAAAAATGAATTCGTTGGTTAGAAAAAAAAAATTGTAGGACAAAGGACAAATTGCAATGTTCACACATTTAATGGTTATTTACAATAAATATTTAAACGAATAAGAAATTAAAAAGTATTTACTAATTAATTAAAAATTATTTAAAGCTGTTGTCAAATTTGACAGTAACTGCATCTACTGTCATTCCATCTCAAACCACATAGAAATTGACATTTCGGTTAGAAAATTCTAATACTATTTTTATGTTGTTATTAATGATGTGAATTTCTTGACATTTTATTTGGAGATGCAGAGGCATGTGAAAGTCATTGGTATTTGTGGTCAAATCAGGTAGTTTGATTAATTAATCATTCATCTTAAGAGGTGGAATTTGTCTTCTACTTGGGGGAAAGGTGTGATGGAAATTTTTAGTCAAACAAATTAGTTGGCGAAGAGCGGTGTTTTTGCACATGATCCTCATCTAATTAACGAACCGCCAATGAAATCTCAACGTTCTGAAATTATTTATTTGCATATGAGTCATGCTTTAAATAAATATTATATAAGTTCTAAGGAGAATAATTCGAACTTATATGTACATGAGACACTTTCTTAGCTAACTTAACTACGTCGAAATACGCATTTTTAGTTTTTTTTAGTCAATATAATAGAAGAACTTAATGAGTTTCGATCTCTTCAAATATTCCCAAAAAAACTACAACTAAAATCAATTATATTTTTCTGTAAATTGGGATATATTAGAATATTGCTTTAGTAAAAAACTCTAGTCTCACATTGGGTTTTTTTTTTTTTTTTTTTTTTCGGGAAAGCTAGTCTCATTGATTTGGCTAAATTCTAAGCAGGTCCTACGTTCTCCTTAAGTCTCTTCTCCTACATAACCTAATGGCTACATTTTTTAGAATTGACTCGATAATGCTAGACTATCAACGTAACAAGAAATTTTTCTGTGTGTTGAGAATATGACCTGCTACACCAAGTGTAATAATCCCGTTAGTTGGAAATTTGAAAAAAAAAATCAATTAATTGCATTATGACAATTGCTGTACCAGACCGTATTCCCGGCACATTGAAACTCTCGCGTTCATTCCGTTTTTAAGACTTGTTAGGAAGAAAGCACTAAGACTATACAATGGCAAAGTCCTAGAGCATGAATGTGGAGGTAGGAGGATGGTGGGTTATCGTCAAAGTGCAGAAAGCAGACAGGATGACCTAATCAAGCTCTTCCTTTCAGGTATGGTTTTCTTTGAAATCTCTTGCACCTAACAATAAAGAGGCATGACACAAATGTGAGGGCCTCAATCTTTGAACCCTATTGCGTTCATGCTAGGAAAACTTGGATTTGAACTCAACAACTCTTGTTTTTTCTTTGTTTATTAATACCGGGGATAGAGACCGGAGGAAACCGAACTTAGGGACTCCAGTGTAGGATAATGCTCTTAACCACTTAAGGTAGGAGCCTCATTGCCAACAACTCGTGTTTTGACGGTGAATTTGAAGCACTTGTCACCAACCTATTAAGATTAGCTTAAGCATTCTGTTTGTCCCAATAAATTTCCAAATTTTCGATACTCTTTTAGGTGGAAGAAACAAATAGGGCCGATTTGAATAGGAAGAAGATGAAGAAAACAAATCCAAATGCATCCAAACCAGAGCAACAATGCTTTCGATTAGAACAGAATCTAAGCTCACCTTTTTTATTGCAGGCAGTAACCAAAGAATCCCCTCGAAAAGAAAAAAAAACACTCGCTTTCTTGCAATCCGATGTTATGAAAATTAAGTAACAAACTTAGCATAAGCATGGAAGTAAGTACTATTCGGGTATCATTAACCGGAAAAAATCTTAAACTAACTGCGGTGTGAGAACATCAGCTGAATGGAAGAGATTTGCTAGCACTCTGGGAAATTATCGGTTTATTTAGCCCATTCCTTTCGAATATCGAAGGTGTAATTGATCTCCAGGTAGCACTTGTTATCATCGTCAAGAAACTGCAATAACAGAAAGATAGACAGAACAGGATGAGACTTTCTAGTGGTGACTATATCACTGCGGTCAATTAACTGAAAAATACTTCGACTAGGCTTACCTTTGATCTTGCAGAATATGATCCTCTGGCAAACATGCCAGAAGGTGTGGTCTCTTCCGGCATCACATGTATGTAAGGCTCTTGCTGAGGACTGAAAGTTCCAATCATCTCTTTTGTGCTGTCGACTGAAATTAAAATAATCTTGAATGGAACAATTCGGGATGTTTCATTTTACATGAACAACTAGGATGGAGATGGATTACTTACCCTTGACACCAGTTTTCCAAACAGTGTTGGTGTACTTGAGGCCGGACACAATGTTATTCTTAACTTGGAAGGAGAACTTCAGGTTGTGCGGACTACCTTCTTTCAGCGTAAACCATAAGCCTTTGGGTTTCCCATCTTCCGGAATATCAAGAACAATGTCAGGTCTACCAGGAGAAAGGATTGACAGCTGAATGAACTTCACTTCTGGTTCAAGAGTTTCTGTTGTAAAACAAGGGAAACAATTACTATGCGCGAGAAAGGAACGGAAAGCCCTTTAAAAAAAGCGCAAAAATATGGATTAAGGCATACTTTTGTCAAACAATTATCGTCTCTGTAAAGAGTAAAACATCGGAAATAGAGTATTGGAGCTAAATCATTTATTTCTAAATGTACATCCTTACTATCAAATTAGTAAAGAATATAGCTAACTGTACCCGTAGGTTCGTTGGAAACAAAGAAGAAAAAAGATGAAGAAAGAAACCCAAAAATTGACAATTTCATCTCTACATTCTACAAGGCTACAAGTACAAGATTCGAGGAAAAAAGATCCGAGAATGTTCTAGTAAAATGACGATAGGTGAAGAATCACTAATTTTCAAAGTTCAACAATTATGGTGTTCTACTATCAAGTCCAGATACAGGCCTTGCGCTGCAAGATACACCACATGCAGAAAACAGTGCAAGATATCAGCTCTAAAATGATAACACCATTCATTAAAACAGACAATAAAACAAATTATGCAAAACCATTCCCAATATTACAGGCCCCCTAAAATGATGGCGCCTCAGACAGATTGAGATTCATAAAACTAAGAGATAAGCTCAGGGTTGTAGCTAAACAGAACAATGTCTCCAAGACGATCCTTATTCTTTCTTCTACATATATAAACAACATGACAATTCATGATAGAATCTTAAATCAAAATAAAGAAAATACGTACAAATTCTCACGTGAAATTTTCTTTGGAAACAAGCGTAACAGGAACATTGACCCAAGCAATGATAAGTATTAAGATGCAAACATTCTTAAGATAAGGAATCATTATTAACTATTAAGGCAGGAAAAGGACTGGACATCCAAGGAAAGCACAAAAGGAAAAGGGGTTGAAGGAAAGCTACACTTTAATTATTTCCAATTAGTTATTAACAACTTTGATCATTGGCAATCATCAACAGTGAAAGATTAAAGTACAAAAGAAACTAACATAAAATTCAAAGATTTTGAAATTTGACGATTCTAGTAAAATCACAAAAGCTGAGAGCTGATGAAATGAAATTTTCAATGTCGCATACCCCCAACATTCTCAAAATCCACAGCCCCAAGCAGCTGCTCCTTCCACCTCCTCAAACTCTCATCATCCTGAAACAACAAAGTCAACCAACAGTGCAGCAAACAAAACAAAAAGTCAACAACCCAACAAAATATTGCATAAATAAAAGAAATTAATGTAAAAAGATACAAACTTTTTGCCAATAATTGAGCAGAAAAAACAGACCTTATCCTTCTCAATCTGTTCCTTAAGAGTGCATTGGGGACCCAACTGAATTTTACTGCTTCCTTCTTCATCTTCCTCCTCCTCAGCTGCAGAGACGGAAGTCTCACTCATCTGCCTCCCAATCCCCTCAACTCCTTCATTATCTGTATCACCTTGGTTTTCTTTCTTTGTTTCTTTGTCACTCTTCTCTCCTCCCCCCATGTTCTTGGAACTTGAAATAGCTCCAAAATCCAGAAAATTATCAACTCATCAACAACAGCAAAGAAAACCCAACTAGCAATTCCCAATCGCAGACGAACCGAACAAACGCTTTACAGAGAAAGCAGAATTAAAGGTTCTTGCTTTGTGAGTTTGGGGAGAAAATGGAAGAAACCCAGGTGGGGAATTGGGGAAAAATGGCAGAAAGTGAGAGAATTTGTGTTTTGGGGACAACCCAATGAAGGAAATAATCGTCTGTGTGTTTGGGAATACACAAGAAATAAGACCTTGAAAGCAAAGAAAGAAGAGCAAGAAAAAGGCAAAAGGGAAAAACTGGACTTTTGTCCCCTATAGCCTTCTCTGTGGTGGGTTGTTGAAGTTCTCAAAAGGGAAGAGAGAGATTGAGGATGATTTGTCAAACTGAGTGAGAATTGGTCCTGTGGTGATCCGAAACATAAGTGAGAGAGAGAACGTGTAGGACACTAATGCAGAAGTTTATGGAGATTTGGGGGAATGTTTAGTGAAATAGAGAATAGCTTTGTATGTTCTACACATTTATCCCCTTACATGAGGGATTAGATTGATCATGGGGACCCACATACCATTGAAAGAAATGTACTCCCCACTCTTTGACTGTGTCTTCTCTTTTATTTTTCTTATTAAGGGGTGCTAATCCATGTTTGTTACTAAAATAATATTAGTAGTTGCAAGGTGTAGGACAGGATTGCACCTATAACTTGTGAAAAATGATAATGATAAGTCATTGATGCAATGTGAGTTCTGCATTCATCAACGACTGAGAGTCATTACACTCCTCATATAACTAATTCAAGCATAAACATGATTCATAATTTATTTGTAAAAAAAAAAAAAACAATTATGCTTGTTGTTTGACTGGTAATATGGCATGGCAACTACGATACCCATATTATTCATGTTGAAGTGTTGTATGGTAGAATTCTCCCATTGATAGAAAGGGGTTGGGGATGAGTTTTTTAGACACATCAGCACAAAAAATGAGTGTCTTATTTTGTCACATCATCAATTTAACAGTAAACTAACGATCAATCAAATCTTAAATAGTTGCAATGTTAAATCATCATGGTGTAAATTGATGAAACTAAACTCAATGACTCATTTTGAAAACCTCTCGGAATCATAAAACATTTCTAAAGGATCTTGAGTAGCTATTAGAACCCAAAAATCTCCCAAAAATATAAGTTGAGGAAACAAGTTATAGGGTTAAAACCGCCAATGGTGCCACTGCCATGGCAGACTCTTTTGGAAGTTTGGAACCGTGGCTTTTGGAAGTTTGGAACCGTGGCTGACATTAAAGGCTTTGTAATGAAGGTGTAAAAGCATAAACCCAATCTCTACGCTTATGGGCTTTATGGTATCTTTCCAGAGGCTATACAGCCCTATACCCCATGACTTTCTCCTACTCGATCATGTTTTAAAAACTTTCAGAATTTTATTAGGTTTAAATTCTTTTCCTCTCGTAGTTTAGATGAATTTATGTGAATTCTTCTATAGTTTAATAAAAAAAAAAATAAAAAAAAATTTCCCATCAAATTTCAGTCTTAGTTACTTTTTATTTATTAAAACGAATCAGAGTATAGGGACACAAATACTCAAAACAAATGTACGTCTTGATTGTGAAAGTGGTTCGGCTGTCAGAATGCTGAACATTAATACCTACTTGTGAGTATCCAATCATAAAACAACTTGGCGTTCAACATGCCGAGCCCAGTAGATCAAAACACTTCACTTCGCCGAGAAGGCTAATGAGATGACCTTTGCCAATAAGGATTCGAAAATCCTTCTTGGCCGAGACTTAGATAGATAACCAGTCAGCCTGGTCGCAGTGCTGTTTATCCAAACTGAAGGTGCTTCGCGGTCGGCTGATTCTACGGCAACAGTGCTGTTTATCCAAACTAAAGATGCTCGTTGGTTACCTTCATAGTACTGTTTATCCAAACTAAAGATTGTTGGCGAAAAAGGAAAATAAAAATCTCAAGGTTGTTGAGAGGTTTCGCGTAGAGCGAGGGTTTGCGCAGGGCAGTTTGTGTGTTGAATTGGATGAGGCTTTGTTCGATGTCCTCCCTCCCTATTTATAGTAGCCAACCTGTATCGAATCCCAATCATTCTCGGATTAGAACTCATTTCCCCGATTCAACCTTATCTCGGCCAGTCCTACTACTACTAGGACTTTGAACTTAACTCATTATTAGGCTGCATCCAATTTCAAACTCTAACATCGTTATCCTGCCGAAACTCCTTCTTGTAATAGGCATCACCCACATCCCACAGGTTCCCGACGGGATATGGCTAGCTTCAACTGCACAACCCATGAGCTAGATACCTCTCAATGACACCTAAACACGGCTTCTGAGCCGAGAACAATTCTACACTCGGCCCAACTAGCACCGGGCTGAGAACAATTCTAAACTCGGCCCAAACCAATATTTTTGGGCCCAAACATTGCCTTATCGCTTTTGAGGTCGTCAACCTATACTCCTTGGTTCAAGCCTCGACCTTGAATAAGTGAAACCGATTCTTGGGAACTACCACCATGCACATTTATGAGACGTAACCCCACGATCTCGATTTCCCAACTGTCATGCCACATGTTAGCCCCCTGGTTACCCTATCAACCTTCAATCATGACCCTCGAACACATGCGACCACCGAAATGTCTTTCTTGCACTAAACCCGCCGCAACATGCCATCGTGCATCCTCAAACTGCGAAAACCTCGGTCTTCTTGCCTCAATTCTCTGAGCATGTATAATGATTAGTAACTCTCTCGTTCGATTCTACCCTTGATTTTGAAAATTAAACGTTCAGCCTTCCATCCCAAATGTCTATAAATACTCGGATCCCTTCCATTCGTACCTTATGCTTTCTAAAACCTTTGAAATTTTCTCACCACTGCGAACTGGGTAGCCTGGGTCGTGGCCTTCGACCAATGCGAACTGGGTAGCCTGGGTCGTACGAATGGAAAAATTCTTCGGTAAAGAGTGTGAGGCTCTTGGTATCCACAACGCTATTAAGCTCTTGACCATGGAGATTATAATGGATAAAGAACTCCTCATGGTAGCTCTAAGCCTATGGTGTTCGGCCACCAACACCATGGTCCTTCCATTCGGCCTTATAACTCTCATCATCCTTGACATCTCGGCTATCATCGGGACTCCTCATTCCGACATTCCAGCTGATGCCACCCTGATTGGATGCCCATCAAACCTTGACCTCAAGGTGTTGTTCGACGCACAGGCCGTCGAGCCAAGAAGGTCAAGAGCCTTCAAAAGAGGACGTTCAGAAATTACACAAGAATTTTCTGAACTACAACACCCATATGCTCTATTTTGCTGGTCGAGGGGAAACAAGTCTACGGAAGGGAGAACTTGAGGCCTTCCTATTTTACTGGTACAACAAGTTCATCTGTTGTACCAAGTCGAATAAATGCTTGGTCGAGAATATGCCGGTGGAGGAAGCCCTGGCTAGTGGTCACTCTTTGGCGCTCAGTCCCGTCATCCTTGCCAACCTTTTACGTTGCCTGGCGGAAACAACCATCGACAAGATTGACCCGCACCAGAATGGACCTCTCTAGGTGTTCCAACTCCGGCTGCAGGTTTATTTCTCCACATTTCGGCCAGAAATCTCTTGCCTCCAGTCTACTATAGCACTCGGCCTTCAGTTGGCCCCTCAACCAGTACCTCATCACCGAGCTGAAGAAGTCTTTAAACACCTCTTCGGCCTGGACGTCCTTTCTGATGATGAATTTTTGATATGTCATCGTCAAGAATACCCCCACTGTATCAGACTTCCCACCTCGACTTGGAGTGAAAGCGAAGATGCTGGTCTTCGTCAAAACTGGGGGTTGTTCATGTTAACTCGTGACATTCCTCTTGGTTGTGATGCTCGCTGAGCAAGTTGGGAAGTCTACCACCCCCATTTTGTCGCCTGACAGCTTGGCTACCTTCAAGGTTGCCTGGTGCCTCTACTTTCTTCCCGCTCCCTTCTAAGCCGAATACGTGTCTCTGGTTCCTCAGAAAGAGAGTGTAGATACACCGAGAAAGAATTTCAGGAACGGTGTAAAAAATTCCACCTTCAACCAACTGTTCCTGAATCTCTCAGCATCGACACCTTCGACAACTGGTGAGACGAATATACTCATAACTTTTTTGGCACTTCGATCGAGGTCGTAGTCAATAAAATTTTTGGCGATCGACCCAAGAAAACCTCTGCCCCTCAATCTAAATAAGCGCCCCAAGGTATACCCCTGTTTCCACCTTTATTCTTCAAACACTTGAAAGGTTTTACTAACGAGATTTCGCTTTCTTACGCGGTCAGGTACTAAAACAGGTGGACGTGGTCGTCCCGGCAGTGGTCAAGAAAAAATTGGCCTCTTCCTCCAAGAAATCCAAAGCCATCACATAAAATACACCAAGCAAACGGCCTCACCCAGATGCCGAGATGACTGGTGAAGCTTTCCGTCCCCCAAAACGCGTCAAGCAATTGGCGAAGAAGGGAGCACGGGAGATTCATGTTATCTCTAGCCATACCATCGGGACAACTGCTCCGAGTGCCTCTCCTCCTACTTTTGTTATTGAGGCATCAGCGGAGAATCGGCCATCTTTAACCAGCCTGGCAACCCAAGCTCAACCAGCACCTGAAGTCCTCGAGGTCGTGGTTGAGCCAGTTGCCATACCGCTAGTCGACACGCCTGCAGCTTCAGGGCTGACCGTAGAACTTGTACTCGGGGAGGCAACCCTTTTGATCGGGAAGAATCTCCTTAAGAATCCAAAACAATCGGCGATCATTTTAGAAGAAGTATGACTATGCCGATCACTCAATTTACTCATTAAATTCAAAAGTATTAACGGATCTTTTGTTTTAGGATGATGAGAGTGACGAAATTCTATTGGCAAGTCGCTCTCGACCAACCGAAACTCCTTCTGTTGATCATCCTCCTGTGGTTGAGGCGGCCGCTCCGGTTGATCCTCATGCAGCCGATCGTGGGAAAAAGGCCCATTATTGAACCTGAGGCGACGTAAAAAACTCCAGTTCACCCGCAGGACCAGGACCTCAGCATCCCCTCTCAAGAAGTGACATCGACTTTTGTAAGGCTCAACTACTTTTTTTTGTCAATTTTGTTATAATGAGTCTGAACCGAGAAAAACATTAAATGTCAGGTGCCCAGTTATTCATTTCATCGAAAATTCTATGCGCCGAAGGGTGTTATCTATATTCCTGGCCACCTCAGTGGCTATCGAACGTAGATAACCTTCATCGGCCGCGTGAATTAAGAAGCAGCCTGAAACACTAGGCTCGGCCATTAAGCTCTCTAGGTTCGAGCAATGAACTTGGAGACATGGCCGAAGTCTCATCTCGACAGGTCTAAAGCAAACTTTCTTTGCTACCTTCTTTTATGATTTTCCTTGCGCCTAAATTGTTTCTTGTGCAGCCTTCATGGGAAGTCGAGTTTGACCGAATCAACTGTTCTTGTTCGATTGCAGGAGCTTTTGTCTCTCTCAGCTTCGCAAGTCCTCGAGCGCAAGGGCCTTGATTCGGTATGTGCATGTCTAAATGATCTCGGAGCTGATGGTCAATTGAGCGTCGAAACCATCATTCAAGCGTCGTCCTCCTTGGAACGGACTCGAGAATATTTCAGTATTTTCAAGAAAGCTCTTCGGGCTGACGATGACTTGAAAGCTGCAACAACCGGTCAAGATGCTATTCGTCCGAAGGTCAAAGTTTTAAAGGTGAAAAAAGAAACCCTGGCCGACCTTGACTGTCAAATTGCCGAACTTCAAAATCGAAGGTTGGTAATTGCTTATGAGCTTGCCAAAGATTTTGAGTCGGGCGGTAAATCTTGTTTAACCGAATACGCGGCGAGCGTGAAGTGAGTTGAGCAACTGAAGATGGACAAGAGGAATCGGCAAGCTAAGATCACGATGGGCGAGGTGAGGTGGTTGGAGCTGAAGGCTGTTCTTAAATCTCTTCTTCCTTCGTCACCCTAGAATTATTTGATTGTAAACTTGATCAACCAATGAAATGAACTTTTATTCTCGCATCTCCCATGTAACTGGATAGTATTTCTTTAAAAACCTTCCATTGATTGGTAACTTGTGAACAATACCAGTTCGATCTTTAAGATGGTATGCCCCATTGCCGAGGACTTTAAGAATAACGAATGGCCTTTCCCAATTCGGTGACCATTTGCCGAACCTAGGGTCTTTAATTCCTACGGGTAGCACGGTTTGCCAAACTAGTTCTCATTCGCCGAACGTTTTTTGCTTAACTTGTTGATTATATGCACGCTCAGCGATCTTTTTTTGAGCCACTTATAAGTTATAAGCATCAAGTCGAACTTCTTTTAAATCTTCTAGTTCTTGTCTCATGGCTTGACTGTACTCGGCACTGAACAAACTACTTTGTTCAATTATTCGCAACGAGTTTATACTTAGCTCGAATCGGCAACACTGCGTCGTGTTCATAAGTCAACACATACAGAGTCATTCCGATGGATGTCTGCAGAGAGGTTCGATAAGCCCATAACGCTTCGTTTATCCTTAAGTGCCACATGCATGGCCTTTCTTTTATCATCTTTTCAAGAATTCCAATAAGAACCTTGTTACTTGCCTTGGCCTGTCCATTCGCCTGCTCGAGTCGAATATTTAGATTTACCGTATAGTCCTTAAATCTGTCGGATGTAAAGATCGTACCGTTATCTGTTATGATTGTTTCTGGCACGCTGAATCTAGTCACAATGTTTTCTTCAACGAAGCTACAAACCTTCTTAGACGTTAGCTCGGCATATGACTTGGCTTCGACCCATTTGGTGAAGTAGTCCGTTGCAACAAGTACCATGCATGTTTGGCTGCACCAGAAAATGGTGAGAGATTTTACCGATAATATCCATGGCCCATCCTTGGAACGGCCATGGTTTGGTGACCAAATGTAATGATTTGGCCAATACTCTCTGTATAGGCCCATGGATTTGACACTGTACATAACCTTTTGTGTACTCAATACAATCCTTCAGAATACTTGGCCAGAAATATCCTTGCCGTCGAAGTAGCCAACGCATTTTTCATCCAGATTGGTGGGCTCCTCAAATTCCTTCATGTACTTCTGCCATTGCTTGAGCATCTTCTTGCTGGCTGAGGCACAACAACAGTAACCCATCCTCACCTTTTCGATACAGCTCATTATGGTATAATGTGTAGTTTGTGGCATGAACCCTTGTCCGTTGGTCATGTTTTTCGTTAGCGTTATCAATATATCGCATAATCGTCATTCTTCAATCGTTTGGTAATGCCTCGACAACACAAACCTCAATAGTGTCCTTTTGTTCTAACAACGAAGGCAAACACATGACCCGTGTACAGATCACGCAATCACGTTGGAGAACTTGCTGATTAATCAAGGCCGAATGTGCTTGTCATGACATAGGTATTTCTCGACCGAATTTACCCTCCATGAGTTGGGCTCCGGAGGCTAGTTGAGCCAGTTCGTCGGCGTCAGTGTTAAGAACTCGTGAAATGTGTTTGAAAGTTACACCGTCAAAGGATTTGGCCAAATAGCTAGAAACCATACGATAAGGCGTCAGAGTACAACTCATGCAACGAAAAGTCCCGTTGAGTTGATTAATGACAAGTTCATAGTCACCAAGAATAAGGACACGAGTTGCCCGCAAATCGTACGGCACGCCGAGGCCGATAATATGGGCTTCGTATTCGGCCTGATTATTTGTACAATCAAAATCGAGCTTAAGAGAAAAATACCAACGATTATGAGTGGGGGATTGAATAACGATCCCAACGCCATCCAAGACTGAAGTACTGGAACCATCAAAGTACATCGTCTAGTAATTATCACGTGTTTGTATCAGGCCGATGTCAACGCCATTGCCCCCGAACTCATACGAGGAAGGGTGCTGAGCAAAACAATCGACCAGAGCTTGACTTTTGACAACTTTCTGGGGTACATATTGCATGCTGAATTCAGAAAGGGCCATCGTCCACTTGCCGATTCGGCCCTTTACGATTGGCTGAGTAAGCATGTAACGAATAACATTTGTTTGGGCGATGACCTAAGTGACTGACGGGAGCATGTAATGTCTAAGTTTGGACGCAGCGAAAAATAGGGCAAGACAGAGCTTCTAAACAGCGGAGTAATTAATTTTTGGTAGGTTGATGTTTCGGCTAAGGTAAAAAATGGCCTGTTCTCGCCCGGCGTCATTGTCTTATGTTAGAAGGCATCCGATGGATTCTTCAACCGTCGAGATATATAGCTTAAGAGGTCGACGCCGTCGTGGTGGAACGAGGACGGGTTGAGTCGTTAGAGCGACTTTGATCTGCGTGAATGCCTCTTGGTGCTTGGCACGCCATTCGAAGGTGTCGGAGTCCTTGAGTTTCAAAAACATGGAAAAAGTTTTCATTTTCCCGGCCGAGTTAGTAATAAATCGTCGGAGAAAGTTGATCTTACCGAGCAACGACTATAATTATTTCTTAGTCATCGGTGGTGGAGCATTAATGATTGTGCGGGCCTTGTTGTCGTCTACCTCAATACCATGGTAATGTACGAGGAAGCCTAAAAATTTTTTGGCTGATACGTCGAAAGCACATTTGGCGGGATTCATCTTCAGATTGTGCCGGCACATACGCAGGAATGCCTGACGGAGGTCATCCAAATGCGTCTGTAGTCGTGCTGATTTGATGACCACATCATCGATGTAGCACCGGCATTCTTGAGGCCGAAGGACATGACGACCCATTACTATGTGCCGAGTGCCTCGAGACACTAAAAGGCAATCTTATGGACATCAGCTTCGGCGATGAAAATCTGGTTATAACAGGCATGCCCATCCATGAAGGATATGATCTCGTGATGTGCTGCGGCGTCAATTAGCAAGTCAAGAATTGACATCGGGTACTCGTCTTTGGACGTTGCCAGGTTTAGATTACGAAAATCGATACAGATGTGTAAGGCGCCATTTTTTTAGCACTGAGACGATATTGGCCAGCCACTCGACGTATTGAGTGGTCCGTATAAACCCGGCTTTTAAAAATCAAACTAATTCATCTTTTATGCCGAGCTGTACTTCGATCGAGAACCGGTAAGAGGGCTGGCGGAAAGGCTTACACCTAGCTTTGATGCATAATTTATGTTCAACAAGGGTCCGATCAAGGCCCGACATCTCATGATAACTCCAAGCAAAACAATCTTTAAACTCGTTGAGTAATTGACAGAGTTCGACTTTCATGGCATGGGGTAACAGTGCACTAATAAATAACGACCAAGGGTCATTGCCGTTCCAACATTTATTTCCTCTAAGGGGTCCTTAACTTGGGTTTAACTGTCTTCGAGTTTGGTCGGTGCAGCCTGAACTTTGTCCAACGACAGTACTGGGCCGTTATCTTCCTAGGCCAAAAATTCGATTAAGTTGATGCCCGAATGTGGGTGCTTGAAAATAGCATACCAATGGGCCAGCAGACGTTCCATTATGAATGAAACCGCGACTCGACGCCTCTTACCTTTGACATTAATCATCAGTGGTAGGGATCAAGTTGGCCAAGCCGAGTCTTATCAAATCCTGGTGGACAGTCTCGGCGCCTACCTCAATGGTTTTTGGGACTAAGATCTGAGTCGGCCGTTCATTTTCATTAAAACCCTGTAGGGTAATGTAGCCGACGTGATCATCATAATAGCGGGCCTGAATCATGTTGGTTTCAAATGGCTGATTATCGGATAGGTGGACCACGACTGATTTGTCATCCCAAAAAATGAGAACTTGGTATAAAGAAGAAGGGATGCAATTCGTTTGAAGAATCTAATCCCTACCGAGCAAATCATTATATTCGGTATTAGAGTCGACGATAAAAAATACGGTCATGTGATTGCAACCTGTAATGTTCACCTCTACTTGTCACCGACGAAGCTGCTCATGGTTATTCCTGAAGGAATGAGTTCGGCGTTGGATCGTCGTAATGCATTCATGACGGATACATGCATGATATTGACCGTTGCCCCATAATCGACGAAAATTTTAGAGATTGGGTAACCTTCAATGTGGGCCGTGACATACAACGGTTTTAAATGCTGAAGATTAGCTGAAGAGGAACGGGGAAACAAGATGGCCAGAGCTGTTTAAGTTTATCGTCGTTGTTTGCTGGCTCATCTTCAGTGGTGGTGACGAAATCAACTTGTGTTACTTCCTCGGTGACCACATCACCATCCAAGAAATTTGGTTGGTGTGTAGTTAGCTGGAATTCAGCAGGTAGAACATGGACTATGTTGATTTCCATATTCTCAATTACTGAAGGGCCCATTAGATCCTGGTCGTCGTCTTCCAGGTTATTGAGGACTATAGCATCGTGTGTTAGAGCATCATCGGCTTGATTATCGTGTGTCTCAACATGCTCTTGCTCTTGTGCCATGTAGTCCGACCTTATTTCCTTTTTACTGTCATCGTTGGGCCCACTTGCGTCTGGTGTCTGATTTTACCCCTGTAGTGTCTTACAAACGCGTCCCTCATAGATGATCCGGGCGTCTCTTACAACTAGGTAGGCGTTCAAATGTGTCACCCGATATTTCTTATCAGCAGTCAAACCGAATAAGGATACGGCCGAGAAGACTTCGAAGTGATATCAAATGTGTTGAAGGTCTTTAAGAGAAAAAGGGAGTTCGGCTATATCAATGTTCGTGTATGGGTCGACCTCGAAGCCGAGAACCTTAGCCTCTCGTATGTGCTGGAATCTAGCTTTCATCGCTGGATCGATGGTTTTTTGGATGATTTGTTCAGCATTGGGGAAAGTTAGTGCCATGTCAAGAGCTTTTTGGCACGCCTTGAGTAAATAGTACAAATCGTTGGCTGAATATTTCTTGTGAAAATCTTTCATGTATTCCAAAGATTCGTTGAGGAATGTGGGGTGTAGATTCCGTCGAACTCTTATTAGCGGTTCTTTCGAAGGTAACGGGGAAAGCTGGCTTTCAGCCTCTTTCCTAAACTGCTCGAAGCGAGCTTTCATCTCCTCGGGCTGAATGAAGAGTTTGATGCGCTTCTTGGACTCATCGATGGTAATTTCGAAGTCACGATTGGTTTCCTTCTGCCTTTGTAATTCAGCCATGATTGTTGGGGTTGGCCGGTCATCTCCGTTCCCTATCGCCTCTTTCGACTGCCATTTAGTGGCTGAAATAGTCTAGGTTGCCTGCCGTCGAGCCATGTAATCGATACGCTGACGTCGACGTTTCTGAGATTTAGAAAGCGCAATATACATGCTGGTGGGAGAATTGTAACTGTACCAACGTTGGTCACGTGGTTCAGGCGGCCTGAAGTTTTTTGGATTCGCTAATGAGCTCAAGCTACTGGAATTACACGAATAATAATCCTCGTTATAAAACGGTGCGTCAAAATCAAGGCGTCGTTTGACCGAGGTAGGGCCGTCCGTTTGTTTCTGGGGGCCGAGCCTATCGAACACTTTCTGGCGCTGGCCTTCACTAGGTTCATTTAACGGTGCCACCGTGGCTGTAGATTGTTGCCGTGATGTCAGAGTCTGAGTCTGAGGCAGTTTCTCCTTGGGTTCAGTTAATACAACGCGTGCTCTACAATTGCTACACAAAACTATCGGCCCGTCACCTTCTTTTACACTGGAATCTGACATGGATTCAACTACAGCCGATCCCGAAAACTTGGTAGGTGGTTCATTGGAAAATAGGTCGATCTTGAATCGTGGCTGGGAATGTTTCTTTGGGACGTGTTGTACTAGAACCAACTCGGCCTTCCCTTTCCCTTTGCTCTTGGTTAAACGGGCATCTACCATGCCAACTGTTGCTGAAAGAAATGGATCAACGTTGACTGTCATTCGTTTTTTGGGAAATTTTAGCTTGCCTTTGTCAATCTATCTCTGGATATCATCACGGAATACGACACAGTTGTTTGTGGCATGCTTGGTCGAGTTATGATACTTGCAATACGTCTTTCCTTTAAGCTCTTTGGCCTTAGGAATATTATGTCCTGGCTGAAGTTTGATGATCTTTGCTAATAACAATTAGTCAAAAATTGCCTAGGCCTTTATGATATCGAAAGTGTAAACTTTTGATGTTTTCGCCGTCTCTTCGGTGGCTGAGCGAGTTTTAACATCCTTGGAATTAATTTGAGTCAGTGCCTTGCAAATGTATGGTTTATCTATCACTATCTCGACTGCGTCTACGTTGACGTATTGAGAATCTTCGCATTCGGTCGATGCGTAGCTGACCGTGGGATTCTTGTAAATTGTTCCTTGAGATGGAGATTTCAAGATCTTTTCTTTTCGGAGAAAATAATCATATTGCTCTGCATGCTAGGCTAATTCATACATATCCCAAAAGTTTGCCCCCAAGAATTTCTTTTTGTACTCTACGTCGAGCCTATTTAGAGCAAGCCTAACAAATTCGACTTCGGGAAGAGGTACTCGGCACCAATTCCTGGCCGATTTAAATCTGGTAAGATAATCCATTGGTGACTCATCAGATGCTTGAGCCATCTTAGCTAATGAAGAAACTGACATTTCCATCCCCGGTCGATAAAATTGTTCGTGAAATTTCCCGACCAACTCCTCCCAACTTTGGATAGAATTAGGTGAGAGGTTGATATACCATGCAAATGCTGAGCCTGTCAACGAAAAGTTGAACAACCGTAGTTTATGAAAATCACTATTGACAACTCCGCATTGTGCAGTGAAACGAGTCACATGTTCTAACGAGGATAAGGACGATTCTCCAGCAAAAAGGCTGAAATGTGGAATATTGAAACCTTTAGGATATTCGAACTTTTCCACATAAGCTGGATATGGGTGGATGAATTTCGGGAACTTCGGCCCTTTTTTCATGGCCGAATCGATCATCCGTTGGACCTCGGTCATATCGACGGGTGTTGTTTCCACTCTCTGGTCGGATCCATCTAACCTACTACTTGATCCTTCCCTATTTTCTAAGTCAATTGTTTTGGGCCGAGTAGATATTGCTTCGGCCTGTAGGGGATTACCTTTAAGTGGAAGCCGCCGAGCCTGATCAACAGGTCATCATTCGAAGACCTTGCTAACTAATAGTTCGAGCAATCTTGTTTGGGTCTCACCATTGCTTTGTATCATTTTAAGCAAACTGTTCATTTTTTGACCCACTATCTGTTTAACTTGTCGAGATTGCTTATCAAGTCGTCTTCGAAGAAACGACCTAGTCAGAGGGTCAGAGCCTTCACCACCGTCTTCGTCACAGTCTTCCACTATCCCTTCAATGAAAACGCATGCAGTTCGGTTGGGTACTTCTGTGTTTCGAGGCTGGGTACCGAGGCATATTTCATTTTCTCGGTATGTTACATTAGTAGCCTCAAGGGTCACTGTGACAATAGGATTTCGCGCATGTGACACTTCTTGTCCGGGATTCTGAATCGGCAGATCGGTCGTTGATTTTTCCATGGTTGTTTTCTTTTTTACTGATCATGTCTCGATGGTCATGAACTTCGTAGTTATAACACTGGGTCCTACCGAGCGTGCTAAAATGTTAACCCTAAAAACTACCAAGCCTACGTGGCGCGCAGGCCGAGTAACTAAAAAGCTAACTACGTCATTCGGTTGTATGCGGGGCGTGCCAACTCGTCGGCCGAGTTCGACCGAGGAGTAAAATTTGTTGATGTTACGTTGGGTGCGCTGCGGACTTCTTGATCTTGCGACTGCGGCCGAGGAAGGAACACGCATCGGGCTTCGGAATATAGAGCCTGAAGACAAGGCTACTAGTTCTGCGAAGTTCACAAATCGTCGGCACCTGATTCGGTCACGGTGATTATGTTCGTGAAAGTATAAGCACGTCGAATCGACACCAGAGTATAGGGACACAAATAATCAAAACAAATGTACGTCTTGATTGTGAAAATGGTTCAGCTATCAGAATGCCGAACTCTAAAGCCTACTTGTGAGTATCCAATCATAAAACAACTTGGCGTTTAACATGCTGAACCCAGTAATTCGAAACACCTCACTTCGCCAAGAAGGCTAATGAGATGACCTCTGCCAATAAGGATTCGAAAATCCTTCTCGGTTGAGACTTGGATAGATAACTAGTTAGCCTCGTCGCAGTGTTGTTTATCCAAACTGAATATGCTCGCCGGTTGCCTTCACAGTGCTGTTTATCCAAACTGAAGATGTGTTGGCGAAAAAGGAAAATAAAAATCTCAAGGTTGTTGAGAGGTTTCGCGTAGAGCGAGAGTTTGCGCATGGCAGTTTGTATGTTGAATTGGAGGGGGCTTTGTTCGATGTCCTCCCTCCCTATTTATAGTAGCCAACCTATATCGAATCCTAATCATTCTCGGATTAGAACTCTTTTCCCCGATTCAACCTTATCTCGGCCAGTTCTACTCCTACTAGGACTTTGAACTTAACTCATTATCAGGCCGCATTCAATTTCAAACTCTAACATCCTTATCCTACCGAAACTCCTTCTCGTAATAGGCATCACCCACATCCCATAGGTTCCCGACGGGATATGGCCAGCTTCGACTGCGTGGCCCATGACCTCTCAATGACACCTAAACACAACCTCTGGGCCGAGAACAATTCTACACTCGGCCCAACTAGCACCAGGCCGAGAACAATTCTAAACTCGGCCCAAACCAATATTTTTATGCCCAAACAAATCCAATAGCCCTGCAACAAATAGGCTTGCATAGTGCACTAGCTAACTCTAAGTCTCATGTGGAATAAGTAGAAAGTAATTTGGCAAATCAAATATAGTGACTTGTATAGTACAACTAATTAATAAGGGACAGCTCGATTGTTGCACCCATGAAGTTTATAGTGAACCACACAAATCTGGCACCATGTGTGATTATCTTGGCTTCATATTTCATTAATCATAAGTTAATGAACAAAAAATACGCATTCAAATTCAATTCAAAGAGATGAAAAAAGATAAAAGGTTGATAGAGCACGAAAGCTTTTTCATTCCCCAACCTATCACACTTCTGTTATTCATGATTTATCATGCGGACCCACAAATTGAGCACCAAAATTAACATCACAATATAGTACTTGATAAAAATTAACATCACGATATACGATAAATTGTTAAGAAGTGAGAATTTCTAAAATTCTATAAAGTGAATCCTGAGAAAATCCTCATCTCAAAACTAGGACCATTTCATGTCCATTGCTGACAGGGAGCCACATCGCACCAAGTGGTCGGTGATGTATTTGCAACGTGTCACACATTCGTTGGCACAGAAGTACAGCAAGGCACTGTGAATCTCTCGTGAATCTCTTGTGGGCTCCTTTTACAGCTTTTGAATCTTGATAGTCATTGCCTAAACCGAATGAGAATACTTTATGGATTCTCAGGATTCTAGAGAACTTCAAATCGTGTTTATTTATCGTATATTGTACAGTAAAAAAATTATTTTAAATAATTTTATTTAAAATTAAACATAAACAGTGCATAACGAAAACTTGCCGTATAATGTACAATAAACGAACATGATTTGAGGATTCCTAAAGAGGATCCTCATTCGCCTAAACCCTAAATGAAACGGCACGTAGGACTTGAATCATGGTTGGAATGTATATACAACAGCCATCCCAAGGCCATCATCGCCAGCTGCTAGTAGTGTGCGAAGTTATCAATTGTAATATTGAACATGCATGCATGGGGTAGATAATTTGTTCTTGGAATATTGTTTGTGCAACTTGGTTTTGGATCCAAATCGCACAAAGAATGTCATACGTATCAGTGAAACTTTAGT
Source organism: Malus sylvestris (assembly GCF_916048215.2). Lineage (NCBI taxonomy): Eukaryota > Viridiplantae > Streptophyta > Magnoliopsida > Rosales > Rosaceae > Malus > Malus sylvestris. The sequence continues at coordinate 8,979,147 of NC_062268.1, forward strand.
ATATGAGCACTGGAGATAACATTTTAACTAATAGAAACTAGATTCAATTATGCATGAGGGTTCGAGTTTTCACACTTGCGTTAGAGATGTGATCTACACTGCAGTTACATGCGGTTTGCTTTTCTTTATCTAGTTTCAACTTTCTTAGTTTGAGAAATGTTAAGGAGACTCTCTTAAAAGTGAGACCTTCATGGATCTCTGCCACCTCATGTTTCTTACACAATGTTTTATAATAATAGTACGGAAATAAACGTTAAACTGTGAGATGACATATGGTCCATTGAGAGTCACTTTAAAAGAGTTTTCTTACAAAAGTTAAAGTGATTAGTGAGAGTTTGATTACTTATGAATTCTAAAAAATGCTGATGTTCATTGCATGTGTGACTGTCTTCCAATTCAGCCAAGGAAACTAGGGAGAGTGGGATCAGAAAACTATTAGTATTGATAGTGCAGATTTTGTCGCCTAATATTAGGGCTCCAAGACAAATAGAGGAGGCAATAGGTGATTGAACATATTGTCTATGATGTTCCACGTCAGAGTGTTATTCATTTCTGATAAGCAAATTGTGCCTATTGGTTGTTATGGTTGCATAATCTATGGTCGGCCTAACCTTTTATACTTTTAGTGACTTTGTATGCTAAGCAATAAGCATCATGTTTCACACTTTGTCTACCTGTTAAATGTTAGGTTATATCAAACATTTTAAAATTTTGGAGGAGACTTAAGAAGAAGATCATGAAGAAAATATATAGTTGCCCAATATAAAACGTGACATAGTAAAAATTCAAGTGTGATTGTAACATTATCATATAATACTACCGTTTTTCTTATGTAAAAATACATATGAACTACTAACAACATGTGATGATAATCGTGTAGTATATAAAAAAAAAGTTTTCCATAACCTGATGGAATTGTAACATGCATGGTAGCTTAATTAATTTGGTAAATAGGCCAAACAAATGGTGGTTAAATAATCAAGATTTGAAGGATGCATATGAGTGGATATGATGAAGGTAATGTAACCCTGCAAGCCCAACTGCACAAAAGCACATGAGCACACACAACCGAAAGAAGAATGATGGCTTGGGAAAAAGCAAAAGATGCCCATTATTATCATTCCCTGCCATCCTAAGATCATTATAATAATTAAAAAAATATTAAGAAGACTCTCTTAAAATGAGATTATTTATAGATTCTCTGTTATTGTATAGTTGAATATCAATTTTTGTGTCAATGTTATAAAATATTATGTCAAAAATATAAAATGGCAGAAAATTCATAAAAAATCTTACTTTTAAAAGAATTTCTTTAACATTTCTCTAACCGCTATAAGAGCGATTATTTAACCCAAATTGGATCCAAAACCTTTTGTGTGACATTATTACCAAACATGCCAATCTCATGAATTTTGAGAGATATGAGGTGTCAAATCCCAAGATTCCTCAGTTTCCCTCAGTTTCCCTCGCCCTCGCCACCCCACCAATTCTTCATTCAAAATGCGTGCGGTGTATTTGTGACATCAATCATTGACTAACATATATTAACTTTCTAACAATAAAATTAAAAAAAAAGTTAAGTTTATAAACATGTATTAGTTAATTATTGGAGTCATAGAGAGGCCATATCCATTTTGGGTGCAGATGATTTGATCTCCCCTAATAGGGTGTGCATTTTTGCTCACCACTCTCAAGCAGTGGCAATTCTTTACCATCCTATTTAATTATTATTATTATTATTGGATGAATGTAAATTTAAGATTTGTGTCTATCCATCGTACAGATCTCGAAATTTAAATTCATTCAAGAGTAATATGTGATAAGCACCATCATCATTTGAGGGCGGTGAGAAACAAAAATTTCCCACCACTCTAGTCCTCTCGTGCATCAACCACGAGGCAGTGAGGTCTATGGACTCCTCTATATAAACCATCCCATTGATCATTTTTATTCATGCAACCATTAGTTTTAATTTGTTCTTGGCTTTCTCCTCATCTAAGTTCGCCTTTCTCTCGATCTTCTAATTTGTTCAATTTGATCACTTTTCGATTCCCATTATGGCCACTGCTCAGGTGTTCACTCAACTTCGGTTCCAGACTGGTTTATTTTACATTGATTTGTGTGAAGTGATTTTCGCACATTTATTTTGTCTTTCAGTATATCTTTATTTACTTGTATTATTTTGATCAAAGAGGAATTAGGGACAAAAATAAAGACTTCTGCAAAAATCATTCCTTTAATTTGTTCAATATGTAAAACACATTTGTGTTTGTGATTATCAGTTCAAGCTCTCTTACAATTTTAACTAATTGATTAGTTAATTACAAAATATTAATCAAAGAGTTGTATCTGTATGTATATGATCATGCAGGTTGTATCAGCAAAGACAGCCCTTCCTGTAGAGGATACAACTCATCACGAGGAATCAGTTAAGGCTCAAGAGGCTATTATCACTGCTACTACTGAAGAAGTAGCACCAACTGAAGTTGCGGAGGAGGCAAAGGAAGTTGCAGAGACTGTTGTGGCTTCTGGGGAAGAAGTACCTAAGGCTGAAGCGGAGGCTTCAAAAGACGAGGAAAACATAGTTGCAAAAGATGAGGAAGTCCTAGTCGAAGCTGAGACAAAGGAAGTGAAGGTAGAGGAGCCCAAGGAAGTTGTAGGAGTCGAAAAAGAAGAAGAACCAACTCTGGAGAAGAGTACTAGTACTACAACCGAAGAGGAAACTACTACACCTAATTATAAGGTAGCCCCTGAGCCAGAACCAGAACGAGTGCTTGTGGAGGAGGCCAAGGACAAGGAGAATACTGCTGAAATTCCTCCGGTGGCACCAGTTACACCGGAGGCACCGGTGGAAGAATCAGCAGTTGAAGCCCCTAAAGAGGAGGTAGTAGTTAAGGAAGAAGAGAAGGCAGCTGATGATGTTGAGGGGAAAGCTGGTACTGAAGCCCCGGTGGAGAAGGCTGAGTGAATTTTTAAGTTGTATTATTAGTGGGTATATTGGGGTTTGCATGCATGTGAAGAGATCAATTAAATGTCTTTCATTTAGTGTGGTTTAAGAAATTATATAAGGCGTAACGTACAAAGAAGGTGAGGTGAGTGTGGAACATAGATAATGCTGGCTCTCCATATACATATGGTAGACATGATGATTTGTATCGTGGTGCATGTACGTGCCGATGTTTGAATATTTGAGTAATAAGATCGACTATTGTTGTACTATATACATAGCTACTACTTGTTTCATGACAAATTCATGAGTTACATGCATTTTCTACTTGATCAAGTTTTTCTTTCTGATTTTAAGTTTACTTTTCCTTGATGACAAAGGTTCATCATGTGGTTGTTAGGAGTTTGAGGTATACTTGGAGATAAGAATGGGTGTGCACATCCATCGTTTCACTATAAGTTTCCATGGATTCATTGGAACTATATTGAAATAGTTAATATGCATGCCACCATTGTTAATTTGTGTGGAATGCCTTTTCATTTCTTAAGTAGCTTAAGAAAGTTGAGGTTACACCAACTTCTTATATAAACTCTTGCAAGGTTTTTTCTTTGACCGCATCCTCACATGCTCATCATATGTGACGAATTTTCAAGCCAAATACGTGGGAAGCAGGAATTAGGGTGACATGGAACACGTGTAGCATTGAGCTTCACATGTGGGCTAACCTGCTTTGATACCATAAAAAAGTTGAGATTCTACCATAAAACCAATTGATAATATCCACATCAACAATTGTTAGGTGGCACGTCTCTATAATTTGATTCATAATTAAAAACTTATATTGAGATAGTGATACGTATCTAATCAATGATAATTTGTAAAATGCAATTTGATTCCTCAAATAATAATGTTGATATCTATGTGAAAATTTTCTATACTTAGATTCGTGAAGTTGTTTCAGCTGATGCTAACAGTTGTTTGTGGCTACACCCTTATATATAAAGCCAACAACCCTTTTTGAGGTCACAAGTTTCATCAAAATATTTGGACAAAAATACCCCCAAAACAAAAAATTTCAAAAGCAACTCAAAATAATGCAAGGGTATTTTCGTTATTTTAATAGTGTTTTTTAATAATTAATTCCTTTTGTACACTTTTTTTTTTTAAAATTAGTACCTCACAATAGGATAACAATAATGTGATTTAATAAGTTGTTTATTAAATATTATTTTCTCTAATTTTAAACATGTTCAAAACATCTTAAGAGGTGTGTAATGCCGGTTATAAAAAAGGTCTTTTGCACGTGCATAATAATGTGATTAAATTAGTTGTCAAATGATTGGTTTTTTTTTTTTTAACAAACGATATTATTTACATTAAGAGATAGAGGGTGAGCTTAGCCTCGCAATGGACTAGTAATAAGTGATTCAACCAATTGTTTATTAAATATTATTTTCTCTATTCTTAATGTAAATTCAATAGAATGTAGATGGACATTCAAAGACCGATTTTATTATGTGAATTCAGCTGCTTTGATTGGTTTGTGAGGGGTTTTTTTCTACCATGATCTAAGATTGTTCATTTACTTTAAATATTTGACTTTCCTTTTGTCAATTCACGCATATAAAAACATTTAAAACATGTAAGTAGTGCGTAACACGCTGTGATTCAAAAAAGACCTTCTGCATGCGCTTTAGTGTTTAGTAATTCAACAAACATGTGAAAACTTTAGTTGGGAAAAAGGGATGATGATCCAACGAAAAGACAAGAAAAAAATAGTGGTTGTGTAGATCTGGTTTCGTCAAAGTGGTTAAAATCGTGTGCTTCTTTCTCTGAACTCAATTTTTAGTTTTTGCCAAATTTCTTTGGACTCGGTTTGAATCATCAAAAATGAGGAGAGAAATAACTTAATGTAGCAATTTCAATTTCTTCTTTTACCTCTTGCACTTCAAAATTTATTCCATGAAACAAGGATTCCTATTAAATAAAAGCAATTAGTTGTTCGTTAAAATATTATTTTCTTTATTTTTAAATACGTTCAAAACATCTTAAGATGCGTGTAATGCTGGTTATAAAAAATGTCTTTTGCACGCACATAATAATGTGATTAAATTAGTTGTCAAATGTTTTTTTTTAACAAACGATATTATCTAGGATGAACTTAGCCTCACAATGAGCTATCAGTAATACAAATTTAATCAGTTGTTTATAACGATACTGTTTGAAAAGTTCTTTTGACTGATGAATACCATCGACTAGTACACACACCAGTGATTCAAACCATTAGCTATATAAAATATCCAAAACAGAATAGGATCCTCTCCGGATCCTATTTGTGAGAATCCTCTCTGGATCCTATTTGTGAGAATCCGGAGGATTAATTAATTGTGTCCATTCACAGTACATCGTACGGTTAGAAATTATTTTAAAATTTTAATTTAAAATTAAATATAAATAGTACCTAATAAAAACTAACTGCACAATCGAACATGATTAATTGATCTCTGGATTCCCACAAAAATAATCCGGAGAGGATCCTTGTCCATCCAAAACAAACATAAAAAAAGCTTGATGGGCCTTAAAATGTAAAAAATGAGATGAAAAGTGTGAAGAAATCTCCGAACTTTATCTTGTGCGTGGAATTTTCACTCAACATTTGTCTTTTATAATCTTTGGACGGGGATTGGGCCAATTGACAAATGACTTCCACCAAGGCTAACCGAGTGGACAGAAATGAACCCAAACTTGCGAATTATCCCCTTTATAATAATATAAAAATAATTTTTAATTTTTTTTTCATATTTTTGTTGTTCATCTGAAACCGATTCAATATTTTTTTTTCTTTTTGGAAAACCAAATGGCCTCACTGCTCACGAAACCAACAGTGACAAGAGGACGGGATGAAGTTTATGTTGCAGCAGTGCCTCTAAGAGCAACAAAAGGACCCGCCCAGCTGCTTACATCTGCTGCTTACTCTCTCAATCTCTGGAATTTGCAGCATTTCATGGTTATCATTAATCCCTCCCCACCACCACCTGATTGTCAGGTTCTCCTCCCTCCATTTCTCTATATAAGGTAGCTTAGCTAGTTCACTAATTATTCTTTTGGATTTTCTTGGGCAATTCAATTTACTTGGTTGATTTTTGTTTACTATAATTAACCTTAAAATCTATTTCCTAACCTGTGTCCCAACTAGTACATAATCTCAGTTTGCCAAAAAGTCAACTCTCATGCAATTTCATTACCAAAGTAACCAAACTGATAAAAAAAAGGTCGTACCCAGTGCACAAGGCTCCCGCTTTACGCAGGGTCTGGGAAAGGTGAATGTCGGCTAGCCTTACCCCATTTATGGGAGAGATGAATGTGGTAACCAAACTGATGCTTTATTTTTTTTTTTATCAAACGATATAATTCATTTAAGTCGAATATAAATGTTTAATGTTTATATCATGAGCAAGATTATTAAACAACTACTCGGGAAATAACATGCCCAATCTATGGACTCTTCCATTCTTACTCACAAAAGAAGCCACAGATTGTGCTGCTCCATTACAACGTCGGGAAGCGTATGACAACTCAACTAGCTACAGTTGTTTCGTTAACTCCCACACATCAAGAAGGATACCTTCAATAGACAGAGCCCTTTCCTTCTTCAGCATGCCTATCAAACTTAAGACTATGACTCCACAATCACCCTTTTAAATCCCTCCTGATCCAGACACACCACCATCCGCAAACTGATATGCTTGATTCAAGAGTGCTTAAATCTTTGATATGAAATCACCTTGAAGCCCAATGGCGAATTGGTATAACAAAAACGAAAAGGGTAAATTGAGATTAAATGTTAAATGCTGCTTTTTTCTGTTTCAAATACTAAACTTCTTTATATTTAGATTTTTAAAAGTAGTTGAGAAGTCAAAGCATGCTACAAGAACAAAAACATGGTAAACAATATAAATATGAAAAATGTTTTTTTCTTGAAATTAATTAAAGTAGTCTAACTCAAGTGAAAAGAAAAGTTAACTGCTACGGAAAAAACATGTCTCCTAATTAGTACTTAATTTCCAACAAAAGTTTTTGGGAAAATGTCTATTAACATAGACCTGGTATCCATATTTTGTAACCTTTTCAATACAAAAGTTTGAAAATTTGAACTCTAAATTTGTCTAGTCTCTTTTTTCAGGCCATAGTTTTCGATTTTCAACCTAAAGATCCTGAAAACATATATGCAGCCCTTGCAGTTCTATCCGGAAAAGCAATACCGGGTAAGCCTAACTAGCTGCATCATCTACTACATCTTTCATGTTGCTCAAGAAAGCATAGTTCATCGCTAATTGGCATATGCATTAGTAAGTTATTGAAAATAATTAAAATGCAAACATCAATGTCGAAGAACACCTAAAATTAAAACTTGTGCACCTCAAACCGGGGCTTGGTCTTGTCTGTCCTGTCTGATATACTGCTTTGAAACACCATTCCTTGGAATCCTTGATCTCATACCGCATAACTCTTTGACATTAGTTGTTTTTGATCCTTTAGTTTCTACTTGTGAAACTTGTCAACAATAGCTGCTAGACATTATTGGTATAAACAATAGACTTGTAATTATTCCTCTAGCTAGACATTATTGGTATAGACAATAGACTTGTAATTATTCCTCTAGCTAGCCATCATTACTTTACTTTATAGCTAGCCATCATTACTTTGTTTTATAGCTAGCCATCAGTACTTTGCTTTGCTTTCCTTTTCTCCTTATTTTCCCCTTCGGTGTTTTTCTCATGTAATCATCATTTGGCTTGTCCACTTGTTATGACTAGTTTTTGGCCCTCTATAAGAGAGGACTTCCCTCTTGTAAACAAATAACAATGAAGTTTATTACGATTTCTGAGAAAACTTTGAACCTTAGTTAATTTGTATGGGTTGAATATATCATAGAGATACCATCTAATGTTGCTTATGAAATTAAAGAAGAAATTGTGAGTACTGATATAATTATAACCCTGCAACATAATATTACAAATTTATCTTGGGTTCCATTTAAGTTTGTTTTTATTTCTTGGTATTTTAGACTAGCATGCATTTTTCTTTTAGGAGTGGTTCTTATGAGGAAGTTGTCGAAACTGCCGAGAAGAAAATGCTGGTACGTTGGTTCTCCCAAAGGATCAGGTGCCATAGATATGGCACTTGAATTCAACAAACAGTGGGAAACTAAGCTGAGAGTTGGTCATCATGATTGTCGGAATTATACCAATGGTAACAATTTACGTAGGATGTCAATATTCACTTAGGTATAATTTATTATCTTATTAGTAAAGATGTGCTTAGGAGGTTGATGTATTTATTTACTTTGAATTATTTTAAAGGCTTGGTCGAGTACCTGACCGATGAAGAACATATCTTGGAGCGTTTGGAAGGAAAACGGAGACATTGAATGGGTGGTGCGCACGTTATGGTGGCTAGCAAGGCCCAAACTCACTTTCAAGTAAGTTTGATTTTCACTGATGTTTGCAAGGCTATAAATGTGACAATATATCGTAGCCTAGAATACTTATATGAGAGATTTACTATTTCATTCTGCAGTTGGGGACTCTATTGATGTTGCATAATCCCAAGAAGGAAATCATTCACTACTTATCTATCAAAAGTTTTGGCCGTTTTCAAGTGCAACTTTGCTCCTATATGCTTCCATATTGTCACCTAATTATACACTCTTTTTTGGAATTATTATTACACTGGTGAGCATGAATAAGTCACCAAGGTATAAAAAGAATTGTTATTTGGTCATGCTTCAAGTCCTCACTTTCACTAATCACTATACACAAAAACAACTGACAACAACACATAAAAGATACTTTTGTCACCAGTTCATCATGTGACAAATTTTTAACAAACATATGGTGTACGTTTTGAACCCATAACAAACCTATGTTTCACGAATAACGCTACCATAACTATGTCATGGTTTCTAGAGGATCTCTCCAATAGTATAGTCAAGAGGTTTGATTGAAGAGGACAAAATTAAGAAAATTTTGTTCCTTACTGTAAATAAGGTTGCATGTAGATTTCCACATGTATGAAAGTATTGCCTATCTCTCTCTCTCTCTCTCTCTCACACACACACACACACACACACACATATTTATTTATAATTTTCTATATGTTTTATACGATTTTAAAACCTGCATCATCACACAGGCACTTTTGCTAGTTACCTACAACTAGATAGAGTAAAACCCTAATCAAAATAGAAAACGAACACGAGCACAGCAAAAGCGAAATCTTAATCAAGATCCAAAAACAAGAACATACAATTTTCACAAACTTAAAATAAGACAGATCAACAAACTCTAGAAAACTGATAACAAACAAGAGTGGATTAAACCCCGAAGGAACGAACATAATACTAAACTACAAATAATGTTTTATTAATCGAAACAAAAGAGAACATTATAAATTTGCCAAGGCGACTACATAACTAGTAAGACTTTTTTTGTGACTAACTTACTTCTAACAACAGTACAAACATCTATTTATACGAGAAAACGAAAGCAAACCCAAACTTGACGAGCAAGCCAAATAAATTTAACCAGCAAGGAATCCTAATCCCTGGCTTACAAGAAAAACAATAAGACTAACTATAATATTAAAACTAATTTTCCAGACATCAGTCTTAGGTAAACTATTAGGTGTCCAGATTTCAGCGAAGAAAAGGCAAATCAGGTTGCATTGAAAGTAAATTATTACTCGTGATCTTTACCTCGGGTGTGTTCTGAATCTCCTCAAGTTTGCACCTCATAGCAAGAGCTTGTAGTAACGGTTAGTATTAGATTAGATTACGCACAGAAATCGGTTTTTAACTTTTAGTCGAACTTGATTTGCTTTCTTCTTTGCTGTTATTCGACACCTGATAATTAACTTGAGGCTGATGTCTGGAAACTAAAGACAGTAGTTACTAGTTAGAGCTTTATGAAGTAGGGCTTGAAGTTTCAGCACTAAAGAATAAAATGATCAGTATCCATATTCTTTCATCGAGATTTTAGTTGCTACGGGATGCCTTTTGTTTGGGTAGAAAATTCGTTTAGTATCGCAGTTTGGCTTGAGACATTTAGGAAAATACTCCGGTCGTGACAAACCACAGGCCGAGAAGCATTCTGAATTCACACATGATCATTTGAAACAAGTTAAGATGCAGGGATTCAAATGTCTTCCGTACGAAATTGAGTTTGCGATTTGTAATCTAAAAAATACAACACAGCTCGAGAGTCTTGACAATGGTAATTCACGTGTTTGGAAAAGTCTACCTTGGTGGTGGTGGAAAATGAAAAAAGGTCAGCAACACAATTGCTTCAGCCCGGACAAAAGAATGCAGGAAAGCACTGATAGAACAGAAGCTCCGAGGACAACTCAATGATGAAAAGACTGATGCTCGAATAATCGAATTGCAGTTCTGTAGCCGTCGCACAGAATAGCTTCAGACTAGTTATGCTAATTTGTATGATGCATATGTAAATGTTGTGTAAATTAACCATATAATGATCAGAGTAAATGAAGAATTTCATGTTGGTTTCATTACATTTGTTTAGGACACAATTCTACAAACAGTACAGAAAGACATCTCAACCCCCACTCCCCGCCCCCCCCCCCCCCTCCTCCTTCTCCTCCTCCTCCTCCTCCTCCTCTATTCCATCAAAGCACCTGCGCAAGAGCCGCTGTCTCCTCATTGCCCGCCATCACATGTTAACAAGAGTATGTATCGGATTGAGCGTGCCCTCGTGAACAACGGTTTGAAACCACTTAGGCATCCCCTGAAACAAAAGATCCTTAAACTTTCCACTACTTGGTTCATAAACAACTAGAGCTCTGCTTTTGTACTCCAACAAGATCTGGCCACTCCCCAAAACACACAAAACCCTAACATGTCTTCCTCTTTTAACAATCTTTGAAATCTTCCATGATCTATCAACATCTTGTTTCAATGTCTTTGGCACATAACTTCCAATGGTCAACTCTTTAACCCATGATTCCTTCACACCGTACTCCTCCATAACCCACATCTCCAATTTCCCATAACTGCAGTAAAAAAATGCAGCAAGACAACCTCTTACAACCAGCACATGATAATTCCACCTGCTCAATCCGTCAACTTCCGGTTTCGGTACCTCCCTGAACTGCTCGTCTCCTAAGTCAAAAGAAATGAGCTTTCGACCAGGGTGGTAACCCTTTCTCCAAGTAACCCAATGAAGCCTTCCATTGACCAAGACCTGAGCTGGCCAGTGATGAAGGTAGTGAGATGTTCCTCCTAAACTTCTCCAATCAGAAGTTCCAAGAGTGAAAACTTGAACTTCTGATTGTGGCCGATACACTCGAAACCGGCTCCATGATTCTCGTCTACTATAGTACACTATCTTCACTACCTTGTACTCCTTAGTGATCGGATGAAACCCGAATCCGTAAATCACTTCTTGATTAGGAAATCGAACTGATTTAGGCAGCTCTCTATGATCCCTAGTGAACGGATTATATATGCATATTGCATCATTGTACAACGAATCAGATAAGCACAGCAAACCATCACATGATCCTACCACATCAAACTCAGGCATCGAACCACAGAAAGGAGGGTGAATTTTTTTCACTAGCATTGTCTCCTTTTCACCATGGTGAAAAGGGTAATCTACAAAGTAAATATGGTTTCTGATGGGGTAATCACAGTGAAAAATCAGGCACAGATTGTTGTGATCAGCTGTGTTAGAGTTATGCAAAGCATCGAAAATTCGAAGATGTTGGTCTTGTGCTAAATTTTTCCACGCTCTGCATACATACCTGAATTTTACCAGAGATGAAAAGGGCAGCCTTGAAGTTACCTCAGTGATGATTTCATGTGGTAAATTTTCCAAGCGAGTTACTGATTGATCTTCTCTCTGGTGGCTCCTCCTCCTTTTGCTCTGCTGCAATTCAGAGTCTGAGTCCATTACCAAAGGATGAACTATGCGTTCTAAGAGAGATGATTTTCTTTCGGCTGAATTTTCATGGCATGAAATACAAGGATTTGGTGACACGGAAACCGCAGGGAAATAGCGGTGTGTGGGATCCACAGTTGAATAATGCACTTGGAGGAAAGTTGGGTTCTTTAACCTCACCGTTGGCTTTGAAATGTGTGGCCATGATTTGTTGGAGAAAATTCAAACTTGATGAGTCTCTAGTTTGTGTTGATGTTGATCGAGGAACAAGAAAGTCTTTGTACAACAACCAATTGGACATTGTTGAGTGTTTGTCACTACTTTGGAGGCTATTGGTGTAGTTTTGTTTTTGGTACCGCATGGAGGTAGAACACGAGAGATTTTTCAGTGTGCTAGAAATACAAGTACATAAACTATATGTCATTATATTATACAAGTAGAGAGACACTTAAAATAAGAAATCTCTCAACTTGTATAATAACTTATAATGCACCGTCACTATATTCAAAGCATATTGAAAAATCTATCACAAAACACCTCAGTTGGTGTAGCTTTTTTGAAAATAAATAAAAGCACCTTTTACTTTCACTATATTAGAACACACAGCTGAAAAATGTATTTGGCCTTTCGAGTTTAGTTTTATCTAGTGGGGGTGGTTTGGCTTTTAAGCCTACTTTTTAAGAAGAAATGGCCATTAAGATGCTCACAAGTTGAATTCATTGCAAATCTATCTCACAAAAGCAGATGGGAAATTTAAATTTTGTCCCTCCACTCCTTTTTTTCATCTTTTGCTCTCTTGTCTCTATTCATTTACGGAATTATCTTTAATTTTATTCAATTTAATAATCATAAAAATATATTAAATTATTAATGTAGAAGGTGAAAATAGTGGTGCTCATAATTTTCGGCCTAAACATAATAATTCCAGCCCAAAACCACTTTTCTGACCCCTCAGCAGTCCAATCATTAGGGGCCAATCCAAACAGCCCAAGATACAGGTAAAACCAAAAACGTTACGAAAGAATCCACTTAAGCATTTTTATGACTTTTTACAATAACTAAAACGGATTTTATAGATTGTTTGGAGCCAAATTTCTTAGAAGAAATACCTCACCAGATTTGTTCACTGTAATTCACACGCTTGTTGAATCACTCGTCAAGAACGACTTTTCGAAAACTTCGTTGAATGGGAGATGTGCCTGCAAAAGGTACTTCAATGCTGAGTTAGTCAAGATGAATTGTACTTTGACGCTTTGTCAATCAAGATGAATTGGTGTTCTCTTGTCAATGGTTTCAGATTGCGTGCCTCGATTTTTGTCAAGACTGAGTTGTTATAAAGCTCGGGTGCTTGGGGAAGAATTCGGATCCTTGCTGGATCCTCTTTGTGAGGATCCTAGTAATCCGTGAATCGTGTCCATTTATCGTACATCGTGCCGTTAGAAATCATTTTAAATATTTTAATTTAAAATTAAACACAAACAGAACCTGACAAAAACTGATTGCACAATGTATGATGAACGGACATAATTAACAGACATTTATGATCTTATCAAAAGAATCCGGAGAAGATCATATTGGCTTGGGGAGCAAGCACCACTCTCAATCCTCGTTCACTTTCCCGCTGTGGAGGTAGTTGCAGATCTCCCTCAACATCCCTTTCAAACTTTGATTTCACAAATCTCTAACCCCTCTTTCCCTAGATCTACGTCTTATGTGTGAGTGAAGGGCAACTAACATAACATGCAAGTGGGTTAAATGCACGTTCCCTTGCAAGTGGCATTCTATCACAGTGGTAAAGAGAAGTGTTGTCCTTACACCACGATGTGAGTTCAAATCTCGTCGGTTTCTTAATCTAATATCTATTCTAATAAATTTATCGTTTGACAAAAAAAAAAAAAAAAAACACCACATGCTTCACACGGAGTGTGAGAGTGATGACTTTAGTAGGCCGCTAATGACCAGTCATCCGATTTAGCTAATACCTTTGCGATCATAACAAAGAGCTTTATAACGAACTTTCGTCCTTGGGCTTGTTTCATATCCCTATGGTACCGTTTGATAACGTAGGACGGGACGGGATGAGCCGTTCTGTCCCACGTTTGGTGCGCCTAAAAACTGTGGAACGGGTTGTCCCATGGGACGAAATTTGGCTGATTTTTCGTTCCACATCTTCCCCCTGGAACAACCATTTCCACATCCGTGGAACACAAATTTATAACATTTTATGACAAAATTTCTCCTTATCTTTTTCAATATTTACATCATCCGTTCCGTCATGTTCCATCCCATCCTGTTCTGTCCCGTCCCATTCCGTCCTGTCTGCATGTCAAACGGTACCTATATGCACAACTTGAGATGGTTACGTGTGTCAAAATCGAATTTTATTCTCTCACAAGCGTTTATGATCATGTTTGACCGAAAAAGTTAAAAATATTTATAAAAAAACACTTGAAGTGCTTTCTAAAAACAACATCTTATGTGTGCTTCGACTTGCATTTTTATTATAAATTTTAATGTGCTTTTAATAGTAGTTCCAAAAATAAGTAGTTTCAAACAGATGTCCCGATTGCAAGTAAGTTCTCTTTAGTCTTCAATGTCCCGATTGCATGTAAGTTTGCACGGGAAATATGTTGTTGATGAGGATGAATTATTGGATCACTAATACAAGCTAGAAGTAGAACCAACCCAATCCCTTGGTGGGGGTGGGTGCAACAGCTCACCAGCTCCAGCTGAGACATTTGCCACCACATTTTTTTGGGTTAATTCATCCCTTTTATCCAATTAAACAAACATATTCATCAAATTAAACAAGCATTTTCTTAGTTCCCAAACCTTTCTCGCAAAAATCAAACGTAAATGCTTTGAAGTTATTCAGAATTCAAAATCCCATCATCTGAACAAATGTAGGGAAATTAATACCTGAAATTAGAATGTTAATTATGATTCAAGTTTAAACAATAGTTGTACAGAGAAATACAAATACAATGATGAATACAACAATCTCTAAGATACATGCTGCCATCTACAAGAACTTAAGAAGAAAATCAACAAAAACAAAACCCAACAACCCAATTCTCCTCAAATCAAAGAACACAATTAGCCTCAAAGCCGGGCCAAAGAATTCGTATACCGAGGGCGAAAACGATAACAAATCAATCAGAAATGTGCAGCAAGCAATGAATTTGACATATCTTACACAATGTATTAGCTAAAATTATCTGCTAAAGCTGCAATCTTTGGAAGCTCCATCAATACAGCTTCCGAACAACCAACTAAAGCGATGAATCGAATTGGACCAGAATCCGAAAACTCTCAGAAAAGGCCGAACAAGACGGAGAAGCCGAGGACGATCAGCCAAACAATGTGAACCAAAAGCAGAGCTTGAGCAGAGTGGGGGGCGGAGCCGCCGCTACCCACCTCACAAAACCCTAATTTCTCCACCTTGACACCAGCGCATTGGGCATCTTGGCACCCACACCAGTACGTCACGCCGTCCACGCCGCAGACCGGGTCGGGACGGAAGCAATTGACGGGGCACAAGGAGGCTGACCGGGTCGATCGGCCGCAGGCGTCCGCGGGTTCGGATTCAGAGGGCAATCTGATGATGGTGGGTTTGGATACGGATTCTGGTTCTGATCGGACGGCGGGGAAGGAGCAGAGGACGATGAAGAAGGCGAAGAGAATTAGGGAAAAAATCGAAATTAGGGATTTGGGGAATTGGGTATCCATAATTGGAGGTAAAGATTTGATCTTTGAGAAAAGAAAAGCAAAACCTTAGAAATGCAGCCCTCTCCGGAAGCCCTGAAGCTCCCCCAAATTCAAAGAAAGAACGGTCCAAGCTTTTTCCCCAAATTCAAGCAATCGTCGATCTTATTCCCCAAATCGAATGTGGGTATCTTGGGGCTTTTATTAGAATTCGACTTCACATATGGAATCGAATGTCAAATCGCCTTAAAGTTTTTTTTTTATTTTTTTTTGGGGGGGGGGGGGGGGGGGTGGTGTTCGAATGGAATTGGAGAAAAATGTGAGAAACTGAGGAAACCCTAATTTTGTGGTTGAAGAAAGAAAGAAATGGAAGGAAAAGAGATCATTACCCAAAATAAAAAAAGAGAAGGAGATAAAACACTTGGTTGACGCGGTAATTATCCTCTAGAAGGATCGGAAAAGTAGTTTGGAATTAAGACAGTGAACGTTGGAAACCTAGATGGCAACCTGTCAGCCTTTGATCTTGCCAGCCGTTGATTTGTTATTGTTCACCTACTTTGCTCTGTGTGTTTTAGTTCAAACAAAATTTTTAATTTTTTTTAATTAAGACAAATATGTTTAAGAAAATTTTAACGAAAAATCACATTTTTACATTAAAAAGTCAACTATGTGCTATTCACTTTACTCTTTATTTTATTTTTATCGTTAAAATTCAAAATTTTCAAGTTTTTTTTCATCAATTTTCCTTATGTTTAATTGAGAACTAGGTTTTGGCACCTTTTGATGGGAGCAAATCCTCTTTCCTCCTATTTACTCCCCACGCGTTTCTTTTTATTTGTTGTATGGTGCATATAAGGGTTGTTAAACAGATTGATGGGAACGATGACACAATCTAAGATTTTTCCTTACTTCATTGGTAGCTCTAAGATCTTCAAAATAGTTGTCAAGTTCTGTTACGACCTCTAGATCGACTTAAGGAGCCACTTATGGCTGGCGTGTTAGAAGGAAGACGGTAAATGGTGGTGTGAACATGAATGGAAAAGCTAGGGAAAGATTGTTGGACAAAAGCGATAAAAATAAAATGAAGCTCATTAAATATGTGGCACAACTTCAAACCATCAAATTTTCATTGAACGTTCTAGATTAAAAAGAGGGGATGAGAGAGGCGAGAATTCAAATCCCTTTTGATGATGAGACCAAAAAATCAAAAGTGGAAAATAAGGGCTTAACCTACTTTCCTACTTTGTTGCATAACAAGCTTTATACTTGGATACTTTTTTTCTTAACTTATAATTTATAAGGATTTGTTTCCAATCTAATCATCATCCTAATCAATATTGGATATTCTTACCTTCTTTTTTCGCTGAGTTGGATTTTCTAAGCAGATGGCGATCCTATCTAGCATTTTTCTATTTTCGTGATTTAAATGTTTTGAATATCTCATATGTTGTTTGTTAGCAATCAAACAACTTGATGTCCACAGTTTATTCACACCATCACATAACATTACTAGTCCACATATTAATAATGTTAATAGTCTCATTTTGTAACTTTTGTTGCGGTACGATCGTTTGTCCAAAAATAGATAAGAAAGGATATAACTAGTTTTAACTTTATATATCCTAATTAGACTTGATATTAAGAGTCCACTTTTGATTATGAGACCACTCTAGCCATACCTAGCACAAAATTGAGAAAAAAACAGAAAAGAAAAATGAAACCTAGCTCAAAAAAAAAAAAAAAAAGTTTATGACTTGCATTTTAATTTGTATAACTTGGTCAAATGGTCTAATTAGGTGATACTTACTTTCCCTAATAGGATTGGAAAAAGAAAAGCCCCCTTAAGTTGTATATATAGCACAGTATCCATTGACCAAATGCATATAATTTGATCAATTCAAGAGAGAATGAATATGTGCAGCCTTAACACCCCCTACCATAATAACCCTAATCCTCTTACTAACACTAGTACTAATCGTTTTAGTGAGTTTAGTGCTGTTGAGATTGAGGTCTCTGAAATCCTGCTTCATATGACCAAACTCATCTCTGCATCCAATCAGAAGATGGTGCGGGACCATCGTCATCATCAGACGGCTAAGGTTGGTGTCAAAAAGCTTGATCGGGTAGATTTGGACAATGTACCTGATCTCAACATGCCTGTTTCTCTAGAGGAGGATTAATCAACTGCCGTTGATCACTACACAGAAATCAGAAACTATTGTTATCGTGCTATGTCAATTTGGGGTTTTGAGTAGATGATGATGGGCCAATATCCTTTATGTATGACAAATAATTATTGGATGAAAAAATTTGTTTTATGTGTGTTTAACGTACCTACTCTCCCCTTTTGATCATATTCCACTTGTGTATGTGAATGTTTGATGAATACTGCACACAGTCTATCCATCACAACCCTGATTCAAATTGATTTAGAAGAAATTTGGATATTGCAACAAAATAAAATGCAAAAAGTTTGTAATGTGGGACTCTAGTTTCATGGTACGTGTATTGGATCTGACTTGAAAAGTTAAATATGCAAGAGTTCTGCTGAATTGCGTTAAGTATGGACTAAGTGACACAATCCGGCTCAGTCCATGATGATTAAACTAGTTCTTTTATCGAAACATTGAGTTTATCTATTAATTTAATCATGTTTAGATTACATAATTTCTTGAAGGATAAATATTGATGGTCGTTAAAGGAGAACCTAAACAATAAGTTCAGGTCATGAAACTAGATTTTGAGGTAAACCAAAAGAAGGGGTTTTGTGCCATATCTATAAGGAATTAACCTAGCTACAATAGCAAACTAATCCCTAATATATGATTATATATTACAAGTTTGTGCGAAGCTGGTTATATTGAGTCATGTTTCTGTATACTATAGTGTCACAAAACTGCGTTAATCATGTATGGTTGATTTTTTAATCTCTAAATGGTATGTCCAACGTTAACGCATTTGTTAAAAACAAATGAATTGACCAATACCATATGCATTATAATTGCTAACAAATACAAACAAACAAGGAATGATCTTTAAGTAGCTTTAAGAAATCAGTATAATTTTTTCGCCCAGATTGTTTCAATTTTAAAAATTTTTGCATTTGCAGATGCTATCTCTATGACTCTCATAAACATAGTTGCTGAGTGTGCAAGAAAAGGGAGCAATTGAGTATATCTGCCAACCTAAATAGTGAATACAAAAACAAATTATATTTTTGTGAACAAAAACAAATTATGTTTTGTGTCCATGATCGAAAGATTTTCTTCCTCTAAGTTTGACCATCAAAATGGGAAGTATGAGTATGGACTTCATCTAGACCTAATTAGCGCGTTTAATCCAACACCAAAACTTTGAAAAGAGAATTAGTGGGAGATAGCTATCTATTTGCAGGCCACGATACGGTTAGCAGCCAGACCATACATTTGTGTAAGGCAATTTACATGAACTGGATGAACATTGACATTAATCGAGCCCTTGACACCTTCGAATTGGTTTGCAAATTCCATTATAGGAGCTGGTATTTTTAATTATAACTTTAACATAATTGGAGATCATAATATGATTCCGCACTAGTGATTCTGGTGTGTTCCTACAAAAACAATTAGAAATTAATTGAAAAAGGACCTAATAAAGTCGTTTCCGTTTCTGTTTAAGTCAATATATCAAGTAATTAAGGGCTTGTGGACATTAGTCCTTCGGAGCAGTATAACTCCAGAAATCCAGGTATGATGAGTGACTGTTTATCATTTGTCTGTCAACCCGTCAGATTTGTTGTGAGCTTTGAAACTCTATTTTCTCTTGCTCAGATCAGCATGCTTTCTTCATTGAAGTTGTTCCTCATCGTCTCTTTCATAACATATCAAAAATTCAGAATGAACTAATGGTTAAATATTTCCAGATCTTCGAAACATCACAGCAGCTTCGAAATCTGCAAGAATCCGACTGTCATGTTTGGAGCTTCAACACTTTAATTTCCGTCGCTCAAACAGAAATGGTTCCTTCTTGAAAGTTGTTCATATGCTCAAGAACTATAGGGTGTCCAAAATTCAGCTCCATTGGAGAAGAGCAGAGGTTGCAGAAATTTGATAGATGAAAGGAGGCGGAAGAGGGAGAGAGAGAAAAAGTCTCTTGGGTTGGATTTCTATTTTGGGGCAGATTCCAATTTTTGTAGCACCTTCATTATTGATGAATTGCTTGTACTTTTGTCCATTATGAAACTTGGGACTTTGGCTTGTTGTTGGATCTATTATAATATGTTTGGGAACATATATAAGTGAATAAATAAGAAGGAAAATTTTGGGCCCTTGTGGGTGTAAAACAAAAAATGTTTATGTTTACCCAAGTGTTTTTGTACAAGTTCAAGGGCATCTTGGGTTTTGTGTTGAAGCTTTGTAGGTGAAGCTTTGGTGTTGAAGCTTTGTAGGTGAAGCTTTGTAGATGAAGCTTTCTAGGTGAAGCTTTGATGGTGAAGCTTTGTAGATGAAGCTTTGTAGATGAAGCTTTCTAGATGAAGCTTTCGAGGTGAAGCTTTGATGGTGAAGCTTTGTAGATGAAGCTTTCTGGGTGAAGCTTTGATGGTGAAGCTTTGTAGATGAAGCTTTCTGGGTGAAGCTTTGATGGTGAAGCTTTGTAGATGAAGCTTTCTGGGTGAAGCTTGGATGGTGAAGCTTTGTAGATGAAGCTTTCTGGGTGAAGCTTTGATGGTGAAGCTTTGTAGATGAAGCTTTCTGGGTGAAGCTTTGTAGATGAAGCTTTCTAGGTGAAGCTTTGATGGTGAAGCTTTCTGGGTGAAGCTACGTAGGTGAAGCTTTGTAGATGAAACTTTCTGGGTGAAACTTTTTGGATGAAGCTTTTTTTTTTTTGGGTGAAGCTGTTTTAAGTGAAATTTTTTTTTGCTGTGTATGAATAGATCTATTGTTTGGATATAAGCCATTGTTTGGTTGTTCCTTTCTTTGTATAGTCTTGTCGACACATACTTAGATTTTGTTTCGTGTTGGATATATCTGCTTTGAGGTTTCAACACTTGAGTGTTCCATTGCTAGGAATGTAAAAGAGTGAGGGCCAAGTTGGCTAAATTACCTCTTTAGTGAATTCATTGCCAAATGGCCTTCATTACATAGGATGCCGAACGGCTATAACTCAACACTTGTACATCGTGAGTCTATTTGTAGTAGTACTTCAAGTGATCAGCGTTCCATGGATGGCCAAGGGTCTTGCCATCGGAGCTTCTAAGTGTGTAAGAGCCAGGGCGACTGATGCCAATGACTTCATACGGTCCATCCCAGTTTGGACTAAGTGTGCCTTCACTCGGGACTCTGTCGCAGAGTAATCTTTTCTTTAAGACCCAGTCTCCTATTTTGAAAGAGCGAGGCTTGACCCTATAGTCATAATAGTTGGAGATGCGCTGCTTGTAGGCGACATTCCTCAAGTGAGCTTGGTTTCTGTGTTCCTCGACTAAATCCAAGTTGAGGGTGAGTTGTTTGTCATTTTCACTTTGAATGTAGTTCTGGACTCGGAATGTTGCTTGCTCGAGCTCAACAGGGACAACCGCCTCTGTGCCAAAGGCAAGTGAGAATGGAGTTTCTCCTGTTGAAGTCCGATATGAAGTGCGATATGACCAAAGAACTTGGGGTACAAATTCTGGCCAACAGCCTTTAGCTTTGTCCAAGCTGGTTTTCAAAGTGCGCTTGATTATTTTGTTGATGGCCTCAACTTGTCCATTAGACTGGGGATGAGCTGGAGAGGCAAAGCATAAGTTGATGTTGAACTTAGAGCAGAACAACCTGAACTTCTTGTTGTCGAACTGTCGCCCATTGTCAGTGACTATCGCATTGGGAATGCCGAATCTACAAAGGATGTTCTTCCACACGAAGTCTTCTATCTTTGCCTCAGTAATGGTTGCCAAGGGTTCTACTTCGGCCCACTTTGTGAAGTAGTCCACTGCAACGACTGCGTAACAGACTTTGCCCTTCCCTGCCGGCATTGGGCCGATCAAATCAAGTCCCCACTGGGCGAAGGGCCAAGGGCTGATCATAGGAGTAAGAGGCTCTGGAGGGGAATGAGGAATAGCCGCATATCGTTGACATTTGTCACATGAGCGGGATACTTTGATGGCATCCTGGTGGAGTGTTGGCCAGTAATATCCTTGGCGAAAAGTCTTGTGTGCTAGGGACCGAGATCCAGCATGATCTCCACAGACTCCCTCATGTATTTCCCGAAGGACGATTTCCGCCTCGGCAGGCGTAAGACACCTTAAGTATGGCAGGCTAAAACCTCGCTTATAGAGTTGATCATTGATGATCAGGTAGCGGGTAGACTTGTATCGAATTTGCTTAGCCTGGACTTTATCATTTGGGAGGGTGCCATGAGCAAGGAAATTATAGATCGGGGTGATCCAACTATCCCCCTGTTGTAAGTTGCATACTTCTGCGGCCATGGTGCTTGGTGTTGCCAACAGTTCGACATGAATTTTTCTTCCAATCTTGTCTTCCACAGCCGAGGCGAGGCGAGCCAGGGCGTCTGCATGACTGTTTGCCGCTCGAGGAACTTGGGTGATCTGGTAGTGGAAGTGCTTGAGCAAAAGTTGTGTTTGCGCAAGATATGCTGCCATGGAGCTGTCCTTAGCATCAAAGTTGTTGGTAACTTGGTTGACCACCAATTGGGAGTCACTGAAAATATCAATTTGTTTAACCCCGAGGTGTTTGGCCAAACGTAATCCTGCTAGAAGGGCTTCATACTCGGCCTCATTATTTGATGCCTTGAATTTGAAACGAAGAGCATACTCCATTGCTACTTTGTCGGGTGTAGTCAAGACTAGTCCCGCTCCACAGCCCTGTTGGTTGGATGAGCCATCAACATACAGACTCCATGCTGGGGTTGTTGGTTCTATCTTCTGAGCTTCCGGGGGTAATGAAGCCACTGCTTCAGGTGTAGAAGCAATGTCAACCGGATATGTGAAGTCGGCAATGAAGTCTGCCACTGCTTGGCCCTTCTCAGCTGGCTTTGGTTGGTAGGAGATGTCAAACTCACCCAACGCTATTGCCCATTTGATCATTCGCCCTGAAGTGTCAGGACTTTGGAGTATCTGTCGAAGAGGATAATTGGTAAGCACGATGATGGAGTGCGCTTGGAAGTAAGGGCGGAGTTTTCGAGCAGACATGACCAATGCCAGAGCCAATTTCTCAATGTTAGAGTACCGTGTCTCCGCATCTTGTAAGGCTTTGCTAGCGTAGTAGACAGGTCGCTCAATATTCCCATCCTTTCGAATGAGAACAGAACTTACGGCTGAAGCTGATACCGATAGGTAGATAATGAGAATGTCTCTTACCTCGGGCTTGGAGAGTAGAGGGGCTTTACTCATGTACTCCTTGAGGTTTTTGAATGCCTCGGCACATTCATCAGTCCATGTAATGTACTTCCTACTTCCCTTAAGTGCTTTAAAAAAGGGAGCACATTTGTCTGTGGCCTTAGAAATGAACCTGGTTAAGGCTGCCACCTTGCCAGTAAGGCTCTGGATGTCCTTTGAAGTTACCGGTTCCTTCATGTCGAGGATTGCTTTGATCTTCTCGGGATTAGCTTCAATGCCTCGTTGGCTAATCATGAAACCTAAGAATTTGCCAGAGCCTACGCCGAAGGCACATTTGTTGGGGTTTAACCTCATTCGATACCTCTTCAAAATAGTGAAAGTTTCAGATAGGTTGGTGATGTGTTGGTCAGCATGTTTGCTCTTATCATCAACGTAAACTTCCATGCTCTTCCCAATCTGCTCGGCGAACATTGAGTTGACTAGTCTCTGATCAGTCGCTCCTGCATTCTTTAGGCCGAAAGGCATGACTTTATAGCAGTATAGTCCTCTGTCGGTAGTGAAGGCTGTGTGTTCTTGATCCGAAGGGTTCATGAGGATTTGGTTGTATCCTGAGTAAGCATCCATGAAGCTCAGGAGTTCACACCCGGCCGTAGAGTCTATAAGTCTGTCAATAAGAGGAAGAGGGAAGCTATCTTTCGGACACCCTTTGTTTAGGTCGGTGTAGTCAACACACATTCTCCACAAGACCTTTTGAAGCAAAAGACTTTCTTTGGTCGGATTTTTCTTAACAAGGACCACATTTGCTACCCATGTCGGGTAATTGACTTCGCGGACAAAGCCTATGCCTTTGAGTTTTTCAACTTCTGCTTTCATTGCCTCGTATCGTTCAGCGTCATAAGATCTTCGCTTCTGTCTCACCGGCTTGATCTTGGGGTCAATACTCAAACGATGACAGATGACATCGGGAGACATGCCTGGCATGTCCTCGTATGACCAGGCGAAGACTTCAGTGTTCTCTTTCAAAAAAGATATCAATGCTAACCGAAGGGGTGGTGACAATGTGGTGCCAATCTTCACCATGCGATCTGGATAATCTCTTGAGATAGGTACCTTCTCCAACTCTTCAGCAGGTTGGGCTTGCTGGGTGAAAGAGTCATCTCGAGGATCATCGGGTTGATTGTTGCTATCAGGAAGATCCAAGTTCGCTTCATCTAGGCTGGTCTTTGTGACTTGGTCATGTACAGACAGGGTTTCCTTGGGTCCGGGCAAGTGTTGTTGCTTAACTGAAGTGTTGTAACATGATCGTGCACTAAGCTGATCTCCTCTGATGTAGCCGTTGCCATGGGGGGTTGGAAATTTCATCAACAGCATATGCGTGGATACCATAGCCTTGAGATCATTGATGCCTGTGCGCCCAAAGATGACATTGTATGCCGTTGGGCAGTCAACCACTAGGAAGTTAGTGGTAATGGTAGCCGTGTAAGGGCCTGTACCAATAGTAAAGGGTAAATGTATGCTCCCTAAGGGTTGCACGATATCACCGGAGAAGCTTATCAGAGGAGAAATCGAGCGATCGAGCAAGTGTTCAGCTACACTGAGTGCCCTGAAAGCTTTGGCAAACATGATATTGACCGAAGCCCCTGTGTCTACGAGGATTCGTCGAACATCAAAGTTGGCTATGTGAGCCTCCACGATCAATGGGTCGTTATGAGGGTAGATGATGCCTCTTTCTTCCTCAGGGTAGAAACATATCGGATCCCAGTTAGGCTTTTGATACTTCCCTCCCCTGATGTCTTCCACGTGAAACACTTGGTGACCAGGCCTCAGAATTCGTTCACTGTTTTTCATGGCCCTATTGGAAGATTCAGATATGGGTGTGCCGCCGCTTATGGAATATATGACATTCACCTGGCGTTGGTTACGGTTATCCCTTTGAGGGTGAAGGAGGAATTGATCAATTTTTCCTTCTCGTGCCAAAGCTTCAATACGATCACGGAGGATGATACATTTCTCGCTATCATGGCCGTTATGCTCATGGTAGCAACAAAACATGCCCGCGTTATTCGGGGGCGTGTAATCTGGGTGCCTCGGCTTTGGCTTTGGTATCAGGTGAGCTATGCTGGGGTAAATGGCCGCGCCTGTGGCATTCAAGGGCGTGTATGTCTCATACCTTGGGGTAGGGGGTATCTTGACACGGGTTTGACCCACTGCATTGACTGCCTGAGGGCGAGCGTTATTGTGGCGATACCCTTGGTTATCGGGATAGTGTCCCTTACTCTTTTTACTGAAATGAGAGTGGTGAGGATGTAAATCCTTCCTCTTGCCTTGAAATTGATATGTCTGTTGATTCGGCGAAGCATTATGCAAGGCATGGGGAGGTGCCACTGCTGTTTGGAAAGTCGAGGTCTTCTCATTTAGGTGAGTCTGGCTTCCACCTCCCACTTGTTGATAAAGGATGGTTGTAGGGGGTTTCTCCTGATATGTCTTTGCCTCGGCGGAGGCATGGTTATAAGCCTGCGCCATCACCTCAGAGTAAGTCTTCCAAGTATTGGCATTGATCATGTATTTAAAGAAACAATCACGTAGGCCTGCCGTGAAGGCTTTGAGGGCAGTCTTGTCGTCTGCCTCGACACACCGGGAGTATTCATGGCTGAAGCGGCCAGCATACATACGTAATGACTCGTCTGGCTTCTGGCGGATAGTGTACAGGTCATCTGCAGAGTGCAAGCGATCGGTTTGGAAAATGTGTTGGGAAACAAATAGTTTCCTCAATTCCTCAAATGAGTCTACCGTCTCAGGTGTAAGACGACAATACCAATTTAGAGCTCCGCCAGAGAGGGTGGAGGGGAAGAGAAGACATCGCTCTTCGTCAGTGTGCATCCGGTATGCCATGGTGGACTCAAAGAGGTTAAGGTGCTCAATCGGGTCCTCTTTTCCAGTATAAAGTTGCAAGCCAAGCTTTTGCTTTGTCTTTGCTTGAAGGGGGGTGTTGAGGATCCTCCTTGTAAGAGGGCCAGGCCTGGGTTGGTTCCAGTCAGGTATTTCAGCCTGACGTTCAGCCTTCAACTTGTTTACTTCCTCAAGAAGTTGTAGGACAAGGGGGTCCTGAGCGGAGTTATGTGCCACTGGAGCTTTCTTTCGTAAATCTCCATCTCCTCTTGGAATTAGGAAGGTTTGATCAAGGGCATGTGATTTTTCCCTGGACTCGCTGTACTGGCTTCCAGGGTATGTCTGTCGGAACACCTCTGAGTCCCCTGTACCCTCATGTCTCTCTAGGACTTGTTGCCCATTCCCCAAATTGGTGGCCGGCTCGGGCCGTGGCAGGGGACCGAGTCTCTCAGAAATCCTTGGGTCATTGATCTTTGAGCTTATATGGATGGAATTCTCTCGACGTTGCTTCAGGAAATCCCGACAATCGCGAAAGACGGCTTTCGATCCTTCTGCCCCTTCAGCAAAGAGGTGTCTCCCTCCACTTCTCATGGTTCGGGTCGAAGCAACTGGGTTAAGAGAAGCCTCATGTTGATTATCAAGTCGAGGGGTAATCTGTTCCCTATCAGGGATATCTATGTCGAATGCATGTGACCCTCCATGTTGGAGGGCACCCAGTTGATGGTTGACTTCCACGGGGGCAACAAGCTCGCGTGTCTGAGCTTGCCTAGCTTCGTGGAGTGTCTCGAAGAGCTTCTCATATTGCTCATGGAGGACCTCATTCCTCATTGCTATCTTGTTGTTCTGAGCTTCCAACTCATCGACTTTAGCTTGAAGAAGAACTCGTTTTCCTTCATTCTTTCGTTGTTTCGCACTATGTGCAAGGGGGGTGTCATTCTGTGTGCTGTGGCTTCCTTCGCTTCCCATGTTGGAGAGGGATGCCTGATCAAAAGAAAGTGTACGAATGATAGAAACCAGCTTGACACAGCTGAAGAGAGTAGGAATAAGTGTCGTTTCCCACAGACGGCGCCAAATGTTGATGCACAAAATCAGCGAAGACTTTGGTACAACAGAAAGTGTCAGGTTTTGTGACCTTCGCTTGGTTGCTTCGGTCACTAGTGAGGATAAGTACGTAAATGAATAGAGACAGAGAAGCAAACACAGGATGTACGTGGTTCACCCAGATTGGCTACGTCCACGGAGTAGAGGAGTTCTTATTAGTAGTGAAGGGCTTACACAAGTACAAAGGATCAAGCTCTCAATTTAGTGAGTTCTTGTGAATGATTTAACACAAATGGCATTAGGCAATATTGTGGGGGGATGACCCCTATTTATAGAAAAACTTGTAGCTTTGTCACATTGACATGTGTCATGTTATGATTGGTTCTTGATGTTGACACGTGCTGCGCTCTGATTGGCTTCTAATCTTGACACGTGTCGAGTAGTGATTGGCCTCCTGGTCGGAGGGGAACTCTTCTGGGTCCTTGACAGTATAGCGTTGGCCGGTGCTCGGTAGTTTCGGGATTGGTCAAGTATGGTACAAACAAATTGAAATTTAAAACAAATTTGGTGTTAGGTTACATTTTGATTTTAATTCTTTGAAGAGTACTTTTATTAAATTCATATTTTATTTTTGTTATTTAATGTCTCCACATTAAAATTTTGATTTTATTAATATGCACATTTTAGTTCTTCCAATTATAAATAAATCTAAATGAGAAAACATTAAAAGAAATTAGTGACACACAAGAAAAATATGTAAATATATAAGTGTACAAAAATAGCTGTACTAAAATATATTATAATGAATTAGTGTATCAAAATGTTTGTACTGAAATATGCTTATAATGAGTTAGTGTACCTAAATATTTGTACCGAAATATATTATAAGACTATCTCTAATGGTGATCTAAAACCTAAAAATATTTAGCCCAAAAAATTTAGGTTTTAGCCCAAAAACAGCTTTTCTGCTCCAACCCTTATGACCTAAAATTTTAGCCCGAGATTATCAAAGAATGAATTAAAGCTATTTTTTTATATTAACTTTAAAAAAAATATTATGTAGACTATCCTAAATTAATTATATGAACATTTTAACCTAAAAATATTTAAATTCCGATAAATTTTGAAAAATCACTAAATCAATACATGAAAATCATGATAAACCACATAAACTTAATACAAACGACATTTAATAAACCACATAAACTTAATACAAATGACAATTAATAAACTACATAAACTTAAAAAAAAAAGATAATTAATAAACCACATAAACTTAATACAATCGAAAACTCATAAACTCATTTGTTCAACACCTTCATTGTTGGCAAAATTCACACCTTCATTGACATCATTTGGGGGCGGGGTTTCACTATGAAATAATATTCCCCATTGTTGGTCCGCATCGGTTCCCCACCCCAAACAATCCTTGAGGATGTTCCAAGCATAATGCAACTTAAAAGCTTGATTTTTTGGTGTAGTTCTTGTCGCAAATACATAAAAACAATTAGTTGCAAAATACTATTATGTACATGACAAATAAAATATCAACAAAGAAACTCACAATTTCTGAGGCGCCCCTTCCACTAGGCATGTTAACAATGGCTCTCTCCAAGCTTCTCTTCCACAAAGTGCACACTTTGTTGATAATCTTCCACCGATCATAAACACCACCAGCTTCCCTTCGACTAGCGTTGGAGTTTTCATGGAACTTATCAATGATTTTACCCTACAAGACCTTTCTATTTTGATTCATGTCGATGGCACCATCTTTGCTAATAGAAATCCATGCCAAACATAAAGCAATATCTTCGTCAAAGGTCCAATTACGACCTCTAACATGCTCTTTTGCCATCTTGAAAAAATTTGGAAATGAGAAGAAATGGTAGAAAGAAAAATTGGAATAATTGTAGGAGAAAAGTGAGTTTTGTGTGGATGTTTGAACAAATACATAGGTATTCATAGAGTTTTTGGTTGAATTTTGAGTTAAATTATTATTATTTTAATTATTTTAGCCGTTGGATTTTAATTTAGACCTTTAGATCTTTTTTTTACCGTTAAATTTGATTATATTTGATCTAAGCCGTTGAATTCAATAAATATATAAATGTAAAATGTTCATATAATTTTTTGAACTAAAACATATTTGAACGTGGACCGTTGGATTAACCAACGGTCCAATTACCACCACCACCCGATGAAGAAAAGTAGCCGTTGGCTATAGACAAAACTTGACAAACCGGGGGACACACCCACATGGGTGGGGTCCACCTCGCTTGAATGCAGGTTGAAGGCTTTGCGTGTTGCGCGTGGAGTAAGTGACAGAGGGCAATTGGGCTTCACAGCCCATGCTTCAGTCACAGAAGCTGGGGTCTACTCCAATTTGTGGCCTAAACTTGGGCTGATATTTGACCTCTATTTGGGTTTTAGGTTTTAGGTTAATTTTAGGTCATGGGTTGAAGTGGATTTTGAGGGGAAAAAAAGAGGAGAATTATAGGTTTTAGCCCATTGTTGAAGTTGGTCTAAGGAATTAGTGTAGACATAATAAATAAAAAAATCATGAAATTACAAAAGAAAAAAAAAAGACATGCAATATAAATGTTGGCATTTAAATAGATCCAATGGACTAAACTCAATTTTAGATCTTGTACAACCACCACGGGGTGGTCCAGTAGTTGGAGATAAATTTTAGACATGTATTCCACACAATATGTCCTAAGTTCGATTTTTGACGTTGGTGAATTGCATGATGGTGGCCAAAAGAGGTTGAAATGCCTCTGTGAGTGTTCATGGCCTTTGGAATGATAGACTAACATGGTGAAGCCACTAGCTGATCCTTTTTTTTTTTTTATATAAAAAAAAGATCTTGTACCAGGCACTAATATAAACTTCATTTTGTTTAAGAATTAAAACCTAATTTTGTAATAATTTTATTTTTATAACAAGGTTTTTTACATTTTAGTAATTTGTTGATAATTATAGGATTTTGTGAAACGAAACTAATTGAAGCATGCAGGTTCATGAACTTCCATCACTATGGACCTAATTAATCACTTTTCCAGTACTCAAACACTAACTTGTTTATTATGTTTCTTTTCCTAAAAGAAGCAGCTAGCTAAAAAAATAAAAGGAATATGTGAACAAACCAGCCTGGTTTTGTTTCTTTCTTGAAGGTATAGCCCTAATAACTGTGGGTTGTATAAAAATAAGATAAAACAAAAATAAGCTGTGGGTAGTAGCTAGTTAAAAGACAAGTAAATGGCAATCATGTCCAAGAGCACAACGATTAAACTATCCATTATAGAAAAAGTAATGTTTCTTGCTAAATTGTTGGACTATATCACTTCCTTAATGTAGATAATATCGTTTATTAATAAAAAATTGTTGGACCATAACATATATAGTTTTGTCGTGACAAATTGTGAATTTAAATGCTTTAATTATAATTAGTTCTTGAGTGATTTTGTGAAGGAATATGCTAGCTAGTACCCTTCTCACTTGAACTTTTTCTTTCTACCTTCTCAACTCTCCTTTTAACCCTACAATGTTGTTTGATGATCGGAACTATCAACTTTCTAGGTCACCAACTGTGCAAATAATCAACTAAATCAGAGTTCATTTAACTGTTTAATTAACGTTGTTGAAATTTAGCATTTTAAGTAATTAAGAAACATAACACCAACTGTGCAAATAATCAACTAAATCAGAGTTCATTTAACTGTTTAATTAACGTTGTTGAAATTTAGCATTTTAAGTAATTAAGAAACATAACTCGTATATCCAATAATTGTTAGATTATTACTAATCAATTTTTAGTTTATTTAATTTATTTGTACAGATAATATTTGAAAAGTGATTTAGAATATAAACGCTTTGGATCATACAACACTACATATGATAAGAATATAAGCCACAAAGAAACATAAAGATCAAATAAAAAGCTTGCTAAGATTTCTAAGTAAATATTTAGCAACAATCCCAACTGATAGCTAGGTTACTATGCATGTTGATTACACCTGTAAGAGACTGAGTTGTAGTGATAGCCAAGATATCAGAATTCATCACACAAAAAATTCCAGTATTTGATTCTCTCCTATGTAGTCCAAATCTGGGACCCGACTGATAGCTAGTAGACTTCCTTAATTATGCATCATCCGTCGTATGTGTGTTATGTATCCAAAAGAAAATATATATTCGAAGTTCAGTAGTTATCAAATGGTTGAAATTTTCTCATCATAAAATGATTGGTACCACACCATGATCTGATTTTTGATACGATCTGTAAGTGTCCCAAGCTTCATACACACATATGTGGGACATCCTCAGCCCTCAGTTTTGTACCAAATGAACTGTAAAGGTAATGCCAAAATTTTAAAAATTCACTTCTTTTGTATATGCTAAAAATGTGTACAAAATCAGCACAACAGGAGGGGGTTTTAATTTGTAATAATGTTAGATAATTAGCTAGGCAGCTTTGTGGGAATGTTGGCCTTGATATTACCCCACAAAAATAGGAATATATATATGTGAATGTGAACTTCCTTATAAAAAGGCACACTCAGACATAAACCCTTTGTGATAAACACTAGCACTAGCAACTCCACTATCATGCCATTATCAAAAGCCACATAGAAAATTTGGCCTCCCCAAAAGCCTTTTCCTTCAATTCACCAAATTCACAACCAAAATCTTCTGTTCATTAGTTTTCTGATTCCGGCAAGCAATTAGGCATCCGACCGGTGATTCGAGAGATGTGGAGTATGCTAGCAACAATGAGGCAAAATCTCCACAACATAAGGAAAAGCCCTAGAGTAGCAGATGAGAGCATGGTAAATGTTTGGGCAGGGAACCCAGCACCAGCAGAATTGCCAATTTTTCCAGCACATCATGATCATCATCACGTGGATAGAAGATCGTTGCCGCGTATACGTTGGATTAAGGGGTTTAATTCGCTGTTGTACAGCGTTGTACTCGTGCCATTTTCTGTGATTTCTTGCTTTTCTCAACCTCATCATGTTCATGGTGCTGATGGGGTGTGGGCATCTGGTGAGTTTTCCCAGATCACGGAGATGAATCAACTAATGGTAAGTGATAGCATGCGCTATGCCATCTTGATGTGAAAAAAAATAATGAACGTAACGATTGTAGTTGATCATCTTGTTTTTGTAGAAGTACTACTTGCATGGATTGGCAAAAGGTCTTACTTATAGATGGCCATCCATATAAAAATGTTTCCCGTAGTTTTATCAATGATATGTTGGTGAGGTACTACATCTACATATATACATACATGCCTATGTATATATACAATAATATAATTCAGCTTTAATTTTGTTTTATGAATAATATGGGATGGTGTGGCTGCTTAATTTTATTCTCCCAGTACTCTATTTAGTCGTGTATGTCAAGGAGCAAAATCAATTATATTATGATATGTTTAGGATAATTCATATTCCTTTTTTTACTTCACACATACTTTTGTTGATTTTTTGTCATCTATTTTCTTCAATTCATTCAATCTGACGGTTAAAAATTGAGAAGTATGTGAGAAATAAAACTGAGAGTGTGGATAACGCTATCCTATTTACAGTTCTCTCCAATTTTGGTGAGAGAATCATTATGTCCCACTGAGAGCTTTTTTTGCCGTTGTGTGAGTGATCTCCATTCTGATAACTTCTATGCCGCTGCCGACCTTAGCTATGGCTAGTGGTAGCTCTCTGCTCCTCTTCCTTTCTGTTTCAGCTTGTGTTTTCCCTCTCTCTCTTGATCTCCCGTCGTACACTCCTCTTGCCTTCAATCTCACTGTCCTTAGCCCCAAACTCCGTCCTCCACTTCCCTCCACTCCCTGATGCCCGTCCACCTCCATGTTTCTCATCAATCTGATTCATACTCTTCCCACTTGGCTTCGTCCCTCCGTGGTCTACAACATCAATCTTGTTTGCCTTTTGGCATTGTAGCTTGCGAACCGTGAATTTTCACAGGCTCTCTTTGATTTGTGGCTGCAATCTTTGTGGTGATGATCGGTAGAGAATGATTGAGCCTTATTTTCTTTCATTTGCTTTACTTCTGGGGTGTCGTTTGGTTGGATCTCAGGCTAGTTTATGTTGGTGGATCTGTGATGCTATGGCAGCGGCGGGGGTTGCAAGCGGTTGTGTTTTGCATTTTTATTTTGTTTTCTTTCTGTTTTGTTTAGTTTTGGGGTCTATTTCTGTGTTGTGCTTATCTTGTAATTGAGCCTCTGCTTGTTTACATTTATTTTGTTTGTAATAATATTTACCTTCGACAAAATAAAAGTACTTATATCATTGTTAAAACACAATGACTAGACTTCACATAAGCAAATTTATTAATCCTATTTGACTTACTACATTTTACATATTTTGGATGTCTAAAGTACCCCTAATTACAATTTTAATGTATACAATTAATTGTATACACCGATTTCAAAAGAGAGATTAATAATTCGGTATTATTGTATTAATATTTTTTAACAAACAATATTATCTCCACTAAAGGGATGGATGAATGGGCTAAGCTTCACAATGGGCTAAGAATAATGTGGTTCAAATTTACTTTTTGCTAGAATCGAACCGAAGAGTTCTCGTTTATAAGTAAAGATGAGTACTATTAGACTATAGTAATAAGTGGATGAATATATGTTTTAAATTCATTGTGTATTATAACAAATTGGAGATTAAGGTTTGTGGCCAGAAAAAAAAAGAAAAAGAAAAGAAGCAGCATCCACTTTACTTAACAAATATAAAATGATATGATGTTTTGATTCCTCTAAATTGTTTTTTAAATTTGCATAATATTACGTATTTTAAATTTATCTTAATTTTTTCACCAAATTGAAAATCTAAAACGGCACTATAAAATGATTTACCTACAAAATAAATGAATATTGTTTGATTAAAAATTAATTTACCTATATTTTACATTAAAATATAGGTGTTTTTGGCTTGAACTTTTCAAGATTCCACAATTGTATCGACATTATTAATTTACCTTTAATTAGTTTCAATATGCATACACAATGTTGTTGGAATATTTTGTTTAGTAGTTAAAGAGATTAAGATACAAAGGCATGCACCTTGTTGTCTGTACGTTTGTACTGGTTGATTGCTGAGTGTGGAGGAGGGAATTTGTTGCCTTTTAAACATATCTTGGCTCATATTCTAATAGTTCAATTTTTTTTATGAGTTGAGTTATTGGTTAACTTTGGTTGTAGAGGTAAAACGTGCAATCAAATTACCTTCAATCCCCCACTCTTACTTCTTTGTTAATTTGAAAGGTGTAGATTAGCATGATGGTGCTTATATATCTATTTGTATAGTGCTATTCACACACTTGTTTTTACTTTACACACATCCTTGTTAATTTTTTGTCATTGATCTTCTTCAATTTATGCGATTCAACGGTCGAAAATTAAAAAAAGTGTGTAAAAAGTAAAAATAGGTGTGTGGATAGTACTATCCTTATATTTTTATGGACACGCTTCAACATACATACGTGAAAGAGAAAGGTGACTTAATGTATAGCGCTCATTACATTTTACACCCTTAAAATTTGGGTGGTTTTCAAATTACGCTATGAGGTTTTAATTTTTTTCATATGCATCTTGAGGTTGAAAACTGTATCAATTTATGCCTTTTGTCTAAGAAATTATTTGTATCCTTATTAAATTGATGACATGATGAGCGTGAAACTGTAATTGGATTAGCATGTAAGCTATATTTGTACCAAATTGACTAAAAACTCATCAATTTAATAAAGAATTAGAGGTGCAAATAGACAAAAGGTATAAATTGATACAATTACAAAATCTTAGGGTGCAATGTGAGAAAATTGAACCCTCATGACCTTGAAAATCACTACAAACCTTGAGGGTGTAAAATGTGGTTAGCCCTAATATATATAAACATGGGTCCGGATCGAGGGACACATTTTGACACACTTTCTTGTAGTTTGCATTTCCTAACTTTTTTTCAAGGATCCAAACCATTTACGTTTTAATTTATCATTCATAATTCATCTTGCAAAAAGATAGACAAATCCAAAACTATTAAGATATTATTTTTTAATGAAACAATAGACGGAGACGGATATGGTTTTGCAAAGAAACACTATAATGACAATCAT
Source organism: Malus sylvestris (assembly GCF_916048215.2). Taxonomy (NCBI): domain Eukaryota; kingdom Viridiplantae; phylum Streptophyta; class Magnoliopsida; order Rosales; family Rosaceae; genus Malus; species Malus sylvestris. Next base: position 9,014,140 of record NC_062268.1, read on the forward strand.
TTAGTCCAATGATCATATGGTTTCAAATTTAGAATTTTTTTTTTGTGGAGGTGATATTTGAGGATGGCCTAAAAAGAAACAACAAAGTAAAGGTATAGGGGATGGTGATGAAAACTGTCTATGCGCGCGCGCACACACACATATAGTAGCTTTTACTTGTATTAAAAAAAAAAGTTACTTTGAGGAAAAATTAATGAAATAATGAGTGTAAGATAATTATTTTGCAATACTAATAATATTTCTTTATTAAAAAAAAGAGAACAGAATACTCTATATGTAAACCAAGGAAAAAAGAAAAAAAAAATAATGGTCCTTTGGCCAACCCATCAATTTTTGGTCCCAAGATACATGGGAATAAATTCCAGTGTTTACCTACAAGGCTACAAGAAACCCCCTACCGAATTTGACAGAAACCTACCACATCATGCGTTACTTGACGAATATTTATGCCCTTCCCAAAACCTTGTTTTTCCTTGTATTAGACATATATATTCAAATAAATATAAGGTTTTGTTTGACAATATATATATGGTTTTGATGATTGAGTAATTGATGAAATTGGGGTTCCATCATAAAATCAATTGGCAATATGAGGAGTAGTCCAAGACTATATAAGCACATAGCAAACATTGTCCCTCACCAATGTGGGACAACTCTCAACAGTAATGATGAGGGGACCCTATGAATTGTGTTCAAATTACCAAATAAGAGGGGAAAGAGGGTACGAACGTGGCTTGGTTTTTGTCTAAAATAAGTGGGAAACAAGGATAGAGTCAACTGCCCCAACCTTTGTCCAAAATAAGTGGAATTTGTAGGAAGTCATGTGTATACTAGCTATTGCAGTTGTGGTCACCATGCCATCCCAACAAATCATTTCATTTAAGATTTTCTTTTTCCTTGTATGATGATCAGTCCATTCATTCATATCCACACAAAAGAGTCTCGTTTCATAAACCGTATGTGATGAGTTTGATAACATTTTGTATTAGGTCTCCGATATGTATATTTTCATGTAAAGATATGAAATGTATAGTCAAATTTGAGTCACTCCTCCTGATGAAGTACACACTGAGAAATTTGTGTTCAAGAATAGTTGTCATTGTGAGTTTTGTGGAAAAAGGATGTGTTCCATTTAAATCGAAGTATGCATTAATTAAACAGTAAAATTAGGAAATAGAAAACGCCGTAAAACTTGCCAACAGCAATGGCATCCTCATGCACTTTTTTCAGTGTCAACCTTTTTATATCCTTATTAAGGAGTCGTACTCTTTTTCTTTCTCAATACCGTTTTGTTGATTGCTTCATATGTTTCTTAATTCGACAGGTTACCTATACATTATTGCCAACAACAATATTGGCCAAAACATCGAAAAGAAAATGTTTGCACGTTTCTGGAAACGAGTAATACTTTCCTTTTATATATGAAAAACGCTTTCAGTGGTTATGTATAAAAATCGTTGATCTTTTTCACGTGTGGAAAATACTATTTTAATAGTGTTAATGGTTGGTTTAACTATATGCTTGGTAGATGGAGCTAGGGTGACTAGAAACCTTTTTGAAATCACACAAATATCTCTGTTGGCCGGAGTGGAAAAATGTGCATTCAACCAAACTTAGCCACATATTTGTATACAATTAAAAATTTAAGAATGTATAAAAAAATAAAAAATTAAGAATCTATCATTAGAGATAACTTGTGACACAATAAAATAAATTCAAAAATCTCGATACATGATAAGTAAAACAAGAGTTTTAACTACCATAATATTGCATAAAAAAATATTCTCTTTTGATGATATTTTGTAGGGCTGGGGTTTTAATTAGTCTCATGGAACAAAACAATTACATATGTATAACATTTGTTTTTGTCAATTAACATAATAAAAAAAAAAGAGTTTTACTTATAAAGACAAAATTATAAAATACATTTCATATCTGGTTTTGAATCATTTCAAAAGAGACAAATCCTAATAAAACTAACCCAAAATTATGCAAACCAAAATTTTAAAATTTCAGTCACGCCCCAATAGACTTGTTACTTAACCAAGCCAAAACTACAAGCTGACGCTATCTATAAAAACTTCAAACTGATTCTAAATTAGTAAAAATCAATTTTTGCACTTTTGCAATATCAATTTCACATTCATGCACTTCTGCAAGATTAGTTTCAAAATTTCCAGCATTTTTGCAAGATCAATTTCAAAGTTTTCAGCACTTCTGCAACATAAGTTTAAAAATTCCAGCACTCCTCTAAGATCAGTCTTGAAATTCCAGCATTCTGTAAGATTAGTTTATGAGTTTTCAGCACTTCTGCAAGATCATTTTCAAAATTCCAGCAAATCTACAAGATTAGTTTCAAAATTCCAGCATTTTGCAAGACCAGTTTCCAAATTTTAGCTCTTATGCAAAATCAGTTTCAAAACTTCAGCATTTCTATAAGATCAATTTCAAAATTTCAACACTTCTACAAGATTAGTTTCAAAATTTCAGTACTTTTGCAAAATCCCTTTCAAAATTCCAGTTTTAAATTTTCTACACTTCTACAAGATCAGTTTCAAAATTTCAGCACTTCTACAATATTAGTTTAAAAAATTTTAGTACTTTTGCTAGATCAATTTCAAAATTCATGCAACCAAATAATCAAAACCTAAATCAAATATAAATATAAATATATATATATATATACATATATATATTAAAATGCTAAAAATAAAAAATCTCAATCATTCTCATAAAAGAAAAATTAAACTCATAAATCTAAGGAATAATTAATACGAAGAAGAAGAGGAGGAGAGAGAAGTACGAATAAGAAGTAGGCACTGTTCTAAAAATCCCCGCCTAGGCACTAGGCAGCTGGTCACTGCCCTGATTAATGCCTAGGCATTTGAAAATTAAGAAAGGGTGCCTAGACCAGCTGAGGCGCCCACCTAGACCGCCCAGACCCGCCTAGGCACTTGGCTAGGTTGCGACTCACTTAGACAAAAAATAAATAACTTTTGATTTGCATTTAATTTTTTTCAATAAATTGTAAGAGACTTGTTGAATACTTAAATGAACACACACTAGCTCCCCATGTTTTTATTATGTTCCAATACTTCATAATACATATGTCATTCTATTTTGTAGTTTATGATGAAATTATATATATTTTAAGTATAAACAGACACTTATTTACACGAAATATAATGGATTTACTTAAATCCGCCTAGTCCGCCCAGGCGCCCGCCTAGACTCCACCTAGCCGCCTAGGCGCTAGGCCCCAGCCCACCGCCCGACTAGCGCCTAACGTCTTTTAGAACCTTGGAAGTAGGAGAGAGTGAAGGACGAAGGAGAAGGAGAAGAGAGAAAGAAAGAGAGGTAGGAAGAAAAAGGAGGAGAGGGAAAGTGAGATTTACTGAAGAAAAAGAGGAAAGAGAGAAATGAGGAGATTATCTTTCAAACATATAAGGATAAAATCGTAAATGCAAAGACAATTAACATCATCTACCACATGAATACGTTTTGTTTCTCTATGAAATAAATAAATAAACTTTGTCTCTCTTCAAAATACAGTCTTATAATTTGGTTCCACATGTAATTTCTTCTTCAAAGGGAATTACAAAGCATATATAGAGAAACCAATGATAATGCTAAAAGAGTAACTATCAAAGAAAAGATACCCTCGTTAATAATCACTAACTAGAAAAAAAAAAGCAACATATGCAACTAAAGTACTTTCCCGTGCCCTTTAATTTGATCTTATCTTTTGCTTGATGAATACGATTTTAAAGTGCTAAGAGCTCCAATTATCTTATGACCAGTTCTCACTTTTTATACAGATTGAAAATGACATGAAGAATAAAGTAGATTATCATGGAAGACGGAAATAATTGAGTCTCAACAATGACTAATAGTAATTAAGATACATGTACTTGATGAAAAACACAATTAAATAAGCTAGTTAAACTAATTATCAAATTATTACCAATTCCTCTCTCTTTTTTTTATATAATTTTGTTGCTTGTTTTTCTAATCAAAATTTTACTTTCTACGGTAGCATCAAAGATTATGAAGTTGCCTTGTTGGTGACATTTTTGTCCACTTAAGGATTCTGAATTGTAAATCCACCTGCCAACGTTTTGATTAGTCGCTTTTGGCTTTGTTTTAATCATGATTATGGTATGTCAGTATCAGTTATGTGCTATATTCGACTTCAAGGCTTTCCATATATATATGAGCAGCCAAATCAAATCCCAAATCTAATATTTTAAAACAATTAAAAGTGGTGAAAGATTCTTCTGTTAATCACTTGATTTGGATTTGTATGTGCATGTATTTGATAACAGTGAGTCTTACATATCAAACTTATGTATATGAAAGCAAACAAATAAAATAAAATTATGAGTGACAAATTTTGCGACCATCTACTCACATCCTGTCAAATTTATTTATTTCCAAGATTGTAAGATCCTTTTTTTAAAGATAATAAGTATTTTATTAGTCAAATGAACGAAGAATATGATTACAATTTTATGATTACAAACGCAACAGAAAGACAATACAAAACATACTCCACATAATCACATTTAAACAAACAGAAAGATAACGCTCACGAAGTTTGTGCACTTGGCAAGGATTATGCAGAGGAAGCTCTACATTTGTTGGAGGTGACTCATAGTAGGGGTTTTGCCAACAATTGCAAGATTATGAATGGGTGGTGCGGTCTTTCCATCTTGGGGTCGAGGCAATGGTTCGAGGAATTCACAAACATGTTTTCTTGTTGTTGCAAAGTCTTCTGTGATAGTACGATGTTTATCTTGTGTGTCTTAATGATGTTAGGTTAGATCGTAAGGCTTAGGCCTTGTGAGCTTATCTTTTATGTTGGTTAGATGTGGAATCCTTGATAGTTAACTTTTCTCAACTGACGTTTTTATATAATAATTCTAGTATCCAGTATTAAATATCTTTGTAAAACTGGATTAGATATTGTTGATGATAACGAATGTTGATTTACATACACAATCACAAAAATATTAGGAAAACAGTAGTAATCTAAGACTAAAATGTTGTTCTCAATTTCTTAGCAAAAACATGGCAAACAAATTTTTACATCAAATCAGATAGGACTGCGAGTGGGACTGCGTAGATTATATCTTGGAAACTTTAACGAAAAGCACCCGGTACTGTTCACTTTAACGAAAAACCACATTTTTACACTAAAAAGTCAATCCTGGTACTATTTACTTTATCCTTTATTTTGTCCTTATCATTAAAACTCAAAGTTTTCAAGCCCTTTTCATTAGTCTTCCTTTATATCTTCCAGTATATGAAGAGACTGCACGTAAATTATCTCCAACTTCTTCCTGGAAATGCTTAGAAAATGTCGCCCGATACGTCTTTGTCAACTAATGCAGACCAGTCGGATTCATCATCTGATTCCCATGACAACTCTGCGTTTTTTCGCAAGCTTATAACCTCCTCTGTTAGTTTTTGTAGCATATTGTAGTATAGCCTTTCATAGTCCCTGAAAATTTTAAAACACATAGACATGTTAAATCCAAATCATAAAAACCAACTATATAATTTTAATGTTTGATGAGGTCTTTTCACTTACTTGTATTTCCAACAAGCATATAATAAGTGAAGGCCAGCGTAAAGCACATAACGTTCCTGAGTCCACTACCCCACCGAGTCCGTTGTTCTATTCCCTTTGTTGCAAGTCGAAGGACTGCAAATTCGAGCATGAATGCAAGGCATAGAACTGTGACAAAAAATGTTCACTTACAAGTTAGTTACAAAATCACAAAACATATTTTTGTAAAAAACGAATAATGGATGATACACTTACACAAGTAAAGCCAGTGTCTCACTGGATAGGTTTGCTTTGTGCTGGTTAACATGTAAATGGCAAGCATTGATATGAAATAGAAAACGACTGCTTTCATTGATCGTGTTTCCACCAGCAACGCGTCCTGCAAGGCAAATAGCCTATCCAAAGCAACAAACATGGATGACTGCTTCTGTTCAAAAGCTTCCTGTATACATTAAAATGAATCAGTGTTATGTTAATCATAAAATTATTACAAAGAGAATGGAACGAAAAGAAATAGTTACTTGAGCTTCCAATATGGTCTGTGAATTTTCAACTAAATGGTCATGAGCTCGTTGAATCTTCTCTTGGCTTTGAAGAAGCCCTTCCTGTTTTTCACGGCCAAATGTAGTGAACTGCTGCAATATCGCCCTGCAAATTTTAAAATGTGTTATTAGCAACATTAAGACATACAGCTTGATAATGCCTAAAATTTCCTCACCACCATGACTAGTGCATTATGTCTTACTTTCTCTCTTTTAGAGCTTGGGATTGGAATTTGGTCAGAGACTGAAGCCCGTTAAGCGCTTCAGATTGGCCATTTAGAAGTTCCTTTTGCCTTTCCAAGGAAATATCAGCTACATTCCCAATATCGTCCACCTTGCTTTGCAACTAGCTCATCTTTGAAGACAAGGTTTCTCCAACTACTCCTATCTTCTTCTCTATTTCACTAGTCTCATCCTGCAAGCTGAGTATTCCTTTATCTAAGATGTGATAAGATTCATGAACCATTGCCATCCCTGCTTCCAAGTTTTCCTTCATTTTGTGCTGCCCCATCTGCAATAGGCTTCAATTTTCTTGGACTTCTCGAGCACTGCCTCTGACTGCTTCACTATCTCACCAATGTGATCACTGACATTCTTGGAAGTTTGAGCCACTTGTTGTGTTTGTTCTTCAATTGAAGTCAAAGACTCGTGTATATCTTTCGAGCCCTCTAACAACTTATCTGCCCTTTTCCGCTATGTTCTCTAAATTTTTCTCTGCATAATCGGATGATTTTCTTCAAATCATTCACCAATTTCTCTGTCTGATGCCTGAATATACCAGACTGTAACTGATGGCAAATGGAGTTGGTTTCAAGATAGAATCACGGTACGTGTTTTCATGGCGAAGATTTCTCTGTGGAAGGATGCTCGGACCTCAACACAGCTTCCCAAGAGATTGGCACTTTGGATGTGTAGTCGGGCTCTTGCTTGTTGATGTGCTACATGAAGAGGACACAGTTAGTTCTGAAAGGTGCCTTTGTGAGGTCTTAGGTGTAGGCCTTGAGGCTCGCAATCAAAACTAACTGAGTGTTAGGCGTGCCACTACTATCTCAGTATAGCAAATGTAGAACAAGACTGTTTTAAGTCGATTACTTGCACCCCAAGTTACTCAGACTTTTTGTTATAAAAGGATTGTCATGGATGGGTTAAGTCCATATTAAGTTCTTTTTCTTACCTTGTAAATAAGGACTTTTAGTTCATAGTCTTGTAAGTTTGAATGAAGGGAGTCTAGATCCCCTTAAGTCATTTGTTTGATCCTAAATTGCTTTTAATGATAACATATCCATTAAACTAGCCGGATCCAAATGCAAATGAGACTCTTAAAGTGGGAAAACAGGTGGAAATAACTTGAATACATACTGGAGAATGCATTAAGTAATAGATCTATAAATTCAGAAAACAAACAAAGAGCATCGGGCAAGATTTCACCTTGTTTGTCAAGGTTGAACCTCTTGCAGCTACTTCTCTTTGAATTAACAGGGGTTTATATGCTAAAAAGGGATGGATGGTAAACAAGTTTACACAAGGGAATCGATACTACGCCACTAAAGGAGTTATCAGAGCTTTTAAACTAGAGAAAGATAGGCTTTCTAAGGAAATCTAGACAAGAGATAGCTTGTCGCTAAAAAGGATTGAATCTGGGTTGATTTTAGCTTTTGGATGCAAATCTGGCTAGAGAGCAGAGTTTGTATGTTTGTTTGTTTGATTGATTGAGTGTCCTTGTCTCTGAGGCCTCTTCCTCCTTTTATAGGCAGATTAGCCCTACTGCTGCAACTTCATCTTGCCCGAAAGCACTTTTAGGGTAGTGAGTCATCAACTTTTTACTTGGAATGCCACTAGAAAGTGTTCTTTGGCTGGTAGTAGGTTAGTCTTCATCACTTGTCACTTCAATAGTAAGCACGTGACTTATATTTGGCTAGGAAGGCTTTTGGGTTTTGTGCTGGGCTTCGGGCAAGTCCCCTTTTAGTTGGCACCCTTGGGCTTTCCTTCATCTAAGTCCAATGTTCAAATATTAACCCAAACAACGTGTGAATAGCATCATTGTCCAATTTTTCAAGACAAGGTTTCATAGGAGATCCTACACAACATGTAGGACAAGGGCTAGTTCCAGAATCCTTTTGAAAGCAATTGCTAAGATCCCAAGCAAATCTCTTCCTCTTATTGTTGTCAGCCGCGGCCATCTCTGAGCATGCTCCAAATATTCCTTTATAAGCATCATGCCAACACGAATTAGTGCCCACTAGTTTTCTTCTAGCATTGTTGACACGTTCAATGCCTTTTTCATCATTGAGAGAATCCATAGAGAATTCGGAAGCAGTATTGTTTGTACCATACTTAGAGCCTCCGTATTTAGACCTCGTATAAATACTCGGGGGACTCAAATGTAATTATGTAATAAAAGAAGGGGCAAATATGTAATAAGTGAGGAGCTCTTATTCTATAGAATGACCCTTCACTCTCCTCATTAAGGGAGGTCATTTTTTTAGGCCATGGGAACATCTCTCTCATCCTCAAAAGCTCTCACCCTTTCCCTCACAATCCTCTTAGAGAAATACAATATCAGTGTGGACGTAGCCCAAACATTGGGGTGAACCACGACACATCTTGTGTTATTTACTTTCTTGCAGATTCACGGTCGGATTTACGTTGTTCCAAGACCCCTTCGGTTTTGTGCAGCAACAAATATCACCAGATAATTGCGGATTTTCCGGAGGATTATTGTCGGTGTTGCTGAAAGAAGAGGACCAAAATCATGACATACCAGACCTTGAGAGAGTTAGGAAGATCAGGAGGAAAAGAAGAGACTGACATTGTCCCATCTGAGCTTCTTTCCCTAGCAAAAGATTTTCTTCAAATTTTGTATTTAATTCGAATATCCGGTAACCTGCGTTACGAAACCCTAATAAGTACCAGAAAATAACATAAACTATAAACTATATACTGCTAGGAAGTAGAAAGGTTAAGGCATTTCAATAAAAATTGGCGCAATAGACAAAAATATAATAAAAATCAATGAAATCCTTATTTAGAATGCATTGAAAGAGAAAGAGAAGAGGAAAAAAGAAAAACCAATACAGAGAAACAAAGGTGATCGTAAATTTGATTTATCATACCAGTTGTGTCTAGAATTATGTTCGTACATATTCACTCCAGTAGAAATAATAAGCACCACATAGCCTACTAAATGAAAACTAATGATTGCCTTCGAATTCGAGGGCCCGGCAATATGTGCTTAATTATGTCGTTTTGAAGGCCTCTTCATCATTTCAATTTTGTTCTTTAAATTGAAATTTGACGTTCAACTAATATGATTTAGTCCCCCTAAGGAGAAACTGTAGAGAGAGGCCAGGGACACACCCTACATGCAGGGAGAGACGGGCCATACAACCCACTTCTAACAACATCGATATTATCCTAAACTTGGCCCACTTCCAACAATACCGATATTGTCCCAAACTTGGTAATTATCACCTGCACAATCCGTCAGAGGTAGAGTTTTATCACAAAAGACCTCAGTATTAATTGAAGTGGGGTTAAGGTATTTAAACTATTATTTCTTTTTTTGTATAACCAGTGTAGGACTCAATAGAAACATAATTAAAGAAAAAAAATTACAAAACAAAGACTATTACTTTTCATCTTCCTTTACAACTCTTTTGGAATCAATTATTTGATGGCATAAACAAAGAAGCCAGTCCAAAATCCTCAAAGGGGTGAAATCAAAACAATCAAATATCTAGGAAAAATCAGACAAACCTTCAAATCTATGCAATCGGATGGTGAAAATTGAGAAGTACATGCTGTTCGTAGCAGGAATTTCCTTCGGGGATGTTCATTGGCCGACAAGCACACAGCTCCCCGAGAGGTTGGTGCCGGTTGATGCTTTCTGTCGGGCTTCTGCTTCACTGGTGGGCTTTATCGGGCAAAGCTTGTCGGGCAAGGCTTGTTGGGCAAAGCTGAAAGAGAAGGACAAAGTTAACTTTGAAATGTGCCTTCGTGGGGCCTTAGGTGTAGGCCTTGAGGCTCACAATCAAGATTAACTTTTAAGTGCTCAGGCGTGCTACTGCCATCTTCAGCATGGCAGATGTAAAACGAATGTTGAGTTTTAATTGTATATATATCCGAGAGACTATGTTAGTTATGACAGGTGCCTTTGTGGGGCCTTAGGTGTAGGCCTTGAGGCTTCCAGTCAATAACTAACTCAGTACTCGAACATAATGTCCGCTTCATTGATTGTATAAGTCTTATAACCATTATACTTCTGATTACTTGAGCCCGACGAGCAGAATGAATCCAAATAGGTGCCTTTGTAGGGCCTTAGATATAGGCATTGAGGATTCCCATCATAATTCCTTCTATACTCAAACGTTCTAGCCCGAGGAATAGAATGAATCCAAATAGGTGCCTTTGTAGGGCCTTAAGTGTAGGCCTTGAGGCTTCTTATCAGAATTCATTCCATACTCAAACGTTCTATGGTAATCATAATATAATAGAAATGAAACTAAGGAATAGGTCGATTACTTGCGCCCCAAGTAACTTCGGACTTCTTGTTATCAAAGCTTGTTGTGGATGGGTTAAGTCCACATAAGGTTCTTTTTTATGCCTTGAGGCCAAGGACTTTTAAATGATCAAATCTTACATGCCTGAGGGCTTAGAACTTAGATCTGGTTTGAACTGTGAAGACATATTCAAATCGGATTCAAGCATTGAGAGCATCTTTTAATAGCCATCTTACTAGAAATAACTTGAATACAACTTGAAGTATACAACATATTGCTAGGTTAATGAATGAACAGACAGAAACACAGAGGGTCGGGCAAGGCTGATCATCTTGCAACTTCCTATCTTTGTGGTTTATCAAAGGGGCTGAGAGCTTTAGAAGAAGGGTATAGAGATGAGTTTACAGAAAGAAATCGATACTATAACAAGAGTTGAACAGGGTAGCAGAGCTATTACAAAGGCTTGAGTGAGGGTTTATCCCGAAAGGGATGAAGGCTTGGGCTAACTACAGCTTCGTTTGAAAGCAAATCTGGCTTTTGAGCAGAGTTTGTGCTTGTATTTGTTTGTTTGTTTGAGTGTCTTCAACTCTGATTTCTCTTTCCTCTTTTATAGACACTCTGGCTTGGCTTCTTGTAGCAGTAATCTTACCCGAATGCAGTTTGAAGGATAGTGACTCATCAGCTATTTACTTGTACTGCCACTGTAAAGTACTTTTGGGCTGATTAGCTGGCTGGTCTATACCACTTGGTCTTTGGGTAGGTGAGCAAGTGGTGCCAATGATCTGCACCTAGTCGAGAAAGGCCTCTTGTGTCTTCTGGGCTTGGGCTGGACTTCGGGCTTCTCTCATCTTTTTGGGCCAACTCCTTTTTTAGCCCAAAGTTTAAGTTTTAACCCAAACACATGCAAAACCGAAAATGAGAGTTCACAACTTTAGCGAGAGAGAGAGAGAGAGAGATATGACTGCGAAGAGGAGTCGCTCTGCCTGCTTTTGGGACTGTTGGGTTACATGCAACGGTGACTTTGAGAGAAAGAAACGAGTATGTTTATAAAGGAGGAGACACTGTCTTTTGAAAAAAGACTAATAGTGGGCTGCCACGTAATGTTTTGATAGGTACTCCTCATTCCAGATTAATGATAAGAAAACTAAATGTGTAAACTAAATTTTGTAAAATAAATGATATGAAAATTGATGATTGGAAAATTATTTAAGTATTGATTAACGTATTTATTTCTTATTAGTGATACATTATTTAGTTTGCAAATCTAGCATTACTCCTCGGAAAACATCGCAGCCTAACGAAAAGACTTGCAAGCCAAGGAAAAGCAAGGGCATCTAAAATAACAGAATAATTTTTAAACAGAAGGTAATGACTTCACCATTTGGGGCTCTTATAAAAACCCCACATAATTCTTTCCTTTATCAAAATTATTTCGCCATTAACCATTATTTCTCCATTAACCAAGCTGGTGGTTCAGTAGTAAAAGATGGATTACAAGGCTTCCTTAAAACTAAAAACTGGAGGTCTCGGGTTTGAATTGTTGGTGTGGAAGCCAGACTTGTGGCCAGGGGAGGCTAAAATGTTTCTGTGAGTCTTTCCGGCCCTCAAAAGGATAGATAACCGTATCTTGCCACCTGTTGTCTCCCTTTAAGAAAAAAAAAATTATTTCTCCATTCGAAGCAATCAAGCTGTGATTATTTCTCCATTCGAAGCAATCAAGCTGTGATTTATGAATGAGGAAATCGTAAGTGCCGGTAATTTAATGTCGAGTTGTCCTCTCGATCTCTGCTGCTGCCACCTTCGACTCCTGTAAGGAAGGCTACCACTGCCTCGGTCTCGATCTCTAAATCATTAATTGTCGCTGCCCTCAATTATTTCTTTATTTTGAATTTGATTACGAAACGACGATGAAGATGTCGTTGTATAAGCAGAGGAAGAATCAGAACACCGCCAGGGCAACCGGCTCTCAGCATCACTGTGATTGGCAGCGCCGACCGGATCCACTTCGTTGTGAACGAGCTGGAGCTCGTTGCCACCGTCATCGACACCGCCTTGAAATCCTATGCCCGTGAAGGGCGCCTTCAGCAAACAAAGCGGGCAGGTTACACGCTGTTGAAAAATAGGGTCTAATTGTTATATTAATCACATACAAAATTAATAAATTATCGTGTAAGTATTGCACAATTTAAAAGCATGCACATGATCAACCAAATGTAAATGAACATATGACATAATGAATTAGAAAAACCTGAAAATTAGTCGAGGCAATATATTGGGAGTGTCACCTTTCTCACGTCTTCGTCAAATCTAATTGGGAAATTGCCTTGGACAAGGGCCTAATTTTGGCCATCATGAGTAGTAGTCCCCCTGAATGTTGGAGCTTTTGAGTTGTTGAATGTATTCGCTTTTCTAGACCTTTTAGTTTGTTTTGGCTCAAACTCCGGTAAACAAAACAGAAGTTTAACAGTTCATACGAAAAGAAGAGCATCCATGGTAGGACTAACTGAAGAAAGTTCCATGTGAAGGTGGAAGGAGACTCTAAGATCCTAATTGATGATGTTAATGGTGGATCTTCGTTCCCTTGGCACCTTCTTACTTAATATACATAATCTGCAGAAGTTGGCGTATAACTTCCCGTGTATCTCGTTTCGTCATATCTTCAGGGAAGTTTATCTTTGTAGCTGATGAATTAGCTTCTTCGGGTCATTCTTTTGTTGTTCCTGCTATTTGGGTTCGCTCCTTGCCCAGTGAGGCAAGAGCACCGTGGATTTGGGATTTTGTTGCTTCTAGTTGCCCTAGGGGCTTCTCCTTGTACTTTTTGTTTCTATTAATAAAAAAATCGATAATTACACAATAACACTATTTCACATTACACGAAAATAAATATAATTTTTTATTTATTTAAAAATAAATGTCATTTAATACAACGTATATCACTTCGCTTACAAGTTAAATATGTTATAAATTCAAATCACATGTAAAAATTCGCTACTAGCTAAGGAGATGGAGTAATGAACACAAAATTTCTTTTGTCATCTATTTACAAAGAGAGGTTTGAACAAAAGACTCAACCGTCAACCCACACTCATCTCATGCTATTTGGGAAAAGTCTTATGGGCAACTTATTTACAACGCTCGACAAAAAAAAAAAAAAAAAAAAATCCTTATTCACAACAAATAATTGGTTTGTTTTCACTACAAGAAAACAGGGAATATGTGACGGAATTTATGGTGGCGCCCAAAAATTCATCATATATTACGAGAATAAGTGAGGAAATTTTCGAAAGTGTCACATAAAAACTTTCGCGAGACTAGGATGATTTTTTAGATTGTTGATAGAAGCATATTTATGCGACTTAGTTAGCTTGTTCTTGTGCATTTATGTTGTTATTTCTTAGTGAATTATGTATTTTAAGCTATTTTCGTGTGTTTGTAGGTCCATAGGCCTTTTAAAGCAATAAGGTGCATTTTGGTGCATTTTGGAGCAATTTTGGGCTTGGAATGAATATCACATGAATGGAGTAAGATGGATGGACGAAATTGAAGACCAAAGCATGCTAGGAATCAGCTAAAGAGAGGAAGAAAAATTAATTCAAGTCAAGGAAGGAAAAGGAATCCAAGAAGAAGTTCTTTCTTCCTTGCCGTTCAAGGGAGCCAATCCCTTTCCTATTTTTTGCACCATTTCACCTCCCTTTCCTTTCTCTACCATGTGCACAATATTCTTATCAACTCTATGCACTCATTGCTGCAACATCCCCTACCTTTCCATCCATGCTGTGCATCATCATCCATGTTCCCTCCTAGCACTCATTTGATGCACCATTCCATTTCCTTTTCTTTGTCTACCATATGCACAATGTTCTTGTCCACTCCTTGCACTCATTGATACACCACTCCTTCACCTTTCCACCCATGCCGTGCATCATCATCATTGTCCCTTTCATGCACTCATTTCATGCACCATTTCATTGACTCATTACCGCATCATTCCTTGTTCCCTCCATCATATCAGATTTCATGCATCATTTCATCACTTTAACCTCCACTCCATGCACTCATTGCTGCACCATCACTCCACTTTAACCCCCCAAGCCGTGCATCATTACTCCACTTTCACCCTTGTATCATTTCTGCACCATTTCACCTCCTTTTCTTTTCTCTACCATGTGCACAATCATTCATGTCCCTTACATGCACTCATTGCTGCACCATTCCTCAACTTTCACCCTCCATGCCGTGCATCTTTAACCTCTCATCCTTGCACTCATTGCTGCACACACCACTCCTTTTTCTTTCCCTAGATGTGCATTCATTCTATAAAAGGAAGTGTGTGTAACAGCCATAGGGTTCATCCATCCTCCACCACCATTCAACACAACCAAAAACACATAACACTCCTTGCCGCATCCAACCTTCATCCATACACATCCATTCATCTTCTCAGCCATTCTTCCCTATAAATCACCAGCCAAACCTTACACCAAACCTTGTGCCGTGAGTAAAGAAAGAAGGGAGTACTCTTGGATGTTCAAGCTTGATTGTTGAAGCATTCTAGGTGTAATTCGTTCTATATTTACAATGTTTAAATTCTTTTTCTTTTGTTTTGCTGTGAAAATGAGTGGCTAAACCCCTCTTGGCTAGGGGGTGATTTCAAAGCCACGATTATGTATGCAATATGAGTTGATAAATTCCAGTTATGAATTCTTGAATCGTGAATGCAATTGGCTTAACTGTTTAATTGATAACTTATTTTTGTTTGTTGATTGAGGGTTGACACTTAATTGGCATGCATAAATCCGATGCTAAAATATAAGGAAGTTTCACATAATCGTTACAAACTTATATTCATATGTAGTGAAGGTTGTTGATAACGATCGCGTTAAGTTTAATTCCTAGCATGGTGACATGATGTCATAGAGTTGCAAGTGCTTTGTCAATGCTTATGATTTTCATTGAACGTAATGATCTTTGATCGTATATCTATTATGATGTCATGTAGGGAACTTTTGAAGAATACTTTGGGTTGTCGAATGATGTCATCCAATCCAATAAAACAAAGAAAATCTGAGGGTTAACTAGTGATGTCACGGTTAATTTGGAGCATTGTCGTTCATAATTCAATGAAGTAGTAACTGGAAATCAAGTTGTCAGCATACATGTCATGTGTGGAGGAAAAGCTTCTAGCTAGCCCATCATCCATCTAATTTCCCAAAATTGTTTTCAAACCTGTTTTTAAGTTACAATCTATTTTGTTATTTTAAATTCGTCCAAAACAAAACCCCCCTTTACTTTCTTGTTTCAAATTGTTTTAAACTTGTTTTGTTTGTGTTTTAAGTGTTTTGAGTCAAGCCCGAACCTTATTTTCGTCCAAAATTGTGTATAGTGTCAAAAACTGCCTAGTTGGTGTTTTTAGGCAATTTTGAGTGTTTTTATCTTATTTTAAGTCTTGTGAACTAGTTTTGAGTCTTTTGAATCTATCTTAACGTTTTTAAGTTTGTTTTTGTGTCCTTAAGTCAGTTTAGAATCAATTAGCAATCCATCCTAATTCGCAGCCTAGAACGATCCCTACTTATACATATACTACAATTGTCAAAAGAGGGTTTAATTTGTGTGTTAAGTTAATTTTCGCACCAATTGTATGCGTCACATATAACTTTCAAATTCGCCACATATAAATGGGAGGGAAATTTTACCTTCCATATGAAAGTTTCTTTGTGACAAATTGTTGAATGCGTCACATAATGTTAAATAATATGACATACGCAATTGTGAGGCTAAAGATGCCTCACTGATTATATATATATAATTATTCATAAAAACCAAATATTAAAACATAAAATAAAATAATTGAATCTTTCTTTTAATCTTCCACAGAGTCCACCTTCCTTTGGTTTTCTAAACAGAGAGAGTACCCACTCTCACTTCGTCACTTTTTGCCCCACCCCTTCATCTCCCTCTTTTGTTCTCCGATGGTTGCCATCATCGGTGGCCACCCATCTCCCACAAATCGCACCCTTTTTTTACCCATTGCACTCTGATTTGCCTCATTGTCTTACCTCATCTTAATTTTGTTTTAGGTTATGCACATAATTAAACTTTTGTTTGAATGAACCATGGCAATTTCTAAACTTGTAACCCTAAAATCCAAGATTTTATTCTCCCAAATTCCAAATCATATATCAGATATCATTGGCCTTTTTTGGTTGAAAGATAGTGCTAGCCTTTGATTATTGTCTTAAAGTTTTATTATTTTACTTATTTGATCGATCCTTATCAGTTTCAGTAGTTATAGTTTTGATCACTGTCTTGTCTGGTAACGGGCCTTAAAATTTCACGATGGTGTTGGTTCCATGTAGTGCTCGTGATTGCTATTCGGTGGATGATTGTAGAAGATTTTTCTTATTTTCTTATTGGTGTTTGTTCATAACATTTTCATGAAAGCTGCACAACTATTGCAGCTGCTGTAGCTTTGATTCTTACAGCTATGACAATGACAAGAAACTGGCTAGAATAATTAACTGAAATATTATATATATATATATATATATATATATATAACATTATAATCATGTAAGCATGCGCATGACTTTAACATTTACAACATCACAAACTTGTATTTGTAACTTTTGTAGCAACTTATTTTAGTCGTCTGATGAATGATAGGCTTGTTTGGAGCAGGCGTTTGGATTATCTTATGCATTGCTTATAGCTTGGTTTTGGCTTGTAGGCTTAATATAGTAGGTTTCACATTGGCTTTATATGTTTGACATTACAAACTTGTAGGCTTGATATTTGCTTGTATGCTTCATTAGTGCTAGCAGACTTTCTTATAAACCAAGTACAATAACTTGGCATATGTGAATGTCATGAATTTCTTATGATAGCGAGTATAATTTGGCATGTTAGCTCATTGCCTTTTCTTTCTTCCTTCCGGAAGGAGAGTGAATGAAAGTGATGAAGAAGAGTTAGGCTTCAAGTTCAAACAGATGATCCACCATTGGGGGTGGTGAAAGGAGGGCCCCAATTGGTAGGAAAAAAAAAACCTACAACCCCTTGGGGTTATCTTGCACTTGGAAGAAGAAGTAGAAAAAAGGAATAAATAGTGATAATTTGATTCTTATTTGATTTGTGAAGCATGCACAATGAATTGAGAAAAAGTCAGTTTGTAATGATATATGATCACTATGGAATTGGAAAATGGTGGTTAATAACAGGATAGTTATGGTAGGTAAGGAGTATTCTTGTACTTGGTGATTTGCTTGGATTGCATGGGATGGCACGAGTGCAGGAGTGTAGTTTTGCATATTTGTTTTTTACCATCAGAGTATTTTAATTCTCACTCTCTCATTAGCAACGAAATAAACCCTTGACCTATATGTGGTGTGTTTTGCTGTGTGTTTTCAGGGAATTAGCACGGAGGAGAAGATACATTTTACAATACTTTGGAGAATGGAACGATTAGGTACCAATCTATATACTTTTTATTTATTTATTAATGCATACAATATTTGGAGTTTTAGGATACAAATTTTATTAATTCTGTCACTTTAATAATATCATATGGCTTTTATGTATAAACACACACATCCTACGAAAGACATGTATCCTATCTTGTTGAAATTAATATATCTTTTCCTTGTTTATGTAAATTCCATATCTAGCTACTCGAAATTATTTTAATCTAAAACATATAGTGTTTAACAAATAAGTCTTAGTAAGTTAATATTGTGTTAAAATACAGTTGGACATCATGGACAGACAATGGATTTGTAATCGGAATCTCCTTAGTTTGGAATATAGAGAAGGGGTCAAGTCATTCATTGATATTGCTCGTCACCATGTGAACCAAAATAATCAGATATCATGTCCTTGTAAAGTTTGCCGTAACATATTTTTTCATTCTATTGAAGATGTTCATCTTCATTTGTTGAATTCCGGTATGGATATGAATTATGATACATGGATATATCATGGGAAGCGAATCCATCAAGTGCAAGGACAAACTTCAAGATTTACGAATGACGAGCATACTAGTAATCTTAGTGGCAACATGGTCAATATGATTGATGATGCATTTCAAATATTGGATGATAATGATGATGATGAAGATACAATGGGTTATCAAGATACATTGTGGAGTGGTGAGGTGACTAATGCTCATAGGGTAGATTTTAATAATTATGAAAAGTTGCTTCATGAAGCTCAAATGGAACTATACCTTGGATGCAATGAATATATAGTTTTGATCTACGTTGTGGAATTAATTCACAACAAAGTTGACAACCATATGACTGACAGGGCAATTGATAAGATGTTAGTAATGATGAAGAAGATGTGTCCCCAACCCAACCACGTTCCTAAATCATTCTATGAGTACAAGAAGATATTGAGAAGTCTTGGATTAGGGTATGAAAATATCTATGCTTGTTACTACGACTGTGCATTGTTTTATAAAGAACATGAAAAGAAAGATATATGTTTAGTGTGTAATGAGCCAAGGTATAAGGCTAGTACTTGTGAGCAAAGAAAGAAAGTTAAATAAAAATCACATATTCATGCTAAGGCTCAAGGCTTCGCCCTAGCAAAAGAAATTAATTACGCATATTCATAATTGAAATCATAGAAAATATTATTAAGAAAAGGATTGAAAACACCTTCAAGTAAAAAATCTCCAAAACCCTAGCCCTTCTCTCTGTCTCCAAAATTGCATAAAATAAAGCGTAGTAAAAAACTGTAGACGGCCAAGCAATATATTTGCTAAGCCCCCCAACAAACCCAAAAAACAGGTCCTTTATTTCCCTTAGGAAACTAAAATTAATAATCCAAATAAAATAGGAAACATAACCCTAAATTAAATGGTAAAATTCGCCTAAAATCTGAATAGCCACGTTTTGTACCCATAAGCTGCTCCAAAACTGGCCCAATATGGCTGGATTTAATGTTTGGAATATTCTGAACACTTCTCCAGAAGGCCACGAACCCATCCAAGGTCATCTTGGGCTCCAAAAACATAATTTAAGCCCAAAAACGTCATTTTCCAGCACTGCACACTGCTTCTTTATTCCATCGCCAGAAAATAAATGCTTGGTAGAAAAATCCCAAATTTTGATACAATCAAGTTAAGTGGCTTACGAACGTCCTCCAACTAGAATTACTCCAAAATTCGTCCATTTGGTCTTGTTTTGCTCTAGAGGAAGTCGAAAGTCCTATATTGAAAATACAATTCAAAGTATCAAAATTCTTTCAAAATATTAACCAAAATATACTAAGATTAGGGTAAAATATATAATATAAAATCTACTCATCAAGTTCCCAAAAACAAAAAATCGTGAGGGAATAGTAAGCCCAAAGCGGACAATATCGTGCTACGGTGGTGGAGTGGGCCCAAGAAATGGTTCGTCCTGGGCCGGGATGTGAAAAATGGTATCAAAGCCAATCCCTGGCCGGAAGTGGGTCGACGAGGACGTCGGGCCCCTAAGGGGGGGGTGGATTATAACATCCCACATCGCCCAGGGGAGTGATCTTTAAATGTATATTCTCATCCCTACCTAGCACGAGGCCTTTTGGATGCTCACTGGCTTCGGGTTCCGTCGGAACTCCGAAGTTAAGCGATAAGGTAGCCTTAGCACTCCCATGATGGATGACCCACTGGGAAGTTGCTCGTGAATTCCCAAAAACAAAAAAAAAACCGTGAGGGAATGGTAAGCCCAAAATGGATAATATCGTGTTATGGTGCTGAGTGGGCCCGGGAAGTGGTCCGCTCTAGGCCGGGATGTGAAAAATATCCTACCTCTTTCGTGTTTTCAATCAAGGGGTGCGCCCATATAATAATGAACTAAATTTCCTTTATTAATTTTTTATTAGTTTAATAATTTATTTTATAATGTAATAAAATAATAATTTAATTTGATATAGCGACTGAAAAGTTCTTTTAAAAGATGTCAAATAAGCTGTGACAACCCGTCCCAAATTCTACGTTTTATTAATTTTAAAAGCGTGAATTTACGAAAATGCCTTAGAGGCAAGGACTTTGACTTCTGTTGACCATCGCCTAGAGAGACATATGACTTATTCTTTTAGCATCTCCTTCTAGTACTTGTTGGTACGAATGCATCGGCGAAAACCGTTTACGAGTCCAGATTATAACGGTATAATTACAGACGTTTGAAATTGGTTTTTCAAAGTTTAGTTCTAATTAAATTGAATTCTCATCTTGTGGGAAAGAAGCCCAATCAGCTTTCAGCAAGGAAATAAGGAACCAATCATATTATTTCTTTTAAGGACCAATCAGACAAGGGGAGAAAGAAAAAGGACCAATAGGAAGAGGAGAGAGAAACATCCCTCCCCATTTCATCAGCCCGTGCACACCACACAACCCAGTTCGACCTCTCATTTTCCAAGGTCGATTCCGGCCAACTCCAGTGGAGTTTTTTTACGCCACCACTGCCATCTTGAAGCTCTCATTCCCCTTTACAAAACCCACCTAAGAACCACCTTGATTAACCACAGTATGTGGCTGTTTGAGGTCACGAAAGTCGACGAAAATCAACGGTGTTCCGGCCACTCTTTTCAATATTCCGGCGAATCGGCAAAGCGATAGCCCTATCATCATAGGAGAAAATCCCAACCAACCTTAACCCTGTTGTGCCACCAACCAGGTAATGAAATGTACAACCCGTACTTTCCTTCATGCCACCAACCAGGTGATGAAATGTACAACCCGTACTCTAAAATCATTTGGCAACTTGCCATTCATCCCACCAATTAAGTGAAGAAGGAACTCATCTTCGTGACACCAACCAAGTGATGAAGGAACTCACCTTTGTACCACCAACCAAGTGATGAAAGCAACTCACCATTCATTCCACCTACCAGAAGACGAGTGGTACAACTTGTACATGTGAACTCCTAGCATTCACAAATAATCAAAAACCCTCAAGCTTGACAACTCAATTAGGGGAGCACTTATGCCCAACAAGAGTTATAGTCACCAACAAAGTCTTATTGCAAGCCAACAACAACTTCAGTGCATGGCATACAAAGATTAAGCTATTCAGCCATCTTGCATCTGCTTCAGACATTTCTCCTCTGTAACAATGCAAAATCTTGATCGAGAAAGTGTGAAGCAAAACCAATTTATGGTGACAACAAGATCTTCATCAATTGAAGGCAACCACAATTCTCAAAAGCTTCACACACTCTTGATCAAGACAGTGTGAATCAAAACCAATTTATGGTGCCAACAAGAGCTTCATCAAAGGAGGGCAACCACAATTCTCAAAAGCTTCACACACTTTTGATCAAGACAGTGTGGAGCAAAACCAATTTATGGTGTCAACAAGAGCTTCATCAAAGGAGTTCAAAAACAATTCTCAAAAGCTTCACACACTCTTGATTAAGACAGTGTGAAGCAAAACCAATTTATGGTGCTAACAAGAGCTTCATCAATGGAAGACAACCACAATTCTCAAAAGCTTTACACACTCTTGATCAAGACAATGTGAAGCAAAACCAATTTATGGTGCCAATAAGAGCTTCATCAATAGAGGGCAACCATAATTTTCAAAAGCTTCACACACTCTTGATCAAGACAATGTGAAGCAAAACCAATTTATGGTGCCAACAAGAGTTTCATCAAAGGAGTTCAACCACAATTTTTAAAAGCTTCACACACTCTTGATCAAGACAGTATGAAGCAAAACCATTTTATGGTGTCAACAGAAGTTTCATCAATGAAGAGCAACTACAACCCGTAGAAAGCTTCACACACTCTTGATCAAGACTGTTCGAAGCAAATTCAATTTATATGGTTCATCCAAACCTTCAACTACTACAAGGTGTGGCTTGCATCACAATTTCTTGCTCAATAGTGTGGAAGCAAAAATGTTGTCTCTCCCATATTTTCAAATTTCTAGCTTCCCAAAAAAAACAAAAAAAAACAAAAAAAAAAAACAAAAAACAAAAGGAAATTGGGAAATTCAACAAATTTCTAGTTTTCCCAAAAAAAATATATTGGGAAATTCAACAAAGCTTCATCAATGGAGGACAATTACAAACTCTCAAAAGCTTCACACTATCTTGATCAAGATAGTGTGAAGCAAAATCAATTCATGGTACCTAACAAAGCTTCACCACAAAAACTTCACCAACAAAAGCTTCATCAATGGAGGACAACTACAAATTCTCAAAAGCTTCACACTACCTTGATCAAGATAGTGTGAAGCAAAATCAATTCATGGTACCCAACAAAAGTTTCAACTCCAAAGCTTCACCTACAAAGCTTCACCTACAAAAGCTTCCACACAAAAGCTTCACCTATAAAGCTTCAACTCCAAAGCTTCACCTACAAAGCTTTAACACAAAAGCTTCACCCACAATAGCTTCACCTACAAAAGCTTCACCAACAAAAGCTTTACCCACCATAAAAGTTTCACCCACAAAAGCTTCACCCACCACAAAAGCTTCACCCACCACAAAAGCTTCACCTATAAAGCTTCAACACAAAAGCTTCACCTATAAAGCTTCAACACAAAAGCTTCACCTACAAAGCTTCAACTCAAAAGCTTCACCTACAAAAGCTTCAACACAAAAGCTTCACCTATAAAGCTTTAACCTCAAAACTTCACCCACCACAAAAGCTTCACCCACAAAAGCTTCAACACAAAAGCTTCACCTACAAAAGCTTCACACACTCTTGATCAAGATAGTGTGAAGCAAAATCAATTCATGGTACCTAACAAAACTTCAACCTCAAAGCTTCATCCACAAAGCTTCAACACCAAAGCTTTACCTACAAATCTGAATATATATATATATATATATATATATATATATATATATATATATATATATATATTTTCGAAAATTCGAAAAAAAAAAATATTTGTCTAGGCTTCATTTTCTTTGGGCCTAACAACTTTCATAACAAATATTTATGAAGGAGGAGTTTTGGGCTACCACTTAGAAAGGAAATGCCTCATTCGTCAACTCCCTCGACCGGAGACTTGGGGGACTCCTACCATATGCTACTGCACCTTGATATTCGGAAGTCTCACGACCATTCAATGACTTGGATTTTTCAAGTCTCCAACCGAGAAGTTTTCCTCACTTGGGAAATTAAGGGAGCACTACCTCAACCTACATGCTTCACTCACAAAATTTCAACATACAAGCTTCAACAAAAGAAAAAAATTCAAAGAACTTAGTGAATAAGACTTTGGTGTATTTAACATAATACGTTGAAATGAAACAAAACTTATTTATTGATATCTCTGAGAAGTTACAAATATGTGCATATACATGAATCAAAATAAACAAACAAGAAGGAGCCTTCACAAAGGTTGCTCAAGAGAAGTCTCAGCAGTTGGCAAAGCCTCAAAAAGAGAAGGCACCGGAGGGTGATCATTCAGAGCCTCAGTACTGGGCAGAACCCCAGAAAGAGGAGGCACTGGAGGTTGATCATTTGGAGCTTCATTACGCGGTATAGCCCTAGAAGACGAAGGCAATAAATGCCTTTGGAACAAACCCACAAACCTCTGATGATCAAGTAAAATCTGACCATCAGATTCATGCAGCTGGTCAAGCTTCCTTTTCATGTGTGTAGCATAGTCATGTGCGAGCCTGTGCAACTGTTTATTTGCATGCTAGAGCCCTCTGATCTCCTGTTTGAGACTTATCGCTTCAGTCGCCAATGACTCAACTTGGCGGGTTCGAGCAAATAGGCGTTGGGTCATATTAGACACAGAACCTGCACATTGAACACTGAAAGCCAGATAATCCTTAACAGCCAACTCATCAGACCGTTTGGAAAGTAGTCTGTTATCTTTGGGAGTGAGAAAATTCCTGGCCACCACCACAGCGGTCATATCATTCTTCATCACAGAGTCCCCTACGGTAAGAGGACCAGTAGAGGATAAGAAAGATAGACGCCATATGTTGTCTTGAGGAGACATAGCTGCCTCTTCACCAAAGTTCAAGTCAAAACGACGGTCGGATGGGCCAGATAATTTCAAAAATGATGCAGGAGAAATGAGGTATAATAAATCTCTGAAGTACAAAAATAAGGGGAAAATTCCTACAAGCAATAACTCTCTGAATGTACTTCTTGCACACAATTGGTGCCCTTATAAAAGAAAGGGCAACAAGGTCGTTGGTTCAAAAATTGAAGAGGCACCACTCTTCGGATTTCAAAGAGGCACCACTCTCCACACGCAACATCAGCTCCTCGGGTACCATAGATAACTTTACCAAAAATCTCTGACAAAGTTTAGACACATAAATTTTGAAGGTCCAACTACCATACTATTACCCACAAGGGTAAAAGAACAGCACCATTGCTTGATAATTGGAAAGTTCCTATGTGTGTCAACCTCCATGCTCCGTGGCAAGACAGACTGGCAAAAATGCCCAACCTTTACTCACATTTGAGAAAACACTCCCAACAAGATTGCTTGCTCAAAAATCGAAGAGGCACTGCCTCCGAATCTCGAGAGCCAGACTCCCAACAGGATTACTTGCTCAAAAATCAAAGAGGCACCGCCCTCCAAATCTCGAGAGCAAGACTCCCAACAGGATTACTTTTTCAAAAATCGAAGACGCACCGCTCTCCGAATATCAAGAGCTAGACTCCCAACAGGATTGCTTTCTCAAAAATTAAAGAGGCACCGTTCTCCAAATCTCGAGAGCCAGATCCTCGACAAGATTTCTTGTTCAAAAACCGAAGAGGCACCGCTTTCCGAACTTCGAGAGCCAGATTTCCTTGGATAAAGCTTGTCTGCAATCTTTACACGCAACATCAGCTTTCCAAATATCACAGACCATTTTTTCAAAGTACTCTGACAAAGTTAAAACACATGAAGCTTGCAGCTCTCACTACATTGCTATGACCAAGAAGGGTAAATGAATAACATTACTACTTGTTGTTAGGGAGACTCCTATATATGTTGACCTCCATCCTCCATGGACTGGCAGACCTGCAAAAATACTCAACCCTTCCTCATATCTGAGAGGGCACTCCCAACGAAGCCTCTCGAAATACTCAGTTTTCTTCCCCCTAATAATACCTATGCAAAGTAAGAGTATCTCATATCATTAGGGTCAAAAACAAGAGTATCCCATATCATGCTTTTTCCCTGTCTTTTCCTTTGCCTTTGTTCTTACCTGCAAGACAAGGAGAAAGAAAGCAATCAGTCAACACTTGGAATTAAGCTTCCAGTCAGGAACTAACTGCCTAGAACCCTTTGCCTGATTACTTACTTGGCATTGCTCTCGAGTACTCATCTTCAACATCCTATGCTTCCAGAAAAGATACCACATCTGCCTGAGGAACAGATAGGGCAAGTGAGAAGGATACAAGGAAGCATGTAAAGATAAAAGCAACAGAACACGTGCTGATTCATCTATTACTTCGTCAACAGCAAAAGTATCTCATATCATCAAGGTCGAACGCACTCTTGATTTGATGAACTTGTTTTGACCCTCAAATTCTTAAGTTAGCCTTATACTATGAATGAAACCAGAAAACCCTCTAGCCCAGTTCAAGAGTAAGCCTGTGGAAAGTTACTTCTTCAAAAGCAAAAGTATCTCATATCATATCTTCTCATTTTTCTTCTCTTTATCCTTCCTACTGCCTGCAAGATAGGGAGAATGAGAATAATCAGCCTGAACTCAAAATCAAACTTCTGATCTGGGGCTGCTTGTTGGGAAATCTGATTGCTTACCTTGTCTGTCACCTCTTTCGATAGATCTCCTAGCTTGGCGACTTGGGGACTCCTACTACATGGTTTGTATCGCGTTTGACCAAGCCTAAAACTACAAGTAAGCTTCAAGTCAAATTGATACATTACCTTGTGCATCTCCACCGGTTAAAGATATCACCCCTGGATGGAGGAAAAATACTTCCAAAGAAGATGCCACATCTACCTATGAGATATATAAGGCAAGTGAATATGATACCACACTTGCAAGTCCCTAACCGAGGAGCTTTCCTCACTCAGGAACTTAGGGGAGCATTGTTTGTACCATACTTGTCCAATCCTGGAACTACTGAGCACCGGTCAACGTTATACCGTCAAAGACCCAGAAGAGTTTCCCTCCAAACAGGAGGCCAATCACAGCGCGACACTTATCGACATCAGAAGCCAATCATAGCGCGATACGTGTCAACATCAGAAGTCAATCCCAACACGACACGTGTCAATGTCAAAACAAAGCTAAAAACTCTCTTCTATAAAAGGAGATCATTCTCCCACAATATTTCCTAATGTCATTTGTACTAAATGATTCACTAGTACTCACTAAAAAAGAGCTTGAACCTATGTATTTGTGTAAACCCTTCACAATTAATGAGAACTCCTATACTCCGTGGACGTAGCCAATCTAGGTGAACCACGTACATCTTGTGTTTGCTTCCCTGTCCCTATCCATTTACATACTTATCCACACTAGTGACCGGAGCAATCTAGCAAAGGTCACAAACGTAACACTTTCTGTTGTACCAAAGTCCTCACTGATTTTGTCCATCAACAGTGTGTAATTTCGATATGCTCATGTTTGTTATATTTTGTTTTTAATATGAGGAGTAGAAGGAGAACCATTTTCTGTGATTGACAATTGGGGGACTCTCCACAAAGACAAGAATAGCCAATGGATAAATGATATTACTCAAGAGAAATATGTAAGTCACTTTTGTGTATGAATGTGGTATTTAGCAATTGATGAATATTGAATTCAGTGTTTTAGTATTCTTGGTGCTATTTGTTATGTAAGGATAAGATGAAAAAAAAAAAAGGATGAAGTTATGGAGAAATTGATTCAAGAAGCACCAGATGGTACTCCACCAGATTCTCTACAAGTTCCATTGAATGATGAGTTTGGCATCATGGCTGAGAACCTTGGGAATAAGGGAAAATCTGTTAATGGTGTAGGTATTTTTCCTCGTATGGATACATCTGATTGTGTTTCTTCAATGCCTTCAAGTTCTGAGTTAACAGAGATGAAAGATCAAATAAAGCTTCTGTCAACTAGTTTCGTCAACTTGGAAAATGAGAATAAATAGTTGAAAAAGAAGAATGATATTCTCATATTACAAGTAAAAGTTCTTTTAGCAAAGAAGGGGCAAGGTATCAACAACTCTATAGGTACTGATGATGATCTTTCAGATGTCGATGGTGCATATGCTGAAATGGAAGACCTTGGTACAAATGAAGACTGATTTATATTACAAAGTCTTTTACTGTTATCTAGTTTTAGTCATGCACATGGTAGAACTTTTTGGTTAGCTCCTCAGTGTCTTAGATTTCTCTTTTGTTTGCATCCCAACATGTATAGAGGAGTTGGTGCCCTTCTTGATGAACTTACTGTTATCTAGTTTTAGTCATGCACATGGTAGAACTTTTTGGTTAGCTCCTCATTGTCTTAGATTTCTCTTTTGCTAGCATCCCAACATGTATAGAGGAGTTGGTGCCCTTCATAATGAATTGCCATTGAGCTGAGATGAGACACTAAGATTTAGATTTTTTTGGGATTTTTATATGAGTATATGAAATGTACTTGATATATGTGCCTGAGTAGTCTATTAATGAAAATGAAATTAATCGAAGCATTACCTTATATTTGACATGAATTGTAATTCTATTTTATAAACAGGGAATTGTAATTTCATATTATAAACAAGGAGTATGTATTGGTCTATCACATATATTTCCAAAAAAGGTATTTTATTTTGACATAAGTGACCCAGGCTTTGCCACAAATGGAAGAAAAATGTGACACTTTCAGCGTCACTTATCTATTTCATAAGTGACAAATTATATAGGTCACATAATTTATTCTTTTTTATAAACAAGGAATTGTAATATCATATTATAAACAGGAATATGTATTGGTTTGTCACATATATTTCCAAAATAGATATTTTATTTTGACATAAGTGACCTAGGCTATTCCACAAATGGAAGAAAAATGTGACGCTTTCTACGTCACTTATCTATTTCATACGTGACGAATTATACAGGTCACATAATTTATTCTTTTTTATAAACAAGGAATTGTCATATTAGATTATAAACAGGGAATATGTACTTGTTTGTCACATATATTTCCAAAATAAATATTTTATTTTGACACAAGTGACCCAGGCTATGCCACAAATGGAAGAAAAATGTGACGCTTTCAACGTCACTTATCTATTTCATACGTGATGAATTATATAGGTCACATAATTTATTCTTTTGTGACACCTTATCCGTCACAATCTCCTATTTTCGTAAATTTAAACTAGTGTTAAGTGACAAAAGCAGTCACATATACTAAAAATATGTGGCGCTTTTAAAATTCATCACTTATACTGTCCGTGGCTCGTCATAGGTGATGCTCGCAGTGACGCTGTAAAAGCGTCACATATTATCAAATGTGACGCATTTTTATTTTCTGTGACGAATATCTATTATCACATATGCCCTGTTTTCTTGTAGTGTTTCAAGAAGATGTAGCACAAGCAAGAGGCTTCGCCACGTTGTTAATGGTGGGCTTGACATGTTTACATTCAGAGGTAATAGAGCCTTTATCTCCGGTGTATGTGAGATCAATGTTACTGAGTTCTACATTCTCACATGGCAGCTTTCCACTGCATAAAAGCTTGACACCAACTGGGCCTGATGACGAGCCCTTTATGTTCTTGAAGCTAACATTGCTGATCTTAACTTTGGATGAAACCTGCATACAATAGTAGTATTATTAGAAAGCATTTATACTCATAAATATTTTTGATAAAAATGTTTTAAATATAAATATGTCAAAAAAGTTATTAAAACTTCCATGTGTATTTATTTTTTGGGAAAACTACACAGGAGTTCTCCCTAAAAATATATACCTCTCTCCAAAAATCACTTTTAAGTTTTTAGATCAAACATCGCTAGAAGTGCTTTTGTTGAGATTTTTTTTTAAACCTTTCATAAACAATCTCAAATAGGCCGATGGACTCAACTATCCATTCAAAATAGTGGAGGTTGGTGTCAAGAAATTTTTGTTTTTCTGTTTGGGTTCTTCAAGATTAAGTATTTGACTAAGCAATAAAGAAACTATGATATTAATTTTGGTGTAAAATAGTATACCTCAGGTGTACACAGCTTATGTGGGCAATACTCTTGGTCTATGACGACAGGGTTTTTAACATTGTCCATGATAATATCCTCAAAGTGAACGTCTGAGACAGCAGTACCCTTTGCAGGGGAAGCAGGCCAGGTTTTGATCCTTACACCATTATCGGTATTTGTAATTGTGCAGTTCTTGATAAAGATTCCGGACACAGGTTCTTCATCCTCAGTCCTTCCAAGGCTTCCGATGCTTATGCCGTGGCCTGGTCCGCATGTAACGTTGGTTACATGGAGTTGCTTGGTGCCATGACCTATAGAGATGCAATCATCCCCAGTTCCAATGGTTGTATCTGTGATGTTGATCTCAGTTGAACGTCCCATATGAATTCCATCTGTATTGACACTTTCTTTAGGCGCTGATACTGTAAAATCTTGGAATGCCAACTTGTTGCAACCCAAAAGATTTACGTGGAAATTTTTGCTGTCTTTTGTTGTTATTCCTCGAACTATGGAATTGGTGATAAAATTGAACCTCAAATTCTGCGAATAGTGTAAAAACAGTTAAAACATATTAAGACGAGTAATGTCTCTTGTCAAAGTTATGTTGTCAAGAAATTTTTTATATTGTCACACTGAATCAAAATAATAAATTATCCACATGATCCAAGATTTAGATTCACTACCTAATATATTCACTTTTCACACGTATGGCTCCGGCTGTCAGGCACCATATATATATATATATATTAGAAGAGTATGATCAGCCGTTTAGTTTCACAATCTAGCAATTGATTTAAATTATAAAAGAACAAGATTTAAATTATCTTACAACAGCTTTAAATTTGCAATCTTTGTTTTTGTGGCAATCATTTTGCTTCCAAGCAGTTGCTCCTTGGCCATCGAAAGTTCCACCACCAGATAAGGTGAGCCCATCAATGCGCTCAAAAGCTACCCAAGTATCTTCTTTTGGGAGTTCCTTGATATGTTCCGGAGCCTGCAGTGTGCCTTGGAGCTGAAACTCAATAGGAGCTTTGCATGGTCCTTTGAAAGTTGCCCCTACAAACTTGTATGTCCCACTTGGAACAACAATTTTACTTGCCGATGTCGATGCACATGCATCTGTCCAAGCTTTGCTCAAAGCCTAATTAAAAACATTGTATAAAAATTAAAAATTGAAATGATTCGCTTTAATTACCAAACAATTCTAGAATGGAAATGATTTTCCGCTTATTCATACTTTTTCTCATGTATATTTATTTCTTACTTTAAATTAAACAAATCAAAAGAAAAATAAGAATGTTCAAAATCTAAAAAGTGCGTACGGAAGTAATTTCTCTTCTAGTTAGAAATATTAGTTTAGCATTTCAAGAAGAATTGCATAAGCATATATAATGCCTACCTGGGTTATATCAGAGTTTGCTTTTCCACCATAATTTGCACCTGTTACATCATAGACACCAGATTGGGCATTAGATGAGGATACTAACAACAAGAACACAAACATTGACAAGATATTTTTCAGCTTCAAATCCATCTTGAGTTTTCAATTCAGAATTAGTTTCTTTCGTTTGGAAGTTTGATGAAAACTTTATTTTGGTTTCATCGCAATTTTATACTTAGACTGGAAAGCTTAACGTCCTCCAATTATTTAGCCAATTACTAGCTAGTTTTATGGAAGGTGCCTTACCCCTAAAAACCGTGCACGAAAAAAACTAGCAGCCGTTGAATAGTAAAAAAATCTCAAAATTTCTTCAAAAGAAAGGCTTAATTAAGAGCTTGAAATTTCCTCACTCAGAATATTTCTTCCAAGAAACAAGGAAGTAGCCCCGAATTAAGATGTTTAATTGCAGTGTAGTTCAAGAATTATATCCTATCATTTGTAATTAATTAAGCTGCTTATAGAACATCAATTACCACTACTATGTATGGCCCTAGGTTAGTTCAGTGTCAATTACCACTTCAACATATAGTTCACCATGCTTTCTCTCCAAGTCAGTACTCGAATTGTTTCTTCTAAGCAAACCCTAGTTGCTGCAGCCACCAGCACCCTGATCAACGCCAACTCC
Source organism: Malus sylvestris (assembly GCF_916048215.2). NCBI lineage: Eukaryota > Viridiplantae > Streptophyta > Magnoliopsida > Rosales > Rosaceae > Malus > Malus sylvestris. The sequence goes on from NC_062268.1 coordinate 9,045,913, forward strand.
ACCACCGCGACACACCTACAACTTGTTTAAACTTTACGGCGTGACTTGTGGGAATCCTCACAATAATAGTTTTAAACCATATCATAGCATGGAAACAATACAAAGACAAATTGGTACATCATTTTACTTGCTAGATGGCACATCTCGGTGTCTCCCTTTATAGTCTACCTCTTCACTGACCGCAAATTGGTACATCACTTTACTTGCTAGAAAGACAAAGACAAGAGCATCTACTATGACGTACTCATGCAAGTCTCGTTTTCTTTCTAAAGGAGTTTCTCTCCATGACTAACGTTGTCGCTAACGGTTGTACCAAGATCCCATTCGTCTGAAGAATTAGAAGCTTGCGTGCCAGTGCTTCTGCCTCGTTGGTGTTAATTTGTCAAGGATTGAGTGGCGGCTGCTGTGGTTGAGGATTTGAGGGATGGAATCGTGGGGTTCAATGTGGCAGTGCAGGGTCGTTTTAGGGTGGAAAGAGGATCGCATTCCGTGGCTAGGCTTGCATGCATCAAAATTTCAACGAAATAAATATTTACCAATACATTAAATTTCGACATGCCTGAGCTTATGGGGCATGCACCGAGGGTCACATAAATCATACACGTGACATGTGACTCATCAAAACCGGACAAGTCATCAAGTGACATGTGTGGACACTTGACGGAAAGTAATTAATGAATTATCTTTATTAATTCTTTGATTAATTTTAATTTAAATCAAAACAAATTAATTGATTTAAAATGCCAAATCATGAAAAAGCCCAAAATTAAGTCTTGTGTTTCTTTCGTCAATAAATCAAGTCCACAATCAAGACCAAATTCAACAGTAGGCAAGACATGGAAAGCCTATAAATACGTGGCTCTAAGACAAACCCTTGTGGCATCCGTTCATTCAAGATTAAGTCATCGCCACCATTAAATCAACAACATCCACATTTTTCAAACCAGGGATTGAAAAAGTGGATTCAAGTTTTGTAAAAAGATTATAACCCTAAATTTATTAATACAAATTATTACTTTGTAAAAGTGTTCATGTATTATTTGTCTATAAATCTTGAGTTTACAAGGCTATTGAGGGTTGATTGTGATTTTGTCAGGGTTGAGATGTCGAACAATGGAACTGATGGAGCCTTATGTGGTGGATCTTGTGTGGTGGATCAAGTAAATGTGATGTGGAGGGTAATTAAAAATGATCGTTCATTTTTATGTACTGCTTCAAACTATGCCCGTGCTACTTTATATATGTATTACTCTTTTGACTTGTGATGTGGCTCAATTGATTAAAAACATCTACCCCATACACCCGAGGTCATAAGTTCTATTTTCACTTCCCCCAATGTTTGCTTGCATAAAAAACTCTTGTAAAAGTCTAGGGTTCTAGTAACTAAATGTGACTGCTTAAGTCCATCAGTTACAAGGAAATAACTATCGTTAGAAGGTCTAAACAGACTAAACAAAGTGTCATATTCCAACAACTTGGATGTCCTTATAATTTTTATTTTTGTTAAAAAAAATGAAAAAGTTTGACAGTTAACCTGTAAATGAAGTATTTTAAATTCAAATCACATATGAAAATTCACTACTAGCTAGGGAGACCTGGAGTAACAAACACAAAATTTATTTTGTCATGTTATTACAAAGAGAGGTTTGAACAAAAAAACTCAACCGTCAACCCACGCTCATCTCATGCTATTTGAGAAAAGTCTTATGGGTAACTTATTTACAACGCACGACAAAAACAAACAAAAAAACTTATTCACAACGAATAATTGGCTTGATTTTAAGAAGATGTAGCACAAGCAAGAGGCTTTGCCACGTTGTTAATGGTGGGTTTGACATGTTTACATTTAGAGGTAATAGAGCCTTTCTCTCCAGTGTATGTGAGATCAATGTCACTCAGTTTCACATTCTTCCACTACATAAAAGCTTGATACCAACTGGGCCTGAAGATGAGCCCTTTATGTTCTTAAAGCTGACATCACTGATCTTAACTTTGGATGAAACCTGCACACAATAATAGTACCATTAAAGTGTAATTTTAAAGTGTAATTTTAATTACAAAAATGTTTTAATTATAAATATGCCAAAAAAGTAATTAAAAATTCAAGTGTAATTTTTTGGAAAACCACACAGGAGTTCTTCCTAAAGAAATGTACTTCTTCATAAAATGCTTTTAAGTTTTTATATCAAACATTGATAGAAGTGTTTTTGGTCGACATAATTTTTTTTTTAAACCTTTCATAAACAATCTCAAATAGGCTGGTGAACTCAAGTATCCATTCAAAATAGTGGAGATTGGTGTCAATAGATCAAACGGTTATCAATTGTATTCTATTCTTCTAGCTAGATTAAGCATTTGACTAAGTAATAAAGAAACAATGATGTTAATTTGGTGTAAAATGGTATACCTCAGGTGTACACAGCTTATGTGGGCAATACTCTTGGTCTATGACGACAGGGTTTTTAACATTGTCCATGGTAATATCCTCAAAGTGAACATCTGAGACAACAGTACCCTTTGCAGGGGAAGCAGGCCAGGTTTTGATCCTCACACCATTATCTGTATTTGTAATCGTGCAGTTCTTGATAAAGATTCCGGACACAGGTTCTTCATCCTCAGTCCTTCCGAGGCTTCCGATGCTTATGCCGTGGCCTGGTCCGCATTTAACGTTGGTTACATGGAGTTGGTTGGTTCCGTGACGTATAGAGATGCAATCATCCCCAGTTCCAATGGTTGTATCTGTGATGTTGATCCCAGATGAACGTCCCATATGAATTCCATTTGTATTGACGCTCTCTTGAGGCGCTGAGACAGTAAAATCTTGGAATACCAGATTTTTGCAACCCATAAGATTGACATGGGAATTTTTTGCTGTCTTTTGTTGTTATATCTCGAATTATAGAATTGGTAACAGAATTGAACCTCAAATTCTGCCAAAGTGTGAAAACAGTTAAAACATATTAAGACAAGTAATGTCTCTTGCAAAAGTTATGTTGTCAGGAGAATTTTTTTATAGTCAGAATGAATCAAAATCGCAGATTATCCACATGATCCATGACTTAGAGTCGCTACCTAATATATACCCTTTTCACACGTATGGCTCGGGCTGTCAGGCACCATATATATATATTCTTAGAAGAGTATGATCAGCCAATTAGTTTCACAATCTAGCAATTGATTTAAAATATAAAAGAACAAGATTTAAATTATCTTAAGTTCCACCACCAGATAAGGTGAGCCCATCAATGCGCTCAAAAGCTACCCAAGTATCTTGTTTTAGGAGATCCTTGATATGTTCTTGAGCCTGCACTGTGCCTTTTAGCTGAAACTCAATAGCAGCTTTGCATGGTCCTTTGAAAGTTGCCCCTACAAACTTGTATGTCCCACTTGGAACAACAATTTTACTTGCCGACGTCGATGCACATGCATCTGTCCAAGCTTTGCTCAAAGCCTAATTACAAACATTAAATAAAAATTAAAAATTAAAAATTGAAATGATTCTAGTTAATTACGAACCAATTCTAGAACGGAAATGATTTTCCGCTTATTCATTTTTTTCCCATGCATACTTATTGCTTACTTCTAACTAAACAAATCGAAAGAAAAAGCAAGAAACAAAAACAAGAATGTGCAAAGACTAAGTGTGTACGGAAGTAATTTTTCTTCTAGCCAAAAATATTGGTTTAGCATTTCAAGATGAATTATATAAGTATATATAATGCTTACCTCGGTTATATCCAAGGTATAAAATATCGATGATATCGGAAATATCGGTAGTCCAAAAACACGGAAATTTTGATGGAACTATCAGGATATTATCGATATCGATAAAAATTAAATAAAAACCACAGAAATTGTAAGAAAAACTTGGAAATTTTTATTGAAACTTCGCAGGATGTTTATTTAGTCAATTATCTATTAGTTTATCACAAAAAATTGGAAGGAAATGCATTGCATGATAGATATAACTGATTTAAGTTGATTATATAGCAAGTTGGCAAACATTGTGAGTGTAAAAAATATGTAGTAATTAATGAAAGAAGTTTAAACACATCATAATCATTTATATATAATGAATTAGTACAATATTTTACACTTTATACATTGCATGGTAAGATACATGAGTGACTTAGCAAGGTCTAAAATATCAATGATATCGGAAATATCGGTAGTCCAAAAAAATATCGATAGTCCAAAAACACGGAAATTTCGATAAAAATATCGGGATATTTTGGATATTTTAGATCTTATATCAGAGTTTGCTTTTCCACCATAATTTGTACTTGTTACATCATAGACACCAGATTGGGCATTAGATGTGGATACTAACAAGAAGGACATAAACATTGGCAAGATATTTTTCAGTTTCAAATCCATCTTGAGTTTTCAATTCAGAATTAGTTTCTTTCGTTTGGAGGTTTGATGAAAACTTTATTTTGGTTTTGTTTGTACCATACTTGATCAATCCCGAAACTACTGAGCACCGATCAACGTTATACCGTCAATGATCCAAAAGAGTTTCCCTCCAACCAGGAGGCCAATTACAGCGCGACACGTGTCGACATCAGAAGCCAATCATAGCGCGACATGTGTCAACATCAGAAGCCAATGACAACCCAACACGTGTCAATGTCAAAACAAAACTAGAAACTCTCTTCTATAAAAGGAGATCATTCTCCCATAATATTTCCTAATGTCATTTATACTAAATAATTCACTAGTACTCACTAAATGAGAGCTTGAACCTATGTACTTGTGTAAACCCTTCACAATTAATGAGAACTCATCTACTCCGTGGACGTAGCCAATCTGGGTGAACCACGTACATCTTGTGTTTTTCTTTTCTGTCTCTATCCATTTACATACTTACCCACACTAGTGACCGGAGCAATCTAGCGAAGGTCATAAACTTGACACTTTCTGTTGTACCAAAGTCCTCGCAGATTTTGTTCATCAACATTTGGCGCCGTCTGTGGGAAACACATTTATTTCTACTTTCTTCAGCTTTGTCAAGCTGGTTTCCACCATTCGTACACTCTCTTTTGACCAGGCATCCCTCTCCAACATGGGGAGCGAAGGAAGCCACAACACGCAGAACGACACCCCCCTCGCACCTGGTGCGAAGCAACGAAAAAATGAACAAAAGAAGTTTGCTATTCAGGCTAAAACACACGAGCTTATCACCTCTGTGGAAGTCAACCATCAACTGGGTGCCCCCCAACATGGAGGGTCATTTTCCTTCGACATGGGTATTCCTGTTGAGGAGCGAGCTACTCATTGAAATGGCGACCAACATGAGACTTCTCTCAACCCAGCTGCTTCAACCCGAAGCAGGAGGAGTGGAGGAAGGCACCTCCTTACAGAAGGAGTGGAATGATCGAAAGCCGTCTTTCACAACTGTCGAGACTTCCTAAAGCAACGTCGAGACATCCTAAAGCAACGTCGAGATAATCTCATCTATGTAAGCTCGAAGATCAATGACCTAATGGTCTCTGAAAGACTCGGTCCCCTCCCATGTCTCAGGCCGACTACCAATTTGGGGAAGGGGCAACAAATCCTAGAAAAACACGAAGGTATAGGGGACTCAGAGATGTTCTGACAAACATACCTTGGAAGTCAGTATGGCTAGTCCAGGGAAAAATCACATGCTCTTGATCAAACCTTCCTACTTCCAAGAGGAGATGGAGATTTACGAAAGAAAGCTCCAGTGGTACATGACTCCACTCAGGACCCTCTTGTCTTACAACTCCTTAAAGAAGTAAACAAGTTGAAGGTCGAACGACAAGCTGAGATACCTTATTGGAACCAACCTAGGCTTGGCCCTCTTACAATGAGGATCCTCGACAACCCCTTCAAGCAAAGACAAAACAAAAGCTTGGCTTGTAACTCTATACTGGAAAGAAGGACCCGATTGAACACCTTAACCTCTTTGAGTCCACCATGGCATACCGGATGCATACCGACGAAGAACAATGTCTTCTCTTCCCCTCCACCCTCTCTGGTAGAGCTCTAAATTGGTATTGCCGTCTTCCACCTGAAACGGTAGACTCATTTGAGGAATTGAGGAAACTGTTTGTTTCTCAACACATTTTCCAGACCGATCGCTTACACTTTGCGGATAACTTGTACATTATTCGCCAGACGCCAGATGAGTCATTACGTATGTATGCTGGCCGTTTCAGCCATGAGAATTCCCGTTGTGCCGAGGTAGATGACAAGACTGCCCTCAAAACCTTCACGACAGGCCTACGTGACTGTTTCTTTAAGTACATAATCAATGCCAACACTTGGAAGACTTAGTATGAGGTGATGGTGCAGGCTTATATCCATGTCTCCGCCTAGGCAAGGACATACCAAGAGAAACCTTCAACAACCATCCCCTATCAGAAAGTTGGGAGTGGAAGCCAGACTCACCCAAATGAGAAGACCTCAACCTTCCAAACGGCAGCGGTGCCTCCCCCTGCCTTACTTAATACTTCACCAAGTCAACAGACATATCAATCTCAGGGCAAAAGGAAAGATTTCCACCATTCGTACACTCTCTTTTGACCAGGCATCCCTCTCCAACATGGGGAGTGAAGGAAGCCACAACACGCAGAACGACACCCCCCTCACACTTGGTGCGAAGCAACAAAAGAATGAACAAAAGAAGTTTGCTCTTCAGGCTAAAGTCGATGAGCTAGAGGCTCATAACAACGGGATAGCGATGAAGAATGAGATCCTCCAAGAGCAGTATGAGAAGGTCTTCGAGATGCTCCACAAGGCTAGATATACTAAAACACACAAGCTTATCACCTCTGTGGAAGCCAACCATCAACTGGGTGCCCCCCAACATGAAGGGTCATTTGCCATCGACATGGGTATTCCTGTTGAGGAGCGAACTACTCATTGAAATGGCGACCAACATGAGACTTCTCTCAACCCAGCTGCTTCGACCTGAAGCAAGAGGAGTGGAGGAATGCACCTCCTTACAAAATGAGTGGAATGATCGAAAGCCGTCTTTCGTAACTGTTGAGACTTCCTAAAGTAACGTCGAGACAATCTCATCCATGTAAGCTCGAAGATCAATGACCCAAGGGTCTCTGAAAGACTCAGTCCCCTCCCATGTCCCAGGCCGACTACCAATTTGGGGAAGAAGAAACAAGTCCTAGAGAAACACGAAGGTATAGGGGACTCAGAGATGTTCCGACAGACATACCTTGGAAGTTAGTATGGCTAGTCCAGGGAAAAATCACATGCTCTTGATCAAACCTTCCTACTTCCAAGAGGAGATGGAGATTTACGAAAGAAAACTCCAGTGGTACATGACTCCACTCAGGACCCTCTTGTCCTACAGCTCCTTAAAGAAGTAAACAAGTTGAAGGCCGAACGACAAGCTGAGATACTTGATTGGAACCAACCTAGGCCTGGCCCTCTTACAAGGAGGATCCTCGACACCCCCTTCAAGCAAAGACAAAACAAAAGCTTGGCTTGCAACTCTATATTGGAAATGAGAACCCGATTGAACACCTTAACCTCTTTGAGTCCACCATGGCATACCAGATGCACACCGACAAAGAGCAATGTCTTCTCTTCCCCTTTACCCTCTCTGGCAGAGCTCTAAATTGGTATTGTTGTCTTCCACCTGAAACGGTAGACTCATTTAAGGAATTGAGGAAACTGTTTGTTTATCAACATATTTTCCAGACCAATCACTTGCATTCTGCGGATGACTTGTACACTATTCGCCAGAAGCCAGACGAGTCATTACGTATGTATGCTGGCCGCTTCAGCCATGAGAATTCCTGTTGTGCCAAGGCAGACAATAAGACTGCTCTCAAAACCTTCACGACAGGCCTACGTGACTGTTTCTTTAAGTATATAATCAATGTCAACACTTGGAAGACTTACTCTGAGGTGATGGTGCAGGCTTATAACCATGCCTCCGCCGAGGCAAGGACATACCAAGAGAAACCTCCAACAACCATCCCCTATCAGCAAGTTGGGAGTGGAAGCTAGACCCACCCAAATGAGAAGACCTCAACCTTCCAAACGGCAGCGGTGCCTCCCCCTACCTTACTTAATACTTCACCAAGTCAACAGACATATCAATCTTAGGGCAAAAAGAAAGATTTCCATCCTCACCAATCTCATTTTAGTAAAATGAGTAAGGGACACTATCGCGATAACTAAAGGTATCGTCACGATAATGCCCGCCCCCAGGTAGTCAATATAGTGGGCCAAGCACGTGTCAAGACAAGCCTTACCCCGAGGTATGAGACATACACACCTTTGAACGCCACATGCGTGGCCATTTACCCCAGCATAGCACACCTGATACTGAAGCCAATGCCGAGGTAGTCAGGTTACAAGCTCACGTAGAACACAGGCATATTTTGCTGCTACCACGAGCATAATGGCCATGACGACGAGAAGTGTATCACCCTTCGTGATCATATTGAAGTTTTGGCACGTGAAAGAAAAATTGTTGAATTCTTCCTTCACCCTTCAAGGGATAACCGTAACCAACGCCAAGTGAATGTGATACATTCCATAAGCGGCGACACACCAATATCTGAATCTTTCTACAGGGCCATGAAAAACAGCGAACAAGCTTTAAGGCCTGGTCACCAAGTGTTTCATGTGGAAGACATCAGGGGAGGCAAGTACTAAAAGCCTAATTGGGATCCAATATGTTTCTACCTTGAGGAAGAAAGAGGTATCATCTACCCTTACAACAATCCACTGATCCTGGAAGCTCACATAGCCAACTTTGAAGTACGATGAATCCTAGTGGACACAAGGGCTTCAGTCAATATCATGTTTGCTGAAGCTTTCAGGGCACTTAATGTAGTTGAACACTTGCTCGATCGCTCAATTTCTCATCTAATAAGCTTCTCCGGTGATATCGTGCAACCTTTAGGGAGCATACACTTACCTTTCACCATTGGTACATGCCCTTACACAGCTACCATTACCACTAACTACCTGGTGGTTGATTGCCCAATGGCATACAAAGTCATCTTTGTACGTACAGACATCAATGATCTCAAGGCCATGGTATCCACACATATGTTGTTGATAAAATTTCCAACCCCCTATGGCAATGGTTACATCATAGGAGATCAACTTAGTGCACAGTCATGTTACAATACTTCAATCAAGCAACAACACTTGCATGTGCCCAAGGAAACCCTTTCTATACATGACCAAGTCATAAAGACTAGCCCGGACGAAGCCAACTTGGATCTTCATGGTGGCAACAATCAACCCGACGATCTTTGAGATGACTCTTTCACCCAACAAGCACAACCCGCTGAAGAGTTGGAGAAGGTTTCTATCTCAAAAGATTATCCAGATTACATGGTAAAGATTGGCACCACCTTGTCACCACCCATTCGGTTGGCATTGATCTCTTTTTTACAAGAGAACATTGAGGTCTTTACCTGGTCATACGAAGACATGCCAATCATCTCTCCCGATATCATATGTCATCATTTGAGTATTGACCCCAAGACCAAGCCAGTGAGACAGAAGCGAAGATTTTATGACGTTGAACGATATGAAGCGATGAAGACAGAAGTTGAAAAACTCAAAGGCATAGGCTTCATTCGCGAAGTCAATTACCCAACATGGGTAGCAAATGTGGTCCTTGTTAAGAAAAATCCGACCAAAGAAAGTCTCCTGCTCCCAAAGGATAGCTTTCTTTTTCCTCTCATTGACAGACTTATAGACTCTACGGCAGGTTGTGAACTTCTGAGCTTTATGGATGCTTACTCAGGATACAACCAAATCCTCATGAAACCTCCGGACCAAGAACACACAGCCTTCACTACTGACAGGGGATTATATTGCTATAAAGTCATGCCCTTCGGCCTAAAGAATGCAGTAGCGACTTATCAAAGACTAGTTTATTCAATGTTTGCCGAACAGATTGGGAAGAGCATAAAAGTTTACGTTGATGATATGTTAGTCAAGAGCAAACATGCTGACCAACACATCACCAACCTATCTGAAACTTTCACCATTCTGAAGAGGTATCGAATGAGGTTGAACCTCAACAAATGTGCCTTCGGCATAGGCTCTGGCAAATTCTTAGGCTTCATAATAAGCCAACGAGGCATTGAGGTTAATCCCGAGAAGATCAAAGTAATCTTCAACATGAAGGAACTGGTAACTTCAAAAGACATCCAGAGCCTTACTGGCAAGGTGGCAGCCTTAATTAGGTTCATCTCTAAGGCCACAAACAGATATGCTCCTTTCTTCAAAGTACTTAAGGGAAGTAAAAAGTACATTACATGGACTGATGAATGTGTCGATGCATTCAAGAACCTCAAGGACTACATGAGTAAAGTTCATCTGTTCTCCAAACCTGAGGTTGGTGCCATTCTCATTATCTATCTATCGGTATCGGCTTCAACAGTAAGTTCCGTTCTTATTCAAAATGATGGTAATGTCGAACGGCCTGTATACTACACTAGCAAGGCCTTACAAGATGCGAATATACGATACTCCAACATTGAGAAATTGGCTCTAGCATTGGTCATGTCTGCTCAAAAACTTCGCCTTTACTTCCAAGCACACTCCATCATCATCTTCGACAGATACTCTAAAGTCCTGACACTTCGGGGTGAATTATCAAATGGGCGATAACATTGGGTGAGTTTGACATCTCATACCAACCAAAGCTAGCTAAGAAGGGCCAAGCAGTGGCAGACTTCATCACCGACTTCACATATCCTATTGACATTATTTCTACGCCTAAAGAAGTGGTTTCATTACCCTCTGAAGCTCAGAGAATAGAACCAACAGCCCCAGCATGGAGTCTATATGTTGATGGCTCGTCCAACCAACAGGGTTGTGAAGCAGGACTAGTCCTTACGACCCCTGACAAAGTGGCAATGGAGTATGCTCTTCGTTTCAAAATCAAGACGTTGAACAATAAGGCCGAATATGAAGCCCTCCTAGCAGGCTTACGTTTGGCTAAACACCTTGGGGTTAAACAAATTGATATCTTCAATGACTTCCAATTGGTGATTAACCAGGTCACCAACAACCTTGACGCTAAGGATAGCTTCATGGCAGCATATCTGGCACAAACACAATTGTTGCTCAAGCACTTCCACTACCAGATCACCCAAATTCCTCGAGCGGCAAACAGTCATGCAGACGCTTTGGCTCGCCACGCCTTAACAGTGGAAGATAAAATTGGGAGAAAAAATTCAGGTCGAATTGTTGGCAGCACCAAGCATCATGGCCACAGAAGTGTGCAACTTACAATAGGGGGATAGTTGGATTAGCCCGATTTATAAATTCCTTGTGCATGGCACCCTCCAAAATGATAAAGTCCAAGCTAAGTAGATTCAATACAAAGCTACCCATTACTTGATCATTAATGACCAACTCTACAAACGGGGTTTTAACCTACCATACCTAAGATGCCTTACGCCCACGGAGGCGAAAATTGTCCTTCGAGAAATACATGAAGGAATCTGCGAAGATCATGCTGGATCTCGATCCCTAGCACATAAGGTTGTTCGCCAAGGATATTACTGGCCAACACTCCACCAAGATGCCATCATAATATCTCGCTCATGTGATAAATGTCAACGCTACGCAACTATTCCTCACTCCCCTCTTGAGCCCCTCACTCTTATGATTAGCCATTGGCCCTTCACCTAATAGGGACTTGATTTAATTGGCCCAATGCCTACAGGGAAGGGCAAGGTCCGCTATGCAATCTTTGCAGTTGACTACTTCACAAAGTGGGCCGAAGTAGAACCCTTGGCAACCATTATTGAGACAAAAATAGAAGACTTTGTATGGAAAAACATCCTTTGCAGATTCAGCATTCCCAATGCGATAGCCACTGATAACGGGCGACAGTTCAACAACAATAAGTTCAGGATGTTCTGCTCTAAGTTCAACATCAACTTATGTTTCGCCTCCCCAACTCATCCCCAGTCTAATGGAAAAATTGAAGCCATCAACAAAATAATCAAGTGCACTTTAAAAACCAGCTTGGACAAGGCTAAAGGTTGTTGGCTAAAATTTGTACCCCAAGTTCTTTGGTCATACCGCACTTCATATCGGACTTCAACAGGAGAAACTCCATTCTCACTTACTTTTGGTACAAAAGCAGTTGTCCCAGTTGAGCTTGAGCAAGCAACGTTCCGAGTCCAGAACTACGTGTAAAACGAAAATGACAAACAACTTACCCTCAACTTAGATTTAGTTGAGGAACACAGAAACCAGGCTCACTTGAGGAATGTCGCTTACAAGCAATGCATCTCCAACTAATATGACTCAAGGGTCAAACCTCGTTCTTTCAAAGTGGGGGACTAGGACTGGGTATTGAAGAAAAGATTACTCTGCAACAGAGTCCCGAGTGAAGTAACACTTAATCCAAACTGGGATGAACCGTTTGAAGTTGTTGGCATCAGTCGCTCTGGCTCCTACAAGCTTAAAAGCACCGATGGCAAGACCTTTGGCCATTCATGGAACGCTGATCACTTGAAGTACTATTACAAGTAAACTCACATTGTACAAGTGTTAAGCTTCAACCGTTCGGCATCCTATGTAACGAAGACCATTTGACATGAATTCAATAAAGAGGTGATTTAGACAACTCGGTCCTAATCCTCTTACATTCTAAGCAATGAAACACTCGGGTTCAAAGCTTCAACATGAATGCTTCCAACATGAAACAAAGTCTAAGTATATGTCAACAAGACTATACAAATAAACGAACAGCTTCACAGTATATTCGTTCAATCATACATTCCAACATATTCATATATAAGCAATTGTGCTTCAAAAGGGTTCAAAATACTTTGTGTCATTCAGCACTTGCTACAATTTGCCTCGGCACCTTGCCCTTATTCTCACCAACTAGGTGATGAAGGAACTTACCTTCATACCACCAACCAAGTGATGAAATGCACAACCTGTACTTTAATATTATTTGGCAACTTGCCACTCTTATCACCAACTAGGTGAAGAAGGAACTGATCTTCGTGCCACCAACCAGGTGTTGAAATGTGATGAAGGAACTCATCTTCATACCACCAACCATGTGATGAAAGCAACTCACCATTCATTCCACCATCAAGAAGACGAGTGGTATAACTTGTACATTTGAACTCCTAGCATTCACAAATAATCAAAAACCCTCAAGCTTTACAACTCAACTAGGGGAGCATTTATACCCAACAAGAGTTATAGTTACCAACAAAGTCTTATTGCAAGCCAACAACAACTTCAGTGCATGGTATACAAAGATCAAACTATTCAGCCCTCTTGCATCTGCTTCAGACATTTCTCCTCTGTAACAATGCAAACACTACAACTCATAGAAAGCTTCACACACTCTTCATCAAGACTTCTAGAAGCAAATTCAATTTATATTGTTCACCCAAACCTTCGACTACTACAAGGTGTGGCTTATATATATTGTCTCTCTTACATTTTCAAATTTCCAGTTTTCCCAAAAATAAAATAAAATAAAATAAAAAATCGAAAAAGGGAAATTGGGAAATTCAACAAAGCTTCATCAATGAAGGACAACTATAAACTCTCAAAAGCTTCACACACTCTTGATCAAGATAGTGTGAAGCAAAACCAATTTCTGGTGCCAACAAGAGCTTCATCAATGGAGGGCAACCATAATTCTCAAAAGCTTCACACACTCTTGATCAAGACAGTGTGAAGCAAAACCAATTTATGGTGCCAACAAGAGCTTCATCAAATGAGTTCAACCACAATTCTCAAAAGCTTCACACACTTTTGATCAAGACAGTGTGAAGCAAAACCAATTTATGATGCCAACAAGAGCTTCATCAACGGAGTTCAACCAAAATTCTCAAAAACTTCACACTCTTGATCAAGACAGTGTGAAGCAAAACCAATTTATGGTGTCAACAAGAGCTTCATCAATGGAGGGCAACCACAATTCTCAAAAGCTTCACACACTCTTGATCAAGACAGTATGAAGCAAAACCAATTTATGGTGCCAACAAGAGCTTCATCAATGGAGGGTAACCACAATTCTCAAAAGCTTCACACACTCTTAATCAAGACAGTGTGAAGCAAAACCAATTTATGGTGCCAACAAAAGCTTCATCAAAGGAGTTCAACCACAATTCTCAAAAGTTTCACACACTCTTGATCAAGACAGTGTGAAGCAAAACGAATTTATGGTGCCGACAAAACCTTCATCAATAGAGGGCAACTACAATTCTCAAAAGCTTCACACACTCTTGATCAAGACAGTGTGAAGCAAAATCAATTTATGGTGCCAACATAAGCTTCAACACCAAAGTTTCACCTACAAATCTTCAACTTCAAAGCTTCAACTCCAAAGCTTCACCTACAAAAGCTTCAACTCCAAGCTTTGAGCTTCAACTTCAAAGCTTCACCTACAAAAGTCTCAACTCCAAAGTTTTACCTATAAAAGCTTCTTCAACTCCAAAGCTTCACCTACAAAAGCTTCAACTCCAAAGTTTCACCTATAAAAGCTTCAACTCCAAAGCTTCACCTACAAAAGCTTCAACACCAAAGCTTACAAAGGTTTCACCTACAAAGCTTCAACCCAAAAGCTTCACCTACAAAAGCTTCAACACAAAAGCTTCACCTACAAAAGCTTCACACACTCTTAATTAAGATAGTGTGAAGCAAAATCAATTCATGATACCCAACAAAGCTTCAACCTCAAAGCTTCACCTACAAAGCTTCAACACCAAAACTTCACCTACAAAGCTTCACATATAAAGTTTATAATATATATTCGAAAATTCAAAAATTCAAAAATTCAAAAAAAAAATTTAAAATTAAAAAAAAAAATTGCATAGGCCTCCTCTTCTTTGGGTCTAACAACTTTCATAACAAATATACATGAAGGAGGAGTTTTGGGCTACCACTTAGAAAGGAAAATGGTCAAATTTTGTTACTTTGGAAACTTGGCTACTAGCAAGACACCTCTTTCGTCAACTCCCTCGACCGGAGACTTGGGGGACTCCTACCATATGCTACTGCACCTTGATATTCGGAAGTCTCACGACCATTCAATGACTTGGATTTTTCAAGTCTCCAACCGAGAAGTTTTCCTCACTTGGGAAATTAAGGGAGCACTACCTCAACCTACATGCTTCACTCACAAAATTTCAACATACAAGCTTCAACAAAAGAAAAAATTCAAAGAACTTAGTGAATAAGACTTTGGTGTATTTAACATAATACGTTGAAATGAAACAAAACTTATTTATTGATATCTCTGAGAAGTTACAAATATGTGCATATACATGAATCAAAATAAACAAACAAGAAGGAGCCTTCACAAAGGTTGCTCAAGAGAAGTCTCAGCAGTTGGCAAAGCCTCAAAAAGAGAAGGCACCGGAGGGTGATCATTCAGAGCCTCAGTACTGGGCAGAACCCCAGAAAGAGGAGGCACTGGAGGTTGATCATTTGGAGCTTCATTACGCGGTATAGCCCTAGAAGACGAAGGCAATAAATGCCTTTGGAACAAACCCACAAACCTCTGATGATCAAGTAAAATCTGACCATCAGATTCATGCAGCTGGTCAAGCTTCCTTTTCATGTGTGTAGCATAGTCATGTGCGAGCCTGTGCAACTGTTTATTCGCATGCTAGAGCCCTCTGATCTCCTGTTTGAGACTTATCGCTTCAGTCGCCAATGACTCAACTTGGCGGGTTCGAGCAAATAGGCGTTGGGTCATATTAGACATAGAACCTGCACATTGAACACTAAGAGCCAGACCTCCAACAGGATTACTTGCTCAAAAATTGAAAAGGCACCGTTCTCCAAATCTCGAGAGCTAGACTCCCACCAGGATTGCTTTCTCAAAAATCGAAGAGGCACCACTATCCGAATCTCGAGAGCCAAACTCCCAACAGGATTGCTTACTCAAAAATCGAAGAGGCATCACTCTCCGAATCTCGAGAGCCATACTCCTAACAGGATTACTTGCTCAAAAATCGAAGAGGCACCGCTCTCCAAATCTCAAGAACCAGACTCCCACCAGGATTGCTTTCTCACAAATCGAAGAGGCACTGTTATCCGAATCTCGAGAGCCAGACTCCCAACAGGATTACTTTCTCAAAAATTGAAAAGGCACCGCTCTCCGAATCTCGAAAGCCAAACTCCCAACAGGATTGCTTTCTCAAAAATTGAAGAGGCACCGTTCTTCGAATCTCGAGAGTTATATCCTCGACAGGATTGCTTGTTTGAAAATCGAAGAGGCATCGCTCTCCGAACTTCGAGACCCAGATTTCCTTGGATAAAGCTTGTCTGCAATCTTCACACGCAACATCAGCTTTCCAGATACCACATACCACTTTTTCAAAGTGCTCTGACAAAGTTAAAACATGTGAATCTTGCAGCTCCCACTACATTGCTATGATCGAGAAGGGTAAAGGAACATCGTTACTACTCACTGTTAGGACAATTCCTATATATGTCGACCTTCATCCTCCACAGCCACGCAAACCTGTAAATAAAAAATATGCTCAACTTTTCTTCACATCCGAGAGAGCACTCTCAGCAGCGTCTCTTGAAATACTTAGCTTATTTTCCCCCCGATAATACCTCTGCAAACAAGCCATATCAGAGCAAGTGTGTCTCATATCATCAGCGTTAAAAGTAAGAGTATCTCATATCATGCTTTTTCCCTGTCTTTTCCTTCGCCCTTGTTCTTACCTGCAAGACAATGAAAAAAAGAGCAATCAGTCAGCACTTTGAATCAAGCTTCCAGTCAGGAACTGACTGCCTGGAACCCCTTGCCTGATTACTTACCTAGCATTGCTCTTGAGTACTCATCTTCAACATCTTGTGCTTTCAGAGAAGATACCACATCTACCTAAGGAACAGATAGGGCAAGTGAGAATGATACAAGGAAGCATGTGGAGACAAGCGCAACAGAACACGTACCGATTTATCTATTGCTTTGTCAACAGCAAAAGTATCTCATATCATCAAGTTTGAACGCACTCTTGATTTGATGGACTTATATTGACCCTTAAATTCTTGAGTCGACCTTGTCCTCTGGAGGAAACCAGAAAACCCTCCAACCTAGTTCAAGAATAAGCTTGTGGAAAGTTACTTCTTCAAAAGCAAAAGTACATCATATCATCTATTCTCCATTTCCTTTTCTTTGTCCTTGTTGATGTCTACAGAACAAAGAGAATGAGAACAATCAGCCGGAACACGAGATCAAACTTTCAATCTGAGACTGACTGCTTGGAACTCTGATTGCTTACTTTGTCTGTCACCTCTTTCGGCAGATCCCCTCGCTCAGAGACTTGGGGGACTCCTACTATAGGGTTTGTATTGCGCTTGACCAAGCCCGAAAGTACAAGTAAGCTTCAAGTGAAATTGATAAATTACCTTGTGCATCTCCATCGGTTAAAGATATCACCCCTAGATGGAGGAAAAGTACTTCCAGAGAAAATGCCACATCTACTATGAGACATATAAGGCAAGTGAAAACGATACCACACTTCGGTACTTAAAAGTTTCGTGATTACTCAGCGGCTCAGATTTCGCAAGTCCTCAACCGAGGAGCTTCCCTCACTCGGGAACTTAGGGGAGCACTGATTGTACCATACTTGACCAATCCCGAAACTACTGAGCACCGATCAACATGATACCGTCAAGGACCCAGAAGAGTTTTCCTCCAACCAGGAGGCCAATCACAGTGCAACACATGTCAACATCAAAAGTCAATCACAACACAACAAGTGTCAATTCAGAACAAAGCTAGAAACTCTCTTCTATAAAAGGAGATCATTCTCCCACAATATTTCCTGATGTCATTTGTACTAAATCATTCACTAGTACTCATTAAATGAGAGCTTGAACCTATGTACTTGTGTAAACCCTTCATAATTAATGAGAACTCCTCTACTCTGTGGACGTAGCCAATCTGAGTGAACCACGTACATCTTGTGTTTTGCTTTCCTGTCTCTATCCATTTACATACTTACCCACACTAGTGACCGGAGCAATCTAGTGAAGGTCACAAACTTGACACTTTCTGTTGTACCAAAGTCCTCGCCGATTTTGTGCATCAACAAGTTTCATCGCAACTTTATACTGAAATTGGAAAGCTTAACGCCCTCAAGGTATTCAACCAATTACTAGCTGGAAGATGCCTTACCCTAAAAAACCGTGCATGAAAAAACTAGCTGCCGTTGAAGACGTGGTAAAAAAAATCTCAAAATTTCTTCAATAGAAAAGCTTAATTAAGAGCTTGAAATTTCTTCACACTAAAAATTTCTTCCAAGAAACAGGGAAGTAGCCCCGAATTAAGATGCCTTAATTAAGATGTTTAATTGCAATGTAGTTGAAGAATCATATCCTATAATTAGTAATTAATTAAGCTGCTTCTAGTTTTAGAACATGAATTACCACCACTATGTATGGCCCCAGGTTAGTTCATTGTCAATTACCACTTCTTTAACATGTTGTTCTCCATGCTTCCTCTCCAAGTCAGTACGTACTCAAATTGTTTCTTCCAAGCAAACCTAGTTGCTGCAGTCACCAGCACCCTGATCAACGCCACCTCCACCACCGCGACAACGCCTATAATTTGTTTAAACTTTACGGCATGACTTGTGGGAATCCTCGCAATAATAATTTTAAAGAATTCTTCACATCATAGCACGAAATTCCAGCTCAACTCTATCTCGAAGTGACGGAGCCAAGTACAAGGCTCCCTATAGGATATAGCATAGGGAGAGTTTTGGATTTTTAAGTTTAAAAATAGTAATCTTTTGGGCTATTTAATGATTTTTAACAGTCATTTTCCACTTAGTAAATGTAAATTTTGAATCTTAAAGATGTTTTTAAGGAAAATAAGAGCCACTAAATGTTAAATACTCATCATTTTAACTAATATTATAATTTAGTAACAATTTAAAACTTTCATACTACAAATGGTTCCTTATTTTATTCACTTAAAAGTTTTGAAGACTACAAGCCTAGAAAACATAGTATATATTTCTTACTTCAAAGAGTAAATTACATTTTACCACCTCCCGTTTGACTGTTTGAGGTCTATTGCAACCTCATACAATAACTTCAAAACATTTCACTTTCATACCTCAAGTACTATTTTATTTTAATATAATAGATCCGTTACATTTTTCATCCATTGATCCGTTAAGAGCTCACGTGGCTGCCAAATTTATGTCACGTGGCAAAAAATAATTTTTAATACATTAAAAATATTATAATAATTTACCCTACTAAAAAAAATAAACTGAAAACCCAAAAACCCATTCCCCTTGACCACCTCCTTCTCCTTCCTCTCTTCAAACCCTCCACCACCAAAACCCTCAAAAAACCCTATTCCCGCTGCAACCATCTTCGTCTTCTTCCTCTCCGACTCTGCTCATCGTTTACTGGGCATTCCCATTTGGGTAATGAAAATGCCCAATTACGATTACGGGAGGAAAGAGAGAGAGTGTGGGAACGAAGCCCCATGCTACTGGGTTGGGGAGTGAAAGAGAGGTCCCGGGGGGGGGGGGGGGGGGGGCACATGGGTTTGCAGGGGAGGTGGGGATGGGGTGGGATTGGGGGTTTGGGTTGCGAGGAAGGGGAAGGTGTCGGGGAAGGATTTCTAGGTTTATTTATTTATTTATTATTATTATTATTATTTAAATAGGGTAAATTATTATAATATTTTAAATGTATATAATAATAAAAAATTGTCACGTGGCACAAATGTGGCATCCACATCAGCTTTTAACGGACCAATGGATGGAAAATGTAATGGATGTATTATATTGAAATAAAATAGTACATTGGGTATGAAAATGAAATTTTTTGAAGATGTTGTATGAGGTTGCAATGAACCTCAAACATGAGGTGATAAAGTGTAATTTAAACTACTTGAAATTATTACTTTCAGATTTACTATTATTTAACTTTATTTATGTAACAAAAAGATTATTGACAAAAAAAAAACAAAAAGATTAAAAGTTTAATTAACTTTGCCCACCCACGTCCGAAATTCTTGGCTACGGCATTGCCATCTCAATTGTTCCCTTTATAGTCTACTCTTCACTGATCGCGAATTGGTACATCACTTTACTTGCTAGAAACAATTACAAAGACGAGCATCTACTATGACGTACTCAGGCAAGTATCGGTTTTCTATCACAAGGAGTTTCTCTCCATGACTAATGTTGTCGCTAACGGTTGTACCAAGATCCTATTCATCTGAAGAATGAGAAGCAAGTGCGTGCCAGTGCATCTGCCTCGTTGATGTTAATTTGTCAAGGATTGAATTGTAGCTGTGGTTAGGAATGGATAACGCTTATGGCAGGCGGGTAACCGTGGTTATTTACCCATAACCGTTTACCCGTTGGATAATTGCATAAGCAGTTATACTTATAAACGGTTATCCATACCCATAACCGTGTACCCATTTAAGCATAATCATTTACCTATTTAACCATAATCATTTACCCATTTATCCTTTTTTTACTCATTTACCCCTTTTTCACACGTCTACATGTTTTTTTTTAACAACTTGAAAATTACAAAAGAAAAAAATTGCCATAATTTTCGTTTTCTGACAATTAAACACCGTTATAGGTACATTTTAGCATGCATTTTCCTATTTTAATCATTTAAATCCTCATACAATTTCAATAAATTGAAATAATAGTTTACGAACAATATTTTTCTTCTACATCCAAGCAAGTCTTTAATTATAATCCATATGATTACAAAGTAAAGCTTCTAAAAACAAAAAGTAGTCATTATCTTGAATACTAGATGATCCAAAGCTACAAAATATTCCGAAACTAAACACTTTCGAACACATTCAATGACAAAGTATCATCAACTCGTTATAACAGCGGGTAATACTCATATAACTGTATAACCTAATAGTAAATGTTTTGATGTATTAAAAGCCCTATAAAAAAAACTCACGGACTGAATTAAAAGCCCAACTAATAGTAAATGTTTTTTTTTCCAAATTTACACCTGACAGAACCTAACCAAGCCAGTTCACTGTCTTTGCCTTTTTCTGTCGCATATGGGGCTTTTGGTGTTGCGGTTGCCCCATTTTCCACACCCACCACTGTCAGTTACCTTTTTTTAAAAAAAAAATATTTTTTTTGTTGTTGTTTTGTGTATGTGTGTCTGTGTCTGTGTTTTCAAAATCCCTGAGTAATTGTAGGTTTTGTCAAGAGTAAATTTGGAAAAAAAGCATTTACGCTATAAAGTCCTTTTTTTTTATTTAATAATTTCAAACGCTTGCGATAATTTTTTTTTTTTACATATATTAAATTAAATGGGTAAATAGATACCCGTATAATCGCAGGTAACACCCATAATCGGTGGATACCCGTTATAACCGTAGATAATACCCATAACCACCCATTTAAATTTCACAGATAAACGGTTATACCCATAACCGTTTATTCGTCTAAACGGTTACCCATAACTGTAACAGTGAACTTTAAATGGGCTGGTAACCGCGGTTACCCAAACCCATAGGTATTTTGCCCATCCCTAGTTGTGGTTGAGGATTTGAGGGACGGAATTGTGGGGTTCAAATGTGGCAATGCAGGGTGGTTTTAGGGTCGAAAGAGGATCGCATTCCGTGAGTAGGCTTGTAGACGTTGAAATTTCAGTAAAATAAATGCTCACCAACACCTTAAATTTTGACATGCATGGGCTTACGTGGCATGCACCGTTGGGTCTCACATATTGTACACATTACATGTGACTCATCAAAACCAGACGAGTCATTAAGGAAAGTAATTAAGGAATTATCTTTATTAATTATTTAATTAATTTTAATTTAAATCAAAACAAATTAATTGATTTAAAATGTCAACCAAACCCAAAATCAAGTCTTGTGTTCTTTCGTCAATTAATCAAGTCCACAATCAATGTCAAATCTAGTCGTAGGCAAAGACTTGGAGAACCTATAAATACGCGACTTCAAGACAAATAAAAGGGTCAGAAATACATCCAAACACACAGATGCTCAAACTCCCAAATTACCAAACACTCAGAAGACTCAGAAAGCTCTTGCATTCTTCGCCACACTTGTGAAGCACCCCTACACATGTCCATTCTTCCATCGCCACTAGCCAAACCCTTGCGGCATCCGTTCATTCAAGATCAAGTTATCGTGATCCTCGGATCAAAAACACCCCCATTTTTCACTCCGAAGATTGAATCTGTGGATTCAAGTTTTGTAAAGAGATTGTAACTTTAAATTTATTAACACAAATTATTACTTTGTACTCATATTCTTGTGTTATTTATCGCAGGAATCTCGTGTTTACAAAGCAATTGAGGGTTGATTGTGATTTTGTCAGCCTTGAGAATGGAACTGACGGGGCATTGTTTGGTGGATCAAGTAAATGTGATGTTGAGGGTAATTAAAAATGATCGTTCATTTTTATGTATTTGCTTCAAACTATACTCGTGCTACTTTTATATATGTATTCTTTTGACTTGCGATGTAGCTCACTTGACTAAAAGCATTTATTCACACTAGTAAAAAAAATCCCTTGCGCAACGAAGCACACATTATCGCGCAAAGTTATTTTGTGTGACGAAATTTTAAACTTCGTTGAGCAAAGTCCTGCACGATGAAATTTTATGCGACGAAACACACATCGTCATGCAAAGTCACTTTGTTCGACGAAAATTTAAACTTCATCAAGCAAAGTCTTTACAAAAATAAATAAAATAAAATAAAAATTTAAACTTTTACGTGACGAAATCTAAATATTTCGTCGCCTAAACCCAATTTATTTTCTTTTTATTTAACTTTATATTTTAAATTGTAAAATAAATTATTTTTATAGTTTTTTTTTTTTTAACTTTGTGCGACGAATATTAATGTTTCGTCGCCTAAATCCTATTTATTTTATTTTTATATTTTATATTGTTAACCTAAATTATTTTCTTTACTTTTTAGCATTTTCTTTGCGTGACGAATCAACATTTTGTCGCCTAAACCCTATTTATTTTATTTTATTTATATTTTAAATTGTAAAATAAAATAAAAATTTTAAACTTGCGCGACAAATACTAATATTTCATCACAAAAACCCTGTTTATTTAATTTTTATTTAATTTTATATTTTAAATAGTCAAATAAAATTTATTTCTATAAATTTTGCATGACGAACCAATATTTCGTCACACAAAACCCAAAAAATTTGGGTGGGCACCAAAAATGGGGTGCGGGAATTTTTTTTTTATAATTTTTTTTAAGACTTTGTGCGACCAATCTTTCGTCGCGCAAAATCGTATCCTTCATCGCGCACAGTGATACAGATTTTAAAACCAAAATAACTCCTCCAAAATTTTCTCAATGTATCTCTATAGTTCTCTTACCTCTTCTCTCTTTCCCTCACCCCAAATCCGACCCCCCCTCTCTCTCTCTCTCTCTCTCTCTCTCTCTCTCTCTCTCTCTCTCTCTCTCTCTCCTTTTTCCCTATCTCTCACTTACTCCTTTTTCCCTATCTCTCACTCACTCTCAATCTTGCCAAAAGGTATTTTCTCTCTAAACTTTAATTTATTTCTCATTAATATGTGTTTTTGGAGTTAATTTTAGGTTTGGGTGGGGTTTGGGGTCGAGTATAGGGTGAGGGGTGGAGTTTGGGGTATGCCAATTTTAGAGGAGGTTATGTCCATTTTTTGGTATTATTTTATGTTGTTCTTTTGGTTATTTGACCATGTTTTTTTTTTTGTTGGGAATCGTCTGGACTTTGACGGTGAAAGTTGAGCAGTTGAGGATTATGACGCTATCAGACCATATCCCCCGCCACCACCACCACTACAATAGACTTGTATTAGGATTTTATTATTGTAATTTGTTAATTTATATGTACCTTTTTAATAAAATGTATATTATGGATAATTTGATCATTATTTTTCATATGCAATTTTATTTTAAATATGTCAATTTAAATTAAAGTAATTATAAAAAATAAAGCCATATAATTAAATTAAATTTAAAAAGTAAAAATTCAAAACATCTTGCGCTACCAAATATTACGTCACACAAACAATTACTATAATTAAATTAATAATAGAAATAATAAAACAAAAAGTTAATTTAATTAAACAAAAAATAAAAACCTAAAACTTTCGTCACGCAAAATCTTGCGCTACCAAATATTTCATCACGCAATATATTAAATTAATTCAATTAAATAAAAAAATCAAAAACTTTGCGCAACAAAATGTTTCGTCGCACAAAGTACCATCACATGACAAAGATTAATTTTCGTCACGCAAACACTATCTTCACGAGCTTAGCGCAACGAACCATGCGCGACAAAATTTTGTTGCGCAAGGTTTTAAGCGACGAAATCTTACTTTGCGCAACAAATCTTATTTCGTCGCGCAAAGTGTATTTTGTAGTAGTATCGTACACTCGAAGTCATAAGTTCTATTCCCACTTCCCCCAATATTTGCTTGCATAAAAAACTCTTGTAAAAGTCTAAGTTTCTAGTAAATAAATGTGACTACTTAAGTGCATCAGTTATAAGGAAATAGCTATCGTTAGAAGGTCTAAACAAACTAAAAAGTGTCATATTCCAACAACTTGGATGTCCTTGTAATTTTTATTTTCGTTTAAAAGATAAATGAAAAAGTTCGACAATCACCCAATAACACTGTTACACATTAGACGAAAGTAAAATTAATTTTAATTTATTTAAAAATAAAAAATAAAAAAATTTATGTGATTCAAAATATTCTTCTTAACTTGTAAGTGAAATGTTTTAGATTCAAATCCCTTGTAAAAATTCATTACTAGCTAGGGAGCTCTAGAGTAATGAATACAAGATTTCTTTTGTCATTTTTTCATTAAGATAAGTTTGAACAAAAATCTCAATCGTCAACCCACACTCATCTCATGCCATTTGAGAAAGTCTCATGGGTAACTTATTTACAACGCACGACAAAACCAAAAAACAAAAACAAAAATTTATGGGAAAATTAGGTTCACATCCTTTTTTTTGTTACTCCATTGATTAAGATTCTATTCATTTTCAATTTTTGATCAGAGTCCTTGGGTATTAATAACATCATTAATTATTTGAATGATAAAATATTTTTTATTTTTAAATATATTCCTTTAGTGTTAAAAATGTTACAATTAGTATATTTATATTTATGGCTAAATTTTTTATCATATATTTTTTTTTAGTTTGTACCTATTTTTAATTTGCAAATATTTTTTAATTTGTACCAATTTTCTTTTCATTTTTAATTTGTACCCATATATTAGTTTCCTTTTGTGCCCATATTTTTTAAAGTTTTATTTGTGTTTGTACCCATGTGTATACCGTCACGTAACATTGTATATTTAATCAATGATAGAAACATTACATATGGTATATTTATGTTTTATGCCTAAACTTTGTATCATATATTTATATTTTTAGTTTGTACCCACTTTTAATTTGCAACATTTTTTTTTAAATTTGTAGTATTTTCTTTTTAGTTTTATTTTGTACCCATGTATTAATTTCTTTTAGCGCCTATATTTTTTAAAAATTCATTTGTACTTATAATTTTTAATCTTTTATCTGTACCCTAATTTATTTAAAATGTACCCATTCTTCTTTATTAATGTACCACTTTGTTATATGTGAAATGTAAAATGTACCAATTTTTTTAACACTATGGATACATTCTTTTGCCATTTATTATTTCTTATTTTTTTTATCCATTTATTCAATCAAAATGTTTGACTTTTTTTATTGTAACCGTTTCTAATAGTATTATAATGAGGGATTTTAAATTTATAAGATTATAAATCTCAAAAAATATCAAACAATTAATGTCACAACTATAAAAATATTAATATTAATAGTCATATAATGAGGTGTACAAAGTTAAGGGACCTTGATCAAACTTTGAATACTATTAAGGTTTTAATCAAAAAATGTTAAGGATTAGGAGCCGCATCCAAAGTATCCCAAAATTTATTCACAACGAGTAATTGGTTTATTTTCAAGAAGATGTAGCACAAGCAAGAGGCTGCGCCACGTTGTTGATGGTGGGCTTGATATGTTTACATTCAGACGTAATAGAGCCTTCTTTTCCAGTGTATGTGAGATCAATGTTACTCAATTCCACATTCTCACATGGCAGCCCTCCACTGCATACAAGCTTAATACCAACTGGGGTTGAAGATGAACCCTTTATGTTCTTGAAGCTGACATTGCTGATCTTAACTTTGGATGGAACCTGCATACAATGATACAATAATAGTATTATTATAAAGCACTTTTACTGTTAAATATTTTATATAAAATTGTTATTATAAATATGTCGAAGAAGTTATTACAAATTCAGTTTTTTTTTTTTTTTTTTTTTTTTTTTGAAAAATGCTAGAAGTGTGTTTGGTTGATAGAAAATTTTTAAAACCCTTTCAGAAACAATCAAACGGTGCACTCAGGTATTTATTCAAAATAGTTGAGATTGGGGTCAAGTGATCAAACGGTCGTCGGTTGTATTCTATTATTCAAGATTAAGTATTTGACTAAGTAATAAAGAAAATATGGTGTAACTTTGGTACTGTAAAATAGTATACCTGAAGTGTGCACTGATTATATGGGCAATACTCTTGGTCTATGATGACAGGGTTTTTAACATTATCCATGACAATATCCTCAAAGTGAACATCTGAGACAACGCCATTTGCAGGGGAAGCAGGCCATGTTTTGATCCTCACACCATTATCTGTATTTGTAATTGTGCAGTTCTTGATAAATATTCCAGACACAGGTTCTTCATTCTCATACTTTCCGAGGCTCCCGATGCTTATGCCGTGGCCTGGTCCACAAGTAACGTTGGTTACATGGAGTTGCTTGGTGCCATCACCAATAGAGATGCAATCATCCCCAGTTCCAATGGTCGTATCTGTGATGTTGATCCCAGTTGAACGTCCGATATGAATTCCATCGGTATTGATGCTTTCTTTAGGCGCTGAGACGGTAAAATGTTGGAATGCCACATTGTTGCAACCCAAAAGATTTACGTGGAAATTTTTGCTGTCTTTTGTTGTTATGTCTCGAATTATGGAATTGGTGACAAAATTGAATCTCAGATTCTGCGAATAGTGTGAAAAAGTTAAAACATATACAAACAAGACGAGTAATGTTTCTTGCCAAAGTTATGTTGTCAGGAAAAATTCTTATATTATCATACTGTGAATAAATATTGCAGATTACCAACATGTTCGATGGCTTAGATTTGCTCCCTGACATATACACCTTTTTCACATATATGGGATCAGCTATCAGGCACCATATATTCATAGAAGAGTATGATCAACCGTATAGTTTCACAATCTAGCAATAGATTTTAATTATAAAAGAACAAGATTTAAATTATCTTACGATAGCAATAGATTTGCAATTTTTGTTTTTGTTGCAGTCATTTTGCTTCCAAGCAGTTGCTCCTAGGCCATCGAAAGTTCCACCACCGGATAAGGTGAGCCCATCAATGCGCTCAAAACCTATCCAAGTATCTGCTTTTGGGAGTTGGCTGCCATCTTCTGGAGCCTGCAATGTGCCCTGAAGCTGAAACTCAATAGGGGCTTTGCATGGTCCTTTGAAAGTTGCCCCTACAAACTTGTATGTCCCACTTGGAACCACAATTTTACTTGCCGATGTCGATGCACATGCATCTGTCCAAGCTTTGCTCAAAGCCTAATTAAAACATTGAATAAAAATTAAAAATTGAAATGATTCTGTTTAATTACCAAACAATTCTAGAACGGAAATGATTTTCCACTTATTAATTTTCCCCAAGCATATTTATTTCCTACTTCTAAATTAAACAAATCAAAAGAAAAATCAATAAACAAGAACAACAATGTGCAAAGACCAAAGAGTGTGTACGGAAGTAATTTCTATTCTAACTCGAAATATTAGTTTAAAAATTCAAGAAGAATTACATGCATACATATATAATGCCTACCTGGGTAATATCAGAGTTTGCTTTTCCACCATAATTTGCACTTGTTACATCATAGACACCAGATTGGGCATTAGATGTGGATACTAACAACAAGGACACAAACATTGGCAAGATATTTTTCAGTTTCAAATCCATCTTGAGTTTTCAATTCGGAATTAGTTTCTTACGTTTGGAAGTTCGATGAAAACTTTATTTTGGTTTCATCAGAACTTTATTCTCAGATTGGAAAGCTTAACGCCCTCAAATTACTCAACCAATTATTAGCTATTTTTAGGGAAGATGCCTCAACCCCAAAAACCGTGCACGAAAAAAACTAGCCGCCGTTGATTTATTCAAAAGAAAAGCTTAATTAAGAGCTTGAAATTCCTCACAAAATTTCTTCCAAGAAACAGGGAAATAACCCCGAATTAAGATGCCTTAATTAAGATGTTTAATTGCAATGTAGTTCAAGAATTGTATCCTATAATTAGTAATTAATTAAGCTGCTTATAGTTTTAGAACATCAATTACCACCACTACGTATGGCCCTCGGCTAGTTCAGTGTTCATTACCACTTCTTTAACATATTGTTCTCCATGCTGCCCCTCCAAGTCAGTACTAAAATTGTTTCTTCCAAGCAAACCCTAGTTGCTGCAGCCACCAGCACCCTGATCAACGCCAACTCCACCACCGCGACACAACTACAACTTGTTTAAACTTGACGGCATTACTTGTGGGAATCTTCAACAATTCATCACATCATAGCATAATATTCCAGCTCAACTCCATCTCGGTCTCTCCCGTTATAGTCTACTCCTCTTCACTGACCGCAAATTGGTACATCACTTGACTCAATTACAAAGACATGAGCATCTACTATGACTTACTCATGCAAGTCTCGGTTTTCTATCACAAGGAGTTTCTCTCCATGACTAATGTCGTCGCTAACGGTTGTACCAAGATCCAATTCGTCTGAAGAATGAGACGCAAGTGCATGCCAGTGCTTCTGCCTCGTCGGTGTTTGTCAAGGATCTAGTTGTGGCTGCTATGTTTGAGGATTTGAGGGATGGAAACGTGGGGTTCGACGTGGCAGTGTAGGGTGCTTTTAGGGTGTGGAAAGAGGATCGCATTCCGTGAGTAGGCTGTTGAGTAGGGGTGGGTTTAAAAAACCAAAAACTAAAAAAAAATCGAACTGAACACCGAACCAAAGCCGAAAGAAAAAACGAATCAAACCAAGTGAACCGAATCGAAATAGGTTAGTTTGGTTTCGGTTTTGATGGTCCAGAAACCGAACCGATTTATATTTAATTATTTAATTGGGTTAATCTCAGTTTACTATCCTGAAGCTTCTTGGTTTTCAACATTTAATACATGAAGTTTGTTTCATCCCAGAGTGGTATATAAAGTCATAATTTTGGGACACTTTCATATATCCGTTAAGTTTTCTGTTAAATCAATGGTTAACTGGTGACATAGCACTCATATGGACAGTGACTAGGCACCACGTGTCATTGGGGCCCACATAAATATTAAAAAAATTAAAAAATTAAAAAAAAATTAAAAAAAATGTTTTTGGGCCTTCCAACTTAACCCCCGACCCCCTCCCTCCCTTCTCTCCACTAAGCCTTCCAGCTCCCACCTCCTCCTAACCGCCGGCAATCGCCAAGGCTGCATCGTCCTCCTTGACCTCCACCTGTCTCCCGTCCTCTGGTTCGATACCGACTCCTCCCCCTCCAAACTCGCCATCCAGGACCTCGCATGGGTCCAGGCCCGACCTAACTCCTACTACATCTCCTCCATCTCCGTCTACAACAACTCCACTAGCAAGGAGCTTGCTTTTCCCCTCCACGGTTCGTATTGCAACTCCTCTTCATCTTCTCACTGTAGTTTTTCCCCTCCATGGTGATTCACTGAAACGAACCCAAACAACTCACTCACACTCAGTCACTCATCTATTTCCCCCTCTCTCTCCATTTCTCTCTTTAAGGTTTTAGTTTGGGTTCAATTGGAGTGGTCCGAATATCAAAAATGGCGGCAGTGGAGGTGGGGAAGCAGAGGCATCGGAGGAGGTGATGGTGACCGATCAGCCAATGGTATACAGAGGGGCGAAGAAAGAGAAAAGATGTACGGCAAAAGAGCACATCAGCAAAATGCCTTTGTGCGCTACTGGAAAATGTAGCTCCATTTACCGTGGAGACACTCGGTAATTAAGCTCCTCTTTCTCTTTCTGTTTGGTTGCTGAGAAAAAAAAAGAAAGAAATTTTGATTAGATTTTGTTGATGCACAAAATCAGTGGGAACTTTGATACAACAAAAAGTGTTAAGTTTGTGACCTTCGCTAGATTACTCCGGTCACTAGTGTGGATAAGTATGTAAATGGATAAAGACAGGGAAGCAAACACAAGATGTACGTGGTTCACCCAGATTGGCTACGTCCACAGAGTAGAGGAGTTCTCATTAATTGTGAAGGGTTTACACAAGTACATAGGTTCAAGCTCTCCTTTAGTGAGTACTAGTGAATGATTTAGTACAAATGACATAAGGAAATATTGTGACAGAATGATCTCTATTTATAGAAGAGAGTTTCTAGTTTCATTCTGACATTGACATGTGTCGTGTTGTGATTGGCCTCTGATGTCGACACGTGTCACGTTATGATTGGCCTCTGATGTTGACATGCTTCGCGTTATGATTGGCCTCCTGATTGGAGGGAGACTCTTGTGGGTCCTTGGCGGTATAATGTTGACCGGTGCTTAGTAGTTTCGAGGTTGGTCAAGTATGGTACAAACAAATTTGATTGGGAATTTGGGTACGGAAATGTAGGCACAGGTGGACAGGTCATTATGAGGCTCATCTCTGGGATAAAAGTACTTGGATTCAGAACCAGAATAAGAAAGGAATTCGATGTCGTCATCAAGAAGCTTCAGATTCAAGCCAAATCTGATGTCGGCTGGTGAAGCTGTTGTAGAGGGAAAGGGAAGATAATCCGGAGATGAAGGCAAAGAGGTAGGAGTCGGGTCGGGCCTAGACCCATGCGAGGTCCTGGATGGCGAGTTTGAAAGGGGAGGAGTCAATATCGAACCAGAGGATGGGAGACTTGAGGCGGAGGTCGAGGAGGGCGATGCAGCCTTGGTGATCGCCAGCGGCGTGGAGGAAGTGGGAGCTGGAAGGCTCGGTGGAGAGAAATGAAGAAGGGAGTCAGGGTTGAGCTGGAAGGCCCAAAAACATTTTTATTTTTTATTTTTTTAATATTTATATGGGCCCCGATGACACGTGGCACCTAGTCACTGTCCACGTGAGTGCCATGTCACCAGTTAATGGCTGATTTAACAGCAAACTTAATGGATATATGAAAGTGTCCCAAAATTGTGACTTTACGTACCACTCTAGGATGAAAAAAAATCATGTATTAAATGTTGAAAACCAAGAATTTCAAGGTAGTAAACTGAGATTAACCCTATTTAATATATATTAATTATATAAATTATATACAAATACTCAAAATCTAGAGGCAAAAGTTTTCGAACCCCTTATACCTCCTGGTTGAGAGTTTTTTGCTTCAGCCAACTTGATAACAAGCTTTGTGTTGTTATAATCGTATTAGTAAAATGTTTATACTGATTCTAGATCTTTAATTCTTTATAAGATTTCTAAACACAAAACCCTAGCCGTCCCATTTACTCCCATTTCATCTCCTTGTTCTGACTTCTCAGCCTCTCTCTTCGACCTTTGAATTCTTGCATCTCCATAATTTCTTCGTTGAACGCTCGAATGTTTGCAACTACAAGCGATTTATACAAGGATTTGGAGCAATCCATTCATCATTTTCAGGTGGGTCACCGCAGCGATGCCAAATTCAAGAAGTTCAAGTTTGAAAACGGTGCTCTCGCTGTATCAATTTCATCTATTTTGTTCCCAATCTTGTAAATTTGTTTAATTTGTGATTGAATGATTGGGTTCAGAATCATTACCCCTGCAATGCTGATAAGCAATGCACAAACGTGGAGTTTTCTTATATGTAACCTGACCAGAACTCAGAACCCTTTTGATGCAAATTTTGAAATGTGCATTTTTTGTGCAAATTGGTTCTGATTGGGTTATGATGCATCTGTGTGCAATGTGCATTTTTGTGAAAATTGGTTCTGATTAGGTTATGCTGCACCTGTTTTGCTTTTCTTGATTGTGCATGCCTCCCTTTCTGAATGGTTCTTGTTCCTCCACTCTCCATCATAATTAAAAGAAATTGTTGCAGAAAAGAGGAAGAAAACAAATGGCAGATCTTGAAGATGCAGGGTCCATTAAAATCTAAAATTTTATGTACCCAAAATTGCAATGATGAAGATTAGAGCAATGCAAGAGTGTTCAGAGCAAAGAATAATCTAAAAACCCCAAACCGATTGGAATGTGATTGTTCTACACTAATTGGAATTTTTTAGGAATTTTTTCGCCATTGAAGAAAAAAAAATCGAACCGAACTGAAATCGGAAAAAAAAAAACCGAAATTTGAATTCAATTTCGTTTTAGCAAAAAAACGGAACCCAACCCTACTGTTGAGGGTTGATTGTGATTGTCAGGGTTGAGATGTCAAACAATGGAACTGATGAAGCCTTGTCTAGTGGATCAAGTAAATTTGATGTTGAGATCATTTTTATGTACTGCTTCAAACTATGCCCGTGCTACCTTTATATATGTATTATTCTTTTGACTTCCATGTAACTCAATTGACTAAAAGCATCTACCCTATATACTCAAGATCTCAAGTTCTATTCCCACTTCTCCCAATATTTGCTTGCATAAAAAACTTTTGTAAAAGTCTAGGGTTCTAGTAAATAAAATTTGACTAGCTACTTTAGTGCATCAGTTTGTTTGGACCCAAATTTACACCATCGGCCCGTGTAATCAGGGTCATTAAGTAAGCATAGTTCTCAACCGTCGGATGAAAAAGTGAAGATATTTTTATTAAAGGATAATATTATGGTTTTTGTCATAGTAATTATTTTTTATTTTGGATTATCTTAGCATTATATCTTCGAACAAGTACAGTTCGAGTGAACTTGGGATTACTGCTATCAGACTGGAGAAACTTGGTAGATGAGGTTTGAAAAGTCATGGTGCATGCACAGATGGATTATGGAGAAGTCTAGATAGGCTTGGCTTTGGTGGTGATGTGATAAGTCTAAGATTTAATAGTCGTAGATAATGATGACAAGCCTAGGTAGGCTAGGCTATAATGATAAGACTTTTATTTGAATAGGCTTTTGTGAGGTTTGGAAAATCGTGAACATCTATCTGAAGGATATGGTAGTTCTCTGATGCGGATTAATTTCAGTTCCGTGGAAAATAATTGCAGTTGGACTCTACAAGCACCATCAGGCTGTGCCAGGTAGATATCAAACGCTATAAATACATAAAGGCTGTGCAGCATTGAGGACAACTCCAACTCAACACACAAACTGCCATGCGCAAACCCTCGCTCTACGCGAAACCTCTCAACAACCTTGAGATTTTTATTTTCCTTTTTCGCCAACACATCTTCAGTTTAGATAAACAGCACTGTGAAGGCAACCGGCGAACATCTTCAGTTTAGATAAACAGCACTGTTGCCGTAGAATCAGCCGACCGTGAAGCACCTTTAGTTTGGATAAACAGCACTGCGATAGGGCCGACTGGTTATCTATTCAAGTCTCGGTCGAGAAGGATTTTCGAATCCTTATTGGCAGAGATCATCTCATTAGTCTTTTCGGCGAAGTGAGGTGTTATAAGTTATTACATTCGGCACATTGAAAGCTGAATTTGATATTGAACTTCGCGGAACTAGCAGCCTTGTCTTCAGGCTCTAGAACCCGAAGGCCGAGAGTGTTCCTTCCTCGACCGCAGTCGCGAGATTCAGAAGTCAGCAGCGTACCCAACGCAACATCAACAAAATTTACTCCTCGGCTGACGAGTTGGTACGCCCGCACATAACCGAAGGACGTAGTTAGCTTATTAATTACTCGGCATGTGCGCCACGTAGGCTTGGTAGTTTTTAGGGTCAACACAGTTATAAGGAAATAACTGTCGTTAGAAGGTCTAAACAGACTAAACAGAGAATGTCATATTCCAAAAACTTGGATGTCCTTGTAATTTTTGTTTTCGTTAAAAAAAATGAAAAAAGTTCGATAATTACCCAATAACCCTGTCACAAATTACACTAAAGTAAAATTCATTTTTATTTATTTAAAAATAAATAAAAATTAACACATAATACTATGTATTCTTCTTTTAGCTTGTAAATGAAATATTTTAGACTATTCACTACAAGTTAGAGAACAATGGAGTAATGAACACAATTCTTGTCATTTTTTTATAAAGTGAGATTTGAACAAAAATCTCAACCGTCAACCCACAGTCATCTCATGCCATTTGAGAAAAGTCTCATGGGTAGCTTATTTACGACGTACAACAAAAATTTAAATAAATAAATAAACACTTGTTTATAAGGAATAATTGGTTTCTTTTCAAGAAGAGGTCGCGCAAGCAAGAGCCCGTGCCACGTTGTTAATGGTGGGCTTGACATGCTTACAGTGAGAGGTAATAGGGCCTTTGTTTCCACTGTATGTGAGATCAATGTCACTTAGTTGCACATTCTCACATGGCAGCCCTCCACTGCATACAATCTTAATACCGACTGGGGTTGAAGATGAGCCCTTTATGTTTTTGAAGCTGACATTGCTGATCTTAACTTTGGATGGAACCTGCATGCAATAATAGTATTATTAGAAAACACTTTTTCTCATAAATATATTTAATAAATAGATCAAAAAATTCAAGTGGTTTTTCGAAAAACCGGAGTGCTTCCTGAAGACATGTACTATTCCAGAATGAACTCAGGTAGGTAGTCATTCAAAGTAGTGGAGGTTGGTGTCAATAGATCAGATGGCCATCGGTTGTATTCTATTATTCAAGATTAAGTATTTGACTCAATGATAAAGAAATTATGATGTTAATTTTTGTGCAAAATAGTATACCTTAAGTGTGCACTGATTCCATGGACAATACTCTTGGTCTATGATGACAGGGTTTCCAACATTGTCCATAATAATATCCTCAAAGTGAACATCTGAGACTACACCATTTGATGGAGAAGCAGGCCATGTTTTGATTCTCACACCATTATCTGTATTTTTAATTGTGCAGTTCTTGATAAAGATTCCGGACACAGGTTCTTCATTCTGATATCTTCCGAGACTCCCGATGCTTATGCCATGGCCGGGTCCGCAAGTAACTTTGGTTACATGGAGTTGCTTGGTGCCATCACCTATAGAGATGCAATCATCCCCTGTTCCAATGGTTGAATCTGTGATGTTGATCCCAGTTGAACGTCCGATATGAATTCCATCTGTGTTCATGCTCTCTTTAGGCGCTGAGACGGTAAAATGTTGGAATACCACATTGTTGCAACCCAAAACATTGACGTGGAAATTTTTGCTGTCTTTTGTTGTTATGTCCCGAATTATGGAATTGGTGACAAAATTGAACCTCAGATTCTGCGAATAATGTCTCATGCCAAAGTTACGTTTTGTCATAAAAAAAATTCTTATATTGTCAGATTGTGTATCAAAATTGCAGATTATTAACATGATCGATGACTTAGATTTGATGCCCGACACATACCCTTTTCAAATATATGGTCCGGCATCAGCCGTTTAGTTTCACAATCAAGCAATAGATTTAAATTATAAAAGAACAAGATTTAAATTTTCTTACGATAGCAATAGATTTGCAATTTTTGTTTTTGTTGCAATCATTTTGCTTCCAAGCAGTTGCTCCTTGGCCATCGAAAGTTCCACCACCGGATAAGGTGAGCCCATCAATGCGCTCAAAACCTACCCAGGTATCTGCTTTTGGGAGTTTGCTGCCATCTGCTGGAGCCTGCAGTGTGCCTTGGAGCTGAATCTCAATAGGAGCTTTGCATGGTCCTTTGAAAGTTGCCCCTACAAACTTGTATGTCCCTCTTGGAACAACAATTTTACTTGCCAATGTCGATGCACATGCATCTGTCCAAGCTTTGCTAAAAGCCTAGATAAACATTAAAACGGAAATGATTCAGTTTAATTACCAAACAATTTTAAAACGGAAATGATTTTTCGTATGCTCATTTTCTCCCATGCATATTTATTTCTTATTTCTTGGTTAAACAAATCAACGAAAAAAATCAAGAAAGTAAACAAGAATGTGCAAAGACTAAAGAGTGTGTGCAGGAGTAATTTCTCATCTAAATATATTAGTTTAGCATTTCAAGAAGAATTAAATAAGCATATATAATGCCTACCTGGGATATATCAGAGTTTGCCTTTCCACCATATTTTGCACTAGTGACATCATAGATACTGGATTTGGCGTTAGATGTGGATACTAACAACATGAACACAAACATGGGCAAGATACTTTTCAATTTCAAATCCATCTTGAGTTTTCAATTCAGAATTAGTTTCTTTTGTTTGAAAGTTTTTTTTCTTTTTTTTCTTTTTTTTTTTTTTTTTTTTTTTGAAAACCTTTTGTTTGAAAGTTGGATGTAAACTTTATTTTGGTTTTAGCGCAATTTTATACTTGGATTGGGACGCTTAACACCATCAAATTATTTAGCCAATTACAACCTTTTTTTATGCAAGATGCCTTACCCCAAAAAGCCGTGCACTAAAAAACCTAGCTGTCATTGAAGTAGTCAAAATATTTCAAAATTGCTTAAAAAAAAAAAGCTTAATTAAGAGCTTGAAATTTCCTCCCTCACAACATTTCCAAGAAACAGGGAAATATGCCCGAATTAAGATGTCTTTATAAACCGTAATGCTAGGAAGACTAAATTTGTAGATAAAATCTGCAAATTAAATGATGTGTCACCAATAAGAATGAACACATTTATCAATGTTTAAGTAATACTCTAATTATCAACTTTCATGTCATTTAGTTTACAAAATTTTATCTACAAATTTAGTTTCCCTAGCATTATAGTTTTAGATTAATTAAGCTGTTTATAGTTTTAGAATTATATCCTATATTAGTAATTAATTAAGCGGCTTATAGTTTTAGATTACCAACTAATACCTAGGCACTTACTAATGAGTACCTTATATACTCACTTTTTGAGAAGGCTCAATTATATCTTAACAAATGTTTTATTGATGTAAAAAATAATAGACATGTTAATTAATTTTTTTAACTTTAAAAAATAATGAACACATAACATCTTTTAATTGGCCAAATTAGAAAGTGAGTATACGCATTACTCAAAGAGTACCTAAGTATTATCCTTACCACCACTATGTATGGTTCTTGGCTAGTTCAGTGTCTAATTTGCACGAAAGATGTTCAAAACAGGATGATTGAAAACAAGAGACTGAAGAAAGGATGATTTTAAATCAAAACACGAACGTACTATGCCATCAACCATGTATATCCAAATTTAGTGCATATGTTAACCAAAACAAAATAATTTTTTTCCATATCCAGTACATAATCAACATGAAAAGTCCACCTATTATAGACGTGATAGTAATATAGTTAGAAAAAATATGGTACAAATAATATTGGTTTAGATAATTATATTCTAACATCATATTTGGACCTTCTCTTGAGCTCAATAAGGATATAAATAGTCTTTCTATGTTAAAAATATAATTAATTTTCTAATTAGTACTATATAAAGCCATTCTTCATTGGGATTTTCATTGTCTAAAACCCTCTTTAACATATTTTCTTGTTCTCCATGCTTCCCCTCCAAGTCAGTACTCAAATTCATATTTTATTTAATCCATACCATCCAGTTTGGATGGGTGGGGGTGTGTGTGTGTGTGTGTGAGAGAGAGAGAGAGAGAGAGAGAGATTTCTTTGTCATCAGTTAGCAGTATGAAAAAAGATGTTTAATCACTGCAAAACAATTTCATATGCAACCCAGGTTAAGTGTTGATGGCCTTCCGGCTGACATTATTGCCCTTGGTCTATGAATATATACAAATAAAAGTGCAGCCAGTCATGAACTTTGCGTCGATACCGACCTCAAGCTCTCTCCAAATCAACCTCCAATTGATGAATCAATCTTGGCACTGACTGAACAATAAACGAGTATATGCTACTATGGTACATGACAAATGCAACAAAGTGCTTTTAAGTTATCTAATTTGTTTCATTTTTTTGTTTCCCTGTGATTAGACATCTTTCAAAATCTATAGGATGACCACCCTTCGCCAACTGCAAGCACTTCAAATTGACGCTTTGCTTTCAATGGCCGACTTGATTGTACTGACAAAATCATCAATTGGCATGGTGCCAAGATCGCCACCAAACCTGGATCTTACTGTAACAGTGCCAGTTTCAACTTCCTTGGCACCGACAACAGCCATTAATGGAATTTTCTGCATCTCTGAATTTCTAATCAGTTTTGGAAGGCGTTCACCCTGGCAAAGTTCGCCGCGGATACCATTTGCTTTCAGTTTGTTGGTTACCTCTTTGCAGTAATCAAGCTGCACACATTCAAATTTCTGCTTTAGTGCAAAGATAATCATCTCTGGTAACCAAACAAAAAAATACATTTATCTAAGGTTCGTTTGCTTGTCTAGAGAAATTTGAATGTCCCTTCGCAATGCATAAATTCTGTCATCTTAAATGGATCCATCACTTTTGAAAGTGTTGGAGCGAAAACCCTTAAAAAATAATAGCATATTGAAAGAATTACAGGTGTACAATTCATGGCATGGATAATCAGCAATGAGATGTATGAAAAAATATACCCATTTTATCAATGAAAAGGTATGGTAATCCAAGGTATGATGAGCCATTCAAACTTCATGGGGCAACCAAAGAGGCCCTACGTAGGTGTGTTAACGGTTTCTTGAGTTAAATGAAACATAAACGAGTTCTTTACATACCTGAGTGTCGGTAACTGGTAAAACATGAGCTTGCACTGGCGAAAGCCATAATGGAAAATCCCCCGCATAATGCTCTATAAGGACTCCAAAGAATCTCTCCAATGACCCAAGAACAGCTCTATGGATCATGATAGGCCGCTTCTTTTCCGAGTTTGAGTCAACATATGTTATGTCAAAACGCTGTGGTAGGTTAAAATCAACCTGTACAGTTTGGGAAATAAAATATCAAACAATTGTAAAAGACAAATAAAGTGGCTTTAGTTTATCAAAAAAAAAAAATCAATGTAATTCACT
Source organism: Malus sylvestris (assembly GCF_916048215.2). Lineage (NCBI taxonomy): Eukaryota > Viridiplantae > Streptophyta > Magnoliopsida > Rosales > Rosaceae > Malus > Malus sylvestris. Next base: position 9,085,064 of record NC_062268.1, read on the forward strand.
CCACTCAGAAATATGCTTAAAATCTCCTATGAACATTTTACAAAGTGATAGAGAGAGAGACAGAGAGACAATACCAAATTAAAAACATGCATTAAAATTTTGCCCGTTCAGGACTTACCTGTATAGTTGAGCACTGCCACTTCCTTCCAAGGGCATCCTCAATCTTAAGATCAATCTTTGGACCATAAAAGGCACCACCACCTTCATCAATTTGATAGCTCCAACCTTTATCATCCAAAGCATCTCTAAGGGCAGATGTTGCTTTCACCCATATATCATCATCTCCAACAGCTTTCTCTGGCCTCGTAGATAGATTGACTTCATAATTACTGAAGCCAAATTGCAACAAAAGTTCTTCGGTAAGATCTAGGACACCCCTGATTTCATCTTTGATCTGATCTTCTAGACAAAATATGTGTGCATCATCCTGCAAAATGGTACTCAGGTTAAACAAAAAACACTTCGTAGATCTAGGAGTATAGACTAACAGTTCGGGAATGAGATACTCACACCATACCTGAGTAAAACCTCTTACACGAAAAAGGCCATGCAAGCTTCCAGATAACTCATACCTATATACAGTTCCCAACTCAGCAACTCGAATAGGGAATTCATGATACGAGTGACGCTTTCTTTTGTAAACCAAGATATGATAGGGGCAGTTCATCGGTCGAAGCTGATAAAGTTCATCCTCAACATTCATCTGATCATACATATTCTCTCTGTAATAATCCAGATGACCACTTATCTGCCAAAGGTTTGCCTTTGCAACATGTGGAGTATACAGCAAATCATAACCACATTCTATGTGGATCTTTTTCCACAAATCTTCTATTACATGCCTCACAATAGCACCCTTTGGATGCCAGAACACTAAACCCCCACCGGCATCATTCTGTAAAATTCACCAACTAAAATGTTCAATGCAAGAACCCTCATACCAAATAATTGCCATTAATGGAACTGCTAATGATAAATCTGTGTAAACAACAAAAAGAGAGGCAATCCACTTCAACTTGACTACCTGTATAGAAAACAGATCAAGAACTTGACCAAGGCGCCTGTGATCTCTACGTTTAGCTTCCACTTTGAAATGAAGATATGCCTTCAATTGTTCTTCGCTCTCCCATGCAGTGCCATAAATCCTCTGCAGCATGGGTTTCTTTTCATCACCTCTCCAGTAAGCACCAGCAATAGACTCAAGTTCGACAGCTTTTCTGTTAATTTTTCCAGTTTTTTCAACATGAGGTCCAGCACACAGGTCCCACCATTCATCGCCTATGAATAATTTAGATATAAGGTACTATGACATGAAAACATTTTACTCCAACTAGATGCCAGTTCAAAACAAGATCAAATCCCAGTACATGCATTATGCATATGGTAGATCATTTAAGCACAGTTCGTGCATATGAAATCATCATCTTTCATGCTACATTGAGAAATGTAGAAAACCTTACCAATGTGATATATGGTAATGGGATCTTCCTTAATACTATTCAAAATTTCCAATTTGTATGGTTCGTTGAGAGCAGTTATTCTTCTGTGAGCTTCATCTCTTGAAACTTCCTCTCTTATAAGTGGTAAATTCCTACCAATGATGCGATCCTACAGATGACATAAAAAACTAATGAATACTTGTCAATGCTTTCATGGTTCCCAACTTTTGAAAAAAAATATAGTAACTGAAACATAAATTTTACTTACCATTTCCTTCTTGATCCTCTTCAACTCTTTGTCCGTCAAAGGCTCCATATCAAAATCATAATAGAACCCATTTTCTATCCACGGACCAATTGTCACTTTTGCATCCGGGAAGAGCTTTTGAACAGCCATGGCCATCACGTGTGCACACTGCAGTCATACACATAAATGGTTCATCCTCATAGTAACTGGAAAGGCACCATCGATACCAAATTCCGAGGAAATTCATACAAAGGAGCATAGCTCAAGCTCAACACTTTATTGAAAGACAGAAACCCAGGTAACTTCTCACATTCCCAACAACAGGAAGAAAAATTTCCCATCTTATCTACTGCTGTAAACCCATTTTTCCGGGTCCTATTCGATCAAATTACCGAAAAGTAATGTTCTTTTTTCTTCTATCCCACTTCCTTGCTCTTCACAATAGAATTAAATAACAAGCAGTAACGTAGAACTTGAAATAGTTGCACAAAAGCATCAAGTTTCAAAAAAAAAAAAAAAAAGTTCCGAAGAACCTAAGGATTCATATATTTCGACACGTAAGCACCTCCTACTTCAATTTAACATAACACAATCATAAATCCAATCAAAAAAATGAAATTTCAATGCGCAAAGAAAAATACCGTGTGTCGAATTCTGAGCAGGCTCTCCGAGGACTCGTTGGTTGGAAGCACGACTTTCTCAGGCTTATCAGTTACCTCCATCTGGGCATCCTTCAATTTGTCGTCTTGGGTCGAGACCTGAGCCTCCGTGGCCACCGCTGAGGAGGTGGAGACTCCATTTCTGCCGCCGTAGAGGGCCAGAGCCCTGAACTCGGAGCTCGGTGGCGAAACGCAGTGTTTAATCGGGGAAAGGAAAGAAGGGGGGGTCTTCAGGAGAGGGATTGAGAGGAAGGAAGAAGAAGTGGCCATTGCCATTCTCTGAAGAATTAACATTTGGGTTGCGTTTGAATTTCAGAATTATGGTTGTGTTTGTGTGCGACGGTGGAGGGTGAGTGAGAGTCGTGTTTGTGACTTTGTGGTGGAGGTTTGGCTTTGGGTTTTCTCCACGGACTCGTTTAAAGGATATATTTTTTAGTCCTAAAAGTATTTGTATTTTTTAAGGAATAATACGTGTTTCAAAAGAAATTGTATTTTTTTAAAAGAGTAATTTTAAAAATATTTTGATCAAAAATATTTTCAGTTATTTTAAAAACATTTTTAAACGAATTTTTAGAGCCAAATCTTAGGACCCAAAATAACAAGGGAGTTTTAATGAAAATGGCTTGACATTTAATGAAAAGGGTTTGACATTTAATGAAAATGACACAAGTAACATACAACAGGCCAAAAAAAACAAAAGTCCCACGGGCTGAAGCAAAGCCCAACATGCAACATCAAATTTTTCTTCCAGCTTTGTCCCTGACAGATGTTAACCAAAATCTGTTAATATAACTTCATATTATTTATGAAATTGCCATCGAGCCCAAAAGTCAAATAAAACAAAAACTAATTCATTTTCAACTTCTTCTTTTTTTCCTGAAACGGTTGCAATCATTCCACCAATTGAAAACCCATATCATGACAATTTTTATTCCTAATTTGATAATTTATTTTAACATTTGCTCCAGGCAACCCACTTTTGTTACTCGAGAATAGCTAGAACAAAATAACTATTCACTAGACCATAACTGCCATAGATCTGCAATTAACTTTTTTTATTTACAAGTCGTGTTTAACATTCTTTAGGAATAAAAATTGCCATGTTGTTTATTCCAAATATTTATTCACCTTTGACCCGAGCTTTAATGAAAAAGGTTTTTTCAAACTTTTATTAACCAAAAATCATTTACTAACTTTATTTAATAAAAAGGACTTAAACTTTAATGAAAAATGACAAAAACTAGAAAGAACAACCAGAACAAGGAAGCCTTACGTGCAAAATAAGAAATTCATTTTGCATCCATGCCCCTGCCTTCCGTCAGCCCACTTTTGTTAGAATTAAACTTTCATTTATTTACAAATATGCAATTTTCTAGAGGATTCGTCAAAAAAAAAAAAAAAAAACTTTTGCCAGTCGATACCAATTAACCCCCAACATAATTAAGTATCTCCAATTCCTCGCCTCGCCTCTCATCAAATAAATTCAAAAAAATTTAAATTCCACAAATCACTACACAATAATGAACTTTAGATTGGAAAATGACATAATTTCACCGAGTGTATCACATTGCACATTCACTTGTATAATCCAAACTTCTACACAAATCACTACAAAATAATGAAGGTTAAGGGAAGATTTCTTAGATCAGTGAAACTTAAAGTGCGAGACTCACATCAACGTTTATGATTATGTTTTTTTTTTTATTATGTTTGGTCTGAATTATGTTTGGAAGTCTCATGCAATTGCCTTGGATCTATCTCATTATAAAATTGAACGCATGTGTGTGTGTGTGTGTATAGTGTTCCGTTTGAGAAAAATCAGTGTTTAGTTTTACGAAACAGTGATAGTACTAGTGTTCTGTTTAATAAATAGTCAATGTTAGAGTGATAGTACTAGTATTCCGTTTAATAAATAGTCAATGTTTAGTTTACGAAACAGTGATAGTACTAGTGTTCTGTTTGATAAATAGTTAGTGTTTAGTTTACAAAACAGTGATAGTACTAGTGTTCATTTGATAAATAATCAATGTTTAGTTTACGAAACAGTGATAGTACTAGTGTTCCGTTTAAGAAATAGTCAGTGTTTAGTTTACGAAACAGTGATAGTACTAGTGTTCGGTTTTAGAAATAGTCAGTGTTTAGTTTACGAAACAGTGATAGTACTGTTGTTCGTTTGATAAATAGTCAGTGTTTAGTTTACGAAATAGTGATAGTATTATTGTTCCGTTTAAGAAATAGTCAGTTTTTAGTTTACGAAACAGTGATAGTACTATTGTTCGTTTGATTAATAGTCAATGTTTAGTATACGAAACAATGATAGTACTAGTGTTCCGTTTAAGAAATAGTCAGTGTTTAGTTTACAAAACAATGATAGTACTAGTGTTCCGTTTGAGAAATAATCAGTGTTTTGTTTATGAAACAGTGATAGTACTAGTGTTCCGTTTAATAAATAGTCAGTGTTTAATTTACGAAACAGTGATAGTACTAGTGTTCTGTTTAAGAATTAGTCAATGTTTAGTTTACAAAACAATGATAGTACTATTGTTCGTTTGATAAATAGTCAGTGTTTAGTTTACGAAACAATGATAGTACTAGTGTTCCGTTTAAGAAATAGTCAGTGTTTAGTTTACGAAACAGTTAAGAAATAGTTAGTGTTTAGTTTACGAAACAGTGATAGTACTAGTGTTTCGTTTAATAAATAGTCAGTGTTTAGTTTACGAAACAGTGATAGTACTAGTGAATCAAAGACTCTTAATATGGTGATTCGAAAAAAATGGTGAATTCGAATGGAATTGAAAATGAAAACAGAGATTAGGAAGCAACGAACAATTCAACTTTTGATACGGAAGCACTCCATACTCAAGCTGTAAAGGGCTGCAAAGAAGAGACCACCGAAACAGTGGCAATATGAAAAGAAAATTTACAAAACGAAAACATAATACTAAGAATAATTGACAAGGAACAAAAACCAAAGTTGAGATGAATTGAGCTACAAGGAAAGCACTTCACCCTTGCAATTTTCCAAGATAGTTAAAAGATAAAGTGTGAGCATGCATCATTGAGAGGGTTATCAGATATACTATTCTTAAACTGAACATTATATTATTATTATTTCTTAAACTGAACCTAGAACTGAGCACGAGTACTATCACTATTTCTTAAACTGAACATGCATGAAACAAAAACACAATTACAGGGCACCTACAGATACAACAATAACACCACATAAATTTTCATGCACAAATCCATGATTTTCATTCACAATAAGATGTCAAACCTTCCAAAAACACATGTGTGCTCAGATTATAGTCAGTGCAGTCAAATGTAATTTCGCAAACCAGACCAGACATTGAATCTACATCATAGATATAGTCGCCTAAAACCACTGCCCTACCGGAAATACCAAAAAACCTGTTGGGTTTAGATACACAATGCCATTTTTTCTCATGCACATGATAGGCAAATAATCTGTTGCTAATCGAAACCAAAATATGACCGCTGCAGACTGTATAACCAGCTACAGTGTCATGTAGATTATGACGAAGATCGGGGGGAATTCTTGGCAGATCTTTCCAAGTGTCAGAACCGAGATGATAACACTGAAAGGGGCTCGACAGCTCCCCATGGACCCTTGGCTGTGCAAGGTAATAACAGTTGTCATAGGCAGAAATGAGAGCTCCACATGGTTCCAGTGAATCGGGGGCCTTGAATTTACCTGTTAACTTGTGATGAGGGTCAAAAGTACGTCCCATAGACAACCACTTGGTGGAGGTGCCTGTTCCCAAATCGCTTTCCCATACAGGTAACAACATATATAACTTCCCCTTGAACCAATGACTTAACAAGACACGACCTGAGGGGAAAATCCAACTGTATCTACCCTTGTCTTGATCACCATGCTTGCCACAATCACCACCACCGTTGGGTTGTGATACTTGATATAACTTAGCTTCCCCATTTTTATTCGTGAAACACTCCACTAATACAAAAACAGATTTAGTATCCATGAACACGAAGATGGAACAGGTTTTTACACGAAGATGGAACATATTTAGTATCCTAATTTAGTTGGATTACATAATATCAACTAAAATGGAAAATGTTTTTACAGAATAATTCTTGAAAAATCGAAAAAAACAAAACAGAGAGGAAGAAGAATTACATAATATCAATCCTAATTTAGCAACAGTTTGAGAATTTTGAGTACCTTTTTGTTGATTGATGAGGCTTCGATCGGAATCGGACTTGGAATTGGGGATTTTAGAGAGGGAAGAAGGTGAGCGGAGAGAGAGGGAGAGAGGGGGTGGACGGGAATTAGGTTGTCGAGTGTGAAAATAGATAGCAATTGGATCAATTTGTACGGGAGTACTTGGAGAAATTTGAAATGGAGGATCAGATGTATATCCATTACATACTTCTTTTGAATGGGCATAGTATGGAAACGACCTCCATGGGCGCAGTCGCGCAGAGCTTAGCAACGACATTCATCAAACCTAACGTTGGAGCAAGACTGATGTTAGGGGGTAAAACCGGTAGTTCGATAAATTATTTTGTTTGGGCCAATCTTAATGGGCTGGTTTGACATTAAGTTTTGTCCTAACCATTAAATAAAACTATTACCTGGTTTTTTATTAAAATTCAAAATATTGAAACCCTTTTTATTAGTTTTCCTAAATAACAAATGAAGTCAAATGATGCGTTTTATAATAAGAAATGAAATATAGTGAAAATAAAAATAAAAATTTAGGATTCAAAATTTAAGAAAATACTATCATGATGAAATTTTACATCTTTTGAGGAGAATTGGGTAAACAATAGTTTCACACGCCTGAGGAATTTTACTCATATTCGCTTTTATGGGACTATAAACAAGAGTCTAGCCAAACTGAGATCGTAACTTGTTTAATTTATTTTTCAAGCTCAAATTAGATTGTTTTACTTTCAATTGTTATACGAGTCTATCTTTAGAAACAAAATAAGACAACATAATATCAATCTCCATCTTAATAAGAAAAAAACAAACCGAAGATGGTCAATCTAAACTTAGAGATAAAGTATTAAACATAATTCATCAAAAACAAAATTTCAAACATAACTTCCTATTCCAAGCAAACTTTTTGAATAGAATCTAGTTCGAGTTGTCTCATAAAAAGTTACAGCTACTCACGGTTTACCACTCAAACGTACGAATGTGCGAGCTTGTTTCTTATACAGTCAAACCTAGACTTGACTTGTTTCTTTCATGAGCTGAGCTTCAATGAGCCAAACACAAATCCAACCTTAAGTAAACTCAAGTATTTCATGCCGATTTACAACCTTAGGGTTCGACTCGAACCATCTCCAAGTCGGACTAGATTTGTCGACAAATTAAGGCAAAATAACTCTAACTAGGGTTTCGAGACCAGTTCATGAAAGTTAGGGGTTGTCCAAAGAAAAGACCATCGTCGCACTCTATGTTATGTGCTAGGTAATCTTGTGTCTACAAGAACTTAACACAAAACCTAAAACGACGGAAAACATTCTTAATTATTGTGTAACTTATAAATTTAAGCTAAAAACATACCGATACAGCGAAAAAACAAATGCTCCTCTAGTTTTATCTTCTTCTTATCCTTTTTGCCCTTGCATTCTAAGCCTGTATTTACTATTTTCTGGTTGTAGTAGTTGTAAATCCAACCTACATCTAGCTTTCTGTGCCTCTAGAACCTTAATCCTCTGGCAGCACATATATCCTTCCAAGAAAATTGGCCCCTACTCTCATTTAGATTCCACGTGTCACGAATTGATTAGCAAGTTTATTCCCTTTATCAACGGTTCCTATATTTATAGATTCCAACAACTCTTTGTTGTCCCAAAAAAACCGGTATGGATTGTAGATTCTAAAATTTTCAATCTCTTCTCTTTCTTCCTGCCTTCCTCTTAAACCCTAACTGAAGTCGAATTCCAAATGTAAAGTAAGAAAAGTAGGGGTGGTTTGAATGAAGAGTCTATTGTAATGGCGAAAAAGTTGACAATCAAGGGTCTTTTTAAGCCTAAGGCGAGAACGCCAATAGAGCTTGTAAAGCACATGCGTGAGCTTCTAATATTCGTTGATCAAAATAATGATGTGCGCGAGCAAAAACGCAAAGAAAAGGTTTGCATTTTTCATTTGTATTGTAGATTTGTTTATGGAGCATGATTGTTTGATTGGTTTTTCTTATTGGGTTTTGAAAAATTGAACCCTACAACGCAGAATTATTTTGCAATGCACTTAGACATGGAATTTAAATTTTTTTGGGTTGTGTAGCTTAATAAGCTTATAGAGTGAGTATGGTTTTGAAATTAATGAAATTGTTAGGTTAATGACATTTTGTTTGGACTTTGTGATAGATGGAAGAATTGACAAAAGCAATATTGGAGATAAGAACTGTTGTATATGGAGATGATGATTCAGAACCAAATAAAGATTCTTGTGCACAACTAACACAAGAGTTTTTTAGGGAGAACACTTTCAGGCTCCTCATTGTTTGTCTTTCAAAGCTCAACTTGGGGGTAAGCGATAATTAAATGAGTTTATATGCCCTATTGCATTATTTAAGCATGTTACATTTGTGTTAATACTTGAGTACATGTGTTGTAGGATCGTAAAAACGCTACCCACGTCATTGCAAATTTACAAAGGCAAAAGGTTCAGTCGCGTTCGATCGCATTAGAGTACTTGGAGAATAATATTGATATTATGGACATTCTGATAAAAGGGTAAGAATGTACCAGTAATGAAGTTCAAAAATGTATATGTCCATTACTGGAGTTAATCGTAATGAACCGTTTGTTTTGGTTTGGTTTAGCTATGAAGACAGTGGTGATATTGCTCTATCTTATGGTGCAATTTCAAGGGAATGCATTCGTCATCAGAATATTGCAAGGTAACGTTTTGTTTTGTAATTAATTGAGTGTCAAAACTTATCTTTTTAAATGAGCTTGTATATTATATAATGAATCATTATTGTTGGTTAATGTCACAGGTATGTCCTCGAATCAGACCACATGAAGAAGTTTTTTTACTACATTCAAACTCCAAATTTCGACATAGCGTCGGATGCTGCGGCTACTTTCAAGGTTTGGTCAACTTCAAACACTTAACAGATTTTATCGAATGATCATTTCACTAGCTTGATCATTAACTCTTTGTCATACTTTGAATAGGAGCTCATGACTAGGCACAAATCAACTGTTGCTGAATTCCTTTCTGAAAACTATGAGTGGGTAAGGATTCATAATCTTCATGAAAAAAATTTCTGGTTGTTTGGAATTTGGCAACTATTTAGATGCTTTTAGCAATTTGGGCAGTCAGCAAATATCAGATAATAATTACTTAAATTTCTATATCTATCATGTTTTACTTTTTGCAGACTATAAGTTTCAATATTTGAATTCTTAATTTATCTTTTTCTGTGATTTTGATTACAGTTTTTCCAAGAGTACAATTCCCAGTTGTTGGAGTCTCCCAATTATATCACCAAACGCCAGGCCATCAAGGTATTACAATTTACAGATTATTTTTCAGTTGATTTTCTTGCATACCATTCAATTTGTTTCTCTATGTTATTTTCGTCTTGAGAACCATAATTGTTATTATTGACATGCATCTTGAAATTTTGTTTCAGTTGTTAGGAGATATGTTATTGGATCGCTCAAATTCCGATGTGATGGTTCGATATGTGTGCTCTCTGGATAACATGATAATCCTAATGAACCTTCTCAGGGTATAGAATCCCTCCCTCTTTCTCACACGAGAACTTGTCGTATAACCAGAAATATACACAGTGATATAGCAGAATTTCTCCTCTATTTACACGCAGACGCACGTTATGTTCGTGCAAAGTACAAACACATGCACCTGTATCATGCATGGCCATCTCTACATATATTATATAGCACTTATTTAATTCCTTTACGTGTTTTTGTTTATAAATCACATGTTTGCAGGATCCAAAGAAGACAATCAAGTTAGAAACCTTTCAGGTCTTCAAGGTTTGTCCAGAATACCAACTTTTAACCTTTTAGTGCAATAAAGATAGAACTATTATTAGCACTCAAAAAATCTAATTTTTCACTTCTCACAAGTGTATTTAAAATGCGATTAATTTCTTGTTTTTGTTAATGACAGTTATTTGTTGCAAACCAAAATAAGCCTCCTGAGATTGTTAATGTACTTGTCACAAATAGAACCAAGCTTCTTCGTTTCTTTAACGACTTCACCATTGAGAAAGGTAGGGTTTCTTTGTTTCGATTCAAAATTTACTCCTTGTCGTTCGTCTTTCTCCTTCGAACTCATTTTTAATAAAATCAAACTACAATTTATATGCAGAGGATGAGCAGTTTGAAGCAAACAAAGCTCAAGTTATCAACGAGATTTCTGTTCTTGAACTCAAACCGTGCAATCCCAAGATGTCATCACTCTTCAGCTTTAGAACCAACTGTGAGGTTCGATGCTAAAATTGTACGGTTGAGCTATAAGCCTATAAGCCTGGTTTCAAAACTCGATTTGAAAAGAAAAACTGAATTTCACTATCACTGATCAATTAAAGTTTTGTTTCCATATACCACCTACAGCTTAACTCCGTCTATTGTTCCGTCCAAAATGTTGCACTTGACCCTTTTTCAAAGATATTTTGATGTGCATTAAAATATCTTTAACATATTTTTTTGAAGGGTCATGGAAATTCAATATTTTGAACGAAAAAATAAACAGAATTAATCTTAGATGCTACGTTGTATTAAAACTTTAATTAAGATGGTGGATGTGAGTCAAATTTTCTCTTCCCGAAGTAATCTGCAAATTGAGCCCATAATTTCATATTGTATTAGTAATTAATATAATTGAGTGTAAACAGAAGATGTAGCCCAATGTTGGACCTATCTTCTCTGAAATTCTAATAAAAATATATATTTGTTCTCAATTTTGCATGAGAATTTTAATAAGCTGCATTTATTCCCTTCTTTCTTCTTCAAATATGTTAAACTATTGTTTCTAAGTGATATTTGCAAATTAATATAACAACTCACTTAATATTTTAGTTTAAATTACAAATTAAAAGACTTTTATAAGTTCATATAATATTTTAAAGATTTTGCCTTCTTTTTACTTGGAATTTGAATTTGCACCATCCTTACCAGGTAATGAGCATTACCACTCATTCTAAATGTGACATGTGTCATTGGCTCTTAACTAATTTTATTTTTACATGTAACAAAATAATTAAATAATTAAATAACAATTACTTCCCAATTTGTTGCCCTCAAATCTTGAGATTTTTTTTTCTGTATTAAAAAATAATAGAAGACCAAACAATCCTAAGCTTTTCCTCCCCAATTTTGAAGTCCTTCCTACTTTTATCAAACTTCGGAAGTTCAATAACAAAAAGAAAAAGAGGTTAACCACAACCACCGGTAACGGCCATTGCCGCCACTTGCGCCACGGCCACAGCAGCGGCCATGGCTGCATCATAATTTCCTTTTAACCATAGTTTTTTTAATTCCAAAATCTTATGAAGAGGTAAAATAAAAAGGATTTCAAAAGGGTAAAAATACAACATAAAAAGATCAGGATATGCGATTACTTATTGATGGGGGTCCCTAGATGGGTAAACCCTTAAAATGTTTCACACTAATAGTAAATCAACATTAATCTCAGCTCAGGTACAATAAAAACAAACCAAATGATTGGGAAAAAAAGAAGAAGAAGAAGCATTCCCTGACCAGAACCCACAACTTGGCCGGAAGATTTTACAGATAAAATTCTAAGAGGGAAAAAAATATATATCAGTTTCTCTCTTTTTTTTCTTTCCTTTTCTCTCTTTTTCTTTTGGGTATCACCGCCTCACCGGAGATGCATGATACACTTCTGACTATATCCCGCAATCTGATTTTACATCTCACTCATAGACCAAAACAAAACCGAAAAACCCTAAAATTGGTAACTCAAAACTCAATGCATTAACACAAAATCCATTTTTAGCTTCTAACTCTAACTTCTTTAAAACAGCCACTCCCAGTTAGCTCTTACTAACCAAATCTCTCTTACTGAGATATATAAACGGCGGTGGTGTGCAAAATTCACAGTTCACCTGCTTCATTATCTTCACCTACAATGTCGTGATATCAGACATGACGATCCTAGGCAGCAATTCCTGAAAAACAATAGGAACGGAACTTGTAAGGGTCGGCAGCAACACCTTTTCAGTTATATACAAACGTGCATGCACACACACTTTAAGTTGAACATAATAATATCAATGGCTCCGACTTCCAACAAAACTAAGCTATGAAAACAAAGATATTTGCAGTCTAACACACAAATTGCGAACCACTAGCCATAAGCCAACTCATGGGTACACAGCCAAAGAAATATTGAGTAAAACAGTATCCTAAGCAATACAAAATATCACTAACTTAGAACGGGCGCTCATACAAGTGATTAAGCTATGTAATTATAACAAAATGCTTTATCTTTTAGAACTGTTGCAAGATTCCAGCAAACAAGCAATATGCAGCCATCATAATCTAAGCTGTTAATTGTGCACTGATGGAAACACTGCACAACTAATCTGACCTCAAATCTGAAGAGACGAGGATCAAGAAATGATACTTTCAATGATAGCCTAATCTCTGTCCTTCTTATTTATCTCTCCATTGTTACTTTGATACACACTCCTAATTGCAGCAGTTGAACGTCCATGAGACAGCATACTTTTTAGCCCAACTACATCTTCCCTCTCCATTTCATGCCCTGATTAGTGATTTTATTACTAACGTAATAATAAGCCAGACCCATACTTTGATTTGTTTCATGCCATAAATAAACTTGAAACTGACAGATGGAGTTTAAAGGTTAGGTACAGGGGTAATCGCTGCCATTTGGTGAGGAAACACACATAGGTAAGAGAGAAATAGAGAGAGCCTAGACACATTTTAACCATAGGCTGAGCTGAATTTGTATTTTATAGACTCAACAATCTTCATCATAGAATCATTTAGATTTCTAGATTTCTCATTTTCTTCCTTAAGGGTAAAAGATAATACTCAAAGCATCATATTACAGTATACTAATCTGCAAGGACCTTGTAGCTCAAGTAGCATTTATCCCAACACCTTAGGTCTTGAGTTTAATTCTCCCTCCCTAAGTAACGCTTGTATAGAAACAATAAACTTACACACCATTGAGTATACTTATTGTGTGCCAAAGGTGTAGGAAAAAGAAAGCTCATACTTTAATATGCATGCCTTCAAGCTCAAGTTATGAACATCAAAGCCACTTTACTAGTGAAGATAACCTACAACGAAGAAGGAAAAGAAGCAACTTTATTTTGTCAATGGCACAGATGCTGGATCTCAGTAAAGACAAGGTGAACAAGTCCTTACAACAACAGATATTTTCAACCATTAAGGGCTAGAGATTTCAAAATAGAGAGATAAGCAGTGCAGCGGATTAAAGGGGAAAACACAATTTTATACATATTTCTCATACAAAAGAAAAACAATATTTATGATCCAAAAACACACACGCCTACAGAGAAAAAAGAAAGAACTTGAAAATCTGGTGAAAAAACAGGGAAAAAAAAAAACAAATAAACTCAATGTATTGGAATGAGACTAAGAGAGCAACATCCTCAAAAATATTCATATGCCTTTCATTCCAGCACATACGAGTCATTGAGGTAAGATGCATAATCTTCCTACCACATGCAAAAGGGAGCATAAGATAGATGTACAAGAACACAGGAGATCACATAATGCCTTATCAAGTATCAAAGCCATGTCAGAATATAAGATATTGTCAACTGTCTCCATGCCCCTGCACACTCCACAATCAATAATCATTTGGGACCATCATCCCCTTAATTACTAAGACGTTGATAATCATATTAGTTATCAAAAGTCACTGACCAGCTACAACCTCCACCAACACAAACAAAATCCAAATAAACTTAATTGACCGATACAACAAAATTGAAAACCTTTTCCATTAATAGTCCATCCCATATTTTCCCCATTCCTTTAGTAAACTTGCCAAAAATCCTAACAAACCCAGGACTCCACAGCAATACACTTCATGACCATTATGTATAATCCTAATAAGGCAACTAAACAGAATTGAGTGTAAAACAAGCTAGAGGAATTGTGATGAGTCCAACCTAAGTCTACTGAACTGCTGACTAGACAGTCACCTAAATCAACTGCACTATACATCAGAAGCTGCAGCGCCGTTTCTCTCTTGGATGGTATGCTAAACTAAATATAATCCAATACTACAGTAATCAGCTCGATGGAACATCAGCTAGAGAAAAAATAGATTTCATGAACCTATTGCTTGAATGCAAAAATTCGAATCAGTTAAATATTGTGGATCAACAGCAGCATAGCCAGCCAAATAAGCAAGCTCAATAAGGTAGTGAGTTGTATGTTAGCAATATAAACTTATCCAAATTTGTATGGACCCATGCGAATTACTAGAAAAAAGAAAGTTCCCTATATTTCTATAAAAAAGAAACTAAAGATAAAAACAAAAAAGATGAAAATATAATCTACGTCAGATATTGATCCCGTACCTGTATTTGGCTGTCTCTTATTAACACTATAACCACCAACATAACCAGGAGAACTTTTAGCTGATACATCAGAGCCTGCACCGCCAAGCCCATAACCAAAGGGACCAGGTCCATCTCGATCGGAATTTGATGAACGCCAAGTAGGATCTCCATATACTGAACCGCTACTGTAAAAGTCAGTGAAGGTCCCATCAAAACCACCATTTGATGCAGCAAATGAAGATGTAGGGGCCACACTTGCACCACTGTTTCTTCCATACCCTCCAGTTCCCAGATTGTAACTGTTATCCCCAACTCCATAACCAAGATTCCTGCTATTGTTAGAAACATTATTTCCTCCGACTTGAGCTGACATTGCTGAAGAAGGCCAATTATTTCCAGTATTTCCAAACGTACTTCCTCCAATGGTCCCACTTCCTGATCCGATGTAAGAATTGGCATTTGTGGAGTTTGTTCCATAATTAAGACCACCCTCATTCCCATTCCCATTCTCCCACAAGTTCCGAGTCACTGAGCTGAAAAACGAAGATGTGTTTCCTCCATTACCGCCATCATACCCAACGGGGCTGCTAAACCTATTTGAATTATTGATATAATAAGGACTCAAACCCCGCCCATAGCTCATAGTACTATTAAAATTTGCATTTCCACTAAATCCTGGACTCAAGCCTGGCTCATAATTCATACCAATTCCATAACCAGAACCATATGGAGGAAATCCACTTCGACCACCTGCAACTGAACTGAATCTACCAAGGCCATAGCCTCCAACTGTACTTGGATTATACCCCTGAGTGTAGCCACTAAGGAAGCTACTGACCCTACTGAGACCATAGTTGTATCCTGCAAGAGGGCTGCGACTGGGACCAGGTGATAACTCTTTCGGAACTGCTCGCTTTACCTCAACCATTTTCCCGTTCAGTTCATGAAATGTCTTAAGCAAAACCCTGTCCACTGCCTCCTCTGAATCATAAGTGATGAATCCAAAGCCTCTCGGCCTCTGGGTGTTGTGATCATACATCACCACAACATCCGTGATTGTTCCAAACTGTTCAAAGTACTTCTTAAAGTCACTCTCCGTGACAGTGGATGCTAAACCTCCAACAAAAATCTTTCTTGTGCGACCTGGACCTGGAGAACCCTGGATGCTGCCACTGCTTCTACCCAAAATATTCTGGTCATCCCTGGGAACAGCCTTTTTCGCTTCAACCTGAGAATAGAGAATGCAAGGGTTAAAATCAAGATCAAATTATATAAGCACCTGGATTAATTTAACAGAGTATAAGAAGTGAAGAGCAAAGTAATGCATCAACTAAAATGATCGCTGGAGAAAAATAAAATAATGACAACCGTGATTTACTCTAGCTCAATTTGAAATTTAGCTTAACACAGAACCATAGGAAATGAATTTGTGCAGATACATTCGCAGACTCCAAACTGTAACAAGGAAATGAATTTGCTTCGCCATTTCTGCTATCCAAAAAGAAAGCACAATGATGCTTGGTCATTGTGTAAACATTAAAGTGCAACTGAAGGACAAAACTACATTCATCAAAAACAAATTATTTTGATTACCATCCTTCCATCGATGTTGTGCTTCTCCATTATGACACTGTCCGCCACAGCTGGGTCAGAAAAAACTACAAAACCAAAACCACGAGCACGGCCTGTGGTCCGATCCTTCATTATCACTGCTTCTACCACCTCCCCGAAACTGCTGAAATACTCTTTTAGCCGCTCCTCATTTGTATCCCAAGATATGCCGCCGATAAACAACTTACCACTATCGGATTGCATTTTCACTGCAGGCCACAAGCACGTCATCAATTAAGCTTCACAAATCAAACCCAACCCACGGAAAAATGTAAACGTCAAATCAAAATCTCAATCCCAACCCGATAAAGATGGAGCATTTTACAATGGATCCGATAGAATTCTACAATATAAGTAGACCGATTCCAAAAAACAAAATGCACACAATCACCAATCCAATCCAACATCAACACCGGCAGCTCAAAGTCTATATTTTTTTTTTTTATCAATCCACCTAACTAGAACCAAATGCAGAAAATAGATAACCAACCAAACTAGAAAGAATAGTACCTTATTTTTTAAATATTAAGAACACAGATTGTAGTCCGATTCAAAAACAAGTGTTCCTGGATTTAATTTAGAAGCATCCGATCCTTCACCGATCAAATACAGGACCCAGAATTATGCACACCTACCAGAAGAAGAAAGAAGAAAAAAAAAACATAAACCAGAGAGAATTTTCCATCAGAAAAATCACCAGGATCCGAACCCAAAACAAATTCAGAAAAAGCAAAAAAAAAAAAACCCAAATCAGATTTCCCCCCATACCGGCAGATTAACGAAAACCCAGATGCCAAATCGCGCAGAAAATTAAGATCTGAGAGGAGGCACTGTAAGAATAAGAACAGAGGGCATGTTCAACCTCCTCCCCATATACGCCCCCTCCAATCCTTTTGTTTGTTCTTTCGATGGTGATTAACCAATGCAAATTCAGTTACCAAACAGATGAGTATTACGAGATTAAAAAATGTGTCTTTCCAGAGAGAGAAGGAGAGGTTTGTGAGAGAGAAAGGGAGGGCATTGAAGGTCTCGGAAGAATATATAGCCACTGCGGAAAATGGGAAGCTCAAGATTTTCAGTTTTTCTCTTTTTTTTTCTATTATATTATCTTTTACAGGCTTTTTTTTTATTTTACGAACAATTTGATTCGAAAATTCATAGAAATGCAAAAAAAAAAAAAAAAAAAAATCTAGAAGAAAAAAAAATTGGAGAAATTAGTCATGGAAATATATGGTTTTCTCTGCTGTCATAAAATGGGAAGGATTACGTTACCATGTCGTTCCCGTCGCCGTTCATTCCTTTTATGGTTTTATCTGGCCCAATGTCATTCCTTTTATAGTATTGACAAAAACGGTGCCGTTTAGGAAATTTGAAACCACACTAAAGCCTGCCCCCAACACCATTCTAGGAGGCCACAAGCCCTTTGATTTTGAGGACCTTTTTTTACCTAATACAAGATATTAGAGAGGGATAACTGAAGGAAGTAGAATATTTTTAACCAACTGAGTTATAATTTTTTTTATTTGAGTTTTTTTATTCTTGATTATTTTGTTTGCCCAGACAACGCACCTGAATTTGGGACTTTGTTTTGATTTGATGTATAAACTTCCTATCAAGTTTCAAGCATCTTGAAAACGTATTTCGTTAGCTCAACTTTTTGTCTATTCAAGCAGAGAAAGCTCACACAATAATAGTGGAAAATTTGACGCTTGGAAGATAATTGGCATGCTTTAGAAAACTAAGAAGCTCTTAACCAAATTGAAAGTCAACGAGACTAATTGAGAGAAGGTTGTTGTTGCGGATGATGGAATTATTGCATGACCAAATTTAACCATGGAAGCAGTGCAATTGGGAATGTACCATTGTTAGGGTAGCAGTGGATCGGTTGCGAAGAGGGATGAGGGGCGGCTAACCCTAAAGATCATTAGACGAAGAGGTTGGCAAGTTCTTTTTTGTCTGAGCTTATGGAGCGTGAAACGAAATTACAGTGGAGATGGTTGGAGTTTTGATGGCATTTGGTATTTATATCACTCACCTTCAAATTCATCAAAATCCTTCACTCATTAAAATCCTAACAAATCTATGGCATTTTATACTTATATTTGGATGTATTGTTTAAAACCCTAATCAACTACCTCTGGATTTGGATGTATTCTTTAAAATCCTCTTAAATTCAAATTTGACTATACTATGATTTCAAAATCTTTTAAAATCATCTTTTTAATTCATAACTGACTATATATTGATTTTAAAGTCTATTAAAATTCCATCAAATCCTAATTTGACTACACCCTTTATATATTTTTCTTTTGAATACTATGCATTAAAATAACTTGATGCAAACATTAAAATATAATGAAAATATTTAAAAAGAGGGAGTGAGCAACATGGAGTTGGTGAGTGAGTAGCATCATTCATAAAATGTAAAATTTAAAACGACTTGGCATGTTCCAAAGCCAAATGTTGACTTTTCATTGAAAGAAAAGGTACTACAAAACCCAAATATTAAATTAGAAATAATCAAACAAAAATAAAATCTACATTTAATTTATTAATCTTCTATACCAATCGACTTTCCTCTGTACGTTTTGTAAATGGGGATGGTTGTTGACCATCCATTGATATTGTTGGCCATGATTACTATTCCCCCTTTATATCACTTAAAGTAAATTAATCATCCTTTTTCTTGTCCCATTTTACATGATTTAAATATTGTTTTGAATTTTTCAAACTAAGTACACAAAAATATTACTTAATTAGAATTCAACCATTTTTAAATTAACAAGCATTTATTGAAACTAGAAGTTTTGAAGCCTTATTTATCAATGAGATCAAAAGTTCACTACTACAAATAGAACCCTATAGTTTAAGTTTTGATGACAGTTTAACAATTAAAGAAAACACACAAACACCCTTTTGAAAAACACACGCACATAAACATCATCAAGTTCATCGAGATCAAATGTTCTGCACCCATTTTGTGTGTGTCTTTTTTGTGACATTTATTATTGATTGACACATATTAAGTTCATGATAACAAAGTTAAAGATGATTAATTTTATTAACATGTGTCAATTAATGATAATGACTGCAAAGAAGCCACACACAAAATTTCAACTCAATTTCATCACCCAAAAATACCACCGACCTTATTTATTATTTCACATTATCACCACCACCCAATAACACTTTAAAGCTTCAAGCAAATATGAAAAGAATATAAGGAGAAAGAAAAAAAAGAGAGAATAAAGGTTTTTAGAGAGAAAGAAGGTTCATATAAGAAGTTTAAAATTACTTCTTTTTCATGAATAATTCAATATAAAATAAAGGTATCATACTATTCCAGCAGACTTTTTTGCAATCGATGATATATTTTATTGGACAAGACGATATTTTAGGATCTATAAATAAGAATTCGAACTCGCATGTAAAAGACAACGCTGCTCTAATTCAAAGTTGAATGTTAATTTAGGTACCCTTGCTCATAATTTCAAAATTTCAACACTGAAATGGAAGGAAAAATAAAGCCTCCATTTGCTTTTAACAAGAGCAAAGAATTTCATGTGTTTAACTTAAAGAAGGTCACTTTCAGAAACTTAATACAATAAGAAAGGGGTTTGGATGAATTAAATTTAGTAAGATTGGGATCATGGAATATGATTAGCAATCAGCATCTTTCTTCGTGCTCCCCACGAAAGGGAGTTTGGTCCTTCCACTCGATCGTTACTGCTTACTGGCCTACACTACAACCTCCACGTATCTCTAACATTTACACTACCCTTTTCGTTATTGAAGGGTTTCCCATCATAAAACGCTACCTAATATTATTAACACGTTGGCGACATATTAACGTCGTGTTTACTTATATTATATTAAAAAATGTGAATTAGTAATATTACGTAGTTGTGTGAGTTGTGGGTGTCATATTTAAAAAGAAAAGAAAAATTCGTGGTTCCTCTTTGGAGTTTAATAATTTCTTCAACTTATCGTGTTTTTAGCTTCTACAACTCTTTAATTAGTTGACTCTTAACCTAATGATATTCCTCTTTCTAAAGTCTAAAGAGACCTAAGTTCAAATTCAAACTACTCCTATAAATAATGATAATTTTGAAAAAGAACAACTTTTAATAAATATCATTCATGTGTATTTATATTGACAACTTTTACAAGGCAAGAGATTAATATGGCCATTTTATATCCAAAGTCGATCGATCTAATGGTTAGTTCATGTGTGATGATGGGATCCGAGGAGCCATCATGCCATCACATGCATGCAAAATTATATTATTATATTTGATACATGTATTATTATGTCTGTGTGTATATATGTATATCAAGCCCCTTTGAGAAAGGGTTCCCCGACAACAACAAAAAAGCCTTGTTCCACTAGTGAGGTCGGCTGTATAAATTCTAAAACGTCACTGTGCTCGATTTTGCGTCAAGTATTCCGTTAGCTCTAAGTATTCAATGACTTTTATTAGAGTCTCTTTCAAAGTCTTTCTCTACCTCTTTTGCCATAAGCCTCTGTCTCAGGGCAAAAGGAAAGGGATTCCCATTTTTTGATAAAAATGGAGATTAGTTATTGAACCCGCTTTGCATCGAACTTTAGGGATCCGATCCGTTTGTTTTGTAATTCTTGATTCACACATCATCCTTATGAAAATTCAATTAAATCTAAAACTTTTTACCCATTTAATTGTCATGATGAAATTTGAATGTTTTTCTTAACATAGTGCTCGTCAATTTTTTTGAACTCAATTAGATGTCTCAAATATTTTTTATTTAGCTAATAATTTGCAAGGATATCTTTGAGATGCAACTTAAAAAAATAAACGATTCATATCGTAACGTAGTAGAGGCCCCACAACTAATTCGTTTAAAAAAAAAAGGAACGAGGACCCATTCCCTGTAAGCATACACCTACATATTCTAGTTTTGTACTTGAAAGAGGAATGCATATACCTAGCTGTTGTTGTCCCCTTGATTCTATACTTCAAATTAATAACTTAATCACGCATTATCTTCATTGATTAATGTTGTACTTCAAGCTCAATATCCATTCATCCATGGCAATAACTGCAAGACCTTTTTATTTTTGTATTTTTTGAAAATTTTCAGTTTCACCATTTTCTTGTGCTTACTTCGTCTGCTAAAACTAAAACCTGCTCTGATTTTGACCTTTTCGACCAACTGAATCTTCGGTTCTTGCAGTGACGTCCAGGTACTACAACCCTACCCTCATAGGAACTTCATCCCATCCACCAGACGCGTCCAAATTTTGCTAGCAGAACTACTCAAGCTTCGACAGGATGGATTGCATTTGGCAGTCGATCCAACCGGAAGGCTATCATCGCTCTTTGCGCAGTTGTATCGGGAGTATGGCAGTTTATACAACACCTACAACCAGTTACAGCCCATGTATCAAACAGGAGCTCTTGCTTTCAAGTTTCAAACATCTCTGCAGACTAGCTAACAGCAGTTACACACCACTTTCAATCTTATATGGCAAGCTGGGGATTCAGTTTCAAAGAATACCCCCTCAGACTCACCCAACTCCTGGGCCAAATATTCAAACCGTCGGGATGAACTACTCTACTCGTCTTTACTACCAATAATTCGACCACATTTGTACATTCTAAAGTCATGCGCTTTGCTTGCTTCCCCTCTCCCCTTGTTTTCTCTGTATTTGTTTACAGCAACAGTTTACTAATAAACCAGCTGGTGAAAAGAAATAAGTAAGATAAAGAAGGGTGAAAAATGGATAGAAAATTAGTAAACCAGCATGAATCATCTTCAAAATAGGATTGAATGTGAATTCTAGCCCGAACATTTTGACATAGCCCTGTTCAGTAAGGTTAAGTTCTATGATACGGTCGAGTCTAAACAACATTGTAGCTTTTCTGCATACCAAGCACTAGCAAAAGTGTTGAAAGTTGATTGTGAAGTGGAGAATTAGCATGATCATAGGCCCTTGACGGCTAGGTATGAGTCACGAAGCTACCTATCTGCAGCAACTCCTCATGCTTGTCCTTTGTTACATGTAACTCCAATGTCACCTGTCATATATGACAAGAAATTTGTTAAAATGGACGGATGATGCTCCAACACTGAATGTAGTATAAAATTAACCAAGCAACTTGAACTTTTTTCTCCAGTAGAACGTTTAAATTTCCACTGTTTGTGGATTTTGAAGAAATTATTCAAAAGATAATTCTCGAAATCATCAAAGAAAAAACGGTTCCTATTCTTTACAATACAGGTATCAGGGCCCTTTTAAGAACATGAAACTATTGGAAACTTTTATGATGTGAAGCTGGGCAGTGCATATAAATTGTAAATAGACATCTGTTATAAGTAATAACGATAGTCTGAGCCACTCCAAGATCATACAGAGTATCAGAAGATTAGAAAGAGTATTTCCATTAAGAATCCCAAGAGTCGGGATGTAGACTGCATAGACCATCCAAAGCCTGTGCACATATGCAGATTTCATAAAGATAATTGGACTCACCTCTTTGAAGATTTCACTACGAGAGATCTCCTTAAAGCCCTACATCAACCATATGAGAGTTTAGTGAGCCACAAGGGAAAACAAGTGCAAATTAAATGCAAGTCGAATATGAGAGGCCAACATCGCATGATAAATTGCATGAGTTTGTGATAAGAGAAAATCAGAAAGGGAGGGAGAAAGACAGACAGACAGACCAATTTCCGAAACAAGCTAAGAGATGCTCCATTTTGTTCCCCAATTTTAGCACGGAAGATGTGGATTGCCAAATTTTCAATTGCAAAGGCCATCATCATCAAGGCCGATTCCTTCCCAAGTCCTTTACCACGACTAAACTAGCAAGAGAAAATACTGAAAAATTACATTATAGCATAGATATAATAGTCCCTAAAGTGAAAACTAAGTGAGGAAGAAGCATAAATATTTGGTGCTGGAATACAAAGGGAAACCAGATTGACTCGAACGCAATCACTTCTGTTTTTTACCATCAGAAGGAAGTAAAGGAAGGTACCTTTTCTGTTCAGCAATCATTATTTCAATCTCTCCCATGTGGGGATCGTCCAGGTCATTCATATATAAGTTCACATCACCAATCATGGCTGCAAACCATTAATCATACCGTTACTCACTCATTAATCATAACACAAAACAAAATCCTTTGAAAATATGATATTTTTCGTTGTTTCCTCCTCGATTTCTAGTAAAAAGAAACTGATCATAAAAACACGAGCAATATCATGTAAACTGATACAACTTAACAATTCCCGAGTTTACTTGCTGAAAACTAGAAAAAGTAACAACCTTCTCAGGAATTTCAATCAAAACCATCCAACCAACTGTTCATTTTTTTAAGAGTGGTGATATGCCCAACCCAATGTCTTATTTCCCCACCCACCTTATATTTACACCCACCATAAAAAGTGAAAAAATACATCAACTCTTTTCCCACCCACCATTATTTCCAAAATAACCCTACATATTTCTTTTTCAATTTTTTCTTGCTTTAAAAAAATTATTACAAATTAAAAAAAAACAATTATCACTAAATGAAAATACCCAAGAGCTCCAAGTATCACCAGCAGCAACCCTCTTCCCAGAAAATTTGCAGAACCGTCACTACCGACTCCCCAAATCCCCAACACCAAGCGCCCCTCCTCTATCGCCAACCATCACGGCACCACCATGTCTCGAAAACCGCTCCAGTACCCAATTTCTATCGTTTCCAATTTGAATTCAGACCACACAAGAGAGAGTGTGGTTAAATTGGAAGAGCTTCACTCATAGTTTGGTGCTGTACTGGCTTTCCCTAACATCAAATTCCTCTAAATTCAGTATATGGTAGGCATCCAAATTGTTCCAAAACACCAAACACGATCGGAGTTCAACGAGTGTCGGATCCGTGAGTCCCCTAATGTAATATGGACTATGAGCTTCTCTCCTCATCTATCTCAACATTATAATAGTCTTGAAGACTAACTTGCTCTACTATCTGGTGAAGCTTGATCACACCTTCCACAACATGCGCTTTATTGCGAGCCTCGACGCTTTGCTTTGTCAAGTCCGAATTCACCCTCTTCCTGATAAGTTTAATTTTTGAACTTCCTTTCCCAGGAAAGCTTGTGGGGTTCATTATATTTTTTTCTTTTTCTTATTTATGATATTTTAGGTTTTTTTTATATATGATTGATTGGTTTTTAGGTCTTTAAAGGTTATTTTATACTAGGATATTTGTCAATAAGAGTATCATTTTATAGTGGGTGTGGAAATAAGACACTGGGTGGGCTTACATCACTCTTTTTTAATAACCAACTGTTCTTAAAAATATGTACTTTGCATACCTAAGGTAAGTAATCATTCTAATTTCTCCTTAAGATAAGTAATCATTCTAATTCTCCTTAAGATAAGTAATCATTCTAATTTCTCCTTAATTTTCTCAGCAACCAATCAGAAAGTAATTTGTGAAGAAAGACTGTAAATTTAGCTAACCTTCCACATGGGGTTCTCCATGGCTGAACTCTCCCACAACCAATTGCTTATCCAATACAATGAAAGTCTGCTCTGCAAAACCCAAATCAAGTTCCAACTTTTCAATCATTCACCAAACCAGTAATACAACTACACAAAAAAACCCCCAATCGTTTATCAAAACTAAATTCAACACTTTTTTTCTTCCCCAAAAGATCAAACCTTTAACTGCAAATCCACAATTAGTCAAAACCCAGTTCAGTTTTTGTTATGAAAAAGCAAGGAAATACATAAAAACCAACAAAAACACCAGAGAGAGAGAGAGAGAGAGAGAGTACTGTTGGGGTCTTGGGTCCAGGTGAGCTGCATCTGGTATTCCTGGTCGAGGGTGAGGGGCTCGGAGCCGGTGGCTTGGAGGAGAGCTGGGTCTTTCATCCAGTCGTGGTATTTAGGGACGTGTTCCTTCATGTACGGGACCAGTATCACTCTCCCTCCCTCCAAGCTCACTTTCTCTTTCTCTCGCTCCATCGCTGGTTTCCCTTCCTTTCTCTCACACTCGCACCTACAAACTGACCGTCACAATGTCAGAGATCAATTAACCCCTGACGACGCCGTTTGGTTACCAAGACTAATAACAAGTCAAAGTTCATTCTCTCAACCAAATGAAGTTGACTTTAGATTTTTTTTTATTTGTTTTTTTTTTCTTTGGAAAATATATGGAAGAGAGAGTTGGAGATAAATGTGAAAGAGAGAGGGAGTAAATAGAGGTTTGAAGATATGACATCATGATATGTTAGTGAAGGAAGAAAAAATATGCAGCAAAATTACATTACTTCAATTATTTTTTTGTAATATACGACTAAATTATCTTTTACTTTGTTTGGTTAACAAAAAGATTTTATTAATAGGTAGGTAGTGATTACAAATTTTGACAAAAGAAAAGGAATGGAGAGCGGGCAGCTGGGAAGACTGTCAGCCACCACCACGTAACCACCAAGGCCCCACTCCAATAACAACTCAAATTTTCCTAGATCAAAGTAACCCTTAAAAAATCTCAAGATCACGATGCCTCGCTCCCGAATGTCCGATTGGTCGGGGACGGAAGGTAGCCTTAGCCTCGCCTGTCCTGCTTCTACTTAGGATTAATACAATAATTGAGAAGAGGGGGAAGTTTCGAACCTGAGACGCATTAGTAGAAACCACCCAACATTTTATCCACTAGAGTATTGGACCACATGCAGTATGAGTAGCATATAAATTGCAAGTAATTTTCACTCAAGGAAAGAAAATGAGAACCAATTGGCAATTATACAAAAGGGATTAACTTTGGCAAGGAATTAGCCAAAAGAAAACGTCTTTGGGCCTTTGGTTAATGATCTGATTAATTGAGTTAAGCAAATGAAATATATAATTGTGCTCAAGCTTCTACTTTCTATATAATGATGCTCTCTAGGATAAGCCAATAAAAATTCCCTTGCTTCAAAGCCAAGCACAATCCTTGAAATATTTTTAGCCATCATAATTCATCACAAAAAGACACCTCCACTTCCACTTGAAGCATCATTTTCTACTCCACCAAACAAATACTTTGGTTGCCTTAACCTCAAAGCTAAGCAGTGCTTAGTAAACACTTAAGTCCTCCACAGCCATGATGATCAATTACATCAACCTCAATACCAAACACATAAATGTTAACAAAAGCTTGCCAACCAATTCTACATCCCTAGCTTCCACTCTCTTTGATATTCAATCCTTCTTCCCAGCCATCAATATGCTCTTCCTCTTGTCCCTTTTCCTTCTCTTTTCCTTTCCCTATGTCACATTTTCCGCCCACTGCACCACCACCACCCCCACTAAAACCTTTCAAAAATGCATCACACTCCCTACCCAACAAGCCTCCATAGCATGGACTTTCCATCCCCACAATGCCACCCTAGACCTTGTTTTCTTTGGTACTTTCATATCCCCTTCCGGGTGGGTCGGGTGGGGCATCAATCCGACCTCTGCGGAAATGACTGGCACGCGTGCTCTGATCGCCTTTCCGGACCCTAGCACCGGTCAAATAGTCGTCCTCCCTTACCTCTTAGACCCAACCACAAAGCTCCAAAAACGCCCTCTCCTCTCTCGCCCTCTTGACATCCACATTCTCGCCTCGTCTGCCACCCTATACGGCGGAAAATTAGCCACCGTCCACGGCGGCGCTTCCATCCAAATATTCGCTACATTGAAACTCACGCCGAACAAGACAAAGCTCCACCACGTGTGGAACCGTGGTCTCTACGTCCAAGGCTACTCGCCGACCATACACCCAACCACCGCTAACGACCTTTCATCCATAACAACATTCGATGTCATGTCAGGCACTACGGCCACGCACCACTCCAACATTGGCACACTCAGAACAGTGCATGGCATCATGAACGCCATTGCATGGGGCATCATGCTTCCCATTGGAGCAGTGCTTGCACGCTACCTCAGGCACATACAATCATTAGGTCCCACATGGTTCTATGTGCACGCTGGGGTCCAACTGTTTGCCTTTTTCCTAGGGACTGTAGGGTTTGCTATTGGGATTAGGCTTGGGGATATGTCACCTGGGGTCCAGTATGGGCTCCACAGGAAGCTAGGGTTCGCAGCATTTTGCTTGGGAGCGCTTCAAACCCTAGCACTACTGTTTCGACCTAAAACTACAAACAAGTACAGGAAGTACTGGAAATCTTACCACCATTTAGTTGGGTATGCATGTGTGGTGCTGGGTGTGGTGAATGTTTTCCAAGGTTTTGAGGTGATGGGAGAAGGGAGGTCTTTTGCCAAGCTGGTTTATTGCTTGGGATTGTCTACACTGATTGGGGTTTGCATTGCTTTGGAGGTGAATTCTTGGGTGGTTTTTTGTAGAAAATCAAAGGAGGAGAAGATGAGGAGGGAAGGTATATTTGGAGCGTCGGATAAAGGCAGCGGAATCTTCAGATGATCAGAGGCATCACAGTATTAAACAATGCTTCTCCCATGGAAATTTATCAATCCTCGAACATAAGTTGTTTGTCCGAAGGTCGACTTTGAGGATTTTTTTTTTTTTTTTTTTTTTTTTTTTTGCTTTTAATTAATTAATGTGTGAGGATAATTTTTTGTTCTTGTTTTGATCATAATTTCAAGAATCATATTTATAGCTGCAATTTTGGTTTGCTCTTTTTTTTTCTTCATATTTTTGTAAAGATGTGAGATCATAGACAAAGTTGTTGTTGATGTTGTTCCATTACCACAGTTTCAATCAACTACTTTACAAGTCGGGTTTTTTACTCTTGGTACCATCCAATTCTTTCGATCTGGGTTAACAACTATCTAACTCAATTTACTTAATCTTTTAAGGAAGAATTGAAATCTTAGATTCTTAGGTTGTTTAGGTACAAAACTTGTCTACCTTTCACAGTTTTACTCGATTGCTTCATTGGGTTTATGACTAGGGATGGACAACGGTTATGACGGACGGGTAACCGCAGTTATTTACCCATAACCGTTTATGCTCATACCCGCATAACCGTTTACCCGTTGGGTAATTGCTTAAACGGTTATACTCATCCCATAACCGTTTATAAACGGTTAGCCATACCCATAACCGCATATCCATTTAACCGTAACCATTTAATACCCGTTTACCCATTTATCCTTTTTAACCCGTTTATCTTTTCTTTTCTTTTTTACCATTATCCCTTTTTCACCCATCTACATGTTTTTTAACAACTTGAAAATTTTAAAAAAAATTGTCATAATTTTTTTTTGACAATTAAACAACGTTATAGGTACATTCATCGTACATTTCCATATTTAATTTTTTAAGTCCTTATACCATTCCAATAATTGAAATAACAGTTTACGAACGATATTTTTAACTGTTACCAATGAAGATAAATATAATATTTGCTAAGTATTATTGGGTTACAAAAATTGTTTAGAAGACATTTATGTCAAAGCATTTCTGTCAATTTCACGGTTACCCGCAAAGAATTTAAGTTAATATGGCCAATTCCTTGATGATGAGAATCATCATTCCTGTAGCAGTGTTATTAAGAGAATAACCGATGAATTCCTTGCTAACTTATTGGGTGCTAAGTATTATTGGATCGAGAACATGGTTTGTGTTAGTTTTACATATATAAAATAAATGGGTAAACAGTTACCTGTTTATAATCGCGGTTAATACCTATAACCGCCCATTTAAATTTTGCGGGTAAATTGTTATACCCATAATCGTTTATTTATCTAAACGGTTACCCATAACCGTAACCATTTAATTTAAATGGGCGGGTAACCGCGGTTACCCATAACCAATGGGTATTTGCCCATCCCTATTTATGATTGAGGATACTCAGTCCACAGAGGAAAGCCCAAGGTGGGAAAAAAAGTTGACCATCAAAAGGACGGAATCCAGCGTCCCACATCGGCCAAAACAAGGTTTCTAAACGACTTTATATACTCTTACTTGAAGGTAAGGCTTGTCCCTTCGGGGACATCCGATAAAATTGGAACGATACAGAGAAGATTAGCATGGCCCCTGCGCAAGGATGACACGCATAAATCGAGAAATGGTCCAAATTTTTTTTGTCATTTTTACATGTTTTCCTTTTGTAATCTTGAATAAATATCTAGTGTTGTTTTTTTGTCATTTTTACATGATTTTCCTTTCGTAATCTTGAATTAATATCATGATTTCTTTTTGTAATCTTGAATAAATATCTAGTGTTGTTTTTACATAAACCATCATATGGTGTTACTAAGCCATGCGCTATACATAAACAAAAAATAATCTTAATATATTATCGATTCTACATGATTTTACTACTTTTTCAAGTAGAAATATTTAAGCGTGCCCGTGATATTATTGATCTAAGTGTTATAATGAGCAGATAAGGGGTAAGTAACTACTTTTCTAACCTATAATATATTAATGGTAAAAAAAATACATCAAAATAATTTAGCGAGATTTGTCTATTGTATAGATAAATAAAAGATTTGTCAAGAATGGGATTCGAACCCATGCCCTTTCGGACCAGTACCTGAAACTGGCGCCTTAGACCAACTCGGCCATCTTGACATTAATTGATTAATTTTTCAATCTTTTAGATATACTTGATGATAGAACAACTACTTGGGTGAATGGCAACCTGTATCTCACACTTAACAAAAGATTTTTTTCCAGCCAATTACTAGGTAAAACTTTGAAATAATCGTTATCATATTCACTTGTTATCAAAACAACTTGGAGTGAGTTTGTCTAGTGAATTCATGGGTAACTCTCTCATATATTTTTTGAGTTTGTCTAGTGAATTCATGAGTAACTCTCTCATATATTTTGTTTTAAAATAGGGCTTGATATATATAAAGGGACGAGAATCAAACTCTTATCATAAATATTCAAGAGCAGCATCTTGATGCAAGTGTTCTATGAGTTTAATTTATATCACTTCCAAATAAAAGTTGGGTATCCAGCATTATTGCCCACCCATGAACTTTTCATATCACTGTTTGCTGGTGTCGAATTCGGAACCGGATCTCTGCATGAGCATAGGGTGGGGATCTTCTTAACCGGATCATCTGAATCATTGAAATTTGATATAACGGCTACAATAATTATAACTTTTAGAGGATCTTTCTGTTTGTAGTGGTTGGATTAAATTTTAATAGTTCAAATGATCCAGTTAAGAGGATCCCCACCCTATGCTCAAGAGGGGATCCAGTTCCTCGAATTTGCTTCTTGAATAGTAACTGCAGTCAGTAAAAAGTTGAAAGAGATCGATCTGGCAGTAGAAAGTCAAAAAGGTAAAAGGTGGCAATTACCCAATCCTCTTACTTTCTTTTTACATTTTGTGCTTTGAACTTTTCGGCTGTTAATATTCCGAGTCTGTCAGAAATTCCCACGAGAGACATGGAAGAGTGCCAACAGGATCTTGCCGGATTTTCTTTGCGATGATTCTGAAAATTCGTAAATTATGTTCGTTCATCGTACATTATACAAACAGTTTTTATCAAGTACTGTTTATATTTATTTTTGACTAAAAATATTTAAAATAATTTATGAATATCTGATGTACCATAAATGAACATAATTCACAAATTCTCGGAATTCTCATAAAAAGATCCGACGAGGATCCAGACTCAGAGAGTGAGATAAAAAGTAGAGGGAAGCAAACGAGAGTGGAAGGAATGTTGGTCTCTCTTTTAGGGGTCCTCTATCATTCAGGATTTTCTCTTTCCTTTTTTTACTTTCAAAGATTTTCAAACTTAAATAGTGCCTTTCTTTTATCATGCATGTCGCACTCTTTGCCTGATCAGGAACCACCATCACATTCTTCTCTCGGTGCAGAGGAGAGAGCAACTTAGATGAATTCAATACATGTTACATGGTATCATAGTGTCTCGATTCAATAATATAATGTCATGTAGATTAATTTAGATAGAGTCAGTACACGTTACCGTATTGTCTCGATTTAATAATATGTAAAATTTTTCTTTTTGCGTTTTTAATGAGCTACATTTTGCATACAGGTATTGCCATTTGCAATTAGAAGAAATGACTTCTTACTACCAATGTTCTAAAAATTGTTAAGTGTTAGTTGGGCCGTGGATATGAGTCTAGCGCTTAGGGGGCGGGGCCTAGGCCCTTTTTTTTGTTTTATTTAAACTTATTATTTATCATATAAATAAATGCTATTTATATTTAAAAAACACATAATTGTATTGAGAAACATAAGTTACAATATAGAATGATATATAAATTATAAAGTAGTAGAACATGTTGAAAACATTGAGAACAAATGCAAAAAGGTGAGCTAGACAGACGTTTAGGCGAGTATAGGCATCTTTTCTTATTTATTAAACGCCTAAGGATTAATGTAGCAATGTCTAAGCCCCGTAACGCCTAGGCGGCCCTAGACAAGACCTTTTAGAACACTGCTTACAACCAAGCATTATTATTTGGGCTAACCACATTTTATCCCTTCTATTGCACCTTGAGATTATGAGATTGCATTGATTTATGCCATTTAGTTATTTGGTCGTCTAGTACTATAATAATTGAAGATGTGATTGATAATTTTAGATTGACATAGAAGCTACATTTGCACCAAATATATATAAATTAGAGTGATGCGCTCCACACACATCTTTTTACCCTTTTACTTATTCTGACCATTGGCGAACGGAATGAAAAAATTAAAGGACAAAAATTACCAGTGGATGTGTGAGAGGTAAAAAGAGTGTTAGAGCTAATTACGTTCCACATCATACAATTTCATCTCAATTGTGCAAATGCGACTTCTAAATCTACCCAAAAACGAATCCCACATTTACCACGTCATCAATTAAACAATCACATAGTCAAACGTAAGTTGTAAATCGATACTATTTCATAACCTTAGAATGCAATGCAACATTGTTCCACCCAACAAAGCTAGAAAATGACAAGTTTGTTGTAGAACAGTGGATGTCCACTCAAATAATTAAATAATTGACCCTTCCTTTTGGTTGCTGAAGCTTGCTACACACACTCCCATTTTCTATATAAATACAAACCCCACACAACATCAAAGTGGGAAGACTCACGGGAGAGATAGGAAGGAAGAAAAAGGAGAGAAAAGAAAGGAAGAAGAAAAAGAGAGGAAGAGAGAAAGGAGAGGAAGAGGAGAGGAGATAATGAAGAGAGTTATCTTTGTACTCCTATTATTTCAGATTATAATGAAAGCACCACTGCTACCCCGAGGACGTACTCCAATCACACTGACTGTAAAGGAACCTCGTAAATTTTGTGTCTTGTTTATATTTATTCTACTGCACACACCGTCGATTTTATAACAAAGTTGATCAACTTGTCAACAAGAACCTAAGACAATAAACATAACCACATACTAAAACAAAATAATCTTAAA
This sequence comes from Malus sylvestris, assembly GCF_916048215.2. Taxonomy (NCBI): domain Eukaryota; kingdom Viridiplantae; phylum Streptophyta; class Magnoliopsida; order Rosales; family Rosaceae; genus Malus; species Malus sylvestris. Next base: position 9,117,984 of record NC_062268.1, read on the forward strand.
AAATTGCTTGCATACCAAGTCATCAAAGACAAAGAAAGAATCAGAATATGCGATGACTTATTAATGGGGTCCCCTAGCTGGGCAACCCTTAAACGTTTCACACTAATAAATCGACATTAATTTCAGGTACAAAAAGAAAATAACAGAAAAATGGAAAATAAAAGAATATAAAAAAAGCATTCCCTGACCATAACCAATTGCCAGAGATGTTACAGATAAAAACTCTAGGAAAGAAGAAGAATATATATATCAGTCTATCATTTTTCGTTTTTTTTTTTTTTCTTTTCGCCTTTCGGGTATCGTCGCCTCACCGGAGATGCATGATACACTTCTGACTACATCCCGCAATCTGATTTTACATCTCACTCAAAGACCAAAACAAAAAAACCTAAAATCGGTAACGCAAAACTCAAAAGCATTAACACAAAATCCATCTTAACTTCTATCTCTCTACTTTTACTTCTGCAAACAGGCACTCCAGTTAGCTCTTCTTACTAACCAAATTTCTTTTACTGAGATGTATAAACGAGGGCGGTGTGCAAAATTCACAATTCACCTGCTTCACCAGATTATCTTCACCTACAATGTCGTGATATCAGAAACGAACGATGCTCCTAGGCAGCAATTCCTGAAGAAAAAAACAGATGGAGAGGAGCTTTTAGGTATCAAAATATCAGAGATTAATCAAACGAGCAACACGTTCTCAGTTATATATACATATATGCAAAATAGATTTCATTTTATACGAAATATCATCCACCGGAGAATACAATTTAGAATCAAGGCATACAATGTAGAATCAACCAACAACTTTAATTTAAGATCAAATTCATGCAAACCACTTCCTACTCAGACACTGATTACAAAGCTGTGAGGTGAGTAGCCATTAGCCAACTAATGGGTAAAAGTAAAGTTAGAATGAGATGCCAACTGAGAGCTTATGCTAACAAGTTCCGATAAACAAGCAATATGCCACCATTATAATCTAAACTGCGATTGTTCAACGATGGCAGGAAAGTATAACAAATCTTGCCTCAAATTTGAAGAGACTACGTGGATCGCGAAATGAGATTCCAATGATTGACTAAATTCTCTATCCCTCTATGTATCTGTTAGTTGTTAAGTATCTTTGTTAGCTATCCTAATGCATCCATGAGACAGAAAACAGTACACAGAGATAAAATTATGAAAACCCAATTTCACTAGTTAAGTGTAAAGATATACTAGATGAGAGAATTAAAGAATCAACGTGATATTTCAATCATCAAGGGAATGTGATAGAGAGATCTATGGTCTAGCAGAACAAAAAGAATTCATACACTTTACTTTTTTATGACCCCAGAACACATGCGCCAACAGATTAATGAGAAAGCTCATTCAAAAATCCAGATCGGCCAATAAACAAGAAGCAACACTAAAATCTGTCAAACAAAATATGAAGCAAACAAACACGATCCAAGGAAATGAGAGCTCCTTCCCCTCGGAAAAGTCATAGTGCCTTTCCTTCAAGAACAGATGAGAAATTGATGAAAGCTGCCTAATCTTCTTATCAGAAACAAAAAAGTAGAAGTTTCATTAGAATCACATAAGCAGGAAGAGAAATCGATGAAATGCCCTACCAACACTATAACACAAAATAAAATATAGCTGATTGACTCCTCAACCCTGCACAGTCAATACCCATCTGGGACAATTGTCCCCCTAATTACCATGAGGTTGATGGTCGTATCTAGTTAAGTAGCCTCATTGCCCAGCTACAACTTCTACCAACACCAAACAAAAGCTAACTTAAATTATTACACCAGTACTCCAACATTCAAAGCCTTTTCCTTTTATCTCAAAGTCCCAAATTTTCTATTCCTTAACTAAACTGAACTCGCATAAAATTGAATAAGCCTAGGACTCCAAAGCACTACTCTTTGTCCTAACTGGCTCCAAAGGAGTCTTTATAGATGATATAATATAGGAAAGTCAAAGCTGCCATCTCTGTGGTAACAAACTTATCAGCCAGTATCAACAATCAAGGATATAAATGAAGAATTCCGAGGAAAATAAGCTAGGGGACTAACATGAAGCAAGGGACCATCTAGACACTTCTACTTAGTGTAAGAATCACAACCTAGCAATGTGGTATCATGTGAACAGCCACTAAAGGACAGAAGGCATTGCGCTCAATGTAACGAACAGGATAAAGGAGTTCATAAGTTCAGCTTGATGAACTGGGATGAGTATAACAATCAGACAAGCAATATCAAGTTTCACTCGTACTAACTAGACCAGTCACAAAATTCAATCAGATTTTGCAGTGCAACCATGAGCTTAACAAGAGCTTTTCCTATTCATATTTTTTCAGCTAATAAGCCTAACATAGACCATAACACAGAAAACCTACAAATTTAGGATCAAATCCTAAGTAGTTAATTTCAAATAAATTACAATTAAGTTCCCTATCTTACAAAAATAAAATAAAATAAATAAAACTAAGAAACATACCAAAAAATAGATAAAAAAACAGAAGTTGCTTAAGATATTAATTCAGTGGCGCTAACCTGTGTTTGACTGTCTCTTATTAACACTATAACCACCCACATAACCAGGAGAACTCTTAGCTGAAACATCCGAAGCTGTGCCGCCAAGCTCATAACCGAAAGGAACAGACCCATCTCGCTCGGAATTTGATGATCTCCAAGTAGGGTCTCCATAAATTGAATTACTGCTGTAAAAGTCAGCCAAGGACCCATCGAAACCACCATTTGATGCAGCAAATGAAGATGCAGGGGGCACACTTGCACCACTGTTTCTTCCATAACCTCCAGTTCCCAGACCGTAACTGTTATCCCCAACTCCATAACCAAGATTCCTGCTATTATTAGAAACATTATTTCCTCCGCCTTGAGCTGACATTGCTGAAGATGGCCAATTAGCTCCAGTATTTCCAAATGTACTTCCTCCAATGGTCCCACTTCCTGATCCGATGTAAGCATTAGAATTTGTGGAGTTAAGACCATCAGGTCCACCACCCCCATTCCCCCACAAGTTCCGAGACATTGAGCTGAAAAACGAAGATGTGTTTCCTCCATTACCACCATCATACCCAATGGGATTGCTAAACCTATTTGAATTATTGATATAATAAGGACTCAATCCACCCCGTCCATAGTTCATATTATTATTATTATTATTATTATAATTTGCATTCCCTCCAAAACCTGGGCTCAAGCCTGGCTCATAATTCATACCAATTCCATAACCAGAACCAAATGGAGGAAATCCACTACGACCACCAGCAACTGGACTGAATCTACCAAGTCCATAGCCTCCACCTGTATTTGGAGTATACCCCTGAGTGTAGCCATTAAGGAAGCTATTGACCCTACTCAGACCATAGTTGTATCCACCAATAGGGCTACGACTGGGGCCAGGTGATAACTCTTTGGGAACTGCACGCTTGACTTCAACCATCTTCCCGTTCAGTTCATGAAATGTTTTAAGCAAAACCTTGTCCACTGCCTCTTCTGAATCATAAGTGATGAATCCAAAGCCTCTTGGTCTCTGGGTGTTGTGATCATACATCACTACAACATCTGTGATTGTCCCAAACTGCTCAAAATACTTCTTGAAGTCACTCTCTGTGACAGTGGACGCTAAACCTCCAACGAAAATCTTTCTTGTGCGGCCAGGACCTGGAGAACCATGGATGCTGCCACTGCTTCTACCCAATATGTTTTGGTCATCCCTAGGAACAGCCTTTTTGGCCTCAACCTGATAATAGAGAACACAACGCTAAAAATGAAGATCAAATGATACAAGCACTACAAATGAATTGATCAGCTTAGAATAATACAGCAATGCATTAATAAAACTGATAGAAGGAAAGATAAAAGAATGAGAAGCATGATTTACTCTTGCTGAATTTGAAATATAGTTGTACACAGAACCACAGTAAAAATGAATTCCTGCAATTACAATTTCAGACCCGTAACTCCTATAAGAAAATGAATTTTCCTTTACATTTTGAGTGATTCAAAACAAAAAGCATAATGATACATGATAATACACTGTGAACATAAGAATGTAACTGACGGCTACTCGTTTCAACCAAACGGAAGTAGTTTGCTTACCATCCTTCCATCAATGTTGTGCTTCTCCATTATGACGCTGTCCGCAACTGCTGGGTCAGAAAAAACTACAAAACCGAAACCACGAGCACGGCCTGTGGTCCGATCTTTCATGATCACTGCTTCTACCACGTCCCCAAAACTACTGAAATACTCTTTCAGACGCTCTTCATTTGTATCCCAAGATATGCCGCCAATAAATAACTTACCACTATCGGATTGCATTTTTTCCTACAAGCCAAAAGTACAACATCAATTCAAGCTTTGAGAAAATCCACAAACGCAAATCACACTTAATCCACCTCAAAAGAAATCGAACTTTATCGCAATCTCAAACCCAATTGGAAATGAAGGAGCATTTAACAGATGATCCAATAGAATTCTATATCAGAAACAGAAGCTGAAGGTATTCCAGCACAATGAGATGCAAACAATTATCCAATCTCAAAGCAACACCAGCAGCTCAAATAAAAATCTCTCCTTTATCCACAATAAACACCCACTTAATCAAAATCAAATGCGGATTAATATAAACAACAATCCAAAGTAGAAAGACCAGTACCCTTCTATGAAATATTTCAAACGAGCAGATTGTAATCCGATTCAAAAACAAGTAATCCCGGATTCAATTCAGAAACAGCCGATCCTGCACCGATCAAATACTGAACCGCAATTTAGCACACCTAGAAGAAAACCCAAAAGAAAATATCAATCAGAAAAATTCAGCTGGATCCAAATCCACATACCCAATTCAGAAAAAGATCAAAAATAAAAAACCCAAATCAGATTTTCATCATACCCACCGATTAAACAAAAACCCAGATGCCAAACCTTGAAGAAAACCAAGATCTGAGAGGAGGCACTCTAGGAATAAGAACAGAGGGCATGTTCAACCTCCTCTCTATATATGCCCCCTCCAACCTTTGTATTTGTTCTTTCAATGGTGGTATTTGATTACCAAATACTAATCCAGTTACCAAACAGATGGGTGAGAGATTAAAAAAATGTATATTTCTAGAGAGAGAAACAGAGGCTGTAGAGAGAGAAAGATAAGGTGTTTGGAGGGTCTGGTGAGGAATATATATAGTCTGTAAATTGGGAAGATGAAGATTTTCACCTTCTTTTTCTATTTTTTAACTTCTTCTTTTTTCTGAATTTCTGGCTGCAAAATTTGAAATTTTGAGAAATGGGTAGTGAGAAATTTGCTCAAAAAACAAAATTTAATGAGAAGTAAAATCGTGGAGATTTGGTAATGAAATGTTTGATCTAACACGATGGGAAGAAGATCACTCTGTGTCTGTGGCTTGTCCCTCCCGTTCATTCCTCCTTATATACTTATTGGGGAAACACCTCCACTGTATGGTTTTACACATTACCTATGCGGCGCCGTATCCCACTTCGAAGTGGGCCCAATGCTATACTAGCCGTTGATTTTGATGACTTTTGCTTGATCTCCTTTGGTCTTCATTTTGTTTTGTAATTTGTGCACTCTACTACCCTCTTCTTTTGGTAAATTTAAGGCTAATTTATTTCTTATATATATATATAACGTTTGTAGATTATTTGCATGTATCATGTGTCCCATGAGAGAAAAAAATTGAGTGTATTTATTATTATCACTTATTTTACTTTTTTTTTATCATCGTAAAAGGAAAAATGACAACGTACAGTAGACATCTCATCTTTTAGAAATATCGTTGAGATCTAACGTTCTAACTCGAATGACCTTTTGTTTTCTTGGATCTACTTCATTTGGTGTTATATGAGGTCATGGCAGTGGTTGAGGGATGCGATGAGAGCATCTTCAAAAGAAATGTCAAAATGTTCAAATCATCAATAACAGAGCAGTAAAAAAAGGCGGCAACAATATTTTCCAATCAAAAAGTCAAATCTGATGTAATATGACATAATTATCAGCCATCACTCTTGTTGCCAAATTGGCAGCAACTTCAAATCTTTTTTAATTAATTATTAAATGCATTTTATTTTTTTATTTTATTTATTTTAAAACATTTATTATAATAATATCATGTAGTAAAATAATAACTTAATTTGACATATCATGTGGAAAGCAAAGTGCCACATAGACTGTCAAATTTAAAATTTATTTTTAACATTTGACATCTCTTTTAGAGATGCTTTAAGGCCTATGGGCATCGCATTTCTTATTTCGATACAATTTGAGAGTTCGTTCTCACATGATCTTCATGTAATATGAGATTTATCAATTCCATTGATTTTTCTAAGACCTAAGCTTTCAACAAAGTGTTTGAAGTCTGTTTATTACTTTGCAATTAGTCATGCTTTATTATTGTATATTTTGGATCTAGTTTGCAAATTCTTTCGGGGTTGAATTTTTCATTCACGAATCTCTGCGCTTTATTCAATGAATGGCATCTTGTATCTTTTCAATAGAAAATGTGGTAAGTCACTCGTGTAAACATTATTCACTAAGGGTGGGTAAAGAAATTGGGCGAAGGGTTTGATTTCATCAAATATATTGTAAAAACATAAAGAATTTGTCAATACTACACTGTTGCAAAGAAAAATACTTGTGGTTATTTTCACCATATGACAGTTGAGATGTTGATTTTTCTAAACATATGTATCATGTGTGTATTGTGCCGAATTCAAAAAATATATTAGAAAGGTGGTGCGAGCAAATGAGGGGTGGTAAATACAAATCCTTCTACTTCATATATAACCTTTTATAATTTTTTTTATCACACATGTAATGACAGACGAAAATTTTTTCTCTTATACAGTCGTGGTACCACATGAGGCGTTAGCGTACTTTTAGCCATAAGGTCAAACAGTACAGCAAAACAGAGCTTATGGTCATAAGAATGCCTACTTGAGAGTTTGAACTTTGATTGAAAATTCCAAACCTATGTTGGGAAAATAATAGTATTTTAAGTTTTTTTATTGTTCGAAACTTGTCTGTTAAGAGTAAGATTTAGTTCACTATGTATAGGAGTACTTATATTTATTTATAATAACAAGTCAGTCAAGATGTAACTCACAGTTTGTAGCCATGTCAACAACCTTGTTTATTTGTTTACGAGTAATAAAATAATGGTCAAGTTTATATTATGAGTACTTAGATGTTCAAACTCACTTTCCACTAAAAATTTCAAACTTTTTATATAAGATTTCTATAAGGGAAACTAGGAAACCCCAAATATTATTTGAAACAAGTTGCTGCAGAAGAAACAAACCACCCATGTATTTCTTAAACCAATATATTTGAAGAGAGAAATTTTCTACCAAAGCAATCTAATATAAATGTATTTAACTAATGAGTTTTGAAAAGAAAAAAGGTCTGCTAACAGAAATACAAGTCAAACATTTTGCCAAAAAATATTATAAAGTCAAACATTAACATAGCATTTGGCTACAATACAATCACTACCTAAATGGTCAGATGATGAATGTATTACATATATATATCCCCATAAATTATATATGACCGATTGATGATGATTGTAATAAGTATATAGTTTTTAATACAAAGATATACGTACATTAAGAATGGAGAAATAAATTAACATCAAACTCGTTATTCACAAAATTTGAATTTAAAACTTTAAACTTATAAGTGAAGAAGATAGTAGTACTAAGTGGCAAATATTTAAATATATGGTTGAACACTAAGAATCAAAACATAAGAATAATAGTTCGCAACTTTTCAAACCTAGTCGTTCATATGAGCACATATTTAGCAGCAGCCATATATCCATGTTATTGTTGTTGCGAGCTAAGCCTTTTTTAACATAGTTTTGCAGGCATCAACTACATGACGGCAATGCCGAGTCCTCCCAGTTAATCCTTTTTTTTATTATAATTTGACTTTTAATTAAGCAAAAGCTCTCTCTTACGTATTAAGTTAAAACAAAAACAATATTTTGGACTGCTAATAATAATTTCGTAAAATAAATAAGCTCTCTTATCAAATATATACCTAGTATTGAGCATGGCTGCTAAGTAAGCTGTGGATATGCAGGCTTGCAGCAGACCAGACCCTAAACCCTACGAACTTACTTGTCCATGCATGCATGAGCATGTATAAAGTATTGGCTCATGGAAAGTCATTGAATTTGGTAAACTTCTGGATGATACATTGGAATATATGGTTAGCAATTAGCATATCTAATTTCTTCGTGCTCCCCACGAAAGGGACTTTGGTCTTTCCGCTCTCTCCACATATAGCTAGCTAGCTCGTAGCTGGCGTACGTTGAACCTCAACCCTCCTCCAGTCATGCATTTTTCACATGTAAATTTGTTCACTTTTCTCACATTTTTCAGTACTTGACCCTGCTTTTTTCTTTCGTTTTTAGTTTAGAATCTCGATGGTCCTAGAAAGAGAGGAGGACATAAATCTTACCTCTCATAAAACAAGAAAAACAAAATAAAGTAAAGAGATGGGGAGGACATAAATCATACCCTTCTTGAAAAAGATAATACAAGAAAAAGAGGAGGGACATAGGACTAAGCCCCTCCAAAATAAAACATGAAAGGTAAGAACCTGCAAGACAAGCTACAAACCAAAAAAAAGAAAATCTAAAGGATTAGGTGAAAAAGAAAATCCCACACAAAGAAGGGGAGATAAACCTTGTAGGTCAGTATGCCTAAGAATTCTGAATGCATAAAAGGATGAATCTCTATAGGAGAAGCAGCATGCCAAACAAGTGAAGACGAGAGAATCCCTAAATTGGCTAATTTGTCAGTAAGTGCATTCTCTTCTCAAAATATATGAGAACAATGAAAAACCATGTGCTACAATCGAGAAATACAATTTTTTCAACAAGTTGAAGCGACCAAGGAGGAGAAAAAACGAAAACCAAAGCAAGATATCCATTTGGAGAGTCACTTTCAAGCCATAAATTTTGCAAATCTCGCCCATGGGCCAACTCCACAACAATGATGACAACATGAAATTCCACATAGAAAGAAGTATGATGTCCCAAGCTTTGGGTTGAAATTTCGCACAGAAAGAAGTACCAAGCTTTAAGAGAAACCACCAAAAAAATAACCCACATAATCTCGGAAAATCCCACCAGAAGCGGCGAGAACCAATTACCTTTAGCAAAGTTATCCATATTCAATTTGACCCAAGGAAATGGAGGATGCCAATGAGCATGAACTATAAAAGGAGATTACAAGACTCAACCAAGATTTCAAGAGAAACTAAAAGTTGCTTACCCTAAATACCACATACATGGCCAAGAGTGAAAACTCCAACATTCCTAATCCAAGTCAAAGGAGAACGACAAAAGCGTGAAAAGGAAAGAGGCTCAAACTTCAGTTTATTACACATCTTCCAAATGCAAGCCATAAATCTGAGAATGAGTCCGGAAGTGGAAGAATAGTGCCAAATTTAGTAGCAAGCCAAAACCAAGCACATTGTGCAAACAACTTAAAAAATAAGTGCTCAATAGATTTAGAATTATTGCAACATAGTTGGCAAATTGGAACTAGAAGAATGCCCATTCGCTAAAGTTAATCCTCCGTTGGAAGCTTATTGAAAAGAAACCTCCACACTAAAATAGAGTAGCTAGGTGGAATGAAAGGAGGCCAAGTAATAGAAACCCAAATTTTAGTGGGAAACCGACGACGAACAATTTCATAGTCATCAGAAAATGAGTATTTTTTTTCAGTACTTGACCATACTACCTTGTCTCTTCCAAATTTATACATTATACAGACTTGTATATCCACGCGACTACTTTTGTTTTTAGTTGTCTGGTCATCTCAGATCCGGGGATACTACTTCATTTTCAGCAAGGATGAAAGTTTTTCTTCTCCACTAACATGACATCGAGTTGACCGTTCAAACGTTGTATGTAACTAGAACCGTTTTTATGATCATCTTAATGGAAAATCTTTCTTCTCCACAAACACGACATCGTTCACTATTATTAGTTGGTGCATGTGCTTATCATGGAAAGAGTAGGCATCATGCAAATCACATGAAACATATGATAATATTATTATTTACTATATAGTTTATGTAGTTCAAAGGAGGAATCGATGCCTTCCTTTTGTTACCTTCTTTCTAATCACTCAATCATATTCTTACTTGTTATGTAGTTCAAAGGAGGAATCGATGCCTTCCTTTTGTTACCTTCTTTCTAATCACTCAATCATATTCTTACTTGTTTTACAATGTATCCAGGAAATAATATTAGGGGGTTAGTAAGAATAGTGCGCACATTGCGCAATTTTTTTATACCAAAAATAGCATGTATATCGTCATTCACCTGAAGTCATTTGGAAAGGCACACCTGCTAATAATTCATTTGCGAGGGTAACTAACATGTTCCAAGGCTGCTCCCATATGGATGCTTAACAAAGAAACACACTTATCTTGAACACACTAACAATGTTTGATATCATTGCATCCTATCAATATGTTTGTCCAAGAATGATGATACTTTGTTATTCACTGAGATCACCATTTCATTCACTCTTCTTTCATACAATTTATCAAACAGTTGGAGGGCATGTATGAAGCCAACTCTAATATTCAAAAGGCCAACACCTAAGGTATCCATGGACATTCACCGAAGTTCGGAGGGTCAGCACCCAAGGTATCCATGGATGTTCACCAAAGTTCGGGGGGGGGGGGGATCAGCTGACCCTCCATGCCCCTCAATGCATCCACCATTGGACATGCGTAATTACAGTGGTTAGAACGAATGTGTTAGTATTTTCTCTATGCACCTGAATTCGAAGCTCTCTTCTTATAATTTAAATTAATTTAATATTAAACATCACTAAATTAATTATTAGTTATACTAAAATGTCACATGCTATGCATGCGTTGAAAGTTAAATTATAGCTAAAAGAAGTGAGACATGTAAAATGATGAGGTTAATTGAAAAAGAAAAATATGAATAAACATGAAAACCGATCAAAAAGTTAGATTTATGAAATCACTTTACTACCAATAAGATCAAAGCTATCATTCAGAATAAGTAGGAAGCAAGAAAACGTTCCCAAATTTCCAAATGATATAAAATGTGGCAGGCATGCAAGGTTGTGAGGTAAAGACAATATAACACAAGATAATTAATGTATTAGGTTATGTGTTGGAACACAATGACTGTACATTCACCAAATCACCATACTAGTAATTTAAATACTACAAAGCAGCAGGTGCGCAAAGCTTTCCTTCATTAACCTATCAAAACTTCTTGTGGCAAAAGCACTCCCATAGGCTGAGTCTAGTAGGTGGACTTGTAACTAAGCATGACATTAAGGTGATTGATGGTAATGGAATATGAGCCAGGTGGATAAATGTGTTTGAAATCGGTTTACAAACCATTGCATGGGATGTGAGGTCGTATTAAGCACGCCCTATATTACTCGAGTTAGTAAGGCACCTCACTCTCTAAAGGTAGATAACAAACCAAAAAGCACTCCCACAACCTTTAAAATAAAATCCACTGCTTATACAATCTATGAGTTATATTTTTTTGTTCACTTGTAACAAAATTTAATCAAGGACCACTTTTATTTATTTCTTCAAAAATTCAAAAAATTATTTCTAAATAGTGACAAATGATAGCGTTAGTGGATTAAAGGATAATGTTAGGAAAATCAAATTATGTGTTCCTAATAGAAAATAAGCATTTTCATCAATACTTAAACAATAATCCAATCACTAACATCCACATCATTTGATTTAGGAATTTGACATCCCTAGTATTACCTTGATTTAAATAGTTAATTGTTAAGGAATAAGAGAATTAGTGGAGATCAAATCCGTACCATAATGCATATACATGATTACTTTTCGACATTGCAGGAAAAGATTCATATTCACAAATCTTGCTTGGGTAAGTGGCAAATAAAAGTTATCTCCAATTAATTAAAAAATCACTTCTCAATAAACTTTTTCTTGTTCTTAATTTAATTCATTAAGAAACTCACTTGCCAAGAATTTAAAACACTACAAGTTGACTCAGCAGAGCAACCTTAATATGTATAAAACTATAATTTGACTCGGAAAAATTGTCAAATTCCGAATGAGATAGTAGACTATTTTGTATTTATTTATTATTTTTTTTTGCCAAAGTTTGTATTTTCATTAAGTTGTGTAAAAGTTTGTGAAATGACATGTCTAAATCGACCTTTTAAGCCGTCTCACATTGTGGAATTATATCTCGCTTGCTACATAAACATTGTATTTTAGTGATTGTAAGAGCAATTTCACCTGACACATCTCGACTCGAAATGTCCACTAGGACTCCGAATCGAGTTGTGTTGGCTGACATCTAGAAGGTGACGAAGTCATAAAGTATGATGATGTGGAAAAAGATGAATAATTTGAAACCTAAAAGTGCCTAAATACAAGAGTGCGCGGTGAGCGGGTCTGGACCCATTTCACACGTGATACAGAGCATAGGTATAGTACAGTAAAGTAAGATAATGGTTATGCCATCATAAGAAAACTTATGTGCTGAAAAATGTCACGAATCCTCGTCGATACAGAACTCTGCTGCTAGAACCTGGAAGGGTGCAAAAATAGAAAATGTGAGTGAGTGAAACAAAACTCTTCAAACCAATTTCAATTACCAAAGTCAGTAGCCCCTTGCCATAACACCTATATAATTTCCCAGAAAATAATAGGCGTGACTATAACTCAAAACCATAACCAAAATAACAGTCTCACGGTTTTGCCGTGTCAAATATCTCAACAAGAATAAGTAATCCATGTGAAATAAATCAATATGAAATGGTATGCCAGACGGAGTCACCTCACGTGACCTATATGACTTATCCATAGCTCATCACATATCTCATCACATATGCTAACTCATAACATATTTCATCACATATGCTAGCTCATGAGTCGGGAGTCACCTTTAGTGACCTGTACGACTTATCCATATCTCATCACATATGATAGCTCAGAAGTCGGGAGTCACCTCTAGTGACCTGTATGACTTATCCATATCTCATCAAGTATACCTGCACATGAGTCGGAACCACCTAAGGTGGTCTATACGACAAGACTGGGTGTAAATAAATACACTCAAGTGCTACGATCACGTGAAGACTGTGCGAATAATCATGGGTCACCTACGAGTCGGAACCACCTATAGTGGTTTGTATGACATGTATGTGCACCTACCTTGGATCCAAGGTGAGCGTAAGGTGCGGGAGGTGAACATCACGTGAAGGACTGTGCCCTGGCCACATGCGGGAGCACTAACACCAGGGTGCAGGTTTATGAGCTTTAAATGCATCTCATGTGACATATACAACTCATAGGCAACTTATACGTCAATGTCGGAGTTGCCTAAAACATAATGTGATCATGCCATAACTTAATCATTTCAACTAATACCATAACTCACCTAAACTTACCTGTGTGTTCTGCGTTCATCTTCGCACTTCAAAGCATTCATAATAATTTTGTGCAGGTAGTATACACATGGATATGCCATAATGCAAATCTAAAATTCAACCATATCATAGTATTTTTCCAATATATACATATATGTATAATGTGGCGTAAAATGCATAATCTATAACGCCTTACTCCCGAATTATTTATTTTCGGAAATAATTAACGGGGATAAGTCCAACTAAACACCAGTTTAATTAACTGTCATTACTTACGTTTCCTTAGTTTAGTTTCTTGATTCCTTCCACATTGATTTATGACCAACATCCAATCACTAAAAACATAAGGTTAAACCTCATATTTTCACCAATTTCCTTCACATTGCTCAAATCCCAAACAAGATTTTTGTTTCAAATATTGTATGGCTGCATCTAACGTCTCGTTAGACTGCCTACATACCCTAAACAGGGATCAAACCATTCACAGTTCACAATAGCATTTCAAAGCATTCACATTAATCATAAGCAATAATCGATTTATAAACATTTATGGAATTGTCTATCATATATATATATATATAATACACGATAGAATGGAAAATACCCACTCACCTGAGGTCCGTGCCACAACTCCCTAGCACGCATGTTGAGACATCACGAACCATCGTCGCCTGCCACGAAGTCCAAAAGTGGACGGAAGATGGTCAATTTTGCTCACGAAGCCGGCAGGTGCCTAAAGCTTCCCGGTGTCGATTCGTCGTCTACGGTGGTCCAACGGGGTCAAGATTGGTTGGGTTTTGCTCCTGGGATGATGGGCTACAAAGCCCAAATGGTGGCATCAGCCATCGCTTTGCCGATTCGCCGAAAATTTGAAAAAGGTGGTCGGAGTACTATTGATTTTCGTCGACTTTCGTGGCCTCAAACCACCACATACCGTGGTTAATCAAGGTGGTTCTTAGGTGGGTTTGTAGAGGGGAATGAGAGCTTCAAGATGGTGGTGGTGGCGTCGAAAATCTCCACCGGAGTTGGCCGGAATCGGCCTTGGAAAATGGGAGCTCGTGGTGGGTGTGGGTCGACGGGAAGGCTACTTCCCTTTTTTTTTCTTTCCTGATTTCTGATTGGGCTGCTGCCCTTTTTCTACCTTTTATTTAATTGGTCCTCCTTAACCAATTAATTAACTTTAAATAACCAACTTTAAAACGTTCGTAATTATACCGTTATAATTCGAACTCGCAAATGGCTTTCGCCTATGTGTTCGTACCAACGAGTACTACTTAAATACGCCAAAAGAATAAGTCATATGTTCCTCTAGATGATGGTCAACAGAAATCAAAATCCTTGCCTTTAGGCATTTTCGTCAATTCCCTCGATTAAAATAAAAAAAAAAAACGAAATTTTAGGGACGGGTTGTCACATCATCCGTCGAAGTTGTGATTGAGTAAAATGAACAATTAGAAGTGCTTATATGTTATCTTGGCAAATAATCAAAGGTCGGATAAGAGTAGAGTTATCAAACTATTATTTTGGTAGTGTTAACATTTCCTTAAGTTATGTAAAAGTCTATAAAAATTGAATATATGATATAGCATAAACTTTTCCTAACTGAATTTGAAGAATACCAATAGCAAAATACACAAGGAGACAAAGAGTTAAAATATGAATATAACAACGGTAATCTTTTTTAGAACAAGATGAAATAAAATTTGAAATATGAAAAACTATTCCTCATTTGAGAAATGTTAAAAAGACTATCTTGAAGTGAGACATTCTAGTCTTTACATACTCTTCATCATCTCATGTTTTTTGACACAAAGATTTATAATGTTGATACGAATATTGTGCCAAAACATGAGCAGATAAAACGTCCATAGAGCGTCACACTTTTGAGAAAATCCGCTTAGCATTTGTCTTCTCACTTTAGTTGGAGAAATGAGAGGAAAATAGAGGGAGTTTTTTATTTTCAAATTTTTTAAATAGGTCGTTTGAATGGTGAAAGGGGTATAATAGGGATTTTATTCGAAAACTTAAGAAGCGTGCTAAACAAGATGTGATTAATTTTGACCCCCCCCCCCCAAAAGTAATAATTCAATTTCTTCCCCCTTTTGGGATAAATTTTTCAGTATGACCGTCACACGGGATGATACACTACGTGTCTCTATATAAATAATGAGATATGTGTGTTAAAAAATTAATAACTTAAAATTTTAAATTTTCTACCATTTACGTAAAAACACATGGTGTATATTCCCGTCACAACTAAAAATTTCTTCCTCTTGGATACTTTTCCAGGTCAACCAACACATTTTCTTCTTTTCTTTTGGGTCTGAAAAAAAAAAACATAATTTCCCAATTTCCATCTAAATTTACCTCCAAAACCAAAGTATCTGATTTCCCTCCAAATCTTTCAAAAACTCAAATCAAATGCTGCTCCATTTCTCTCCACTCCCACCCTCTCTCTCTCTATTTATTCCGATAATGAAGGCTTTCGCCTTCCCATCTCTCTTCTTACCTCCCCAAATCTTCAACACCCCCTCTTTCTGCAACACAAAATCCATGGCCTCCTTCAAGCCCTCCATTCCCCCCACCAGTGACTCTTCTACCTCCGGCGAGGTCCATGTCATCATGGGTCCCATGTTCGCCGGAAAAACCACCGCCCTACTCCGCCGGATCAAGTCGGAGGGGAACAGCGGCAGGTAAATTTTGAATTTTTGGTCAAACCCAAGTTTGATTTGTGAAGATTTTGGGTAAAGATTGAAGCTTTTTGTAAGATCGTGTGAATCGATGCTAAATTTCCCTTAATTTATTTATTTTTTGGGTTTTTTTTATATTTATTTTTATGTGTAGGAATGTGGCGATGATAAAATCGAGTAAGGATACAAGATACGCCATTGATTCGGTTGTGACGCACGATGGGATGAAGTTTCCGTGCTGGGCGCTGCCTGATCTGTCATCGTTTCGGAAGAATTTTGGAGGAGATGCTTATGACAAGGTAATTTTGAAGCTGGGGAAGTGTTTAAATCTTTGTTGGGTTTTTGTCAAATTTTCTCTTTTTTTTTATTTTTTATTAATTAATTATTTGGGCTATTATTTGACTTTAGTATGTTTTACTATTGAATCTTGGACCTTTGATTTCTGTAAAACATGTTATGGCGTGGTAAAACAATTTGATGGTCTGCCATGAGGAGGTGCCATTGTACTAGTTATGTACCCGTGATGCGAAAAGGCGATTTTTGGTTTTGATGGTTGCAATTGTTTGATGTATGGCATAGGTCTTGTTTAGTGTTTGTAATTTGAAAGCATATGGTATATTCTAATTGCCCTTCTCCAAACTGGGTTGTATTGACAGCTTGATGTCATTGGAATCGACGAGGCTCAGTTTTTTGAAGATCTATATGATTTCTGCTGCATGGCTGCTGATCATGATGGGAAAACTGTGGTTGTTGCAGGCTTGGATGGCGATTACTTGAGGTGCTTCTCAAATGAAATCCATTTTCTGTTATGATTGTGTTGCTAGTTTCTGTGGTTGGTCTTCATTGATTTCTTATTGATGTGTGTATGGTTATAATTGGCAGGAGGAGCTTTGGCTCGGTTCTTGACGTAATACCTCTTGCTGATTCTGTGACCAAGTTGACGGCGCGATGTGAAATGTGTGGCAAACGAGCTTTCTTTACCCTGAGGAAGACGGAGGAGACTAGGACGGAACTGATTGGTGGTGCTGATGTATACATGCCTGTGTGTCGCCAACATTATGTCAACGGACAAGTTCTCATTAAAACAGCAAGAAGTGTAGTGGAGTCCCATAAATTTAAGAGTGTCAGTGACACATTTTCTAAAGCAACTCCAGTTGTTTAGTGACAATAGTACATCTTTCACAGCCAGCATGTCTTTTGTTTGCTGTGTATTTGAATTGAGCAATCAGCGCGTTGCCTGCTGTTGTAGTCTAAGCATGGGGAGTTTGAACCCTGACATGGTTTTGTTGGAATGCAGTTGGATGTATCTCTTCTCGTTATGTTAATAGACCGAAGTTTGCTTTAAAGAGCTCCTTCTGCAGTTGTATTTTTACTTATCAATTTTTTTCTTAGCTTGTTGTGCTGTCTGTTTGTTGCAAATTTCATCTCTCTTTCTCATTGGATCAATTTGTCAGCGTCCTTGTGTTTTCCGATTATTACATGTTGAATACCATAACTCTGCAACAATTGTGTGTTTCCAGCTAAAAGACTGTTGTCCGATTTTATGTTAGACGATACATACGCTGAAATTATGCTCTCCATTGTTGCAAGCTCCATGCTGGAAGAAATCGACTCACTTCCACTTTTTGGAAACAAGAAGTCTTCAAGCTGAGCGAAGTGCAGCAGAGATACAATCTGCCCTTGCAGCTTCACCCTAGTATTGATTCTCAAACATATTTTGAGCGATCTAGAGAGAATTGCTAAGTAAAACCCGACTGGGATTGATCGATTAGCCTTGTCCCCCATCGGCAGCAAATCAAGGACACCTTGTAAAATGACTGAAACTTTGTGATCATATCCAATTCTCTGACCAGAATTCTCCCAGAATTGAAGTTTTTTTGTCGAAAGCGCCCACTTGTTAGCATAGAAAACAATGATGGGGCTCAAGTACTTTTCCTTCATGCCTTGCCTTCTCAAAGATCCTATAATCCTCTTTAAAATCCGAATGGCAGCGCAATGAGATCCTTGATCCAAAGGTCTTGATTCATAATTTCCCTCCCCGTTTTGCAGCTCCAATTTCCCGTGCCCAATGCTTCCAATGTGAGCTCAGGTGTTTCATGCCTTCTTTCGTGGTCAAGGATCTCCATGCAGGCCATGAAGGCGAGGCACTCTATGCACCGGCTCACAATGAGCAGGTCTTCAGACCATGGAAGCAAAGTTTGGCACTTTTGAAGCACTATTAGGGTGTCATCCCAGCTCTGCATCACCACTTGGTTTAAGTATGTAAGATAGGAGATATAAACTTATAAACTAACGCATCAGCCAAGAACATAAGGACTAATCAACTAAATCACAACCCTTTGATCGTGTATGTAATGTGAATGTGAAAACAGAAACAATTGCACCAGTACATACCTGAACAAGATCTGTTCTATAGGATCGTACCTTTATAACCTTGATTTCTAAGGAGACAGGAACTCAAACCTGGTTCTGCATTGTTCGATACCGATGAAGAAGCCATTGCAGCCTCTGTGTTCGAAACCTTCTCCTCTTTTACGATCACAATAGCTTCTCTAATCAATAGGACTTAGAACAACATAAGCTAATATCGCAAGAGCAGTGGTTTGAACCATAAATATATAGTGCTCCTTCGTCCATTCCCTATCAGAATTGGACTAGGATTCAAAGACATACAAACCATAAAGATTCATGAGACTTTATAAAGTTCCAACACAAAGTTCTTTTCCAAAACCAATTGGAACTTCTCTCAAGACTGCATTCCTTATCAGATTTAGACTTCTTTATAATATCAATTATCCCAAGACTTGTAAGAATCATACTCATACTCTTACAAAGTAGAGATGGAAGCCCTCACAGAGGTTCCCGGAGGAGTAGTCTTCTGTCATCTCAAGAAACTCTGCTGCACATCTGAGGGCTACCACATTGAATGGATCAATCAATATGGAGGAGCCGTAGATGAGGAGTGCAATCATCTCAAAGGTCTCTGGCCCTCCGGGAAAGCCCGGTGGCAGATCAATCTCATTTGAATCGTTCAATCTTTTGTTAAAGTATCCACTCTTTGAAAAAAGTGGGAACTGAAAAGATTAGGCCAATTTTTGACAAAAATGGTATAAACGCGATCAAGAACACAAAAGTAAACAATCACGAACACCTAACAAAAGATTTTAACTTAGCTCAGTAGCTCAAATTCAAGCCAATAACCACATTAATTCGTATAATTCTACTTTCAATTTCTTAACTTGTGGAGGTTGAAGATCTTTCCACCAACTCGAACACTAACCGCAACAGGTAAACCGGTCACACGTAAAAAAAAAAACATTGACAGAAAGTGCTCAAATCCAATGCTGCAAAGTTGCTAACATTTTCCAACAATCTTACCATGATAAAATCTTGATCTTGAGCAAGGCGGAGACGTTCGGAGAAGAGAAAGGACTCGACGACATGGAGCTGTCTTTCAAAGGGCTTGCAACTTCCATTGGAAGAGCTCGAAACCAAGCTCTGAGAGACCAGAGATTTAGTGAAAGTGAAACTTTGACAAGGCAATGAAAGTGAAACTCTTAAGCGTAAGCATTTGTTTTATAAATGTAATGCATATTTTGGCTTCCCAATTGCCATAAAATGCTTGGAATTCGTCTCACTGATCGAAGAAAATTATAGATAATAACTTGTAGAAATGGCAAAACCAGTGGAATTAAGTGGAAGAAGGATTGAAATTAAAGACATGGTTATAGTTAATTAATCGATTAATATGTCAATTAGAAAATGTGTCCACGCACACATTCGTGCAGTCAAAGTCAAATGCACACGAGTGAAACACTCTGAATGTCCAAATTTTGAGGCTTCAAAAACGTTCTCGAGTGAGTAGTTGAATTCTTGGTGCTCCTTTCCATGTTAGTTGCTTGCATCACAAGTTTGGGTTGAGGTATTTGAACACATAGGGCATTGATCTTTATATTTTAATCTCATCCAACTTTTTAGTTAGTCTCATCTAGTGTGAGAGTTGGTCTAATCAAGCAGCTTTACTAAAGTTCTTGAAAAGCCTAGTTATGTGATAATTACTAATGTCGAATTTCTTTGACCGTTTCATTCAGAGGCATTGGTCTTTGTTATGTTAAAAGCCTCTTTGATAATATGACGTCGAATTTTTGTGGCCATTTCATACAGTGACACTGATCTTTATTATGTTAAAAGAAATTTTTCGTTCAAATTTCACGTACGATAATTGATAATTGTTGATAAAAGAAGAAAAAATCATCCCCAAAAATTGAGGGTATTATTGATGTGGATTTTGGGATGAGATGAGATGGTGATGGAGATTTGCAAAGGACGTGTTGGGGAGAAGAAAAGGAAGAATGAGGTATATATGTAAATAAACTAGTAAAACTATAGTTTTGAGGAAATGAATGAAAATATAGATAAAGGGGAGGAAAGATGATGGAGTGCGGGTACAGCTTCAAGCTCTGTTTACATATGAATGCGTAGTATTTAGCAAATACCCAAAACGGCACGGTTTCTCAATATTTCTTTGGTCCTTGGGATGTGGCGGTTGTGCTTTTACTTTCTCCCAACAACTCCCAATCCCAAAACCCCGTTTTCCTTTCATGTCCAATTGTCCATGCTACTAATTAATTTACACTTGCATTATATAACACTAGCATTTGCCTACACACGTTATGTGTATAAATACATGTGAGGAGAGTGGGAGGTTTTTTTTTTTTTTTAATATTGAAGGTATTTTAACATCACATGTAAATGAGGTTTCAATAAAAAACAGTAAAATTGAACATGTGAAATTACATTATTGCCCATCATTTTTTTTTGTGTAATAAAAGACTAATTTATCTTTTCATCATCTTTTAATTGATAAAAAAAATTTCATTAATTAGTAAAGATATACACATTTTATATATAAAATAAAACACTTATTAAATAATATTATAAAGAGCAACGACTATTTTCCCAACTGATGTAACACATTATATAGCAGTTGCTTATTCATTCTTAATAAATGAGGTTCACTATGCGATCAATTTCAACGAATGAACCGTCACCACATCAGCTGGGATTATTGTGTCATTCGGGCCATTTTCGTGCTTGACGGACACTAACTTTCCCATAATATCTTCGAAGACTCTTAAAACAAGTTCACTATGGACCATGTAATAGTACTGCACAGGTCAAGAACTACGAGAGAATACACAAGAGAGAGAGAGAGAGAGAGAGAGAGAGAGAGAGAGAGAGAGAGAGAGAGAGGCAAATACTTGAACAGAAACCCCGTCAATCGCTTGTGATGGTTCAGAAATGAGAGCCAGACGAAACCCCAATATCATGAAACGAGGTCTTGAAAGATCACAAGTGTCGAAAAGCCATCACAAGCTCGGGTCAGGCTCTTACTGACTGACTTCGGACAAGAAGGGATCCTTGAGAAGATCAGAGGCTGTAGGTCTTGCCCTCGGCTGGGCTATGGCTTTCTCAATGAACGCCTTCACCTCCGGATCAGTCACCTTGTTCAAGGCTAAAGGCTTGACACCCGTTGTCACCTTCCTGTATATCTTGGCAACAGAGTCACACTCGCTGTATGGTATCTCCATTGTCACCATCTCCAGCAAGCACATCCCGAACGAGTATATATCCACCATTTCTGTGTAATCCTCGTCGTACAGCTCGGGCGCCATATACTCGGGTGTACCTATAATCGAATGTGCTAAATGGTTCTTTCCCACTATTGCTGCAAACCCCAGATCACCAATTTTCACCTATGAATGAAAAGCGTAATGGTTAAGGGTCATATTCTTATGAAATGCTCATGAGAAAAAGGCTGTATGACTTAGGGATTCAGAATACTGTCACAGATAAAGATTTTGAGAAGAAATTACGTTCTATTGCTAACAATACAAACCAACTCTGATTTTGGATTGAAGAGCAATTTCATACTGATGAAAATAGGCTGCCTACAAGCAACCAAATCTATGCTAAAAAACAATCAGGAGAAACAAGTTGATACAACTGATGAGTTATAATTACCTGGCCAGTATTCCCGTTGATGAAGATGTTGCTGCAATTGAGATCTCTGTGAATGATGCACGGCTCGTGCGTATGGAGGTATTCCAATCCCTCAAGCACCTGTCTCGACCACTTCTTCAGAGCCTTAAGTGACACACGGCGATGCTTCTCCCTGTACTCCCTCAGGTTTCCAGAATTGCACACCTCGGTGATAAAATTCAAAGTGCTATGTGCCTCATCCTTCCAAACGCTGTGACAAACAATGATATACTTGTTCTTCAATTGCCTCAACAGCTTAACCTCAGAGTAAAGCCGATTTATGAGTGTTGGGTCGTCACTGTAATTGTACAACCGGACCTGATTCCAGGCCACCTCTGTACCTTCCTCCTGATCAAAAGCCCTATAAACCTTTTTCACAGCACCATGACCAAGGAGGTCAGCATACCGCCCATACCGTCCAGTTGGATCAACCTCCACAAATGGTTCAGCATCCCGATCAGATGCATTCAAACTCTCAACTGGCATCTGATGAGGAATAAAACCAGTTCAAGCTAGAAACAACTGCGCCCTTCACAAGGGACTTCAAATCATGAGACGACTCACCCTAATGAGCCTTAACCAGAACGCTACCCTACTTCTCCGATGCAATAGTATTGATTTACTCTATTTTTACCAGCAATTAATAACTAACTTAAAACTAAAAGAAGTACAGATCTGAATGAAGAAATGCAAATGGCGGGATGTGATCCGCAGAGAATATTAATTTCTGACTGTAAGTTGTAACAAAACTAGAAAAAGGGATTTTCTTTTACCACCACTCTCTAAACATGTAGACCAATCGTATGGCGATACTACAAAATCATCAACAGGCAATCTGATAACTAACCAAAAGGAAAAGAGCTAAAAAATCAGAAAATTCAGTGAATCAAAATTGTAAGGTAAGAAAAGTTAGCTCCAAGGTCGATTCATACATTTTTTTTTTCCGGCTACAAATCTTGATTCTTTGTAAGTTTTTAACTATATAACTCGGTTTCAATCGCGTAAATTATCTCATTACACAATCATGCACGCAGAACGCAAAGAAACACAATTCAAGCAAACAACAAAACCAAAAACAAAATCGGAAGTCCGACTGTTCCTACAAAAGTAAGCCTTACCTAAAAGAAACAAGTTTTCTGAGAAGTATACAGAAAGTTGAAGTTGTTGAAAGTGAATCGGAGCAAATTACGTGAAGAAAGACTGCAAATTGAAGCGCTAATCGTGCTTAATTATATGAATTTGAAGCCAATAATAGCAAGAACGATCGTAAAGACTCCTAATTACATCAAGATTAATCAAGACTACTGCTAATTAAGTTGACTCGAGCTAGGATTACAGGACTCAATTTCTTATAGCATGCAATTCTAGAGAGAGAGAGAGAGAGAGAGAGAGAGAGAGAGAGTACCTTGAGATTCTTTGGCAAACGCAGTGAAGCTCTTGGAAGCGAAGAAAGAGAGGGAGAACGGAAATGGTGAGTGTTCAAGGGGGAGGTGGTATTTAAAACCGCCCGGAAGCGGGGAGCACTGGCTGCCAAACGACGTCGATCGGGATGGACTAACGACGCAAACTTTGATTTCTTAACCCTTTCTCATCGCGAATAGAAAGAGTTGACGCCGTCAGAGACTCCATCACTTTTTATTCTTTGGCATAATCTTATTTTGGAAACACGTGTGACGCTACCCTTTTTTTTTGTTCACCAAAAAAAGGAAACGATAGAGTTAGTGAATTAAATAATTAGTTGTTAAGGAAAGAATAATCAGTAGGATCGAACATACATCATAATGTATAAGTATAATTACTTTTTGTCAATGTAGTAAAGCTACTTTAGTTGAAGTTAGGGAGTCATGAATCTGAAAAATTAAGAATATAATAGAAAAGAGATGACTATGAGATCAATTAGATGACAATGTTTTCTTTTTCTTTGAACAAACATTGTATTTACACTAAAGGAGTTGGCTAAGTCTCGCAATGGACTAGACATAATCATGTAGTTCAAGTTTGTCTTTAACGAGAATCGAACCTAAGATCACTTACTTATAAGTGAAAGAGGAATACCACTGGACTGTAGTACTAAGACCACTCACTTATAAGTAAAAGAGAAATATCACTCGACCGTAGTACGAAGTGACTTAAAATGCCTCTTGCATGCGTGCAGAGAGACTAGTTTAGTTCTAAAGGGTGAGATTATCCTTTCTAACACATATTTTAGCTACAACAATAATTTCTTGGCTTACTTTTTGTGCAATGCTCTCTAGAACTCCTTAATTTCGCTTTGTCTCTCAAAGCCCAAAATTCATCACTACTCGTACTTAATTTTGCTTTGTCTTCCAAAACTCAAATTTCCTCACTTAAGACTTTGGAACAGCGATATTTGTTCCACTTTGGCTAGATTTTGTCTAAATTGGTGTGAACTTGTGGATGTGACCATGGTGGGGACCACTAATTTGTTTGGCGTGGCAAAATTTGAATTTAAGAGACAAAATGAGATTAAATTCGAGTTTTAGAGTTGCACAAAATAAGCTAAGTTTCGTTTTCATTCAACAGAATTCAACAACTCGGCATATGTAGCTCGTGAAAGTATAACAAAAAAGCCTCGAAAGAAAGAACGCGACTCGAAACCAAATCAAAGATGTCTCCTCCCTTACTGCTCAAGTTCACGCAGCACCCGTGCCTGAATCCCACATTTCCAATATTTCTCAAACCCCCTGCTTTTCCCCCAGAACAAGGAACTAAGTTCATCTCCTAAAGCTACACAATTTGACCAGAAATCACATTTCCCATGAGGTACAAAATCAGAGTGCATCGCAGCTCGTGAGAAAACATGTGAATTCGTACTTGACTGACCTTTAACAGAATCGGAGGCACGGATACCAGATGCGAACTCAGTTCCCGTTCATGCAAGCAAATCTATCTCGGCTGTAATGACCGATTTGTAGAAGTTCAAATGTTGAGGTAGATCTAGGCAGAAAAGATTTACAGGTTCATTCCAATGACATTGAGTGGTATGCTTTCCCCATTGACCGAACCCCATGAATCTATCTGTACAGACTGAGCCGAGAAAGCTCGTAACTCAACAGCATGATATACTCTGCTTTACTTTGCAAACCGAAAACAGAAACAGAAAATGCAGCAGGATATACAAAAGCCCATGGGGACATCTTTCTCTATGAAGCAGCAAAATGTTGAATGATAAATGATCATACAATCCACATCAACAGAAGAATCCATCCAACAATGCTACTATACTATATAAAGGTCTAACACAATACTGAAGCTACATCCACTACCAAATCATAACCTTCGTAACAACAGCAGCTATGTTTTAGAATTTTGCCACGCAACAAGTAGCTTTAATATGTTCTCCGTATTATATTTTCCATTACCTCTACAGTTACACATGTAACGGAGATTAAAAAATTTGTCAAAGAGGAACCATTAGGAAACTGATAAAACATATCTCAATCTAAAAACTGAAATCTGACAGAAGTTCGAACCAAATAGATTCAGTGCCAGATTATTTGATACAACTACAATATTAAAATTAAGGGCAAGGGGTGCACACTCTCTTTATCTTAATGCAAAGTGAAATTGCCATGCTACAATCGAAGGGGCTTGGGGCTTCCAGATTCATCCAAGAAATGCATCCTAAACTTATTGCATTTCATAAAAAGACCACCAATGAAACAAGTAGTAAAATATATAACAGCACGAAAACTAACATTGTTAAACAAGCATGGAAATCTTGAACATTGGCATCATTATCGTAATAATCTTCCACTTATCAGCATAAAGATAAAGGTCTGAATTTTACATACATAGTTGAAAACAGAAGACTTAACTAGTGCCAAACAAGCATTGATCATACAATGGAACATCAAGAAAAAGAAAACTCCAAATTACCAAGGAGGATTAGTTCCCTCCCTTGCAGCAGAAGGTGATCTTGATATGATGCTAGCATGGCTTCCAAGCCTTGATACACTCCTACCACCCTTAGGAGTAGTAAACCCAGGACTTGAACCTCGGTAACTGGCACGAAGAGTTTCATCAATAGAAGATGAGGACTTGCCAATTGCATTCCTTACAAACTTCTGAGCAGCAGGGGAGAGTGTCCGCACACTTGGACTGGCACTGCCACCTCTAGAAGGTGATGGCAGAGGTGGCTTGTGAAACAATTTTGACCTTTCCCTCAATTTGCGTGCAGCTTCCCTTGACAGCGAGTGAGCCTTTTCATCTCTTACAGGTGGGCATGGGATCCTATAATGAGGCCCTTCACCACCACCAATATCAACTGGATTGTCCTCGAGATCCAACCTCAGAGGTGTCCCTTCAATTTCACCCCATGTAATAAACGGTGATTCATCAACACCTGGTGCAGGCGAGGGTGTCCTCACAAAACTATAACCATTATCTGCTTTTTTCTCCGTTTCCACATAAAATGGATTGGGAGTCTTCCTCAAATCATCCAAATCATACTTCTTCAACTTATCCCCATCTCTATCCATGATAACTGGGGTTGCACCTGCAACTGTGGTATAAAGAAACTCGGCCATAGCATCCTCCTTTGGCCTGGAATCCATTATCTTCCCATGGAATCGTGTATTGGGTCGATTAATTTCCTTCTCCAAACTCTTCATCCTATTTGCACGTTCCTCCTCTGTCAATGGGGCCTCACCTCGATCAGCAGGATGGTACATCAGCAAATTTTTCGCTGTATATTTCCACCCATCCAATGTACTAGGCGGCTGATCCGACGTTCCATACCCATCTGTAATCCTATCCCTCTTCACATCCTCAATAGATTTAACCCCCTCCTTTTCGCCTTCCGTCAAATACTCATATCTCTCCTTCCTCTTCCTATTCACCTTCTCCAAAATATTCGAAAAACTATGATTGTCCTCACTCGTATACCGCCTAAAGAACTGATCAAGTGACAACGAGCCCTCTACGCCATCATCACCGCCGCTAGACCCTACATCACCGGACAATCCCACATTCGAAACAGCCGGGGTTTTACCATCAAATTCATCGGCAGGGGTAAAACTACGCATAAAAGTCGAACCTGGGGTTCTACCATCAGGGTCAGGATTATGAGTTACCTTCTTTCCGCGCCGCTCGATGATCTTCAACTGGGCATCTCGAATCTGAACCGGGTCGCGGGTCTTGATCGCTTCGAGCCAGTCGAGGCGGTCCCGGAGCTTGGAAATATCGGGAAAGAAGTCCCTTTCAATGATCTTCTCGATCGCGGCGACATAGGTGTCTTCATCGAGGACCGTGGGGTGGCCTTTAGGATTCTTGGGTGTGATTTGGGTGGAATTCGTAGGGTTTAGGGCAGAAGATTCGGAAATTGTAGAGGGCGAAGGGGATGAGAGGTGGCGAGGAGAGTGGCCTGGAGTGAGAAGCATTCTGCTTCTGGATTAAGGTTAGGGTTTGGGACGAGGGAGATGGTGAGACTGGAAAGAGTGAGAAATTGAGGGTTTTGCCAAGAATTAGAGGCGAGTTTTGGGAATTAGGGTATGAGATTTCCCTTTCGTGTGTGGATTGGACTTGGAAAATTGGGGTTGATTTAGGAAAGAAGACGAAACGCGTCCGACTGTGTATGGCGGTGTATGTACTGATGCAGGACGCGCGTAGTAAAGGATTGGCAGGTATTTTCGTGGAATAAAATCAGGTTTTACCACTTAATATTACGATCTAGTACTCATAAGTAACATGTCTTATGTTCGATTTTCGTAATTTAAACCATATTATTGTTAACCTATCATGAGATTTATCCCACTCACCTACTCCTTAATGTAAATAATTTTGTTTGTTAACAAAAAAAGGGGTTTGTGCAACTGTTATGCTATTTGTTTTTGAGAATTTTAATATATTCTACACTAATCGAGATTAAGAGATGGGAAGAGAGTTTGAATCTGAGCCGTAGTGTATTGAAGATGAAGACATTGTAAATAGTCTAGTGCCAGTTTGGTAATGCTTAAATTTTTGTAAAAGCAGAGGTAGAAAAAAGTTGGATTCAAAATTATGTTTGACAACCGAGCAAAATTATGAATAATTTAGTACTAATTTGGTACTGCCTAAACCTTAAATGTTTATGGTATTAAGACAATTTGAATTCCGTCGATTACTAATCTCATATTTAATTTAACAAAATTTTATCCTTTTAACCAAAAAAATAAATAAATAAAACGGGACCAGGCGCCACGGCCTTATTACAGCAACCGGGAAAGTCGTTATCAAGGTCCAAACTCCAAGAAAACAACCATGGCCCACATGTTAAAGATTCGTACGATTATAACCAATCAAACCGCAGGACAGCCCGAGGAACAAAGATTCTTCCGTGCACCTCATCGCGGGCAACAAAAATCTCTCCTCCCCCTCTTTCTCTACAGTCTACCCCCATCGGATTTAGACTTTTGGCAAAAGACGCAGAGAGCTTCGACTCGTCTCTCTCACTGCCACCCAGCTCCTCCCTGTCTCCCGCCAGCTCAATCACCACCGCCGGCGTGATCTACGGCTCTGATTCAATCTCAATCCCCCGGCTTCCCGCGGAATTGGGGGTTTGTAGTTTTCTCTTTTCGTACTGTACTGCATAGGGTTTGTTGTTGGAGCTAAAAAATTGATGGTTTTGAGATTAATTTTTTAATTTTTTTTAATTATACTGTTTATTAATTTTTTAATATAACCTCAACTCATGTGCCTTGAATTTTTTTTTTGGTGTATTTTTAATTATTTGTTGTAGTTCTAGCTTTTAATTACTACATCCTCTGTTTGGTTGCTGAGAAAGTGTGAGAAAATTGCGTAATTGAGTCCCAAATTTTCTGTTTGCTTTAGTTTCATTTTCCTGGAACCTCACTGAACCGAGCTAATCATTTGACTCAATGGTTAATTTGTTTAAAGTTATGAACCTTTGTTTTTTCAAGCTAAAATTTATATTTCTGGGTAATGGGTGGTAATTTTTGTTCTTCTGAGTAATATATAGACAAAAAGATTTGGAATTTTATTTATGTGTCTCATTACTCTTTCTGTATTTAAATTTTTTATTTTCTTTTCGAAAACAGTAACAAATTTTGAAATATTAGTAGCAGAGCCGCTTCACCTACTTAATATGCTTAACCAAATCAAAACAATATATATATATATATATGCATGTATATACACACGCCCGCACACATGTAATATGCATATACACGCACATCCATTCACATTGATAACCTAGGACTAGGAGTTTCGTGTCGTCTTTCATTTCTTCTGAAAACCAGACAATTATGGTGTTTGTGATCTTCGTTTAGCTAAATTGGGACTCGGGACATTTCCTTATGACTGCTCTGATCTATTCTGCAGCTAGCAAGTCCTGACCGCGACATTCTTTTCCGTGCTTTAAACGATCAGAGTTGAACAACCTGCTGTATTGGAGTTTTTTTTGAGACGGAGGTAAACTGTGATGGTGGCATCCTGAGCTGAGTTGCAGGCCGCTGTGATACAAGAATCAAGTTCACATGATTCCTTTAGGGGACGATGGGACAGATAAAGTTGCTTCTGATATAGTACAGAAGAAAGAGAGTTCTGATAGTGAAATTCATGTGCCACATCAAGCTCCTAATAAGGGGATCTGTCCGTTGCAATCAGATCATAAAGGGACTGCTCAATTTCTAACACC
The DNA here is from genome assembly GCF_916048215.2 of Malus sylvestris. Taxonomy (NCBI): domain Eukaryota; kingdom Viridiplantae; phylum Streptophyta; class Magnoliopsida; order Rosales; family Rosaceae; genus Malus; species Malus sylvestris. The sequence continues at coordinate 9,147,845 of NC_062268.1, forward strand.
TGAGAAAGCGTCACAGGTGCCTGATGGAGTTGTTACTGCGTCACAAGCAAATCAAGAAGGAAGTGCTTCCTCTTTAACATCTGAGAAAACCCCACAAACTCCTGAAACCGCTGCACTTGCCTTGCGATCTGCTCAAGAAGGAACCACTCCATCTACTACACTTAAGAGAGTGTTAGACGATGGTTATCACTGGAGAAAATACGGCCAGAAATTTGTTAAGGGAAATTCATATGTAAGAAGTTACTACAGATGTACGCATCCAAAATGTGAAGTGAAGAAGCAAGTGGAACGTGCACTTAGTGGCCAGATAACAGATACTGTATACTTTGGTGAGCATGAACATCCTAAACTCCAAAGTGTCCCAGTAGCTGTTAGTTTTGTTGTGTCCATTGTTGAGGACGAAAGACCAAAAGTGCTTTTGTTAACTGATGTTGAAGGTGAGAATGAAACTTAGTTGTTATCTAGATATGGTTCTTACAATGCCAAATCTTGTTTAATTTATTTGATGACCTTGTATTTGAAGACAAGTCGTCAAATGTGCTTGGGCACGAATCTAACCAGATTGAGCCAGTAGATCCTCCACAGCTTTCAAGCGTTGCAGTTACTGAAGCCGTGCAGGGTGTGCTCTCTCAGTCAAATAGACCGAGAGATGGCGATCCTGACCCTAAAAGACAGTATGTTCTTGCAATAGCTATTGTGAATTTTCGTGTACTGGTATATTATACTTACCTTTGTTTTACTGATATTGGAAAATAAATATCAGGAAGAAGGCAAAACATAATGGCAACTCATTACCGGTGGATAAGCCAGCTGTTGAACCACGTATGGTTGTTCAGACTATGAGTGAGGTTGATATAGTGAGTGATGGGTACAGATGGCGCAAATACGGGCAGAAATTAGTAAAAGGCAATCCAAATCCAAGGTATAATCAGTTTAATGCTTCCATGTATTGACGCTTTATATGAGGCGTCAGGCGTGCACCTAAATTGCCACTCTGCTCATTTGTAAATGCGTAGATCACATACGACATTCTTTTCCTTCCTTCATGTAACTTACGTATGCTTCTCTAGTCTTTTATCTTGCTCCTGGGATAAACTAGAAGAATTAGATATTATTAGACAATAGTCAGTATCTGTGAGCTCTGTTCAAACGTGTCCTGCTTCGTGTTTTATTTAGTTTAGTCTTGTTTGGTGTTAGTCTAGAATGATATGAAACAGAATTGGTTTGTGTTTCGAAGTTCTCAGTTAATTTATTTGGCATTCTTTTATTTGTCGTAGTTTATATGGTATATTTTTGCTGACTCTCCTCTGCGTCTGCACTTGCATTATGTAGGAGTTACTACAGATGCTCAAATCCTGGATGCCCTGTTAAGAAACATGTAGAGAGGGCGTCTCATGATTCAAAAGTCGTAATAGCCACATATGAGGGGCAACATGATCATGATATGCCCCCGACAAGGACTGTGACCCATAATACAGCAGCATCAAACGTGTTTACGACAGCCCGCATTTGTGAGTCTGGCACTATACCCGAAGGGAATGCTGTATGCCGCGATACTAGCCCAGAACATGAAGTTAAACTAAGCAAGCAACGGAACGATGAGTCAAAAACTAAACCAAGTGATGTTGCTGGCTCAGATATGGTCGTTGATTCTGATCTAGGCTCCGAAAGAACACTACATGATCAATCGGTTGCCGAAGCATGTACGACAACGGAAGGCGACCCCCCTTACATGATTGTTTGCAGAGCAAATCAAAAGAAAACTATTGAGATGGGAATTAAGTCAGAAGGCGTTGATATGGTGGTTTGCGACAATCTGCGTCCGGAAAGTAATCCACCGGAGCAAGAAAAGCCGAAAGCAGAACCTGTTGACAGTTAACCTGCAATGCTGGATCTAGATTCATCGACACCCTAAATAATGAATTAATGCATCAGGACATGCCTGGTGCTAGGGTTCATCTTATTCATTCTTCCTCTTGTTTTCGTCTCCGGAGAGGATGCTCTGGGTCGGGATTGGAGGGTAGGATTTGGCGGAATGCCAATAATGTCCGACAGCGGATTGGAAGGTTAACAGAAGTTGTGTAAATTATTTTATATAGATTGAATGACCTCAAAGATGTAGGGATTAGACTAAGGAAGGAGGACTCTCATGTCATGTTAGTACTTGATATATGAAAAGTTGGTTGTGCTAATGTTATTCACGAACCCTAATCGTTTAGTTTACTTGAATAGTTTTGGTCTCGTAGTCTCAGTTGTTGCGATTTAAATTTTTTAGTTTACTAATTGTTGCAATTCAAGAATAATAGCTCAAGAACGCCACCTTAACGGAATTAGCACATAAGTTGCCATTTGAGTGCAAGTAGTTGATTGCTCTGGCGGATAGGGCTTTCCTCTTTTAACCCACAACGTCCTGGATTCAGACCCTCCCTCTCCCTTTGCGAAGAATGTTGCTTGTACCAAAAGGGAAAAAAATATTGGAGTTCAGTCTGCGACGCTTGTACTGAAAGGAAAATATTGGAGTTTAGTCCGTGACGAGTAAATCTACAGAGACCAAAGTGGAACTTCACTCAAACTAAAATTCCTCTACCTTCAAACCCAAGTAACTATTATTTGAATAAGGAAAACAAAGCTCCCAAACAACCACTTTCTTTCAATTCTCTTTATTTGATGGTATTGGATTTAAACTTCCTCAAGAAAAAGGTAGGAAGAAAAAAAGCAAAGCATTTGTGCCAATTACTCAGACAACCATGTACAAACCAATGCCTTATGAAATCAAAGTTCTCTCTCTCTCTCTCTCTCTCTCTCTCTCTCTCTCTAAAACAGATGACTTCGATTTTATCAAGTGTACACAGCTGATGCCACCCTTTTTATAAGCAGTTGGCAGCTTACAAGTGCAAAAGAACACATGAAAAAACATGTTCTAATCTCCAAGCTTGCCTCGCCTCCATTCCGACATAAAAAAAAGAAGCATCAATTCGTGCTCGGTTTGCACCTCCATGCACAAGAAGCAACCAAGTCTCTGTTCTTCCAGCCAAGATAGAGTGCCCCATCTCGCTCTTCAAGCCGATATTTGTCAGAGTAGTTATCCAGCAGCGTCTTGATGGTGGCATTTACCAAGGAGCTTAAAGGGTACGGTGTAAATCCAGCCATTGCAAACCGCAACCTCCACTTTCCAAGAAGCTCGTGTCTTTCCACCCTCTCAACGCCCTCGCATGCTATTATGTTAACAACCTCCCTAGCCAAGCAGTGTTGCTCCACATTGATCCGCTCCTTGTGATCTCTTGGAAGAGTCACATCAATTGACTCGAACATAGCTGTGTAGTAATTTAGTGTTTCTACAAAGCGTGGATAGAATGCAGCAGTGTTTGTGTTAGATTCTTGCTCAACAAGGGTCACTACTTTCGGAGACAAGCTCTTAACCAACCTCAACAGCCTATCCCGGTGATTCTGAGTGCTGACGCTCTCATCGGGCATGTGGTGCAGCATGAACGCAAAGTTGATAGCCAAAGCCTCCCCAGGTCGAACACAAAGATGCTCCAGCTGTACGTCACAACCAGACATGGAAGTGGCATGGAACTCAAATGGAACCTTGACCAACTCTGCAAGCTTAGACAACCTCTTTCCCACAATGTTTAGTCCTCCTCCACGGGCATAAGCTGACATGGAATCGTCAATACCTGTTATACGGATGTGGGGTGGTCCACCAGGCCTGGATGCAAAAGCTTGGATTAGAGTGACCCACTGACTCCCCTGACCTATTTGGAAATCAATGATGTGAACACTGTCCTCATCCTTCATGGCTTCTGCAATGGCTCCATTTGCAGACATGTACCCGAATTTGAAGTAAGGGCAAACCTCATAGAGAATATGCATGTAAGAAAGGAGTTCGCAACTCGCTGGTTCTTTGCATCTCAGTGCTTTGTAGATGTTACTCCCCGAAGATGCCTTCCGCGCAACTAGTCCTTCCAGCAAGTATGCACCCAACCTCTGAATTGGTTCACCCGAAACTGAAACCATCTGGCGTAACTCATCCATCATCCATTGTGCCATTAACAGATCATTATCTGCTACTGCTTTTGCACAGAAGATGAGGACTTGCTTCAAATCCTTTTTAGAGATTGATTCCATAATCTGTCCCCAGCTGTCCTCGTCTGGCAGGGAACTGCTCGCCCCATTCGGGAAAGTAATGCAATAGTTATCAAGAATATTGGAATCAGGACCCAGCATTACAGTTTCTAATTGTTTCAGCTTGTACTTTAAGTCAGTTGCATCATCGGTTATGCAGGATCCACTCATCGGAGAGCTGTAGGTCTGGTCAGGGGAATGGTACTGATCAGACAGATACGAATGAGAGTCTTGCTGTGACATCGGGCTTCCACTAGGTGAGAAACTGACATTTGATGGGGTGTTATAAACGGTGTAGCTACCATTAGACCAGGAAGACTCCAAAGTGCAGTAGTGTTCATGGAAACTCTGCAATGGGAGGTGGGTACTTTGGCTGCTCTCATTGTAATGTAGCCGCGGGTCCAAAGTTTGGAAACGAGGCAAGCAGTAGGCCTCTACTTCTTGGATTGGCTGATAATATAACTGGTTTGACATCCCTGAAATTCTCTGCTCCTTTGATGCTTGCATTGAAGAGTAGTCTAATTGTTGACTCTGTTGCCGAAATCTATCTTTCTATTTGTGTTATCCAAGCTTCGTTAGAGCTGCATAGGAAGCTTCAAATTCGCTTGCCAGAAGCATTATCTGTATTACAATAAGAGACCTTGGTTACACAGATATACGGAACAAAGAGGGCACAACATAATACAGAACCAGCATAATCTGCATAACAAAATAATGAGAGATCTGTGCAATACTGTAAAGATAACAAGTGCATTACTGGTGCAATATTAGTCTGATTTCCAAGTAAACTATGAAACCAAATGATCTCAAATCTCAATGGTAAACTTCTAATTAACAAGATTACAGAAACTAGAGAATGGAATACTAAACTAGTATGATCTGGTGTTCTTAGACATTCTCTGCAACTCTCTTTTCTAACCCTTTAACCACTCTCTGCTGCCACATTTTTTCCATTTCGATAGCCAAACAAAGTATGAAACTCTCCAACAAAATGAATCACAGGAAAACACTGACCATTCCATCCACCAAATCATCATCCCAACCATTCGGAAAAACACCCAAATTTTGGTTTTTTGAGAAACCCCATTTGGTCCAAGACAATGATAAAGATTTAATCTTTTTCACAAACATTCAATTTCTAGTTCATAAACAAAAGGGTCGCCACCAAATCTGAAACAAAAACAACTTCAAAATTGAAGCTCCAGTCTTTCCAAGGGAAAAAACACAGAATTTGAAAACAGAGCGCCATAAAACCCACCAAAAGGAAAGCAAAGTTCGTAATGATATACCTTGAAGAAACATCAGCAACCCAGTTTCAGCAATGGAAAATCAACCATGAAAACACAACTCAGAGCTCAAAACTTTCCCCAAAAAAGGAAAGGACTGGTTTGTAACACAACCAGTAATACCAACGCAAAACAGAGGGTTTGAAAGCAAAAACCAGTAAATGATGACCTCTGATTTGAAAATATCAAGTCTCTGGTTGTACCTTGTTTGAAATTTGAAGGAATTTGAAGCTTCGAATTCCACCACAGACCAGTCTTTTACTGACTGTGGGCGAGACTGACTTAGTGAGAGAGAGAGAGGGAAGAAGAAGAGAACCCACTTGTGGAATATAAAAACTCTGAGTTAGAAAAAGCCCTTTAAATAGTGTGAAATAACATTACTACCAGTGGGATTTGTTTGCAAAGTTGTACAATTGCATAGTTGGTTCAGTTGAAGTAACAGAAAAAACCTTCCACGCAACCACCATATGCTTCATGTCCACGAGGGGTTATTTCTTTCGGGCTTTATATGACACAAAGTTAGATTTTCATAAGTTCAAATTGTGATAAAATTAGATTTCATCACTTATGAACCGTTTGTTGGATTAGATTCTCTTATTTCAATCTCATCTGTTAAATATACAAACTCCCACCTTGCTCTCAGAAATAATTTGTATTCCACGTACAACACACAATTTACCTAGCATTAATTGGTAAATTAGTATCATACAATTTTGAAAAATTTTATTTGAAAATTTCACCCACCAGTGCCCATGAACATTAAACCAATTTGAAATTTTAATTCTTATGAAATTTAAAACAATAATTAATTAGCCAAATTACGAGGAAAATATGTAAGGAAAAAGAATTTGAAAAAGAATATAGGAGAGTATAAATGTATTCGGAAGTGGAGGAAGAGTAATAGAATTTTGATCATATAAGTTGCTACTTTTTTTTGTGGGACCCCCCTATTTTTTTGGGCTAGATTTAGCCCAATTTTATGTTACCCAAGAAAGGAAGTTACAAGCTCCAATGGCTGATCTAGCTCTATTTTTCGGCTCATTAGAGATGAAATTTATCACTAAGGCTTGAAATGTAATAGCTTCATAGAGGATAAAGCCTCCATTGAGGATGTTCTAACACCATAAAAACGAGAACACAATTATATTACTTAAAGCGGATGTGCTTTCTTTATACAACTAAGTTCAAATTCTACTACCTATGATTTAATTTGGTTTATAGGAAATTATCGTTTGTATATAAAAAAACATCATAAAAGAAAGAATAAAAGCAAAAGTAAGATTATGCCAAACTGCAAACTTTAATGAATTAGCTTTAAAATACTACAAAATTACAAATGAGATCTTATGTTGATACTATGGCATCATAGGTTCTTAAGCTAGATATGAAGTGACCAATATTCCCATTTTTCATAATCAATTGAAGTACGAATATCGAATCTTAATGGACCGTAATAATAAAATTATTCAATCATTGACAATATAGTGCATATTTATGTTGCTCGGAACATATCTTACCAATTACGGACGAAATCAAGTACATTCATTCTCCTCATTTACAAATTCTTTCTACATTTATAATATATAGCTTAGTCGATCTAATACTATAATCTCAACCATAATCAAGTCATTTACACATCGCATCAACGATCTGAATCAGCACGTCTGTCCAGTTAACCTAAGATTACTATTAGTTTATAGCATTATTTACAAGCTAAATTCAATTTAATCTAGACGAGTGGAGGGGTACAAATGGTAGGAGAAAGGGTTTAGTGGGTCAATCTAGAAAGTGACACACACGGTTGAGCATAGAGAGAAGAGAACCTTGTTATGTTAATTTTAAAAGTGATAAATTAAGATGACGTAGGAAAATTTAAAAAGTAGTGCCTTCCACTTCCACTTGAGCTTTTCTTTGTCTTCCTAATCCAAGTTGTTCTTATTTTAATTGCAAAACAACTTTGATGGGGATTCCCCCACCCCCCCCCCCCCTCCAAATTGATATGAAATTATATAAAATGATGCAAATATGTTTATAATTCAAGGAAGCGATGAAATCGTTTAAGTATTATAATTTAATGGTATTATTTTTTATTTTATTTGTAAGTGAGATGTTTTTAGTTCTATAAACGAGTTTAACATCAATTTAATGTTTCACCTCTAAAGTAAGTGGATGAAATATTAGAAGAAAAAGGAAGCGATAATCGAGTAATGAATTTTTTACTATAGCTGCAATTTATTCTATATATTTAATTTACGCTAAGTACATATTCATTTATTCTCTGCCCTTGAATTTATTTTTTCTTTCAAAAAATAGATAATTTGTGGTAAATCATGTTTATCCACTCATTTTCGATCCAAATAAGTTATGAGGAATTTCACCATGTGTGACCACAGTCAATTCTCCACCTTGATGATCAGTAGTACTTATCTTTGGTGAAGCACTTTATGCGCATGCTAATACATAAAATACAAAATATTTATTTGAAAGTTAGAAGATGTGAGTGCAGAAATCCCAATCAAATTCTTATTCCAGACATATTTAATTAACCCCAAAAGAATTTCAGACATTGAATCAATCAATGTTTATCATGCAAGTGATTCTCATCCCTAAATGTGATTTAATATTATGTTAATCTGCAGAATCAAAGTTGCAAAAGAACTTATGCAAAAAGAGTGCATTTTTGCTCAATATCTTTGAGCCGCGGTGACGTTTGATTACTACCCTATTAATTATCATTAAATTAGTTTAAATTTCAAAATTTATGTAGTTAATAAATTAAATCAAATTTATCCAACTGTAATCAATTGAGTGATGAATACCACCGTCCCAAGAGTGCAAAAATATTTCTGAGGAGAATGGGAATCTTGTTACTTCTTTGTCCCTCTAAGTGAGTCTACCTAATGGCCCACTCCCTTATCTTCAGTCGCCCTTTCTCCATTACTCCATTTGGCATTTTGTTGAGAGAGAGAGAGAGAGAGAGAGAGAGAGATGATTAGTATTTTGCTTGAAGTAAGTATAAGTATTTAGCTTATTGCTCAAGTGAAAAGGACCTCTAATCTTCTCAAGTGGTTTTATTGTTGTGCTTTCATCGTTTGCATCCATTAGATCGACCAATCAAACAACGATAGATGCATGCGCATATAGATATAGGATATCACTTTCGAGTGAGGATGTTCGCATATCAAGATATACGCAAACGTTTCATCTTGAAGTCGTGTTCAATGATATAACATTTCATTTTTCATAAGACTTATATGTGATTCAATGTCCATAACGTACACATTTGTTTGAAGTAATAATGTTTGTGTCTCACGCAATGATGGACCCGAAGTAATGATGTTTTATCTCACGTGGTGATGAACCCAAAGTAATGATGTTTTGTCTCACGTAGATGAAAGTAGCTAGGGAGTTTCTATAGTATTGTAACGGAATTGATTTCGCCTACTAATTAGCCAAAGCTTTCAATAAAACCATTTGATTTCGGATTATGATAAGTTATACAAAAGTTAACAAAAGAAGGTGAAATTATATGTGCCTAAGTTGTACCCTAGGACCTCCCAAAGTTTGTAACCTAAAGAACCTCGTACAATTTGGTCCCAATAACAAGGAAGTCTAAGTATGACCACTACTTAGGTTGGCTGCATCGTAAGTCGTCCATCTGTGCATGATTGACTGTCAACTATCAATATAAATAAGTACTACAACACATCAAAGACTGTCATCTAACAACGAGTTACGCGTGCAAACAACTATTAGAAACATAACTAGTTAGTTTCCTACTTTCTACGAAGGAAGTGAGTGAGAGAAGCAAAAGGCATGATGAAACCTTGACTTTGTTGCATGTAAATTCCTATTCCCTATCATCACGCCGACCATGTTACGGCTTTTGGGAGATTGACAGCACCAAATGTTTCATGTTCTGCCTTTGCATGCTTTACACTTTCCAAGTTTTGTCCTCATCTCATTTTCCCCCAAAGTTGCAGGCTTTGCCTTTGTCATTGCTTGAAAGGGATCATCTTCGGATCTCTTCCACCAAATCCTACCAATTAACAAATTCGAATCCTTAAAATTTGATCAAACGGCTAAAGTTATTATAACTTTTAAAGGAACCTGCTGTTTTTAGCAGTTGGATCAAATTTCAAGAGCCCGAATTTGTTGATTGGTAGGATTTGATGGAAGGGATCGGATCCCTTTCCGTCTTTGCCAACCCTTCAAACTCAAAACTGGATCCAAACTCCAATTTTTGTTCTGCATTTTAGGTCACACATAGGTCCCCTCCATCGACCCTTTTCGATTTGCCAACACAAGAACTTGATTTTTGTCTCAACTTTTGAACTTTGTTGGATTATTATACTCGATATCTCTTGAGATCATTCTTTATGTAATTAATGTGAGTCATGGACTCATGGGATTAGGGTAATTAAATATAACATGCGTCCATGAAAAGTAATGAACGTGAAACTTGCTTGCGTGTCGATTTGGAAGCTCAAGTGGTTAAGAGTATTCGTTATTGCATTTGAAGTTTCGTGTTCGATTTTCTTTTTGTGTTGTCGCTTGTATAAAAGGTTGGTCGAAAGGCTCAAAATACAAAAGAAATATGCAAAGCCCATCAAAAGCAATGGCAGAACCGAAGACCAAATATGAGCCAAAGCCCTTACAGGTTGAGAGCCCAGAAGCCCAATTTCACAGAAGCTCAACTTCTGATGACAAAGGAGCTACTGGAGTCTTGCACTTGCACTACTGCCTTGAATCTTGCATTCAAATATAACAGGTCTTGGCACATTTAATTTTTCCAGGAATTGAGTTAATTAATTTCATTGACATGAGACCTTATTAAGTATTGCGAAAAAAAAAGGCCCGTTAAGATTATGTATTTTGGTCTTATTCAGTGTGAGAGTCTAAAAGATGTTTTAGTCATACAGCCTTACCGAATATCTTATTGTACAGTTGCCCTTTTGTGACTTGTTGAAAGAAAAAAAAATCATTTAATATGATTGAAAGCTGAATATAACCTCACTTTGGAATGTTTTCTGAGTAAATTTCTGCGGGACATATGCTTCCATAGCAGCAATCTTCAATTTAAATTTAATAATGGGCATTTGGAATCTTGCAATCAAGGAATAAACTCATAGTGGCAAGAGACATGGCCTGCAGGAAAACATTAAAAAATAAATATTATTTTATTGTGGCAAAAATAATTGACATCATAAGCAAACAAGTTACAGTCGATCCCATGTGAGTCATGGTCCTTTTTTGAAGGTTACGGACAAGATTTTGACAGCAAGAAAACGAAGAGGAATTAGTGATTTCAAATCATTATGAACATATATAATCATTTTAAATTTACTACATTTAGGTTTTTTTTTAGGACCTCAACGGAACGATGGTTACTACATTCAGTTATTTCACATAATAACTTCCTTCAAATTTTCCATTCTAAGATTATAAGAAACGATAAGATATTCGGTAAGGCTGTATGACTAAGACATCTTTTAGACTCTCACACCGAATAAGACCAAAATACATAATCTTATATTTTCTGAAAAGAGCCTTACGAATGAACTGATCAAGTGCCCTTACCAAGTTTTTCTCTTAAGAAAACTAACCACGTTATCCAAATCTCACATCACATGGCTAACCCACCAACATTTGTATGGACATGTCACATGCTCCTTTCTTCACTCTTTTTGGTTTTATGCTAAAAACAGAAAGAAAAAAGATAATGAAGGACTTACTTGGATCAAGTTCTGTAATTAGAGCAGCACCCTTAAAGTAGCAAGATCCACCTTTGTGTTTGAATCTTTGGAAGTAGCTGTTGAATGCATAGGAAGCATGGTCTTTCAGAGTGTTAGGGAAATAGCAAGCTTGGTTCACCTGAATCTTGCTACAATCTGCACCTCCTCCTCCCCCGCAAGCCCAATCCATTGCTGCCTGTAACTCGCTGTCCGGCGTCTGCTCGTCAGCGATGCACCATTGCTCAAACTCCGCAACTGAAAAATGTAGTGCGCGCGCACACACACATTAAGTGACAATGCTAGTAGAAAATAAATCACACTAAAGTTTCTTTTTAGGGTTCGATACATGGAGACTGAACTTATATGCATCATGCATGGACGCGAAACTCAAAAAGTTGTGTGATTAGGTTACCTGATTTGAGAGGAGCAACTGAGAGAACGAGCAGAGAAATTATCACCTTTATCAGAAAATTCGACATTTCAGAGAGAGAGAGAGAGAGGTTTGTTTTTACTAGGGATGACCTATCCGAATGAAAGTCTCGGTGGCCAGGACCAGAGCCACCTCTACATATACATATATATATATATATATATATATATATATATATATATATTATGTATTAGTGTAAAACTTTGGAAATTAGTGTTTTAAGGATCTCTTTTAAGAATTTAAGCAGATGCAAGAGATGGGCACATTACCGTGTTATGGAGAAAGAAATTTGATTTCAGGTGCAATATAAAAACTAATGCAGTGTAATGGGGTTTATTCGACAAGATTTTTGGTATTTTGGTTTTTTGGCCATTCCGTCAGTAAATAATTGGAGACTCATGTATCGTAGGCTATGTTTTAGGGGTGGGTGGGGATTTGGTAATTGTTACTAAATATGCTTTTGGTGGCTTAGGAAGCTGTATTAGCATCATGAAGGTGTTTATACTATCATGAAGAGGGTTGAGATGTTGCAGACAGATTATGTGATGTAGAATTTAATGTTACCATGTCAAGCCTTGTGTTTCAAAATTTCTCCTCTACCGCTCTATTGTTCTACATAAAAATAAAGTCACAATTGCTTTTTAAACAAGGCAAATATTATAAACTACTCTAGTCTACAAAGACTGACTATTAGAATGAGAGAATCTAACTTAAAACTAATTGACGAGGAGGGTGATTTGAATTAAAGTGCAATTGGGCGGGGTTTTTAGAATGTGAGCAACCAACCCAAATTAATTGACAAAAGGAGAGAGAAGCCAAGGGTTATCTAAACTACTAAGCAAGACTTTTTTTCTTTGATGTGAGATTCATACTGTCAACGGGGGGCACCCTACCCAGACCAACGAGACTTATCCACATTTGCAAAGGAAAGTCACACCTACGTGGGTAAAGAATTCAACATATATCCAACTACGTGTTTAAGTTTTCCTAGTCGATTATGGTTTCCTTTTATGGTGTGTGTATTTCCTTTTGCAATTAGGGTTCCTATTTCAATTAGAATATCTATGCTTACTAGCATGTAAACAGTTTAGCTCAGTGTGTACTTGAGCTCAAGCAACCGCATTCGCTCTCCATCTCTCTCTCGCGCTACGAATGGATTCCCGAGAGATCAAGTGTCAATGTTATGGCTGTTTTAAGCAAATGCTGAGACTCATATTCTGTACACTTTTTTAATCTATTGTTCAAGTTTTCTTAATGAAGGGTCGTTCATTTGAAAGAGCAACTATGTACAGATACTAATATTCTGAATCTCTGATGATGTTTGTGGTTGCGTGATTACTTTGTTAAATAAGTTGTTGCTAGTTATGAGGCAAGCAATTGGTCAAGACTTGAACTCAATCGATAAATCGAAAGAACCAACCGTACTCTCAGTTTTTGGCAACATCAATGGAGAAACCAATTATGCAGTATAGGAAACGCATATAATTTACACTCAGTGGTACTCTGAAGATACACCTACAACATGATCTTCATTACATATATATATATATATATATATATACAGTTATATGCACCCCTACAAAAAAATTTCAAGACATTCTCAGACTAACTCGTAAGTGCACACGCTCTCTTATCTCCGATTATCAAGAGTCTTTCGTATTTTCTTCGATCTCCCTCCATGCGGAGAATGTCAAAGCAGCCATCAACTCTGATAAAATGAACAAATAATCTTTCATCCTTCAAGGATTCGGGTTTATTAGCTTGCAATCTTGCACCAACACCGAGGAGATGAAAGATTCATTCATCTCAGTAGAGTTCAAAAAATGGATGATTTTGGCACTACATGGTTCTTAATCCCGACCTACATACTACAAACAATGGAGGAAAAAATTTTGAGGTGGAAGCGGAAGGCAGACGCTATCTACAAACAAGAGCAGAGGGTATGTACCGAAGGCCATCATTTCTCTAATTTTGCTTGGCGGATGATCATAAAGTATTTGATCCGACAAGTGATGGCAGCCAGTCTCCCAGTATACACACGCACATGAATACGTTCTCTGTGGCCCAATACGCAGTATTCCTGAAAGAACAGCAAAATGGGTTGTGTTCAACCATTTCTGAAACAGCTGAAAGACATATTTTGACATGTGCAGAAGAGAAATGCTAGAAAATTACCGTGGTTGGAAGTTGGGAAAATATGGATAGAACTAGTCTCTCAACCCAGTCAAGGTAGGGCCCGGGCAGCTCAGTGTTAATTGGAGAGCCCATGACACTACGGACATCAATCCACGAACAACCACATCAATAGGAATCCCTCTCGATTAACCAGATTCAAAGAAACGTGCCACTGCTGAATACAGCTGGTCTTCTTCAAATGGCTTTGACACATAATCATCCATCCCGCATTTTATGCACTCTTCATTTGAAGCCTGAATCACATCAGCCGTCATAGCCAATATTGGCGTGTGCCAATTTACGACATTGCCAAACATCTCAACTGATGCTTCCCCAGCTGCAATTTTCTCATTTACCTCACTTTCCATACCACGGATGATCCGAGTTGCTTCAAACCTGCATGATTATAGACAGTTAAAAACTAAAGATCCCTTTGATTAGAGAATGAAGAGTCGGCAGATTCATTACCCATCCATTTCCGGCATCTGGAGATCCATAAAGCAAGCATCAAAGTTGTGGGGTGGTTTAAGCTTCAACAAAGCAACCTTTCCGCTCTCCACACAGGTGACGATTGCTCCATACTTCTTTAAAGCACCTTCTGCCACTCTTCTGTTCACTACATTGTCATCCACCACCAAAATTCTCTTCTCTCTTAGTAACTTTCCAAGAGTTGGCTTGTTTGCATTTAGAAGCCTCTTCTTACGACTTCCAAGGGCTTCTTGAAAGCAAGCAATTAAGACACTTAACCGAAGTGGCTTTGTCAATACTTTATCTACAAGACCTAAAGATGTTACTACATTGCGTTCAACAGAAGTGATGGAAGTAGCCACGAGAAGTATCTTCGGAAGGTTTATGAGCAATTCCACGTTGTTTTTCCTGTGCTCTTTAAGTGACTGATGCAATATAATACCAGTTTCTTTATCCCAAACATCTTTGTCAATAAGAACCATGGCCAACGGTGTGGAAAGACTGCACGAAAAACAGTTAACAATGCATTAGAAACATCAAACCCAAATTCTACTGTTATTAATCAAAACATTCTCTTATTAGTATCAATTACCTTTTCCTTGTATAATTTAAATAAAGTCGTAGAGTTGTATGAAGAATAAGTATCTAGTTTCTTCTTGTCTCAAATCACTTTTTAAGAAAAGTTGTTTAAGGTGTACGCATACCAAATCACTTTCTTAGAGAAGTTATGGAAAGTGAAAAAAAAATTGTAAAGCTGTGAAGTGGTTGATTCCATGAATTCTTATCATACCAGGAGAATCCTTTTATCATGTTCACAGTAATTAAATGCTACAGAAGTATATTAAGACCTCGAGTCTTCAATGATTTGTTTCAGGACATAAAACCGACTACAAACATAAACTATACTTGAAAAGATAAAATTCACCTGGTGTTGCCAGTGCTAGATAAATAAGAGCACGCTGATTCCAGACAGGACGCTGTATCCACAGATATTCCCAATCTCCGCATATGGTATTTCGTGACCTCAGTTCGGATGGTTTTATTATCTATTACCAATGCTCTCAGTCCTTGAAACTCTGAGACAGCTGGTTCATACTGGTGCCACTTTGTCTCCAGGGAACTTAATTCTCCCTTCCCAAAAGTTCCCATAAATGAAAAGGTACTTCCGGTGCCAGGTTCACTTACAAACCCTATCTCCCCACTCATGAGATCTACCAGACGTTTGCTAATGCTCAATCCTATTCCAGTACCACCATAAGTTCTAGAAGTGGAGCTATCAGCCTGCATAAAAGGTGTGAAGATGCGATTTTGTGCCTCTAGAGGGATTCCTACACCTGTATCCTCAACTGTTACGAGTAATTTGATCATATCAGATTTATCCAGTGTTGTGCTGCGTATTGATTTAAAACCTTCCCAGCTTTTCCATCTATTGACAACAGGAAAGCCACTCAATGTATTATAAGTTTTGTTTGAGACATCTCCAACTAGGTTAAAGCCTTGTCTTAGAACTTCATCCATAAGATCAGGTGGGGCCCTCACTTCATCCACCAGATGCACCGAGACAAATATGTGTCCTTTGTCATGGGTGAACTACAGTTTAAACAAGTTAACAGACAATTAGCATAACGAGTACGTAATAAAACCTGTAAACAGTTTCTAAAAGTGAAACAACTACTATAAATTACGGATCGTTCTAAGCATAATCATCTAACCGTGTACAAGTCCCAACTATATAGTATATTTCTGTTAGCACCTGGTAGCCTATCATTTCAATATAGGGACAGAAAATAGGGAAGCTTTTATCACCAAACCAGTATTAAGAAACGTATCTAACCTTAATTGAATTCCCAACAAGATTTGTGATTATCTGCCGAAAGCGTCCAGGATCACCAATAACAACTTCAGGTACCATATTGGAGACATAAGCAGCCAACTTTTATCACGCAAAACAAAACCCAAACCACAAGAACTGATATAAGTAACAACTACAGAAAAATACATCAAATACAAAGGTTAAATTTTGTTTTTACCTCGATCCCTTTCTCATTGGATTTTCCTGAGTTAAGTGATAGAACATTATCAAGCACTGAACGCAGATCAAAAGGAACAGTTTCAAGTTCCAGCCTGCCTGATTCGATTTTGGCCTGATCAAGAACCTCATTTATCAGCGATATCAGTTCTCTCCCGCTGGCATGAGCAGTCTCCGCGTAGTCCTGTTGGTTTGGACCTAGATCGGTGTCCATCAGCATTTGCAGCATGCCTGGATTTTGATTAAAATATCATCAGATTATGTAACCTTGAAAGTTTTGTGCGATACCGAATGATGCACTAAAGAACATCTAAGTTACCTAAAACACCATTCATTGGTGTCCTGATCTCATGGGAAACAGTTGCAAGGAACTGCAAAAGAGAGATGTTCAGCCACGGGTTGATCAAGAAACATCATGTAATACAGTATAGACAAATAAGTAAACAATTGGGTTTATTTTTTCATTTCAGACGGGTCAGAGACTAAATTTCATGAGAGAACCTTCCAGTGATAGGAAACTCTTATAGCTAATGAACAAAATATACCTGAGATTTGGCCACATCTGCAGCTTCTGCACGAACTTTGAGTTCCATC
Source organism: Malus sylvestris (assembly GCF_916048215.2). Taxonomy (NCBI): domain Eukaryota; kingdom Viridiplantae; phylum Streptophyta; class Magnoliopsida; order Rosales; family Rosaceae; genus Malus; species Malus sylvestris. The sequence continues at coordinate 9,164,687 of NC_062268.1, forward strand.
ATCTCACGATAGTCTGCCTCCACTTTCGCTATTCGGCTTATGGCCGCATGAAAAATATGACTAACTAGGAAGGTAATGACTAGGACTCCTATGGATGCACTTGCTGCTGTCAAAGGAAACGGAGGTTTGTGCTTAAACCTGCAACCGAAAGAGTACTGTATTGGATTGGAGGAAAAGAAAAAGAAGAGTAATTCCACATATTTGGGCTGATATATATATATATATATATATATATATATATATATATAATTAATGTTGTATGAAATCTAACCTGCAGTGCATTTCATGTTTGCGTTGTGGATCCCCAAAATCCAGGTTGCTAATTTGCAACAGGCCAGTATCAATAACATCAGTACCATACATGTTGATCGGAGCAGATGAATTAGTTGTATCATAAACATTCACAACAATTGTTTGCTTGCTGGCAAGTTGGTGCAGGAGCTTCTCCACCAGTGACGGTACATCATATGATGCACCTAGATACCTATTTATGAAAGCACCAGTACAAGAATTTCAGCCTGTAGATATTAAATGCAAAATAATTCAGAAAGCACAAGTCACAGCCATGTACTAGAAATCCAGAAAATTCCATGGTTACAAAATTACCCCACAGTAGCTTGAATTCGTTGCTCTGGTGTGGAATGTGGAGGCAAATCAGCATTATAGACGGCGAATGTGAGTACAACTCCCAGGTGATTGGATTTCAATAGCTTAAACGGGGAGGTCAATACTCCCTTTCCAGTTGCCCTTGCTCGCAAGATGTTCTCACGGTCTTCCTATATAATTAGCAGTATTTCACATTAGCATTATGAGAATGGTTACTGGATATCGAATATGCCTTTGCAAGTATGACTTGTAGAAGTAAACTTTTTAAGCGGTTGATAAAGTTTTGAATTGTGTGGGGAGAAGTGTGGTCCAGTGACATTGAAATTATCAACGTAATATCTCTCCCTTCTTGTACAGGTTTAACTTGACACGAAAACAACAAGAAGGGAGGTGAAGGTAGTAATGGTTTAGTCTGAGGCATTGGTATAGATAAAGTGGCTCATAAACAAAAAATTAACAAAAGCAGCAAGAAGAGAAGGGAGAGAGGGAGAGCATATTTCTTAAGCCAAAGCTAAAATAAGGACGAACCTTTCCGGACATCATGTCAATAGAGACAATGTGGGAGACAGTTTCTTGAGAAAATATCACGGGTGCATATTCATCTTGAACAGGCGCAGGGGCCAAGCTTTCTGTAATAAAATCTTGGACTAGAGTCTGGTCCTCAGTTTCCATTTTTTTTATTGTCCATCCATGTTCCTTCTCAAATTGTTCCCTCTCGGCATGAGTAACTTTCAAAGCATAAGCAACACCACTCGTAAGGGGTCTCTCAAAAGCTGTTCGCTCTGTATATTCACCAAATGTTTTCTGTGGAAAGAAAGAAATGTACAAGGTTAAACCACTTCATAACCCAATAGAGTTGCACAAGGGTAAAGTTACTGATTAGTTTTTCCTTTCCTTACTTTTCAGTATAATATAAATTATAAAATCCTTGAATTACATGCTCAAAGCGCCTACTAAGTTGGCTTATCTAGGCGGACAAATGACTTACCTAAAGGTAGATATGAAAATTACCTGATCAATTGCCGTAGGTTGTTTCCCATGGTGAAAGGTGGAGACCAGAATAGCTAAAGCATGAACATGATTCAGGCTCACATTAAACTGATCCTGCAACATCCGGGCTCGTTCATCGCACATGTTGGCAAGTGTTTCTTCCCTCCACAAATGATCTCTTGCACACAAGTGCCACCATAACCACAATGATGTAATGAAACCAAATACGATAAATACTAAAAGTAGATTCTTCCTCCAAGTGCCAGCAACCTTAGGAGGCTTTGGGGGTTGCTGTTGCTGTTTCTCTGGCTGCTTCCTCCGACGCAATGGCTGCTCTTTAACCTTTTGAACCAACTTCTGTTTTTTATTCCTCCACAATTTCATAGAAAAACCAGACAGTTTGTAACACATGATCATTCCAACAAATGCCCACCAACATTGTATTACCAAAGTACAAAGCATCTGAGAGTTCTCTTTTGCACACTCCTCCTGTGCCACCGAACCCAAATTGTTATAATCAGAAGAAAAAAACAAACAAAACACTTAGTTATTTTGAACCCTCTCCGATGAGTTTTGGTTTGCATTTGTTTTTTCCAGACTAGTAACATGGATACAAACTATTTAAATTAAATAGTTAGAGTTTTCGCACAGAAAAGCCATCCCAATTACATCTTCACACACCGAAACACACAAATTAGGATTTTAGTGTGCATATCAGATACATGGTCCTGGCATGGCATCATAGCACCAACTCAAATAAGAAAAGAAAAAACCAAATGTGAATCCTACAGGAAATCTGTCAAAGAATATGTCTTCATTTGATCATTCAACTCTTCATACATATTCAGTTTTTGAGCTTTTCCAGAGTTGAACACCTTGCTAACATTTTCTGTTTCCCCCTTTAATGCATACGGAAAGGGGTTGACTTGACTCACGTAAATTACTCGGTAGCTATAACATCTATGGTAATAATGGAACCTAAATTGTAACATTGACAATTTGACACATCCATAGTTCAGTCTAAGCATCAAAGTTATACCTTTTCACAAATCCTATTAGCTGAAACTGTAGATTGCACAGTGCATGATGGGGATGTGTCCTCCAGCAATGATACATCACACTTCCTGCGGATGTTCTCATCTTGAACCAGGCATTGGTCCTTGGCTTCTTCATTTTCTGCTGCCCATTTATGTCGCTTCTGAAACTCCTCATCTGAACATAGCACCTTAAGATAACAGGAAATGACATTACCTAGCATCATACCTGGTCCTGGTTCTTTGGTACATTCAAGGGATGCTATCTGTAACACATGGAGACTAGTGAGAAGAAGTAGAAAAATGGGGGCATGTAAAAGCTTTTTCTCGTAACTATGCGGTTTTCCCCTCTTAATACACAGAGTCGGTCTCAAGCATCTTGCATATGATTGCTTAAAGTGATAACTTATCATTTGACTGGAAAAATAAGTGGCGAAATCAATCGATCAAAAGTTCACTGTTCAATTACTATGGTTTGCTAGAAAAGTAGAGCTAAAGCATCATAAAATAACGCTACAACGGATAGTTGATACACAATTTTTTTGGGCGGACTATATATCCTACATATGTGGAGTATTGAACTACAATAGATTCATCAAATTATGTCAGCTGACAGTTATCGAAAAACCAGTAATCCATTGTAAATCTGAATTCGGAACAGGAAGAATACTAAGTATATGGATACGGCTCGAAACTACTTTTATTAAAGGGATTAATCGATTAAGCTAGAACAAATACACAAAAGATAACAAAATTGATTTTAATCCAACTTCTGGATATCCAAAAACCAAAAGAGAAAACAATTTCTTGAATTCAGTTAACATGTTTTCGCTTCGCTTGAATTCAAAGCGGTCTGTCCAGTCCAATTCATAACCAAAACAAGAAATTTCTAAAGAAAAGCACTTTACCAACCATTAGAAGCTGCAAAACCAAACAAACTAAAGGAGAAAAGCAAAAGCAAGTGCTTATAGATGCAAGTTTAAGAAGAGCCATGAGCACATCACCTGATCTGATTCGGAGAACAACGAAGCGAACGCGAGAAGTTGGGATTTGCTGACATTGAAATGATGCTGCAGGATCCAAGCTTTCTCTCCACCCATATCTGGAGCCTTCTCTCTCATCCCCAAACCTCCATCATTGAAACTAAAGAAACCCCAAATGATTGTAACAAAACCCAGAAGCCCCAGAATTAGGACCTTTCCTCTCCATCTTCTGGTACAGCTAGTCCCATGCAAAGTCTCCATTGCCTTGTTCAAGTCAAGATTGAAGGGCAATCTGCCATTAAAACCAGAGGATACCCTACAATTCAGATACATGCTAATGCAACTCCACAGAGATTTCTGAAAGCTTCAGCACAACTAGTCATCAAAATCTGACCACCAAATGCTGAAAACCCAGCAAAATCTTCAGCAAACCTAGTTCAGGAAACACATCAAGAACAATGCTTTACTGAAAAAACCTGAAAAAAGATGTGAAATTTCATGGAACCCACTACAGCCTTCAGGAACCCAGCTCCAAATTCCACTGCTTTTTCACTTTCAAGTTCAAATCTTTACATCTGGGAAGCATGAAAAACCCATCAAATTTACTACTTTTTTTCTCTAAAAGGGGGGCTACCAATCATGCAAACCAACAAGTTGATGAGCCAAAGCACTGTTATTATTTGGGCAACCTGTGAAGAAATCATTAAGGAGATAAGAGGAAACAATTAGCCTTTTTGTGTATAAGGGCTCTTTTTAGTTTCTACCACTCACATTCTGCGAACCCAAAAAGGAGCATCAAGAGTGATGCATTTTCTATTTGCAAAAATTGGTAAAGGCACTCACTTTTTTAAATTCAATCAAACATACTATTTTTTTTAATTTTACTATATTACCCTTTGAATATCTAGTCTAGAGCCATCCGATTTAATTTAGAGAATCGTAACCAAAAGTTTTCGGTACTGTTTATTTTAATAAAAAAATTATATTTTTACACTAAAAAGTCAGTATTGGTACTATTTATTTTACCATTAATTTTATCCTTATCGTTAAAACTCAAAGTTTTCAAACATTTTCATTAGTTTTTCTTTTAATTTAATGGCGCCGTAACGATCCTTCAACAATTATATTTGAGGCCACAACGACACTATAACGACACTCTAACAGTCCAAAGAGACCACCTTGGGTTGCACGTTACCCGATTTTGTTGATGTTATTACCGTTAAATTATTACCGTTATGACATCAGATTGTTGTTGTTGCAATGTTGTTATAACGTCATTAAATTGACTCAGATGTCTCTTTAGAAGATCAAATTCGTAACACCACATGCTAAAATAAGCATTCAGAATGTGAGTGTTTTTCATTTGAGAAAGCACGCGTGAGACCTATTGGCAATTTTTCTCACACACAAAAAAAAAACCCTGCACCCAAAATAAAGGAAATTTTGATTGGACCGGTGTTGGTTTCTCTAGAATTCCAACTGGAACCAATTATCAGAGTGAGAAAAATATGGCTTCTTTTCTCTTTTCTAAACCCCACATACTGGGTGGCGGTTTTAGACACGACATAGTATATGACTCGAAACAAGCACAAATATTTATAGAATTCTAACTTAACTACATAATGAATTAAATGACTCAAAACTTGCAGTGTTTGGCGATTTCAAACACATTATATAACTCAAAACTCGTTAAAATATCTACAATGTGTAGCCAAATTTCGAATTCGACATATTACACTACTCGAAAATCAGACAAGTAGAGACCCACAGTCAATTCCTTATTCTCACTGTTCAGGTTGGCGTCCAGCATTCTGATTTGAGGTTTGGGGACATCATTATCTCATCATCTAGTGGGGGAAGCTCTAGAAAAACCCAACATTAACAAAAATACAAAAATACCATAATAATAAACACAGGTTTTCCAATATTCACTTTTTTTTTTAATTTTTTTTAACAACGAGCTTAGTCTCACAATAAATTAATAATAATGTAGTTTAAATATATCTTTAACGAAATTCAAATATAAAACATTACTACACTTACAAATGAAAAAAAAAAATTATTAAATCGTAATATTAAGTTACACTACTTAAAGTTATTTAATTTATTAAATTTCCCTTACTTTTTCTTTTCTGTGGACTCTCTTATTTTTTGTAAGAGTTGAAAGTGACTGCACCCTTCAGTGTTTAAAGGTGTGCATCTGCTCACCGCTGCAATGCAGATGTACGGACTTACGAGATATAATATATTTATTTATATACATACACACGTAGTTTTATTTACGCATATTTTTTTACTTCCTTCACTTTCTTTATTAATATTTTTTATTTAATCATTTTCAATTTGATCAATTCAACAGTCGAATATTGAGAGGTGTGTGTGGACAACACAACTCTCTATATATATTTTGTGAGACAGAGGACAGGCTTCCACTAAAACTTCCCAGTTTCTTTTTTCCATTTTTTGCTCTTTCCTTTGTGGACACTACTTGGTTGCTGAAAATACACGTGTTCAAATAATTGAAATTGTAGACACATATTGGACACTTGTCCAAATATAATTGAGTACAGCAAGAGTTGTTGCTGAAATTTCAGCAGCCAAGTAGTGTCCTTTTTTTGTCTCTTCGGAATAATATGACAACAACAAAACAAATTTTGAAATTTAAGTTCTAAATTGTTTTATTTTACCGTCCACGTAATTTGGTGATAGAAAATATGAAAAATAAATAAAAAAATTGTGCAAGTCTAGTATTTTAGAATAAAAGGGGCAAGTAAATGGGGGAAAGCGTTAATGGGTACACCATTTGTGTAAAGATTCTTAATTAAATTAAGGGTGTATTTTAATGATGTGGACATATACATGAAAATGTTTGCCGGCATACCCTACCCGTCCAATGCAATATAATGGAATAATTTGATTAAAACAAAAACCACTGTTTTAGTGTAATAAAAAAATTAAAAACATGATTAGGTTGACCATCATTAGAAGCTATTTTATTTTGCTTTAAGTATTAATTCGGTCTATTGACCTAAAAAAAAAGTATAGTGTTATTCACACTTATTTTTATCTCTCACACGTATTTGTCAATTTTTTTATCGAGAAAAGATGAGTGTGTAAGAAGTAAAAATAGATATGTTTATAGCACTACCCAAAAAAATGGTCTATACCAAAAGGGTGGTGCTATCCATAGACCCATTTTTATCTCTCACATATTTCTCTCAATTTCCAACCTTCTAATCAAATGAATTGAAGATGATCAATAGACAAAAATTAATAGTAATGTGTAAAAAATAAAAATAACAAGTGTGCGAAAAGCGCTACCCTACCCAAAAAATGTCATCAAACTCTTCCATATTGTACAACTCTTTTCCTCCACTTTTTTGGCCTTACTTTGTACTAGTATCTATTTTGAGTAAACAAGTAGATATCATAGGTTTTATCTTCGGAAGTGGACGACATATGATATTTTTTAGGCATTGACCTTGTCCATTTTTTTTTTACCTTCTTTTCACCTTGGTTTGTATTTTTCTTCGTTGGCTTTGTTTGTTTCTAAAATCTATGTCAATAATTTAAGTGATTAAAAACATCTATCGACACATGTAAGATCATGTTTCAATTGGTCCCTCCTTTAATAGCAATTGTATCAACAAAAAGTGTGCTCGTTTGTGGAATATTAACAATTTGGACATATTTTATGCGTAATTTACATGTATCAAAAGTCGGTTCATGCTTCTCTTTATTTCATGTTTTTTGTGATTGAGGAATAATAACTATACGTATTTTGTTTTTCTCTACATATCCATATTTAATCATGTTCGTTATTTTCGTTTGATTTATCTAATATGATGGCTAAAAATAAAGAAAAATGTGTAGGAGCCGAAGAGAAGAAAAAATTATGTGATCATCATTTCACTCTGTAATATTCAACCTAACAATTAGCAAAATACTTTTCTTAATAGCACGAAATGGTGACTTAGAATCCTCTTTTTCACATTATTTTTCATGAGTAAGTGGCTAAAATTCTTTTTTTTTTCATATTATTTTCACCAGTGGGCGGCTAAGATTTGATGCATATAAGAGCATCAGTGGAGCTAGGGTAAAGGTAGATTTAAGTTCAAACATCCTTGTAGTAATGATTAAAATATAGGAAATTTTAACAAAACATTATCGGTACTGTTCATTTTTAACGAAAAACCACATTTATACATTTTTCTAGTACAATTCACTATACCTTTAAAATGACTTTTCATTAAAAAGAAAGTTTTTTTAAACTTTTCGTTAGTTTTTCTTAAAATATAATAATAAAAAAGGAAAACTAATTAAAAAGGTTTGAAAACTTTGAGTTTTAATGATAAGGACAAAATAAATGGTAAAGTGAATGGTACCATGATTGACTTTTTAGTATAAAAATGTAGTTTTTCGTTAAAGTGAATAATACCGATAGCTTTTTGTTAAAGTTCTCTAATAAAAAAGGAAGAAGAAGAGAGATGCTTGAGGCCTTGACATAATGGCATCAACCACTTCACTGTTAGAAATGCATCCTCATGGTATATGGGCAACACATTTTAAAGGCTCAATTATTACTTCATGGCTTGGACCCACCACTGTGTTCTATGGGTCTATGAGTGTATGTGTATATGTGTGTCATGCATTATTCTTCTCCCAATGAAGATTTACTTTGATGGGCACTCTTGTTAATGATTTTAACTATTGATTTCTCACCTTTTTTATTCCTAGGTAACATGAGAGATGTTGGACTCTTTTTTAATCATACGACAACTCTGTGTTATACATCATGCATTGCACAAAGCATTAGCAAAAGATATTATTATACAATTTGCATATTTTTGTCTTAGATTGTGAGAGTTCGTTTGGTATCAAAGTTGAGAACGAAATTCAAAATTTTAATTTTTTTCTAAAAGCACATGTTTTGATTTAAAAATTTAAAATTCAAAACCTTGTTTGCTATGCAACTTCTCTAAACTAATCCAAAACTGAAAAAGTTAAGTTGAAGAGCTTGACAGAGCTTTTTTTCCCGTAGTGGATTCCGATCTTCGTTGGGGTTTTGGGCTTGAATAGTGACCTGAATCTCTGGCGAGATGGCGGAGGAAGGAGACGACGTAGTCAAGTTGAATCCTCTGCAATGTTATGGATTGAGTAGTTGGGGACTCATGGTGGATCACGAGGTAGAAGATGTCGGCAAAGGCGGCGGGGAGGAGGATGAGGGCGGCAACGAGGCTAAAGAGCTAGCATAACATTTCTCTCGTTGTTACGTGGACTTCTAAACTTATTTTGCATCTTAAACAAAACCGAAAACCACGCCACCTCTATATATATATATATATATATATATATATATATATATATTTATTTATTTATTTATTTATATATACGAAGATGATGCTAAAAAATATGAATAATAATGCAGACGTGAATTAGACTAGTTGATTAAAACATAATGTTCGTCACATCACAACTATTTTTTTATATCATTTATAAATTAGAGTAATTTCGAATACAGTCATAAACAAAGATACAATGAAAATTTCATACTAACAATTACCCTTCTAGTCATCTCTATTTATTGACCCAAAAAAAAAAAAGGAAAACTAATGAAAATGGCTTGAAAATTTTGAATTTTAATGATAAGGACAAAATAAAGGGTAAAGTGAATAGTACCATGATTGACTTTTTAGTGTAAAAATGTGTTTTTTCGTTAAAGTGAACAGTACCAGGTGCTTTTCGTTAAAGTTTCCAAAAAAAAAGCCATCTCTATTTTTGGTTATCAACTTCTACTTAGTTCACTACAAAAATATAAAATAAAATTAAAAAAAAAAAACAAATTCTAGGTGGTTATTTTATTTTGCAACTGCTTTAGCAAGTAAACCCTTAGGCTACTCAACCACACATGGGTTTAGCGGCGGACTAGGCGGCAAACTCCAAATCCTCGGCTCCGATTTTGAGCTCAGATCGTCGAGGGTCGCGACGAGATTAAGTGGGGGCCACGACAGCTGCTTCTGACAAATAACATTTCCATCTTTTCCGACTTTTGCCCGCACCCTATCAAACGCCCCCGAGAAAAAACCCGGGAAAGAATCTAAGGGCGACACGTCATCAGCATCGTAAACGGGTCCCGCCACGTTTCTGTTCGGTTATAACTTAAAACCGTATGCGGCCAAAGCTGACTCGACAGACAAACCCAATCCACTACCCGACAAATCTACGGCAAGTTTTTTGTTTTTTTTTTCGTGACGAAATTACCAAAAGGCCTCTCTAGTCTACTTTTCTTGGGCCACTACTTGGCTATTTTAGTGTAAGTACGAGGGTAACATTGTAGTTTCAGGTTGAGCGGCCAAACGCATGTGTCTGTTGCGCTGGAAACAAATACGAACAGAAGGTGATGTTGACTTTAGTTTATGAAGCTTTTTTCTTGTCTATTTAAATTAAAATCTTCTAATTCCGTACATCTGTTTGTTTGTATTTTTGAATTTTGAATATTTGAAAATTGATTTATTTTCAGTCTACCTAATATAGTTGAACAAATATTTAAGGGTGATTATGTATAAAATTAATAAAAAATTACAATATTAATTATATATCAACAATATTTATGTTAATTATAAATAGATTAATTATGTATTATAATACCTAAATGCATTTAAAATATACAAAAATTACAAAATCTACCACCACAGCTGGCACCTACTCAAAATCACCTCGTTTCTCATATTTTTTATTTTTTGAAATAGATCAATATGAATCAGACACTGCATTGCATTGTCTTTTCATGGTTTTGTTTTTTACATTTGGATTCAGATCTTGCGTTGCAGTATATGTTTCCTGATTCTGCTTTTTTCCTTACCTCATACGCTTCACACATCGCTCGACTCATGACTTTTACATTTGAATTCAGAAAACGGCAATACATTATTCGTTTCTTGTTAATGTATTTTACATTACTTTACATTTGGATTCAGACATTGTAATGCCATGTCTGTTTTCTACCTTTTTTTTTTTTTTCATTTTGATTCATACACTACGTTGCAGTGTCCATTTCCTAATTATTTTTTTTCCATCACTAAGTCCTTGTCGTCTACTTCCTTTCCAGAAACGGCCTGCTTGAGCTCACTCACTTCATGGAAGTCCCTCTTTCCTCTCTCGGTGGTATCTTTCTCAGAGGTAAGAGTTTAGTTTCTCTCTACTTTCTTGGCAACTATGACCTTTAATTGGAATCTAGGTGGGAGTCGGCAGCCTGTTTTGACAGATGATATATAATTAATTAGTAAAGATTTTATTGACCTTTGGCCAAATAACCTAAAAATTAATATACTAACATAAATTCATGTACATAACATATGACTTAACTCAAGAAACAAATACATGAATGGATAATATATCTCTAAGCAAGATATGTACCTAACTAAAAAGTACAAAAACATAATATACCTATGCGCAAGACACATAAATCTCTAAAAATGCTAATTATAAGATAAAAAATTTTGTCATATAGGTTGTTTATAAAAAATAAAATCTATGAGTGGGTCTAGAGCAGCAGCAAGAAGGAGAAGAAGAAGAAGAAGAAATAATAAAAAGTAAATGAAATAAGAAAAAAATAGTTAAAGAGATAATTAGGAAGAGATTTAATTTCTATAGTAAATTTTAAGGAAAACTAATGAAAAGGGCTTGAAAATTTTGAGTTTTAATGATAAGGACAAAATAAAAGGTAAAGTGAATAGTACCAGGATTGACTTTTTAGTGTAAAAATATGGTTTTTCGTTAAAGTGAACAGTACCGGGTGCTTTTCGTTAAAGTTCCCTAAATTTTATTATTAAGGGATCTAATCTATTTTAATAAAATAGACTATTCCTAATATTAGCTAAAAAAATTAACTTATTTTAAGTTTTCTCTAAAAATTACGAGGCCAGTTGCTTTATCTTGTTTTCATAATTAAATTTGCCATGTTGTATTTGTATGAGCAGCCCTGTGAGGATAAATTTAGTGTACATGAACACCACAGCACAATATTATCATCTTACAGATTATGATATAAATAAATGATATGATTCATATGTTCCCTAAGTGCTATAACTTTGACCAAAATCGTAATACTGTAGTGAGGTTTTTGGTATACTAAAAAATTTACTCCATGACGATTGTATAACAATGTGTTTCATGGTTTCGACTTGCTAGATATTTCTGTTTGTTCACCAACTATTCTTTATGAAATTTAGATTGAGTTTATTTGAACTTAATTGGGTCAAATTTAGATTCGAGATTCAACTTGCACCACTATATATCTAGGCGTTTCTTGATCTCATGGTGGATATTTGTGGTAACATAGTTGAAGAGTTGATTGAAATTATTGAACATGTTGTTTGTATATGGCATGTGCATGATTAGATGTTCACTTTTTAATCCCATGTCCCACTATTGACAACTTGATAAGTTGATGGCGATGGCAATGTCACTTCCGGGAAAAGCCATCTGCCCATGCGTTGCCTTTGCCCAAAAGCAAAACCCTTAAAACAATCCAAGAAGGTAGTACACTTTTCCAAGCATCTCTCCTACTTGAACACTTATGGTAACCAAAACAAACGAAAACAATCAAGAAATTATGAGAAGCTCCTCTCATGCAGTCAAGGGTGAATCTTTATGCAACGGAAAAGTTGTTAATTTGTGATCGAGAGATCACGAGTTTGAGTCGTGGAAATAATTTTTTCTACAAAATAAAAATAAGGTTGCATACGATAGACGTCTCCCCTCTTCCTCCGACCATCGCAAAACAGAAAACTTTGTTGGTTTGAGATCATCCTATACCGTCGCCCGCCGTGACATTTTTTCGTTACTCTAGAACATTTGAATACATAATCTTCATGTTGATATGTAAGAATCACTTTTGGAGTGTCAAGTTATACGTGGTAACCAAGAAGATAGTACACTTATCCAAGCATCTTTCCTACTTAAGCTTATGGTAACCAAAACAAACGAAACCAATCAAGAAATTATGAGAAGCTGCAGTCGAGGGCGAGCTTTTGTGCACTAGAAAGATTGTTAATTTGTGATCGAAACGTTACGAGTTCAAATCGTGAAAACAACATTTTTGCAAAGTAAGGAAAAGTAGGTTGCGTACGATAAACGTTTTCTCGTCCCTTCCCAATCATTGCAAAGCAGAGAATCTTATTGGCTTAGCTTGGGATGATACATAATACAACATTAGGTTATCTTTCTTAATTATTTATACTTTAATCTAAAAAGATGTCTCAAAGCACTACAACTAGTATCCACTTTAAATTACTCCAAAAATCTTATAGCCATTGCTTTGTATGATTTGTAGGCTCCTATAGCCGACTTTAACGTCCACCAAAACATTTTTAGTTGTTGGTAAATGTCCACGAAAATATTTGTTAAGATCTTTTTCTTTTCGAGAGCAGCATATACGTTTCAGATTTATTGTTATTGTAATGCCTCTTAATAATTATATGATGTCATATTAAATAAAACTTACACATAATATTGTATTTTTAACATGCGACATTATAAAAACCGTGTAACTGTCATGCAAGTTTTTCTCCCATTTGCAAAAAAAATCATAGAATTAATTTAGGTGCCAACGGCTACCTGGCAACATGCTTAAGCTTGGAGGATTGCTCAGATTTTTATACTTAATTGTTTGCAACTCAATAGATTTTCTGTTAATGTCAATTTAAAATGATTACCAAAAATACAAGGATCCTATAGTATTGCTTAACCTTAGGGGCTTTTTTTATTTTTATATTATTATGAGAGGGGGAGAGTTCGAAATAATTACATTCATTTAAAGGAGTAGGGAGTTTTGAACTTAGGACGCACGGACATAAACTCAACACATTATCTATTAGAATATTGGACCACATGCAACCTGAGAGCGTAAAAATAGGCATCATCTGAAGAGTGGTTAACATTGCAGGGCTTTGAATATGAACCCAATAAACTGCCATTGCAAGTTTGCAACCTAAAATGGATGCTTAATAGGTGAGTGTAAAATTTATGTCAAGGGTGTTAATTATTTTCTAGGTGAAGTATGATGTCAGTTTGAACAGGTCATTAGCAACCTGATATATGAGATTTAAATAATTGAACTATGAAATACAAATAAAAATCTTATGTTGCAAACCTCAACTTATATTTATTCCTCTCTAACATTATTTATTTTCTAATCTTAAATATTCATACACCCATCATTTTTGTATATGCATTGGTTGTTTACTCACTCATTTATGAATGATTAATTCTAGTTGTCTCCAAAACCATTCAAACCTTCCAACAACTCGAACAATAATCACATAAAATAAAATACCATGGCTTACCTACCTACCTATTTCAAATATAAATGTCACCCTGGCCTCTTTCCCATTGATGTCATGTCCCAATTATTTTACAACAATAACATAAAGAATAAATACGTGTTAGAATACAAAAATGATAGTTCAACATTTAAAGTTACAACATCGGCCAATCCATGCACTTATATGATGTGTTCTTGCAATTATTCTAATTGCATTCGAACTACTAATTTGAAGCGACGTCACTGGTTTTTAAAGAACTAGCTGATGGGTTCGTTAACTATCATTTTCTGGATTAGGAGACATGTTAGCCTTCTCAATGTCACCATCGTGTCATTTACCATTCACCAATGCCCAAAATTAAATATAAAATATACTGTGTGAAATATGAGTCTGAAATTTGCTCCACCCGGTGGTGATTTGAAGGATTGATTTATAATACAGGAATTCCCATGGACAAAAGAATGTCCAAATAGCTAGCTTTCAGGTAATTATTAGTATTGTTCTAAATTTCACGTTACCGGCAGCCAATCCATCTTTCATTATTTCATACCAACTATTAATTAATTAATTAAATGTATTACAAATTTTGTACGCGGATGCTCTTGTTAGTTTTGGTTTGTCTTCTTTTGATGATTTGTTTTGGAGGCAGACTCTTCTTGTTAAGGCGCGTTCAACTTGGTTTTGGGACTTTAGTAACTTTGTTTATCGATGGGATTTTCTTTGTAATTTACTAATTTTTCTTTTCCTATACGGGTTTAAAAAAAAAACTTTTAAAATATAATTTAATTAGAGGATAATTCCCTAATCACATCATCATCCATTAACATAATGACGTGGTATGGCGACATTACTGAAGTTTTATCTAGTCATGTCAATATGTTACAAGAATCGACAACTCTATTACACTTAATAAGAAGGATCGAGTTGAAAGTGACAAATTTAATCAATCCAAACACAAAGAGTTTGAAAATTCTGGTGTAATGTCAATGTTGAAGGGCAACACATCTCTCTAAATTGGGTCATTCTCAAGCATGATGTTGGTCTTCTTATCCAAGTCCATTTTATATATAGAAGATTTGCAATCTCCAATTTTGTCCTCAACTATATGGATAGTTATAGTACATGGATATGGACCTATTTATTTATTTGGTCAAAGTTTAGCTTCAAATTCAAACTTTGTAATGCAGCCAAATTGAAGTTCAAAGCTTGACATTTTCTTATGTTGAAGAAGATGATGGTCTCACTTTCTTTTTTTATTTGTTATAAGCAATATTATTATAGGTTACATGTAGACGACAAGAGTTTATGTTCTGAGATACAATGAGTTAGAGAGAAATGTCAGAACCACTAAGGCAATCCTCTACTTATTATTTATTCATAAATTGTTTATTTTTTTGTGACAATACCTTGTTAAATTGGGAATGGAAGATGCATTTTCAACACCGGACCCACTTATCTATTCATTCTTGTGTGTTAGTAAATCATTCTTTGCTTGTAAACATAAATTTTGTTAAGGTAACTTACATTTTGCCTCCTCAAATTTTCGTCCAATTTCAATATCTTACATTTTCTGATTTCATACAATTCCAATTAAATACAATAGCTCCCGTACAAATGTCATACAACTGTTACAAATTTTGTTCAATTGATTGTTAAATGATGACGTGGTAGTCAAATTTGTCCTCGTAGACAGTAAACAATATTTTTATGCCAAAAAGCATGAAATGCAATTATGAAAAAGGGGTTTTTTAACTTTAATCATTCAAAAAGATTAAAATTTAAAATAAATATGGTGTTAGATTATATATTGATTATAATCCCTTGATGTGTTCTTAATTCAAAATAATTATGTGCATTTTATTTAATGTCTCCCATTAAATATTTAAATTTATTAATATAAAAATTTAAATTTATTTTTTGACCAAAAAAGAGTTTTTAAAATTTATTAATTTTATTCAACATTCTTCAAACTTGAAAGAGTCAATTAATGTACTGAAATGTATTATATTGAACTAATGTATTTAAATGTTAGTACCGAAATGTATGTACCGAAATATATGAACCGAAATGTATTATATTAAATTAATGTACCTAAATGTGTGTACCGAAATATTAGTACTAAAAAGTATTATATTGAATTAATGTACTTAAATCTTTGTATCGAAATGTATATACCGAAATGTGTGTACCTAAATGTATGCACCGAAATGTATTATAATGAAATTAATGTACCTAAATGAAGAAGACAAAGTACATCAAAATATATTGTATAACAAAAATTAGTTTATCTAAAGGTTTACAACAAAATATATTACAATAAATGAAATGAAAATGAAAATTATAATGAAATAAAATTAATACATTAAAAATTAGAAAGAAAAAAAATAATTAAAAAAATCAAAATATAATTAATAAATGAGGTTATTAATGTATTAAGGAACTAAAATTAGATTTTGATTTGACTCATGATTTTAATCTAAAAGTCATATTTGTCAAAGATTAAAATGAAGTTTTCTATATGCAAAAACCATGCTATAAATTTAATACCAGCCCTGTACATCAGCAACTTAAACAAATACCAACTACACTCGAGGTCGTGAGATCGATTTTCCCATCCCCATTATCGCTTGTATCTCGATTTTCCCTTCCTCATTATCGCTTGTATTAGAAAAGAAAAAAAAAACAATATCATCCCTGTACCTTATCAGCTTAAAGAAAAAATACACTCAAACGTTGTACTAAATGGCTTTCTGGCTCTTCATCTTTCTACTATTTGCAGTTGGAGATTCCAAGCCTACAAATCCGATCAACCAAACCAATCTGCAGGCAGCCATGGCGGACATGAGAACGCGGTCTTACCATGGATTTTTTATCCTCCTTAAGATCGTAAATAACAGCATCCCGGATTCGCTGCAGAATTCCGGCATAACTTGTTAAGCAAGATGTTAAGTTGCAGTAGTGTAATATCACAGAGAAGACGAAGAGGTTTTAGAGATAGAATTGTTAAACAATGCTAAAATTGTCACTCCAAATGTCTGTGTAAGCTCTACAATTAGGTGTCATGGTATTAGCACCACTATGACGTTCAACGACCTTCATGCTCATGCCGGTCACCTTACCCATCAATCTTCGTGCTCCCGGTTTCATGGTTTACCGAAATAAAGATAACAAGGCCTTCTCCAGTCACCTTCTCCGGTCACTGACCTAAAGACGGTGCCAAAACAGCGCTGAGCCACAAATAAAGCACGTAGCAAGTTCAGTTATGTTCGGATAAATGGTCGACGGAGTTTTAACTTCTGTCCACTTCATGAGGTAAACAATGTAATGAAGAAAACAATAATAAAGGACCTCATTCTGTTTACTGCCACCTTTTCTTTAAGAACAGTAGGACATACAAGTATATAACAAATTGCTTTAACTATCAAGCTTCATAGATATAGATGCAATAAAAATGGACACAGGGCACACAAGTCATATTAAACAAGCGAGTCATCGCGTTCAAACTAGTTCACGAAAGAAAGTAAAATTACTAGTGTTGAAGTTAAAATAATACAGTACATACTAGAAGTCACTCCTCAGGGATTTTTTCTGAAAGGATGGCGTTCATTTGGCATCAAATCATGCATTTTCGAGTACAACAGCAACTGAGAAGGGTCACTACCACCGCCACCACTGTTCTGGGATGCCCGCGAACTCTCTTGCAGTTTCATCTTCTCAAAAAGATACTGCTTTTCAGCCTCGGCTTCACTCAACCGTTGCTTTAAGTAACTGTTGGCATATTCTTCCTCTGATTTATCTGACTTGGCAAGAGCGATCCTCTGAAGCCTGTCAGCCTCTCGTTTTGCCTCATTGGCCTTGAGTTGGAACATATCAGCCTCTGCATGTTTGAGCCGCACAATTTTCTCCAGCTCTTCAATTTGACTCTTCTTTTTTTGCCTCTCAAGCTTTAGCTCTTGAACTTCCCTGGCCTTGTCCTGGAGTTCCCTGTCACAAGCCTCAACAGCCATTCGGGATTTCTTATACATTCTCATCTTCTCATCAGCCACCATTTCCATCTTCCTTATGGCCTCCTGCACCACTTCAGCGATTTGATTACAAGCCTCTTGTGGTGCTATTAGCCGTCCACTTTCCCCGTTTTCCAGGCTCTTTGGAGAGTCTCCCTCAAGCTCTTCATAAAAAAAAAAAAAAAAAAAATAAACTTCAAATCAGGACGATATAGATTAAAAGATAAAATAAAAGTACGACAGCAAAGTATGCAGATACTGCAACATAAACTAAAATTCCACAAAAATTCGTCCTATTGTTGGAGTGGAATACTATTCCACAAGACTTGACAGTACCACAATACATCTTTTCCCTAAGAAGCATACTGAATTTGACACCACGCGGAAAATAAAATAAAATAAAATGCTTCAAACAATTATGTACCTTGGAAAAACATCAATATTGCTCTGCAGGCTGCTGTTGACTCTGCAAGTCCACTTTTTATTTTTTCCTTGAGATCCTCACACTTCCAAAAGAGTTTTTGCCCTCGGGTGTCTTTGCTCCCATGAAAAATCCTACTAACAAAATCAAGCTCCCTTGTCAGAGCCTCCCGATCCCAGGCAGGAGCGCAGTGTTGAAAAACATCTTTGACCCAGCCCAATAGCTCAGATGTTCGACTGCAAGCTCGACACCTGAAAAGCATTTCGGATAGCCCTGCTCCGCTCTTACCGGAGGCTCCCATGCTTATTAGTCCATCACGTATAGCACAGTCAGTGTGAGTCCAATGTGAACACAAATCACAACCAACCCAACGGCAAGTGTTCACTTCAAAATCGAACTTGTTACATATTACACACATGCAAAGATTACAGAAACCATTTCTTTTCGTACATATCTCACAGGTACAATCATCAGCAGGAATCTGGTTTTGGCATGCTATATTTCTGCATCTCTTGTACATGAAAACTTCAATTAAGGAAGTTTGAGAGAGACTGATATTTGGATGCAAGAATGCCAGAATCCCAGTATTTATTGCAACAAGGATTTCAAGCTGCACTCTGTGTGCTCTGATCAATGTCTTAGCTGTTAAGTCTGCTCTACTCTGAACAAGTTTCTGCAATACAAAAAATTCTTCTCTCTGCTGCGAACCACCATTTCCATCGAGGATGACTCGGAGGTTGTTCTTCAATTCTTCGTGAAACTCATCAGGTAGGTGATGCATCTTTTCAGTGATTATATCAACTCGCTCTCTTGCTATATCTCGAAGAGATATCTTATCAGCACTGGAAACACGGCGAATAACTGATTGTTCAGGGCAATCATTTTCTGCTTTCCCATTTTCCATCTTCTTTGCCATTATGGCATCAGCAGTAGGCCAGGTTTCTCGAGAACTGGCACTCTCGGTAGGGGACTCACGTCTGTGATCAGAATTTGATCTGGGTTCTTCTGGGGAAAGCCGAGGATCTGAAGATACAAGGGACAGTGAGGTTTGTAGTCCCCCTGCTCGTGGTTGCTGACGTGGAGGAAGCATTCTTGACGAAGGCTGTTGGTGTATATTGGAACCAGATGATGTACCCATCCACCAGTTCCCCCTTATCTGCGACTATGGCAAAAGAAGTACCACCATCACCATCAGTATTCAGTACCATAAAACTTATAATCTTTTGAAAAATATCATGACAAACGCATCTTCTGATATCTGACGAGAGAAATGTGCAGAAGCAAAAAAGATAATCTCCATAACAACCAAATAGAGAGAGGTTCAATTTCTTTAAAAGTAACTTGTCACAAGAAGGTTTCTTGTTGTTGCAAAGATGCAACACGCATTCAGCACCACCAAAAGAAAAACACATGTGCATGCACACATAAACAATTACAAATATCTGTAAGAACGCATTTTCAACTACATGAAACTCGATTGGCTTATTGTGATTAGGCAAGCTGCTGCGATAAGCATATCATCTAGTTTCTACGGCATCGATTAAGTAAAGTTATTAATAATATAAACTTCTCACGAGACATTATAATTACTATTCCTATTCCGATTCAGCTAGTATCGAAGCAAAGTGATTCCGAAGAATTATTCATCACAAAAGAACTAGTTTTTACTGAAATTGAACAAAGTAACACAGCGAATTTAAACTTGCTTCTTCCCCTAACATTATCAATCTTAAGCTAATTTCAACTTTCAAGCAGGGCTACAGTAAAAAAAAAAAAAAAAAAAAAGTCTCCAATTCCCAAATTTTCGAAATGAAACAACTTTCAAGCCACAAGAACATTTCACAAACACACAACAAAAAAGGCAGACCTTTACCAATTCCCACACAACATAAATCCCCAAATTTATTTACTTTTCACAGATAAAACCTTCTTTTCCATTGAATCTGCTTCCGCTGGTGATTAATTTAATACAAATCAACGACTCACACAGCACAGAGAGAGAATTACAGCAACAAAGAGTAAAATTAAAAGGCTAAGCAGTAAATTCAAAGGTCAGGGAACCGATCCCAATTCGAGTACTTGCCTCGGTCCAGTGCTGGGGGTTTTGCTAAATTACTAGATCAATAGCAGCGAAATGAATGCAACTAAAAGAATTTTCTTTCATTTTCTACCGTATTTTCCCGGCGACCAAACAGACGAAATAGGGGGGGAGAGGGGGAGAGAGAGAGAGAGAGAGCTGACCAGACGAAGCCGGAGAGAAGATTCAGCTGCCCAGTAGAGAGGACAAAGACCAGCGACGCGGAGAGACAGATTTGGGGAAGTTATTTATTCATCTCCTGTAAGGCGTTGTTTTCCGATTTTACCCTTGGGACGCGCAATGCAGCTTTTTCACCCGGACAGCGGGGTCAAGACTTTCAACGTCGTGTATTCTCGAGGTTAAAATGGTCATTTGAAGATTGGGATGCTTGACTTTTGCACATAGCCTATATATATGGAATAAAATATAAAATTTAGGTGAAGATAAATATATGTAACGTGGTCTCTAGAGGCATTTCCCTTCTCCATATCTTAGTCAATCAAATTACAAATTAATTAGTGCTAATTAGTAAGTTAATATGACGATAACTATTATGTTTTGAAAAAAAAACTATTATGCCTCTCTAAATTTATCTATACTGAAAATATCATTATTTATGAACAATATTTAATCCATTTATTTAGTTGAGTTTTCAAAAATAGTCTTTCAATAATATCTTAGGCTGGTTTGAATTGTGCTGGAATTAAAAGTTTTTTAAAGAATAAAAGCACTTTTATTTTACCCTTTGGGTAAATGATATTATTTGTTAAAAAAATACTTTTATTTCAAAAATATTTGTTTGGCAAAATTTTTAATTGGCAAAATTTTTAAAAGTACTTTGAGTAAAAAGCAAAAACACTTAATATTATATTTTATTTTTAACAAACGATATTATCTACACTAAGGGGTAAGAGGTAAACTCAACCTGACAATGAGTTAGCAATAATGTAGTTTAAATTTACCTTTGACGATAATCGAACCTAAGATCTCTCACTTACAAGTGAACAAAAATATCACTAGAACGTAGTATTAAACAGCAAAAAACACTTAGTATTAACAGCACACATTTGGTTGCTCGGCAAACAACTACTTATTTGTAAAAGCGATTCATAGAATAACACTTTCAAACTAACCCTTTAAGTTGTTAACACCCGATTTATTAGGTTTACAAAATAAAGAAGCACAAACTAAACAAGTAATTAGTCAAAATAATCACAAAATTATTAGTAATCCCATAATTAATAACACTCATCTCCATATATCAACACTGCAACCGAAACCTACAACCGAAATTTTGTAAGAACAAGTAAAACAGGAAAATTGCTTTATGCTCCATTATTTCTTGGTAACAGCCCCATCAAATTTATATCCTAACAATTATGTCCACACATTTTATGAACTACACCTCTAAAGACCCTACCCCCACTGAATTTTGTGCATGAGAAAAGGAAACTTGCTTTGTGCTCCTCATTTCTGGTTGCCAGCTTCAACGGGCTCAACCACCTCGGCCTCTACCGTCTCGGGGTGGTTGTGTTGGGGTCCTGGGTGCTGTACCTCGGCGTCTAGTATCTCTGGGATGTGTTGCTGGAGTTCGGGTTGCTGAATTTCGGCAGCAGGTGTGGACCATTTCCCAGAGAGTGCCAGACTCATCATCTCGTAAATCTTTCCACCCAGCTCTGCTGGATTTTCAGGCTGCATTAACAAGGCGTACAAGGTGAAAGCGTTAGATGCTCAGACATCATCAAACAATGATGCAACGATGCAAATCATCATTTTCAGGTGTTGGCTACAGTAAATTACTAGAGAATAATAGTTGTGTAGCATCTTGTGTCTCAACCCAACAAATATTTTTGGACCCTTTATAATCCTAAGAGCAGTTTTAACGAGAGATATAAAGCAAGTACGAATACTCACAGTAAAACCGCTTGATACCAAAGCTGTATTGTACAGAAGATCAATAGCTCTTATAGCATCCTCATCATCCGGGTTGGTCTTGCTTGCAGCCTACAAATCAGGGTTAAAAGTGTTATCAAACTTGCTACAACCGTCAAGTATTCAAATGATTGGAACTAGCACTTTCTTTGTGCAAACATACATTTAAGTTTTTAATGATTGGGTGCTCGGGATTAATCTCAAACACCCTCCTGCCTCTCATATACTCCAGGCTAGAGGTATCACCAACAGTTTGTGCCTTCATCAATCTGGATCCAATCAAAAGTTCAGAAGATAACATTTAGGTTCCAATACACGAGTTTCTAAAAATTGTAAATAGCAACACAGAAGCCTCTTACCTCTCCATGTTGGCAGACCAGCCAAACTTCCCAGACACAAGAACACAGGGTGACGAGCTAAGACGGTTTGAAATCTGAACACTGGCAACTTTGTCACCCAAACGCTTCTTAATCCAATCACATGTTTGGCCATATTCCTGCTTAATCTCCTTTTCTTTTTCCTCATTCTTATCCCCTGCAAAAATGTCATTCACACTCAGGTTTTCAGCTAAGTCCTTGGCAAAGGAAACATAAAATCAAAGAAGCACAAAGATTAGCAGCCACCCATCCACAGCAGAACAGAATAGTAACACAAAAAGGCTCCAGTGAACTAACCTAAATCGAGATCTTCCTTGCTAATATCAATGAAATTCTTCTCCTTGTATGATTTTAGGTTCTGGATGGCAACCTCATCAATGGGATCAACTAAGTACAACACCTACAACAATAGAACAACATAAATCATGATGAATCATAAAACAGAATGAAAAAGAACATAATCATATATTAGCATCAAGTTAATTGAGAGACACTACATACTTCGAGGTCCTTCTCAAGAAGTTTCTCCAGGAATGGTGTATTGCTTGCACTTGTCACGCTGTCGGAAGCAACATAATAGATATCCTTCTGCTCAGGTTTCATGTTTTCAAGATATTCATCCAAGCTGATCATCACATCCTCACTTTGGGAAGAGAAAAATCTAAGCAACGGAGCAATACGCTTATGATTTTCCCGATCTTCAATGCAACCCAGTTTCAAGTGCTTGCCAAAATTTTCCCAGAACTTTTCATAATCCTGCAACAAACAAAAAAGCGTATGTTTAAAGATTATTATGGGAATATATCATTCTCTACCCACAAGCAAGCAAGCAGATGGCTGGCAAAGATCAGGATTCACAGTCGTAGCTACAGGTAACGTAAAAGAAAGGAGACACGCAAGAGGAGGTAATTGCCAAGATGCTGAAATTTGAACTATATTTCTACAAGAAGGTAAATATACAAAAAAATGGATGATAAGAAAACAGAACCAAAATCATACTTCTCTGTTCTCACTCATGGATATTCCAAGGATCATGTCAAATGCCTTCCGAACCAAGCGCTTCCTCATAATCCGTACCTTCAAGTAGATCACAAAAATAATAGTCTGTTAATTAAACTAACTAGAACTAAAGGTTAGAAAGATAGTGAGGTGGATGTACTTACAATACGACTCTCCTGAAGAATTTCACGTGAGACATTGAGTGGAAGATCATTTGAGTCCACAACACCTTTGACGAAGCTTAAATATCGTGGGAACTGCTCAGGCCAATGTAAAAACAATTAGAACCATTAAGCTTACATTTAAGAGAACCATGCATTACTATGTAGTAGAAACATCTTTTGTGTTGTTTACCAGTTCTCCATCAAAGTCATCTGAAATGAACACCCGTTTCACATAGAGCCTTATATTTTTCGTCTTGGGATTGACTATGTCATCTTTCCCCATAGGAGGGACAGCTGGCACATATAGAATAGACCTGAACTCTACTTCACCCTGCAAATAGCAATCTCTTTCAGCTTAAAAGCAAAAGATATAAGAAATGAAGTGTACATAGCCAAATAATGACACATTTTATCCTAAGTTCAGGGAACTAATGCCGCATTCTCAATTGCAATTCCATTCTAGGTAATGCCCATTCATTACCCAACTTAATAAGATATCATGATAATTGCCGCCATACATAAGTATGCAGTTTAAAAAAATTCTACAACAAAAAAGCCATTGTTAAGGAACTTCATTAATTGTT
Source organism: Malus sylvestris (assembly GCF_916048215.2). Taxonomy (NCBI): domain Eukaryota; kingdom Viridiplantae; phylum Streptophyta; class Magnoliopsida; order Rosales; family Rosaceae; genus Malus; species Malus sylvestris. The sequence continues at coordinate 9,189,183 of NC_062268.1, forward strand.
AATTCTACATAACTTTTATCCAGCTCAAGAAGTAAAAATCAAGTGATGATACAGATACAGAAATATGCAGCATTTACTTCAAAATCTACAAGTACAAGAAAACGCATTTGTTGATAAACTTATTTTCTTACAACGAGGTAATAGTAGTTAATACCTCTGTTGTGAAGTGCGAAGATGCTAGTGGATCCAAGTATTCATTGAAAGTCTTCTTGTAGAACTCATTGTAATCCTCTGTATTAACTTCCTTAGGATTGCGAAGCTGTACACATCAATTAAGATGATGTATGAGTTCTCCTGATAAAGTTGCTACCATAAAAAGCAAAGTAAACATCTAAAAAGGAAACTGAGGCTCACCCATATTGGTTGTGTCTCATTAGTGAGATCCCAATCCCAGTATTTCTCAACAACAGTCTTCGTCTTCTTCTTTTTCTGTAAAAGTTAATTCAGTCATCGCATCAGTCATGGATAGGAATTTTCACTGATTCTCCTAATATGCAGAATACATTAGTCCAAGATTGATCAAGATACTGGATGAGAGAGAAATACCTCGGTTTTCTCATCTTGTTCATCCGTTTTGGATTCAGCTGGATCTTCATCTACCTCAACCTGAATTGAAAGTCTCAATAGTTTCGGAGAGAATATAACTTACAAAACCTATGACAAAAGTACAATAGAGAAGAACCCTTACCTCTTTAGTGAATCCTTTTTCCTTCCAAGTGTATATAGGAAAGGAAACAAATTGTGAATAGTTTTTCACAAGCTTTTCAATCCGTTCTGGATGAGCAAAACCTTTGTCATCGCGCTGAAAGTAGGCAGACAGACAAAGATTAGCTTGGAGATCAGTGTCTAGTACAAAGAGGTTTAAGAAATCACAAAGCAAGAAAAAATTTACTGACTGACCTTGAGATACAAGGTGATGCGGGTTCCTCTGGGAATAAGCTTCTCGGGATCATTCTCCTCGTGAATTGTGTAAGAGCTAGCATTCACCTCTCCTTGCCATACATATTGCTTGTCGGACTTTGGGCTCTTTGTGGAGACAACAATCTGTAACCGATAGGAGACACATAACAATCAAGCAGTACAATAATTTCTATACGCAAGTTTACGATTAAAAAAAGACAAACGGAAGTTGAATCCACAAAGCATAGGAGGAACTTGGGTAATGGGAGGAATACCCCATCGTTATAGTCAATACCAAACTAAAAGTCGTTTTTCTGGCCAAGAACTTACCCGATCTGCAACAAGGAATGCTGAGTAAAAGCCGACCCCAAACTGACCAATCAGATTGGTATCACTGCCAGCATCTTTACTATCCTGATAAAACAAACTTGTAAGTATATAAGATAATTCAAAGCAGGATCTTAAATTTAAATATTTTTCAAAGACCTAGTATACCTTCAATGCCTTCAAGAACTTTGAAGTCCCGCTTTGTGCAATTGTTCCCAGACAGTCAATAAGCTCTTGCCGAGTCATACCGATTCCAGAATCACTGCACACAAAGGAAAAGGCCAAACCATTGATACAATGAACAAGAATCATTAGGCACAAGCAAAGACAGAAACAACCAGTATAGCTTACATGATATTGATGATCCCATTGTCTTTATCAGTCTGGATACGGATATCTAGATCACCTCCACCCTTCAAAAGCTCAGGCTGTGTGACACTGAGGAAACGGAGCTTGTCCAATGCATCACTTGCATTGCTGCAAAAAAGAACGTATTGTCAGCATATCAAATGCTAAATAACTTATGACCACCTAGAATCAAACATAAAAACTATTTCTTGAATGCCAAGGTATCTTAAACATAGATTTTCCTCGGTATTTCTTGGCTCCAACACTCCAATTGCAAGTTTTCTAACTCTTAAACCCAAATGTAAACAAATGGCAATGTTAGCAACACACATCTTATCCATGAATCAATATTACATAAAATGATATTAACAAAAGAATACCTGATAAGCTCTCGAAGAAAAACTTCCTTGTTACTGTACAAGCTGTTAACGATGAGGTCCATGAGACGACTGACCTGGCATCATGAAGAAAAGCACCACTTATAAACCAGTTAATCCTCACAATAAAAGCTCAAAACCCCACAGAAGATCACATTACAGTACCTCAGCTTGATACTCGTATGTCTCCGCCGGTGGTGCATCAGAGGCTGCAGCCGTGGACTCATACCGATTGCCGAAATACATGCCATTTTTTAAATTAAACTGTGTTGTGGAATTGGTAGGGTTACACTTCCCAGGGACCAACACGGAGTGCCATCTGACTTTCCCATCAGTCTCTCCCACCTGCTCAAATTTTTATATAATCGAAGTAAGCTCAAACATCCAAAATTAAAAAAATTATTCAATAGAATTACTTCAAAAGTTCAACAAGTAATTGTCTTTATCCAATCGCGAAAACCTTTCGATTGAACACAATAAAATTGGCAGCAGCAGAACAAAAAAAAAAAAAAACCTTGAAATATTAAATTATCAAAAAACAACAATTGAGGATTCCCTGATAACCATTTTGTAATTAAAGTTAAAAATTAAAGAAAACCCAGTTATAAAAGCAACATTTTCGATCACACACACACATAAAAATTCAGAATTATTTCTCATTTTCTCGAATCTTGAAAAAATAAACCATGAATTTATGAGAAACCCACCGAGCCGCAGTGGGTAGAAGCGCAAGAGATCGGAGCCGCAGAGTTCCGGTAACGTGCCCCGCCGTGGCGCAGGATGGCGGAGACGGAGCGTCGTGGGAGCCTGTGCATATTGGTTGAGATGGAGAGATGAAGGGGACACAGAGAGAGAGAGAGAGAGAGAGAGGGTTGGAGATCGGACAGATGAGTTAGGGTTTATTAGGGGTTTTCTGATGGAGATAGAGAGGGGTTTGGGAAGCTTCCGGAGATGAAAGGGGTATTTTGGTAATTTTGATTCGTTGGGTTTTTAGGCGTAATTGAGTTTGCAGATCAGTTTGGGCCGATCATTTGTGGTCGAAGATTTTCGTTAAAATCGAAAAATATAAGAAAAACCCCCGAGCCAGTTGCTCTAGAAGTGTTTTGTTTTGTTACTAATATTACGATGTAGTGAAAGTTTTTGGATTTACTTTTATAAGTGACGAGTTACTTACTAAAAATGGGCAAAAATACCAAAAAAAAGGGACCAAACCAAGTTTAGAATAATTGAGTTGACCAAAACCGGTCAAACTCGAATCGACTCAATTGGTTCAATTTGTTGTGAGTTATATATTAGTTAAAGTGTAAATAGTAGTTTATTGTCCCACATTGGTGAAGTACATATGTAATACTTATTGTAACTCCTATATATACTCAACTTTAGAGATTAAAAAATAAATAAGAAATTACCAAATATTGTCATATATATTTTTGGTATTTACCATGTTTAGTTTAATATGGCATCAGAGCAGTTTGCTCTTGGTGACCTGTGTGCTTTAATTTTGTGTCCACATTTTTCGTGATTTCCTTCGTTGAAAAAAAAGAAAAGAAAATAGTGTCGTGCTACAGTGCGCGTGTAAACAGACCTTAAGCCTCTTGAAAATAGAAAATATAAGAAAAGGAAAGGGTGGACATATGACCAAAACTCTTTAAAATAAAACCTAAAAGGTAAGAACATGCAAGACAAGTTGTAAACCAAAAAAGGAAAATCCAAAAAAATTAGGTAAAAAGAAAACTACACATCAAGAAGGAGCTTTGTGAATAGTGATCCTCTACAGTATCGTAAACAGTGATTGCTACAGTACCGTGAATAGTCTCTGCTACAGTATCATGAATAGTGATTGCTACAGTGTTCTGGTAAATTGTTTTCATTCCGCTGCGTATCTTTTGTGCCTTTATTGTTTGTGATTTTGTTCAATGACTCAATATAATCATAGTGTTGTTATGCATCTTGGTGGAACAAATAAATTGATACTGGGCCCACTGATCATGTAACTAGTGACCCTAGAATATTTGATGAGTTATGTGACTATGTTCGTGATCTGTATATTACTAGTGCAAATAGAGCATCTTCCCCTGTGAAAGGTGAATGCACTATTTCCCTGACTCCAACCTCATCATTGGTCCGTGCTTTACTTGTTCCTAATGTTAAGTGCAATCTTTTGTCGGTAAGAAAACTTCTTGATACCTTATATTGTTCTGCTCACTTCTACCCTACGTATTGTTATTTTCAAGACATTCAAACTCAGAAGATAATTGGTTGTGGTAAAATAATAGGGGGTTTGTACATCCTGACTATGAAGGATACTGTTGTTTCCGGTTCAAATACTCATCAAGTTTTAAGTGCTAAAACGGATGACAGACATCAAATTTGGTTGTGGCATCGACGATTAGGACATCCATCATTCAGTTATATAAAGCATCTATTTCCTTCTTTGTTTCACAGTCATGGCTAAGAGTCATCGTGCTTTCTTTTCCGTAAGTGATTCTAAAGCTACTTTGTCATTTGATTTGATACATTTTGATGTGTGGGGTCCGGCAAAAGTTACTTCTAATGGATTCCGTTAGTTTGTTGCTTTTATTGGTGATTGTACTCGGTTAACTTGAGTGTTCTTGATGAAGAATAAGAGTGATGTTCCGTTACTTCTTCAAGAATTTTGTACAATGATGTATACTCAGTTTCATACCAAAGTTAAGGTCTTCAGGTTTGATAATGGAGGAGAATATGTAAATCACACTTCGGCATGTTTTTTTCGTGATCATGGTATTATTCACCAGACAACTACTCTGTTTACACCCCAACAAAATGGTGTGTCCGAACGGAAGAATCTTCAAATAATGGAGGTTGCTCGCTCCTTGATGTTGGATAAATGTGTTCCTAATCATTTGTGGGGTCATGCTATTTTTGCTGCTGTGTATTTAATCAATCATGTTCCAAGTAGGGTTCTTGATTTTCAGACACCGCTTGATGTGCTACAAAAACATGTTTCTCTTGTTTATGTATCAAAGCTTCCTCCGAAAGTGTTTGGGTGTATTGCATATGTGCATGTCTACTCTCATCAGCGAAGTAAACTTGATGCATGTGCTCTCCGATGTGTCTTTATTGGGTATGCTAACAATAAAAAATGCTATAAGTGTTATCATCCTCCGACTCAAAAAACTTATATTACCATGGATGTCACTTTCCACGAGGAGGTTTTGTATTTTGTGAAGCCCTCTTCCGACTCTTCACTTCAGGGCGAGATGGGGAGTGAAGTGCAGATTCGAAAAGATGGTATGAATGATGTGTTACAGGCAGAGTTGAGAACATAACCTATTATGTTGCGTGATACTGATCAGTCGGCTACAGATAATGATCGGTCACCTGTCATTCCCGGAACTATTTCTACTGACGACAGATCAGATGTGCCCAACGAGTTGCCTGTTAGTATGTCTGACGAATTACCTTCTGATGATCGGTTGCCTGCTGCTGATATGTCTAACGAGTTACCTAATGATAATGATTCTTCTAACAGTTTGGTACAAGATAGTGGCATACCTAACGTAAATTCTGACGATTCTTCTACTTATCAGTTGCTTCTACGAGCTAATCGTGGAAAACCTAAAGTACAATATGAGCATGATATGCATGCCAAAGCCAAATATCCTATTAATAATTATGTGTCTACTCATCGCTTGTCCAAACCATATGCATCTTACATATGTCAGCTGTCTAGTGTATCAATTCCAACAAAAGTGCAAGATGCTTTGTCTGACCCTAAGTGAGTTAATGTCATAATAGTTGAGATGGAAGCTTTGGAAAAGAATTCTACTTGGGATTTAGTTCCTTTACCAAACGGGAAAAAAATTGTTGGATGTAGATGGGTGTTTACTATTAAGCACAAAGCAGATAATTCTATTGACCGATATAAAGCCAGATTAGTTGCCAAGGGTTATACTCAAACCTATGGGATGGACTATATCAGGAGACTTTTGCTCATGTTGCCAAACTTAATACTGTGCGTGTTCTTCTGTCCTTAGCAGTAAACCAGGATTGGCCTTTGTTGCAATTTGATGTTAAGAATGCTTTCCTTCATGGTGATCTTAAGGAGGAAGTTTATATGGATCTCCCACATGGTATTGGAACATCTCCTGAAAAAGGTGTATGCAAGTTACGAAAGGTTTTGTATGGTTTGAAACAATTTCCTAGAGCGTGGTTTGAGAGGTTTACAAGTTCAATGAAGAAGTTTGGGTATATCCAGAGTCATTCAGATCATACTTTGTTTCTAAAGCGACAAAATGGTAAGCTAACTACATTGATTATTTATGTTGATGACATGATAGTGACTGGTGATGATCAGAAGGAGATACAACGCCTTCAAAGTACCTAGCTACTAAATTTGAGATGAAAGAATTAGGTGAATTGAAGTATTTTCTGGGAATCGAGGTTGCACGATCCAAACATGGTATTTTTCTATCTCAACGGAAGTATGTTCTTGATTTGTTAGTTGAAACATGTATGTTAGATTGCAAACATGTTGATACTCCGATTAAGCAGAATCATCGTCTATGCTTATTTCCAGATCAAGTTTCTACTCATAAGGAATGGTATTAGAGGCATGTGGGGAGATTAATTTATTTGTCACACATCGCCTTGACATTGCTTATGCAATTAGTGTGGTAAGTCAGTTTATGCACTCACCTAGTGAAGCTCATATGGATGCAGTAACTCGTATTTTGAGGTACTTAAAGATGGCTTCTGGCAGATGCTTGGTTTTCTCCAAGAATGGTCATTTGAACGTCGAAGGGTATACAGATATAGATTGGGCAGGTTCTATCACTGATCGGTGATCTACATTTGGATACTTTACGTTTATGGGTGGTAATTTAGTTACTTGTAGAAGCAAGAAACAAAAAGTGGTGGCTAGGTCAAGTGCAGAAGCTGAGTTTCGTGGTATGTCTCATGGTGTATATGAGTTGTTATGGTTGAAAAAATTGTTGAGAGATCTTGGGTTTAAACCCAAGGGTGCTATGAAACTTCATTGTGATAACAATGCTGCTATTGAGATTGCTCATAATCCAGTTCAACATGATCAGGCAAAATATGTGGAGATTGATCGACATTTTGGATGCTGGAATTATTATGTTTCCATTTGTGGGATATGAAGATCAACTTGCTGATGTTCTTACTAAGGCTGTGTCCACTGTTCTAAAAATCTTCGCCTAGCGCCGCCTAGGCGCTAGGCCCCAGCCCACTGCCCCGATTAATGCCTAGGCCCTAGCCCACCGCCTAGACCACCTAGGCACCCGTCTAGACCCGCCTAGGTTGCAACTCACTTAGACAGAAAATACATAACTTTCATTTTGCATTTTGTTTTTTTTCCAATAAATTGTAAGAGACTTGTTGCATACTTGAATGAACAAACATTATATCCTTATTTCACATGTTTTCATTATATTCCAATACTTCATGATATATATGCATTCTATTTTGTAGTTTATGATGAAATTATATATATTTCAAGTAGAAGCAGACACTTATTTACATGAAATATGATAGATTTACTTAAATCCGCCTAGTCCGCCTAGGCGCCCGTCCAGGCCCTGCCTAGCCGCCTAGGCGCTAAGCCCCAGCCCGCCGTCCGACTAGCGCCTAGCGACTTTTAGAACCTTGGATGTGTCTAATAGTGTGTTTTCCAACTCGCTAGACAAGTTGGGCATGCGTGACATCTTTGCACCAACTTGAGGGGGAGTGGTACGAGTTATATATTAGTTAAAGTGTAAATAGTAGTTTATTGTCCCATGTTGGTGAAGAACATATGTAATACCAATTGTAACTCCTACATATACTCCACTTTGGAAATTAATGAATAAATAAGAAATTACCAAATATTGTCATATATATTTTTGGTATTTACCATGTTTCAATTCACATTTATTTCCTTTAAAAATATGGTTTAAACCGAACAAAACCAAATTCAATCCAGTAGTTAACTCTTTTTGTAATAGCTAAATGATTGTGTATATTTAGCTCAAAATCATCTTGATAAGTGGTTCAATTCACTCATGTTTACAATCACTCATGTTTTTGTCCCTCGTTTGAGTAAGAAGTAACAGGGGGTAGAACGAGAAATTCTTATATATAAATGTTGTATAGTAATTGGTTTCTTGGACTACAATGTGAGAGGTCGATGGGAAAGTGGATTGTGTTACCTATATTAGTAGCTTAAAGTTGGAGGTTCAAGTTTCGCTAACAAGACATTGTACGATAATTATATAACTAACTTATTGATTATGAAACAAAGGACATGGTGGACGAGAGGAGGGAGAAACGAAGGAATGTATGAACTATGAAACAAAAGCTAGAACCAAAACCTACTAAAAATTGTTTTTTAGTTCTTAATTTTTATTTTGTGTACCATTCTCCACACTTTTTATTTCTCATTATTCTTCCCACCATCCTTCCTCAATCCTCGATCAACCTTCATCTTTCGTTGTATGTTCTCTCTGTTTGAAACGAAATAGTTATCGAACGACCTTTTAGAGTTTTGTTTGTTTCCGGTTTTCAAATTCCTAAAGAACAACTTATTCTAATCTCTCTCAAAGGCAGCAATAACTTTTATTCCTTGTACTTAACGTATCCATCAAAATTAAGCTTCATCACAAAGATTGATTATCTATAGAGATTTATGTTTATTGTACTCATCACCAATCATCATAAGCTCAAAATAATGATCTGAAAAACATGTGTTGATATGTTAAATTTTTGAAGCAAAAACCAGCAAAAAAAAGGAGGGAAGATGAAGGAGAAGAGAAGCTCGCATGTTGCTCCTCCATTCCTTCTTTTTATTTATTTCATTATTTGGATTAATAAACATTCAGTGATATAATTAATTACATACTCTTCTGATATTACACAAAGAAAGTGAAGGCAGTAGGATTTGTCTACAGATGAAGAGAGGTGTCAATAAGGTCTGAGTTGTCAAAACTTTTTGCAGAAGCACTTGCTGCGGCAGAAGCTGCTTTTGTGTTGTTGGGCCATGAGTTTGTGGAATATGGCTGCAAATTAAGCCCGAGAGAGAGCGAGTGATCTGCAGGAGCACTTGGCCTAACCGGAACGACGATATCGGATTCGAATGAGAACTTTGCAGGCTGATGATCAAAATGCCTTGTTGTACAAACAACCCGTTGGTAATTAGTCTCTGATAACTTCTCCAGAAGCTGCTGCTCCTCCCTCCTCTCCTTCACTTTCTGCAGCTGCCTGAACCTTTCTTGCAGTAGAGCAATGGAGGAAACTGAAACCAAGGTTGGATCAGAAGCACTTTGCCTGCCCATTGAAAAGCAGCTTTTGAGCTTTTGATCTCTGAAGCTTTGTAGGTGTAGGGTTTGGTGGTTTTTTTTTTTTTTTTGGTTTTGGCTATAATTGGTGCTGAAGGGCCAAAACGCAATGAATGTGTTTATATAGCAGATGGATTATATATATGAAGATTGGGTTTTTTTTATTTAAATTTTAAGACTTTGGATGATGTAATATAAATAAGAATCGGCTGCTTTTCTGCAAAAATCCAATGGGAAAGGTTTAAGATACTGGTCTAGAGAAGGCTGGGTTGGTGGAAGGGTAGGCAAAAGCACTTTTGGAAAAGCTAGAGTGCAAGAAAATAGTCCAAAATCAAATGGAAGTAAGCATTTGGAAGGGAGTTTTGGAGAATCCACTGTTAGGTCATGCTTTGTGTCCTCTTGTCTTTTAAGACACTGTTGGCATCGATGACTCCGATTTTATCTCTGGCTTGCATTTGGGGAAATATTGATTCTTTTTTGTACCTGCTTGTTTTAAAAATTCAGCATTTTAATTTTTTATTAGGGTTGCCACTAATCTATGATTTAGTGTTATTGCTCTTCACTTGTAAATAAGAGAGACTCGATTTACTTGAATGACGAGTTTATACATATTATAGATGACTCATTGTGTGGAGTATTCTCAAAATTATACTGGTACTACTGTATAGTGATATTCATCTCTAAAGAAATCTCAAGTTAACTCATTTAGATGACGAATTTGATACTAAGTTATTTTGGCTAACTCATTACGTGGGTAATTTCCCGAATGTCTACCCCTTAAAATATAATTTCGTTTCATAAAAAAACTGTTTTTGGTGGGGTTTTGAAGGTGAAGTTCATGGAATGAAGATGGGGATGTATATAAAAGACAATGATTAGAAGGAATATATATATTTGGAGTCATGGTGTTTTTGATGGGGACCCATTTCATGCACTTTGTATATGCAGATGAGGAGGGCTGGCATTCACTATATAATTAACAAAGCTCTAAATCAAGGTTTACATTTCTGTTTGTCTTTTATATTTATGGTCAAATATTTCACCGAAATTGAAAGAAGTAATTTGGTCAGTGAAGAGATTTTTTAGTGCATCGGTAACATGATTTGGTATACTTTTTGTAGTAATAAAATTAGTTTGAAACTTAAAAAAGAATTTTCAACCAATATAGTATGACACTTCGGACCATGTTCCCGGCACAACAAAAAATTTCTCTAGTTAGTGTTATAATATTAATCACATTCTTGCTTCTTTATAGAGTCTATGGGACTACGAGACCATATAGGTCATAAGTTCGGATTTATACAATCTTATATTTATCTTTCTCAACACATAATTGGTTGTCTTAATCTCTCTTATTATGTGACTAATCACGTGATGAGGAGGTTATCCAAAAAAACAAAAAAAATCACGAGATGAAGAGTATGTTTAAACTAAACTTAAATATAAACACGTAATTGTGTATAACGGGTGACACCTAAAAATCTCTCGAGATATGGGTATGTTTGAAGAGGATATGAAAATCAGGAAAGTTTCGCTTCTAGCATTTATCCTTGCTAGATTTGGAGGAATCTGGAGAATTTGTATTGTAAAATCACTAGCAGGTGGCATGTGATAGAGAAAACAGGTACTAAAAATACTATTTGGTCCAGCACCAAAACTAACCAAACAGGAACTAAAAGTGATAATTTCACTCTTTTACTATCGCTATACGTTTTTGTTTAACCATATTTGTTGTTTATGTTTGATTTATTTAGTCCAATAATCAGAAATAAGAATGATGCGTAGGAGAAAAATAATGTGCGGTTATCATCTTTCTGATTTTAAACTAAATTGCGAGAAAGAATATTTGAACCTGAATGTAGATAATAAAACACACTGCTTTAGCCAACTTGACTACACTCGAGTTTGCAAAGATTATAATAGGTTTGATTGTATAGTTTCAAAAGGTAAAAACAAAGTTGAGAGATGCATGTGTTGTAGGAAATGATGAATAGTGTAGTGTGGGTGGTTATGTTGCTTGGGATTGAAGGTTTGGTAATGCATGGAATAATTGAGATTGAAAAGATCCAAGCCATATAAATGGAGGACATGTGGGGGTCCAAAGCCAAAGCAAACCTCAGGGATTTTGATTTCCGTGAAGAATCAACTTTTGCCATAGAGGGGATGCCCTTCTTTGTTTTCTTCCCTTGAAACAACCAAGCACTTGAACCCAAAAACTAACTAATCATTATTATTCTTCGTTTTGAGAGACTTTTTAATATGTTCAGAATACAAGCAATACATCGTATGTTCTTAAACAAGTGGAGGGAAGTTATTGTGTTCCAACACTTGTATAATGATATATGATATATGTATCTATGTTCTGGACATTCTGAAAAATCTATCATTCCTTTTATTGAGAAAAAAATTAATTCAAGTATATCACAATTCTTTCATGAAAGATGGGTTTCTTAAATTAATGACACGATTATTTACTAGGAATTTGAATTAATCTGATTTTGAGTAAAATATAGATATTGAAATTATATACTATTTGGTCCAGCACCAAATCTAACCCAGCATGTGGAATATAAGGCTTCTATTATTGCGAAAAATAATAGGTTTTTAATTCAAGTGATATTTTAACTTAATTAAGAAAAGTGATCATTTCACTCTTTTACTATCACTATACGTTTTTGTTTAACCATATTTGTTATTTATGTTTAATTTATTCAGTTCAAATAACCAGAAATAAGAATGGTGTGTAGAAGGAGAAAAATGATGTGCGGTTATCATCTTTCTGATTTAAACTAAATTGCGAGAAAGAAGATTTGAATTTAAATGTAGATAATAAAACACATTACTTTAGCCAACTTGACTACGCTCAAGTTTGGAAAGATTGTAATAGGTTTGATTGTGTAGTTTCAAAAGGAAAAACCAAAGTTGAGAAAGGCTTGCGTTTGTAGGAAATGATAAGAATAGTGTAGTGTGGGTGGTTATGTTGCTTTGGGATTGAAGGTTTAGTAATGTATGGAATAATTGAGATTGAAAAGATCAAGTCTCTTTTTACCAAAAAGGAAAAGATCAAGTCTAATAAATGGAGGACATGTGGGGGTCCAAAGCCAAAACAAATCTCAGGCATTTTGATTTCTGTGAAGAATCAACTTTTCCCATAGAGTGGATGCCCTTCTTTGTTTTCTTCCCTTGAAACAACCAAACACTTGAAGCCAAAAACTAACTAATCATTATTATTCTTCGTTTTGAGATACTTTTCAATGTGTCCAGAACACAGGCTAAGTCACATGTTCTTATACAAATAGAGGAAAGTTTTTTTCTTTTTTCAAGTGTCCCTAGACTTGTATAATGACATAATATATGTGCCTGTGTTCCGAACACCATGAAAAACCTATCCTTCCTTTTATTGAAAAAAAAAGTAATTCAAGTATACCACAATTCTTTCATGAAAGATGGTGTTATTAAAGTAATGACACGTTTATTTACTTAAAATTTAAATTAATCTGATTTTGAGTAAAATATAGATATTGAAATTATATACATTTACTATTTACTAATACATACAATACAAAATACCAAAAACATGTTATATGATTGTCACACTACAATCCAAAATCTAATACTTAAAAGACTAGGAATCAATTTATTATGTGATATTAGAGGAATATTTTTGTTCACCATCATCAATTGATGACAATGCTCACAAACCCTATTTATCACCATTGAACAAGTTTGAATTTCGAGATCCGTGTAATAGATAAATACAAAACTCAAAATTTAAACTAATCAAACAATAAAAAGTAGAGTAGTGAACATGATCACCACTTGAAGGTAGTGAACAAAAATGCACCCGTATTCCAGATATTGATATATAACTCATAAAATGAATCATAAAAAAGTAGAAACTCACATCTCATAATTACAAATGCATCTTAATTACAAATGCAACTGAATAGATCATGGTTTCTTGTTGATATGGGCTACCAAGCAATAATTTCAACCACCCTGGTTTCTTCTTCTTGTTTTGAGCTATTTTAGTCTCCTTGTTCCTTTTGGTGCAATCCATAACTCCAACTATCTCCCTCTAAACTAACTAATTTTTTTATAAGTGATATTCCAACTCTAAACTGGATTAAGGAGAGAGGAGAGGCTCTGAACCAGGAACGCAGTGAGTTGAAGAGAAATGGCATAATCTCCAGGACAGTCCACCACTTGCTAATAACTCGCTTGAAAATACTTTTAAAATGATTGAAAACACTTTTAAAATGATTGAAAACACTTTTGATGAAAATGTTTTAGAAACCAATCCTTAGTAAAAATTCAAGTAGATCCTGAAAAAACACTTTAAGTGCTTCCTGCATGAATCACATATTTGGTGCTTCTTCCAAAAAGCACTTACAATGCTTTTGGAATCCAAAACCAATTTTATCAAAAAGTTTTCCGTCATTTTAAAAGCACTTCCAAATAAGACCTTAACTAACTCATTCATTCCTTCATGATATTAGTTCCGAGCTAGGCATATGTCAATTTTGGAGGAAGGATGACATGAACTTGTAAAACCTTATTCTCAGAGGAGCTTGCCTGAACTTCAATAGAGGAGTTGGGAAGAAACTTAAAAATTCATTCCAAATTGGACAATAGCAATCAGATTGCTGACACTTGATTCTGATTTCAGCCACTGCAGATTCAATTAGACTTATACAAACTGTTTCTCTGTTGCATGATACGATTGGCAACTCGGATTGAACTGTAGTACATTTGGGAACCAAAGTCGCCTAGTACAAGGCCGAAAGTACAAAGCTCAGCCTCCGAGCCATTTGTAGGAGTGGGGCGGGTTTCTGCCTCATATAGCTGGTGCCGGAGACTGGGGGAAGTTTAGGAGAGATGAGGAGACCCAGCAGCTGCATAACCTTCCCATCCTCGCATCAAACATAAGATGCCGGAAATTCTTCCACAACCGCCAGAAGTAGTAGGGAGGTAGGAGCTAATTCTTCCACTATACAAAATGATGGAATTACAAGAAATTCTTTATTGACAGTACTATGAAATACCAATCCACAAAGTATCTATGAGTTACAAAAAATCTCACGAAAAATGACTGCCGGGAAGGAAATACCAAAAAAGAATCCCTTTTACGGTTCTTTTTTGTATTTTGTCGGAATCCACAATACAGTTCATACCAATAAAATCAAAGGAAATACTAGGCAAAAGATCAGCAAAACACAACCGAAGGGGATAAAGCTTATTTTGTCCCTTATCGGAACCAAAATCAAGGAGTAAAAGATGAAAGGAAACGCTCAAGAACAAATATTTACAGTGCAATTATCGTTTGGGAAAACTAAAACGTTGAAGCTACACGGAGTCACAAAGATTCAAGAGATCAATGATACAGAAAGTGATCACACACCAACATTTTAGCATACTAGCACAATTAGAGGAAAATTAAAAAAGTGTTTAACTGGAGCAAAATGGGCTCAATTTTAGAAGGGCCTGAGTAATCCCTACACTAAATATTCCTAATCATATTAAAATGGTTAGGTCAAATTTAAATGATCATTTATCCTGAAAGTTAGGTAAAATCAGGTGGCACCTATAGATAACTTCTTGTTGATAATTCAGAAATAAAATGGTTCCACTCGCAGACCGTCCAAGTGATGATCCAAGGGATCATTTGGTTAGGTTTTTGCTTTTAGTTTCTTTTTCTTTTTCTTAAGATAAATAAAGAAGAGAGAATGAAAATAAAGCGGAGAGAGAGAGAGATAAAGGAAAAGACATCAAATGAGTTTTTAAAATAAAAAATAAACTATAACAGAAAACCAAAATGTTACCAAAAGGGCCTCAACGTATGTTATTGTAAAACTGAGGTATACATGTAAACGACTGTTGGTGTATGATGTTACGGCAGCAAAACAATGCAACATTGGTATCAAACAAGGTGTACCTTAAAATCTTCTTGCCCAGTATTTCTGAGGAAAGAGGAAACTTTCCACTATGGAACATTGAAGCTGCATCACCTGCAAGTACATATGCCAAGAATGTCTAGCTCTGAAATCCATTTTATAAACACTATGATAGCATGAATATTTTCTAGGCAAGTCAAACCAGCCAAATGAGCACCATAAAAAAGATATCAAGATAATCCATGTAATTAGGAAGCCTGCTATGCAGAAACACTCTAAACCCTAAACCAACTAACGCACTATACAGACGGTAAACCAATCATACCTATCCACACAAAAAGATAAATTAAAATAAATGGTAGATATCTTTCATGAATACTTTAGCTTGACTAACCTATGTCTTCCTAAGGAATCTGCTTCATGCAGACCAGAATTCAGTTTATCTTCTGAAAATGACTTGTCACTTCTACATATATAGAATAACAAGGCAATCGTCAAACTTATTTTTTTGGTGATTTTAGACAAATGATGCCACCAACCAAGCACCAAAAAATGTAATAGAAATCAACGAATGCTAATGAAGTTGAAGGCAAAGTGCCATCTACTTACCATGAATTGCATGGTCAAGCTGCAAAGTGGTCACAACATAGGAATATATACACCTCAGGCCAAAAACAGTGCCATTTCTTATTATTTGATAAATGAATCTAGATAATGAATTTTCTTTGCCTCCATGTGTATAAAGAAACCATGATCAATGTACATCCTTCAAATCTTTGTTAACAATTTGAGAAGTCACCACAGTCTCGTTTATTTTAGAAAGTTCTCTGGCCAAAATAACATACGTCTGGGTACTGATACTGCATTTTTCAGATTCAATAACATGAAGAAACTTCATGCATAAATCTGAATTCCCTTCCTTCAGTAACCCATCAATTAACACAGTCCAAACAATCTCATCAGTATTCCATTGTTTCTCTAGCATCCTTCTGAATAATGTTTCAGCTTCTTCCACTCGACTCACCCTGCAGAGGACACTAATAAGTGCCTTATAAGATGATAAGTGTACCTCAAATCCCCTATCTGCCATCAAACCAAAAATTTCCAGCGCAGAATCCACTTTCAAATTCATACAATAAACAAAGAACAGAGACAGATAAATCTTATTAGTGGGGCAGAACCCTTTATCTTTCATATGCTGCAGCAACTGATCCGCCTCATAATATCTACCATCTCTGCACAAGCCTCTCACTAAAATGTCATAGGTATGAACAGTTGGTTCACATCCATACTCTGACATCCTAGCTAAGAGATTACACAACACCTCAATAGAGGTATAGCTCTCCTCAGAGCTGCAACCATACATTTCTTCATGTTGGGACTCAAGGCCCACAACATTCTCTGTCAGCAACTGGCTTTCCCTTTGCAACCCCTTGACCAACACAGAATAAGTTCGGTAGTTGGGCTTGCAGCCAACATCAACCATTCGCCTAAGGAGCAGAAACGCATGATCTAGCTTGCCAAGTATAACAAATCCATCAATGAGTGTGGTATATGTTACCTCATCAGGAACCAATCCTTTCTGATCCATTTCTTTAAGTAACCTCTCAGCATCATCAGCCTTACCCTCACGACATAACCCAAAAATGAGTGAACTATATGTATACAAGTTCGGCAAGCAACCCTGCTTTCCCATTTCATGGTAGATTTGGAATGCAACGTCAGTACTGCCATTCCCACAGAAGCACCTAATTAGAGACGTGAAGGTAATGACATTTGGAGCCAGTCCTTGCTCCCCCATCTTTGTACATAATTTTTTAGCTTTTTCAATCTGATTATCATTGCACAAACCACTTATAATGGTATTGTAGGTTTCAATACCCGGACAGCAACCATCCTCCTCCATCCGCTCAAATAATGCCAATGCAGCATCTACCTTCCCCTCCTCACAATATCCAGCAATCAAAGCAGTGTAAGTGACCTGATTGGGACGAATGCCTTGTTCTACCATCTCATGGAAAATAGTAGATGCCTCTTCAGACTTACCTGCCTTGCATAACCCAGAAATAAGTTCAGTATAAGTCCATTCATCTGGTTCACATCCACTCCATTTCATCAAATCCAATAACCTCACTGCATTGTTTAATTTACCCCCATCAAGGTATGCATTGATAAGTGTGTTATAAGTAATCACATTTGGAGAGGGTCCCACCTTCAGCATTTTGCTTAAAAGCGTCATTGCCTTATTAACGTTACCTATCAAACAGAAAACCTTGATGATTCCATTGTGTGTTTGGGTATTTGACAAGGTACCATGTCTTTCCATCCAATAAAAAATCTTCTGAGCCATGCCATATCTTCCTGTCTCACATAATTCATTTATCAATGTATTGAAGGTAACCGTGTTTGGGACCAAACCGTCCTTCACAAGTTTGTGATAGAGTCCAACAGCAACATTGAGTTTTCCTGTCTGAGACAACCCGCTGATCAATGCTGTATACGTATGAACGTTAGGATGGCAACCCCTGCTCCTCATACTTTTGAAAAGCCCAATTGCTTCCACCAGTCGATTGGCCTCACATAGTGAAGTAATTGGGACAGTGTAAGTAAATACTGTGGGTTCAATCCCTTTCTCTACCATTTCATCAAGCATATCCAGTGCCTCATCCACCTTTCCCTCATTGCATAGCCCATTGATAAGAGTTGAATACGTAACCGAATTGGGGTCACAACCTGCCTTCACCATCTGATCATAAACGTCAAATGCCAAATTCACCTTACGATTTCTACAATGCCCAAGAATCAACGATGTATAAGTAAAAACATCCGGGAACATATCGAACTGAAAAATCCGGCTCAAAATCACCTCTGCTTCCTGAACCCTGCCTTTCTTACACAATATATTGATCATTGTATTAAATGTCAACAAACTTGGTCTAATCCCACTATTAAGCATCTGAGTATAAACATTTCGAGCTACACTAACCATCTCGAACTTTCCCAATTGTATCAAAAGCGTATTAAAACTAAACAATGTAAACTGAAAACCAAGTCTATTCAAATCATTCAAATACTCAATTACCCATTTGAGCTCTTCCTCCTTCCTACAAGCCTTGATCATTAAAATCCTCACACGATCCGCAGGCGCAAAAAGCCGCTCCCTCACAAGCCGATTAAGCATTGACGAGAAGCAGCCCATATCGTGTTTGTAAAAATGCCTCTTAGAAACCCAGTAGAAGAATCTCAACGCCGAGTCAGTGTTACGGTGGGACTCGATGATCTTCGACACGTGATGGGTTCTGAGCTCGGGTCCCAGCCAGCTGAGCTCCGAGCTCCGTTCCCATTGGGGGTCGCTCAAAATGTCGCAGATTCTGGCGACCAAGTCCGGGAAAGGTTTGGAGGGTTGAGCGGGTTCGGAGAAAAGCCTGGTTCTTGTTGAGAATTTGAGAAAATGGTTGGAACCCAATAGAGAGCGGAGGGTTTGGAGGGGCTTTAACATTTCGAGCTATGGGGAGGTCATGTGGGATTGCAGAAGAAGAGGATGGTAAAGTTTGGGACTTTTGCCGGTTTTCAGAGATATGGGGATTGAAGGGGGTTGATTGGTAGGGGGGAAGCGTGAGTCGACTCGGCGAGTTGGTGAACGTGGTCATTGGAGAGCCATAACCAGCAGCTTACTGGAGGTGGAGGGAAGTGGAGAGAAAGGTTACGCTGTTGAGTAAAAACTAGGGTTATTTCACTCGGAGACGGAAAAAGAGGGAAATATAACAGAAAGGCCAAATTGCAGTAATAGTTTCATAGTTTACATGAGCTTTCACTTTCATCCCTATACAAATTCTTACATTTTCATCTTTGTTGTTTTGATCTATTTTGACCTTAGTTTGGCCCCGCTAATTAAATTAGTTTTTCGGTCTAAGTTTGTGCACATCTTCTCATTTAACAAAAAATTTATCATTTGACAAACTAGTGTACGATGATGTCGAAAATGAAAAACATAAATATCTAGCATATATCAACCTATTACGAACGATTATTGCGATAATATTTTTCTTGAATATTAAGAATAAAAAAGAAGATTAACAGGCATATGACAAAAAACATTGTCGAAAATATTTGGGTCCCTCAATTCTCTAATAGGTAGTCTTGTAATCATGTATAGTAACTCTAGATATTATCTTCACTTGCTACTAATGAGAGAACATGAGGAGTGTACCTGCGAAAGACACTCTAACACTCAAGTTAGTGAGTCTTTAAGATGATTGTCGTAAGATTTAGAATAATTGGTACCTTTTCCCTTTTAATAGGTGAGTGACCTTTACATTTGAAGTATTGAGCTCCAAGTTCATGTTCGTTAATTTTCTTTATAATCCACTAATAACTCTATCATAAACACAAAGTGGTCACATAACAAATTACTGACTTGATCGTAGCTCCACTTCCCTATAGAGTGCACATGCCTTATTTGGTTGAGTAAAATATGCTCCCATGTTCCTTAACCCACAAACACGTAATCCATCATGAGTAGGTAGCAATTAACAAAAGAAAAGAAATAACAATAGGCATTTGACGGATTTGACCAACGGTGTTAACTTAATGAAATTACATAGGATGAAAATGTAAGAAAAAAAATACAAGGACGAAATTAAAAACCGAGATAAACTACAGGACTATTAGTGCAATTTAGTTGTGGTTATACATGGGCCACTCAGACGGTCAGACCCCTTGGTTGTGGTTATCATCTGATCCACCAACGCCATTGCAGGTTGCAGCAATGCTTCAGCTCACACCATCTCTCTCTCTCCTCCACAAACCATTTCTCTCTCCTCAAACCCTAAACCCCTTCTCGCTTCTCCAAACATGCAAAACCCTACAAGAAGCAGAGCAGCACCACGCCCTGTTCCTCAAGACCGGAACTTTCAGCCACCCTTCAGTCGCCTCCTGCTTCCTTTCTCTCTACGCCGACCCCAAAATCAACAACCTCGACTACGCCCGCTCCGTCTTCGACCAAATCGAACAACCCTCGTTGGTGTCTTGGAACGTCCTCATCAAATGCTACGTCGGAAACCAGCGGTCGCATGATGCCATTGTTTTGTTCTATGAATTGGTTCATGAGCTTGTTCCCGATCATTTCACTGTGCCGTGCGTGATTAAGGGTTGCGCTCGGTTGAATGCGATTGAGGAAGGGAAGCAGATTCATGGATTGGTGTTGAAAATTGGGCTGGGGTTGGATAAGTTTGTGCAGAGCAGTTTGGTGAGTTTGTACTCGAAATGTGGTGAGATTGGTTTGGCTCGGAAGGTGTTTGATGAAATGCGTGACCGAGATTTGGTAACTTGGAATTCGTTGGTGGATGGGTATGCGAGGTGTGGAGAAGTAGAAGTGGCAATGGAGTTGTTTGATCAAATGCAGGAGAGGGATTTGTTTTCTTGGACTGTTTTGGTCGATGGGTTGTCGAAATGCGGGAAGGTGGAGATGGCTAGGGAGGTGTTTGATAGGATGCCAAATAGAAATTCGGTTTCTTGGAATGCCATGATTAATGGGTACATGAAAGCTGGAGAGGTTGAGACGGCTCGTCAATTATTTAGTGGGATGCCGGCAAGAGATGTGATAACTTGGAATTCAATGATTGCAGGTTATGAATTTAATGGGAGGTTTATGGAAGCATTGGAGTTGTTTCAAGAAATTTTGAAAGAAGATGTCATGCCTAGTCATGCTACATTGGTCAGTGCTCTTTCAGCCGTTTCGGGATTAGCTATCCTGAGTAAGGGGAGATGGATTCATTCTTTCATGGTAAAACATGGATTTGAGTTAGATGGCGTGCTTGGTACATCCTTGATTGATATGTATTCCAAGTGTGGGAGCATTGAGAATGCTCTGACCGTATTTCGAGCTATACACAGGAAGAAATTAGGGCATTGGACTTCTATAATTGTCGGTTTAGGAATGCATGGTATGGCTGACCAAGTTCTTGAGCTATTTCTCGAGATGCGGAAGAATGGAATGCAGCCTCATGCTATAACTTTTATTGGAGTCTTGAATGCATGTAGTCATGCCGGATTGGTCGATCTTGGCCGTTTCTATTTCAATCTGATGACAAATGATTATGGAATTGAACCCACAATTGAACACTACGGTTGCTTTGTAGACATTTTATGTCGGGCTGGCTGTCTGGATGAGGCGAAGAATGTCATTGAAAGTATGCCCATGAAACCAAACAAAGTAATCTGGATGAGTTTGCTCAGTGGTGCTCGGAATCATGGAAATGTTGAACTTGGCGATTATGCTGCTCGTCACCTGATTGAAGTGTCTCCCGACACTATTGGATGCTATGTTGTTCTTTCTAACATGTATGCTGCTGCTGATCAGTGGGAGAAAGTTTCACAGGTAAGAGAAATGATGAGAATGAGAGGAGTCAAAAAGGACCCGGGATGCAGTTCCATAGAGCACAGAGGTGTGCTTCATGAGTTTATTGTGGGTGATAAATCACACCCTCGGACAGAAGAGATATATTCGAAGTTGAGTGAGATGAGAGAGAAACTGAAATCTGTAGGACATGTTCCTGACACAAGCCAAGTTCTGTTGTGTCTTGAAGAGGAAAAAGAGAAGGAAGCTGAACTGGAAAACCATAGTGAAAGATTGGCTATTGCATTTGGTCTCATTAATTCGGAAGCTGGGAGTCCTATTCGCATTATAAAGAATCTTCGTGTCTGTAGCGATTGCCACTCTGTCACTAAACACCTATCCAGTATCTATAATCGTGAGATTATTGTGAGAGATAATAGTCGTTTCCATCATTTCAGAAATGGCTCATGTTCTTGCAAAGATTTTTGGTGACTAACTTGTTTGTCTGCTGCATTGACGGCTGTGTTCAGCTGCTCACAGCCTTAAAGCAAGAAGCATCAGAATGCATCTACCTCTATGCTTGCGCTCTTAACATTGGAGCAGCTATCGGTATCATTTCTTCTGATTCAGGCATATTTTTACATGTTCATTTGATGTATTTTAGCATTATAGGCAGTCATGAATGTGCGCATTCATTTAATGATGCGACTTGTCCCTCACAAAAGCTGCCCCTCCTGTAACAGGGATATGACTCATAGGTCTTGCTTTCCCAAAATTCTGCATTGGCAAGAGACTCGCACTAACAAGATAGGGAATCTTCATTATACAGAGTCTGAGTTTATAATGAGAGATAATAGTTGTTCCCATCATTTCTTTCACCCTCCATTGGAGAAAGGCGTGTATACTAGGTGCCCTTGGTATTAGAGGCAATCTTCATTGTATACTGATTACCCCCGTAGTAAATGTAAACTTATAACGACAGTGATGTAAAAAATTCTGATTTTTCTCAAATTGACTGTTTCATACGTTCTCTTTGTGCTTTGATTGAACTGAATTTTTTTCTACTTTCCCCAACCTAAGTTGAAGAAACCTATGCCTGCACTCTTGAATTGGAATGGCCATTGTTGTCGGTTCTTTTGATTGTGGGAACTTCTTGTGTGTTTATTTAATATATAGCAGTACAGGCAGTCTTGATGCATGTCCGGATGCTGAAACTCTTGAAATTAGAATGCAACTGCAGTCCCTGTATTGGCTAGAAACTTGTGCACCCCTTAGATATATATTGGCTAGAGACTTGTGCACCCCTTAGATATATGGGCAGTCTACGTTATGCTGACGTTATAGTGAAAGGTAATAGCCATTCCCATTGTGCAAATCTTCATTATACTAAGATAATAGTGAAAGATGATCGCTCTTCCCATCATTTCTTTCACCCTAAGTTGACAGAATTCGTATACTTGGTGTCCATATAGATATAGTGTAGGCAATCATCATTGCAGAAATTTTATGCCCTAATTAAACTTAATTTGCCTGATGGTGACGGATTGATGAAGAAACCTGAGATCAATCTATGAGCTTATGGTTTCGGCATTGACTTTCTCTTGTATTTCGCTAGTTCGAAGCATCCTCCATTTGTTTCCTAGTTTAGATTTACTATATTGCCACAAAGCATGCATCTATTGATAGGAATTCTTGAATGTGCAGCACAATTAGACAAATAAAACGAAGGAGCTTGGGAGTTTTTTACTGCATACAGCGGTTTCAATACAAGCAGTTTCTAGTAAAATTGCATCAGAACTAATGGAGTCCACAACAAGAGAACCTCAACAAAAGCAGTAAGTTCGGGTAATGTTACAGATGAACGGCCATGACTTGAGGTTTCTTCACTTTCCAGGGACGAAGTTGGTGGCGTAAGCCCATGCGTTGTTGGCCACTGGGTCAGCGATGTGGTCGAAGAGGTTCTCCACCGGTCCCTTTCCAGTTACAATAGCCTGAACAAAGAATCCGAACATTGAGGTCATAGCCAGACGCCCGTTCTTAAGTTCCTTCACCTTCAGTTCAGCAAAAGCTTCGGGATCATCAGCAAGTCCAAGGGGGTCAAAGGCCCCTCCTGGGTAAAGTGGGTCTAGTCCTTCACCGAGTGGTCCTCCTCCAACTCTGTATCCCTCAATGAATCCCATGAGCACGACCTGGACAGCCCAGATTGCCAAGATGCTCTGAGCATGGATAAGGTTTGGGTTGCCAAGGTAGTCAAGGCCGCCCTCAGAGAAGATTTGCGATCCAGCCTTGAACCAGACAGCCTCGCCGAACTTGACGCCATTCCTTGACAAGATTTCTGGGAAGACGCATCCCAGTGCACCAAGCATGGCCCATCTGGAGTGGATCACCTCAAGCTCACGGTTCTTGGCAAATGTCTCGGGGTCTGCAGATAGTCCAGCAGTGTCCCATCCGTAGTCTCCGGGGAATTCACCGGTCAAGTATGACGGAGTTTGCTCGGAGAATGGTCCCAAGTACTTGGGGCGGTCTGGGCCGTACCTGTTTTGTCAGTTACAATGTAAACTTCTCAATGGTATATGATCATGTTGTTCTTGTAACAATGTTGCTATACATTGAGCTAAAATTTATCGTGTATATCATAAGCATGTCCGCTCATAAGCGCTTCTGTTAGAAGTGCTTTTATTATAAACATGTACAAGTCTTTGTTTAAAATCCAAGTGCTTTCCTACGAAGCACATAGCAGGTACTTCTCCAGAAAGCATTTATATTCACGCATGGGAATTTTAGTAGAGTTGCTTGGAAAGAAAGATAGGTTATGCTGACATACTAGAGCCAAGGTACTTACCATATGCTCTGGGGGGCACTTTTGACGGTGCGCCGCATGGAGAAGCGGCCGCCGCCAAGGCCGCCGATCTTTCGGACGAGCTCATTGGACTGCTTCAAAGCAGTCTGGCCAGCAAATGCTGATTGTTGGATTGCAGAGGTTGCCATTGCTTGCTGCTTTTTTTCTGTTTGAAGTTTTGGTGGTGTTGAGCAAGCCTGCCGAGATGCTTTCAACCAGGGAGAGGTCAGGGATGTTATAACGGGGAGTTGAAGATGATGTGGATTAGGATATGTACACGTCAGCGGCATCCTATTGGTTATCAAATAGATTTGGATTTCCGATCTGATTGTCGTAGAGAGTGAGAGGTTCTCTCTTTGCCACGTGGCAGACAGATGCTGCAATGTTTGTGGTTGGTGAACACAGGCCACAAGTTGACCAAAAGACAAATGTTTCGCAGGTCCACGGGTAAAATCATAAAATTACCTTGTGTTTTTGCTGGCTTGAGGTGAAAAAAATGGGAAAGGGATTCTCTTCGGATCCCTTCCACCTAATCTTTCTCATCAAATAATCCGGATTTTTAAAATTTGATTTAATGGCTAAAATTATTATAACTTTTAAAGTGAATCCTGTTTTTAACTGTTGAATCAAATTTCAAGGACCATGATTGTCTGACAAAGACAATTAGATGAAAAGGATCAAGAGAGGATCCTTAAAAAAAAATCTACCTTTAATTCGGACAGCGAAAATTATAAAATACGTTAATTTATAAATACGATGTGAAATTTAACTGGATGATGTGATCCACTTAAAAGGCGATGTGTTGTAAGACTCTTCAAACTATTTATTGGCTGCTATGAAAGAGTTGTATAGCTGCAGTAGTTTTTGACAAAACAGTAAAAATAGTGGCAGGCCAGAAATAGGTTGCCGTGGAAGAGGAGCATTCAAATTTACTTGACCTATGTAACTCAAATGGTTAAAAACATTTACGTTACTTCTAAGGTCCTATGTTGAAATTCACCCTCACTAATATCGCTTGTAACGAAAAACAACACATGATCTGATGAACTGCAAGCATTCTAGTCGATCGAATCGAAGGTTGATAAAAACTTAAGCAACCAAACTAGTAAATTAGAAGGGACAAGGGGGAGCAACGTGCGAAGAGAGTAAGAATTTGCTACCTTGGAAATATAGAATCAACTATTTCACATTGTAGAGATGGCAGACACGGTTTGTTGTTGTAAACTAAACCAAAAACCAATCAAGCAATAAACAAAATACAACGATTTCAAAGTCTCTCCAATATAGGAGTACCTCTTTAACAATGGAAGTTTTATTGATTACCAACACATACAAGAGAACTCCCAAACACAAGTGTTCTCAAGTATACATACTTATGCTTCCCACAACTTTCACACACAAAACTCTATCACACATTCATCTATTTATACTAATAGATGTCATAGGTTTACATAAAGTCCATAGAATATAGGAAACCAAATCCTATAGTAAAATCAAATCCGAAACCAACTAGGAAACACAAATCCAAATATCTTGCGTCCAAGATAACCTAATCCTTTTTAGATTAGGCATGTTGATTTAATGCCAAATCCAATAGTTTGTTTACTGTATTTAGTATTTGCAGCTCAACGGATATACAGCGCGAGAGGAGAAATTTCTGGGCGGAAACAGTATGATGATACAAACAAGATGAGGAACAAACAAATGGGAACGTATAATCTGCGCTGCAGATGTGAGAATCCAGCGTGTGAGCTCACCATCAGTGTCGAAGTTGTTCTTTGAAGGTGTGCTGAAAGGAATTTGAAGGCCCGAACAGAACCCCACGAAAGAGCAGCAAGAACGCAACAGATTAGCCACTGCAGTGCATTCAACCTCACACAGCTGGCTAGTCATTTTCCAAACTTAACAATGATCACCTGGATGATCAAAACAGCCGCCAACGCCATCAGAAACCAATGGCTGCGGAGGACAACAACTAGCACTTCCTTTTTTATTATGTCTATGGCACTGAACAGATTAAGGACCTGGCATAAGGTGAAAGTATTGAAAATCATGGTATTCCGGACACCTTCGTTCATGCTCGGTACTACATTTCCCATGAAATGTAAGATCAGCAAGATGGAAGCCTGGTACAAAACTTGAACTGCTATGTTTCCCCAGATGACTTTGGTTATAAGCGACTCGGTCCTCTTAACAGGTCTTTGAGTGTGTCGTTCAGTGCCTTGTAACTCCATCACCATCATTAGGCCACCAAGAAGGCACATGATCAAGTTCACCCAAATCAAGTGAACTGTTGTTAGTAGGGACTCTCCCCGAATGCATTGTTACGACTAGGGTCACTAGTAGCCCGGATATGCAAGTGGTGAGTTGAAGTTGAGAGAACTGCTGAATGTTATGGTAAGCACAAGCACCGGACTTCATATTCATGCTTAAGAAATATCCATTTTTGATTATAAGATCGGCGTTCTCTCTGGCCATCTCGGTGCTCTAGAGATCCTCTACAATTCATACATCAGCTTCTTTTAAGGTCAGAGCGTCACTGCTGGTTTGCCCTCCATAAAATCCAACTATGTGACCTTTTTTCTTTAACTGCTCCACCATGAGAAATTTGTCCTTGGGGAGAGAACTTCCCATCACATAGATCAAATCCACCTTATCCCACCTTTCCACGGAATTGAGCCTTCGGAAATCTTGACCTTCAATTTCCGTGAAATCTGAGTCAGGGGAGATCCCAAGCTCCAAAGCTCTAGCTCTCACTTTCGAGAGCTCATCCTCCGACACCAATTTGATGCTTACTCCAGCTTCTCTAAGAGCCTCCACGTCCAATTTAAGTTCTTTTTGATATGGACATCTAAGACCGACAAGTGCCAACAAAATCAAACCATCTTCTGTAGGATATTTGGCTTCTGTTTTCTTGTACGCGTATGCAATCGGTCTAAGACCCTTCTTTTCCATCTTCTCGATCACCTGCTTGAATTTTCTCTTCTGGTATCCAATATTATGACTTTCCCCTCTGTTATTATAGTAATGTGAACACATGCCTAGTATTGTTGATGCTTCACCGTCACAGTGAAGTTGCATAATCTGTTCATCATTCTCGATTTTCCTCAATACAACTCCTCTATACTTCTCATTAGAGCTCCATTGTTCAACAATTTCAAATTTTCGATCCAATAACTTTGCGTTACTACCCCATCTGGTGTTCAGCCAAGAAATGAGCCGATCATTTTCTGGTGACGTGGTAGCTGAAATCCCCTGATGGAAAGCCTCAAGAACTTGGTCAGTTTCCGAGTCCACTTCACCACTGCTTAAATCTTTTTCGCCGATCCGAAATTCCTCGACCTCCGTCCGGTTGCACATTAGATCTGTCGTTGTTTCAATGCAGATGAAATTTATGAGTCCCATGGTGACAGAAGCTGATAGATTCCGTGGATCTGCCTGATTTTTTGCCGCCTTCTCCTTCCATTGAAAAAGGGCAACTGCAATCACAAAAGGCATCCCATGTTGTATCCCTATTACCACGGTTGTGAGAACGCTTGCTAAGATGGAAACTTTTCTTTGAGGTTCCAATGAGATATTCTCAAAGATCCTCATCACAAAATTCATTGAAACTTTCCCTTTCAACTCTGGCCTCTCATTGTAGTTTTCATGCTTCCTGAAGAATAGTAGGCGTATCAACATCCCAACTGCAATCAGTATCGAGACACCACATGCAAGATAATCCATACAATCAATTGGTTTGTCCATCAAATCTTGTAGCAGTGTCTTTTCCTTTGGATTATGATCAGACAACGAGCTCAGCACCTCAGCAAAAGCTGTATTAGCACCAATGGATGTCACAATCATGCGGCCATGGCCCTTCACAACCTTTGAACCCGAAAAAAACAAATGGGTTCGCAATCAATTTTTGGGCTCAATACCTCATCCAGAACCAGTACCTCACCGTGATCTATGAACAAACCATCAGCAGGAACATAGTCTCCTTCCTTCAAATGAACTATATCACCCACCACAATGCCAGATATGGTAATTGGTGTAGGTTATGTGCTACTTCTTTCAACATTCACCGTCAATTTGCTCCTATCCAGCAAGTGCTTTGCCAGCTTTCTCTGACGGAGGTAGTTCCCCACAGAACGGAAAGCAATAAGTAAGAACGCGGCAATGAGTATGGCAACACCGTCATGCCAGCCATCCTTGACTCCTTGATTCATGAATTCGATGGTGAACGATAACCCAGCTGAGAGCAAGAGGAAAAAAATTGTGTACTGATTGAACGCCTCAAACAAAAAGTACAAGAAACCTTTGGCATCAACAGGGGACTTGGTAATGTTCCATCCTTCTGGATTTTGACCACCATCAATGGCACCTTCCTGAGATCAAATCTTGAATATAATCAACTGAAGTACAATCATTCTCGACCATGTACAAGATTATAGAAAAAGTGGTTATTTTCTACAGGGTTGCTTGCTACCTCAAAATGAGACCTGAGAAGTGGCAAGATGCCTTCAACACCACCAAGTTTGTGGAGTGAGTTCAAGTCATTCTCCCTCACTATTTCAGCAACCTTTTTCGAAAACCGTTCCTGGAGAGGGATGTCAATCACATGGTCAGAGGCAGTGGCTGGCGGTGCTGGTGCTGCTGCTAAAGGTTCAAAACTAGCTTCAAGCAGACGTCTGGTTTTCTTAATGTGTGATGAGAACAAAATGCCTAGAACAACATATCTCAGCGAGGTTCCCCTGCGTCTGATGGTCTGAATAATCAAGCCGACAGTAAGAGTGGCACCTTCAGCAGCTTTGATCCTCTGTATTTATCTCGAAGGCCATGTTTCCTTGTGCCACAAGAAAATTAGAGAGATGATCAGACAAGAAATTGAGAAAATTTGATCCGTTGGCGCGGATTTGCAGTTAATGAGACGTTTAAAACAAGATTGGTAAGACTCATTCCCTTATGTTAGATCTTGTAAGTAATGAGCATAGCTAATAGGAGGATTATGTACATCTCTCTTTTTTCCTTCATATTCACGCTTTATAAGCAAACAAATTTAACTCAAGTGGCTAAAAGTTTTGCCAATCAACTACTCAGTACCAGGTCTGATGGTATTCCTCTTCACTTGTAAGTGAGAGATTTTAGGTTCGAATCTCGTGAATGGCGAATTCGATACCAAATTAAGTTGGCTTAGCTGAACTCCCACTTCCCTTAGTATAAAATTATATCGATGTATTAAAAAAAAACTAAAAGTATTTATTATGTACCGAAAGTTTTTTATCAAAAAAATGGCATCACATACAGAGATCCCTATTTCTTTATGTTCTTTATTTGGTGTTTTACATCTAGGTCCAAAAATAGGTTGACATGGTAGATAGATAATTACACAGATATTATACCTATAAACGAGATATGAAATTCAAGTACAAAATACAAAAATATAATACCTACAAGTAAGATACATTAAGCATTGATACATGTTAATCATAAATATAAATCTTTCATATAGATAGATTAATACAATTAACCAGTGATCTAGATTGATTAAAAAAAATTATAAATGGGATTTGGAACAGAAGAACAAAAAATAACGAAAACAATAAATAATTAAGGAGATAATTACAAGAAATTAATTTTTATAATAAATCTTATCAATAAATAAGATAATGAAATAATCATAAATTTAAGAGATTTGACTTATTTTAAGAAACTGGATAATTTTTAATATTGGTTGAAAAAATTGGACAGACAAAAATACAAATGAGTAGCTAAGGAAGGATAGACAGATTCGTGTATGTTTATTTTGCCGTAAACAATATAACGGGAGTAGCGGTGGTTGCGCGCGGGATCCAAACCGAAAATGGAATCCCGAATTCCGAACCCGGAAAGGACAGAATTTTGAAGATTGAAATCAAAACAAATTTTTGAGATTCTCAAAACTTTATCGGGATTTCGGTACAGTTTGGGATATTTTACAATAAAACACAGATTTGTGCTCAATGTTTCAGTGAACAAATTTAGGGTACGTTCAATTGGAAAGTTAAGATATTTTAATGAATTTATAAATCTATAGATTTTTTATAGAGTTTAATTGATTTGTAGAAATTTTATGTAAAATTTTGATTCAATTCCCTCAAAATCTTATAGAAAATCTTATGGGAATAGATGAAATTTGTGAATGTTTAAAATACACTACAAAATCTCTCAAATTCCCTTAAATTCCTCAATTTTTTCATATTCTTTAAATTCAAATTCTAATTAAATACACTTAAAATGTTATAAACTTATTTAAAATTCTAATTGAATACACACAAATTTTTAAGTATTTTAATAAACTATCTTAAAATACTAATTGAATAAACATTAAATTTCAAATAATCATCTAACATCTTCATTACCCTAAATTCATTAAAAAAATTAAAATGACTCAAAATCTCAATTGCATACACTCCTTGTACTTACAGCAGCCAATAAATGCTTCCTTAATAAAAAAAATATTTACTTTTTCAGGGAAAAGATACCCAAATTCTTGTGTTCAATAACCCAGAAATCTTACGGCCCTTGAATAAATATAGTGAGTGAAAGATCAAAAACAGAAAGAGAAAAAAGAAAACCAAATTAAATAAAACCAGAAATCCAAATCCATATATATTAAAACCCTAGAAATCTCCAAGGCCAGAAATCCATACCCTAGATTTCGGAAGCTCGAGAGCCGGTCGATCGAAAAGGAGAGAGAATGGGAGAGAGAGAGAGAGCAGTGTTTCAGTGTGTGCGTGTACGGTTCGTCTGTGGTGTGGTCGAGATAGGGTATGGTGGCTGGCCGGAGTCGAGATTCAGAGAATGTGGGCGGAGGAGAGCCAGAGTCGAGACTGAGAGGGTTGAGATGGAGTTGACAGGGTTCGAGAATGTGCGAGTCTGTGAGAGAAAAGAATGATGAGATATGCTGGTTTGGTATCGCTGTGTTTGAAAAAAAATTAATAAAGTAGCGAAGTGTTTAGCAACGGTGAAATAAAGTAGTAAAGTGTTTGGTAAATCTTTTTATAAAAGTGTTTTTGAAAAAAAAAAGTAGTATTATAGTGTTTGGTAAACTTTTATGTAAAACAGATTGTGAAAAAAAATCAGTTTTTCAAAGCTGGGTTTTGCAGTTTGGTGTTTTTTGTTTTTTTCAACTAAAACTATGAAAAAAAGTTGAAGCTGAATGTTTAACAAACACAAAAAAAATCCCAACTTTTTTTTATACCCATGCTTTTTCAGAATCATCTCAGTACCAAACCTGTCTTGGAAAAACTTAAGAGAGCACATAAAATACAACAGGAAAATGCATGAATTTAACAGAAAAAAAAAGAAGTGATGAAAGAAATATAATATATCTAAATTACGAGTTAATGAATTTTTTTTGTCAAGTAAAAGAATGTGAAAATACATTTTTGTTTTGTATTACAACAAAAAGGTTAAGGATAATAACGTAATTTTATTTATACCCATCTAATCTATTTCTACATCCAACTTACTCTTTGCACCAATTTGATTTTTAACTAAACTATTAATATCTCTTTAAATCCAAATTTAATACCATATATATTCCAATAAACCCAATTCAATATGTGGATTTATTTTTACATCCATTTGATTTTTAGAAGCTAAATTTGATGTGTTTAGACCTAAGTTCTTTGCATGGTTTTCCACAACACAAAAGCTGATAATCCAATTGTTACCTGCAGGAACTTAAAGATGGTTATTAAGAAGTGGATCGATGAACTTAAAGATCAACCATGGTCCAGAGAGAAAAAAGCAAATGATCAACCTGCTTTTAACTGGGCATTAGACAACAAACTCGTTAACAAAATCCAAGATCAATATTTGTTTCCATAGAAGCTCTGTATCAATGCCCGTAGGAAATGCTTCCTTATGAATTCGTATGACCTTCGAGCCCGGTGGGTTTTCGTAACAAACTTGAAAAGGGAAGGAAATGTGGTTTTCGCTTTAGAACCGCAAGAAAGGAACATAGAGTTTGACTTCTCTCAGTTGTTTGCCAATTCAAACAGTTAATGGGTCCTTTCACACCGGACATTGTTCATCGTTGGCTGCTTTCGTTGTTGTTTTAGCGGAAGGTAGGATGCTTTCGTTGTATTTGTTGAAAAAAATTACAGTAAATAACTTCTACTCTCTAAAAAATTGAAATCAAATGAACAAAATATTCATAAATTGAGTTATACCTTGGTTGGAGGATTCAAAACTTCAAAATCACTATCCATCAATAAAAAAACTTAATTTTCTCTATAAAAGCTATTAGGGGGTGTTTGTTTTCCCTCACTAAAGTTCACTGGACTGGACTGGACTAAGGGTTAGTCCAGTCCCGTGTTTGTTTCCCATAGGGCTTAGAGTTAATGAGACTAGCTCTCACTCGTCCCGACTAAAACAGGGCCTAGCCGGTCTTTGCTAAGCTCCCCAAAAACCATGGGATTGCTAATCCCGTCTCCAGAACTTGCATAGGACGATCGCATGCAGCAAGTCTTGTGAACTACAAATCTGCAAGAATGCTTCTGGGCGACTCCGTTTGCCAACCCATGTCTAGATCTAAAACACAGCCTTACCCACTGCCTAAATCTCAACACCAAAATTCAAAAACACATATGCAAAACGATAACAACAACAATCCCAATAGCAAATTCTTCCTTATTCCCGAATATTCCCAGAAAATTTCCAAATTTTTTTCCTTTGCCCCAGAAAATTTCGGGAAGAATGGATAGAGAAGGGGAGAGAGTAGCTTTGGGACAAAGAGAAATGGAGAGACAGAGAGGGAGGGGAGAGTAGCACGGGGGACGATTTGCAAGAAAAATGATTTGAAGGATGTTGTCTTGCAGGAAAAAAGACGGAGAAAAGAAGTGATGGGGGACGAAACAAGAGGAAGAAAAGGGAAGAACTCTCCAGAGAGAGCAGTGGAGTGTCTGGCTGTGGACGAAACAAGAGGCTGAAAAGTGATGTGTATTATAAAATATTATTGAATTAATAATAAAATATTATTAGATGTGTATTATATAATATAATATTATAGTTATTAATTATCCTGTTTTTTAGTCCGACACTGCACCAAACGCTTCACTAAACTAGTCCAGCTTAGTCTAGTCTAAGCCAGTCCAGCTTAGTCCTTGAATCTAGTCCAGTCCGAGACAGTCCGGTGCAACAAACGCACCCTTAGGGTTTTAGCCAGAATAAACGTAGGTAAACAAAGAGTGATCGTATGGTTTAATTATAGTGTTTGGGTTTATTGATAAATTTGAGTTTTATTATTAATTTTATTTTGTACTTAATAGTAATTATGTAATAGGGTAAAATAGACAATGAATATTTAAAATTTAAGTTGGGTGTAAAAAGAGGTTAAATGAGTTTAAATAAAATTTCCCATAAAATTTTGCTTTTTTTTATTTAAGCCTCATTACAAGTGATTGTATCATGTCTAATTAAAAAAATAAAATAAAATAAACCTCTCCCTCCCTCCCCACTCCACGTTCTCTCTCACTTTCTTCCTCTCTGCTCCAAGTTTAAAAACAAAGTAAAATATTTCACACACACTTTGTGTGTGGGCATGTACTAGTATATATATATAAAAGAAGCATGCGTTTATTTTTTAAGTTGCATCTCATAAATCATTCTTATAAAATATTAGCCAAATCGAAAATATTTGAAGCATCTAATTGAGTTCAAAGAAATTAATGAATATATTTTTTTTAAACATATTGAAATTTTATCGTGATAATTAAATAGACAAACGGTTTTGGGGTGAATTGAATTTTACAAGAATGATATATGAATTGAAACTTATAAAATAAATGATTCATATTATTGAAGTTCAATATGGAGTGGGTTCTACAATTAATCTTGATTTTTATTTCGGTTCAGGATTACCAAACTAAACCATATGTGAGACTAATTCCCACACAGAAAAGTTCAGGATCGATTCGATTTAGAGTACTGAATGTTTTGGAATTTTCGGATCAGAACTTTTTCGATTCAGTTTCCGTACAGAATTAGGACGGTTTAGGAAAGGAAATGAGTTTTCTCTAGATCCCTTCCACCAAATCCACTCAATCAATCAATCAATCTAGACCCTTGAAATTTGATCAAACGATTATAAATAAGGATTTCTTCAAAAATTATAATAATTTTAACTGGTGGATCAAATTTCAAAATTCCAAATTAGATGATTGGTTAGATCTGGTGGTATGGACCCAAGAGATCCCTTTCCTTTAGGAAATTTGCTATTTTTTCCACCCCGCCCGAGGACGCGCTTGGCACGCGGTAGCTGTGGAAAATTGACCAGAGGAAAACAGTTATTGCCACGTTGCGGGTTTTGCTGAGATTTGAGATTTGTTGTAATATGTGCATAAATAAGACCAAAATTATTATCAATATTTTTTTCTTTTTTAATAAACAATATAGAAAAGTGGATTAAGTTTTATAGTGGTGTGGTTTAAATTTATTTTTTACGATAATTGAATTTAAGATCTTTAATTTATAAATGAAGAAAAATATCATCAAACCGTGATGTTAATGGTTAATAAATTTTTTTTAAAATAAAATAATAACTTAGAGGATGTGTTTTTTGGTCCAAATAAGAGAGAGGGGCTATGGCTATGTCTTCTCTCCTATTTGGTAAAAAGGCAAACGACCATTCTAACCATATTAAAACTAAAGAAAAATAACTAAAGTAAAAGTTATGGGTTAAACACACACAAAACAATTTTGTTTTGTTTTTTCTCTCCCTCCTTTCTATAACTTCCAACCAGTTAAAAACAAATCACTACTCTCATTAAAAAATAAAAACATATATTTCTCTCACACACAGTGTATGGTTTTTACTAGTATATTATTACACAAAATATGTTTGGTCACTCAAAGGTAAGTAGGAATTCTTACTGAAAAATTTTCGTGTTCGAATCACAAAGTTTTGTGTTTATGATCAAAACCGTTTATATTATGAATCATTTTATAAAGACAATATATGCAAAAAAATGAATTAAATTTAAGATCGTTTAGTCAATCTATTTTAGCAAATACAAAGACAGCTCGTAATGCTTCTATTAATTTTGTTCATTTATTTTTATACATTTCGATGACCAAACAACCTTATATTTAATTGATTTTTTGTAGAGGCAATCTTTATATTGTGTTTTATAATATGAACGGTTTTGATTATAAATACAAAATTCTATAAATTGGAAACAAATAATTTTGAGTAAGAACTCATACTCATCTTTTAAGTAACCAAATTTTGTTCTTCTACTATTCAACAACACATTATGTTACCTCATTAGTAACCGCTAATAAAACGCCATTGTTTATATTTTTGTTCTTGGGTCGTCAAGTAAATAACAAAGTTTCCTATTCTATTCTTTGTAAAAGTAAAATGAGTAGACGGTTGGGCGAACACGTTGTAATAATTTTCATTCGATGAAACACCAGGTGTCATATGTGATCGGAACGTGGAAAAAAATTATCGTCGCACACGTGGCAGGCAAATGGTGCTAGGTATGGGCAACGGTGATGACAGACAGGTAATCACGATTATTTATCCATAACTGTTTATAAACGGTTAATTACATCCATAACCGCGTACCCATTTAACCATAACCATTTACCCATCTTATTTATGCCTCTTTTTACCCGTTTACATGTTTTTTAATAACTTGAAAATTAAAAAAGAAAAAAATTTCATAACTGACAAAGAAACTCTAGCATATAAATTGGATTAGAGCGTGAGAAATTAAACTTTCATTTCAATTGGGCATGAAGCTCTAACCAAGAATAATAAAATATTAACAAAAACTAAACAAAAGTAGTTTTATGCCGAGAATCGAAGGGTATTGGAGAAGGAAGAAGATTAAGAAGAAGAAGGGAGGAATTTGCAGAGAGTTTTCCTTCATTTCATTTGCAATCATAATCTTGCTGATTATGCATCTTTGTAAAGTCAGTACAAAGCATCCAAAATCACCAATTCTGATTAAAAATCAAACAATATCCTAAAAAATTGAATTCAGTCATCACAACCCATAAAAATAAGAGATTTTTATATATTGTTTCATAAAAAAAAAAAATATATATATATATATATATATATATATATGTGTGTGTATATATATTAAAATAAACGGGTATCCGTTATAACTGTAGTTAATACCTATAATTATCAATTTAATTTTACAAGTAAACGATTATATCCATAATCGTTTATTTATCTAAACGATTACCTATACCTACTATAACTGCAGGTATTTTGCCTGCCTGTCCCTATAAGCTGCAATGTTTGTGGTTGGTGAACATAGGCCACAAGTTGACCAAAAGACAAATACTTGACAGGTCCACGGCAATGTATAATGGAAAATGATCCTTGTTAGATCTTTTTCTAGGAGATTTTGAGGATTTCATGATGGTGATCGTTCATCGTATATCGTTTCGTCAATTTTTGTTAAGTACTATTTATATTTAATTTAAAATTTAAAATTTAAAATTTAAAATAATTTATGATCGCACAATATTCGATAAACAATCATGATGACAGAATCGCAGATCCCCAAGAAAAGGATCCTTCAATTTATAATACACGTTGTGGAATGTAAAAGGCGAATGTGGTCCACTTAAAAAGGAAATGTGTCGTCGGACTCTTTGAACTCTTCATTCCTTGCTGTAAACCAGTTTGTAATGCTGCAGTAGTTTTTGACAAAACAGTAAAAATAATAGCAGGCCAGAAGTAGGTTGCAGTGGAAGAAGAGCATTCAAATTTACTTGACCTATGTAACTCAAATGGTTAAAGGGGTTTACTTTACACCTGTGGTCCTGTGTTCGAATTCACCCTCACTAATATCGCTTGTATCAAAAAACAACATATGATCTGATGAATTGCAAGCATTCTGGTCGATCGAATCGAAGGTTGATAAAACCCTAAGCAACCGAACTAGTAAATTAGAAGTGACATGGGGGAGCAGCATGCGAAGAGAGTAAGAATTTGCTATACCCTTGATATACAGAATCAACTATTACATAGTGGAGATGGCAGACATGGTTTATTTACTGTATTTAGTATTTGCATATTAACGGATATACAACGCGAGTGGAGAAATTTCCGAGCGGATACAGTATAATGATACAGAGAAGATGAGGAACAACCAAGTGGGAACGTAAAACCAAATGGGAATGTATAATCTGCGCTGCCGATGTGAGAATCCAACGTGTGAGCTCACCATCAGTGCCGAAGTTGTTCTTTGGAGGTGTGCTGAAAGGAATTTGAAGGCCCGAACAGAACCCCACGAAAGAGCTGCAAGAACGCAACATAATAGCCACTGCAGTGCATTCAACCTCACACAGCTGGCTAGTCCTTTTCCAAACTCAACAATGATCACCTGGATGATCAAAACAGCCGCCAACGCCATCAGAAACCAATGGCTTCGGAGGACAACAACTAGCACTTCCTTTTTTAATATGTCCATGGTATTGAACATATTAAGGACCTGGCATAAGGTGAAAGTATTGAAAATCATGGTATTCCGGACGCCTTCATTCATGCTCGGTACTGTGTTTCCCATGCAATGTAAGATCAGCAAGACGGAAGCCTGATATGAAACCTGAACTGCTATGTTTTTCCAGATGACTTTGGTTATAAGTGACTCAGTCCTCTTAGCAGGTCTTTGAGTGTGTCGTTCGGTACCTTGTAACTCTATCGCCATCATTGGGCCACCAAGAAGGCACATTATCAAGTTCACCCAAATCAAGTGAACTGCTGTTAACGGGGACTCTCCCAAATGCATCGTTGCGACTAGGGTTACCAGTAACCCCGATATGCAAGCGGTGAGCTGAAGTTGAGAGAACTGCTGAATGTTGTGGTAAGCACAAGCACCAGACTTCATATTCATGCTTAAGAAACATCCGTTTCTAATTATAAGATCGGCGTTCTCTCTGGCCATCTCGGTGCTCCAGAGATCCTCAACAATTCCTATATCAGCTTCTTTTAAGGTCAAGGTGTCACTGATGGTTAGCCCTCCATAGAATGCAACTATGTGACCTTTTTTCTTTAACCGCTCCACCATGAGAAACTTGTCCTTGGGGAGGGAACTTCCCATCACAGAGATCAAATCCACCTTATCCAGCCTTTCCATGGAATTGAGCCTTCGGAAAGCTTCACCTTCAATCTCTGTGTCATCTGAGCCAGGGGAGATCCCAAGCTCCGAAGCTCTAGCTTTCACTTTAGAGAGCTCATCCTCCGACACCAGTTTGATGCTTACTCCAGCTTTTCTAAGAGCCTCCACTGCCAATTTAAGCTTTTCTTGATATGGACATCTAAGACCGACAAGTGCCAACAAAATCAACCCATCTTCTGTAGGATCTTCGGCTTCTGTTTTCTTGTATGCGTATGCAATCGGTGTAAGACCCTTCTTCTCCATTTTCTTGATCACCTCTTCAAATTTTCTCTTCTGGTTTCCAATATTGTGACTTTCCCCTCTGTTATCATAGTAATGTGAACACATGCCTAATATTGTTGATGCTTTTCCGTCGCAGTGAAGTTGCATAATCTGCTCATCATTCTCGATTTTCCTCACTAAGACCCCTCTATATTTCTCATTAGAGCTCCATTGTCTCTGCTCAACAGTTTCAAATCTTTGGTTAACTAACACGGCATTACTACCCCATCTGGTGTTCAGCCAAGAAATGAGCCGATCATTTGCTGGTGATGCGGTAGCTGAGATCCCCTGATGGAGAGCCTCAAGAACTTGGTCAGTTTCCGAGTCCACTTCACCACTGCTTAAATCCTTTTCGCCGATCCAAAATTCCTTGACCTCCGTCTGGTTGCACATTAGATCTGCCGTTGTTTCAATGCAGATAACTGTTATGAGTCCCATGGTGACAGAAGTTGATAAATCCTGTGGATCTGCCTGATTTTCGGCCGCCTTCTCCTTCCATTGAAAAAGGGCAACTGTAATTACAACATGCATCCCATGCTGTATCCCTATTACCACAGTTGCGAGAACGCTTGCTAAGATGGAAATCTTTCCTTGAGGTTTCAAGAAGATATTCTCAAAGATCCTCATCACAAAATTCATTGAAACTTCACCTTTCAGGTCTGGCCTCTCGTTGTAGTTTTCGTACTTCTTGAAGAATAATAGGCGTATCAACATCACAAGCGCAATCAGTATCGAGACACAACATGCAAGAAAATCCATACAAGCATTCGGTTTGTCCATCAAAGCTTGTAGCAGTGTTTTTTCCATTGGATTATGATCAGACACCAAGCTCAGCATCTCGGCAATAGCTGTATTAGCACCAACTGATGTCACAATCATGCGGCCGTGGCCCTTAACAACCTTTGAACCCGAAAAAACAAATGGATTTTGCTCACAATCAATTTTCGAGCTCAATAACTCATCCACCACCAGTTCCTCACCGTGATCTATGAACAAACCGTCAACAAGAACACGGTCTCCTTCCTTCAAATGAACTATATCACCCACCATAACGCCAGATATGGTAATCGGTGTAGGTTCTGTGGTACTTCTTTCGACATTCACCATCAGTTTGCTCCTATCCAGCAAGTGCTTCTGCGCTGACTTTCTCTGATTGCGGTAGTTCTGCACTGAAGGGAAAACAATAAGTAAGAACGTGGTGATGAGTATGGCAACACCGTCATGCCAGCCATCCTTGACTCCTTGCTTCATGAATTCGATGGCGAACGAAAACCCGGCTGAGAGCAAGAGGAAAAAAAATGTGTACTGATTGCACGCCTCAAACAAAAAGTACAAGAAACCTTTTGCTTCAACTGGGGACTTGGTAATGTTCCATCCTTCTGGATTTTGACCACCATCAACGGCACCTTCCTGTGATTAAATATTCGAATATAATCAAATGAAGTACAATATTCTCGATCAAGTACAAGATTATGGAAAAAGCGGTTATTTTCTACAGGGTTGCATGCTACCTCAAAGTGAGACCTGAGAAGTGGCAAGATGCCCTCAACACCACCATGTCCCCGGAGTGAGTTCAAGTCCTTCTCTCTCACAATTCGAGCAACCTTGTTCGAAAACCGTTCCTGAAGAGGGATGTCAATCACATGGTCAGAGGCAGTGGTTGGTGGCACTGGTGCTGCTGCTAAAGGTTCATAACTAGCTTCACGCAGACGTCTGGTTTTCTTAATGCGTGATGAGAACAAAATGCCTAGAACAACATATCTCAGCGAGGTTCCCCTTCGTCCGATGGTCTGCATAATCAAGCCGGCAGTAAGAGAGGCACCTTCAGCAGCTTGATCCTCCGTATTTATCTCGAGGGCCATGTTTCCTTGTGCCACAAGAAAATTAGAGAGATGATCCGACAAGAAATTGAGAAAATTTGATCTCTTGCCGCAGATATGCAGCGAATGAGACGTTTAAGACAAGATTGGTATGACTTTTTCCTCCATGTTATCTGACACGCCCCGACCCTGATACTCCCCGAATACCAGGATAGACATGTGCTGGCCGACACCTGAGGGTGACGAAAGCCATTAATTGATACAAAAGCTAAGAATAAGAAATAAATAAGGGTTATGAATTTAAAATACAATGAATTAATAATTTAGGAACGTGTTCAGAGCATACAACTAAACCTAATCACTAAAAAGAATTTAGATAAAATTTAATGAATAAAGAAGTGAGTCCTACATCGAAAGGATTCGAAGATGCTGCTGCGGAAGTGCCTTCACGCCGGGATTAGGTGCCTTGATTCTAAGTCCTGAATGGGGGCGCAAAACAAAGATGAGTGGACCAAGTTCGTATATATATAATAATAATAAAACAGTTATCAAGATACTAACCCCCACAGTTTATATAATGAAAACTACTAGCATAATAAGTGATGGATTTAATAAAAATCCTAGCATGCCAAATATCTCAAAAGTCATATCGCGGAAACGCATCGTGGAAATCAAAATAGTAAACGTATCATAAATCGTCTCGTAAACGCGGTGTGCTGCTAGAAAGATCACTGAATAAATAATAACTCCCGGCCCAATGCCTGCACCTCAGTCTCTGTGCCCGTAGCTAGAGATAACTCCCTCCCGGCCCAATGCCTGTCTCCGTGTCCCTCAGCCTTTCGTTAGGGATTATTTCTCCCGGCCTACATGCCAACACCAGATCCTCGCCCCAAGTGGCATAGTGTCTACTAGGTACGCACAAATATTTACGCATCTCATAAATAACCACTTCATAGTATAAAGTCATCCATCGTCTATACTATAAAGAGGGGTTTCTAAAACATGTTCTAGCATCCTATCGTCATCCATCGGATAGTCTATCAGTTCATGGTTTTTATAAAAAATACGATATATTAAAATATAGCACAAACTAGGCTAACAGTTTATTTCCTCACCAAAACACGAGACGAAATCAATAAATTTCTTAAACAGGCTTAACATAAATCAATTCATAAATTTGTAGGCATGCTAATCATTTATGCATTTACTATAAAATCATGTAATTTTAGAAGGGGTCCACTCACAGTACTTAGTTGCCAAAAGCTGCGCCACTAGCGAAGACGGAAACGTCACAATAATTGCCCCTAAGCACATAAAGAGTCCAATAAATAAAACTATATAATAGCAATTGAATTTTGGAAAACGGACATTGGAACCGGATTCAGAACGTCGAATTACCCTAAGAAGGGTTCCGGACAAAAACCCGAAAAGTCAACCCTAAAGTCAACGTTGACCGGAGGTCAATGGTCAATTTAGGTCTAATGGGTTTTAGGCTTGAAATCCGGATTAGGGTTTAGGTTAAATAGGATTAGGATTTATTGGGTTTTAGAAACCTAGGGTTTTTGGGTTAAAAGGGTTTTAGGGTGAAAAGGCTTTAGGGTGAAGAAATGGGGTTTGGGCTTAAACCCAAACACACACACAGAGCACAAGGCCTTAGGCCTCACAAAAACAAACAGGGCTTTAGGCCCTTTGAATTAAACCGGCCCAAGGCCATTTTAAATAAGGCCCTAAACCTTTTGGGTCTTTAAAACAAATAACTAAAAATAAAAATCAAACGGGCTGGGATTTTGGGCTGAGGCAAAACGGGCTTAAGGCCCGTGGGGTTTTCTAAACGGCCTGAGAGGCCTGGTTTTGCCGAAGAAGAAGGCCGGAAAATTCGGCCGGAAAACTACCCAACTTTAAACGGCCATAACTTTATCACTACTCAACGAAATCAAGCGAGACAAAAACGAAAGTTGTAGCCCTAGAAGAGACGAAGAGAATGGTACCTTAAAAGACGTCTAAATCGCCTTTTTTGGGCAGAAAAATGCCTCGAAAGCCTCGGAGGTAGCCGGAAACTGGGTAAAATTCAAATGAGTATAACTTCTTCAATACTCAACGAAATTGAGTGAAACAAAAAAGAAACTTGTAGTACTCAGGGAGACGAAGAGATTAATACCTTTCAAGCAGGCCAAATCGCCGTGGTTTGGCCGGAAATGGCCTCGAAAGTCAGCGGAGTCGTCGGGGGGAACTTGGGTGTTCTCTGGGTGTCCCGGAGCTTCGCCGAGACGGGGGAGAGAGAAGAAAGTTCCAGAGATGATGGTGGTGTCGTCTTCGTTGATGTGGTGTGGAAGTGAGGGTGTGTGGTTTTGGTTCACGGGGAGAAGGAGAGAGTGCTGAGAAAGAGCACAGGAGAGATAGAGAAAAGAAGAGAGAGAGAGAGCGGGAAAACACACAAAAAAAAAAACAAGATGGGCCTCACGGGCTCACCAATTAAGAATTAAAACTATTTTTAAAATAAAATGGGGTTAGGGTGTTTCATGTTAGATCTTGAGAAAATGAGTACGTACGAAATTAGACTCCTCCTCCTAA
Organism: Malus sylvestris; assembly: GCF_916048215.2. Classification (NCBI taxonomy): domain Eukaryota; kingdom Viridiplantae; phylum Streptophyta; class Magnoliopsida; order Rosales; family Rosaceae; genus Malus; species Malus sylvestris. Next base: position 9,232,350 of record NC_062268.1, read on the forward strand.
CTGGTTGTGAGTAACGAGCATAGCTAGCTCGCAGTACTAGCACGAGATCATGACTGACAAAAACTAACTATGAAATGGTACTGAAAGCGATTTAGTGAGAGGGAGGGGGGGGGTTTGGAAACAGGACATTGGGTGCAAGGGTAAGCGCTCTTAACAACTCGAGTTATAATGACTATGACTGCAATGCAAAGTTAGCTAGTGATCAAAGAAGGTTGAGGACTTGTGCAGTTGTTATGTGAAGTGGACGGTTTCAGTCTTATTTATAGAGGTGATGGCCCGGGTGAATTCACAGCAATACCCTCTTGCAAGGGAAGCTTCTAGGAAGGTAGACTCTAAATTACCTGGAAAACTCATCTACTTAGTTTTTATAAACTTAATGTGATGTCATAGGAGGCTTACGTACGTCATTTTTATTTATTCCTATCTATGAATCATGATACGATTATAGATATAGTGATCGATACGACACAACATGGTGATATGTAAAATTTTTGAAAACTAAGTATGATATGTCATGGATGTATTCTAAAAGCTGAATACTGGTATCTGATAAGTATCGTATCCGACAAAGTATTGGATACGAATTCGCAACCAAACTACTGTATTCATGTTTCATAGCTTTCTATTCGCGCTATATACGTAAGAGGTTTGTAACTTAAGTAGTTAAGAGCGTTTATTATATACTATAAGTCTGATATTAAGGGTAATGCTTATTTCTCTATGTTTTGTTTAGTAGTAAACGTTGTGATGGGAGTAGTGGTCGTTCGCCATTGAGGACGCGTTTGGGACGCGGTAGCTGTGGAAAATTGGCAAATGGGGAGACTCGTTCCATCTTCCATGCGCTCAAAACTCAGAAATACAAATGGATGTGTTGACAATTCTTGCCACATTGTGGGATTTTGCTCAGATTTGACGTTGTTTTTCTTGTAAAATATGTTCACGAATAATGCCAAAATTATTATTCTCACTTCATTTGATAAATCTTAAAAAAAGTTAAAAAAATAGAGAATCCAAGAGGAGGTTAGGAACGAGATTAAAAACAATTATTTCGCGTTAGATAAGTGATTTAGAATTTGTGAGATAAAACATGATGCTCGAAATGGGTTCTGGCCTTATATTTTATCTGGTAACATAGAAATTAGTTGATTCTTTTGCAATTTTTTTTAAATAAATGATTAATTAAAAAAAAAACGATTTTGATTACGAAATTATCTAAAATTACATTAAAATGGACGAGTATTTTTGTGTTTTTAAAAGTCTTCCATGTTCAGTTGGGAATATTAAGAAGTCAATACAAATCTTTGATTTGCTTACGTTTATTTGCTACCCTCGTTTAAACTTTAAAGTATTGAGCCGGCCATGTTTTTGTTTTTCTTTTAGAGTAATGTTAGGGAAATTAAATTTGTAAATTAAATTTTTTAAACTAAATGATATGGAAGTTGATGATTAGATTATTACTTAATCGTTGATAAATGTGCTTATTTTTTATTAGTGACACCTTATTTAGTTTGCTAATTTAGTTTACAAATTTAACCTTCCTAACATTATTCTTTATTTCTTTCACGGTGGAAAGGTAAAATTTATCACCAACAACACAAACTTACCAACCAAAAGTTGAGGCAAAGCAAAAAGAAAGTTAAAAAAACCAAGAATTCCACTGCAACCACCGCCGCAACAATACATCTCGGCCCGCACAATTCCACACCCCCAACCGAGCATCACCTCGCCGATCGCATCATCCAACCCTAATCATCTCTCCGAGCACAACCAAAAAGTGAAGAGAACCAGTGACCAAATGAAAGAAGCCCGTGGGATTCCACGACCAACACTGCAAACAAAGACAGACAGAGAGAAGTTGGTCGTGTTAGGAACACCTGAGTCAGTGGAAACACCGGAGCTCTACTCACCATCTCGATGGACCGCAACAAAACGACGTGAAGCATGACTGCAAATCGGAGCTTGGATGAACAAGGAGGAGGGACACCTGTGGGGTAAGAAGAAGAGGACAAATGGAATGGAGAGCAGGGGAAAAAGCAACGGAATAGAAGAAAGCAGGAGACGAAGAATGAGAGGAAAGAACGGCCGCCAAACTCGACCGCAGCTATGGTCGGTACCACTCGAGTTGAACGCAATTGAAACTACTCACACGAACGTTGAGATTGCCATCAAAGGGAGAGGTCTCTCACAGTGAGAACCGGCCATGTTTTAGTTCTACTAAACCACTAAACAAACGTCATTGCTTATATTTTTGTTTTGGGGTCGTCAAGTACATAACAAAGTTCTACATTTTATTCTCTATAAAAGTAAATAAACAGACACAGTACGCTATGATATCATAAAGAAAGTTGACTTTCCAACTTCAAAATTAACTAACAATTGGACGGAAAGGCTCGATCAATAAACTATTATGCAAGTCTTTGATTCCCCGACATGGATTCATACTCAAAACAGGTTAACTAACAAATTTTGGTAAGTGCATTGTTCTTCCTTTTTGTACAAGGGAAGAAAGTAGCATTCTGCTCCAAAATGCACAATGCAAAATGTATGATTGCTCAAGAACGTCTTGGCCTTGGCTGGGCATTTCTCAGTCTCAATGAACGCCTTCACCTCGCGATCTGTCAGCTTGTTCAAGGCTAAAGGCTCGACCATCTCTAGCTGTGTAATCATCCTCCTACAGCTCGAACAACCTCCACAAACGGCTCAGCATCTCGATCAGTTGTGTTTGAATTCTCAACCGGCATCTTGAAAGATCACTCTGATGAGGAACAAATCAGTTAAAGCTTGAAACAGCTGTGTAGTGTCTGCCCTGCCCTCCATATGCAATGCTCAGTAGTCGGATATTACTTTTTTACTTTGGATAAAAGATCTAGTGGTTAAATTACGAAATAACGTGTAAAATAATATTAATACAAATATTGTAAAGATATGGAGACAGGGACATACCTCCTCTTTTTTTCTTTGCTTAATATTGACTTGACAAATGATTCGATAGGAACAAATCATTACCTCCTTATTTGTTTCTTTATATATATATGGCAGATACGAGCGTCATCTGTTCGTAGGGTTTCTAAATTCTAGACATGGCGTTCTAATTCTAGGGTAACACGATATGCTACAATATCATAGAGATAGTTGACTTTCCAACCTCAAAACTAACTAACAATTGGATAGAAGGGCTCGACCGTTTAAACTATTATGGAAGCCTTTGATTCCCCGAGATGGATTCTTACTCAATACAGGTTAGTAAGTACATTGTTCTTTCTTTTTGTGTAGGAAGAAAGTAGCTTTCTGCTCTAAAATGCACATTGCAAAATATATGATCGCTCAAACTCAACATGTCATAAAGAGTTTGTTACTCAAGTAACTAGGAGTGTTTATTATGTAACGGAAGTCCGTTATTAAAAAATGACATCACAATTCACATATGGGGATGCCTATATTTCTCTATGTTTTGTTTAGTAGTAAACGCTGTGATGGGTTGAGAGTAGTGGTGCTTGGCCCTTGAGGACGCGCTTGGCACCGCGTTTGGCATGCTGTGGAAAATTGGCAAAAGGGCAGACTCGTTCTGTGCACTCAAAACTCAGGAGAGAAAAATACAAATGGATGCGTTGACAATTCTTGTTATTGTTATTGTTATTGTTATTGTTGAAATCAGCAATGAAACTACTTGGTGACAATTGGAGAAGATGAACAAATTACTCCGCAGCAATCAGCAATGTTGAGGATATCCACTAACCAATTTCCTGAAGCAAAGGTAGTATCTTTGCCAATTGATTGAATTTGTGAACCCCGAATTTGATACAAACGATAGGATTTTGAAACGAGTCATTGTTTATTACTGCAGATTACATCGTTCTTAGTGAATTGCGTTGGAATCTTGAGAAGCGGTTTGCTTCCAAAGATCATACCACTCTTCTACTGAATTGCAACAGCAAATTGAAAGATGTTGGCAAGCTAAAAAACTAATCTGAGGAACTTTAAAATAGAAAATAAGGTTTAAACAACGGAAATTTCCGAACATATTTGGTAGGAAAATAGTTGCTTATACATGTTACCCCAGTAAGTGAAGCTGAGTCTTTGTCATGAAAGATACATTCGGATACATGATGGTGCTCTTCATGATTTCTGATGAGAATATTACTTTGTGTGTGGGTTTGTGTATGTCAATAACTAAAATCTGCAGGACAAAAATACACTTGACGCCCTTGTTTCAATCCAAACTGTGTGGATGTGGGCGTGTTTGTGAGAGAGGTTATCTAATGAATCCTTTAATTGTTCAGGAAACCACATCTGCAATGAGAAACGAAATTCAGGAGCTTAGGACAAATGCCAGAATCTTTCAGCTCAGCCAGTGCACTGCATGTGTTGTGTTTGGCTCATACATTTGTGAGTAATTATGAGTTATGTGTTAACAATAATGAAGTGACATGTGTTTGCTTTCGGTGGAAATATCACATGGTGTGGGTTGCATGAAAGTTGCAGACAAAGTAAAAGCAAAAGTTTGGTAGACATCATCATGAGTAAAGATATAATGATTATGCTTGCTTTTACTTTAATGATGATGTTTGTTTTTTGCTTTAATGATGATGCAAGACACAATGATGATGGCTATGATGGCTTGGCCTTATATTGAGAAGGCTTGCCGAGTTAGGGAGAGAGAGAGAGCATTCGGCTCTCTCCTGAGAAGGCATCAGAGAGCATCCAAATGGGGAGATCATTCGGCTCTCCCATGGGAAAGCATGGGCACGGGTGAGAGAAAATCAAGAGAGTTAGAGTGAAAAGTATTCTAGTGAAAGAACTCTTGGGGTAGAGTGAGGCTATTGGAAAAATTCTATGAGTGGGTGTGCAAGGGATTTGGGATTGGGTTATGTTGATTTAACTCATGTGTACTTGTACTGTTATTCTCATAGTGAAGAGCAATATCTCTCCGGGGACGTAGGCAGGTTTTTGCCGAACCTCGTAAATTTCTCGGTGTTTTTATTTCTTGTATTTTATTCTGTTCAACTGAGTGTGATTTTGGTGAGGTTGTAATCTGAATCTCGTTTCCGCACTAATGAACGGACCAAGGCACAACAGCATGCACTTTCACCCTCGATCTCCCAGTTGTGCATTTATGTGTATCCACTCGTTCCATTAGTGTTGCCTTGGGGATAATGAGAAGGAGTGTCTTGTATGTGCTAATGAATACAAACACACAAGTAGTTAAAAAAAATCTTTGTAAGTGCATTTGTTTTTGTATAAGGGAAGAAAGTAGCATTGTGCTCCAAAATTCACAATACAAATTTGCAAGATGTACGATTGCTAAGTACTCAACAGTCTTGGCCTTATCTGGGCAATGGATTTCTCAGTCACAATGAATGACTTTACCTCCCGATCTGGGTGAAGAAATTCAAATGCGAGGATGAGGGGTTCACTAAGAAAATGAACTCTAAACGTAACAAAACTGACACATGTACATTCGTAAATCGATACCAGTACTTGACACAAAGAAATTAGCTAAAGATTTAGAAACTTCAAGAATCATGATTCTAATCTTTGATTCATTTCGGTTTTTTTGGGACTACAAAGCTCGATTTGTTTGAACTACAAAACCACGATTTCAAATTCATAGTTTTCTTATCTCACTACACAAACACAATCATGCATGCAAAACACAAAAGACAGAACTATGCATGTAGAGCACAAAAGACACAACTCGAGCAAAGAACAAAACAAAATTGAAAAACAGGTCCGATTACTACAAAAAAAGTTAAGCACTAGTTTCTGAAGTAGCAAATCAAATAAAACCGAACTTGTTAAAGGTGAATTGTAATCAGTTGGATGAGCAGAGCATTATGATGGCTAGGTCCTAGGTTTTTTGGACAATGGAGCAGAGAAGGTGGAAATATGACCATCAGTGCCCATGGTGATGGCGGGAGAAGGTTGGGGTTCTAGGATGGCTCCAACTGGTCCAACATGAGGAGCAGAAGGGGGACTTGGGGAGGGGCTTTCAGTGTTTGCTGCGATATAGTCGACTAGTGGAGCGACTAATCCTCTGGATCCAATGTCGGCATCGGCGGGCAAAACTATCTAGTGTTCTCCACCAATAACCAGAGACGGTGCCACAAAACATCTCTTGATCTTTTCCAGTCCCCTATCTTCGGACGTGATTGTTACTAACGTGTAGAGTTGGAGCTAAAACAAATAGACAAGCAAAGCAACAAAAATCAATTAATTATTCAATCATTACCAATCATAACTAAACTAATCAATCAATTGTTTAAGTTAGATGATTGAATAATTGATTGATTTTTGTTGCTTTGCTTGTTTATTTGTTTTAGCTCCAACTCTACACGTTAGTAGCAATCACGTCCGAAGATGAGTAACTGAAAAAGATCAAGAGATGTATTGTGGCACCGCCTCTGGTTATTGGTGGAGGACGCTAGATAGTTTTGCCCGCCAATGCCGACATTGGAGCCTGGGCATAAGTCACTCCGCTAGTCGACTATATCGCAGCAAACCCTGAAAGCCCCACCCTAAATCCCCATTCTGTTGGACCATTTAGAGCCATCATAGACCCCCAATCTGCTCCTACCCCAACTCCCCCTTCTGCTCGTCGTGTTGGACCATTTGGAGCCATCCCAGAAACCCAACTGGCTGTCGCCATCACAATGGGCACCAATGGTCATATTTCCACCTCTTCTGCTCCGCCGTCCAAAAGACTTAGGACCTAGTCATCGTAATGCTCTGCTCCTCCAACTGATTCCAATTCACCTTCAACAACTTCGGTTTTATTTGCTACTTCAGAGTGCTTAACTTTTTTGTAATGATCGGACCTGTTTTTCAATTTTGTTTTGTTGTTTGCTAGAGTTGTGTTTTTTGTGTTCTGCATGCATGATTGTGTTTGTGTAGTGAGATAAGAAAACTATGAATTTGAAACCATGGTTTTGTAGTTCAAACGAATCGAGCTTTGTAGCTGTTGACCCTAGAAACTACAAAGCCTACGTGGCGCGCAGGCCGAGTAATTAATGAGCTAACTACGTCATTCGGTGAATGCGGGGCGTGCCAACTCGTCGGCCGAGCTCGGCCGAGGAGTAAATTTGTTGATGTTGCGTTGGGTCGCGCTACTGACTTCTGCGTCTTGCGATTGCGGCCGAGAAAGGAACACGTCTCGGCCTCTTGAGCTCTCGAACCTGAAGACAAGGTTACTATTCTTACGAAGTTCGATATCAAATTCGGCTTTCAATGTGCCGAATGTAATAACTGTAACACCTCACTTTGCCGAGAAGGCTGATGAGATGACCTCGACCAATAAGGATTTAGAAACCCTTCTCGACCGAGACTTGGATAGGTAATCAATCGTTCTCGCCGCAGTGCTGTTGATGCCAACGGAAGATACTGCGAGACCGACTTACTCTACGGTGACAGAGCTATCTATGCCGACTTAAGATATCACCGGTTGCTTCCACAGTGCTGTTGATGCCAACGGAAGATGTGTCAGCGAAAAAGGAAAAAGAAAAATCACAAGTTGTGAGAGTTTGCGTAGGGCAATTTTGTATTGATTTGCAGGGCTCTTTCCGTTGCTGAATGTCTTGTATTTATAGTAGCAGAACACCGAGTCCGAATTCCAATCCTATTCGAACTAGGTTCCCTTCTCCGGATTAACATTACCTCGATCAGCCCTATCTCTGCTAGGACTACGAATCTAGTCCTTAACTGAGCCGGATTCGCCTTCTAGTTTACTGATCTCGTCGAGAGTCCCTATTGTATTAGGACTCGACTTGCATTCTGATTTAACCGACCTAGGCTTGGAAGCCCATGAGCTGAACGCTCCATGACCCTTTCGCCGTACGGCTTCCCGGGCCGAGAGTGATTCCTCCCTCGGCCCAAACTGTTATTTTGGGCCCAAACAGTAGCCCAAAAAAAAACCGAAATTAAACAAATATTAGAATCATGATTCTTGAATTTTCCAAATCTTTTGCTAATTTATTTGTTTCAAGTGCTGGTATCGATATACAATTGTATGTGTGTCGGTTTTATTATGTTTATAGTTAATTTTCTTAGTGGACCCTTGTCCTCGCATTTGAATTTCTTCACCCAGATCGGGAGGCGAAGGCATTCATCGTGACTATCCATCGCCCAGCTGAGGCCAAGACTGTTGAGTTCTTGAGCAATCGTACATTTTGGAAATTTGTATTGTGCATTTTGGAGCAAAATTCTACTTTATTCCCTCATACAAAAACAAATGCACTTACAATTTTTTTTTAAGTACTTGTGTGTTTGTGAATTAATAGACGAGGACTCGGAGTTGAGATTGAAACAGAAGGGCGAGGTAGCCTCATCAGCTGTAAGCTGAGGTGCTCCTCTCCGCTGTTTATCTTGCCGGGACATATGCCTGCCGGCCCTGGACTAATATGCGCACTGCTAATAATAATAGAGAAACATCCAAAAAACCAGATAAGACCAAGATGGGCGGAGGGAATAAATGCACAAAAATTCTTGAGCGGTTAGATATTTTGAGCGTTTAAACCGCTAGATTATCACTTTTGCATTTTTAAATAAGGAGATTTAAAATAACAATAATTAAAGATAGGGTAAGATGGAGATACCTCCTTTTCCTCGCCTTCATCGGTTGACACTGACTCCTCCATAAGTGCTTCTTCGATACGAACAAATCAACCATTACCTCTCCTTTATTTATACACCAGCATATACTTGCTAAGGTTTCTAAATTCTAGGTCTACCCTTCTAGGGGAGCACTGGAATTAATCAGCACCGTTGATTTCACATCGTGCGTCCAGTATCAAATGCCTCTTGGTTTGCCTTTATACGTTAGGACAACTAGACGAATTTATTTACAAAAGAACCGAGCCAATGGTCAATCCGCATGACCAATTCCTCCCTCTTCGTCATCGTCGCATGTTTAAATGTTAATTAATTTCTTCAGTGATGAAAGTGATACGGGATTAAGCTTACTGGAGCGGACGCCCAACTCCTCCCTCTACGCCGTCGTTTCCTGTTTTCTTCGTCTTCTTTTGACAGTAAACCAGGTTATCAGAGTCGACTGTTGCTCCAGCGGCTGAGGGAAGGTGGTGATCGGCTGCGACGACGGCACCGTCGCCTTTCTCCACCGCGGCCTCGCTTCGGTTTTGGATTCCAAGCTCACTCCACCTCCGTGCTCTTCCTTCGGCAGCTCAAGGTCAGCTTCCTCCCGTACCTATTTTGTCTTGATTTTACCGATTTTCTGTTTGTTTCTCGGGAAAATGTGTGTTCATTTTGCTCTTGTTATTGTTAGAATCAGCAACGAAACGGTTTGGTGACAATTGGAGAAGATGAACAGATTACTCCGCAGCAATCGGCAACGTGCCTCAAGGTTTTCGACGGCACGAGCTCAAGCACAACGAGCCCTGATTGCGTTGGAATCTTGAGGATATTCACCAACCAATTTCCTGAAGCAAAGGTAGTGTCTTTGCCATTGATTGAATTTGTGACCCCCGAATTTGATAGAAACGATAGGGTATTGAATCGAGTCATTGTTTATTACTGCAGATTGCATCGTTTTCTTTATTTACTTTTTGGTGACTTTTGTGCAATTGATGGGCGTGGATCTTGTTGGGCTTTCAAAGTAGAAAAGAGATTTTTACGGTAATTTTTAGGCTTAAAAAAAAAAAAAAAAAAAAAAGGGAATTTTGACGAAAAGTTCGCGGTACTGTTTACTTTAATGAAAAATTATATTTTTACACTAAAAGGTTAAATCTGGTTTATTTACTTTACCTTTTATTATATCTTTATCGTTAAAACTTAAAGTTTTCAAGTTATTTTTATTAATTTTTCTAAAAAAATAGCAGCAGCACTTTCAAAATTTATAACCTGAATAACTGTTTAAATTGCTCACAGCCTATTGGTTAAATGGAGAGCAAAGTTGTTTAAGAAGAACATTGCATGAGAAGGGCCTTGCTTCCAAAGTTCATACCGCTCTTCCACGGAATTGCTACACCAAATTGAATGATGTTGGCAGGCTAAATGTGTTCATTAAAAGTGAGGATGGTTTTGGGGGACATATATTTGATGTGGAGACTGCAATAAGAGGTCTGACTCTTCTTGTGGAGTTATCTGTCTCCTGCAGCGGCAACGAATTGCAAAGTTCTTGAAATTCCTTCGAATGTCTTTGAAGGTGGATGTTGGCAGGAGTGGCGGGAACCGTTGGTTGCTTTGTGTTGTCAATTGGGATAGCACGTCTGCAAGAACAAAGAAAGTTGTAAAACATTGTAGCACGGCTGGTATTGTACGTACTGTGTAGCAAGAAAACTTGAGCCTGAAATTTATCAATCTACCATCCAACCTATATTACATACAATACAAGTAACGTAACTTAAATCGACGGAAATTGAACAAGTAGCTTCAAATACAATATTAGGGATGTAATTGGTAGATTATTATAATTTAAGGACAGATTTTTCTGAAAAAATATTTGAAGGATCTAATTTTCAGATAGATGATAATTCAGGAACTAAATTAGCAAGTTCACCATATACAGCTAGATAGTACGGTAACTATTAAAGTCGCCGAAGAAGGGTAGTTGGCTAGTTGCTAACAATTAAAGTAACTAGTGCAGTTCATCAGAAAAATTGCAGCTAGCTAGCACAGTAACTATAAAAGTAACTAGCAGCTTCAATCGGACTTCGATATCTTTTGGTGGGCTCTACGTTCCGTACGTCTTTTCTGCAGAAGGGTAAAAGGATAGGGAGTTAAGAAACTTGGCGAGCTAACAGGGTATTGGTTTGGTTCTGGGCAAAATAATGGTACAGACGTCATCATCCCCCTTCTCCTATCTTGACGAGCAAGAGCGAGTTTCTTGCATCCCTTCCCCTAAACAAATTCTAATTTCAAAATTTACATTAACAGCAAAATATACATTCATATTTTTCTCGTGCAAACGATAAAACGGTGAATCATCTCACTATAAATGCGTTCTCTTGGGTGCGTTTGGTACGTGGGACGGGACGGGACGGAACGGGACGAGGCGTTCCGTCCCGCGTTTGGTGCGCCAAAAATGGATGGAACGGGCTGTTCCACGGGACAGATTTTGGGTGTTTTTGCGTTCCACCTCTCCCCCTGGAACGGGTTTGTTCCACGTCTATGGAACACAATGTTTTACCATTTTAAGACAAATATACCCCATGTCTTTTTCAAAAATTACACCTTCGTTCCGTCCCGTCCCGTCTGCGTACCAAACGCACCCTTATTTCCTTGTTTTTACACTTAGGTAGAAAATGAACCATCTTGGTTATCTTTTGTAGTGTATATTAATGTAACACATTCAAACTCGAATAAGGAAGTATTTATAGTGCCATCTACCAAAGTTATGACTCTTGTAAATAAACATGAAATTAGGTTGTGGCACGATTTGGCTCTTTTGTAAGTACAAGTCATGACGTTGTTTCTCTTTGTCAATTGACTGCTACCAAGTTATGACTTGAATGTAAGCAAGTTGGTTGGCAGAGTTAAATTATTATGGTCACTTTTGCAAGACGTATATCCTTCAGCCTTTACCAAACATTACCCCTCCTTCATACCACTACTGTCTCTTATCAGTATATTTATTGTATTTCAGACTTTTCAATCTTGTACATGGTTCAATAATTTGGACCCGGCTTCTCCGCCCTCCCACTTCCCATACACTCTCATCCCCTATTATTTTGTACGGTCACGGTTAAGCCACATTAACATTTTATATTGATTTTTTTATAGAGATAATAAAACAAAAAACAATAGTAATATAAAATATTTACGTGACTTAACCGCATAAATAGAAAGAGATGAGAGTGTATGGGAAGTGGAAGGGCAGAGAAGCCAGGTCCCAATAATTTACCAAGTACAATTATTTTTAGGTTATACTGTAATCAACAACTATTTTCCTCAGTCAATAAATTTTTTAGTTCACTCGTTCTTAAGTTAAATTTTAATGCAATGAGTTTGCAGTGCCACAATACCTCTCTTGATCTTTTCCCCATCTTCGGATGTTATTGCTACTAATGAGTAGAGTTAGAGCTAAAACAAATAGACAAGCGAAGCAACAAAAAGCAATCAATTATTCAATCATAACTAAACTAATCAATCAATTATTCAATCATCTAACTTAAACAATTACTAGTGTTGAGCAAAAATTGTACATAATATGTAAACAAATAATTCACTCGACACAATTTCACCCTCATTCAGTTTTCCGAAGAGGGTTTTATTAATTCGAGTTCGACCCATTCTAGGCTACACGCCTATTAATTACAATCTTTCTTTTGGGAAAGAAATACCCTTTGATTCCAATTCGAATAAAAATGTAACTTGAGGAATTTGATGTTTGTTTGATTTTGTGACTGCACATAGGTTGAACCCTAGATTGCCTACGTACCCTCTTGAGGGATCAAGTCACTCGTAGTTCATGGATTTGGTATTTATTTGGATTTGATGCCTTGTGCAGTTTTAGCTCATGCGGGCGAGGAGCATTTGAAAATTTGATATGGCTTCATGCCATTTGAAATTTTGATACAGCTTCGGGCCCTTTGAAACTTTTCTTTGGCTTCGTGCCATTTTGGTATTTGATGGTAGGAGTGAATTTAGTTTATATAAACCAGGGATTCGTTTCGACTTCACGGTTGCGTCTAAAACTTGATATTAGACTGCCTACGTATCCTTAACAGAATCAAACCGACGTAGTTCGTTAATATTTACGAATGAATGAACCACGTGAATAACATGGGGTGTGTTTTTCCCACTTGTAACTTACTTTTTGTCCACACTTTCCTTTATCTACTCTGCTTTTATTTGGCACAAACTAGTGATCAATGCATGCAAAGTCACTTAATAGCTCGCCAACTTTACCAGGTACTAGAGCACCATTGCTATTTTTCATCTCTCATGTTTTTGTTGGATTGCCTACTGTGATCAGTAGCTGTGAGAAGAGACCAAACTGAGTTTGAGACGAATTTAGCATCCAAGAACTGCATGAGTTTTGTACCCAAATACTTTGCGGGATTTAACACTTACGAAACGTTCATGGAGGTTAATGACCTGAGTTTTGCCGTTGTGGGATTTAATATCCAAGCTTTGCTCTTTGTAGAACAAACAAAACCTGAGAACTTGATCGTGGGTTAAGTATCCGATTCTTCATCGCAGGTGAAATGCTCTTTTGTTTTGTAGCATTTGTCAATTTTACTTACTTTTCCTTTGCAAACCATCTTTTCCTTTGCAAACCTTCTAGATGCCTGAGGAACCCTTTGTGTTCTCTCTTCCGTTAGTGACCTGAGAGCAATCTTTATTCCCGCTGGTGCTTGAAGTCGACGTCATTCTGGCACACTTTGTAACGCAGGAAGACTTAGGCTGATTTCGTTGCCGCCGGTCCATGCTTCTTGTTGCTTTTCCATGTCCGTGTTTGTTGCTGCAGTGTTCGACATCTTCAACTTTGAGAAGACAAAGCATGGCGTCGGGACTCTCATAGAGCTTTCAGGTTTGATTGGAACTTCACGGGGTGGTTTAGACCACTCCGAAGAAATTCATGGGACTAACTACAACGGCACGGAGCACTTAGATTTGATTGGAACTTCACGGGATGGTTTAAACCACCCCGAAGAAATTCATGGGATTGACGGCAGCGGCACGGACGAACTTGCTGGGCATAGAAATCACTGCATGGCCGCTGTTGGTGGCAGAGACGATGGTTTCTTTGCGGCTATTGGCGAAGAAGACAGCAAATGTCTCCGTTGGTGGAGAAGAAGAAGAAACGAGGACAGGTTTGGGGGGGGTCGGTGCGATTTGTTGGTGGTGCATGTTCCCACCAACATCTTCTTTGCTTCAGTCAAACAAGAAAAAAAAGAAAACCTCCCCCTTTTTTTTCTGCAAAAGACGACAACAACCTCTCTAATAAAAATCATGAATCCATTAAGAGAATGAAAAATACATTTTTAATCTTTCTTCTTTATATTTGGCTTCTTGTTGCTATTCCTTTTCGCTTTCTTTTGCTGCCTGTCTTTTTTTTTTGTCGATTTCCTTCCTCTTGTGCTTCTCAGTTTCTGCAACGTTTTCTTGTCACTCTACCCCGCTTCCGTTTTCTCTCCTCTTTTTTCCTCTTGCACTGCAACTATTATTTATAGGCATGGTTGGGAGGCTCTGGAGTTTTTACGTGGGGGAGTAGAGGCCTCCACTTTCCCTTAACTTCTCCCATTATCTGTGCAGCAATCTTCCACAACTGCAACCCCCCCACGTTTTGCAGAAAAATGAGGAGTTTTTTTTTTTGCTCACGTTTCTTCCTCTTCTGTAGGGAGATATATGTGTTTTGCTTTATATATTATTATTATTATTTTTTTTTTTTTGTTCAACAACCAGATCACTGAACGGAGATTCTTTTACCATCCTTGCATCAATACCAAGCACTTGCGGGTTCAACAACTTGTATTCTATCATCTAGTAAACGCCAGGCACTGCCCCGTAGTTTGTGAACTTCCAATACTTAAACGTCTTTGTAGTTCCAATGTGAATTTCTTGCCCGTTGTGGACATGCTTCACATCATCCTCCTTTTCAAGCTTCCAGTAGTTCCCCGTGGCTGTCATCCTCACTGAAGTGTCATTAGCGTTCTCCTCAAATAGAACATAAAAGAAGCTTTGTTGTATTTTTTTCCATAAGCAAAGTGTTCTAAGAAAAAAACACGAACAATTAATTGTATAAATAAACAAGAGGTAGTAAAAATTAGAGTATATATGCTGATATAAAGTTAGGATCTGGAAACTCTCTTCGCGCTGCGAGACGAGCTACTTGACAATCTCTTTCGTTGGTTGTGGCTTTCCGATGAGCTTGTTGAACAGATGGAAAATCAATAAAATGCTAAGCCCAACTTTTCCAGGTCGGCCACTGTGTATGACTTAGGGATACTTGTGGCCTTCCCAAGTAGAACGAAGCTGCGCCGCCGCCGCCGCCGCCATTATAACCTATAGAAAACCCTTTATTTACCCAAATTCAACACAATTAATTGAGAGCATATAAACTAGTTCAAATTTGACCTACACAACCTCATCATAATTCAATCCCAAAAACAAATGTAGTCTGGAAAAACCAAATCTTAATAAAAAGAAAAGAGAGCACTGAGCTCTTCTTAAACAGAGGAAAAACAACGGAAAGGTTAAATTGTAAATTTACTGTGACATCTGGCAAGCTGAAATGAATCCCTTTATTTTAGTGGGAATTTTTCATTACGTTAATATACCAAGTATCATAATAATAGTAACTAAACACATAAAAAGAAAAAAATCAACTACTTATATCTATAATGATTTGTGTATCGAACAGTGTTGGAAGGAGTAGGAGTTGGTGTGCCATTCGAAGTTCGGTTCTTCTCTTTGTCTAGGGATTTCTCTGAACTTCTTTTACATAGATTTTTTTTCAATAGATGGTGAGAGTGATTTTCCTAAATCACCGTCTCCGAATACACAAATTTTTATTTTTTATTTTTGAAAAAAATTCATTTTTTTTAGAAACTGAGGGTCCGTGAAAAACTAAATACTGCTAATTTATCATACAAGTTAGATCATGAAATTCAAAGTAAAAAGGCAAGAATTAATAGTCATATAAATTCAAATACTAATGGAGAAACATCCAAAAACCAAATAAAAATCTGCGTGTTTGGAGACGGTGAATTGGGGAAATCACTCTCACCATCTATTGAAAAAAATATGTGTAAAGAAGTTCAGAGAAATCGAAGAACCGAACTTCGAATGGCACACCAACTCCTACTCCTTCCAACACTGTTTGATACACAAATCATTATAAATATAAGTAGTTGATTTTTTTTATGTATTTAATTACTATTATTATGATACTCTTGCTAGATGTCACAGTAAATTTACAATTTAACCTTTCCATTGTTTTTCCTCTGTTTAAGAAGAGCTCAGTGCTCTCTTTTCTTTTTATTAAGATTTGGTTTTTCCAGACTACATTTGTTTTTGGGATTGAATTATGATGAGGTTGTGTAGGTCAAATTTGAACTAGTTTATATGCTCTCAATTAATTGTGTTGAATTTGGGTAAATAAAGGGTTTTCTATAGGTTATAATGGCGGCGGCGGCGGCGCAGCTTCGTTCTACTTGGGAAGGCCACAAGTATCCCTAAGTCATACACAGTGGCCGACCTGGAAAGGTTGGGCTTAGCATTTTATTGATTTTCCATCTGTTCAACAAGCTCATCGGAAAGCTACAACCAACGAAAGAGATTGTCAAGTAGCTCGTCTCGCGGCGCGAAGAGAGTTTCCAGATCCTAACTTCATATCAGCATGTATACTCTAATTTTTACTACCTCTTGTTTATTTATACAATTAATTGTTCGTGTTATTTTCTTAGAACACTTTGCTTATGGAAAAAAAAATACAACAAAGCGTTCTTTTACGTTAGGAGAATGCTAATGACACTTTAGTGAGGATGACAGCGACGGGGAACTACTGGAAGCTTGAAAAGGAGGATGATGTGAAGCATGTCCACAACGGGCAAGAAATTCACATTGGAACAACAAAGACGTTTAAGTATTGGAAGTTCACAAACTACGGGGCAATGCCGGGCATTTACGAGATGACATAATACAAGTTGTTGAACCCGCAAACGCTTGGTATTGATGCAAGGAAGGTAAAAGAATCTCCGTTCAGTGATCTGGTAATTGTTTAAGTTAGATGATTGAATAATTGATTGATTAGTTTAGTTATGATTGAATAATTGATTGCTTTTTGTTGCTTCGCTTGTCTATTTGTTTTAGCTCGAACTCTACACATTAGTAGCAATCCCGTCCGAAGATGGGGGAACTGGAAAAGATCAAGAGAGATATTGTGGCACCACTTCTGGTTATTGGTGGAGGGCACCAAATAGTTTTGCCCGCCAATGCTGACATTGGAGCTAGGGGATAAGTTGTTCTGCTAGTCGACTATATCGTAGCAAACCCTGAAAGCCCCAACCCAAGTCCCCTTTCTACTCCTCGTGTTGGACCAGTTGGAGCCATCCCAGACCCTAATCTGTTCCCACCCCAACTCCTTCTTCTGCTCGTTGTGTTGGACTATTTGGAGCCATGCCAGAACCTCGAACCTGCTTCCGCCATCACCATGGGCACCGATGGTCATATTTCCACCTCCTCTGCTCCACCGTCCAAAAGACCTAAGACCTAGTCATCGTGCTCTGCTCCTCCAACTGATTCCAATTCACCTCCAACAACTTCGGTTTTATTTGCTACTTCAGAAACTAGTGCTTAACTTTTTTGTAGTAATCGAACCTATTTTTCAATTTTGTTTTGTTGTTTGCTCGAGTTGTGTCTTTTGTGTTTTGCATGTATAGTGGTGTCTTTTATGTTTTGCATGCATGATTATGTTTGTGTAGTGAGATAAGAAAACTAGGAATTTTGTTTGTTGGGTCATCGTCTTGACTCTTTAGCTTGTTTTTGGATTTACCATTTTGTCTGCTGGGTCATCGTCTTGACTCTTTAGCTTATCTTGGCTTTATGTCTTTATCTTCCACACAACCAGTGTTATTTGAATATCTTCATCATTGCCTTTTTCCGACACATCTGAAACAATTTTTCATTATCATCCTCTTCTTGTTGTTGAACGTTAAACATTTTATCATCAGCATCACCTTTTTGACGTTTAGGTGCTACTACAGTTTCATCTTTCTTGGATACTTGCTCAGGTCCCACTACTGTTTCATCTTCTTCAGGATCTTTGTGTTTAAGCACTAATTTTTTTTTTTACGCTTTCGCTTTCTTGTTTTTGGTCCCTTCTTAGCTACTTGTTTTTCCATTTTCCTCTTTTTTGATGCAGGTGGAGGATCGACAAAGTCATTATCATCTTCTGAGCACTGTTCAACTGGCTCCTTAATATCTATGAAAGGTTAAAGAGTCATGTTTTTTTATACTTTGTTTGAAAATAACACACAACAGGCACATGCAAAATCACACATGTAGAATATATTTTCATATAAAGTACATGTAGAATCATGTTTTACATAAAAGTATATGCAGTATCAGCTTTACCTTCAAATTTTCATTTGCTTCTTTATAGATTTTTTCATGTAGAATTGTCAAATCCCACTTCATTGTTGTTGGCAAGCGTTCCTCCTTTCCTTATATTGGTTTGATGATTGTCGTGTGATCACAAATCCAATACTGTAGACAAAATAAAAGTGATAGATTTGTATATTTTTGTAAAATAAGACAAAAACTGACTTTTTTTTATTAGTTTTTGTTTGTTTATCAGTAAAAGTACAACAGCGCCACTAACGGTTGGTTGTTTGTCTCTTTTTCTCTGTTGTGTTCCATCGATTGATTCCACCAAGTATCTAGTTGTTTCTTTGGCCCAATTGTACTGATTTATGTTATCAATGGAGTTGCAATTCTTGGTCAAACTCCAAGGGAGTTTCCCTATTAAGCTCCCAAGCAGATTTGTGTGGAGCAAATATAGAATTATAAGGTAGGCTGCATCTTGATCGTCCTAGTATCAAATGCAACTTAAATTGCTTGTGCAATTTCTCTTTTACCAATTGTAGTCATTTCCGAGAAGTATTTATCAACAAATCTGTTTTCTTTCAGCTTTGGGATTCTTGAGTCTCTTGTTGACTGATGGGTTTCTCTGCCTTGGTTTGGAATACCAAATATGTGTTGGACATCATCAGCATTTACTTTGCAATATTCATTTTTGAATTTCAACATTCTGTTTTCAATGTCATACCAGTTCACTATATGTATTACATCCCAATCTGATTTCTTCATTTGTAATTCACCTTTTATGTAAGTTCACTAGTTTGCCAAAAAGTGACTTATATATGAATGCCAAGACTTTTGGTTTTTCTTCAAGTTTTAGCTTGAACTCTTGTATTAATTCTGCAAATGTCAAGAGATTCAGTCTTATTTGAGCATAGTAATCATCTGTTGCTCGACGCTTTACAGTAGGATATTTTGGAGCTGATTTCTTTTTGCTTACAAAATGTTTTACTTTTGACATCATCTTCATAAAAGAAAAATGAAACGATCATGAGGATAATACATTTGCCATTTGCATCTAGTTTGTCATTTATTTAACTTCATATTTTTTGATAATTTATTATACTTATAATTGTTTCATTTTTTATGAAGATGACGCCAAAAGTAAAACATTTTGCAAGTAAAAAGAAATCAGCTCCAAAATTTCCTGCTATAAAGCATCGGGCAACATATGAGAACTTAGCCTCTGCAGAACTAATACAAGCTCAAGCCAAAACTTGAAGAAAAACCAAAAGTCTTGGCATTCATATATAAGTCACATTTTGACAGACTTGTGAAAGCTTACATAAAAGGTGAATTACAAATGAATCAGATTGAGATGTCATACATATAATGAACTGGCATGACACTAAAAAAGGAATGTTCAAATTCAAAAATGGATATTCCAAAGTAAATGCTGGTGATGTCCAATGCATATTTGGGATCCCAAACCAAGGTAGATAATTCCCTTAGAAAACAATAGACTTAAGGATCTCAAAGCCAAAAGAAAACAGATTTGTTGATAAATATTTCTTGGAAATGACAAGAATTGATAGAAGAAAAATTGCACAAACAATTCAAATTGCATTTGATACTAGGATAATAAAAGGGGATTAAGATGTAGCATGTCTTATAATTCTATATTTGCTCAACACAAATCTGCTTAGGAGCTCAGCAGGGAAACTTCATTAGAGTTTGGCCAAAATTTGCAACTCCATCGATAACATAAATTAGTACAACTGGGCCAAGGAAACAGCAAAATACTTGATAAAATCAATCGATAAAAGACAGAAGAGAAAAAAAGACAAACAACTAACCGTCAGTGGCGCTGTTGTACTTTTACTGGTAAGCAAACAAAAACTAATATAAAAAAAATCAGTTTTTGTCTTATTTTACAAAAATATACAAATCTCTAACTTTTATTTTGTCTACAGTATTAGATTTGTGATCACACCACAATCATCAAACCAATAAAAGGAAAGGAGAAACGCTTACCAACATCAGTGAAGTGAGATTTAACAATTCTACATGAAAAATTTATAAACAAGCAAGTGAAAATTTGGAGGTAAAGCTGATATTGCATATACTTTTATGTAAAACATGATTCTACATGTACTTTGTGTGAAAATATATTATGCATGTGTCTGTTATGTGTTGTTTTCAAACAAAGTATAAAAAAAATATAACTCTTTAACTTTTCACAAATGGATAATGCAAAACAAATTGAGGAGTCAGTTGAACATCGCTCAGAAGATGATGATGATGACTTTGTCGATGCTTCACCTGCATAAAAAAAAGGAAAATGGAAAATCAAGTAGTTAAGAAGTGACCAAAAGCCAAGAAAGCTAAAGTGTAAAAAAAATTAGTGCTTCAACATGAAGATCCTAAATAAGATGGAACAGTAATGGGACCTGAGTAAGTAGCCAAGAAGGATGAAACTGTAGTGGCACCAAAACGTCAAAAAGGTGATGTTGATGATAAGATGATTGACTTTCAACATCAAGAAGATAATGATGATGAAATAACTGTTTCAGATGTGCCGGAGAAAGGCAATGATCATACAAATAATAAGGATGTTCAAATGACATTGGCTGCGTGGTAGATAAAAACACAAAGCCAAGATAAACTAAAAAGTCAAGACGATAACCCAGCAGACAAAATGGTAAATCCAAAAACAAGCTAATTCTACTTAAAATTTGTGTTTATATTTTATATAAAATCATGAGTTTGCCGTAAAAAAATATTAAAATACCATCAACTTAATGATTCTGATATAACTGATGCTACATACTAAGTCTGATATAACTCATGCTGCATATTAAGTCTGGTATAATTGATGTTGCATATTAAGTCTGGTATAACTGATGTTGCATACTAAGTCTGGTATAACTGATGCTACATACTAAGTTTGGTGTAACTGATGTTGGATACTAAGTCTGGTATAACTGATGTTGCATACTAAGTCTGTTATAATCGATACTGCATAACTGATATTGCATATTAATTTTTTGTATCATTGATGCTAGATACTAATTCTTGTATAAGTAATAATGCATGCTAAATTTTTTATATAAATCTATATAACTGATGTTGCATATTAAGTCTGGTATAACTGATGTTGCATACTAAGCCTCGTATAACTGATACAACAACAACAACAACAACAAAGCCTTTTCCCACTAAGTGGGGTCGGCTATATGAATCCTAGAACGCCATTGCGCTCGGTTTTGTGTCATGTCCTCCGTTAGATCCAAGTACTCTAAGTCTTTTCTTAGAGTCTCTTCCAAAGTTTTCCTAGGTCTTCCTCTACCCCTTTGGCCCTGAACCTCTGTCCCGTAGTCACATCTTCGAACCGGAGCGTCAGTCGGCCTTCTTTGCACATGTCCAAATCATCGGAGCCGATTTTCTCTCATCTTTCCTACAATTTCGGCTACTCCTACTTTACCTCGGATATCCTCATTCCCAATCTTATCCTTTCTCGTGTGCCCACACATCCCACGAAGCATCCTCATCTCCGCTACACCCATTTTGTGTACGTGTTGATGCTTCACCGCCCAACATTCTGTGCCATACAACATCGCTGGCCTTATTGCCGTCCTATAAAATTTTCCCTTGAGCTTCAGTGGCCTACGACGGTCACACAACACGCCGGATGCACTCTTACACTTCATCCATCCAGCTCGTATTCTATGGTTGAGATCTCCATCTAATTCTACGTTCTCTTGCAAGATAGATCCTAGGTAGCGAAAACGGTCGCTTTTTGTGATCTTCGCTAGATTGCTCCGGTCATTAGTGTGGATAAGTATATAAATGGATAGAGATAGGAAAGCAAACACAAGATGTACGTGGTTCACCCAGATTGGCTACGTCCACGGAATAGAAGAGTTCTCATTAATTGTGAAGGGTTTACACAAGTACATAGGTTCAAGCTCTCCTTTAGTGAGTACAAGTGAATGATTTAGTACAAATGACATTAGGAAATATTGTGGGAGAATGATCTCGTAATCACGAAACTTCTAAGTATCGGAGTGTGGTGTCGTCTTGACTTGCCTTATCTGTCTCATAGGTAGATGTGGCATCTTCTCTGGAAGTACTCTTCCTCCATCCAGGGGTGGTATCTTTAACTGGTGGAGATGCACAAGGTAATGTATCAATTTCACTTGAAGCTTACTTGTAGTCTCAGGCTTGGTCAATCGCGATACAAACCATGTAGTAGGAGTCCCCCAAGTCGCCGAGCTAGGGGGTCTGCTGAAAGAGGTGACAGACAAGGTAAGCAATCAGAGCTCCGACTGATTGTTCACCTTCTCCCCATCTTGCAGCAGCATGAAGGATAAAGAGAAGAAAAATGAGAAGAGATGATATGAGATACTTTTGCTTTTGAAGAAGTAACTTTCCACAGGCTTATTCTTGAACTGAGCTGGATGGTTTTCTGGTTTCCTCCAGAGTATAAGGCCGACTGAAGAATTTGAGGGTCAAAACAAGTCCATCAAATCTAGAGTACGTTCCACCCTGCTGATATGGGATACTTTTGCTTTTGACAGAGTAATGGGTGTATCGGCACGTGTGCTGTTACGCTTGTCTCCACATGCTTCCTTGTATCCTTCGCACTTGCCCTATCTGTTCCTCAAGCAGATGCGGAATCTTCCCTGGAAACATAAGATGTTGAAGATGAGTACTCGAGAGCAATGCCAGGTAAGTAATCAGGTAAGGGGTTCCAGGCAGTCAGTTCCTGGCTGGAAGCTTGATCCAAGTGCTGACTGATTGCTCTCTTTCTCCTTGTCTTGCAGGTAAAAACAAGGCCAAAGGAAAAGACAGGGCAAAAGCATGATATGGGATACTCTTGCTTTTAACCCTGATGATATGAGATATTCTTGCTCTAGTATAGCTTGTTTGCAGAGGTATTATCGGGGGGAAAGAAAGCTGAATATTTCGAAAGGCTTCGTTGGGAGTGCCCTCTCAGATATGATGAAGGGTTGAGCATTTTTGCAGGTCTGCCTGTCCGTTGGGGATGGAGGTCGACATATATAGGAGTCTCCCTAACAACAGGTAGTAATGCTATTCATTTACCCTGCTTGGTCATAGCACGGTAGTGGGAGCTGCCAGTTTCACATGTTTTAACTCTGTCAGAGCACTTTGAAAAAGTGGTCTGTGGTATCTGGCTCTCGAGATTCGGAGAACGATGCCTCTTTGATTTTTGAGAAAGCAATCATGCTGGGGGTCTGGCTCTCGAGATTCGTAGAGCAGTGTCTCTTCGATTTTTGAGGAAGTAATCATGTTGGGAGTCTGGCTCTCGAGATTCGGAGGGCGGTGCCTCTTCGATTTTGGAGTAAGCAATCCTGTTGGGAGTGTTGTCTCGAATGTGAGTAAAGGTTGGGCATGTTTGCTAGTCTACCTTGCCACGAAGCACAAAGGTTGACACACAGAGACTTTCCAATTATCCAGCAATGGTACTGTTCCTTTACCCTCTCTTCGCTTTTGAGAAAGTAGTCATGTTGGGAGTCTGGCTCTCGAGATTCGGAGGACGGTGCCTCTTCGATTTTGGAGCAAGCAATCTTGTTGGGAGTGTTTTCTCGAAAGTGAGTAAAGGTTGGGCATGTTTGCTAGTCTACCTTGCCACGAAGCACAGAGGTTGACACACAGGGACTTTCCAATTATCCAGCAGTGGTACTGTTCCTTTACCCTTGTGGGTAATAATATGGTAGCTAGACCTTCAAAATTTATGTGTCTAAACTTTGTTAGTGATGTTTCTTTGCTATTCTTTTACCTTTCTTGGTCAGAGCGATGTAGTGGGAGCTGCAAGCTTCACGTGCTCAACTTTGGCAAAGTTATCTGTGGTACCCATGAGCTATTGTTGCGTGTGGGAAGTGGGTGATTGAACAGTAAGATTCATGTGCTTTCTACTTCACCAGAAGTCTTCGACAGAATGCCCATAATTTCTGCAAAGCTGAGTGTGCGTGTGACAGGTGCTGACAAGGCTAGAAAAGTAGGTGCCTCTTCGATTTCTGAGATCGGCCCTCGTGGTCTCTGAGCAGCCCAGCTTTTGAGAAAGCAAGCGCCTCTTCGATTGATTCGGATAACGATGCCTCATCGATTTTTGAGAAAGCAATCATGCTGGGGGTCTGGCTCTCGAAGATTCGGGGAGCAGTGTCTCTTCGATTTTTGAGAAAGTAATCACGTTGGGAGTCTGGCTCTCGAGATTCGGAAGGCGGTGCCTCTTCGATTTTGGAGCAAGCAATCTTGTTGGGAGTGTTTTCTCGAATGTGAGTAAAGGTTGGGCATGTTTGCTAGTCTACCTTGCCACGAAGCACAGAGGTTGACACACAGGGACTTTCCAATTATCCAGCAATGGTACTGTTCCTTTACCCTCTCTTCGATTTTTAAGAAAGTAGTCATGTTGGGAGTCTGGCTCTCGAGATTCGGAGGACGGTGCCTCTTCGATTTTGGAGCAAGCAATCTTATTGGGAGTGTTTTCTCGAATGTGAGTAAAGGTTGGGCATGTTTGCTAGTCTACCTTGCCACGAAGCACAGAGGTTGACACACAGGGACTTTCCAATTATCCAGCAGTGGTACTGTTCCTTTACCCTTGTGGGTAATAATATGGTAGCTAGACCTTCAAAATTTATGGGTCTAAACTTTGTTAGTGCTGTTTCTTTGCTATTCTTTTACCCTTCTTGGTCAGAGCGATGTAGTGGGAGCTGCAAGCT
This sequence comes from Malus sylvestris, assembly GCF_916048215.2. Classification (NCBI taxonomy): domain Eukaryota; kingdom Viridiplantae; phylum Streptophyta; class Magnoliopsida; order Rosales; family Rosaceae; genus Malus; species Malus sylvestris. The sequence continues at coordinate 9,257,069 of NC_062268.1, forward strand.
TCACGTGCTCAACTTTGGCAGAGAACTTTGGCAAAGTTATCTGTGGTACCCATGAGCTATTGTTGCGTGTGAGAAGTGGGTGATTGAACAGTAAGATTCATGTGTTTTCTACTTCCCCAGAAGTCTTCGACAGAATGCCCATAATTTCTGCAAAGCTGAGTGTGCGTGTGACGGGTGCTGACAAGGCTGGAAAAGTAGGTGCCTCTTCGATTTCTGAGATCGGCCCTCGTGGTCTCTGGGGAGCCCAGCTTTTGAGAAAACGAGCGCCTCTTCGATTTCTGAGATCGGCCTTCGTGGTCTTTGAGCAGCCCAACTTTTGAGAAAGCAATCGCCTCTTCGATTTTTGAGATCAACCCTCGTGATCTCTAAGCAGCCCAGCTTTTGAGAAAGCAAACGCCTCTTCGATTTCTGAGCAGGCGCCTCTTCGATTTCCGAAGCTCCGTCGAGTGCAGATTTTTATAGAGGCTGACATTAAGTTCCAAAGCACACTTGAATCTCCACCAGTAGAAGCTTAATTCTTGCACTTCTAAGATCTTGATTTGTCAAACCTCTTCTCTCTTCAACACCTTTGAAAATGTCTGGCCCCTCCGACCGTCGTTTTGACTTGAACCTTGTTGAAGAGGCAGCCCCGCCTTCTCCAGACAACATATGGCGCCCATCCTTCGTCTCCCCTACTGGTCCTCTTACCGTTGGGGATTCCGTGATGAAGAATGATATGACCGCTGCGGTGGTGGCCAGGAACCTTCTCACTCCCAAAGATAACAGACTACTTTCCAAACGGTCTGATGAGTTAGCTGTTAAGGATTCGCTGGCTCTCAGTGTTCAGTGTGCAGGTTCTGTGTCTAATATGGCCCAACGCCTATTTGCTCGAACCCGCCAAGTTGAATCCTTGGCGGCTGAAGTGATGAGTCTCAAACAGGAGATTAGAGGGCTCAAGCATGAGAATAAACAGTTGCACCGGCTCGCACATGACTATGCTACAAACATGAAGAGGAAGCTTGACCAGATGAAGGAAACTGATGGTCAGGTTTTACTTGATCATCAGAGATTTGTGGGTTTGTTCCAAAGGCATTTATTGCCTTCGTCTTCTGGGGCTGTACCGCGTAATGAAGCTCCGAATGATCAACCTCTGATGCCTCCTCCTTCTAGGGTTCTGTCCAGTACTGAGGCTCCAAATGATCCCCCTCCGGTGCCTTCTCTTTCTGGGGCTCTACCGACTGCTGAGACTTCTCCTAAGCAACCTTTGTGAAGGCTCCGTGTTGTGTGTTTATTTTGACTCATGTATATGTACATATTTGTAGCTGATCGGGGATATCAATAAATAAGCTTTCCTTCATTTCAACGTATTGTGTTAAATACACCAAAGCCTTCTTCGCTAAGTTCTTTGAATTTTCTTTTGTTGAAGCTTGTATGTTGAAGCTTTCTGAGTGGAGCATGTAGGTTGGGGTAGTGTTCCCTTAATTTCCCGAGTGAGGAAAACTTCTCGATTGAAGACTTGGAAAATCCAAGTCACTGAGTGGGATCGGCTGTATGAATCTTAGAACGCCATTGTGCTCGATCCTGTGTCATGTCCTCCGTTAGATCCAAGTACTCTAAGTCTTTTCTTAGAGTCTCTTCCAAAGTTTTCCTAGGTCTTCCTCTACCCCTTCGGCCCTGAACCTCTGTCCCATAGTCGCATCTTCTAATCGGAGCGTCAGTAGGCCTTCTTTGCACATGTCCAAACCACCGTAACCGATTTTCTCTCATCTTTCCTTCAATTTCGGCTACTCCTACTTTACCCCGGATATCCTCATTCCTAATCTTATCCTTTCTCGTGTGCCCACACATCCAACGAAGCATCTTCATCTCCGCTACACCCATTTTGTGTACGTGTTGATGTTTCACCGCCCAACATTCTGTACCATACAGCATCGCCGGCCTTATTGCCGTCCTATAAAATTTTCCCTTGAGCTTCAATGGCATTCGGCGGTCACACAACACCCCGGATGCACTCTTCCACTTCATCCATCCAGCTTGTATTCTATGGTTGAGATCTCCATCTAATTCTCCGTTCTTTTGCAAGATAGATCCTAGATAACGAAAACGGTCGCTTTTTGGTATTTCTTGATCTCCGATCCTCACCCCTAACTCGTTTTGGCCTCCATTTGCACTGAACTTGCACTCCATATATTCTGTCTTTGATCGGCTTAGGCGAAGACCTTTAGATTCCAACGCTTCTCTCCAAAGGTTAAGCTTTGCATTTACCCCTTCCTGAGTTTCATCTATCAACACTATATCGTCTGCGAAAAGCATACACCAAGGAATATCATCTTGAATATGTCCTGTTAACTCATCCATTACCAACGCAAAAAGGTAAGGACTTAAGGATGAGCCTTGATGTAATCCTACAGTTATGGGGAAGCTTTCGGTTTGTCCTTCATGAGTTCTTACGGCAGTCTTTGCTCCTTCATACATATCCTTTATAGCTTGGATATATGCTACTCGTACTCCTTTCTTCTCTAAAATCCTCCAAAGAATGTCTCTTGGGACCCTATCATACGCTTTTTCCAAATCTATAAAGACCATGTGTAAATCCTTTTTCCCATCTCTATATCTTTCCATCAATCTTCGTAAGAGATAGATTGCCTCCATGGTTGAGCGCCCTGGCATGAACCCGAATTGGTTGTCCGAAACCCGTGTCTCTTGCCTCAATCTATGCTCAATGACTCTCTCCCAGAGCTTCATTGTATGACTCATTAGCTTAATACCCCTATAGTTCATGCAATTTTGTACGTCGCCCTTGTTCTTGTAGATAGGCACCAAAGTGCTCGTTCGCCACTCATTTGGCATCTTCTTCGTTTTCAAAATCCTATTGAAAAGGTCAGTGAGCCATGTTATACCTGTCTCTCCCAAAAGTTTCCACACTTCGATTGGTATATTGTCTGGGCCTATTGCTTTTTTATGCTTCATCTTCTTCAAAGCTACAACCACTTCTTCCTTCCGGATTCGACGATAAAAAGAGTAGTTTCTACACTCTTCTGAGTTACTCAACTCCCCTAAAGAATCACTCATTTCATGTCCTTCATTGAAAAGATTATGAAAATAACCTCTCCATCTGTCTTTAACCGCGTTCTCTGTAGCAAGAACCTTTCCATCCTCATCCTTGATGCACCTCACTTGGTTTAGGTCCCTTGTCTTCTTTTCCCTTGCTCTAGATAGTTTATAGATATCCAACTCTCCTTCTTTGGTATCTAGTCGTTTATACATATCGTCGTAAGCCGCTAACTTAGCTTCTCTGACAGCTTTTTTCGCCTCTTGCTTCGCTTTTCTATACTTTTCACCATTTTCATCGGTCCTCTCCTTGTATAAGGCTTTACAACATTCCTTCTTAGCCTTCACCTTTGTTTGTACCTCCTCATTCCACCACCAAGATTCCTTTTGGTGTGGGGCAAAGCCCTTGGACTCTCCTAATACCTCTTTTGCTACTTTTCGGATACAACTAGCCATGGAATCCCACATTTGGCTAGCTTCCCCCTCTCTATCCCACACACATTGGGTGATTACCTTCTCTTTGAAAATGACTTGTTTTTCTTCTTTTAGATTCCACCATCTAGTCCTTGGGCACTTCCAAGTCTTGTTCTTTTGTCTTACTCTTTTGATATGTACATCCATCACCAACAAGCGATGTTGATTAGCCACGCTCTCTCCTGGTATAACTTTGCAATCCTTACAAGTTATACGATCCCCTTTCCTCATTAGAAGAAAATCTATAACTGATGCTGGATATTAATTATTGTATAAGTAATAATGCATGCTAAAAACTTATATAAGTTTGGTATAACTAATACTGCATCATAAGTTTGGTATAACTGATGATGCATCATAAGTCTGGTATAACTGATGTTGCATACTAAGTTTAAGATAACTGATGCTGCATACTAAATCTGATATAACTTATGCTGCATACTAAGTCTGGTATAACTTATGTTGTATACTAAGTCTAGTGTAATTGATGTTGCATACTAACTTTTGTATAACTGATGCTGCATACTAATTTTTTATCACTGATACTGGATACTAATTCTTATATAAGTAATATGCATGCTAAAAACTTATATATGTAAGGCTTTTTAGCTAAAATGATCCTTCAGATTTTCATAACACATAAATTTAGTCCCTAAGATTTGAAATCAATAGAAGTGGTTTTTGAGATTGTCTACCATCAATCATTTTGGTCATTCCGTGCAATATTATGTTAAATAAGAATCAAAATAACAAATATACTCTCAATTTAATAAACAATAGGCCAAAATGATTTGACAAAATTAAGGGTATTTTGGTCATTCTATTCTTATTTAATGAAGATTTTTCAAGGAATGACCAAAATGATTGATGGTAGGCAAACTCAGGGACCAATTCTATTAATTTCAAATCTTAGGGACCAAAGTGAGAAGTTATGTAAATTTCAGAGACCATTTTGACTAAAAAGCCTATATGTGATAATGCACACCAACCCCCTCCCAAAACTTATGACAACTGATTCTGCATGATTCTATGAACTGATGCTGCATAAATAATCTTCGCCAAATACTAAACTAACTCATAATCCATTCCAATTCTAACAGATATATATTATAACTATACTGCAAAAAACAAAAGAAACTTCAATGAAAAATAAAAGCAACACAACAAAAAATCTTCGCCAAATCAAAATCGAATCAAAATCTTTTAAACTAAAAAACCGTGATTGTAAAAACAAAAAAAACTCAATGCGACCAATAAAAAACTGAAAAATTAGAGACTCTTTCAAAATCTAAATCGAAATAAATTCAAAAGCACAACACTTTGAAAAATCTAAATCGGAACACATAAAATTTAGAGAGATGAACTTGAGAGAAACACTTACCTTCGAAAAAAACTTGAATGATTCGAATAGAAATTATGACGAAAGATAATTGAGGGATAAACTTCAAAAACTTGTTATCTACAAGGTTCGCCACCATCATGAAGCATTAAAGAGAGCACTGAGCTATTATTTATTTATTTATTTATTTTGAGGAAAGCAAAATTGAAGATTTAAATTGGAAATTTACACCACACCAATTTCTTAACAAGAAAACAAGCGGAGCAGTGCCCGCTGCATTATGTTTGAGGGCTTGGTGCAAAGTGCAAACCGTTAGATTTTGTCCATGGATCGTGAGAGTAATTGGACTAGATTCACGGTAGAAAACGAAATATTTATTCTTACATTATATTTAGATAAGAAAAATAAACTTCAAATGTTGATAAAAATCAGAATTTATAAATTAACATACATGATACATCTTTGAATTTATAAATATAGAAATTTAAATTTCTGGGTGAAAAAAAACTTGTAATTTGTGACCTCAAATCCCAAGTTTAAATCCACATAAATATGCGTTCTTTATAATTAAAAGTTTAAAAATAACAAATCTTGTATTAAAAAATTATTGTCTTTTAAGCTAATCAAACAAAAAAACATAACAAATGATTACATAACAGTCAATCACCAATATAAAATCTCTAGCTATAATATCGCTATATATTTTCTAAATTAAGGGGGCAAATATTGGCTATATTTGCTGAAAACTCATTAAAATTCTATTTAGATGAAAATTACAGGTTCTTCCTCTTGGTAGTGGTGGTGGGTGGGCGATGGCGGCTCAGCTGCTGTAGTGAAGGCAACAATCTTTCAAATTTAGGGTTTCTGTTGTTGTGTACTTACTCTTTTTGAACTTTTTTTGTTGTATTTTTATTTGGACTTGGACTGCCTTTGGGCTAGTTTTGATGGCAAAAACCTTTCGCGAGGAGGAGAAACACTTAAAGGAGGACTTGAAGTTGGAGTGCTCTTGGAAAGCTCGTTGTTGGTCCACATTGGATTGGTGCAAATGACCCAATAACCGGGGAGATGGGTTGGGTTCATTGGATTACATAAGAAATGGGTTGGTTGGTTGGGTGTACGCTAAAACTATTTTATCGTATATTTAAGGATACCCTAATATTTAAGAAACTTTAACGAAAAACTTATGATACTGTTCATTTTAACAAAAAATCATATTTTGTACACTAAAAAGTCAATCCTGGTACTATTCACTTTACCCTTTATTTTGTCTTTATCATTAAAACTCAAAGTTTTTAAGCTTTTTTCATTAGTTTTCCTTAATATTTAATATATGGCATGAAATATTATTAATCTGATTGAAATTAACTTAACCGCTCTATGAAATGTGCATATAATGATTCTTAAACACTAATAATTTTTTTTCCTTTTAAAATAGGGGATAACTGGTGGCAAATCACGGTTAAGGTTATGAGAGATTTCACCTTAATGATGCCCACAGTCAAGCAAAATCCATCCCTTCCGGGTCAGGAGAGGCTATGAGAAATTTCATCATGACGATGTCCACAGTCAAGCAGACTCACCAGCTCGGAGCATCGAACCTGGAACTTCTCACATTTTTTTGTTTGTTGGGGAACCGCAGTTCGCGTCCTTACCACGGGCCATTTGTTGTGGTTGCCAACACTAATAATTGACCTTATATATTCTCATGTGTTAAATGTTCGTTGGAAGAGAAAAGAAAACTAAGAAAAATTAATTTCATAATATTATCATTTAAGTAGTGTCATTAAATTTGCACGCGGTCAAACATCTTAGTGGTTAGTGTTGGTTTTCCATCTATGCGTCTTGGGTTAAAAACTCTTACTTCTCACTTTTCTGAATTAATGTAATAGTTTCGAATTCTCCCTCTTCCATTTTATAGTAGTAAATTTTTTTATTAAAAAAACAGTAATGTCATCAAATTTGTAATGTGAAATTCAGTAGAAAGTGGGTGTAAGTTGAAAAGGGTGACAACTGACAATATAAACACATAAAATAATAACTTAATTAGTGGATTTAGGAGGAATTATTTCCTATGTGGTCCACAGACAATGATAGCGCAACGTAAGCAACGGTGCTGACACGTGCTGCACATGTAGCTGTTCACCTTGTGGCTCCGAAAAAATCACCATCTCCACCGTCGATTCTGATGACCACCAAATTCATCGACGGCCCAGGTGGTTTTGATTGGTCGGTCCAACTTGTCGCCGTCGTAGTCTTCCACCTGAATGAAATATTTCAATTGAGCCGTCCATTTCAGTCCATCGAAGCACCAAACATAGAACTTGAGAGTAACGTTTGCCTCTCCAATTCAGTCTCACCCCATAATCCACTCAAACTTCAGTCACAAAAAACATGACCAAAAGTAGGCTTAGCAAACTTGTGACGTTTATCGTGTTTGTATCGTTTTCGTGTCACATTTGTTATTTTAACGGTCGTGTTGTGTTAAATTTGTTATTTTAATGAGTTTTTAACAGGTGATTCAGTAACGATCTAATTCGTTAATAGGTTGTGTCATTTTGTATGGGGTTAACAAGTCATGCAAAAAATAGATCGTGTCATTTTGTATGGGGTTAACATGTCATGCAAGAAATTATCATGTATAATGTTTAGATCTGGCAAATAATATATTATTAGGTTCTTAACGTGTGATCCAATAACGATCCAACTCGTTAACAAGTTTTGACGAGCAACCCGATGACGACACAACTTGTTAGCAAGTTGACCCAAAATCTATTATTTTCTTATTATTTCGTATTAAATTAAAACATCATGCAAGAAATTGTTGAACCAAACAAAACGGAATTGCAGTGCAATTAGATAAATCTATATGATAAATATTTACATGTTTTTTTTGAAAATTAGCAATTATAATAAATTAAAAGGAAAATGAAAAAAATTAGAGGGTGTGGAATAATGATCCATCAAATCCATTAAGACTAAGAGACAGAAAAATAAAAGAGTGGGCAAGATTCAAGAAAGAAGGAAAAGATTCCCTAAAAAAAAAAAGGCTAAATCGCGAAAATAATTCCTGAAATTTGTATAACACATCACTTTGGTCCATGAGGTTTCAAATCAATAGAAGTGGTCCTTGAGATTGTCCACCATCCATCATTTTCGTCATTCCGTTAAAAACTCTGTTAAGTGTCCCCGGAGCTCTTGGCCGGAAGTTTGGGCAATTTTCAAAACTTTGTAATTCAATCGTTTCTTAACCAAATTTGACCCATAATATATCAAAATAAAGATAGAAAAGTGTAGAATAAGATTATACATATTTAGAAGCCCAATGGTTGCCGAAGATGGCCAGAAAATAGCCTCAAAGTTGACTGATCTGAGGGAAAACTGGAAAACTCACCAAAAATTGGGTAAAATTTAAACGTTCATAACTTCTTCAATACTGAACGAAATCAAGTGATTCAAAATCGAAAATCATACTTCTCGAAATCGAAAATCATACTTCTCGACGAGACAAAGAGAATGGTATATTTTTTAGCGGCTAACTCACCGTGGTTTGGGCGGAAAACGGCTCGAAAGTGACTGTCTTAGTCTCGAGTTAGCTACTTTCGAGCCGTTTTTCGGCCAAACCACAACGAGTTAGCCGTCAAAAAGGTATCATTCTCTTCGTCTCTTTGAGAAGTATAATTTTTGTTTTTGAATCACTTGATTTCGTTGAGTATTGAAGAAGTTATGAATGTTTAAAGTTTACCCAGTTTCTAGTGAGTTTTCCAGTTTTCCGTCGGACCAGTCAACTTTGAGGCTATTTTCCTACCATCAACAGCAACCATTGGGCTTCCAAATATGTATAATCTTATTTTACACTTTTCTATCTTCATTTTGATACATTATGGGTTGAATTTGGTTTAGAAACGATTGAATTATGAAGCTTTGAAAATTGTCCAAACTTTCGGCCAAGAGCTCTGGGACACTTAATGGAGTTTTTAACTGAATGATCAAAATGATGGATAGTGGACAATTTCAGAGATCACTTCTATTGATTTGAAATCTCAGGGACCAAAATGAGGAATTATGCAAATCTTAAGGACCATTTTCGTAATTTAGCCAAAAAAAAAAAAAAAAAAAAAAAAAAAAGGAAAAGCAAATGAGTCATCAGCTTCGAACTTTCTCTCACATTATTCTTTACTCTCTGTCTCTCTCACTCCTCTTTCTTTCTCTTTATTTTTTTCTCTAAGCAGCTCTGAAACAAATGCAGAGAAGAATTTATACCCCTCAAAATTCTCATTCAACTTCCGCACGGTAAGTCCCTCAATCCAATCCAGCTTTCTCTCTTACTTTCTGTTTGGTCTCCCAGAAAATACACACAAAACAAAAATCAATAAATATCGGATCTTACCGTCACTAGTCTTGCAAACCGAACTTGTATTTATTTTATTATTATTTTTTGTTTATTTTTGTGGAGTTTTATGCTAAAGTTCTTGAATTTTTGTATAATCTGTGTGTTTTTGTGAATGATTGAAGGTGTTAAAAGGGAAATGATTAGGGAGATGAGCAAAGAGCACCCACCCGAGCCTCTTGATTTCTTCATTTGGACTGTTGAGGTAAACCAATTTCCAAACGTTTTTCCATTTTATTTGTTCCCTTGTTTGGAATTTGGACATATCTCATTCAATTAAGTAGATCTTGTTTCATTGGTGTTGGATATTTGTTGTTTAATTGTTGTTTAATTTTCATATTCTGTCAATTTTGTTTTTTGTTCATACATTTTGATGGGGTTCTGTTGAATTACATGTGACAATTGTAAAGTGGTAGGTTTTGGTTTTGGTGATTGTAGAACTGAGCATTTTAATCTGCTAATCATCTTTAATACTCGAAATATTAGGAAAATTTTGGGTTAGTTATGTAATAGTATGATTTGAGACAGAGGCTCAGGGGAAAAAGGGTAGAGGAACCTAGGAAGACTTGGAAAGAGACTAAAAAAAGACATGGAGTACTTGGTGCTAGCGGAAGACTTGACAAAACCAAGCGAAGTGGCGTTCTAGGATTCATACTGCCGGCCTCACTTAGTGGGATAAGGTTTTGTTGTTGTTGTATGTAATAGAATGATTTGCCAGCAAGAAGTGACCTTTTGAAATTCATCGATTTTTATTTGAGTCCATCTCATGTTGTTACTACTGCGAATAAGTGCCTTCCTTCACTCATCGGTTCATCCTTCTCTAGCTACTACTCTTCTTTAGACTACACACGATTTTCTTTTTCCAGTGTATGGCTCTTTGGGGTGTCAAACCTTTGACTCCTTTGTAAGTTTATAAATTTGTATATAACTATCCCAAAAGTGATACAGAGCAAAATTTGGTTGCTGGTACAAGACCTTATTATCCTTTTCTGTTCACTTTAGTCAGTACCCTCCTCGCATTGGGTTATGGAAATTGGTTTTTCTGGTTGTAGAATGATGGGCTAAGTTTCTGTTTGCGCTGTACTATGTGAAGCAATGTCTGGTGATATGGATCAAGTCTGATAAATTGAAAAGAGGAAAATAAGTCTAGTTGCTCTAAGCTTTGTGCCCCGATCAATGCCTTATATACATCCTTCTTGGCCATCAATAAACAAGAAGATGTGTATGGCCGAGTCACATGCATTCTCATGTCTTTTTCCTATTGTGTACAGGATGTTGGTTTGTGGTTGGAAGAAATAAAACTGGGCAGTTACCGGCAAACTTTTAAAGAAAATGGTGTCAATGGAGAATACCTGGAAGGCATGTCAATGTTTACTACCGAGCAGATCCTTCGGTTTATAAGACGTTGCCACATGAAATGGGGAGATTTTATCACGCTGTGTAAGGAACTAAGGCGAATTAAAGGTTTGTACTTGCTCTCCTTTCTGTTTATGTATTCCCCAATCTGAACAAGGTTTAGGATAATCTCTCTGTCATATAGGGTTATCCAAAAGTAATACGGAGAAGCATGTATTTATTTTGATTGGGGACGTAGGTTGACTATGCATGCTTTGTTCATCTCATGCATTCATTCGGTCTACTGATAGCAATGACAATCTAACAGTACAAAAGTGGTATTGCGTGCCCCATTCAATAGCATTGCCAAACTCACTCTTGATATTGTTATCCTAGCAAGTTCAGAAGTTCAACCTATCCAGAGTCTCATTCCCTTGAGCTACATTTGTATTCCTTTTTCCTCTTAAATTTGATTGCACCTAGATTCCATCTCTGTGCTGAAACCATTTGTATGTCCAGTGGCTTGCCTAAAAGGGGAGCAAAAGGTCCGCAGGCCATGGTGGGCGCCGTCTTGCCTCTCAGTAGTATTCGTCAAGGTGGCAAAGCGTAACAGACAATCACGGGTTGTTTCCTTGAAGCTGGAACCGTAAAGAAAGATCTTCTTATATGTACCTATTTAAATTTTCATTTTTGCTTAGAGAACAGAAAAGTAGGACAGTACTTTTTTTTTCTTTTTTCGAATATGTCACGTTTACCTGTTCTTCTCTGGAGAACTCTGTTTATTATAGCTTTTTATGTATCTATCCCTGGTCTTTCGATCTTTATATGATTGTTTTGCTTTGAGAACCATGAGTCATTCAAGTTCTTGTTGCAGATTATTCTAATGCTACTGCTTCCCGCAAAACTAATGAAACAGAAAGTGGAGTTGGTAGTCTGATAATTTGTTAGTAACGAGTTTACCAACGAGAAACAGGGGATGCATGTGTGGATTCCACCCACTGTGAGAGAGGGCTGTATAGCAGCGACCGTAAATAATAACTGTCCTTCATACCTCCTCAAGTTTACCTTTTTGAGATCTTGGAAGTTGTGGGCGATCAAGGTTCAGGGTATGTTGAGGTGGATTTTGTGATAGGGAGCATATTAATTAAGAATCCTAAGAGTTCTTGGAATCCCTATTTATCAGTTAAGACATTAATTAAACTCAGATTAGGTGAGACATGGAAGACAAAGACAACATGGTTTGGTTCTGCTGTCTCTCCATTACCAAAAAAGGGGATGTTGAGAGATTTGGTCCACTGCTGAGTTGGATGTGGACTCACATCATCAACACATTGCCTAAGAGATTATGTCCACGTATGGAGAACTTGCATATCATGATGTATACCTGACGTGAAAAATAGCGAAAGGTAGGTGTACACCTGCAAGTTTTTCTTGTAAAGGGTGAGCACGGAAATAGTCGGCTGCTAGAATGCTTCGCTTGTGTTTGTTTTTGTCTAAGTTGTAAAAGTTATATCATTTCGAGCAATGGTGGTGTATGTGTCGACCGTGATGGTCTACCATGAAACTACTACAGTGATATGGGATAGTGGCTAAACATCATCAACTATCTAACATGCTAACAGATGTCGTCTTTTTCGACATATGAATAAGATGTGACTTAAAAGTGGGGGCTTCTCAACTCTTTTTGTGGAGAGCACTACTGAATTAAAAGGTACCAAATATTGATCTATTTCATGTAAATCATCAAAATTAAAAACATATCTCAATTTTTTTGTATTAGTTCGGACGTGTGAGCTCGCACATCACTGATTTTTGATAATGAACATGTGGTGAATTTTATTGCGAGGCATTTAACACGAGTGATTGACACCTAATATTCTCTAATCAGGTAATTATTTGGATTAGAATCATCTTTTATGGAAATAGCTAGTTAGGGTGAACTATTTTTGTAGGTGTAGATTCTGAGATAATATATAGACAAGGACCACATTCAAAGTGGTAGGTTAAAGATGAAAATCATAGCTAGAAGCCTAGAAGAGGGAGACCCTAGGATTCTCTTTTGGAAAGAATCCAGTCACAACTGATTACATAAGAAACGGTAGTTTCCAGTTAATCTGTGTCAATTCGTCCACTTCCAGTCAAACAGTTTGGAATATATCATTCATTGGTGTACTTGAGGTTAATGGAAAAGTATCCTCGCCGGATTTTTTTCCTAGAAATTTTGAGGATCTCATAATCGTGATTGTTCAATGTATATTGTGCGGTTAATATTTGTTAAGTACTATTTATAGTTAATTTTAAATTTTAAATTTTAAATAATTTTTAATCATACGATATACAATAAACAATCACAATTACGGGATTTTCAGGATCCTCATAAAAAAGATCCGGCAGGATCGTTTTTGGAGGTTAATTATATATTATGATTAGATGTTGGCGACAACAATACCATCTAATCCAGGTCAGCTGAATAGTGTAAAGCACATTCATTGTTCATTAAGACACCTTGTTAATTAATCACTCGTCTTTAGAGAAAAAATTTCGACATAATTGTCGTGTCGTACCCAAGTAATTTTCTATGGCCTAATCGGATAAATGGTTTCCGTGGTCATAACGTATTCGGATGATAGCCCCTGTGGTAAAAAAATTCGGATTTAAATCTCTGTGGTCTAAGTCTGTTAGAATTTATGCCCTTCTGTTAAATAATGTTGACGTGGCTACCACATATATGCCACGTGGCTGCCAAATGTTTGCCACGTGGAAAAAATAATAATTTTTAAATTTTTTTAAAAAACCTGAATTTTTACAAAAAAAAAAAACCCAAAAGCTCCCCCCGCCGGACTTCTTCTTCTTCTTCTTCCCGCCGGTCTCCCCGCGCGACCCCTCCCTTTCCCTCTTCCTTCTTCTTCTTCTTCCGGCCGGAGACCAGCTCCCCCCCCTCGCCGGAGCCCTCTCCCCGCGCGACCCTCCTCCCTCTCCCTTTTCCTTCTTCTTTTTCTTCTTCTTGCAGATCTGGGTTTTTTTTTTTTTGTAAAAATTCAGATTTTTTTTTAAAAAAATTAAAAATTATTATTTTTGCCACTTGGCAGACATTTGGCAGCCACGTGGCATATATGTGGCAGCCACGTCAGCATTATTTAACAGAAGGGCATAAATCCTAACAGATTTAGACCACAGGGGTTTAAATCCGAATTTTTTTACCACAGAGGCTATCATCCGAATACCTTATGATCACAGGGACCATTTATCCGATTAGGCCATTTTCTATATCGTGTGCGATCAACCTTGTGGGACACAAGGTTGGGCTTTAGATGCTTAGGCATTTTGGCGGATTTTGCTTGGACCACCATTTGCGCTTGCATCTCTAGACCGGTGGAGGAGGAATTTTGGGTCGGAGGGCAAGTTTCAGCTCTTCCCCTTGCCTTACACCAACTAGTAGCATGGTCTCATGATTAAATATCGAGTGATACATACTAAAAATGGATACAACAATATAAGTTTTTTCCTATTAAGTGTGGTCCTTTTTGTGAATCCTAAAACGTCAATGTGCTCAATTTTACACCAAGTCTTCAATCGTAGAACGCCAGTGTGCTAAATTTTGCGCTAAGTCTTCCGTTAGCTTCAAGTGCTCCATATATTTTTTATGATTTCTTTCACAATCTTCCTCTACCCCTTTTGTCTTGAGTCTGTCTCACAATCACATCTTTTAACCGGAGCATATAGGTCTTCAATTCACGTGTCCAAACTATCTTAACTGATTTTCTCTCATTTTATCTTCAATTACGGCCAATTCTACTTTACCTCAGATAGTCTCTTTCCTAATCCTATCATTTCTCGTGTGTCCATACATCCAATGAAGCATTCTCATCTCCGCTACACTCATTTTTTTCTCTTGTTGTTTTTTGACCGCCTATCAGTCCATGCCATAAAGCATCATTGGCCTTATTGCTATCCTATAAAAAAATTCTGTGAGCTTTAGTGGCATACAACGATCGCACAACACATCTGATGTACTCTTCCACCTCATCCATCTAGCTTGTATTCTATGGTTGAGATCTCCATCTAATTTTTTGTTATTTTGCAAGATAGATCTAAGATAACGAAAACATTCACTCTTTAGTACTTCTTGATCTCCAATGCTCATCCCTATCTCATTTGGCCGCCATTCCTACTAGAAATGGATTATTTCATTAATTGGAATTAGGAAAATAATCATTTTTACTAAATTTGGAAAACGTTTATGTTTTTAATTAAGATACTTTATCTCTACTAATTAATGAAACTCTCTTTGTCAACCAAAAGAGGGAGAAAAGACAATTTAGTCTTATAGCACACCAAAAAAAAATGATGGGCAATAATGTAATTTTACAAGTCCAAATTTTACTGTTTTTTATTGAAGCCTACATGTGATGTTAAAATATCTTTAATATTTAAAATTAAATTAAATTAAATTAAAAAAAAAAACCAGAAACAAAAACCTCCCACTCCCCCCACATCTTTCTCTCTCTCTCTCTCTCTCTCTTCCTCTCTTCTTCTCATTTTCTAAAAAAAATGTGTTCATACACACAAAGTGTGTAGGCAAATGCTAGTGTTTAATTAAGATATCTTATGTCTCACTTATTATTTAGGGTTGGTTGTTTAATTTATTAATAAAAAAAATGCCAATTTGGTTTCGTTTCCTAATCAACCTTTGTTAGATTGAAACCTCTTTTGTTTAAATATTTTGATCGAGATCCTTAACATCGTTTAAGAGATTTAACTCATAAATTTATGCATTTAAAGTCCCACAAAATATGAAATTTAAACAATTCAAATAATATTTTTAAAATAGAATAAATACTTAAAAATAAATATCAGAGTAATATTGGTCTTCACAAAATTATGGCAAGAAAATAATGAACCCACGTAATTATTAACATATTTTAAGAAATAACTACTGATATATTTTAAAACATAAAATAAATACATGTAATTAGCATGGGTACATTCAGTAAAATAAAAAATGGGTACAAATAAGTTAAAAAATATGGGTACAAATCCAAATAAAAATTTGAAAAATATGGGCACAAAAAGAAATTAATATATGGGTACACATTAAAACTGAAAAGAAATTGGTACAAATTAAAAAATGCTTGCAAATTAAAAATGGATACAAATTAAAAATAAAATATATGATAAAAATTTAGCCATAAATATAAATATACCAAATATAACATTTCTAACACTAAATGAATATGTTTAAAAATAAAAAATATTTTATTATTGAAATAATTAATGACATTTGTGTTTAGATGATGAGAATAAACTTGGAATTTGAATAAAAGTTAGAATTTGTAAATTAACATGCACGAATTCCCTTGTTTGGATTCATAAACATAGGAGTTTAGAATTTCCGCATGGAAAAAAAAATTGGAATTTGGGACCTCCAATTCCCAAGTTTAAATTTCATGTAAATAACACTATGTTTGGATGAGAGAAATAAACTTGGAATTTGGATTAAAGTCAAAATTTATAAATTGACAAGCACCAATTCTCTTGTTTGGATTCATAAACATAGAAATTTAGAATTTTTGCGTGAAAAAAAAAACTTGGAATTTGGGACCTCCAATTCTCAGGTTTAAATTCCACGTAAATAAATGTCATTTCTCAATTTCTATGATTGAAAGTTTAAAAATAACAAATTTCGTATTCAATTCCATTGTTTTTTTAGGTTAACCAAACAAGAAAATTCACAAATTCTTGAAAATAAAATCCTGTCATTTCAATTACCGTCATTTTAATCAATGGAGTAACAAAAAGAGGGATGTGAACCTAATTTCTCCTTTTATTTATGTGCCCAAGTTCTTGGTGATGTTAAAACAAGGCCAATTTCTAATGGGCACTGGAAGCAGCTTAGTAACGAACAAGTGCACGTTCAAACGTCCGGCGATGGTGACAGTGCTGTAACTATCGTTATGGAAGGAACGTCAGAATGCCGATGAGGGCTTCATCTGAGACGTGTTTTAAAATTCAGCAATGCTACCTGAATCCAGAGCTGGAGCCTACAAGGCTGATTCTGACAGGACTATATCTCGGATGTTCTTCTTTGTGAATTCATAGACGAGGAGTCGGAGTTGAGAATGAAACCGAAGGGCGAGGTAGCCTCATCAGCTAAGTTATCTTGTCGGGAAATCTGCATGTCAACCCCAGACCAACATGTGCACTGTTAGATACTCCGGCCGGGTTGTTGGAGTGGAAAAATTCGGGTCCTTTCAATTTTTCAACTAGTAAATCTTGTAATCCCACATCGAGAAGCCAAACACCATCTTCGCTTGCCATCAATGAGGGAGAAGGGACCTGCAATAAACACTCTAAAACTCAAGTTAGCCTTTGTTCAAAATGATTACATTACATTGTAAAGCGATCTCATACTTTCCTCATTTTCTCCACGTTTTGGTGGGATTCTAGGCCTTTTATAGGCATAAAAAGCTTGGGCTCCAATTCCCATTATCCTCCATGTTCTTTAGTAGTGGTTTGATTCATGTTGGTTTATTTTAGCCTCACTTCCCTATTTTTAGGATGCATGAAAAATGGCTAGTTACTTGACCTTAATATTGGCACCCACAGTTGCCCCTTTTTCTCTAGAAACACATATCATCTTGGTTTGTAGAGGAAAAATATTTCTTTTGCAAAAATTCACGTGATTTGAAATTTCATCATGAGTTTAGCCTTCGACTATGATTAAGTTTAGCCTTTGGCTATACGATCACATAGTCATATATTATCATTCGGCTATGATCACTTGGTCATAATTTAGCCTTTGGTTATGATCACTAATTTAACCTTCGGTTACGATCTCATGGTCATAATTTAACTTTCGGCTATGATCATACAGTCATAATTTTACCTTCAACTACGATTATACATTTATAGTTTAACCTTCGGTTACTATCATACAGTCATAATTTGGCATTCGGCTACGATCATACGGTTATAGTTTAGCATTTGGCTACGATCATAAGGTCGAACTTTAGCCCTTGACTACAATCATACGGTCAAAATTTAGCCTTCGGCTATGATCATAAGGTCAAAGTTTAGCCTTCGGCTACAATCATAAGGTCGAAGTCTAGCCCTTGGCTACGATCATAGGGTCAAAGTTTAACCTTCGGCTACGATCATAAGATCAAAGTTTAGCTTTCAGCTACGATCATAAGGTCGAAGTTTAGCCCTTGGCTATGGTCATAGGGTCAAAGTTTAGCCTTCAGCTACGATCGTATGGTATTTGACCATGGGTTTTGGGTTTTCAACCCTCAGTCTTAGGTTTTGGCCATAATTCGGTCTTGGGTCTTCGACACTCGGTCAAACGATCACCGATCATGAGGTTTGGAATTCGACCATACATTTGTGTATGACTAGCATGCCCCCAGAGTAATTGTATTTCAAATTAGTGGTAGTCTTAACAATGAGCATATATAAGATAGAAATTCTTGTCTAGCAGGCAACTTCCTTACTATCAGAGTGAATTTACACTGCAATTTCTTTGCTTAGAAGCTTTGTGTTCAGGCAATTGGTTCCCCTAGCGCTTGAGTATTTATATTGCTCCACAATTCATGTCTGGCCTTGCACGAGTTGCCAATTCCATACTTTTCTCAATGTCATAGCCATATAGAGAATAATAAATTAACTAGAGAAATTCAGGTTGTGGAGACCACAAACTGGTGTATAAATGTTAGCTAAATTGAAGATGTCAATTTCTGTTTCCTCCAGCAATGATATTGAAGCTTTGTTGAGAAGCACACGTGACACCATCTTCACTTAGCCCGCATAAGTGGCTTTTCAATATTCTCCGTAGCCAATGTCTTGACCATGCGAATGCTTTCAACAAATTTTTTGCTAGACTCAACTTGGTCAAGGAAAAGTTTTGTCCCTTCATGAGAATCATGCATACTCGTCCATATAAGAGTAATTCAACTCTGCATATTCACATATAAATTTTTGATAGGATCGTTCCAAGGTGATGAAATACACGAACATGCAGTGAAAAAAGATATTACATCAAATGTGATGGTGTTCAAATGAGGCATGAGGGCTTATCTTCCATGTGTATTCACATAAGAGCTTTGAATCCCACAAGGAAAAGCACAGCTGGGCACTCCAATTCCAATTAAGCATCAATCTCGAATTAATTGATATACACTGCACCTTCATATTTAGCATTATTGAGTCTGTAGCCTCTATACTAACAATACTCGCAGTCTAACACCAATTTTCATACGTACCTCTACATTGTGCATTATCTTTTAGCCAATTTTGCCAAATATGGATCATGAGCGAACATTACCTTGATAAATCTAACATTTTAAACCGTGGCTTGTCCCACCATTCAAACTTTTGGTATGCAGCCAAGAGATGCACACTAACACTAGCCACCACGCAATGACGATAATTCCATGTAGGTTGAAATTTCCTCTCGTCCAACCTTGTCACGGGACGATTCGGAATGGCCTAAGGTCTGCAACTTCAAACCCTCCTCCCAGTGTAGTTTGACCAGTGTAAATCCATTCCATTTGAATGCAAGGTCTCATCGCCAATAATACAGATCGAGAATAGGGGTCTCCAAACCCAACTTTCGGTGTGCATATTCTGCATGATTCACTTATCATGGAACTCACTTCGGAATAAAAGCACTTGAAAAGGTTTAGATTGTATTGCATCCAAGTATGGAAAGATAGTCGAGCCAACATAAGCTAGATATATATTCAATCCTTTGACAAGCTCCAAAAATCTAATTCAATAATGACCGACAAGTAATTTCTTTCCTAGCCAATTCATGAAACAGAAAGAGTTTAGAAGTTCCATACAAAACGTAATATGGACTACACACATTCTATTATGAACTAGATAAGAATATTCTTCATGTAGAATTTAAACGCGCTGAAAGATTTTTCTTTGTAAAATTGTAAAGCGATCGAGGATTGGTATGCACAATCTCTTTAACTTGTTATGACGAAAATATGTACCGAGAGAATTTGTATTTCATGCAAAATCGTAAAAGAGATACAGGAAATAAACTCTTCTCTATATTTGGGGTATGAATTCGTGCCCCCACTGCATAACCGGAAATATTTGCTCCTCGCTTTGTATAAATGTTTTTCAACCAGTGACTGAAAGCTTCAGTACAATCCCTCTGCAATTATAAGTGCGCCGGTCACCGTGGTTTGGTCTTGGCAGCCACAATGAGCATGTCGAGCATCCGACTTTGGGCTCTTTCTGGTGTTACATGACGATGCGGTAGCTTGGCTTCGTATGACCCTACCCCCTAATACAATAGAACCTTGTGCGTCACAGTTTGGGATCGTTTCCCCAAGCTAGAAGTGAAACTACATCAGTACCTCCAAAATTCAAGTGGTAAATATTTTTGACATAATAAAAGCGAGATAATTGGAGTCCAAGATTTCGACACAAAGTGCTTTCATGAACCTCCAAAGCCCAAAGTATTGCAACAATCATTTCCCACATTGTGCTATTGCAAGATTATATCATATACGTTGTGCTGCTATCAGTGAAATAATAGAGAGAGTGAATAAAAAGCTTCCCTGTTTTGGGTTTTTGGCCCGTGCCCCCATTGTGGCTTGGGTGGAAACCATGACTTCTCGATATGGCTTTTTTGTACGAATTCTCACATACGGTGCTAACTGTTGGAGCGGAAAATTTTGGATCCTTTCAATCCTCCAAATAGTAAATCTTGTAATCACATTGATAAGCCAAACACCATCTTCGCTTGCCATCAATGAGGGAAAGAGGGACTTGCAATAAACACTCGGACGCTCAAGTTAGCCTTTGTTCAAAATGATTACATTACATTGTAAAGTGATCTCATACTTCTTTTCTCCACGTTTTGGTGGGATTCTAGGCCCCCAAGTCCCATTATCCTCCACATTCTTTAGTAGTGGTTTGATTCATGTTGCTTTATTTTAGCCTCATTTCCCTATTTTTAGGATGCATGGAAAATGGCTAGTTACTTGACCTTAATATTTGCACCCACACGGGTGATCCTCTTGATATACTTTGTTCATCGGTGCTCTGGGAGCACTGCTCATCCCCCTCTCCTTCTCCTCATGTGATCAGGAGATAACTAACTGTTAGTTAATTTTGCATTAATACTTCCCTAATTTTCTCTGATAATCGGGTTGGGTTCTACGGCCGTTGCAGAAGAAGATTTATGATCAAAACAAACGACGCCGTAGAGGATTTAGTGAGCTTAATTCCGTGTCAGTGAGCTTAATATCAAAACATTTCACGATGAGTCCTAGTTTTAAATAGGGCTGGGCATTTAATAATAAAAAAAAAAAACCGAGGGAATCGCCCGAATCGCACTGATGGTTTATTTATTTATTTATTTTTTATTTTCGGTGGTTAAATCGAACCGCACCGACCATAATTGGTTTGGTAATCAGTTCTCAAAATTCCTATGGTGCGGTTAACCAAACCGACCCACATATATTTAATTTAATTTTTTTAATTATAATTATTTCGTGTAGTAATATAAATGGTTAATTATTTACAAGTTACTGTGTTTTCACCACATAAAAACAAAACCTTATTAGTTTAAGAGTCCATTTGGAGAATATTAGGGAGGACTATTTGAGCTCACTCATATTGGTACTACGTTATGTAGCTTTTGAAAGAAAAATTTGTTATGTATTTTCGTCTTCACACAAATCGAAAACCGACCAAAACCAACCTGCCACAGTTAGTTAACCGACCAGATCGGTTTTAGACCGACTTAGTCGATTTCGGTTTGCAATTTTAATCGAACCGACTAGCTCGATTTGACTTCGATTTTGGCCCAAAACCGACCCAAATTAACCCACACCCACCCCTAGTTTTAAAGATTGCAAATTGACCATTGACTGGTTCTTTTGTAAATAAATTGTTTTGGTTGTTCTAACATTAAAAGGGAAACAAAAGGACATTTGATTGTGGCCACAAGATTTACATTCAACGGTCACGATTAGTTTCAATCTTAACCTAGAAATCTACACCTAGAATTTGGAAACCCTAGGGACTGACGGCGCTCTTCTCCGCACTATATATATAAGGCAAAACGAGGTTTCTTTCAAAGCAGGCGTCCAGTCTATGAAAGAAAGGAGGTGTGCCTCTATTTTCCAGGATTTGTGTTTTTGGATGCTTTTTATTGGTGCATTTTTATTACTTTACTTCCTTGCTTGAATTAATTTTGGCTAAGATTATAGTTTTTAATTTTTTGATTTATGTTGCTTGGTGTATGTCTTGGTTCCAATTATATTCAATGGTTCTTAGTTCCAATTGTTCGCAATTACCTGCGAAGATGTACTTGATGGAGAACATCAGCTAATTCTACTTGCAGAGGCTAACATTAGAGCAAAGGGGTCGATCGCCCCACTGGTGGACTAGATCATGCTAATCCAGACAGCGATCTTCGAATTGAACTATTTTTGGACAAGAAACAACATTGGTTGTGTTACTTCCACCTCTTACGATCCGGCGACCTTGGTATTAAGATCTCTAAAATGAACTTACTGTTATGTGCTACTGCTAGCTATCTTATTACTATCATCATGACACTTACGAGGCATAAAACATAAAATTAAAAAAAAAAATAATTGTGAATAGTAATAGCTCTTGTCCTTAGCTACTATGCTCAAACTGGTGGACTTGCACAAATACAATTATTATTCAAAGTGAATAATAAAGGCAATTTTGTTGCCCCCTCCTAAAATAGGTAGAGATAGTATAAGAATACTCTCAAAAATATGACTTTTAATGAACTCTCCACCACCATATGTTTTTAAAACAATATTTTATAATATTGACACATTCATGATATTAATTATGATGTGACAGATAGAAAACCCATTTTAGAGAGGCTCTTTATAATTTCTCTACTTTAATTTCTTATCTTTCTTTTTTGAATTTCGTGCCCGCTAACTTCTAAGAAACTTCCAATAATTGAGTAATAATTTATTTTTTAACAGACTTTTAGCTTCTAAGAAATAACGATTTTTTTTTACAAATAAAATAAAAAAGCAACATTATTTCGTTAAAATATTAATGGTTTGAGAATCACCACGTACTGCCTTGAATCTAATTATAAATAAATAGATTTATTTTGTTTTCTATGTAGATATTATTTGAGTATTGCATATTTTAAGTTTCTTTTTTTTTTTTTTTGCCAAATTAGTCTTATCACTCTCACCATTTATCTACAAAAATCTATGCCCCTTGACAAAGAGAAAGAATCCACCATTCTCCCGATTAAGCTTTATTTGCCGTTGTGACAACTATGAGATAAATATGAAGTTTTTTTATAGTGTTCAACATCCAATGTGTCAAATATGAGAGAGTTTATAGGTTGTAATGCTAGTAGCAGCTTTTAACATGCTTTAGAAAGCTTTAAGTATTGACAACGCCAACACATTGACTTATTTAGAAATGTGAAATTTACCATTGTGTGGTACACATTCTACTCCTTGTAAAACCGCCAAAAGCTCTCCCTCAGTGAACCTCATGTCAGAATCAACTTCATCATCCACTAATAGAACAAAAAAGAATGTTTTGTTGTTTTCGGATTCATAACAGAAGTATTTTGTTATGAACACTTATGTTATTTTCATCAGAACACTTTTGTTATGACTCCGAAAACAAACATTCTTTTTTGTTCCATTTGTGGATGATGAGGTTGACTCTGACTTACTGAGAGGAGGAGCTTCTGGCAATTTTATAAGAAGTAGAACGTGAACCATCTGCACCATGGTAAATTTTACATTTTCAGATCAGTCAATGTGTAGGACTTGTCGATACTTAAAAACTTTTTAAAGCATGTTGAAAGCTGCTACTGACATTATAACCTTTAAAACATTCCTCAAATTCAAAACCTTTGGTCGTTAAACACTATAAAAAAAAACCTCATATTTATCTCATAATTGTCACAAGTTTTGTAAATTAAGCTGAGTCGAGAGAACGGTGAGTTATTTCTCTTTGTCAAAGGGCGTTTTAATCGTTAGATGTTTGTATATATATAGTGAGAGTGATAAGACTATTTTGCAAAAAAAAAATAAAAACTTAAATTATGCAATGCTCAAATAAGATATCCCTAGAAAACAAAATAAATAACTGTTTATTTATGATTAGGTTCAATGGAATATGTGGTTGTTCTCAAACCATTACTATTTCATCGAAACAAGGTTTTTTTTTTTTTTTTTTTTTGGTAAAAAAATTCGTTACTTTATAGAAATTGAGAGTCTATCCGAAAAATAAATGACTACTTATTTATTGGGAGTTTCTTTTGAAATTATAAAACATGAAATTCAAAAAATAAAGATAAGGAATTAAAATAGAGAAATTATAAAAAGACTCTCTTAAAATGAGACTCTCTATGAACTTTCTATCGCCTTACAATTAATGTTACTTAATGTGCCAACATTATGTCAAAAACATAAGGTGGTGAAAAGTTATATACGGAGAGTCACACTTTTGAGAGAGTTTTTCTAGAGCATCTCATCACTCTGAATAGTATATTTCTAGAGCAGCTTGTCTCTTGCAAGGAGTTTTTGGATACCAGTAAATTTATTTTATTTTATATAATTAACTTTTCATTTATTTTTAATTATAAATCTTATATGTATAAATATATTTTTATTGTTATTTTCGTCGGAAAACTTTTGTTATGAATCTGAGAATAATAAAGCATTCTTTTTTTTTTTTTTGTTCCATTAGAGATTCATATTATAACAAAATGACCTTTTAAGTATTTTAAGAATACAAAAGAGGAGGGCACTTACAAGATAAACTCTTGAATGCAGAATCCCTTGAATCGATCCAAGGCTGATACAATCACCTTATTTGATTGAACAATTAATGACATAAGTGTGAGACATACCGAGCGATCGCTCATTGCAACACTGTTTATATTACTTCCAATCTGATCTAGGGTCTGCCGCCTTGTGTTTGAGGTTTGATTCTGCAAGATGAACAAGCTCACAGAGGACGGAGTCACAGCAAACAACTGAAGGGCTTGACCGTCCACTCTGAACCCCAGTCCCGTAATTGAAGACTGGCTCTTGTCAGAATGGATTTCCACCTGAAGCTTGAACCGGGTGATTCGTTCTCGAGCAATATCCTCTTTAACGCAGTAAATTGAACCATTATGCAAGCCAATAGCTATAAGCAGTATCGGAGGTGCTTCCTCTAGTACTAAAAACGATGTAATCTGCTGTAATAAACAATGACTCGATTCAAAACCCTATCGTCTCTATCAAATTCAGGGGTTCACAAATTCCAATGGGCACAAATACTACCTTTGCTTGAGGAAATTGGTTAGTGAATATCCTCAATATTCCAATGCAATCAGGGCTTGTTGTGCTTGAGCTCGTGCCCTCGGACCGCATCCTATCCAGTTCGAAAACCTTGAGGCACATTGCCGATTGCTGCCGAGTAATTTGTTCATCTTCTCCAATTGTCACCAAATAGTTGCGTTGCTGATTTCACAACAACAAGAGCAAAATTAACACACTTTTTGTAGAAAGCCAAGACTCACAGTTTCTAAATATCTCTCATATATTGATTCAATGTAATAATCTTACAGTATGCAGCAGTGTATATATAGACAGTACACTGCTCTTGCAATTACAATTATATCCTTGTCTAATCTATCTATTTACATAAGAAACTTAACACACATCTAACTAATTTTACTTGACTCTTTACACCCCCTCAAGCTGAACTTGGAGGCATCGAAAGGTCCAAGAGCAAGCTTGGATTGCAAATACAGAAATCTGGATTTAGACAGAGATTTAGTATGAATATCAGCTAACTGATCATGAGAACACACATACTGGACTTTGAGAAGATTAGCAAGGACCAACTCTCGGATATAATGGTAATCAAGTTCAATATGCTTGGTTCGAGCATGAAAGACTGGATTAGACGCAAGAGATATGGCAGACAGATTGTCACACCAGAGAGAAGGGACTTGAGGAAGATGAAGGCCAAGATCTTTGAACACTTTACAAATCCATGTGATTTCAGCAGCGGTGTGCGCTAACGATCTGTATTCGGCTTCAGTTGATGAACGAGCAACCGTAGGTTGCTTCTTAGCACTCCAGCTAATAAGATTGGATCCCAGAAATATGCAATAGCCACTAGTAGATCGGCGATCAAAAGGGCAGCCAGCCCAATCAGCATCAGAATAGGCAGTAAGATGAACAGTCCCTTTCTTGAACCACAAACCATGACTCACAGTGGCTTTGAGGAATCGGAGAATACGTTTGGCGGCTTGAAGATGGGGTTCTCGGGGAGCATGCATAAATTGACAGACTTGATTGACAGCAAAAGATAAATCAGGTCGTGTCCAAGTTAGGTATTGCAATGCACCGACAATAGATCTGTATTCTGTGGGATCATGCAACAATGGACCGGTGTGATCAAGTTTATGAGAGCCAAGAGGAGTGAGACATGGCTTAGCACCAGCCATGCGGGTCTTGTGAAGTAAGTCAGAAATATACTTGCTTTGATGTAAGAAAAGACCATCAGCAGATCGCTGAACCTCAAGACCCAAAAAATAATGCAAGGGGCCTAAATCCTTCACAGGGAAAACAGTACTGAGTTTCTGAATGAAACGTTGACAAGCTGCAGTATTAGGACCTGTGACAAGTATGTCATCAACATACACCAAGACAATAACAGGAACACCGTCTTGGAGCACAAATAAAGAAGCATCAGATTGAGATTGATGGAAGCCCAAGGACTTAAGGACTGCAAATAATTTTTCAAACCAGGCCCGAGGGGCTTGCTTCAAGCCATACAAGGATTTGCGAAGCTTGCAGACATGATGGGGATAAGTGGGATCACTGAATCCAGGAGGTTGCTGCATGTAGACATCTTCTTGAAGGTCACCGTGCAGAAAAGCATTACTGATATCCAATTGATTGAGAAACCAGTCATGTTGAACTGCAAGAGAGAGAAGAATGCGAATGGTGACTGGTTTTGCAACAGGACTGAATGTTTCCTTGTAATCCAAACCAGCTTGCTGATGAAATCCTTTGGCCACAAGCCGAGCTTTGTATCGATCTATAGTGCCATCAGGATGTTTCTTGACCCGAAACACCCACTTACATCCAACAATATTTTGTTGGGAGGTAAAAGGAACGAGAGACCAAGTGCCAGTGGACTGCAGGGCATTGATTTCATCCTGCATAGCAGACCGCCAATGGATATGTTTAGAGGCCTGAAGATAAGTAGTGGGGATAATATCAACCGTATCAGGTAAAGGGTGTTTGGTGGCTGAGTAGGCCTTGGGTTTAGAGATACCAGCTTTAGACCTAGTGATCATAGGATGGGTATTAGGGACGGAAGAAGACTCATGAGTAACAGGAAGATCCTCTGGAGGTACTGAAACATCAACAGGTACTGGAAGATTTACTTGAGGTACTGGAACATCAACAGGTGCAGGAAGATGCACTTGAGGGACTGTAGAGGAACCAGATTGAGCAGCAGGTATGGTAAATTGTAAATTGACAGATGAATTCACTGGAGAATGATCAGTAAGAACAGGAGATGCACCAGGAAAGGCAGAAGATATACTCTGAAATGGAAAGGTAGTCTCATCAAAAAGGACATGCCGAGAGATATAGACACGTTGTGTGACTGGATCAAGACAACGATACCCCTTGTGTTGAAGACTATACCCAAGGAAAACACAGGATGTACTTCTGCTGGCCAACTTGGATGTAGTATAAGGTATGAGCCATGGATAACAACAACAACCAAAAATTCTGAGCCGAGAATAATCTGGAGAAGTGCCGAAGAGAAGTTCCCAAGGGGATTGCAGTACACCACCAAGGGGAAGTCGATTAATCAGATAAGTAGCAGTGGAAAAGGCTTCAACCCAAAACCTATGAGGCACTTGAGATTGCACCAAGAGTGTACGAGCAGTTTCAACCAAATGACGATGTTTCCGTTCAACACATCCATTCTGCTGAGGAGTATGAGGACAACTAAATTGTTGGAAAATGCCATGAAGTTTAAGAAAATGCTGAAATTGATGACTAGTAAACTCACCCCCTGAATCAGAGCGAACAACCTTTATTTTATTACCAATAGCGTTCTCTACATAGGACTTGAAGTCCACAAAGGTTGAAAATACAGAGGACTTGGACTTTAAAGGAAAATACCAGCTATACTTGCTGTAATCATCAACAATAAGCAAGTAATATCTATAGCCACTCACTGATACAACAGGAGATGGGCCCCAGACATCACAGTGCAACAGTTCTAGACTTGCAGTAGATACAGATTGAGGAGAACCAAAAGGAAGCTTGTGATTCTTTGCTAAAGCACAGTCTTTGCAGAAGAAGGCCAGAGAGGATGTGCCATGGACAACAACTTTATTGGTAGACAAAACTTTACGAAAAATAGCAGAAGATGGATGACCAAGTCTGTTGTGCCATATGCGAACATTAGCAGCAGTACTTACAAGGGCAGTAGGAGAATGAGAGACAGTGGAGAGAGCAGGTGAACCATGAAGCGGAAAGAATCCATCTTTAACTTGGCCCCGCAAAAGCGTCCTCCCCGTAAAACGATCCTTGACAGAGGATCCATTAATATCAAGAGTCAAAGAACAATCATTATCTTTAATAAACTGATAAGCAGAGAGAAGACTATGCTGCATTTGAGGCACATGAAGAACATTGTGCAGTTTAAAAGAGTGAGCAGGAGTATGTAAAATAGATGTGCCAATATGATCTATAGACAGACCTTTACCATCTCCGATGTACACCTTGTCTTCACCATGATAGGGAGTAGGAGATTGGATATTGGATATATCATTTGTAATGTGAGAGGTAGCACCCGAGTCGATGAGCCAAGAATTGGAGGACTTTGCAGTATAATGAGCACACATGGCAGCAAGTTTAGCTGGAGAAAACTTGCCTGAGATTTCTGGATTCATTCGGTCGAAGCAATCAAGAGCTTCATGACTGGTAGAACCACAAATTTGACAAGAAGTTTTGTGACCTGAAGAAGAAGCAGGACGATTGAATCCAGAATTATAAGATCCTCGATTGAAACCAGAGTTGAAATTACCACGATTGGAACCACGATTGTAGTTGCGATTAGAACCACGGGAAAATCCTCGGTTAGAGCCACGAGTGTAGCTTCTGGTAGAATTATACCGAAAAGAATTCTGAAGTGGTGATGCGCCAGGATTTGGAGCAACCAGAGCGTGTGGTGGTGGTGTAGGAAGGAGAGGCGCTTGGCTTTGCACAGAGAATGCATGAAAAGGCTCAGAATAAGAAGATTTCTTGCGACGCTCCATGGATAACTCCTTAG
The DNA here is from genome assembly GCF_916048215.2 of Malus sylvestris. NCBI lineage: Eukaryota > Viridiplantae > Streptophyta > Magnoliopsida > Rosales > Rosaceae > Malus > Malus sylvestris. The sequence goes on from NC_062268.1 coordinate 9,285,982, forward strand.
TGAGCAACAAGCCATGTAATTCATCCAACGAGGTAGAAGAAAGACGAAGTAAGATAGAATCAGTGAAAGATTCAAAATCATCAGTGAGACCGGCAAGAGTCGCAGCAATGAGATCACGATCGGTGACAGAGGCACCAGCGGCAGTGAGAGAATCTGAGATCTCCTTGATTTGTTGAAGATAGTCAGCCATGGATTGAGAGCCTTTCTGAATATTTTGAAGCTTCGAACGCAATTGATGAATGTGTGCATCCGAGACACCACCAAAACGCTGCTCAAGTTTGAGCCAGAGATCACGAGCGGAGGAAACACCGACGGTGAACGGAATGATTTCCTCAGAAAGCGTCGAATTGAACCAGATAAGCAGATTCTGATCTTTCTCATACCATTGCTCAAAATGTGGATTGATGGAGCGATCTGGAAGAAAGGGAGATGGACAGGGCTCAGTGCCATCAACAATCCCTAGAAGCTTGTAGCGACGAAGAATCGGAGCAAACAAGGCCCGCCACGGCAGATAATTGGATCGCCGGAGCTTGATCGGAACCATACTGCCAATGTTCTGAATCGTGAGAGAATGATACATCTGAGAGGTATTGAGATTTGGGGAAGAAGAATTAGGGTTTGAAGGAGGCACCGACTCAATTGGAGAAGAAGAATCAGAGGGAGACGCCATCAAGATGCAAGAAAAAGAAATCAAGAATCTGAATCAGACGCAAACAATCACGTCGGAGAAGACGATCAGAGAGGAGCGGAAGAGCGAAGAAGAAAATTGCAGGATCGAAGAGAGGCCGTGAGGCGGTTTGGCGATGGTACCATGTAGAAAGCCAAGACTCACAGTTTCTAAATATCTCTCATATATTGATTCAATGTAATAATCTTACAGTATGCAGCAGTGTATATATAGACAGTACACTGCTCTTGCAATTACAATTATATCCTTGTCTAATCTATCTATTTACATAAGAAACTTAACACACATCTAACTAATTTTACTTGACTCTTTACTTTTCACCTCCTAATCAGTCTCTAAACAAATTAAAATCCTAATATTAAAACATCAAAAGTTTAATAAAAAATTGCTAATTTTATCCGTACTATTATATTCAAAGCTATTTTATCCAATTTCTCATCAACTTAAGTCACTTGACACATTTTAGACTGTAATACCGTCATTTTCTTGCCTATAAGCCCTTAACATTTCATATGGGTTGCGAATTTAACTTCTAATTTACCCTCCAAAGTTAACTCCATACACTGTTTATTTATGAAAAAATTTCAATCGACCCTATAACGTGCAAGTAACGTGATTTGAATTGACAAAAAAATTGAATATAGTAGCTTTGAATCTTATATTAGGGATGTAATTGACAGATTTTTATAATTCAAGAATTGATTTTTCTGAAAAAATAGTTTAGGGTCATAATTTTCACTCAAGTGATAATTCAGGGACTAAATTGGTAGTTCACTCTTTTTTTAAATTATAATTTGGATTTTTTTTGGTAAAATATAATGTAGATTGTTGTTCACTTGATGCTTATACTCTCAATTATGATGCTATATTAGAAAAATCAGTTTCTTAGTATTTTTCAAAAAACGTAATAGGTTATTTGTATATGATAATGTTTGGACATCTATGGAAATAGCAAAGTTTGTAAAAAAAAATAACACGAGGCCTTATATGTATATTCTCATCTCTACCTAGCACGAGGCCTTTTGGGAGCTCACTGGCTTCGGATTCCATAGTTAAGATAGTTCACGCGAGAGCAATCCCATGATGGGTGACCCACTGGAAAGTTCTCGTGTGAGTTTCCAGAAACAAAATCGTGAAGGTGTGGTCGGGGCCCAAAATGGACAATATCGTGCTACAACGGAGTCGAGCTCGGGCCGGCATACGACAATTTCGGTACTAACATTTAGGTACATTAATTAGACTTTCAAGATTGAAGAATGTTAAATAAAATTAATAAATTAAAAAACTTTTTTTTGGTAATTTTTTTTTTTAATTTGTATATTAATATATTTAAATATTTAATGGGAGACATTAAATAAAGTGCATATTAATTATTTTGAATTAAGGACACATCAAGTGATTATAATCAATATGTAATCTAACACTAAGGTTATTTTAAATTTCAATCTTCTTAAATGATTAAAGTTAAAAAATCCCGATCGTTGGAATTTAGGTATAAGGTCCCTCTCTTGTATATGTTTTTTTTATCAAGTAGTGTAATATAGAGGTGAGGGCCTATCCCCATCTTAATTACGTGGAGAGCTGTCAGCTAATTTATAGAACCGAACGCTTAGGTGGCTTGACATTATTGGCTCCCATCGCAACAGGTGGTGGGTCAGGAGTCTACCTCTCCAATCCCCTACGTGTATAGATAGAAACTGCCAGAGGGTTAGGGTTTGCAGGAGGACATTACAATTTTCGTGTTTCAGGGAGGAAACAAATGAGGAACACTGATCACTCATTTGATATAATTGCTGCTTCCACAGTGACCGAGTCATGTACGGAGGCCGATCTCAATGAGCGAGGTGAATCGTTCAATCCGAATCCAGAAACGATCTTGATCAAGTATTTATTTAACAAGTTGGCCGGACGGGCAACGCCTGTGGAAGATGTGATCAGACACATTGACTCGCAAAAGGGCATGCCTCCAGATGCTAATCAAATTCCTCCAAGTAAGATTAACCCTCCCAAATGCAATTAAATAAAAGAAGAACCACATCATACATCGACCTTGACATACTAAAAACTGATTATTTCATTAATTTGGATTTGGAACATGATCATTTTGACTAATTTTTTCATTAATTTTTTTAGAACAAACGATATTATCTATATCACAATATGTTAGTAATAATGTGGTTCAAATTCATTTTTACGAGAATCGAATATTTAGAGTTGGTTGTTTAATTATTTTTGTTTCTAGGTCTTTTCTGTCATGGAGGAGAAAACCGATCAGCATATTTCTACATATGTGCCGAGGTAGTTCTTGGTGATGTTAAAACAGAAAGGCCAACTTCTAATGGGTACTGGAAGCTGCTTAGTAACGAACAAGTGCACATTCAAACGTCCAGTGACAGTGATGACGATGCTGTAACTGTCGTTCATGTTGGTAATGTACGGACGTGGAGGTATTATGGAAGGGAACTTAGGAGGCCCATGAGAACAGCGTCTGAGACGTGCTTTAAAATTCGGGAATACTACCTGAATCCAGAGCTTGAGCCTACAACGCTGATTGTGACGGGAGTATATCTTGGATGTTTTTTCAAAAAATTGTGTGTTTGTGAATTCATAGATGAGGACTCAGAGTTGAGACTGAAACAGAAGTGCAAGGTAGCCTCATTGGCTATAAGCGGAGGTGATCCGCTGTTTATCTTGCCGGGACATCTCCCTATCGGCCCTAGACTAATATGTGCACTGTTAGATGCTCCGAAGCCCCGAGTTGATCCTTTCGATACTTTGTTTGTCAGAGCACCTCCTCCCTCTCCTTCTTCTCCATGGAAGGAGGAGAGTGACGATGAATGGTGACTGACTTTTAGTTAATTTTGCACTCTAGTTTCTGTTATCATTATTTATTTTTTTATGGATTTTTACATTTCAGTTTGGATATCATTTTTAATCTATTAAGTTTGCATTCTAGAATGGATCAAAGTCGCCCTTCACGTTTGATACCAAAAATTAGTTTTGTCCTTGTCCTCTTGAGATTTGAGAACACAGTGCCATTTAAAAAGGAAATGACTATAAACGAGGACTGAGGACTAAAGAAATCACTAGCCTTTCCAATTTCCATAATCACAATGCCATTTACACTCTGTTTGGATAAAGAAATTTAAGATTACTAAAAAATTTTAAAATGACGGAATTTTATTTTATAGAAATTGTGAATTTTTTTGTTTGGTTAACTTAAAAAAACATGAAAATGAATATGAAATTTGTTATTTTCAAACTCCCAATCATAGAAATTAAGAAACGACGCCTATTTATGTCACAGCCTGTCCCGGATGTACTTTTGACGGGAATGTGAAATGACGGAATTACCCTTGACGGGTATTAAGGTATGTGTGTGTGGCTTGTTATTTGGACTAAGTAAATACTTCCTAAACTATTGGATTAAAAGTTACATGTATTTTTGTGGTTAGGGAGTTAAATAAAATGGATGGTGATGACTTGGGATGAACCACACATGTCAAACCTCTCTCTCTCTTCCTTCGAAACCGTACGGACCAAAGCACCAAATCCCTCAAAACTTCATGGATCGAAGTGGAGATTAGCACCATTGTATTCGTGAGTGTCCTACGAACTCAAATATACCATTTTCAGGTAAGAAACCCTTCGTTTTCACGTTGAAAACTTGAGTTCCGATTTGGGTACTATTCATGAACTTTTTTTTGGTTGATTTTTAGGACAATCCAAGCTCACAGTGAGCTTAGTGAGGTCCTAAGGAAGCTCGGAGTGCTTCGTTTGAAGGTTTTGGACGTCGGGATCACTGGGTTCGACTTTGGCCGGTTTTCTTGGAATTTCTACAGTGAGATTTCGTGATATTTAGAGCCTTAAAGTAGTATAGCGTGAAACTACATGTTTAGGGCTTCATTTTGATATAAAATTCGAAGAAAATTGTTGAGAAACGAGGGAGAACAAGGCAATTGAAAATTGCCCAGTTTTCCGGCCACCGGAAAACACAGTCCGGCGAGCTCGCGAGGAAGAAGACGCGCGTGGGCGCGCGTGTACCCGTGCTTGTCCTTGGCGCGTGGGGGCGCGTGACAAGCCCAAAATTAATTCTAAAAATTTTTCGACGTTCGTGACGTCGAGTAGGTCACTTTGGTATATTCATATACCCAATTTGAGCACCGTATGAGAAGTTATTGAGAATTGTTGGTTATATGCTTTAAATACGTTTTTATAGTATTCACCGCGGCGGCCCGCGCGGCGGCGCTTGGCCAATGGCCGCCAATGTCATTCTTAGCATGTGTTTAAGGTTCTAGGTTCAGTTTTGATAATTAATGGACGTAAATTGAGTAATTGAACCTAAGTTGGTTACGATTCGTGGTTAGGTGAAAACGTGAATTGACGATCCGACCGTTGGATCGTCACCAAACTTTGATACGTTGTAATACGTAATATTTCAGGATTATAGGAACTTACGGATTGGGAATCCGAGTTACGGATCTTCCGGAATTGGAGTTGTAAGTTCATAAAATAGAATGTTAACCGTCACTTAGTTTTGGACATTGACGGAGATCCGACCGTTGGATGGTAATGAAATTTTAGGAAGTTGTCCTAGAGGTATATTATGGACCTCTGGAAGTTATGGATTTGAAATTTGAGTTGCAGATCTTCCGGATCGAACTGCGTAGTGACGTGTTTTATATAAGTTATATATTCTATTGATATGATTTCTGAGATTGGATTTGATTATTGTTTTAGGCGCCGATCATCATGATGCCTTGACGTATTGTACTAGGGAGTTGTAGGGCGAACTCCAGGTAAGTGGGCAGTATTTTCTGTTTATACCTATATGCTATTGAAATTCCCAGAAATTGAGTTTTTAATGGAAATATGTTTCTAAAATGCCATGCATGCATAATATGAATGATATGAATGATATGAGTTATACGAATTGATAATTGATGCATATATATATGTGAATTGGTGTTGTGGACGCACAGGTAAGTATCAGGTGAGTTTTATGTTATTCATGTGAATCATTGATGATGTATATTATGTTGATAGCTCATAACCTGCAATCATGGTGTTAGTGCTTATATTATTCACCTCGCACCGCACACTCACCTTGGATCCAAGTAGGTGCATGTCGTACAAACCATGAGAGGGTTCCAACATGTCGTACAGACCATGAAAGGGTTCCGACTGATAGGTGACCTTAGATTGTGTACACAGATGATTGATGAGAGAAGCAGTAGAGCGTATTATTACACCATTCATGTTGTTTATACCATATTTAGGGCCTCGTATTTAGATCTCGTACAAATACTCAGGGGACTTAAATGTAATTATGGGATAAAGGAAGGGGCAGATATGTAATAAGTGAGGAGTCCTTATTCTATAAAAGGACCCCTCACCCTCACAATTAGGGAGAGGCCTCACTCTCACTCTCAGAGGCCATTTCTGAAGCCTCTCACCCCCTCTCAAAGCTTCCTCACACCCCCTAAGCTCTAAGCTCTCTCTCTCCCTCTTCAACAGAGAAATACAATACAATCAGTGTGGACGTAGCCCAAACCTTGGGGTGAACCACGATACATCTTGTGTCATTTACATTTCATGCAGATTCACGGTCGGATTTACGTTGTACCAAGACCATCCGGTTTTGTGCATCAACACATGTTGTACAAACTACTTCAGGTAGTTCCGACTTATCTGCAGTGTAGTGCCGTACAGGTCACCGAGGTGACTCCGGTTGGATTGGATGTTGAGCTATGGAATTAACCGTACAGGACCAACTGCAAGGTCTCCGGTTAATTCATCATTTCACCTGTTATATTGATGCATCTTTATTCTGTTGTTGACGCTTATAGCATGACATACTTTCTGGTTTGATAAAGATTTGTGAATTGAGATATTTGAAGATTTATATGCCTATTATATACTATTTTTTTCTGGGAAAGTATATAGGTTTTACAGTGAGGGGTTAGAAATGTTATTAACTGAAAGGTTTTCGAAAAACTTTGTTTTACTGACCCACTCAATTTTGTTTTGCGCCCCTCCAGGTTCTATATAGCAGAGCTTTGGTGGCCACGAGGAATCCAACGGTGTTCTGACAAAATTCACAAAAGTAGGACTCACCCTCGGGTGTTTCATCTTAGTAATTGTATTTTTAAAGCTTCCGAACTGTGTAAATGGTTACGTCACTCTCACGTGACGGCCAGCATGCCCTCCTTCAGGACGGGGTGTGTCAGTTGGTATCAGAGCCTAGGTTGCAGTCCTGGACATCTTGAGAATTCCCTAGTGTCTTCTGTCAGAACTTTACCGCCTCGTGGATAGCCACTTTGTTCATATGAGCTTAGCTTCCCCGATTTAACTTAGTTATGGGAACTACTAATGTGATTCAGTCTATTACCCAAAGGATTCCTCTTGAGATTGTGTATAAGTTGAATTTGAATTACTTTATGGAAATGAAAGACCGGAGGGAACAGATCGATGGCTTAATCGTTTGGGAAAAGGTGTTTCGAATTATGCAAAGTCAAGGAAATCTTCCTCCCGTCAGGTGGGTCGAGATGACTACCTAGTTTTTGAGTGTTGAAATGGCGTCCTGGTGGAGATAGGAGTCTTATACGATGTCACCGGAGGAAATAGCTGAATGAGAATTGTTTAAAGAATTGTTTAAGAAAAGGTTTATTCCTCCGGCATATATGGACGGTAAGAAACAAGAGTTTATAATTTGAAATAACGGCAAGAATGAGAATCAAAGGAAAGATGACCAAGGTAAAGGTCATGTGTCTTAAGATACTCAGAATCTTTCGGGCTTGATCATGGGCACGTTAAACATTCTTGGTTACTTTGCTAGAATTTTAATTAATTGGGATGTAGAAATTTTATGTTATTGACGATGTTGCCAAAGAAAGTAGAGAATGAGCACAATCGAGGAGTGTATATGTATTTCTGATGAAGAACAAGATGATAATATTGCACCCTTAAGAATTGTTGCTTACTTATCGAGACGACAGTGAGTTATCGTTATTGCGGGCTGCAGACCGTAATATCCATAACTTATTTGTTGGATTCGTTAAGCAAGTAAACAGGTAGGCCATTCTATGTTGGTTATGATTATTCAGGGTGTTCAGTGATGGTGGAAGATATAGTTATGCCTGTGAATCTTATCCCGTTAGACATTAAGGATTTTGACATGATTTTAGACGCAGATTGGATGCATTATAATCGTGCCAATATGGATTGCTACGGGAAATCAGTTACTTCCCAATGTTTTGGATTATCCGAGGTTACTTTTGTGAGTGAGCAAAGTGGAGTGAGGCGTACCGTTATTTCTGTTGTGAGAGCAAAGAGATTGTTATCAAAAGGTTGCCAAGGATACCTAGCTCATGTAGTGTTGCAAGATCGTACTCCTAGTATTGTGGATGACGTACGAGTGGTAGACATTTTCCTAATGTGTTCCCGGAATGATTTACATGGATTGCCATCAGACAGAGATGTGGTGTTCACTATTGAATTGTCTCCAAGTACAGACTTTATGTTCTAGATTGGTTCCCACAGAGTTAAAGGAATTGAAAATTCAGTCACCGGAATTGGTTGATAAAGGTTTCAGTCAACCTAGTACGTTACCTTGGAAAAACCCCAGCTTTGTTTATAAGGAAGAAAGACGGGACCTTAAGAATATATATGGCTATTAGGTAATTGAATCGGGTAACGAGTAAGAACCGTTATCCATTGCCACGCATTGATGATTGTTTGATCAGTTTAGAGATGCCTATGTGTTTTCTAGGAAAGAGTTGAAGTTTGATATACTCTTAAGTGAAAGTAAAGCATGCTAGTCAGTTTGAGTTGGTGTTGCAATGTTTGAGGGAACATCGGTTGTATGCAAAGTTTGACAAATGCCAATTTTGGACGAATCAAGTGACATTTCTGGGACATGTTATATCCACTTAAGGTATTTAAGAGGATTCTTAAAAAGGTAGCAGCGGTTAAGAATTTGGAACAACCACGAACCGTGACTGAGGTTTGGAGTTTTCTTAGCTTAACAGGTTATTGCAGATGGTATGTTAAGGATTTTTCAGTCGTTACCTTGCCATTGACGAGATTGACGAGAAAAAAGGTTAAGTGAGTGGGATGATAATTTTGAGCAAAGTTTTTAGCAATTGAAGTATGTCCTTACTCCTACACCTGTGTTAACAGTCCCAGATGATAGCGGAAATTATGAGGTCTAGATGATGCCTCTTTGAGTGGTCTTAGATGCGTGTTGATGCAATCGGGTAAGGTGATTGCCTATGCTTCACGGCAATTGAAACCATACGAAATGAATTACCCTACTTATGTTTTGGAGTTAGCAGTTACCACATTTACTTTGAAGATTGGGAGACATTGTCTTTATGGGAAGAAAAGTGCAAGATTTTTACGAATCAAAAGAGTTCCCAATATCTGTTTATTTAGAGGTATCTTAATCTTAGGCAACGAAGGTGGATTGAGTTGCTTAGTGATTATAATTGCACGATCAGGGTGATCATGCAATGTTGTGGCCAATGCTTTTAGTAGGAAGACCCCAGCGAGAATTAATGCTTGGTACGATTGCCATGTTCATCTTCTTGTGGATTTGAGATCTTCTGGAGTAAAGTTGGGAATGGAAGATCGAAAAGAAAATGTACTTGCTAATTTTCAAGTTAAGCCTATTTGGTAGGTCGTACTCGAGACTCAAGCGTTTGACGACGAAATTCAAGAATTTATTTAAAGCAAGGAATAACGGGAAAAAGGAAGACCTCAGAGTTAGAGAATCAGATGGCAAGCTTATGCAAGAGAACAAGGTGTTTATACCTAATGTTATGGAATTAAAGGAAGCAATTTTGGAATTTGCGTATCATTCAACTTATACAATGCATCCTGGAGGTACCAAGATGTACCATACCATTCGACCATTTTATTATTGGCCGGGTATGAAGAGGGAAATTGCAGAGTATGTAAGTAGGTGTATTGTTGTCAGCAAGTCAAAGCTGAAAGAAAGAAGCCTTTGATCCGATACAACCACTTACTGTTCCTCAGTGGAAATGGGAAAATATAATTATGGATTTTGGGTATAAGTTTCCACGTACTCAGAATGGATTTGATGGCGTTGGGTGATTGTAGATCGGCTTACCAAGTCAGCACACTTCACTCCAGTGAGAGAAAAGTATCCTCTAAATAAATTGGCTAAGTTGTTCATCACAAAGATTGGGAAGTATTATGGAGTTCCAGTGAACATTATTTCTGATCGAGATCCAAGGTTTACTTCTAAGTTTTGGATAGCTTTTTTAGGAAACCCTTGGTATGAAATTGCTTTACGGCACTGCTTATCATCCTCAGACAGATGGACAATCAGAGAGGACTATTCAGACGTTTGAGGATATGTTGAAATCTTAAGTGTTGCAGTTTGGTGATTCTGGGCACGATCGCCTAGATTTGATGGAATTTGCCTACAACAATAGTTTTCATTCGAGCATTGGTATGTCACCATTTTAGGCACTTTATAGTAGAGCTTGTCGTACGCCATTGTGTTGGTCAAAGGTTGGCGAAAGAGTGTTAGAGAGTCCAGAGATTTTGGATGAGACTACTCAGAATGTTCAAGTGATTGAGGTTAACCTGAAAGCGGCCCAAGATCGACAAAAGATTTTAGCAGATAGACATACTACTAATCGAGTTTATGATGTGGGTAACTTGGTATTCTTGAAATTGTCACCTTGGAGAGGTGTAGTACGGTTTGGAAAGAGAGGCAAGCTAAGTCCTAGATATATAGAACCTTATGAGATCACAGAGAGGATTGGTGAAGTTGCTTACAGATTGGAATTGCCTCGGGAGCATCTAAGGTTCATAATGTGTTTCATGTCTCGATGCTTCGACATTATGTTTCAGATCCTTCACATGTGATTCCTCCTCAACCTTTGGAAATTAATCCGGATTTGACGTATGATGAGGAACCAGTCACTATATTGGATTGGAAAGACAATGTTCTACGAAATAAGGCAGTGAGCTTAGTAAAAGAATTGTGGAGGAACCACTCAGCGGAAGAATCTACTTGGGAAACGGAAGATCGAATGAGAGAGAGATACGTATCCAAGGTTATTTTATGAGTATTATGTGGATTGGTTGGTTGTATGAATTTTGGGGACGAAATTCTATAAGGAGGGAAGATTGTCACAGCCCGTCCCGGAGGTACTTTTGACGGGAATGTGAAATGACAGAATTACCCTTGACGGGTATTAAGGTATGTGTGTGTGGCTTGTTATTTGGACTAAGTAAATACTTCCTAAACTATTGGATTAAAAGTTACATGTATTTTTGTGGTTAGGGAGTTAAATAAAATGGATGGTGATGACTTGGGATGAACCACACATGTCAAACCTCTCTCTCTCTTCCTTCGAAACCGTACGGACCAAAGCACCAAATCCCTCAAAACTTCATGGATCGAAGTGGAGATTAGCACCATTGTATTCGTGAGTGTCCTACGAACTCAAATATACCATTTTCAGGTAAGAAACCCTTCGTTTTCACGTTGAAAACTCGAGTTCCGATTTGGGTACTATTCATGAAATTTTTGTTGGTTGATTTTTAGGACAATCCAAGCTCACAGTGAGTTTAGTGAGGTCCTAAGGAAGCTCGGAGTGCTTCGTTTGAAGGTTTTGGACGTCGGGATCACTGGGTTCGACTTTGGCCGGTTTTCTTGGAATTTCTACGGTGAGATTTCGTGATTTTTAGAGCCTTAAAGTAGTATAGCGTGAAACTACATGTTTAGGGCTTCATTTGATATAAAATTCGAAGAAAATGGTTGAGAAACGAGGGAGAACAAGGCAATTGAAAATTGCCCAGTTTTCCGGCCATCGGAAAACACAGTCCGGCGAGCTCGCGAGGAAGAAGACGTGCGTGGGCGCGCGTGTACCCGTGCTTGTCCTTGGCGCGTGGGGGTGCATGACAAGCCCAAAATTAATTCTAAAAATTTGTCGACGTTCGTGACGTCAAGTAGGTCACTGTGGTATATTCATATACCCAATTTGAGCACCGTATGAGAAGTTATTGAGAATTGTTGGTTATATGCTTTAAATAACGTTTTTATAGTATTCACCGCAGCGGCCCGCGAGGCGGCGCGTGGCCAATGGCCGCCAATGTCATTCTTAGCATGTGTTTAAGGTTCTAGGTTCAGTTTTGATAATTAATGGACGTAAATTGAGTAATTGAACCTAAGTTGGTTACGATTCGTGGTTAGGTGAAAACGTGAATTGACGATCCGACCGTTGGATCGTCACCAAACTTTGATACGTTGTAATACGTAATATTTAAGGATTATAGGAACTTACGGATTGGGAATCCGAGTTACGGATCTTCCGGAATTGGAGTTGTAAGTTCATAAAATAGAATGTTAACCGTCACTTAGTTTTGGAAATTGACGGAGATCCGACCGTTGGATGGTAATGAAATTTTAGGAAGTTATCCTAGAGGTATATTATGGACCTCTGGAAGTTATGGATTTGAAATTTGAGTTGCAGATCTTCCGGATCGAACTGCGTAGTGACGTGTTTTATATAAGTTATATATTCTATCGATATGATTTCTGAGATTGGATTTGATTATTGTTTTAGGCGCCGATCATCATGACGCCTTGACGTATTGTACTAGGGAGTTGTAGGGCGAACTCCAGGTAAGTGGGCAGTATTTTCTGTTTATACCTATATGCTATTGAAATTCCCAGAAATTGAGTTTTTAATGGAAATATGTTTCTAAAATGCCATGCATGCATAATATGAATGATATGAATGATATGAGTTATACGAATTGATAATTGATGCATATATATATATATGTGAATTGGTGTTGTGGATGCACAGGTAAGTATCAGGTGAGTTTTATGTTATTCATGTGAATCATTGATGATGTATATTATGTTGATAGCTCATAACCTGCAATCATGGTGTTAGTACTTATATTATTCACCTCGCACCGCACACTCACCTTGGATCCAAGTAGGTGCATGTCGTACAGACCATGAGAGGGTTCCGACTGATAGGTGACCTTAGATTATGTACACAGATGATTGATGAGAGAAGCACTAGAGCGTATTATTACACCATTCATGTCGTACAGACTACTTTAGGTAGTTCCGACTTATCTGCAGTGTAGTGCCGTACAGGTCACCAAGGTGACTCTGGTTGGATTGGATGTTGAGCTATGGAATTAACCGTACAGGACCAACTGCAGGGTCTTCGGTTAATTCATCATTTCACCTGTTATATTGATGCATCTTTATTCTGTTGTTGACGCTTATAGCATGACATACTTTCTAGTTTGATAAAGATTTGTGAATTGAGATATTTGAAGATTTATATGCATATTATATACTATTTTTTTTATGGGAAAGTATACAGGTTTTACAGTGAGGGGTTAGAAATGTTATTAACTGAAAGGTTTTCGAAAAAATTTGTTTTACTGACTCACTCAATTTTGTTTTGCGCCCCTCCAGGTTCTATATAGCAGAGCTTTGGTGGCCACGAGGAATCCAACGGTGTTCTGATAGAATTCACAAAAGTAGGACTCACCCTCGGATGTTTCATCTTAGTGATTGTATTTTTAAAGCTTCCAAACTGTGTAAATGGTTACGTCACTCTCACGTGACGGCCAGCATGCCGTCCTTCGGGACGGGGTGTGTCAATTTACATGAAGTTTAAACTTAGGGATTGGATGTCTCAAATTCCTAGTTTTTTTCTACGCAGAAATTCTAAATTTTTATGCTTATGAAACCAAACAAGGAAATTGATGCATATCAATTCATAAATTCTGACTTTTATTCAAATTTCAAGTTTATTTTCTTTATGCAAACACAGTGTCCATTTAGAAATAAGAAATTTCTGTTTATTTTTCAAGTTAATGCAACAACAACAACAACAAAGCCTTTTCCCACTAAGTGGGGTCGGCTGTATGAATCTTAGAACGACATTGCGCTCGGTTTTGTGTCATGTCCTCCGTTAGATCCAATTTTTCAAGTTAATGCAAATCCATAAAATTGATTCTGCTGGATATGTCATTTTGATCTGCAAAATATATACATGACTTACTTCGAACTTTGGGAAACAAATCAACAGCGGCAACCCCTGCCCAGTCGAAAATATGCCTCATCCAAAGTTGCTCAGTTCCATCCCATTTTTCTATAGTTCCAAGCCCTCATAAGTCACAGATGGAAGAACTGCTGCTGATCAAGAAGCACATGTGGCCCATTGGTGGTTTTGCGGATCACTCCCTTCCCGAAATACTCGGCGATCACAGAAACCCCATCCTTTGAACTTTGAACTTGCTGAAGAACAAATCCTGAATCGTGTAAATCGAAAAAGGAAAAGAAAAGGAGGTATCTCCATCTTTCCCCATCTTTAATTATTGTTATTTTAAACCAACGACGATATATTTTACACTAAAAATAGATGGGAGTTACACCAAGCAATATAATGAAAAATCTAATTTGTTATAGAATTCGTCGAAATTCAAATCTAAGAAGTGAGAGGAAAACCCTTTCATTTGCTTTTTCCTCGGTTAAGAAGAACTCAGTGCCCTTTTTTCTTTTCTTATTTTCAGATTGGGTTTTTCAGACTGCAGTTGTTTTGGGTAAATATGGTTGAATTCTGATGAATTTGTGCAGGTCAAGTTTGAATTAGTTTTTATACTTCCAACCGTGTTGAATTTGGGTAAATATGGGGTTCTTTATAATGTTCAACGAAATCGACCAAGGGTTTAAATACGAGGGATGTTTTATAGGTTTTAATGGCAGTATCATCAGATTTCAACATGCTCGAGAAGGCCTTGAGTGTCCAGGAGTTCTACACTGCTGCTGATCTCGAAATGTGGGGTTTAGAATTTGAACCCAAGCCTGACTCTCTCCTGATTTACTATTTGTTCAACAAGCTCATCGGAAAGCCACTTCCAACGGTAGAGATGATCAAACACCTTGTCTCCGGGAAGAAGAATTTTCCGGATCCCACTTTTATACCGCCGGGTAATTTGTTCTATTTTTTGTTGTATACAGTTAGCTTCTTTATAATTTGAAATCTTGTATGTATGCATATATATATTTATTGTATTTTAACCGTTATTTAATCAGAAAACTTCTCTTTTGGATCGGAAAAGAACAAAGCGTTCTTTTTTGTTCCATTCGTGGATGAAGAGGCTGATTCTTCCCTGAGGTTCACTGTTCGGGGGAGCTTTTGGCGGTTTTCTAGTGAGAAGAGTATTAACCATCTTCCCAATGGTGAAGAGGTTCGTATCGGGACTGCAAGAACCTTTATCTTTTTTAAGAATATACAAGAGGAGGGTGGTTATGAGATGGTTGAATATAAGCTTCTGAACTCTAAGGCCCTTGGAATCGATCCAAGGCTGATACAATCAAGATCGTTCAATGATCTGGTATATTGAACACTTAATTAATTTCAATTTCAGTTATAATTATTATGTTTGAACAGATAATAATTATTATTAATGTTAGTTTATAGTTCTTAATTGTTTTATTGATATTGCTTCTCTTCTCTGTCTTATAGCTCCAACTCTACTCCATCGTTGCCATTACATGCCATGACGGCAATTTGGAGAAGATCAAGAAGGGTATCGTGGCCCCTGCGCTGCTTACTGGTGGAGGTCATCAGATTATTCTGCCTCCCGATGCCGACATTGGAGCCAAGGGATCCATTGCTCCGCTTATCGACCACATCTCAGGCAACCCAGACAGCCCAGCTCCAAGTCCCGCTCCTCAACTTGGATTATTTGGACTAGAAACGGTTTCCATTCTTGCACGCACCACGGGGGCTGCTGGGGAAGCTTCCACCTCCTAAGTCAGCAAAATTTTTTGTAGTTATCAGACATGTTTTTCAATTTTGTTTAGCTGTTTGGTCGAGTTGTGCCTTTTGTGTTCTGCATGCATGATTGTGTTTGTGCAGCGAGACAAGAAAACTATGAATTTGAAACCGTGGTTCTGTAGTTTTGTTATGTTCAGATGTTCATTTTCTCGGTGAACCTTCGTCCTGCCATTTGAAATTCTTCACCCGGATCTTTCTTTATCCGATGTTCAGTTTTGTTAATTAGTTCTAACATTGAGCGCATTGGAGAATTCGGAATCGGATCATTAGGGTGAATTGTGTTATGGTTGGGAGTCCCCATATGGAGGGCAGGGCACACACCACACAGTTGTTTCAAGCTGTTACTGGTATGTTCCTCATCAGAGTGACCTTTGGAGGTGAATATGTGCACTGTTAATTTTGTACTTGCCATCTTTAGATTTGAGAATATTGTAATCTCAATTCTCTGATGGCATGCATGTATAGGGTTAAAAACGAAATGGTTATCTGAACCCAAAAATGAAAACTAAAGGTTAAAAATGAAATGATCGTCAAACGGAACCTAATATGGTCATTCTACAAAGATAGCAATTCGGAGAACAAGGGTCACTAGCCTTTCCATAATCACAATGCCATTTACTCCCGACTTAGAAATAAAATATCAAAGAACAATGCCATCTACTCACAAATTTCGGTTTCTTTTTGGAGTTAATGCAGATCCACAAAATTGTTTCAGGATATACCATTTTGATCTGCAAAAAATATCACTAACTAGAAAATTTTAGGAAACAGAACAACGGCAGCAATCCCAGTCGAAAAATGCCGATTGAAGAAAAACCAAAGTTGCTCAGCTCCATCCCATGTTTCTATAGTTCCCAGCCCTCATAATTCACAGCTTGAAGAACTGCTGCCGATCAAGAAGCACCTGTGGGTCCATTAGTGGTTTTGCTGATCACCCCCTTCCCAAAATACTCGGCGATCACAGAAAAACCATCCTTTGAACTTTTAACTTGCTGGAAGAACCGATCCTGATCTTTGGAGTTCTGCTCTAGACTTCTTTTTGTTTCGAGAACAGATTTGTATTCAGGAGCACATACAGGACACTCCTTCTCATTATCCCCGAGGCAACGCTGATGGAACGAGTGGATACACATAAAATGCACAGCTGGGAGATCGAGGGTGAAAGTGCATGCAGTGCACTTGCTGAGCTGAAAGATTCTGGCATTTGTCCTAAGATCCTGAATTTCGTTTCTCATTGCAGATGTGGTTTCCTGAACAATGAAAGGATTCATTAGATAACCTCTCTCACACGCACACAACCACACATTGTTTGGATTGAAACCTAAAAGGGCATGAAGTATAATTTTGTTCGGCAGATTTTATTTATTGACAAAGATTCAGATTTTATTTATTAACCCACACACAAAGTAATATTCTTATCAGAAATCATGAAGAGCACCATCATGTATCTGAATGTATCTTTCGTGACAAAGACTCAGCTTCACTTTCTGGGTTAACATGTAAAGAACTATTTTCATACCAAACATGTTTGGTAATTTCCGTTGTTTAAACCTTATTTTCTATTTTAAATTTCCTCAGATTAGTTTTTTACTCGCTAAATACTATGCCAATTTCCTACAAAGAACATTGGTTACAAGAACGTTGAAAGATCAAGTCCTACTATCCCTAGATTTGTGATGCACATGTCATAGCTATTTAAATTACTAAGCATTTTTCCCTTTTTTCTGTGCAGTTTCAGACCTAACTAGAATCCCATGCAACATTATCTGATACACTGCTTTGACAAGATTACACTCGTCATTCGTGCCATTACAAAAGTTTCCAAGGAACACGTAAATAAGAAACATAAAATGTTAACCAACTTTTACTGGAAGCAAGCGAAATGAACAAAAGAGGTACAATAAATAAATTCACAATGACAGCTGCAGTAAGGACTAACCTGATACTTTTCAATTGCTCGACGGTCCTCTTCGATCAGCTTTGATTCTTGTTCAAGCTTTCTGGCAATGTAATCCTTAATGACAGAGAGTGTGAGACATGGATTTCTGGACAAAGTTTGAAGAACAATAATAGGAGGCAATATGTCATCCCTTTCTATATATGTCAAAACTTCCTTCACTTCTTTGGAGCAATCTTCTCCAAGTTCACCAAAATATTTTAGCAGATCTGCCCAAAGAGTGGGGTCCCCACCCTTCCCTGAATCCCCTAGTCGTTTGCAGCAATCAATCAAACCCTCATGGTCATGAGCTTGCATGTAGCAAGCAATCACCTCTTTATACAGTTTCAATTTTTCATAGAGATACAACAGGCCTTCCTTAAATGCATTCATTTCACAAAGAATTACGGCAAGGTCAACATCATAAAGTGGAAATTCCAGGTCAGATGGCCATGCACTCTTAAGAAGTCGTAGCCCTTTCTGTTGCTTTTCAAAACGGTCCTTTTCCTTGTTTGAATCTTTGGTATCAGCAATCAATTTCCCATTGGACTGGCTTCTTGATGTTGCAGCTGCACCTGATCTAGCCCTGAGATTAAGATCTTCACCATTGCTAGCTTGTGATATTGATGGGAAGCTCAAGTCAGTGGACAAGTACAACTCCAAGAGCGTGTTATGGATTTCTACTTGTGCAGGAGAGTCCTTGACCTTGTCGGTATATTTTTCAAGAAAATCCATAAGCCAGGGAAGATGATGGGTGAAGATGTTGAGAAAATCAACCGGAGATGGCAACATTGTCAGGTATGAACCATTAGCGGCTCCTCTCTTGGATGATTCACCATCCTCAGTGCACAGCCTCATGAGTATCTCAATTGTTTCCACAGGCTTGTGCTCTATAAGAATCTTACCATACTCTTTCACTGTCACTCCAGCTTGGCTTGGTTCAAGGCTTGAAATATATTGCAAAGCTTCCTCATATCGGCCAAGATCTTCAAGTAAGATCTTTAAGTACCATTCGTGCTTCCCAGCCTTTTTAGCAACATACATTGCATGCTCATGGTAGTTGGTGGCACGGCAGACTCTTATTGCAGTCTCCACATCAAATTTATGTTCCCCAACACCATCCTCACTTTTAATGAACACATTTAGTTTGTCAACATCTTTCAATTTGGTATAGCAATTCAGTAGAAGAGTGGTATGATCTTTGGAAGCAAGCCCCTTCTCATGCAATTTTTCCAAGTAATTTGTAAGGTTGTAGATTCGTTGTGCATCTAGAAACTTCTGTATCACATAAGAAGGCTCGAGGTGACCAATGGTATGGATATACTGTGCCATTGCCTCATCATAATCTTGCTTGCTATATAGATGATCCCCATACTTTCTCAGCACTTCTGCAGTTGCGGCAGCATCCGCTTGCTGACTTTGAACAAGGTTGATGGCAACAGTATAAAGATTCTTCTTAAAGAGCATATCTAACTTGCTCTCCATATCCTTCTCCCCAATGCACAAAGCTGATTTGTCAGCCATGATAAGTATTATGTTACCCCATTCACAAAGCATGTGAGAAACCTCTTTGACCGCTAGGCTGTGAGCGATTAAACGGTTCTTCAAGTCATAAATGTTGAAAGTGTTGCTGTTATTTCTTTGATCTGCAATAACACAAAGAAGGTATCCACGAAACCACCCTAAAAATTTCTTTTCTCCTTCAAAAGCCCAACATGGTCCACGCCCATCAACTTCATAAAAATACACGGCCTCAGGTCGACCAATTATCAACTCCTGTCACAATAAGTAAATAAATAAAATGCTAAGGCATACAAAAACATACACCAACGGAAAAAGGAAGTAGAATTGCGTACCAAGCGATCACTCATTGCAACACTGTTCATATTACTTCCAATCTGATCTAGGGTTTGCCGCCTTGTGTTTGAGGGTTGATTCTGCAAGATGAACAAGCTCACAGAGGAAGGAGTTACAGCAAACAACTGAAGAGCTTGACCGTCCACTCTGAACCCCAGTCCCGTAATTGAGGACTGGCTCTTGTCAGAATGGATTTCCACCTGAAGCTTAAACCGGGTGATTCGTTCTCGAGCAATATCCCCTTTAATGCAGTAAATCGAACCATTATCCAAGCCAATAGCTATAAGCAGTATCGGAGGTGCCTCCTCTAGTACTAAAAATGATGTAATCTGCAGTAATAAACAATGACTCGATTCAAAACCCTATTGTCTCTATCAAATTCGGGGGTTCACAAATTCCAATGGGCAGAAATACTACCTTTGCTTCAGGAAATTGGTTGGTGAATATCCGCAATATTCCAATGCAATCAGGGCTCGTTGTGCTTGAGCTCGTGCCCTCGGACTGCATTCTATCCAGGTCGAAAACCTTGAGGCACATTGCCGATTGCTGCGGAGTAATTTGTTCATCTTCTCCAATTGTCACCAAATAGTTGCGTTGCTGATTTCACAACAAGAAGAGCAAAATTAACACACTTTTCACCTCCTAATCACTCTCTAAACAAATTAAAAACTAATCCTAATATTAAACATCAAAAGTTCAACAAAATTCCAATTTTCTCTTTTCCTGTTTTTCCGTTTGTCACATTTTCCCGAGAAACAAACAGAAAATGACCAAATCCAGACAAAATGTTGCGAGAGGAGGCTGACCTTGAGCTGCTGAAGGAAGAGCGCGGAGGAGGAGTGAGCTTGGAATCCGTAGCTGAAGTTGAGGCCGCGGTCCAGGAAGCTGACGGTGCCGTCGTCGCAGCCGATCACCACCTTCCCTCTGCCGCTCGAGCAACACTCGATCTTCCCTTCCACCTCCTCGGGAATCGCGCACTTTCCCGCCAATTTCTCCTCGAAGAACTCGAATTTCCTCCACTGGTACATTTCGAGAAGCTCTTTTCGGTTTTTTCAGCAAATTTAACGAGCTCCCCGGATCGGACGGCGCTGATTTCTCGAGCTGAGATCGGCGGCCAAAAGCCGAATACTTGGCGCCAAAAACTCAGAAAGACAATACCTTTCTCTCTCTTCTCTCTCTTCTCTCTCTCTCTCTCTCTCTCTCTCTTACCCTGAAATTCGTCTTCCTCCTTTTCTCAGGTAATCGGGTCGGGTTGTACGGCCGTCCCAGAAGAATAACGGTATTTCGGATGAGCAAGAAAGCGTAAACGACGCCGTATGTGTAAAATTATTCAGTTTTCTTAATTTGGGCACATTCTTGTAGAAGCCCAATTTCCTTCAGACATGGGTGAGAAGTAAGGCCCGTACTGAAACTACTAAAACCCAGTGTAAAGTGATTTTCGCATATCGATTTTCTCATGACAAGATATTATAAACCTTGTTGTTTTTTTTACTAATAATTGTTTGATATGAAATTTTGATTTAGTATCTATTTCGACTAAATAGAAATTAGGTATCACTAGACCAAATAATGTTGAAGAACTCTTTAATTTCCAGTTCACCTCCTTTGTACCAAGCAAAACTTCGAACTTATATATGAAATTCTAATTTTCAAAATAAAACTATTATTAACACTCTAAATAAGTCATTTTACATCCTCTTTTTCTCTTAATTTTTATGAAGAATGAGTGCTTGACATTAATTTTTTTTTTTAAAGTGCTTAGTAATAATTATAAAGTGACGATAACAAATTTTTTTTATAAAAAAAATAATATATAATTTACACCATAAAAAGAAATAAATATACGATAATTGCCGAAAAGAAACTTAAGAAAATAAATGATGTCCTGCATGGGAAATAAATGGGTCTTTTGACCCAGCATCACATGCACATGACGCGAGCCTATAGGGACTGTCCTACCACCTGGAGTCGTTGCTTTGCAATAGATGAAGAAGCCCGACACAGGGTGGACGCGTTTTGGTTTTAAGGGACATTGATAAAACACTCTACCAAATTGTTGCTAAACCTTCCATATTAGGAATTTTAATCACTTAATTTTAATCTAATTAGGGTAATAATCTTTCAACTAAAAATTCATTACCATCTGTCCCTCAACTCATTAAAACGTGCAATTATGGTCCTTTTTGTCTACTTTGTTAGAACTTTCGTCACAATTGGTCATGTGTCATGCACGTAAAGCTAAATCAAGGGGCAAATATGAAAAATCAAATAAGAAAAATTGTATCAATGGTCCCTGAACTTTACTTCAACTGAAGAAATGGTCCATCAACTTTAACCTAATTGGAGCAATGATCCCTCAACTTGAACTTGATTGTAGCAATGGTTATTCCAACATAACTCATTTTGATATAATTATGACAGAGTTAACGAAAATGATCATAGCTACACGTTTTCGATGAGTTGAAAGACCAATTCTGATGACGTTGATGAAAGGACTATAGCTACATGTTCTGATGAATTGAGAGACCATAGTAATGAATTTTTAGTTGAGGAATCATTGCTCCAATTTGATTAAAATCGAGGGACCATTACTACAATTTACTCTTAATTTCTAATCCCCAACTTAAACTTGTTACGTCTCATCTCGTGTTCTCGTGTTGGTTTGTGCCGTGCTAAGAATCTTGACAACCTAACAATGGTAGTTATAATGCTTTTATTGGAGCTAGTTAACCTTAGTGTTTGAAATTTTCTTTAAAGTGACAAGCAAGATGTTTGATGAAATGACTTGTGAAGTTCATTATAGGAGCCTCTTTACACGCCCTCGTTATCACAAATGCATGCCTCCACCACCACAATTAAACAAGTTATATATGGTCTAGGGTTTACACTAATCTCGTATCGTGTAAAAAATTACCACACAATCACGGTCCATTACAAATATCGTCGATATTGTTTCAACTTAACCACCTATTACTAGGTGTTGAGTTTTATCACTAAATGTCTTGATAATATTAAGGGTGAAAACTCTCATATATTAGTCGTATATTATTTTGTCATAACTAATGTTGGATCCTATTCTTCAACACGTCGGCCTCCTCATGAGCGGTCTCACAGGAGGTCACAAGGGAAACCAATTCGCACATCTAGAACTGGTCAAGTCATTATACCGAAGCTGACACAACTTTTTGAGAGCTTAGTCATCATTTAGGGACTAGAGTTAATGCAACTTTTTGAAGGCCTAGTCATTTAATATCTTAAGCAGTTAAGCTGGAGCTAGCGCAACTTTTATAAAGCCAACTTAAGGAGGCAAATTCGAGCCCAATAAATCAGACTAGGAAGTGTCGAAAGAATAGCCTGCTTTAATACATGATAAACTTTTTAGGCTCAGCATGGTTCATCACCAATATCACTGATATTGTCCAAACTTAACCACCTATTAGTAGGTATTGGGTTTTATCATAAAAGGTCTTGATGATATTAAAGGTGAAAACTCTCATATATTAATTGTATATTGCTTTGTCATATGACTGATATAAGATCTTATTCTCCAACAACTTCACGCTTTACAATTACGAGTACCAGCGCAACCATATACCATTCTATATCTTACAACAAAATCACAAAAAACACATCCAGGTCAGATTGCAACATGCATTACAAGTGGATTTTACCACATCCAGATCAGATTGCAACATGCATTACAATTGGAATTTATCGATCTGTCGGGTCCTTGCGGCTAGCTCAGATTAAAACCCTGAAACCAGTCATGTTTCAGTTTCAGCCAGTACCATCCTGATAAGGTTGCCCTAGACTGCCACTCAATTACTTGATGCTACAAAACATGAGCCATGCAAATAGCTAACAAGGCCAAAAAACATCAAAGTCAGCCGCCATCCATATATATATATGTATATTTACATATGTAATGCAGTAAATAACAAAGGTTGATCAAGTTGAGTGGAAGATATACAGATAGATATGATATAGTTGTTGTTGTGATCTTATCAAAAGTGGGCCAAACTTTTTCTGCTTTCTGCATATAAAGCTTTCACATCCCTTTTGCCTCTGTGTTGTGTATTTCTGTAGTCCTGTGTTGCCTGGAAAATAACACAAGTTAAAAAAAGCTAGAGATGATTAGTTGAACGCATGTGAAGAAACCATAATTTTTTAGTCCTTTCATCTTCTTTTTCTTTAATTATTATGGTATCCCAAACATTTCTACAAGAGCAGGCAAAAAGTTAAATGGTAGACTTGTTTTCCGGTTTTAAAACAGTACTTTAAGTTTATAGGTTGAGTGATTGAGTACACGTAAGTCTATGACGCTCAAATCTTCACTTTCTGATGATCAAAAGAAAACAAAATTATATCTCCCTGAAACTATTTAAGTATTGTGTAAGTTGATTATGGTGTTGTCATGTTGGTATAATTATTTATGTAATTGTGACATTAAGACTAATAAGTATGCTGTGCCGTTTAAATAATCATGATAGGCATGATTATCCTGATTATTTTAATTATTTTAATTATTTTAATGGGATTAATGGATTAGAACAAGCAAGTCCCAAATAAAGCCAGAAGGGCATCGGCTTCGTTCAATTTAATTATGTTGGCTGATACCGACTAGGGTGTCGATATCACATACCTCAATCATATTAAGGGTACCATGTACTTATCATATTCTCTTTGATAAATTAACATATTAGCCAGTCCTAATCAGTATTATTCATAAGTCAAATATGTTGGCTATAAGCTTCACCAAATATATCCTATGTGAAGGGGTTTTCTGTGCATATTTTCAAGTCTCAAACTTAAAAGTTGGTGTAAAACACATCATCAACTTAATACCAGAAGAATGTTATGATCAACCCACTCACTTATGTATCTTATTCCTAATTTTAATGATATTCTATTACAAAAAGGAAGGGGGATATTATACTCTAAGAGCAGCTCCAGTGGTGACCTAAAAGTATAGAGAATTGGGTTGCATTGCCTCCAACCTCCAAAACCCACGTCCAACGGCCCAAAAAAATGAAGGCCTATTGCTGGGCTCCACCAAGCTTATTGAGTTGCCTAGCCAACGCATGCAAGGCCTTGGGCCTGTTGGCAAGAAGCGATGTCATCATCACATCAAAGAGCAGACATAGGGCCCACCAAGTGTTTCACTACAGAGCCCAATGGTTCTTTATAGCTGCCTTTCTCCGCTGTTGGATTTCCAACAGTTTTCACATCTTGATCGTTTGATTTCGAACGATATTTTTTTTTTTTGGAAATTATAGATTTGTGTCACGTGACACCTGACGCATTTGAATTAAAAAAAATAAAAAAATAGAAATCGACAATCAAGATTAATCCAAAGGTAAAACAATCCAACAAAATACCAAAAAATTTCATTTTTTTTTAACAACACACTTAACAAACTTACAAAGATCAACCATTTCCTTCATTCGCCTTTCATTTTTTTAATTAATTATGCTTGTTTGTAATGCTATGCTTTGTATTTAAAATTAAATTATCAATGTTAAATTGGGAGTTTTATTTTCAAAGAAAAAAACTTACTAAGTAGTAAGTATACACTTACAAGGCATAACAAAAAATATATATATACATATATTTGTAAATAGTAGCCACCCTTGCCCTTGCCCTTCCTCTTCTCAAACGGGTGGACTTGCCCAAACACAATTACTGTTCAGAGGAATTTTACTGCCCTTGCCCTTGCACTCCTAAAACGGGTGGACTTGCTCTAAAAAGATGGGGGTTGGGTTAGGCCGCACAACTTGATATCAAATTCAACATAAATACAATATGCACCGTTATTCATGTGAATCGAACTTGAGACCTTTTACTTACAAGTGAAGATAATTATCAATAGACCATAATACTAGTTAGTTAATTCCAACTATTAAACCAACTTGTGTGCATATGTGACTGACCTCGACACTACTATAGTAGTGTTAACTTTTTATACAATTAGTTAAACCAAACCCCATAAAGTTTAAGAAAAACTAATGAAAATGGCTTGAAAACTTTGAGTTTTAATGATAAGGACAAAATAAAGGGTAAAGTGAATAGTACCAGGATTGACTTTTTAGTGTAAAAATGTGGTTTTTCGTTAAAGTGAACAGTACCAGGTGCTTTTCGTTAAAGTTCCCGTAAGTTTATTGTGTTTTTACAAAACCTCTTCATGTTTAAGATATCACACTATGAACTTATGAGTTCATAATAATTTCTCATACATGTCTATAATAACTATAAAAAGTTGACAAAGCACCAACGATCAGAACCAGCTCATGCACACTTGTATAGAGTGGTTAACACTCATCTATCAGCTCATGCACACTTGTATAGAGTGGTTAACACTCATCTATTAGCACAACTATCTTAGTAGTAATTGCCTTTGGATTGCTCTTACTATTCACTCTATACAATAATTAACACTCTATACTCACTTTCCTTGTCCTTGTCCTCACCGTCGCCCTTGCCCTCGCCTGCATATGTCAACATTCATTATATCACTCGCCCTTAGTAGTTATGAATGTTCTACAATTGTAATTAGTATTTTAAAATAAAAGAACAATATTTGAAATTACTAAAAACTCATTAGGCAACTTAATTAACAGAAAGTTCCCATTCAAACGGAAAAAAAAAACCTCCCATGAATTTCTCCATTTCTGAATCTAGATTAGATTCACAGGATCACTTTTTTTAGTTTTGTTTTTCACTCAAACAACAATATTTTGTGTATCCTCCTTTTGAATAGGTCGCACCCGATCAACAAAACTTTTTGTTACTATTTTACCCCTGCTCTTGTTTTACTACCCAACTAATTTTTCTTAGTTAATTTTAATCTCAAATTAAAAAACATATATCAAAACATATTGATATGCAGTCCAACATCTCGTTTTTCACACGTTACTATTTTACCCTTGCTCTTGTTTTACTACCCAACTAATTTTTCTTAGTTAATTTTAATCTCAAATTAAAAAACATATTGATATGCAGTCCAACATCTCGTTTTTCACACGATACTATTTCAGATTTCTATTATACGCTGCATGTTTTGGATTCAATTTTTGACACTTATGATTTATACCATAGTGATCATGAGAGGTTATCGACTCTCAAAATAATATACTATCATGACGAAACCATTGGTTAATCTACGTATAAGAAAAAAAAAAGTTTTCCCACTTGATGTTGTATCATTGCCGTAATAAATTGGATTATTGGAGTAATACAAATTGGCTTTTGTGCTGATTTTAATATTACAAGGTACAGTTACAAATTCATTACTTTTTGTAAAAAAAGTTTCTTCGAAAAGAAAATAAAAAAGGGAAAAAACTCAACCACTAATCACGGAGAAGTGAACTGGGTCTTTAAATAGGGACCCACGTATCGCCACATAGGATTTCTGCACATGATGACGCATGTCCCACATCAAGTTAGTAATTTAGGGTGCGTTTGTTGCGCCGGACTATCTTGGATTAGACTAGTTTCAAGGACTAAACTGGATTGGTTTAGACTAGACTAAGCTGGATTAACTTAGTGAAGCATTTGGTGCAATGTTGGACTAAGAAGCTAGATAATAACAAATTCTAATATTATATTATTTAATCTATAAATTATTAATATTTTATTATGATCTTATCTTTTTCTCCATCTTTTCCTACCATTTTCGTCCCACACTCTCCCTCTTTTTTTCCTCCCAGACCTCTCGATTCCTGTCTCTCTCTCATTCTCGGTCTCTCAGTTCTTCGTCCCACCTTCTCCCTCTTTTTTTCCTCCCAGACCTCTCGATTCCTGTCTCTCTCTCATTCCCGGTCAAGCTCCTTATCGATTCCAGTCTCTATTTCTCTATCCTCCCTCCCTCTCTAGCTATGCGCTGTTCGAACAAAAACCTCATGGCTCCATTTTTCCCGACGAGTTGCAGGTTTCCCGACGTGTTTTCAGGCCAACCCTAGTTGAATTGGATGAAGTTAGCACCGCCAAAAAATTCCTCACCATCCCTGGACCGAGATCTTAGCTTTGCATGCTCGAATCTGTCATGGATTCGAAGAAGCCCAAATAGGCCGAGACTTTCAGACCATTTTCCAGCCACATTCGACCACCTTTTGGCCTCGATTCAGGTAGAATCGTAATCTTGTCACTACCAGCTTTAATTTGGTATATTTTATATGAATCTGCTTTCGGTTTCTGGGTTTTTGGCTTTTTTGGGTTTTCTGGGTCTCTGACTTGGAGATCTTATGGACAGATGATAGGGAGGTGGGGAGAAAGACAGTGGGAGGGCAAGTTCTCAGGCGTGGGGTGAGGCAAAGTGAGGGGAAGCGGGGAAACGGGACTAGCAATCCCCTCCTTTTTGGGGGCTCTCGCTAAGCCCAGCTAACGAAGGATTTAGTCGGCACGAGTCCGCCTTTATCCCACTAAACTCAATCACGGCTTGCACCAAACATGGGTTATTAGTCTTAGCCAGTCCAGTCCTAGCTAAGGAGGTCAAATAAACGAGGCACTAAAGTGCACTCAGTCCTACGGTTACGATTTCACTATTTATCCACAAACACCAACGCCTGGAGAAAAACAAACTGTAACTAGCTGCCACATGCCACGTGGCGAGCATGCATATGGAGATTAGATTTTCGCACCCCAAACACCAACGGCGAGATTAAATCTAGACCGCTGATAGCACTTCACCTCACAGAAGTCCAGCGTTTATTGTGAAAAAGTGGAACGAGAAAAGAGACTTCAAAAGACCAATCAGATGTTTCAAGTGTGGAAAAGAAGGACATCTAAGTAGCGGATGTGACAATAGAGCCGCTTCAGGATATAGATGTGATATTTTTAGTCAAACTAAAATTGACTTAATGGATATTAAAACTGCTGAAGATTTAGAGGATGATCCCTCTATATACTCGATAGTATCAGAAGAATTCGTTGATTTGAGTAAGATTAATCCAGAATATGAACCTGATGACAGTAACGATGAAGCAGACTCAAGATTAATATCGGAAATGACACCAGACACTACTCTAATGAATACCGACCATATGGATATTCAACAAATGAAAGTACTCATAAGACCAGATACAGATATACCATTAGACACTAGACTTTTAAAATATCCTTGTAGACATGAATGGAAAATAGGACCAGGAGACATTAATAATGTGTGCAAAGCATGCATGATATCAGTACAACTGAAAGAAAGAGCAAAATGTTTTAAATGTGGGACAGAAGCATGCATGCTGCATAGTATGTATAGAAACTTTATTCGAAATCACATTACGAGAAGAAGGCCCAAAAACTGAAAGGACGTACGATACAATACTGGAACAGAGGTTGCATGATATGGATAAAAAATGGACATTAACCCAGACAGTAATCCAAACCTTAAAAGAATGGAAAGAGACTTGCAAGAATTTGCGGGAATAGAAACCGTCGGGATTAAAAGATAAAGAATACGAAGCTCGTTTATTAGAATTCCAAAAGGAGATTCAAGCTAGACAGAATAAAGGAGTATCATTGAATATGAGTTCATTAGAGTCACCATTAAGTTGTAACAACCCAAATACGCTATCAGCACCTCAAGTTAAATAAAAAAATTTGGTCGATGGACAACGGGAAGTAAGTGTGATGGGATTAGTAGATACTGGAGCTACCAGTTGTGTACTTGATATGTCTCTAGTACCAGAAAAATACAGGAAAAGGGCAAAATATCCAGTACAAAATCAAGGAATCGATGGGAACTTTTTAACATATGAATACTTACTTAAACCTTTCACTGTAAGATTCTTCACAGGAAATTGTGGATGGAGTGAACCGTATGGATTGCCAATACACAACGTTTGGCTTAGAGATCTTAGAAGCATAGGACTACCAACCCACTTTATTATCGGAACCCAGTTTATCTTCCGTCATGGAGGAGGAATGACTGTAACAAAAGACTATGCCTTATTCCATAAATACACGACATCAGCTTTACTAGAAGCCAAATTTGATACCAATAGTTCAGCGGAATTACTACCAACCAAACTTGCAGAAGAACTTGAAAAACTACCACTAACATCAGAGTTGCGAGAGAAGCATGGTGGAACCCTTAAGAAACAATACCACAAAACTCAAAAAACCAAATTACTAAAGGATTGTAAATGCGAAGTGAAAGGAAGTTGTATGAAACAACAAAAACCAGACACAGTATATTTTGACACAATTGGATGTATACCTAAATTAGTAGAACTAGAATCGCCAGAATGGACTACCGAGATAAAAATTAAACCAGACGCATGGTTTATACCAAGAGCCTTATGTTACTCAGCTACTCTAGATCCAGATGATTTTGAAATTTCAAGTATTATAAAGAATTTGGAAAACCAGCACTTGTTATCAGATGATCTGAAAGAATATGTTCATGACAAATCAGTGATATGTAAATTAGAGATAAAGAATCCTAACTACTTGATTTCCGGAGGAAAGATAGAATTCACTAACATAGACATACAAGACATGGATCAACACTTGAAAGAGCTACTTGACTTAAAATTTATATCAGAAAGCACTTCACCTCACAGAAGTCCAGCGTTTATTGTAAGAAATACTGCGGAAGAACGAAGAGGAAGGTCCAGAATGGTAATTAATTACAAAAGATTGAATGACAATACCGAAAGAGATGCTTATGATTTACCAGATAAATCCATGTTAATAAACTCGATTCAACATTCAGAAATTTTTAGTAAATTTGACTGTAAATCAGCTTATTGGCAAATTCAAATGCATCCAGAAAGCAAATCATGGACAGCCTTTACCTGCCCTTCAGGATTATATGAATGGAATGTAATGCCATTTGGTCTCAAAAATGCACCATCAGTTTACCAAAGAAAAATGGACCAGATATTTAAACGTCTGAAAAAGTTTTGTTTAGTTTGTATAGATGATATTCTAATTCACAGTAAATCCAGAAGGGAACATTATTCTCACTTGAAAACCTTTTTCGCGACAGTTAAAAGTTCGAACGTATTAATCTCCAAGAAGAAGATAGAATTATACAAACCCAGGATAAGTTTCTTAGGATCGGAAATAGGCAAAGGAACTATCACCCTACAACCTCATATTACCAAAAAGATATTGGAATTCCCAAATAAGATTGAAGATACAAAGAAACTACAAAGCTTTTTAGGACTAGTAAATTACGCCAGAATTTACATTAAAAACTTATCTCAATTACTTGGACCCTTATGGGCTAAGTTATCTAAAAATGGACAAAAACACTTTAATAAACAAGATGAACAACTGGTACAGGAAATTAAAGAAAGATGTAAAAATCTGCCAGAGCTTTATCTGCCACTTGACTCAGATTACTTAACCGTTCAGACAGATGGATGTGAAGGTGGATGGGGAGCAGAACTAATTGCTAAACCCACTAAGATAAGTCATAAGAAAAATGAAAGAATTGCCAGATATGGATCAGGTAAATTTGCAGAAACCGACAAGTTATCTTCGGTAGATGCGGAGATATTAGCTATTGTATACGCACTCGATAACTTTAGGCTTTATACTTTAGGAAAAGAAGAAATCACGATAAGAACAGACTGTATAGCAATTGTAAAAGCATATCACTCTTTACAGGATGCTAAGCGAACGGGAAAAAGAAGATGGGTTAACTTCTACACTAAGTTAATTGAAGCAGGACCACGCTCGATCAAATTCGAACATGTGAAAGGCTATAAATACAGACCAAAATTCTTCATTCAAACTCACCAAGCAATCAAACCATATCTTTACTCTTAAACCATCAACAATCTTTATGAGCATTATTCAGTCTTTTCTACTCCTTGCAATTTTTATTTTATCACTTGAACTTCTATACCAGAAAAACCAGTAAAAATATCCAAGCATCTGAAGATCTTAACCTGAAATACTACCAAGCCCTTGAAGATATCGAAACCCTTCAAACAGAAATCTCAAGGCTCAGATACCAGAATCGCAGAAGAGCTGCAATCGGAAAGTATATGATATGACAGGTAAAAGAAAGAGATCGTGCACAGAAGAAATAATTACCAGAAGAATCATACAAGAAGAAGATAATTACAACAGATACCAGGAATACCAGATTCAGCAAAATACAAGAAGTAGACCCAACTAGGGGTGGGCAAACGGGTACAGGAACCGCGGGTAGGGGCGGGTAATTCAGGTTCGGGACGGGTCCAATATTTCTAAACACAAAACGGGGCGGGGCGGTTCGGGTATATGAAATTATCGGGGCGGGGCGGGTCTTAAAATAGAAGGGAACGGGCCCCCGGCCCGGCCCGTTTCTTTTCCTCATCCCTAGTCTTCTCGATCTCTATTCCCCGACACTTTACATTTCACTCATACCCGGCCCATTTCTTTTCCTCATCAGTCATCCTTAGGCTTCTCGATCTTTCTTTTCCTCATCAGTCATCCCATACCTCGAGACCTCCTCCTAACTCGCTCCCAGCCTCCCACCGTCCCAGCTCCATACCCCGCCACCATCATCGTCAGACCTCCATCTCTCCTAATTTGCTCCTCTCTTCCTCGATGCGTCCGCCGCCATGTCTCTCTCTCTCTGTGTGACGAACTCAAAGGGACGGACGAAGTTGAACAACTCGAAACGACGCCTCCTCCGTCTGAATTAGACCCATATTTGCAGCGCACGACTCTGCTCATAGTCCTCTTCAGTTTTAAGGTATTACGTTTTAGGGATTTAGGATTGAAAATTAAATTAGGGTTTTCTAGATCTAGGGGTTTTGTTGGGTTCTTGAATGGCTGCTCACTTGACACCACATTCCTCACAATTCTACTTGTGATTGTTATTAATGTGAATTTCTGCTTGTAATTTTGAATTAGGGTTTCAGGGATTTTAGGGATTTTGAATTTGGGTTTTAGGGATTTTAGGGCATTTCATCCAAATTTACTTTCAAATATATCATCTCATTTCATCCAAATTTTCAAATTTGACTGCAGAAGATAGGGAAGGTTTTGCAGTCATCCCGTGGCTGGTATTGATGATGCCTTCACTTCATCTCGTGGCTCCACCAAGACCCTTTTATTGATACAAAATTGTGTTCAATTATTTATTTCATCTTGTTTGCATTGATTGATATATATATCGTTGTGCTAATTTGAAATGTTTGACAAACTGTTTATTCATACCGTTGACAGAGCTCTTTACTCTGAGAATTAGGCTTGTTGTAGTGTGTTGGCTCATGTATGATCACACTGTTTATATCCCTAAAATTGTACTTGTGAAGATTTGCAACCTCTGAGAATTAGGCTTGTTGCAGTGTGTTGTAGCAAGCTATTTGTATTGTTTAAAATGTGGATTGCTTTGTTTTTAAAGGTTGAAATCTTTGTTGAAACCCTTCCTGCAATACTTTTAGTTGAAGTGATACATTATCTTTGATATATTGTATTGGGATATGATGAGATGTTTTCTATAGTCTTCTACTTTGGAACCCAACTGATGTAAGTACTAGTCTTCCTCTTTTTAGCATATAGTTTATTTCTCTTGTTTTCAGTTGGTTTCATATCATATTTAAACCTTAAAAATAAGAATGATTCAACATATATCAATAGAATAGGGATGGATTTAGTTGTTGGTTTTATTCGTGATCTGATGTGAATCTGTGCAGGTGAATTTGTGCAAAATCTGCACACTGCATGCAGTGTCACTGTGATTGTGCAGTTGCAAATTGCAATCTGAGCAGTTTGCAATTTGTGCTGTTAAAAAAAAAAAAAAAAAAAAGGGTACCCGTGGACCCGGCCTGAATAGGCCCGTTTCAACCGGGCCGGGTAATGTGCGGTTCCTATACTAGAAAATCCAATCCCCGCCCCGTCCCGGCCCGTTTCGTTTAAGCTCCGGTTCCTACAAACTTAGGTTCGGCCCGGCCCGCCCCGGCCCGTGCCCAGCCCTAGACCCAACAACAGTCATAAGATATAAGAAATTGCGGAGATAATCGCAGATCACCGGAGCTTCACTAAAAAAGGTTTAGTTGAAGCAATCCAGAGCATTTTATACAGCTGAAAATGTTTCCAGGAGCACCAACTCCAAGAAGGGGCCGAGCGCCACTTCAACCGGCTCTACCTATGTTGAAGTGTATTTTCGCCTCTAGAGTCAGCTAACATGTTCTTTATGATAGCTCTAAGCATTAGAGTAATTAGTCTTCTTTCTTTGATTTAAGGGATGTGATTAATTGGTAAGCTACCATGTTCTCTAGGAATAGCTCTAGGCACTAGAGTAATTAGTCTTCTTTCCTTGATTTAAGGGATGTGATTGATTGGTGCAAGTTGTTTTTTTGTAAGGTGTAGATTAGGCTAGCTTCTCTTTCTTCCCTCTCTTTCTTCTCACATATATCTGGACCCCTTGTACATTAAACTCATTAAATACATTACAAATTAAAGCCATAATTTCTATATGGTATCAGAGTAGGTTCTTTTGTAACCTGTCTCTGCCATTCTTGCTACTGCGATTTTTTTCTTTCAAAGTCTAAGTCATGGCTGAAGAAAGTTCTGTGAACCATGATGAGGAAACTCATCATAGTCTCTCTCCAAACTTCTCAGATGTTGAGGTTGACACCAATCAACGTTTATGTTCAGTTCTCTTAAACGAGTTCAATTATCTTCCTTGGTCCCGAGCTGTTTCACTAGCTCTTGGAGCCAAAGGGAAGTTAGGGTTTGTAAATGGAAGTGTGGAAGCTTCAGACCGTTCTTCCTCTACATACGATGCATGGCTTTGCAAAGATCAACTTGTCATGTCCTTGCTACTCAACACCATGGAGAAACATGTTGCTGAAATTTTTAGCTACTCCAATTCTGCACATGATCTTGGAAAGCTTTGCAGGATATGTATGGAAATCAAAACAACTATGCGCGGGTCTTCCAATTAAAGAAGGACATTGCCAGTGCTCAACAAGAAGGGAACGCGTTTGTTCAACACCTTGGGAGTCTCAAAGCTATGTGGAATAAGTTGGATGTATATCTCCCACATACCACAGATCCTACCATTCTCTTAAAATGAGCTGAGGAAGACAAAATTTATCAGCTGTTAGGGAGTTTGAGCTCTGAGTACGAGGACCTAAAGAGTCACATCTTGATGAGTCAAGACCCTACCTACCTTCAACAATGTTTGTGCAACTATCCAATGAAAAGAAGCAAGGAAGAAGGTTATGAATGCTGATTATAACCCCATATTGACTGAGACTCGGGCATATGCATCAAATTACAAGAATTTAGAAGCCAAGGTATACAAGGGAAGAAACACACATCTAAAATTGGAAAGATGATACAAGGTCCTCACAGCAATTTCAACCTCATTTCAAGGCACAACTTGCTAATGCTCACCCTCTTACTATTTCACAAGGATCCATGGAGTTCATTGCCAATCCATTATCATTGATCAATGAATTTGCAGCTTACCTACAAAGTAAGGGACACGAAGGAGGCTCACATGGTCAAGGCAATGAAGAGGGTAGTCACACATCTATGTTAGGACAATTTGCCAGCTTTCTTGCTGGAAATGAGAAAGTTCCAAAGGGAGAAGCATCAGGTATACTCAAAGCCTTCACTACTGCCCTATTAACTAGTACTGAAACTGATTGTTAGATAATTGATTCAGGCGCCACATATCATATGACAAACAAAGTTACAAATTTACATCATTTAAAAAAAATTTCAAGTCCCTCGCATGTGTCTATTGCAAATGGAAAAAATGTCTTAGTTTTGGGAAAAGGAGAAATAAACTTACTCTCTCAAAAAATACCTTCAACTGCCCTCTATGTACCAACCTTTCCTTTCCAACTTTTGTGAATTGGAAAGATCACCAACACTCTAAACTGCCATGCTATTTTCTCACCAAATAATGTGATGTTTCAGGATGTTCTCACCATGAAGATGATTGGTGAAGGGGTCTTCATAAATGGACTTGACTACCTGTGCAAGAATGCCTGTTTCACTCAAGCTCTTCAAGCCAAATCGAAGTCCATAGATGAAAACCAACTTTGGCATAGGAGATTAGCTCACCCCTCTGAAGTTGTCTTGTCTAAACTGTTTCCAAATTTTTGTTACCCTTATCCTACTTGTGATACTTGTCAATTTTCTAAGTTTACTAGGCTACCTTTTGGTAATTCAATGTCTAGGACAAGTAAACCTTTTGAAATGGTACACATCGATGTATGGGGACCTGCAACTGAATCAATGGAAGGGTTTAAGTACTTTGTTCTATTTGTTGATGATTTCTCTCGATCAAGTTTTCTATATCTTATGAAATCAAAGAGTGAAGTCCCAACCATTTTCAAAGATTTTCACATGCATGTTAAAAAACAATTTCAATCAAACATTAAGGTTTTAAGGTCAGATAATGGCACTGAATTTCTATCCAACAACATGCTTTAATACATAAGTTCTCAGGGTATCATACATCAAACCAGCTGTGTAGGGACTCCTCAAGAAAATAGAGTAGCCGAGAGGAAAAATAGAGATCTCTTGGATAAGACTCATGCTCTCATGATCCATATGCATGTTCCAAAGAAATTTTGGTCATTTGCCATACTTACTGCCACTTATCTCATCAATCGACTTCCAAGTCGTGTGCTAGGGTTTAAATCTCTTTATGAAGTTCTCAAGGGGAGGAAAATAGATTTGACACACTTCAAGGTGTTTGGTTGTGTTTGTTTTGTTCACATCCAAACCTTGAACTGTGACAAACTAGATGCTAGGGCAACCAAGTGTGTGTTTATGGGATACTCGGCCACCCAAAAGGGATACAAGTGTTTCAATCCAGTCACTAAGAAGTGCACAGTTTCAAGAGATATGAAGTTTAAAGAAGATTGTCCCTATTTTACAAGTCAGGATGAGGATTTAGTTGACATGTTCCCACTCCCTCAAAACTTTAATCATCCGATGTTGGAAGAAAGATCAGTCACTGTGAGTCCAGATTGTGAAGAGGTACAAACTGACCAAATTATTGCCAGTGAGAGTGAAGAAGAGCCCTACTCTAATCATTCTCAGTCCACTACAGAGTCTCAGGTGATTAAGAGAAACCCTTCTCGAATCAGAAAACCTCCAGCTAGGTTGCAAGACTATGTTACATATGCCTCACGGCATCCTATCACTGAATGTATCAGCTTTAGTAAGTTCTCAACATGTCATGCTGCATTTCTTAGTGAAATTGATAAACACTGTGAACCAAGAAGCTTTCAAGAAGCTTCTCTTCTCCCACAATGGAAACAAGCCATGACAGAAGAGCTTCGTGCACTGGAAGAGAATCACACATGGAGTCTAGTTCAATTACCACTAGAAAAAAGGCTGTTGGAAGTTGTTGGATCTACAAGACAAAATTCAAAGCTGATAGATCTATTGAGAGACACAAGGCTAGACTTGTTGCTCGAGGTTTCACACAAACCTTTAGAGTAGATTATAAGGAAACATTTGCACCGGTGGCCAAGATGAACTTAGTCAGGGTTTTACTTTCAGTTGCAATCAATTGTGGGTGGTCACTCTACCAAATGGACGTGAAGAATGCTTTCCTTCACGGAGAGTTGCAGGAAGAATTGTATATGCAGCCTCCTCCAGGCTATGATGGTATCAAAGGTAGCATGGTTTGCAAATTGCACAAGGCAATATACGGATTGAAACAATCACCAAGAGCTTGGTATGCCAAGCTTAGTTCTAGTCTGGAAAAGGCTAGATTCGTGCGAAGTAATGCTGATTCTTCGTTACTTGTAGCACCAGTGGGAAGTTGGTGGTCTTCATCTACGTTGATGATCTTATCATCATTGGAGATAGTACCGTGGAGATTGAAGCACTAAAACTCTCACTACATCAAACTTTTGCTATCAAAGATTTGGGAAGGTTAAAGTATTTATTGGGGATCGAAATGGCAACATCTTCAAAAAGACTGTTTCTACATCAACGGAAATATGTATTGGACCTTCTTTAAGAAGCAAAAATGCTTGACTGCAAGCCTGCTATCACTCTCGTTGATTGTAAACTGAACCTCAGCATAGATGGAGAAACCATGCATGATGTAACCTACTATCAATGATTAGTAGACAAACTCATAAACCTCACAATCACTCGTCCAGATATCACTTATGCTGAGAGCTTGGCTAGTCAGTTTATGCACTCTCCCATTGTTGATCACCTTAACATTGTTAAGAGAATCATTCGTTATCTCAAAGGTTCAATAGGGCAAGGAATTACAATGCACAACAATCAATCTACTGTCATTAGTGGCTACACAGATGCAGACTGGGCAGGTAATGCAATTGATAGGAAATCAACCACAAGCTATTGTACATTTGTTGGTGGAAACCTTGTCACATGGAAGAGCAAGAAGCAACATGTAATTGCTCGTTCCAGCGTAGAGGCTGAGTATCGAGCCATGGCAGCCACTGCTTGTGAACTCATTTGGCTTAAAGGGCTTCTTTCAGACTTAGGGTTTTCTAGTTCTACTCATATGTCACTTATGTGTGATAATTAGGTAGCCATGCATATTGCTGCCAACCCTGTGTTCCATGAAAGAACCAAACATATTGAAGTGGATTGTCATTTCATCAGAGCTCAAGTTCAAACTTAAATCATCCGGACCATGTTCACACAAAGCCATGATCAATTGGCAGATCTCTTTACAAAGGCATTGGCATCCACTCAGTTCCATCGATTATTAGGCAAGCTTGGCTCAGTTGACCTCCTCGATCCAGCTTGAGGGGGAGTGTTGAAGTGTTGAAGTGTTGAAGTGTATTTTGGCCTCTAGAGTCAGCTACCATGTTCTCTTGGGATAGCTCTAGGCACTAGAGTAATTAGTCTTCTTTCCTTGATTTAAGGGATGTGGTTGATTGGTGAGCTACCATGTTCTCTAGGGATAACTCTAGGCACTAGAGTAATTAGTCTTCTTTCCTTGATTTAAGGGATGTGATTGATTGGTGCAAGTTGTTTTTTGTAAGGTGTAGATTAGGCTAGCATTAGGCTAGCTTCTCTTTCTTCCCCCTCTTTCTTCTCATATATATCTAGACCCCTTGTACATTAAACTCATGAAATACATTACAAATTAAAGCCATAATTTCTATAACCTACCAGACAACAAAGAGCCAGATTTCCTCAAACCCAAACCAGAATTCCTCTATCTACCCAAAGTATCAGCAACCCAACCAGACTTGCACCACAAACACCCGAAGTCTAAGCTGCAGCAGTTAGGCAGTCTTCACCAGAAGCCCAAGGAGATGAATGGCAGAATCTTGACAACCTAACAATAGTAGAGTTATAATGCTTTTATTGGAGCTAGCTAACCATACTGTTTGAAATTTTCTTTAAAGTAACAAGCAAGATGTTTGATGAAATGATCCGTGAAGTTCGTTATAGGAGCCTCTTCACACGCCCTCGTTATCACAAATTCATGCCTTCACCACCACAACTAAGCAAGTTATATATGGTCTAGGGTTTACATTAAACCCTGAACACTTTTGACAAACCTTTTAGGCCCATCACGGTCCATCACAAATATTGTCAATATTGTCTCAACCAAACCACCTATTACTAGGTGTTGGGTTTTATCACAAAAAGTTTCGGTGATATTAAGGGTGAAACCTCTCATATATTACTCGTATATTATTTTGTCATGATCAATGTTGGATCCTATTCTCCAACATGCCGGCCTCCTCATAAGCAGCCTCACACAAGGTCACAAGGGAAACCAATTCGCACATCTGGAACTGGTCAAGTCATTATACCGAAGCTAACACAATTTTTTGAGAGCCTAGACATCATTAAGGGACTAAAGCCAATGCAACTTTTTGAAGGCCTAGTCATTTAATATCCTTAAGTAGTTAAGCTAGAGCTAGCGCAACTTTTCGAAAGCCAACTTAAGGAGGCAAATTCGAACCCAGTAAATCAGGCTAAGAAGTGTCAAAAGAATAACCTCCTCTGATACATGATAAATTTTTTAGGCCCATCATGGTCCACCACCAATATCACTAATATTGTCCAAACTTAACCACCTATTAGTAGGTATTAGGTTTTATCATAAAATGTCTCGATGATATTAGGGGTGAAAACTCTCATATATTAATTGTATATTATTTTGTCATATGACCGATATAAGATCTTATTCTCCAACAACTTCACACTTACAATTACGAGTACCAGCGCAACCATATACCATTATATACCTTACAACAAAATCACAAAAAACACATCCAGGTCAGATTGCAACATGCATTACAATTGGATTTTATCGATCTGTCGGGTCCTTGCAGCTAGCTCAGATTGAAACCCTGAAACCAGTCATGTTTCAGTTTCAGCCAGTACCATCCTGATAAGGTTGCCCTAGACTGCCACTCAATTACTTGATGCTACAAAACATGATCCATGCAAATAGCTAACAAGGCCAAAAAACATCAAAGTCAGCCACTATATATATATGTAATACAGTAAATAATTCAAAGGTTGATCAAGTTGAGTGGAAGATATACAGATAGATATGATATAGTTGTTGTTGTGATCTGATCAAAAGTGGGCCAAACTTTTTCTACTTTCTGCATATAATGCTTTCACATCCCTTTTGCCTCTGTGTTGTGTATTTCTGTAGTCCTACACCACATGTTGCCTGGAAAATAACACAAGGGAAATAAAGCCAGAGATGATTAGTTGAACGCATGTGAAGAAACCATAATTTTTGTGTCCTTTTCATCTTCTATTTCTTTAATCATTATGGTATCCCAAACATTTCTACAAGAGCAGGCGAAAAGTTAAATGGTAGACTTGTTTTCCGGTTTTAAAACAGTACATTAAGTTTATAGGTTGAGTGATTGAGTACACGCCTCAAGTCTATAACGCTCAAATCTTCACTTTCTGATGATCAAAGGAAAACAAAATTATATCTCCCTGAAACTATTTAAGTATTGTGTAAGTTGATGATGGTTATGTCATGTTGGTATAATTATTTATGTAATTGTGACATTAAGACTAATAAGTACGCTGTGCCGTTTAAATATTCATGATAAGCATGATTATTTTGATTATTTTAATTACTTTAATGGGATTAATGGATTAGAACAAGCAAGTGCCATATAAAGCCAGAAGAGCATCGGCTTCATTCAATTTAATTACGTTGGCTGATACCGACTAGGGTGTCGATATCACATACCTCAATCATATTAAGGGTACCATGTACTTATCATATTCTCTTTGATAAATTAACATATTAGCTAGTCCTAATCTGTATTATTCATTAGTCAAATGTGTTGGCTATAAGCTTCACCAAATATATCCTATGTGAAGTGGTTTTCTGTGCAAATTTTTAAGTCTCAAACTTAAAGGATTGGTGTAAAACACATCGTCAACTTAATACCAGAAGAATGTTACGATCAACCCACTCACTTATGTGTCTTATTATTCCTAATTTTAATGATATTCTATTATAAAAAGGAAGGGGATATTTTACTTTGAGAGCAGCTTCAATTGTGACCTAAAAGCTCAGAGAATTGGGTTGCTTTGCCTCCAACCTCCAAAACCCACGTCCAACGGCCCAAAAAATGAAGGGCTATTGCTGGGCTCCACCAAGCTTACGGAGCTGCCCAACCATCTCATGTTAAGCCTTGGGCTTGTTGGCAAGAAGTGACATCATCAAGACATCAAAGAGCAAACATGGGGCCCACCATGTGTTTCTCCGCTGTTGGATTTCCAACAGTTTTCACATCTTGATTGTTTGATTTCGAACGATAATCTTTTTTTCTTGGAAATTATAGATTTGTGTCACCTAACACAATCTAGCCCATCTGAATTAAAAAAAAAATAGAAATCGACAATCATGATTAATCTAAAGGTAAAACAATCCAACAAAATACCAAAAAATTTCATTTTTTTAACAACACACTTAACAAACTTACAAAGATCAACCATTTTCTTCATTCACCTTTCATTTTTAATTACTTATGTTTGTTTGTAATGCTATGCTTTGTATTTAAAATTAAATTATCAAAGTTAAATTGAGAGTTTTATTTTCAAAGAAAAAACTTACTAAGTAGTAAGTATAAACTTACAAGGCATAACAAAAAAAAAAATATATATATATATATATATACACACATATATTTGTAAGTAGTAGTCACCTTTGCCCTTGCTCTTCTCAAATGGGTGGACTTGCCCAAACACAATTACTGTTCAGAGCAATTTTACTGCCCTTGCACTCCTAAAATGGGTGGACTTGCTCTAAGAAGATGGGGGTTGGGTTAGGCCACACAACTTGATATCAAATTCAACATAAATACAATATGCACCGTTATTCTTGTGAATCGAACTTGAGACATTTTACTTACAAATGAAGATAATTATCAATAGACCATAATACTAGCTAGTTAGTTAATTCTAACTATTAAATCAACTTGTGCGCATATGTGACTGACCTCGACACTACTATAGTAGTGTTAACTTTTTATACAATTAGTTAAACCAAACCCCATAAAGTTTATGGTGTTTTTACAAAACCTCTTCATGTTTAAGAAATCACACTATCAACTCATGAGTTCAGAATAATTTCTCAAACATGTCTATAATAACTATAAAAAGTTGACAAAGCACCAACGATCAGAATCAGCTCATGCACACTTGTATAGAGTGGTTAACACTCATCGATTAGCATAACTGTCTTAGTAGCAATTGCCTTTGGATTGCTCTTACTATTCACTCTATATAGTGATTAACACTCTATACTCACTTTCCTTGTCCTTGTCCTCACCCTCGCCCTCGCATGCATATGTCAACACTCATTATATCACTCGCCCTTAGTAGTTATGAATGTTCTACAATTGTAATTAGTATTTTAAAATAAAAGAACAATAATTGAAATTACTAAAAGCTCATTAGGCGACTTAATTAACAGAAAGTTCCCATTCAAACGGAAAAAAAATAACCTCCCATGAATTTCTCCATTTCTGAATCTAGATTAGATTCACAAGATCACTTTTTTTTGTTTTGTTTTTCACTCAAACAACAATATTTTGTGTATCCTCCTTTTGAACAGGTCGTACCCGATCAACAAAACTTTATGTTACTATTTTACCCCTGTTCTTTGTTTTACTATCCAACTAATTTTTCTTTGTTAATTTTAATCTCAAATAAAAAAACATATTGATATGCAATCCAACATCTCTTATTTCACACGACACTATTTCAGATTTCTATTCTATGCTACATGTTTTGGATTCAATTTTAGCACTTATGAATTACACGATAGTGATTAGAAGAAGTTATCAACTTTCAAAATAATGAATTATCATGACGAAATCACTGGTTAAATTGCATTATTGGAGTAATACAAATTGGCTTTTGTGCTGATTTTAATATTACAAAGTACAGTTACAAATTCATTACTTTTTGTAAAAAAAGTTTCTTCAAAAAGAAAATAAAAAAGGGAAAAAACCCAACCACCAATCACGGAGAGGTGAACTGGGTCTTTAAATAGGGACCCACGTATCGCCACATAGGATTTCTGCACATGATGACGCAGGTCCCACATCAAGTTAGTAATCTAAAGTGCACTCAGTCCTGCGGTTACGATTTCACTATTTATCCACAAACACCAACGCCTGGAGAAAAACAAACTGTAACTAGCTGCCACATGCCACGTGGCGAGCATGCATACGGAGATTAGATTTTCGCACCCCAAACTCCAACGCCGAGATGAAATCTAGACCGCTGATTGTCCACAAGGTGGGGCCCATTTCTACTTGCATGTCAGCCACCTACTCTGGCGACAGGACAAGAAGACAAAACAGAACGTACGGGGTCCCACGTGGGTCTTCTGTACACCCACATCGGTATTTCCGAAAATTTGTTTTTAATTTTTAAAAAATTAGTTGGGGAAACAAAAAGAAAAAAAAATTAACTGAATGGACTATTTCAATATACATGGAGGACAATTTGGGGATTTCAGTTGGAGTCTGTTTCGAAAATCCAGGCTCATTTTCCATAAATTCCCGCAAATTTCTGTAACGACATGTTCCACTACACCCTGTAATTTTAAAAAAAAATTAAATTAAACATATTTTTTTTATAAAAATTCAGCAAAACAGAGAAGAAGAAGAAGACACCATTAGGATAAGAGTGAGATGCAGTAAGAGAGAGAGAGTACAGATACAGAGTGGTGGTGTTTTATATTTTTTTAATTAATTATTAAAAAAATGAAATTGTAGTGTTTTTTTTTTTTTGTTGTGTATATATTTATATAGTTTGCTGATTTTGAACCAAAGACAAGGCCCCTCTCTCTTGTATTCTATCCCTTCTGTCAGTTTGCTTTTCTTAAGAATGTGTCCTTTCTGTTTCAGAGAAGAACTGGAACATAATTGCAGAAGAAGAAGATAAAAATAGCAAGAGAAAACACCACCTAGAGAGAGAAAGAGAGGAGAGAGAGAGGAGGAGGAGGAGGAGGAGGGAGTGAGCAGAAGAATCAAATAATCTATGGCTGCTATGGAGGAGGAGGTGGATTACTGGTGGTGGTTCCTTTGACTTCGGTGGTTTCATCTTCTTCTCAAAAGGTTTGGTGGGTTTGTTTGTTTAGATCTTTTTTTTTTTTGCTCATTAATGGCTGCATACTTACCATTTCTTGCTGTTTTTGCTCCTTTTGTATGCTTAATTATGGCCAAAGTTTTGGCCTTTTGACTTGGGTTTTTCTATAACTGCATATCAAAATAAAAAATGATCCTGTAATTTTATTTTATTTTTTTTGAATTTCTGTGTTGCTTCAACTTCTGGTATGGTTTTTATGTTTCTGAAAATTTTGATGCAGGCAAAGGGTGTTGGTTTTTACTTGAGTTCTGTGATTTTTGCTTGGAAATTAAGAACCTATTTTTTGCCTATTTTTATTATTTATTTTAGAATAAAATTGAAATGGTCGGGTTCTCTTCTGGCTGCAAAGCATATGAAAATTTGACAAAAGATGTTTTCTGGGTTTTATTTGACCTTCAAATCTGAACAA
This sequence comes from Malus sylvestris, assembly GCF_916048215.2. Taxonomy (NCBI): domain Eukaryota; kingdom Viridiplantae; phylum Streptophyta; class Magnoliopsida; order Rosales; family Rosaceae; genus Malus; species Malus sylvestris. The sequence goes on from NC_062268.1 coordinate 9,330,294, forward strand.
AATTCACAACCACTGCAGTTTTTTTTTTTCAAAAGTTGAAACCTTCACCTTCTTCTCCTTCATGTTTTTTTTTTTTTTTTTGTCAAGAGAAAAAATTGAAGTAAAAATACTAGACTTGGTCAGGAAAATAATTTACTGCCTTTTTTTTTAAATCCTGGCTTGGTGGTTAATAATAATGATGATAAATAATTTAATAACAATAATAAATAAATAAATAATACGTATGCTGGTAATTAGAGAAATAAATGTTTGTTTTTGGTGTTGATTTTCTTGGGTTAAATTCACCATCCTCATTTTCTGTTGAAATGTTGCCTGCAGCTTGTCCTGTTTTCGAATTTGAGGTCGATATTTTCGTGTTGTGTTGGTATAAAATATGGATGGGGGGCAATTTGTGGTGACTGAATATGGTGACTAACAAATATAGAAGCTGCTTATGGTTGAACCAGCTAGATGACCTTTTTATTGGTCTCCCTTAATAAAGAGGTTTCTTACCCGAAATAGCGTTTTGGAATGCCGCTTGAAGGTTACATAAATCTACTCAGAGGCTTGTTTCTTTTGTTCACTAGCTTTGCATCATTTTCTGGTGTATGCTGACGAAGAAATCGATTTCTTCTATCGTCCATTAATTATTTTTGGGGTATATTTGGATTAATGACTAACTTTCTATATGCGTTAATCTGCCGTTGTTATTCCTATCTGTTTGCGCATTTTCGGCCTTTATAACAATATGTACTTGTATTTTACTTGTCTTATGCAGTGTTGCAATCTGAGATGGATTTTTCTGAGTCCACAAAAGTTGTGTACAATAGGATCCAGAAGATAGAGCCTGAAAATGTGTCCAAGATTATCGGGTATCTTCTGCTGCAAGATCATGGTGAGCGTGACATGATCCGACTGGCTTTCAGCCCTGATAATTTGATCCAGTCTTTGATTAACAAAGCGAAAGCTGAGCTCGGGTTATGCAAACTGGCAGTGTCTGCTTCAATCTCACCTCAGGTGAACCAAGTTCCTGTTTCCGACTTACCTTTACAATTCACTCCATACAGTCCACGACCGGTTTCATCTCCCACAACCATCGGAGCAGCAAATCCATATAGGGAACTGTCTGGTGATCAGCAACCACTGCAAGCCATAGAGTTTGTTCCACCAGGGTACTCAGATTCAGCGATTGAAGATTATCGCCTCCAAAATCAAATGCAGTTTCTGCCCGAGTTTTCAAGCAATTACTGTTATCATGAACCTGCATTGAGTGTGAGAACCAGTCGAAGGTCTCCAAGCTTGCCTGAATTTCCCCTTAAGGTATGCCATTACTTCAATAAGGGGTTCTGTAAGCATGGAAGCAACTGCAGGTACTTCCATGGCCATCCCATGCCAGAAAGCTTTTCACAGTTTTGCAGCCAAAACTCAAATGAGCTTTCAAACGATGATCACGTTGTCTCCCCTGGCTCCCTTGAAAAGCTAGAGATTGAAATAATTGAGCTTTTGAAATCTAGAAGAGGGTTCCCAATATCAATTGCCTCTTTGCCGATGATGTACTATGAGAAATATGGGAGAACTCTTCAGGCCGAGGGATACCTCACTGAGAGCCAGAGACATGGTAAAGCTGGCTACAGCCTGACAAAGCTTCTTGCTCGATTGAAGAACAGCATTCGCCTTATTGACAGGTAACTCTTTGTTAATTGCTAAAGTTTTTTCTCACATCATTTTTTTTGCTTGCTAGAAGTGCTTGACTCGAGTGGTTGTGCAGACCTCACGGACAGCACTCAGTTATATTGGCAGAAGATATCCCAAAATACTTAGAGTATGCTGGTGAGAAAACAGAACCTGGTGGGATTATTGCTGGTTCTCGACAGATATATCTGACCTTTCCAGCCGAGAGTAATTTCACGGAGCAAGATGTTTCCAACTACTTCAAGTAAGGACACCAAAGAAATTTCCCTTTCAATTTCTTAACTGTTCATTTGAATTTGCTTATACTTTGAATATTGGTTGACAAACTTCTGGTTGATTTTTAAGTTTATCTGTATTTTGTAGCAAATATGGGCCAGTTCAAGATGTACGCATCCCGTGTCAACAGAAGAGGATGTTTGGTTTTGTCACCTTTGTTTATGCAGAGACGGTGAGGCATATTTTGTCAAAAGGGAATCCTCATTTTGTATGCGGGGCTCGTGTGCTGGTGAAACCTTACAGGGAAAAGTCTAGGCTTGTTGACAGGTAAAACATTTTTATTCGTTCAAAGTCAAAGTGATTGTCATTTTTGCTGTTCTTAGTTATATTTTACTCAAACCAAAGTGGTTATTTTCGTCTGTCCTTAGAAACCAATGAACATCTCTGAGCCTTATTTCTGCTTGTAGTTACAATTATGTTTATGTAAGTCTTGATGTTGTTGTGGTCTGCATTGAACTTAGCCTCTGATTTTGTTCTGTTTTTCCTCTATAGCATGACTTACTTATGCATCGTATTGTATAAGCGTTGTATAAGACGCTTCCTCATATACATTTTTTTATAGGTGGGAACCGGGTGCTACTTGTAGTTGGTTTCCATTAAGTGTGTCTGAACTTTTCCAGCAGAGTTTCTCTTACTTATGAATTACTTACCAGCATTCTTAGCTTTCAAACTTATCTATACACCTATCGCTTCATTTCTCTCCTAACTAAAAGCAAATATAGCTTTTGTTCTCTAAAAGCAGAAATTATATCCACTAAAATTAGTTAAGACTAATTCATACCCTTAATTTCTTGTAATAGTCAACATTGTAGGTTTGGCCAGCTGGCACTTCTCCCTCGAAGAAAGTTGAAACTGCTTGCCTCCATTTTATACTAATCTGCTTTCGAAAATTGTTTTTCGTTTTCTTTTTCCCCTCAATTGCAGCCTAGCTTTTAATGCTTTATTAACGGTTTCTGAAGTATCTGCTTATGTGTTCCATGTCTTCTCCCCTATGGTTTTCTACTAATGTTTAAACTTCTGAAGTTTATGTCACATGTGCAGGAAGTTTTCGGAGAAGATGCAGCACTCCACATGCTACAATTCACATTTCATGGATGGAGATTCAGAGCTTCACCCAAGTAAGCAAATTCTTCAGATAAATGCAGTAAGTGTCTATTTTAACCTTTTTGGTTTTTGAAAGCACGTCTTAACTAATAGAATCTATGGTGTGCTTAATATAGTGCCCAGAGTTTGTGATAGCGCAAGATTTCTAAGGAAGCAGTTCATAGAGGAAAATGAGCAAGCACTCGAACTTGAGAGAAGGCGCCTCTCGGAGATGCATTTAGCAGCTAAGCCCTTATCCCATCATTTCTATTATGGCTACTCGATGGATGAGCTTAAGCATCCAGAAGGTATACTAAATGCAACTTTTCAATTCATGATTTGTCTTTGCCTAGCTTATTTCTTGTTTTTTTTCGCCCATTTTCGAGCTAATATTCTTCCGGGATATGTCACTGTAGCCCATGCAGAGCAAGTGGAATTCCCATCCTCAAAGGAATTTAATTATTTTCTGGATGTTTTGAATAATGGTTCCACCAGTGAGGACAAAATCAGGCACATTAATACTAATTACAGTGGTCAGGATAGGTATACACACCATTGCTTGTTCACGTTGAACTTGTAATACTTTAACCAATTTCTTTTTCATCTCGGTTATTTTCTTAACATTCTCTTCTTTGTTTACGCTTGCCATGCAGCGGTCAAGGAATTAACCTTCCAGAGAGCCCATTCGCGACTCAAATGGCGAGTGGCATATCAACAGTTATATAGGGGATTCAAACAAACAGTAAATTATAGAGAGGTAGAGCACCGGATTCCTAGACTAAGACTAATTCGTGGTTTCGATACAGCAGGAGAGGCCTTCATATTCTTCTATTTTCATTATACTTTTACCTCAATTTCATCGGTCCGTCAGCTAAGTAGAGAGAGAGTTCATACCAACTGAAGAAGAAGAGAGAGACACAGTAGACAAGTTATGTTCTTCCCCAATGTTACACCGGGCGAAGGAGATCGCAGAGAAGAAAAGACATAAAAGCTAATATGTGACAGGTTTTTTAAGCCTTTTTTTTTCTTTTTCTTCTTTGTTTTAATATAATCACAGAGGATGCAGCAAGGAAGAGATGGGTTTTTAGAAGTGACTGAGATATAGTTTGGTTTAGTTGAAGAAGAAGAAGAAGAAAGTAAGTAGTAGTAAAAATATGCAGGTGTGTGCAGAGTAAAGAAGAAAAGGTGTAGAGATCTCTGCGACATAAACAAATTCTAATAATTTATACAAAGTTTCTATTTACCTTAGTAAATATGTTTCAAAATTCCATGCACTATATGGATGATGAGATTTATACATCTAGAATTTTTCTACAGTGCTGTTAACTGCACTTTTAAAATGCGGATATGTTGTCAATATTGTTGATACTTCGACCATACAAGATGGTTAACCGCACTATAGAAAAACTATACTTAGCGTTGATATTATGATACTTTATTTTATTTTGGACTGAAGGGTAGGCCATATTTTGGTCCACCAACCTTGTATTCATAATTCATTCTCTTCCCATGATTAGGGGAATCAAAAGGTGGCATAATTAAATTATGGTAATTATGCTTAGTGGTTCTTGCATCATTTTGTTTTTCCTGCAATTAGTTTAACTTTTCTTCAGAATAAACATCTTTGTCTTGGTGTAGTTGTTATAAAGCAATGGAATTTATTGGTAGATTAAGCTTTTGTTAATGATCATTATTTTAATGAGTGATTAGGGTTTTGAAATTGCATGTCCTAAAAGTTGAGGGGATGTGATAGGAGGATTTTGAGGCTGGTGGTTGATAAATATGCAATGGCACCTTTCTCTTTCTTTCTGGCTTGAAGACAGAAATGGGACCTGGTTTTGATTTGTTTGATATTTGTAGGACCCTGTAATTATATGACCCTTCAATGTTAAGCTAGGGCACCAAAAGATATTGAGCTGTAAATTTGATATTTTATGTGAAGTCATGTAATATACAGCTAATCTTCATGAATCTCTAGTCCAAAATTGCTTAAAAATCCCAAGTGAAACAAAATTTCAAGGTTGTGAAAAGCTGTGTAGTTGTAACTTGCAAGTGATACTATAGGCTTATCACCTCCTTTTTCACACAGAAAAAGATCGATTTTCTATGGTGCTTCGGAGTATTAGATACTTCAGATTTTTTAGTTGTTAGATCTTTGGTCAGAAACACAAAAGTCAATATCTAATGGTTAAAAAGCTTGGAGTATCTTATAATTTAGAGCACTCTAGAATGGGTATCTTCTAAAATCGAATTTTCCTCGACAAGGCGCATGTAACTCAAATGGAGTGTTCACCGTTGCAATTGAGGTTGCGTTCTGTTCCCAAATGCCCCTTCCACAAATATTCCTCGGTCACGAAATCAGTCCCTCTTTTCATGTGGTACTTGTCATGCGATGCCTACTCTAGAAAAAAACGAGGATATAGCACAGTTACAAGACAGATTCTCTCGACAACAAAGATGGTGCTGCCTTGGCACATTAAATTCAAAGGTGGTCCATGATGTAAGCCCAAGACAAATTAGGGTTTTTAGGTGGCACTGATTATTTTGTCACATGATTGTGCTTGCTTGTTGGGAAACATTTACATTGAAACTATCGGATTGGTGAAACAGAGAATTTGTTAATCAACAAGAAAGCAGTCACGGCACTTCGTCTCCGCTGTTTACTGTCTACGGATTCTGCTCTGTTTCTCGTCTTGTACTTGGTTCTTCTTCCAAAGCTTTCTGTCAATTGGGACAACCGAGCAGAAAATTGTGCACACCGATGGTCCAACGTTTAACCTAAAAAAACATAAGGGTCTTGATCTTGTTTTTCACTCAACGGGCGGAATGATTCGAAATTAGATTCTCTTTTAATATCGAGAAGAGAAGTTAACGTGTTTGAACATACATCCATGGATATAAAATTTGTCAATCTGCGCAACAAATCTTTTTAATTTTCACAACATTGAAAAAACAGGAAAACTACTGCTAGAGTAGAAATTAGGAAGTGGGGTTTTTTTCTAATGTACTTTCATGCAACGGGGGTGTCAGTGTTTGAAAATTGTAATAAACGATAAAGCGTGATTAACTTGAAATACTGTCACGATACTCTTTATCATAAATGGTTTTGTACCGCTGAAGTGGCACAATCAGTACATTGCTATACATCATACATCATTAGGCAATTACTTGGTCCTTGGGCAACTTTGAAATTCAACAAAGGCGCAGTCGGATCTATTTGAGAAGATGAAAGTGTTGATCATAAATAGTGAATCTGAAAACATAAGTTGTACAGGGATCCATAGAAGTTGAAGTTCTTAGAATAGCAAGCTACCCCAAGCAGCGATGAAAGCAAAGCCACCGAAAGGAGCCAATGTCGAGTACTTTCTATCCTCAAGGAATGCCACAGTATAACACCTGCAAAATCACAATATTTCAATCAGTATTAACTTCTGAGAATGAGAATACAGTGCAAGCACTGCCATGAATATTGTTTCCTCGCAGAAAAGCAACCGGAAAAGGTCCCCTGGAAAGATGCATAGACTCCGCACTCAAGGCAGAACCCTCAACGTGCAGTTTGCCAAATGCCAAGCCTTGAGCGACTAGCAAACGAGGATTTCTTGAGTCCAGAAACGAAATATTGACACCCTGACCCTACACATCGCTACCATTGCAATAAGCACGTACGTAATGTCACTGTGCCAATTAACCGTTTGATACATTTTTCCATCCAGAACCCCCATTACTCATAGAGTATAGGATTATGCCATGCCGACAAACAAAAACGATTCTCAATCTTGCATATATCATACATAAAGATGTCCCTCTCTGGAAAAGTAAAATACACAAAGCCAACTGCATTTGTAGTTATATTAACCGTAGGCTAGTTCTGTGACTTCATTTGCATCCTAACAAATAACAAGGCAAGTGATTTTACTCGAATTTCAGATTCAACTAGCTTCATTTAGCAAAGAAACCTTGAAATGCGAATGAATGTTTTAACACGATAAACATAGTGTTTCAGTATAAACTTAACCAAGCAATTAGATAAAAAAGAAGAAGTGCAGAGGCATGGAACTTACGTCCCGGAGAATGCGAGTATTCCAGTAGTCAAAAGGCCTCCAAACTGCAAAACAAAGATGAAATTAGAATATGTACTCACAGACGAATTCGCAGACGAGCAACTGATTAACAAATATCACAAAACTTGAAATTGAGCAATCACCACACATGCCCGAATGTTAAGATTCAGACCCGCAGACGATGGTTTGAATTCAACTCAAAGTAAATTGATAAAGTTTTAAACTTTTTAACTCACAATGGTGGGGCGTTTCGTGATGGGGGCAGCAAGGAGAGCTGCTGTGTGAACCAAATGGTACAGAGACGCCGTCTGCCAAACCTAACCCATTATTTGCAACACAATCAAATCCCAGAAAATTCAAAAACTGAACATAAAACCATGAAAAATATGAGTTAAAATCAAATGGGAAATAGAGTATGAACCTCTTTGTAAGTTGGGTTTTGGGGTTTGAAGCCATGGGCGCCATATGTGCCCAACCCCAGTGCTGCCATTCCTGTTTTCATAAAATTCACAAATTGGGTTTTCTCAGATTTGATAGAAATAACAAAAAGGAGATTGAATTTATACAAATTAAGGGTTTATATATATATATATATATACATGCGAATAAATATTGCGATTTCATGGAGACTGTGGATCCCAAAAAACAGCAAAGATTAAAACTTTTCGAGTGTGGGATAGTAAAAGCGTAAATTAGAAATACCAGAGAGCGCGGCTACTTTATGCCACAGCTGAGGATCCATTGTTGTTTCTTCTCTTGCTTCTGTTTCAGTGCCTCTCTCACTTTCTCGTGTATGGGGATTGGCGGTGGTTCTGGAAACTGGAAAGAGGTTTGCCAGTAAGAGTCCCTGTTCCTAAACGGCGTCGTATTTAACTTTTTGTCCTTTTAGTTATTGAAATTAGAAGATCAGAAAAGGTAATGATTTTCGAGCTCTCGTTTTTTTATTCCTTCTTAAGCTCCTTCACTTATTTCCTTCCTAAGCCCCTTCACTTATTATTTCTATCTCGTAACTTTATTTAATCAATCTGATGACGAGAAAAATAGAGATGAAATCAATACAGAAAAACTCGAGTGACAAAATCAACTCCCCTGGAACACTTGGATGAGTGCGGGACATCTTTTGATCTAAAGCTTCACCCTCTCTCACCACTTGAGCTAACTCTGAGCACTCGAAAACAAACAAAATTTAAAGTCTGTTATCGACATGCTAATTTTTTCTCCGACTATATGGTCGGAAAAGCGAAAACAACGAAGCAACCATCACATCCCAGACCGAGATTTGCCAGCCTTGTCATCCTGCAAACTGAAAGAGCACTACAAGGAGCTCAGTCCAAAGTGGAAACCCTATCAGCAATATTGTTTAAGCGTTCAAAAATATAAACACAGAAAATATGATAAGATAAATGCAACAGATTGGCAAGAAAATTCAGATTAAAAGTAAAAAATTGCACCAATTAAATAACTGTTGATTTCCCAATCTGTCCTGAATAAGGTGTTACAACTCTCCTGGATAAGTCACAACTATGAGGGTAATTATGTAAAACAAAGCAGTCATTAGACTCTGAAACTGTTGTCACAAGTTTTACTGGGTAAAACATAGCACCCCGTAAAATCATTTGGGGTTTATGTTTCTCTGGCCACTTGCCAAAGGGTGACATATTTGTACAGTTAAAACCTACATGTTGTCTAAAGAATGCTAGAACGTAACAACTCCCGAGCAACTCTTGCTTCCCTGCTTTTAGCATGTCGCGCTTAAGCCTCAGGTTCCACTGCAGCGTGAAGAAGCTCGTCGGGAGTTGCAGCTGGATCAAGATCCCAGCACTTACCCGGCAGCTTACTCTGTTCTCCCATGAGTAGCCACGATGGCACCTGGTGCGAGAAGCGTAGCATCTCTCTTTTTGGAATCCATTGAATGGCTGCTTTGTCTGTATTGCTTTGGTATACTGTCTTGAATCCAGACAGTTTCACAAGGGGGGATACACAGACACCAAGATCTTCGGAGTAATCATCAAGAACTTCCACCATTACGTACTGGTGCCTCACTTCACCTGGAGTTGATCTGTCCCAATTTTTTGACCAGTTTCGATACATAGCCCAAATGTCTCCGCTTCTGGGGTATATCCGAACACAGCCTCCTCTGCCTGCTTTCTCCCGGCTCAAAACATGAGAGAAAATGTTAACTTGCTCAATGACATCAAGATTCCGTGCCCTAAAATTTCCACAGGATTTGGTAAACCCACAATCTAGCCAGTTCACGAACCCGAATTCACTATCAGTTTTAGAGTTCAAGTAAGTAATGACCAACTTGAATGGTTTTACAGAAACCACTTCACGAATCAGACAGTACAGGCGAGGCATACCATCTTCTTCATCATACAAAGCCCAAATTTGCTTTGGCTTGAAAGATTCTTCTGACCTATCTTTATCAAAATCATGGAAGTCGGGGTCAGGGACAGTTATGCAGAGAGGCTCAGTATTCTTTATCTCTAATTTATGTGCTTGTGCAACTTCTGGTTGACGCACTTCAGCCTCTCTTTTTGTGTTCTTTACAGCAGCAGCAGCAGCTGCCGCTTCTGATGCCAACTTAAACTCGTCTAATTTCTTCAAAATTTCAGTTCTTGCCTTTTCAAGCAATAACCTCTTAGTATCAAAAGCCGGTGCCATGGAGCAACGTCTAATTGGAAGTTCCCCTGAACTAGGAATTTTCTGATCATTTCCAATGCTCCCATTTCCATTGGCTAGTTTTGCTTCTAAAGCAGATTTTGATACTTTTTCGTCGAGCCCATTTCTAAAACTCGCTCCCACAGTAAGCTTCCTTTTCTTATCCCGTCCATTGCTCTTAGATTCAGGCGGCTCATTAAAGCTAGCAGGCACGTTCAGCTCCACTTTAGTCACAGCAGTTGTAACGGAACGTTTTCCATTCACTCTTGATTTCACCTTCTCTCTAGCTTTCTTAACATTTCCATTTGACTGATAAACAGTACCAGGGGATATAGCTGATGACCCATGAGGAGCTGCAACACCAGCAGAGGTTCCAGAATATGAGTTCCACTGAAACGACATGTTTGAAGTATATTCATACCCATGTCCAGAATGCAAACTTGAGACCCCGTTTCCTGGGAAAAAGGTGCCATTGCTTGGAACATACGTAACCCCATCAAATCCATGATTCGCATACCCATTGCTAGGCATATACGACCAAGGACAAGGAGTATAAGGAAAAGAACCATTTGCTGGGGCTGCCCCAGATTCCACAGCAATGAAAATACCTCGGCAGTTTTTACATGAAAGTCTTTTGTTCACATACTTACGGAGATACTCATACTGAACCTTGCAAGAAGTGCAGACGGTCCAGAAAGTGTCAAGCCTACCATGAGATGCTGATGAACTGGAACAATTGTTGAAACCTGGAACCCCACCAGCGTGAACTGAAGACAAATTGGGCTGATTAACTGCGGCTGCCAAGTGTTTATTTCTCTGAAGATCATACAATCTTTTCTTAGCAGTGTCGGACAACACAGTAACTGCTTCAGAAACAAGTTTGAAAGCCCCATCAGCTCCCACACATTTGTTCTTATCAGGGTGGAGCAAAACAGCCATCTTTTTGTACTGCTTCTTCACTGCATATTTACTTGCAGAAGGCTTCAGTCCAAGAATTTTATAATGATCCATTTCACCATAATATTTTGCCTCAGACGCAACATAAACATCAAATGTGGCCAGCATATGAGATATGCCCTCCAGTTCCGGGTACAGTGATTTAGCTTTTACTGCATAAGTGATGGCACCTGCAAAATCTTTCTCAAAAAATCGCTTCTCAGCGATCTCTTTCGCTTTAAGAGCCTCCTCCATGTTAACTTCCATGTAGGAGTAGAGATCACTTGAAAACCAAAAATCTCGAAACAAAATCTACAACCAACCCAATGTGCTTAACTGTAGAAATAGCTGAATTCTCATATGTAACCACATTTTCATTTCTGCAAAAGATAAAATCAAGAATCTTTATGAGTATCAAACTTCAATTTTCTACTTAGCACTGTGACTGGCTAAGCCATTCAAATTTCTCTCATTAAGACATTAATACACATAAATGCCGAAATCATTTACCAGGCTAAAACCAAATTAAATTTCAAATCTCAACCCAGAAGCAATGCTAATCAATTCAAAATTAATCCAATCACCAAAACGGCTTATAATTATCAGATTAACCCTATTTTACAGCGAAAAATTACGATCCATGCAACATAAATGCGAAGAAAATCGAGTTTAACTTTCCATCATTTTCCTCAGTTTTTTTTCTCGGCAGCCAAACACCCTAAACCAGCTATCAAAACAAAGAATCTAGCACTTCAAACCCACTAACAAGCATGCAAATCATCTCAATTTTCCAAATCAAGCCCCAAATTCCACTAAATTCCACAGCTTCACAACTATGCACAGAGATCGCAAACCAAAATCTAAAATCCAAAATATTATTAACCCAGATTAAAAATTCAGCACGAAACCAAAGTAAAAAGTAAAAAAAATTGACTCACTGAAACTCGAGCCGAATGAAGGTGAAGAAGAAAACCCAGATCGCCACGTGTGCTTGGGAGCTCGAGCAAAATCAATCAAGCTCAGCTAATTGCAAATCTCACTGTATCTAAAGCACAAATCACTGAGAGAGAAACTCATTTTTAACAACCCCAGAGTGGAAAGAAGGTTTACCAAACGGTAAAGTTTCTATTTTTAGGGTTTTTGCTGCGAAATCGGGTGGTTGGGTCGGCGGATTTGGTGCTGGCGATGGCCGAGTGCGGCGATCGACGGCGTGGAATTGGCGATTCCGTCGATATAGGTGTCGGAGATTTGGACAGGATTTATTTTTTGGTAAAAAGTTGGTTTGAATTTTTTTTTTTAATTTTCAGTGGGAGTAAACAGTGTGTTAATAGTATTTAATGGTGAGGGTTGCTATTCTGCGCTGCCATGTGTTAACGGCGTTACTTTTTTTCCGTTTGGATTAGGGGAGTGTTTGGTAGTGGGCAGAAGAAGTGGACTTGGATTAAGCTAATTGTTTAATCAATTTATTTGGCTGAGATTTGGTAAATAGCTTCATTTGATTATTACTAATTAATATGCTAAGGATATCATGTTTTTAGATCATATTTTGTATCACAGATTTTGACGTTAAAATTCAATTTTTATTTTATGATTTAATGAAAAAATTCAACATCAATCGTCTCATCGTGTAGTCTATAAATAGTATAACTTAAGTAGTTGGATTTTCTAGAATTATGAATAATCTTACAACAATCATATATGAAAAGGGAATTGTTATTGACACTCCAAAAATCTAATTGTGCACTCCAAAATTTCTATATTTAGTAAGAAAAATACTTTTATAAAAAGTCCCCAATTAAATTTTTGGAGTGCCAATAATAGTTCTCTGAAATTGTGCAAAATTATCTAATTTATGTAAGTATTGGGCTTTCCATTTCCGAAGCCTTATTGGGCTTTTATCTGGATCTACATTGTAGTTCTTTCCTTACCCTTGTTGTTATAATTACTTTTAATAATTACTTTTAATTCAAATCACTGAGCACCAAGTATTGTTTTTGACCCCGAATGACATGTTTTCTTAAATGAAAATTTCGAAAATTTCAAGTATTTTTCATCACTCTAATAATTTATAAAGATAAGTGTTAAGAAGATTATCAAAAGTGTTAACTTTTTATAGACTTTTTGTCACCTCATGTTTATGGCACAATATTTTATTAGGTTGACGTATAAATTGATGTTAAAATGCAAGGTGACAAAGAGAGTCCATGAAAAGGGTTTTCTTTTTCGAAGCCCTATTCAATTTTTTTCGACTTGCTTTCTAGTTATTTTTCCTTGATTTCAAAGTCCTGTCTTATTCTGATTCTTGACTACCTTGCATTTACTACAACGTGAGTATTAAAAGTAAAACAAGTTTTGATTACACAATAAAATTTATAATCAAGAACCTCAAAAATCAAGAATCATATCAATCACTTTCCAAATACACAACTTTCTTATGTAAGTAGAAAATGCCTAACCACATTCCATTGTTGGTGTTCCATTTGTTATTTGTAGCATCCACAGCCATCACATATCATGTTAGTTAGCATATCAAGTAGCTCCTGGTAACGTTTTCTTTACTTGTCTCTTTGGACAAGATTGCCACCCGTGTGTGGATGTGACATATACTACTTTAACTTCATCACTTTTACCTTACATGCTGGGTTAAAATTGGAATTATGCTATAAATAACATTTTTTACTACCTATCTCCCTTGTGTGTTCTAGGGAGAGATTTTTCAATGTGTCTGAAGAACAGGCAGTACGCCTTATGTTATTATACAAGTAGATGAAAGCTCTTGAAGAGTGTATAGTGTGAGTTTTGTGGATCATGCGCTCATATTTTTTAAGACTTACATCAAACAGATTTATTATTACCGTAACGTTTTAGTTCAATGATACAACATATAAAAATTTATCTTCACATGATATTTCATTATTGTACTGAAAAGTCACATGATGATAAACCGTTCCATACAACTTTCAGTATTCTTCAACATTTCACCTTTGTATGGGAAGACAAAATAAATAATGAATTACTGGTGCTCTTTTTCTTTTCTTTTTTCCAATTGGTATTATATTCTTCTTCTTTTGGCCCGTAAGTTTTGTCTGGTATTAAATTGAAATCTTCTAGGACAGATACCCAATCTCATCAAATACTATTATATCTTCTATAAAAAAAATAAAAAGAAAATTCATGAAAAATGTTTGAAAACTTTGAATTTTAATTAAAAAGACAAAAAAATGTTGTAAGTGAATAGTATCAAAAATGATTTTTTAAAGTAAAAATATTTTTTTCGTATACCAAGAGTGTTTTGTTAAAACTCCAAAATACAAAAGCTTTAAATATTTTGGTTTTTTACTTTCCGTGGATGATCATGATACAGCTCATTCACCATACCAAAGAGCAAAGACCCTATTCTTTCATTAAATAGTTTGATGATGGGTAGATTAGTAACGCAACATAGAGACAAACTTGGTTTAGACCGACTAACTGGCTGGTCCGACCAATTAAAATCAAAAGCTTATCAATAGTTTATCGACATGTCAATATTGATAAATTTTATCAATACATCAATTCACTAATAGAAATTCACACGATAAGTAACTAACAATATGACATCATTTTTTTAATTGACTAGACTGTCTAACTAGCAAGCTGGTCATTTGATCTATAACCTGCATTTTTCTCTACAACATGACTATTACAATGACACTAAAATAGACCCCACACCACTAACCTATGACAAGAAAATTTTCAGTTTGTCGAAAATATAAATCCGATACACCAAATATCATAATACAAGAAGTTGTATTTTTTTTTCTTTTAAATATTCAATCATTTGTATCATAACACTTAGTAAATTAAGTTGTATTCCTAATACACTGAAAAATTTCTCGCCCATTAATTTAAAGAAAAACTAAGGAAAAAGTTTTTGTGGAATGTCATCTTCGGATTTGAAAATGTGGTTAGGATGGTTGGAACCTGGAGTGAGTCAATGATCGCCTATTTGTTGGACCACCCAGTAGATTAGGCTCTGTTAAGTCCCAATCAACCATTTTTGTGGCCCATATCTCACTTTATAAGAGACACACGCTCTAAAACAATTGAATCACAATGCCCAATTGCCATTGGGAGAACTGGGTCTTTGTGGCCTACCATGCTAAAACTTAATGTTTTCTCACAAGGTTGTCTTTTGAACTCAAAGGGACTTCAACACTTTTTAGCATTCCGTTGCACAACTAGGGTTTTCTTTAAATATTTTTATGGTTATGTTGGACGCTTTCAAACTCTGAATTTGATTGATCTTACTCATCGTTCTACTTACTCTTACTACTGCGCTGATTCTAGTGACTTAACGTTTGATAAAATACCATATAAAGAAAAAACTAAAGAACAATCGTTTCCATATTGAGTTTCCATTTGGAAATGCATCTTTTCCATTTTTTTTCTTTTTCATAAATGGAATTGAATTTCCAGAGCAAAAAAAAAAAAAAAAAAAAACTGGAATTAAAAAATGGGCTTTGTACTATGGTTTAGTAGTATTTTTTTTTCACTTATACGTGAGAGATCTCAAGTTCAACTCCGCCAAAGGTGAATTTGAACCAAATTATTACTAGGCTATTGTGAAAATTAGTCCACACCCTTACCTTCTTAGTATAAATATTATTGTTTGTTGAAAAAAAAATGGCTTTGATTTAGGAATCTCTTTGTCAATAGGAATAAGAGGAAAAAGAGGATCCACTAAATTTTGGCATTAGCCCTTTTTTTTGTCAAGGCGTGCTTAGCCTCCCAAAGATTCTGAGTCCAATTTTGTTTGAATAAAATTACAACAAATATGTTGATAAACATAAAAATTAGGTACTACCAATGCCAAAAATTAAGCAATTAAAAATTAAAAATAAATAAGTAGGTAGGTTTCTACCATCTCGCTTTTTCCCCTTCCAAAATTATTAGTAGGAATAATCCAATTTAATAAAATCAGTCCAATTCCTTAAATTTAATTATTTTATTATCAATAATTATCTCTTCAATGATGTAAAAATCAAATTTATTCCTAATTATCTCTTTGATTATTTCTTTTTATTTTTATTTTTTGTTATTTCTTGTTCTTCCTCTTGCTTTATCCTATTTATAGATTTTATTTTAATTTTTATAATCAACTTATATTACAAGTTAATTGTATTTATCTACCTATATGACAAAAAAAATTTCATAGTCAACCTACCACAGATTAATGTGTGACAGCCCGTCCCAAATTATTTTTTTATTGACAGTGTGAAATGTCTATTTTACCCTTGGACGTTGTGACACACCCCAACCCGGAATGTCCACTAGGACTCCGAATTGAGCTGTGTTGGTCGACACCTGGAAGGTGACGAAGCTATAAAGTGTGATGATGTGGAAATATTGTGAATAAATTTAAACCTAAGAGTGCCTAAATACCAGAGTGCACTGGTGAGCGAGAATGAACCCACTTCACACGTGATGTTAGAGCATAAGCAAGTACAGAAGAGTGAATTAAGAATCGTAGCCTTGAATAATCTTCAATACTAAGAATCACCACGATTCCTCAACGATAAGAAAGCTCAGCTAAGAAGACCTGGGGGTGAAGACAAGACAAAGGTGAGTGGCCTAGTAATTAAAATTTTAATAGAAATCATATAAATTGCTATAACCCATCGCTACGACACCTGTATAATTTCCAGACTTAGAATATAAAAATATACATTTTTATACACATATATTGATACAAGTCATGCTTCACATATTTAATCATATGTTAACTTATCACATATTCATTACGTCTACTAGCTCATCACGTATTCACCACATATGTTAACTCATCACATATATTCATTATATATACTAGCATGTAAGTCGGAGTCACCTATAGTGACATATACGACATATTCATAACTCATCACATATCTCATCAATCATGGCTATCATATAAGTCGGAGTCACCTCTAGTGACCTATACAACATATTGATATCTCCTCACATATCTCATCAGTTATGGCTAGCATATAATAGTCGGAGTCACCTCTAGTGACATATACGACATATTCATATCTCATCACATATCTCATCAGTTATGGTTAGCATATAATAGTCGGAGTCACCTCTAGTGACCTATACGACATATTGATATCTCATCACATATCTCATCAGTTATGACTAGCATATAATAGTCGGAGTCACCTCTAGTGACCTATACGACATATTCATATCTCATCACATATCTCATCAGTTATGGCTAACATATAATGGTCGGAGTCACCTCTAGTCACATATACGACATATTGATATCTCATCAATTATGGCTAGCATATAATAGTCGGAGTCACCTCTAGTGACCTATACGACATATTGATTTCTCATCACATATATCATCAGTTATGGCTAGCATATAATAGTCGGAGTCACCTCTAGTGACCTACACGACATATTGATATCTCATCACATATCTCATCAATTAACTAATATAGTAAACTTACTTGAATTTACCTAAACTTACCTGAACTTACATGTGTGTCATGCGTACCTTTGCACTTCAGAGCGTTCACAGCACCACAATTATATATATGCAAACAATCCAACTCATTGTTTAAGTATTATTCAAAAGGCATGGCATTTTTAAAGCATAAATCATTTAATTGCGTTTTTCGGGAAAAATCATTTAAGGCATGGTATTATTCCAAACAACAGTTAAGTTTCCGTCAGGGTTGGCCGCTCGTGGGGGCGCGTCTGGCGATGCCCTTGCCGGCGCGTGGGTGCTCAGAATTTTTTTCTAAAAATATGGGGATGTTCCTGGGGTTGAGTAGGTATCGATGATATATTCAAATACCCCAATTTAGCACTGTATGAGAAGTTTTTACCTAGTTTTGTGTATGTGCTTTAAATAATATTTATATAGTTGTTTCGCATATAAGTGAGACTTATCTTGAGGACGAGCGCAGTCAAGAAAGGCTCGGGGGTTACGACCCTTCCACATATCAGTGAGTGGGCTTTTGGTTTTCAGTATATACTTATATAGTTGGTATTTTTCCCAGAAAATGAGTTTAAATGAAATTTATGTTTTGAAATGTCATGCATATGGTATCATGCTTAGACTATGAATTAGTTTAGTATGCATAAATGTGATTTAACGTTGTGGGCGCTCAGGTAAGTATGAGGTAAGTTGTAGACTGTTTATATGAAATGATGATTATGTGAGATGTGTTGAGAGCTCATAACCTGCACTCCGGTGTTAGTGCTCCCGCCCATGGTTAGGGCCATAGTCCTTCACGTGATGTTCACCTCCCGCACCATACGCTCACCTTGGATCCAAGTTAGGTGCGCAGTCTTGTCATACAGACCACTTTAGGTGGTTCCGACTCGTAGGTGACCTGCGATTATTCGCACAGTCTTCACGTGATCGTAGCAATAGAGCGTATTTATTTACATCTAGTCATGTCGTACATACCACTTTAGGTGGTTCCGACTCGTGTGTAGGCATACTTGTTGAGCTATAGATTCAGCCGTACATGCCACTTTAGGTGGATCCGGCTGATATGTTATTTCACCTGAGTTACTTATTATGTTATTTTGAGATATTTGACATGTCATACTTTTGAATATTACTATTCTGAGCATGGTTTTGAGATTTGTATATATATATATATATATATATGCATTCTATCTTCTAGGAAATTATACAGGTTTTACGGCGAGGGGTTAGAATTTTTGTTAAATGAAATGGTTTTGAAAAGCTTTGTTTTTGTCCACTCACACTTTCTGTTTTGTGCCCCTATAGGTTCTAGTTAGGTGTGCTTGTTGGTGGCTTACGAGGAATTCACGACAGCTCTAACAGATTATTGCCAACATAGGATTATCTTTGTTGTTGTATAATTAGTATTCGTCCAGCTGGACTGCACTTAGACTACTTATGCTCTAATTGTGAATTTGCACATTACCTTATCTAGTGCTTTATTCGCATTTCCGTTTATCAATATTGCTTCCGAACTGTGCACATGGTTACGTCGTTCTCACGTGACGACCAACATGCCCTGATCTAGGTCGGGGTGTGTCAAATGTGTCTTACTTGTAGGTATATTATGTTTTTTCTACATTTTAGTTAGGTTTCATATCTCACTTACAGGTATAATATACATTCATAAATTTGTCACTTGAGTTAGGGTAGAATGCTTCTTATATTAGTTTTTTTGTTATAAGATATTAATTAGATATTTTAGAGTTGAAAAATGCATAATATTAAAAGATTTTAATTGATTTTTAATATTTTTAGAAAACATTAAATGAGTATAAAAGAAATAAATACATATAATTAAATAACTGGACACATTCCTAAAAACACTCTATGATTTTAGACCTCGATCTAAAAGTCCCAATTAATAAATCAAATCACAATTATTTAGTAACCCTAGCAGGCTAGTAGTAAAAATATATAAAATAAAAAAATCACCTTTTTACGATATGAATACTACTATTACTCATTGGGACCCACTAAAGTTAAAAGCGCTAAAAAGTCAACGAATCACACATTCACAGTGTTGCAGAGGAACATGAGAGACGATGCGGACGCATCCCCGCCACCACCGGCGCCGAGCCTCCCGCTTCTCTCGTAGTAATCAACACAGAACAACGACAGCGAGAGCTGGACCTCGTCCCGCGTCCAGACTCGCTTGACCATTTCCGAGTCACTGAGTCGACTCAGGACAGGGCGCATGCAGACCCTGTAGAGCCTCTTGTAGCCGCCGAGGGCGACGACTACGGGTCTCACGGAGCAGGGTGGGGGAGATGACACGTGTCGGAAGCAAAGGTGTTCCCAGATGGTGTCGTTTCTGGCGACTGTGGACCAGAGGTGGCAGACGCAGGCGGCGACGCCAAGGGAGGGGCCGTCGAGGCGTTTGAGGATCTCGACGAGGATGTCAATGTGGTCGTTGATGAAGAACTTGGGTCTTTTCTCTTTACTGTCTTGTGATGATGTGTTTTGGTTTTGATGCATGGTGGTTTTTGGTGGTGGTATATGGTGTCGCTAACTAGCTAGCTGATGCAAAGTTGCAAACTACACTTGCACTACAGAGAGAGAGTGAGAGAGAGGAGATAAATAATGAAGAGAGACTAAAGGGTTTATATATTTATATAGGCTTATGCATGAAGGTGTAATTTGTAGTCATAAAGTGAGGTTTAGCCGTTACGGGGGTTTGACTTGTGCACGAGAGAGAGAGAGAGAGAGAGAGAGAGAGTTTTATTTTGGTTTTTGGTTAGGGTTGAGATTGTTTGATCAACCTGTCGTTAATACTGGTCAATATTCACAAGTTACTGTAAATTATTACTATATATCGACAACATATGATTTTAAAAATGGATGTTTATCTTAGCAAATGTTTTAAGTTATCAAATTTGTATTACTATATATCGACAACATATGATTTTAATAGTTCACTTATTAATAATATAGGACACAAACTTTGAACATCACGTCATTTGATGAATAAGTTGGATAAATATATTTAGGTATCGTTTGGTATGCAGACGGGACGAGACGGGATAAGACGGGACATAATGAAGAGGGAGCAAAGATGCTCTTGGATGGAAACAAGGAAGAAGAAGGAGACGGAGAGGTTATAATTTTGTGTTCCATTAATATGGAACGAGTCGTTCCAGGAGGTGAGGCGGAAAGAAAATTTATCCAAAATTCGTCCCGTGGAACAATGCGTTCCACCCGTTTTAGGCGCACCAAACGTGGGACGGAACATCTCGTCCCACTTCGTTCCGTCCCGTCTCATGTATCAAACGGTGCCTTAAGTCCCTCCCTAATAGCTAGTACTCTTAGCTATACTGTTCTGTTAACGAGTAAGTTTAATTAATAAAGAAAAGAAAAATGAAGGTTTGGGTTGGAGAAGGAGGAGGGATGCCTAGTAGAGTCTGTGTATCTTGCGTGGGTATCGAGGGAAGGGAGAAGGGGCCAAAGGAAAAGTTCCAAGGCACAGATAACTGGAACCGATGCTGAATATTGCTCGTCTCTTTTTTTTTTCTTTCATTTTCTGCTTTTGAATATTGTTTTTTGGGGTTAAGTAGCTAGATTTGTTGTTTGTTGTTTTTGTTGTTTTGTATATTGTTATTGTGTGTGCAGCTGTGAATACTTCAAGACTTTGGTTTTAAGCCCGTGTGAAAGTCTATGGTTATTGCTTCGCTGCGTGTCTTCGTCTACGTTAAGCCAAGTTGTGGACCATCTAGTAAGTATGGTAGCAGCTAGGGTTTTGTAGCGTGCGTGTGTGTGAATAATTCTAAGGACAAATAACTTCCTAGCCTCTAAATATAAAAAACAAACCCTATGAAGGGATCCGTACAATTATCAACGATCACTAATTCTTTGCATACTCGCGTACGATTGCCAATGATATATATTTTATAGTTTTTATTAAAATAAAGGCAGCAATATGCGATTAGCGGTGGCATTATGCCATTATGTAACATCCCACATTATCTAGGGAAGTGGATCCTATAAGCCTTATATGTATATTCTTATCCCTACCTAGCATGAGATCTTTTTGGAGCTCACTGGCTTCTGGTTTCATCGAAACTCCGAAGTTAAGCGAGTAGCGCGCGAGAGCACTCCTATGATGGATGACCCATTAGGAAGTTCTCGTGTGAGTTCCCAGAAATAAAACCGTAAGGGTGTGGTCGGGGCTCAAAGCAGACAATATCGTGCTACGGGGGAGTTGAGCCCGAGATGTGATGGGGGGCCGGGCTGGGATATGACAATTATCTTAACAAGATATATATATATATATATATATATATGTATGTATGTATGTATGTATGTATGTATTTCATAGTTGTAGTAAAAATAATCCACTCTCACTAAATTGAGCTCTAATAAGTTCATGACTCAACTACTTATAATTTGCTTAAGTGGTGGAGGCCAAATGGAAGGATAAAAGGAACTGCATGCTGCATCAGATTCAGATGATGGGTTTCTTCTTCTTCTTCCATGTAACACAGAAAAGTGATATTATATCACATAGGAGGATGTGTTTACAAGTTTCCTCTGCAGGAAAAATAATTGAGACGAGGGGCATTGGATACCAACCACAGCAAGAGCAGACTTTTTAGATGTGAGTCAGCAACTATCTGCTTGTCCTCATGAGGTTGGAATTTGGCTCAGAAAGGAAGCCCCCCCCAAAGTCCTCTTAGACAGGAAGCATATAACAAACGAAAGAAAAAAAATACCAATAAAATAAAAGGCTTTGAGATTTGACATTGGATTTTATAAAGATAGGAGGAGGACTACTACCCCACACAATTTCCTGCATTTTAGAGAGCTGCGTGTTTTGTATTGTGTTGTTGGACTCACTTGAAAGAGAGAGCACTGTTTTCTATTCTCTTGCAGTGAAGAAAGAATTTGATAAATAATTGCAAAACTACAAGCAGATCAAACCTTTAAGGCACATGAAATTTTCACAGTTTTTCACTCACTCCCCTGAAGTCTGTCATTTGTACTTTGTTGTTTGTAAAGTATGTGCCACATAAATAGGTCAACATTACTCTATTCTAAACTTGGAGAGGGGTGGCACTGTAGCTAAGCTACATTGCAATTGAGCCATGCATGTAAATGTAATTAGCTAGGGCCTATTTAAACGTATATGGTTTCTTTTTAAGGTTAACGGTTTTATTAGTGGAGCAAGTTCATTTTCATCAAATAGATAGTGGGTTGAATGCTATAATATGTAAGTACACTTAGTTGTATTGTTGTTGAAAACAAATGTATCCTTTTCTAATATTGCTTTAATTTCATTTTGTGGACAGAAATCAAAATTTTTTTTCTTGCACAAATATATGGTATTAAAAAACTTGAGTATAATTCTTTATTTACATGAAAAATTTCTCGACCTGTTATAACGCGCGAGCATGAATACTTGTGTATATTATTATTAGAAGAAAGGTTTTCCCCTATGGTTTGATCAAATCTTGCATTTCCCTACTATTTGACCAAATATTGCATTGGCACTCAGATCTATGACCCAATAAGTCGAGCATATCATAGTTGGAAAGTTAAATCAGAATGAGAAATGAAATTCATGCACCTTATATGTTTTTTACGAAAAATTAACAAAAATATTTCGAAACTTTAAATCTTAACCATAAGTATTTTAATAGCTTTATTTAATGATTAGAATAAGATCAAACATTAAACAGCCCAATTAGATTGCCCAACCAAAATAATTGACCGAGTTTCGATTTTGCTCTTTGACAATTTTCGTTCTACCGGTTTTCTTATTTTCAATTTTAAATTCTTCATAAGTTTCTCATACGGTAACGAAATCACGCAAAGACACATATTACGATTTTGTGTTGATGCCTTCTTTCTTCTAATACAAGACCCCACACCTTGAAATTTAATGTCTATGGAAATCAAGCTCTTCAAAGGTGACGTTTTTCCAGTGATTTTTGCCAATTTTCGACCAAACCTGATGAAATTAGTCCTCAACCCAAGAGAGAAGATCCTGTCCTCATAGGCTTCCTGTGAAGCAACAGAGTTATAGACTAAGAAAACACTCAAACAAACTTATAAAATAATATGTAATCTATTGGCATGTGGCACTACATCATCTATTGATCCTATACTGTTATCACTTTCTTTTTGTGTACGTGCCTCCTCAAAACTGATACTTTCAGATTTGGTTCTAGAAATAGTAGCGGCATTTAGTTCTGGAAATAATCGCAGTATTTAGTTCTAAAAATAGCGGTAATGTTTAGTTCTAGAAATAGTTGTAGTGGTAGTTTTCGGTTCTAAAAATAGTAGCAGTGACAATGTTCACTTCTAGAAATAGTTGCAGTGTTCAGTTTGAGAATAATGGCAGTACAATGTTCAGTTCGAGAAATAGTGGCACTACAATGTTCAGCTCTAAAAATAGTTGCAATAGTTTAACGGATTTACTAGGGTAACGCCCATTAAGGGCAAGGGCAAGGGCAAGAAGAAAAAAATGGGAGGGTTGCATTTGCTTCCAAGCCTTGAGTTTTAATATTTAGAGTTTGATATATGTAATTTGTGTTTTTTTTATTAAATAGAGTTATTAGGGCGTCAGGTAGTCGACAACCCGGATAAAGGAGGAGGGGGAGGGCGTCAGGTAGTCGACAGCCGGCACTCCATGATCACGTCGAATCCTTATTAGGGTATTTTCAGTTAAGAAATTTTTTTTAGAAAAGTCCTTTCCATTAAATCTCTTTTTTTATGCACACCTTTGTTAATTTATATTCATTAGATTGGTTTTAATTTATTCAATTGGAATGCGTTGTGTATGTAGTTGGAAAAATGAGTTGTGAAAATCATATTTTCCAATTTGAATCTCTCTGTCCCTCCCATCTTCAATGAAAGATTTTCTAAACAATGGCAAATGCTTTTCCAACAAAAAAGAGAAAAAAAAGAAGAAAAAAGGCAAATGCATGCACTTCACGTAATGACTATTGAGATTTTACACAATATGTACCGATGATGTTGGAGCTTATAACTTTTTGCTTTCTGTATAGATTGAAATAGGGGTGTGCTATCCACACACCCCAAATTACTTCTCACACACCCTTGTTAATTTCTGTCCGTTGATCTTTTTTAATTCATCCGATCCGACGGCCGAAAATTAAAAAGGTGTGTGAGAAGTAAAATGAGGTGTGTAGATATCACACCATTTGAAATATTATCGATTCTAAAGTTGAGGAGCAACGTGGCAATAGCTTAGCTACAGTCAATTATTTGCCCCTTGATTTTGCTTCATTTACACAATGGCCCATCAAATCTGTGTTGGGCTAGGGTTTGGGCTCCCCCTTTCTCTTCATGAGCTTTGTGTTGGGTTTCGGTAAGAAGCTCGGCCCTCAGTCAGGCCCTTAATGATTTAATTACATTTCTGCCCATCAAAGATTACAATCCGATATGGGGAGGATGGTGTATTTGGAAGGGCAATTTTGTCCTCTAGGTTTTGAGCGAATTAGGGGGTAGCCGGGTAGGCTTTCATTTGTTGTCGTTCAATGAGGGTTTCGGGGAGGCTATGAGAGAGAGAGAGAGAGAGAGAGAGAGAGAGGGAGGGAGGAAGGGAACAGAGACGGAGGTAGATGGCGATGGAAAGAGAGCGAGGGGGAGGGGTAGGGGTGATGGATTTCACAAGTGGGAGAGTGGGGATGGTCAGAGAAAACCATAGGGGTCGTCCGGATCTCGCGCTGCATGCTTGGATTTCCAAAGATAAGTTCGTTTTTTTTTTAATTCGATTCTTTACCATTAGCTTAGATTGTCATCATTTCTGCCTTTTTGTTGTGAATTATTTTCGAATTTTTTAGTACGTTAGGTCAGGTTTTGGGGGATTCCTCTCTCTGTTATGTCTGTTTGTTCTTTGTTCTAAGGTCAGTTGCTTTTTTTTTTTTTTTGTGGGTTTTCAGTTTGTTAATCTGTGATTCTGTGTTTAGATTTTTCTTTCGTATATGATTAAATCGGTATTGGGTTTTGGTTGTTGAATTTTTTTTTTTGGGGAGAATTTGTGTTTGGTTGTCGGATTTAATTTGGTTTTTGCTTTCAGGAAAAACTGGGGTTCGAATTTTGGGGTTTTTGATGTGGGTTTGGTTTCTTTTTCGTGGAATTTGTTGTATTTGTACCCTTTGGGTTTAGGTTTCATCAGATGGCGTTTGTAGTGTTTATATTGAACTGTCGACTCTTTTATTCTTTGTAGGTGAAATTGAAGGTCAGTAATCTCTTAAATTGATGAGGGGGCCACAATTCGTGCAAGGAAAAAGCCAGAGATATGCTACTATTTTGGAAGAGAACAGATAAAGAGATGGTATCCTTCCCTTCTCCTCTGGAAATGCATTGAGTACAAGAAGTGTGTGCTTGAAAATATAAAGATGCATGTCTTTTTATTTAAACTTAGTCCTCTCTAATGATGTGCAGGAGGCCTCAAATTCATATCTTGAAATATTCATGTCTAAAGTTCTGTAGATCTTCTGTTTTGGGTTTTTTTTTCCCCTATTTTAGGCCAAATAAAAAAATTAGTATGAAGTCTGGATAGTCATTTAGAATTTGGTGATATTGAGAGTTGATGAAGTAGGTGTTGAAGGAGGAGGGGATGGAGAAGGTGAAGGTACTGATGGAGTATGAAATTGGTGAATTTAAGTCTGAAGGCACTATCACCTTGATAATTTGCACCACTGATATGTAATAATTTTCATCAGAAGCAATATGTCGAACTACTGCTGCATTGTCAGAATGAGCAGTTGAAACAATCGAGTTTATTTAATTATGATTTTCCTTATTAATTTGACCATGAAAATTGTCAATTATTTTCTAAATATTATATGCTTTAAGTCATAAATTGAGCAGTTTGTGTTACCCCTGTTGTCATTTTCATGCTCATTATTTAATTGCGGACATTACACTAAACGTGTTCAATCTGTTTCATAATTTCTGATAAGTTCATGCCCATTGAACGCATCAACTTATTATACATATATATATATATGTATATGTATATGATATATGTGACTGCTTTAATCAAGACTTATTGAATGAAGACAGCAGCAAGGAAATTTGAGCCTTGGCCTGTAGAGATACAATTTTGCAAGGAAGCTAAGCTAGGTACCTTCTAAACTTATTGGATGTGAAGATTTGTATGATCAAATTTGTGATTAATGTAATTGGATTCTATTAAAGTTTTCATGATTTTATAGAATTTTTGGTTTAAATTTGTGGGTTTTTTCATTTAAATTGTAGGGTTTGGAGAATTCTTAGTCAAATTTATGGGTTCTTTTGATGCGAATTTATGTGAGATTAATCAACTGCAATGTCAGATATGATAATAGGTGGGCATGTTCATATGTTTTCCAATGTTGTTATTTACTCTCCTATCCAACTCTGAATGTTGAATTAGTCAACTATTAATGTCAGATTAATCAAAAGTTGGGCATCAGTTCATATGTTTTTCAATGTTTTATAAAAACGACGCAATTTTCACTTGGTTTTGAGTATGTGGTTTTTTAAGTAGAATAGTGGGAGATTCATTTGTAAAAATTCCTCAATGATCATCTTAAAGCGCTCTAATACATGCATAATCTGAATGAATATGTAAAGACTACTTGAGAAACTAACCGTATACAAAATATGAATGATTTTATTTGTTTCTGTCTTTTTATGGGTTTGTCTACTATGGCTATTATGAGTTTCTGGCTATTATGAAATTCTCAATTTTCATCTTATCGCTATGTCATCAATCCTCAATTGTTGCGTCGTCGAAATTTATTGTTTGATCAATTTAATAATTTGAAAATGACATTTGACAATTCGGTTGGAGAAGTATAAAATTTGACATAAGGCTTCAAATTGTCACTTCAACCATGAATTGTAATTTAACATTTCCTTTGAAGATGGTCTAACGGTCCATTTTTTTTTTTCAAGTCCAACAATAAAAAAAATCCAACAATTGAAATTTAAATCTAATGATCATAATAAAATAACAAATTTAAAATAGATCCACTTTAAAAAATTATTCCAATCCCATCACCCGGACAAGGCGTATAGTTTTAGCTTATATGAACTATCATTTATGTTTTTAATTACTATTCAAGTTTTCAATTTATCTTATGAACTATCATTTATATTGAAGTTTAGTTGATTGAATGGTTGGTTGGCGTGATACGTTTGGTTTTAAAAAAAAAAAATCAAAATATAATTTTTTTAGGTTAAAACATCTGTAAAATTAAATTATGATAACATAAAAAGTTATTGAAAATGTTCACAAAGCTAAATTTTATCTCTTAGTGAACCTGAATATTTGAGTTTGGGTCTAAAAGTTTGAGTTGGCCTTATCATGGACTTACACGTAAAAAGCCTAATAAATTTTGACCTAGAAACAAATGGATATTGAAAATGTAATGCCAACTACTTTATTGATAACATTGAATTTTTTTTAGTACATTGATAACACTGAATTTGATCAAGTAGAAATACAATACAAAGCAAACTTAGAACCTCACTATTGTACGTAACAACATATACTGAAGCACCAGAAATCTTCGACAAAAAAAAAAAAAAAAAAAAAAAAAAAAAATGGAAGCACCAGAAGAAATCATATAAAAACAAGACATTGGCCTTCAAGGCCCAAACACTTTTTTAACCGCTAGATGCATCAAGCTAGGTTCTGCGTCCCCTCCTCGCCCTTGTGGTTGTTGGCTTCCTCCTGCTGAATTTCTCCGCAAACCATTCATGCTTCTTGTCTGCCAACGTGTTTCCAGCAACCACTCCCACTATTAGTCCGCTAACAACTCCCGGCAAGACTACATACCAGTCAAACTCAAATGGAAATCCAGCCTCTTCATCTTCTTCAAAGCTTGATGGTGGCGCCAGCCTCGAGCTCTCATAACCCTCACATTTCTTGGACAAAGGCTTTCCACACAAACCTGAGTTTCCTTGGTATGAATCTTCTAGAAATGTACCGAATTGTTGGCCAAGTGGTATAGGTCCCCAAAGATGGTTATGCGACACATTGAAGTACTCAAGGAAAGTGAGTTGTGCCAAGCTACTGGGGATCCTTCCGGAGAGCTTGTTTTGAGAGAGATCCAACGATTCAAGAGCAGTCAAGTTCCCTAAAGATGAGGGGATGTGACCAGAGAAAGCGTTGTTGGAGAGGTTTAGCAACTGAAGTTCTCTTAGACTCCCAATGATACTTGCTGGAATCTCTCCTTCAAATCTATTACTTGAGAAATCTATGAGTCTCAAATCATAAGGGGTCCGATAATATGTCAACTTAACACCTTTTACAGGAATTATCATATCGTATGAAAATTGATAGTAATTTCCATATTTATTTGTGCTGACGTTCGATGAGACTTCAAAGTACCGGCTTCCATCGTTTACGACAACATATTTCATGAAATTCCAGTTCTCTATGTACTTAGAAGGGAACATACCTGAAAACAGATTGTTGGATAAATCAATGATGCACAAGTTTGGGAACTCATGATTAGTTGGAGGCTTCCTAATTATCCCATGAAATGCATTCGACCCCAAAATGAGACCCCTCAATACTGGAAGTACCCCTAACCAAGAAGGGAAGATGTCACTGATCTGATTGTTGCCAATGTCAAGAAACTCTAACCGAGTGCAATCGGCCATTGATCTTGGTAGCTTCCCCTGTAACCGATTGTAACCCAACAAAACCAATTTCAAACTATTTTTGTTAGCACAAAATGGAGGAATATTGCCATGGAAAGAATTATAAGTCAAGGCCAGCATTTCCAAGCTACTGGACTTCCCCAAACATCGTGGAAGCATGCCACTCAGGTTGTTGTTGCCCAAATTAAGAACTTGAAGATAATTCAAGTTGCAGAACAATGGTGAAACTTCTCCACTATAATTATTGTTGCCGACACTGTAAGATATGATAGATTGTGGTGGAATTGGCAATGACCCTTGTAACCGATTAGTGTCAAGACTAAAAAGCTGCAGATTTTTCCATGGAAGAGTGACTGGATTTTCTTCAAGGCATGTTAAGAAGTTATAATCGAGGTTGAGATTGACCAGAGTTTCTCTAGTTGCATTCCAGAGCCATTTTGGTATTTGGCCATGAATATTGTTATCATAAAGGTCTAGGGCTCCCAATTCGTATTGATTTTTCAAAAATTCTGGAAACTCTGTCAAGTTGCATTCAGCCAACTTTAGAACTTCAAACTTTGGAAGAGTAGCACTCGAACCAGATTTGACACGCACGAATAACTTGTTGTCCGATAAACCAAGTTTCTTCAACTTTTTGAGGTTGGAAAACTCATCAAACTCAACTAATCCACTCAAATTATTAGAGGAAAGGCCAAGAAATTCAAGATTTTTGAGGTGGAAAAGCGATTTAGGAATTACTCCTTGCAAATCGTTGAAGGTGAGTCGCAGAAAAGTTAATTGAGTCAACTCTAATGCGAGCCAAGATGGGATTTCACCAGTTATTGAATTGTCAAACAAGTCTAGAAACGCAAGTTGGGTCAGGTTAGCCACAAAATGTGGGAAATTCCCCTGTAAGTTAATATCCGAAAGATCCAAGTAGTTGAGCTTGGTTAATTTTCCAAAACAAGACAAGGAATCAGGAACTAAGAATTGGCCTGCGGAAACGTCATGAAATGAAGCCATCTCAAGGAAACTGAGCTGGGTAAGGTTTCCAAATGAAGATGGAACATGAGAATCAAAACCACAGTATGAGATATCAAAGTAATTTAAGGAATGAAGGTTTCCGATAGAACTAGGAAGTTCACCAGAGAAATTCGTCCATGAAACATCCAATGTTTTGAAGGAATTGGTCCTGTTAAAAGTAGGAAAATAACCATTTAGGTCTGTATTCGAGTATAATATAAGCTCTTCTAGGTTTGGTAGGTGGAAAATGCCAACTGGGAATTCCCCATTCAACCCACAGTAGCTTAGATTGAGAGATGTGAGAGAAGATGCATTGACCAAGATATCAGGCACAATGGAGTATATGCCTACATCATTAAGATGAAGTTGTTTTATGCTGGTCAAGTTTTGGACTAGGATTCTCATGTTGGACTTCCTAAGCTCCAAACCATTATTTTGAGACAGATCAAGGGTAGACAGTTTGGATAGCTTTGAAATTTCAGATGGAATTTGGCCAGAAAATGCAGACAGTGAAAGGTTAAGATAGGATATACTCGAAAGGTCATGGCCCAATCTTGATGGTACTTCAGAGGAATTGAAGTTGTTATCTGAGAGGTCAAGCATCTGCAAGTGAACAAGTCGGAAAAGGGTGCTGTTGGAATTGATAGAACCATAGAGACAACTGCTCTTGAGGTCAAGGTCAATGACACGGCCAGACTCCGCATGGCACTTAACACCATCCCACAAACAACAGTTACTCTGATTCTGATCTCCTTCTTGAGCCCAAGATGCAACCTTCGGATAAGCAAAAGGAGATGAAGAAGCTGACTTGTCTATCGTAAAGCTTTCCTTGAATTGTAACAAGAATGATTGCTCGTCAACATGGCAAAGTGTCTGTGTCTGAGTCTGCACAAATGAAAAATAGTGAGTAGCATTGAGTAATAGCAAAAGAAGACAATGCAAACAGGTAAACTTGGACAACCAAGATTCCATTTTCATGGCAGTGTGTTTTTCTGGTTATAGGAAATATTGTTTTATGGCTCTCGAATAATTAAGAGTGGAGAAGTTAACTCCTTTTATAGACACAACCCATGCAAAGCTTAAATAAATAAAAAAGCATGAGTCGATTGATGAATGGGTGGTGAATTGATGTCTCGATCAATTGAAGACTTGGAAGTCATGAATTCTTTTTCAAGATTCTTGGAAACGTTTGTTTTGACTCGAAGTAAGTACTGGTTTGGTACTGAGGTGCTTGTATAAAAAGTGGGTATAAAAAAAAGCTGAGCTCAAAAAGGTGTTTGGTAAACACTTAAAAACAGCTTATTTTCACAGTTTTGGGTGAAAAAAAAAGCTGAAAACGTGAAACAGCAAAAATGAGCTTATTCTCACATCACAACAAAAAATGTTTTTTTTTAAAGCACATCAATACCAAACCAACTTTGAGTCATTTGGATGTAACAACTCTAGCTAGCCTAGCCACTATAGGAAAGTTTTGAGAATGGGAGAATTAGTGCCACGCTAGAACATGTAACTCTTGAAGGTAGAATATATATTACTCATTAAAGAAACTTATCCATTTCAATCAATCCGCCCAAAAAATGGGAGAATTAGTGCCACGCCCTGATCTTGAGAATCCTCTAGAAACATGCTAACATTTGGAACATCAAAACATGATGGGAAAATCAATAAACAAGGCACCACAAAGTCCACATTAGATAATAGTCAAGGGAGTCTAATTTGGTTGAAGCTTCGTCCAACTTGTGTCTCAATTGTTCATGAATGTGACTATAACAAACACCGTCAAACACTTTGTGGTAATAGTCATAGGCGTATAATTTGGTTCAAGACTATAAGCCTTAATCAATTAGTAGCAAAAATATGGTTTCACACTAATCTGATGACGAGAATGTTTACGATGACAGTGAAAGAGTGTAATTTGGTTCAAGACTTTAAGCCTTAAAAGTGGATCCATGCA
Organism: Malus sylvestris; assembly: GCF_916048215.2. Taxonomy (NCBI): domain Eukaryota; kingdom Viridiplantae; phylum Streptophyta; class Magnoliopsida; order Rosales; family Rosaceae; genus Malus; species Malus sylvestris. Next base: position 9,362,074 of record NC_062268.1, read on the forward strand.
TAAGACTAGAAGGGAGATGGAAGAGGCGGGGGAAAGGAGGTAGTAGGGACCCGCTGACTGGTGAGAGCTTCGACTACTGTTTTAATTTATAATTTTTTTTATTATAAAAAAATTTCAGTAAGCCCATATCAATTCCAGAACATTTTAAGTTTAAAACCGAAATTAGGCATAATCAAAGATGGACCATTTCATCAGCATATGTGAAAGGTCTCAAGACATACCAAGAAAAAGGTAGGCAACAAAAAGAAATTAAACGCAGAAACTCAACAAAATAAACAATTTAGAGGTTAAGCATCTAAGGTACAAGCTTAAAGATCATAGAAAATAAGAACTTACAGAGATTATCAGGCAATTTCTGGTTATTGAATTTGGGATTAAATGATTCAAATAAGCACTTGAAAGAGTGATTGATAACAAAAATCTGAAGTCAACACAACATGCATTCATCTACAGAGCTCAAATACACATTCACTAAACATAGTCCACCATCAATCCACACACATATTTGGTTAAAGGATAAAAGCAAGTTTAACCTGTTGTGCCACCACAGCATCTTGAGGATCATCCGTGAGGAGCAGAAAGCAAAGTTTGTACAAAAAGAAGTGTTGTTTAACATGTTAGGGTGCCTTCAACATATGAGATACATGCACCCAAAAAACATTATTAGTGATCCTTATGGATATTGTTTCTCTGAGTATTCCAATTCAGCGGCACTTGGCTGTTTCTCTTACTCTATGAACTGTTTTTTCTTTAAAGCAAATTCTGCTGATAAATAGATTATTCACAAAAATTATGAAATACAATTGTACATTAAGTGCTAATAATTTTCATAAATTGGCTAGTTAAATTTCCTCGCAACTTGAGTGATGTCTAAAATGAATGATGGATGAGGTTATAGTTTATAAGTTTCACATTTACATTTACCCACAATTTAAGTGGTATATTTAAATTTCAAATGATGCATAGGTTATCAAGTAGTTACATCATTATTTTAAAAATTCACATCCAATAAGAGTATAAATACACCTAATTGGTAATATCTTGAGAAAGAGATACCTAGCAATGGGTCGACTTGCAATGAACTAAAGAACTCGACTTTTTCTTATGATTACATCACCACCTTCAAGAAATACATTAATCAGTAAAATCAGAAGCGACAACACAAAAGAAAATCCCAAGTAAAGTTCTCATTAGCAGTGAAATTATTAGTATTGCACTAAACGATTTAGAGATAAGGAGATAATGATTTAAACAATATTATCTCAATCATCGTTTTGATAAAGAGAATATATTACTTGTCCAAAACTACCAATTAGACCACGGATCAAAACTAACTGTCAAAACCTTTCATAATAGTAAATTATTGTTCTTTCTTAAGATTCCAAATACTTGGATACACAATCTTTTTATAGTTTATATGGATACTTGACCCTCATCAGTCTTGTATACTCCCCTCGTGGCCATGAGACTTTTTTATGAGAGCATTAGACAGAAGGGCATGCTTTGAGTATTCAAAATTTTTCAATTTCTCAGTTTTCTCTAAACCTCATGATATGCTGATAATAGTTAAAGATGAATGAACAAAATTAAAAAAAAAGGTTAAGACCAAAGGAGAACTGAAATAGAGAAACGAAGAAAGAAAACCATAAATGGAACCCAAACGCAAAGAGAGAGAGAGTTAAACCCAAAAGCTTAACACAATCTCATTTGCATACCATTTGACCATATTAAGAAAAATATGAAATTTGCACCCCATTTGACCATATTAAGGATGCAGGGCACTCACATCGTTGTAGTAGTAGTCTTCTTTGTTATGCTTTTCCTCAAAACTGCCATAAAAGAACCCAGAAAGCATAACAATTTAGAAGCAGAAAAGAAAAGGTTCGAAATTGCCATTGGAAATGCAGAATGTACAGATGGAAACCAAATTGAATTATTATGCCCTCTCTCCTCCTCTCTCCTCCTTCCTCCATATACTGGTAGTTACAGTCATCTATTTAATTTATTCCCAACTTCATCAAAACAACCAAGAAGTATAAAACAACAAGGTTAATTCTCACTTTCTTTAAACAAAATGAATTCTACTTCTTCCCATCTATTTGCACATCCCTTCAACACTCTCAATTGATATTAAAATAGAAAACAAATTGTTGCAAGAAAGAAGAGGTTGGGGCAAGGTTTGCAGCCTTGTTGAGCACTTCTTCTTTTGTTTACAATGTAAGTTTTTTCTTCAAGGGAAATGGTACTGAATGTTTACAAGGGGAGTCGATACTACACAAGAACATGTAGCAGAGCTTCTAAAAATTACAAAGGATAGCGTTGTTGCAAAAGGAATGTAAAGGAATGACAGGAAATAATAGAGCATTTTGGGAAGTCTTGCTGTTTTGTTCAGAGAGTTGAGTGTCCTTTTCACTTGCTTTTCTTGCTGCTTTTATAGACTTCTTAGCCCGATTGTCCGAGTTTCCCTTTCTATCAAAATTTCAATCCCGCGTGATTGTCTTCGAATGGGATGAATCACCTTAAATCCTTCATTATTTACCAATTTTGCCATTGAAAAGGTTCCTTTTTGCTAAGGCCTTACTGCCCCATACCTCTTGTCAGCCAAAGTGTAGGGTTGTTGCCTATTAGCTGCCCCAACATGATCCTCTCCTCCGAATCCTTTTAGTGAGGATTTGAAGATCTATGAATCGTGTCCATTCATCGTACATCGTGCAATCATTTTTTGTAAGATACTGTTTGTATTTAATTTTAAATAAAAATATTTAAAATGATTTCTGACTACATGTATAATGAACGAACACTATTAACGGATACCCGAATCCTCGCACCATCATTTTAATATTATGTGGGCCGCCGCTTCACCAAAGCAGTTACTAGCCCAAAACAAATGCATTAAGGCCAAGATTAATTATAAACCCAAACACCGCCAGAGAGAAGGACACAGTAGGGACTGAGAGAGAGCGTGCGCAGAGACAGGAAGGCCGGAAATTGAGAAAGAAGGCCATGCTTGCAGAGAGCGACTGAGATTTGAAATCCATGCCTGCCTCAGCTGATTAAAAAGGTGAGAAGTCGTTTTCAAATCTTTGTGCTTCAGGGTTATGTTTACGAACTCTATTTATTTCATAGAGCTTCAGATTCGAAATTGTAATTGTGGTCAGCAAGAATTCGAAAAATACTTGAGCGATGCAGATGTCTAAGAAGTAGCCATGGATGCAGATGCATATGGCCATTCCGTGGCTGCTGCTGGAAAGAAACAAATGGGAAGTTAAAAAAATATTTTGTTCCCAACCCCAAGATCAAGTTTGATTGGCCAAGACAGCTTGGTCCGACGGATCCTGAGAGAACGATCCGTAAAGGTGTTTCAGGATTAGCGCTGTAGGGTTGTGTTGGGCCGGTGAGTTCATTTTCCTATGTCAAGGACCATTGTTTTTTGTTGGGATTTCTTTGTTCGCTTGAAAAGAGTCATAATCTAACCATTTGTAATGTGTGTACATCACTCAATTAAAAAAATGTCGTATCCAGTGCACAAGGCTCCCGCTTTACGCAGGGTCTGGGAGAGGTGAATGTCGGCTAGCCTTACCCCATTTATGGAGAGGCTGCTCCCAAGTCTCGGACCTACCGCTCATGGGCGAAGGCACTTGCCATCGCACCAAGTGCGACCTCTTTGTGTACATCAATCAATTAATGGAAAATAATCTATCTTCTAAGTTTCTTAAACATTGCCTCGGAAATTTACATTCGCATCCACGTTTAATGTAGTTATATGGGATACAATGTCTCCATCTACAACCTCCCGAGCTTCTATTCTCTCTCTCTCTCTCTCTCTCTCTCTCATGTCATATGCCCGCCATAGTTATCAACTTTCTTGCTTACAACTAAATTGTCAAATGCTCTGAAATCATACTATATTTCAGAGCCTTAAACTCCATAGATCAAAATTCCAACATCAGAAAAAAAAAATCACACGTAAAGATGGAGGAAGGCAAAGACAGGACAGAAGGGGGTTTGGGGCACAAAAGGGATCTTTATACACATCACATACACGTATCCACACAGAGTACACACACTTACCTACACTTACACATTTTATATACATACAGAGTACACACACGTGCAGTGTCACACAAACACTGTCATGCACTTATACACACACAACACATACAATATATACTCACACGTTTATACCTTTTTTTATCGCATGGAAAATATTGTTGTTTTTCCTCGGCAATACAATATACACTCACACATGTAGTACACACATTGTTGTTTTTCCTTATTTGATTATTGGGATGCCAAACTTTAAGAATTTGTGTATAATTTGATTCTTTGGTATACTCAGTTAATTAGCTAAGAATTGGTTTACATATATATATATATATATATATATATGATTTTGGACTGTGGTTTTTCTCTAACTGAATTTGTTTTGATTCAATGGGTTAGTGAGTTAAAACTACAAGAGGGTTTCTTTTGGTTTTTGGGCTGTTCTTAACTTTCTGTTTCCTGATTGAATTTGGTTTGATTCAATTGGGTTAGTGACCTAAATTGCAAAGGGGGTTTGTTTTGGTTTTTGAATGGCTCTTATTGGTTGTGTGCGAGGCTGGAGGAATTGAACTAAACCACGCAATGGACATTCATAATATGTGCAAGTAGGTATTACATATATAAATTGCTTATGTGCTTAATGGTTTGCATTGCTTGCTGTTTTTGCATAATGGTTTGAATTTGTGCTTAGGTTGGTTTAAAACCCAGGTTGTGTGAGTTATTGAAGATGCTCAAGCAATTGGAGTTTGTTTATTAGAAGGATGGTTAAACATTCTGTTTTATTGGGTACATGCACACATAGAATTCATCTAAAGGAAGGTTTAGGTTCTTTGAGGCTTTTTATCTGGTTATGTCAATTTGGAATAAAGGAAAGAGAAAAAAAAAACAAAGGGATTTTATTTGGGGGTTAATACTAAGATTGGGGTAATCAACATTTTATGTTTTCAAGTCGAAGTCATTCATTTTCGACAGGAAGTTTTCATTAGGATTGGGGAGAAATTCTGATGTACTACTTAATCTCACAAATTTGTAAAGCTAATCAAAAGTAGATTGAACCTGACTGTTTAATCAGTTTATAATAATTGAAGTTTTATTTATTAGAATTTTAGCCATTTTTATCAAGCCTCATGTGGAATTAAGGGTACTTTTGGAAAGGAAACTTCTTCATTAAGGTTGCCAAAAACCTTCTGGTGGGATTAGGGTGCATGCGCAGTAAAATTTTAGATTAAAATTCGTTTTTCTTTGGCATTTTTTATTTTTATTTTGATCTAAGAGTCTATATTTTTTAATTTTTCAAATCCAAAGATATAGAATAAAGATCCAATGGATGAAATTTAAATTCAACGTCAAAATAATAAAATAAAAATTTTAAGACGATCTACTTAAAAAAATTATTTTCCAATCCCATCACCAGGACAAGGTAAATACTTTTAGCTTATATGATCATTTATATGTTCAATTAGGGTTTAAGTTTTTAGTTTATGTTATGATTATCATCTATATTGAAGTTTTGGTTGGTTGAGTGGTTGATTGGTGTGATTTGTTCGATATAATTTTTTTTGTCGAAATTTAATTTTTTTTATATTAAAATATTTGTAAAATTAAATTAAGATAACATAACTCAAAGTTACAAAAAATCATTTCCGAAAAAAATAGGGTTAAAACAATTCCACCATAGTTAATATATTTTAAGTCATGAAATTTAGGTCTTGAGGGTTGAGTAATGTTTACTGTTCATAGACTTCAATTTTGTATTTTGGTAAACCTAAATATTTGAGTTTGGGCCCCTTCATTACTACGGTTTGATGGTATTACTCTTCACTTGAAAGTGAGATGTCTGAAGTTCGAATCTCATGGATAACGAATTTGATACCAAATTAGGTTGCTTATTGTGTAGCTTAACCAAACTCCCTCTCTTCCAAGTGTAAAAATATCGATGTACTAAAAAAAAAAATTTGAGTTTAGGTCCAAAAATTGAAGTTGGTCTTATGGAGGGTTTACATGTGAAAAGCCCTAATAAATTGTCTATACTAAAGCTCAATAAGGGAAAAAAACACTATTCTTAAGCACAATGAATGGACAGAAAAGCCCTTGTATCTCTATTACTTTTCAATGCTATTTTTTTTATGGGAATTGTTATTAGCACTTTAAAAATCACATTCTACACTTCAAACTTTTTATATTTGGAAAGAAAAATACACTGAGCACAAGGAAAAATTTATGGACAAATTGAGGAGGCAGGGCCTTTTTGGCCATTTTACTATGCTGATAAAAAAAGGAAGTGTTATTGGCACTTCAAAAATCTCATTCTATACTCCTCACAAGTGTATTTATCTGCATAGTAAAATGGCCAAAAAGGCCCTGCATCTTCAATTTGTCCAGAAATTTTTCCTTGTGCTCGTAAAACAAGTGATGCATTACATGTTATTATATAGGTGATAGAAAATTTTATTTTTTATGTTATTAATTTTTTAATATAAGAATCTTATGATTTATATAGAGACATGTAATTAATCACCTTGTGTTGCAGGTCATTGAAAAATCTCTCCAATTTATCGACTCACCGTTTTTCTAGATACTTCCCAGTTCCCACATCGTTTTTCTCACCGCTAAAACCCTCACATCGCTGCTTGCCTCTACTCTCCCTGTTTTTCTTCTTGCCTCAACTGCTAAAATCTCTTCGATTCTACCAACCGCCGCAACCGTTCAGACTTTCCCAAAGGTAAATTCTTTTCTCATCCTTACAAAATTTGATATTGATTTTGAAAATAATGAAAACCCCATAAAACAAACTGACTTTCTCAACCGAAGATTATGATATATGTTTCGCATTTGATTATTTAGGATAATTACATGCGTGAGGATTATTAAATGATATATTTGATAAATCCGTCTAATTTTTAGGTACGAGCCTTTAGATTATAACTCACTTTATGGTTTTGCATTAGCAGACATCTGTACTCACCTTCTTAAGCAAGTCTGGAGGAAATCTGCTCTTAGTTGATGCTTTGTCTCCGCCTTTTTTGCCTGCTTTAATTTGCTTTCTTCTGATTTCTAACTTAAAAAAATATTATGGTGAGGAGAAGGATAAATATTATGTGCCTACAAGAAACTAAGTGGGTTGGTAGTAAGGCAAAGGATCTAGAAAACTCAGGGTTTAAACTTTGGTATTCGGGCACAAATAGAACGAGAAACGGTGTTGGCATCATCGTGGACAAGACCTTGGTACAAGATGTTGTAGATGTCAAGAGGGTAGGAGATAGAATCATGGCAATCAAGATTGTAATAGGACAAGAACTTATCAATGTGATTAGTGCGTACGCACCTCAAGTAGGGTTGGATACGAGTTCGAAGGAGAAATTTTGGGAAGATCTTGGAGACTTGGTGCAAGGAATTGCTCAGACGGAGAAATTATTTATAGGAGGAGATTTAAATGGACACGTGGGCAGGGAGACAGGCAACTATGGAGGTTTTCATGGTGGCCATGGTTTTGGGGAGAGAAACGAGGATGGGGAAGCTATCTTGGATTTTGCAATGGCATATGATCTCTTCTTAGCCAACACCTTCTTTAAGAAGAGAGAAGAACATGTGATCACCTACAAGAGTGGGTCGTCAAAAACACAAATAGATTTTCTTCTAATGAGGAAAGGGGATCGTATAACTTGTAAGGATTGCAAAGTTATACCAGGAGAGAGCGTGGCTAATCAACATCGCTTGTTGGTGATGGATGTACATATCAAAAGAGTAAGACAAAAGAACAAGACTTGGAAGTGCCCAAGGACTAGATGGTGGAATCTAAAAGAAGAAAAACAAGCCATTTTCAAAGAGAAGGTAATCACCCAATGTGTGTGGGATAGAGATGGGGAAGCTAGCCAAATGTGGGATTCCATGGCTAGTTGTATCCGAAAAGTAGCAAAAGAGGTATTAGGAGAGTCCAAGGGCTTTGCCCCACACCAAAAGGAATCTTGGTGGTGGAATGAGGAGGTACAAACAAAGATGAAGGATAAGAAGGAATGTTGTAAAGCCTTATACAAGGAGAGGACCGATGAAAATGGTGAAAGGTATAGAAAAGCGAAGCAAGAGGCGAAGAAAGCTGTCAGAGAAGCTAAGTTAGCGGCTTACGACGATATGTATAAACGACTAGATACCAAAGAAGGAGAGTTGGATATCTATAAACTATCTAGAGCAAGAGAAAAGAAGACAAGGGACCTAAACCAAGTGAGGTGCATCAAGGATGAGGATGGAAATGTTCTTGCTACAGAGAACGCGGTTAAAGACAGATGGAGAGGTTATTTTCATAATCTTTTCAATGAAGGACATGAAATGAGTGCTTCTTTAGGGGAGTTGAGTAACTCAGAAGAGTGTAGAAACTACTCTTTTTATCGTCGAATCCGGAAGGAAGAAGTGGTTGTAGCTTTGAAGAAGATGAAGCATAAAAAAGCAATAGGCCCAGACGATATACCAATCGAAGTGTGGAAACTTTTGGGAGAGACATGTATAACATGGCTCACTGACTTTTTCAATAGGATTTTGAAAACGAAGAAGATGCCAAATGAGTGGCGAACGAGCACTTTGGTGTCTATCTACAAGAATAAGGGCGACGTACAAAATTGCATGAACTATAGGGGTATTAAGCTAATGAGTCATACAATGAAGCTCTGGGAGAGAGTCATTGTAGATTGAGGCAAGAGACACGGGTTTCGGACAACCAATTCGGGTTCATGCCAGGGCGCTCAACCATGGAGGCAATCTATCTCTTACGAAGATTAATGGAAAGATATAGAGATGGGAAAAAGGATTTACACATGGTCTTTATAGATTTGGAAAAAGCGTATGATAGGGTCCCAAGAGACATTCTTTGGAGGATTTTAGAGAAGAAAGGAGTACGAGTAGCATATATCCAAGCTATAAAGGATATGTATGAAGGAGCAAAGACTGCCGTAAGAACTCATGAAGGACAAACCGAAAGCTTTCCCATAACTGTAGGATTACATCAAGGCTCATCCTTAAGTCCTTACCTTTTTGCGTTGGTAATGGATGAGTTAACATGACATATTCAAGATGATATTCCTTGGTGTATGCTTTTCGCAGACGATATAGTGTTGATAGATGAAACTCAAGAAGGGGTAAATGCAAAGCTTAACCTTTGGAGAGAAGTGTTGGAATCTAAAGGTCTTCGCCTAAGCCGATCAAAGATAGAATATATGGAGTGCAAATTCAGTGCAAATGGAGGCCAAAACGAGTTAGGGGTGAGGATCGGAGATCAAGAAATACCAAAGAGCGACCGTTTTCCTTACCTAGGATCTATCTTGCAAAAGAACGGAGAATTAGATGGAGATCTCAACCATAGAATACAAGCTGGATGGATGAAGTGGAAGAGTGCATCCAGCATGTTGTGTGACCGCCGTATGACACTGAAGCTCAAGGGAAAATTTTATAGGACGGCAATAAGGCCAGCGATGCTGTATGGCACAAAATGTTGGGCGGTGAAACATCAACACGTACACAAAATGGGTGTAGCGGAGATGAGGATGCTTCGTTGGATGTGTGGGCACACGAGAAAGGATAAGATTAGGAATGAGGATATCCGGGGTAAAGTAGGAGTAGCCGAAATTGAAGGAAAGATGAGAGAAAATCGGTTTCGGTGGTTTGGACATGTGCAAAGAAGGCCTACTGACGCTCCGATTAGAAGATGCGACTATGGGACAGAGGTTCAGGGCCGAAGGGGTAGAGGAAGACCTAGGAAAACTTTGGAAGAGACTCTAAGAAAAGACTTAGAGTACTTGGATCTAACGAAGGACATGACACAGGATCGAGCACAATGGCGTTCTAAGATTCATATAGCCGATCCCACTCAATGACTTGGATTTTCCAAGTCTCCAACCGAGAAGTTTTCCTCACTCGGGAAATTAAGGGAACACTACCCCAACCTACATGCTCCACTCAGAAAGCTTCAACATACAAGCTTCAACAAAAGAAAATTCAAAGAACTTAGCGAAGAAGGCTTTGGTGTATTTAACACAATACGTTGAAATGAAGAAAAGCTTATTTATTTATATCCCCGATAAGCTACAAATATGTACATATACATGAGTCAAAATAAACACACAAGAGGGAGCATTCACAAAGGTTGCTTAGGAGAAGTCTCAGCAGTCGGTAGAGCCCTAGAAAGAGAAGGCACCGGAGGGGGATCATTTGGAGCCTCAGTACTGGACAGAACCTTAGAAGGAGGAGGCATCAGAGGTTGATCATTTGGAGCTTCATTACGCGGTACAGCCCCAGAAGACGAAGGCAATAAATGCCTTTGGAACAAACCCACAAATCTCTGATGATCAAGTAAAACCTGACCATCAGTTTCCTTCATCTGGTCAAGCTTCCTCTTCATGTTTGTAGCATAGTCATGTGCGAGCCGGTGCAACTGTTTATTCTCATGCTTGAGCCCTCTAATCTCCTGTTTAAGACTCATCACTTCCGCCGCCAATGATTCAACTTGGCGGGTTCGAGCAAATAGGCGTTGGGCCATATTAGACACAGAACCTGCACACTGAACACTGAGAGCCAGCGAATCCTTAACAGCTAACTCATCAGACCGTTTGGAAAGTAGTCTGTTATCTTTGGGAGTAAGAAGGTTCCTGGCCACCACCGCAGCGGTCATATCATTCTTCATCACGGAATCTCCAACGGTAAGAGGACCAGTAGGGGAGACGAAGGATGGGCGCCATATGTTGTCTGGAGAAGGCGGGGCTGCCTCTTCAACAAGGTTCAAGTCAAAACGACGGTCGGAGGGGCCAGACATTTTCAAAGGTGTTAAAGCGAGAAAAGATCGGACAAATCAAGATCTTAGAAGTGCAAGAATGAAGCTTCTACTGGTGGAGATTCAAGTGTGCTTTGGAACTTAATGCCAGCCCCTATAAAAATCTGCACTCGGCGGAGCTTCAGAAATCGAAGAGGCGCCTGCTCAGAAACCGAAGAGGCGTTTGCTTTCTCAAAAGCTGGGCTGCTTAGAGATCACAAGGGTTGATCTCAGAAATCGAAGAGGCGTTTGCTTTCTCAAAAGTTGGGCTGCTCAAAGACCACGAAGGCCGATCTCAGAAATCGAAGAGGCGCTCGCTTTCTCAAAAGCTGGGCTCCCCAGAGACCACGAGGGCCGATCTCAGAAATCGAAGAGGCACCTACTTTTCCAGCCTTGTCAGCACATGTCACACGCACACTCAGCTTTGCGGAAATTATGGGCATTCTGTCAAAGACTTCTGGGGAGGTAGAAAACACATGAATCTTACTGTTCAATCACCCACTTCCCACACGCAACAATAGCTCATGGGTACCACAGATAACTTTGCCAAAGTTCTCTGCCAAAGTTGAGCACGTGAAGCCTGCAGCTCCCACTACATTGCTCTGACCAAGAAGGGTAAAAGAATAGCAAAGAAACAGAACTAACAAAGTTTAGACCCATAAATTTTGAAGGTCTAGCTACTATATTATTACTCACAAGGGTAAAGGAACAGTACCACTGATGGATAATTGGAAAGTCTCTGTGTGTCAACCTCTGTGCTTCGTGGCAAGGTAGACTAGCAAACATGCCCAACCTTTACTCACATTCGAGAAAACACTCCCAACAAGATTGCTTGCTCCAAAATCGAAGAGGCACCGTCCTCCGAATCTCGAGAGCCAAACTCCCAACATGACTACTTTCTTAAAAATCGAAGAGAGGGTAAATGAACAGTACCATTGCTGGATAATTGGAAAGTCCCTGTGTGTCAACCTCTGTGCTTCGTGGCAAGGTAGACTAGCAAACATGCCCAACCTTTACTCACATTCGAGAAAACACTCCCAACAAGATTGCTTGCTCCAAAATCGAAGAGGCACCGCCCTCCGAATCTCGAGAGCCAGACTCCCAACATGATTACTTTCTCAAAAATCGAAGAGACACTGCTCCCCGAATCTCGAGAGCCAAACCCCTAGCATGATTGCTTTCTCAAAAATCGATGAGGCATCGTTCTCCGAATCAATCGAAGAGGCGCTCGCTTTCTCAAAAGCTGGGCTGCTCAGAGACCACGAGGGCCGATCTCAGAAACCGAAGAGGCACCTACTTTTCTAGCCTTGTCAGCACCTGTCACACGCACACTCAGCTTTGTAGAAATTATGGGCATTCTGTCGAAGACTTCTGGTGAAGTAGAAAGCACATGAATCTTACTGTTCAATCACCCACTTCCCACACGCAACAATAGCTCATGGGTACCACAGATAACTTTGCCAAAGTTCTCTGCCAAAGTTGAGCACGTGAAGCTTGCAGCTCCCACTACATCGCTCTGACCAAGAAAGGTAAAAGAATAGCAAAGAAACAGCACTAACAAAGTTTAGACACATAAATTGTGAAGGTCTAGCTACCATATTATTACCCATAAGGGTAAAGGAACAGTACCACTGCTAGATAATTGGAAAGTCCCTGTGTGTCAACCTCTGTGCTTCGTGGCAAAGTAGACTAGCAAACATGCCCAACCTTTACTCACATTCGAGAAAACACTCCCAACAAGATTGCTTGCTCCAAAATCGAAGAGGCACCGTCCTCCGAATCTCGAGAGCCAGACTCCCAACATGACTACTTTCTCAAAATCGAAGAGAGGGTAAAGGAACAGTACCATTGCTGGATAATTGGAAAGTCCCTGTGTGTCAACCTTTGTGCTTCGTGGCAAGGTAGACTAGCAAACATGCCCAACCTTTACTCACATTCGAGACAACACTCCCAACAAGATTGCTTGCTCCAAAATCGAAGAGGCACCGCCCTCCGAATCTCGAGAGCCAGACTCCCAACATGATTACTTCCTCAAAAATCGAAGAGACACTGCTCTCCGAATCTCGAGAGTCAGACCCCCAGCATGATTGCTTTCTCAAAAATCGAAGAGGCATCGTTCTCCGAATCTCGAGAGCCAGATACCACAGACCATTTTTTCAAAGTGCTCTGACAGAGTTAAAACATGTGAAACTGGCAGCTCCCACTACCGTGCTATGACCAAGCAGGGTAAAGGAATAGCATTACTACTTGTTGTTAGGGAGACTCCTATATATGTCGACCTCCATCCCCAACGGACAGGCAGACCTGCAAAAATGCTCAACCCTTCATCATATCTGAGAGGGCACTCCCAACGAAGCCTTTCGAAATATTCAGCTTTCTTTCCCCCCGATAATACCTCTGCAAACAAGCTATACTAGAGCAAGAATATCTCATATCATCAGGGTTAAAAGCAAGAGTATCCCATATCATGCTTTTTCCCTGTCTTTTCTTTTGGCCTTGTTTTTACCTGCAAGATAAGGAGAAAGAGAGCAATCAGTCAGCACTTGGAATCAAGCTTCCAGCTAGGAACTGACTGCCCGGAACCCCTTACCTGATTACTTACCTGGCATTACTCTCGAGTACTCATCTTCAACATCTTATGTTTCCAGGGAAGATTCCGCATCTGCTTGAAGAACAGATAGGGCAAGTGCGAAGGATACAAGGAAGCATGTTGAGACAAGCGTAACAGCACACGTGCCGATACATCCATTACTCTGTCAAAAGCAAAAGTATCCCATATCAGCAGGGTGGAACGTACTCTAGATTTGATGGACTTGTTTTGACCCTCAAATTCTTCAGTCGGCCTTATACTCTGGAGGAAACCAGAAAACCCTCCAGCTCAGTTCAAGAATAAGCCTGTGGAAAGTTACTTCTTCAAAAGCAAAAGTATCTCATATCATCTCTTCTCAGTTTTCTTCTCTTTATCCTTCATGCTGCTGCAAGATGGGGAGAAGGTGAACAATCAGTCGAAGCTCTGATTCTTACCTTGTCTGTAACCTCTTTCAGCAGACCCTCTAGCTCGGCGACTTGGGGGACTCCTACTACATGGTTTGTATCGCGCTTGACCAAACCTGAAACTACAAGTAAGGTTCAAGTGAAATTGATACATTACCTTGTGCATCTCCACCAGTTAAAGATACCACCCCTGGATAGAGGAATAATACTTCCAGAGAAGATGACACATCTACCTATGAGACAGATAAGGCAAGTCAAGACGACACCACACTCTGATACTTAGAAGTTTCGTGATTACGAGATCATTCTCCCACAATATTTCCTAATGTCATTTGTACTAAATCATTCACTTGTACTCACTAAAGGAGAGCTTGAACCTATGTACTTGTGTAAACCCTTCACAATTAATGAGAACTCTTTTATTCCGTGGACGTAGCCAATCTGGGTGAACCACGTACATCTTGTGTTTGCTTTCCTATCTCTATCCATTTATATACTTATCCACACTAATGACCGGAGCAATCTAGCGAAGATCACAAAAAAGCGACCGTTTTCGCTACCTAGGATCTATCTTGCAAGAGAACGGAGAATTAGATGGAGATTTCAACCATAGAATACGAGCTGGATGGAAAGAGTGCATCCGGCGTGTTGTGTGACCGTCGTAAGCCACTGAAGCTCAAGGGAAAATTTTATAGGACGACAATAAGGCCAGCGATGTTGTATGGCACAGAATGTTGGGTGGTGAAGCATCAACACGTACACAAAATGGGTGTAGCGGAGATGAGGATGCTTCGTGGGATGTGTGGGCACACGAGAAAGGATAAGATTGGGAATGAGGATATCCGAGGTAAAGTAGGAGTAGCCGAAATTGTAGGAAAGATGAGAGAAAATCGGCTCCGGTGATTTGGACATGTGCAAAGAAGGCCGACTGACGCTCCGGTTCGAAGATGTGACTACGGGACAAAGGTTCAGGGCCGAAGGGGTAGAGGAAGACCTATGAAAACTTTGGAAGAGACTCTAAGAAAAGACTTAGAGTACTTGGATCTAACGGAGGACATGACACAAAACCGAGCGCAATGGCGTTCTAAGATTCATATAGCCGACCCCACTTAGTGGGAAAAGGCTTTGTTGTTGTTGTTGTTGTTGTTCTGATTTGGATTTTGAAATTGAGACTCCTAGCTTTGCCCTCGTCAAGAAAATTTTAACGTATCATTAGTAAAATGCAGGTGCAGAATGAACGACTAATCAATGTGGGAAAATGTATATAACTGTAGCTTAGAAATCTTTCCTTTCGATTGCACATATGCTCTTGATGCAAAGTAAATAAAATGTAATGTAACTTGAAGACTTATTTTACCATGTTGGTATTGCTGTTTTGTTAATTTTTGAAATATTTAGAAATGAATGGGTTGATTTGTGATTTTATGGAATTTTTAGAAGTATCTATTATGTGTATAGTGATATATGTGTTTGTGATATATGGAATTTTCATAAATGATTCGTATTTGCTATAAACTACGAATTTAAAACCCACAGCGGAGCACGACACTTTTGCTAGTTTTGACCTAGAAGCAAATGGAAACGGGAAATGTAGTTCCAACTACTTAGTTGATAACACTCAATTTGATCTAGTAGAAATATTATAGAAAGCAAACTTATAGAACCTCATTATTGTATTACAACATAACAACATATGCTGAACCACCAGAAATCATAAAAAACATGACAGTGGCCTTGAAGGCCCAAACATTTCTCTAGCCGGTAGACACATTAAGCTAAGTTCGGCATCCCCTCGTAGCCCTTGCAATTGTTGGCTTCCTCCTCCTGCTGAATGTCTCCACAAACCATTCATGCTTCTTGTCTGCCAATGTGTTTCCAGCAACCACTCCCACTATTAGTCCGCTGACAACTCCCGGCAAGACTACATACCAGTCAAACTTAAATGGAAATCTAGCCTCTTCATCTTCTTCAAAGCTTGATGGTGGCGGTCGCCTCGAGCTCTCAGAACCCTCGCATTTCTTGGACAAAAGCTCTCCACACAGACCTGAGTTTCCTTGGTATGAATCTTCTAGGAATGTACCAAATTGTTGGCCAAGTGGTATAGGCCCCCAAAGATGGTTATACGACACATTGAAGTACCCAAGGAAATTGAGTTGTGTCAAACTACCGGGGATCATTCCTGAGACCTTGTTTTGAGAGAGATCCAGCGATTCAAGAGCAGTCAAGTTCCCTAGAGATGATGGGATGTGACCAGAGAGAGCATTGTTGAAGAGGTTTAGCAACTGAAGTTCTCTTAGACTCCCAATGATACTTGCTGGAATCTCTCCTTCAAATCTATTACTTGAGAAATCTATGAATCTCAGATCATAGGGGGTCTTATCATATGTCAACTTAACACCTTTTACATGAATTATCATCCCGTAAGAAACTTTATAGAAAGTTCCATATTTATTTGTGCCGTCGTTGGATGAGACTTCAAAGTACCGGCCTCCGTCGTTTTCGATAACATATTTCATGAAATTCCAGTTCTCCATGTACTTAGAAGGCAACATACCTGAAAACAGATTGTTGGATAAATCAATGATGCACAAGTTTGGGAACTCATGATTAGTTGGAGGCTTCCCAATTATCCCATGAAATGCATTCGACCCCAAAATGAGACCCCTCAATACTGGAAGTACCCCTAACCAAGAAGGGAAGATGTCACTGATCTGATTGTTGCCAATGTCAAGAAACTCTAAACGAGTGCAATTGACCATTGATCTTGGTAGCTTCCCCTGTAACCGATTGTAACCCAACAAAACCAATTTCAACATGAATGACGTTGATTTCTCTAAAATTATGGGAGAGCCATAGACTTCCCTTTAATTATAAACCAAATTGCCATGATAATGGAGTGACGGTGATAGAAGGGTTTTTTTTTTTGTGCATTATTTAACAGTTTATTTTTAGTTACGGTTCTGGAACTCGATTTCATCTCACTTTGCTCCATATAACTCAAAAGTAGCCATTTTATTCCCTGAAACTCAAAGTCACTCCACTTTGCCCCTGGAACTTGATTTTGATTCCATTTTGCCCCCTGAAACTTGAAAGTCGTTTCCATAAAACTCAAAATTCACTTTACATTGTCTTAGATCTATTAAGTTCTTATGTGGTTGATTTGTGTGCACTAGGCTAATCAATTTCATTTTTATTTTTTTCATCTCTTTAATTTCTTTTAAACTTAATATTGTCTGATTGTTGAATATATGTTAACGCATAGTGGAGATTTATAATCAAATTTATTGTACATGTGGCATAGACTTATTGAGTGTTGGGTCTCACATATGTTTTAGGAAGCAACCTATAAGTTTAAAAGGAAGAAAGAGTCCACAAGTCAAAGTGTAACGAATTTTGAGATTTAAAGAGTAAAGTGGCAATTTTTTTGTTACAAGGGGCAAAATAACATCAAAATAAAGTTTCAGGAGGCATAGTAAAAAATAAGCTTATTTATTTTTGCTATTTCTCGATGCTACTCAATTATTTTTTTTCTTTGTATAGATACAGACACTTTGCCACGATGACGAAAAACATTATTATCTTTCAAAGTTAATCATTCATCGAGTTGAGCAAAAATATTGTTCAAAAGTGTAAGTCTTAATTAATAGTGGGACAAACACTAATCCTTTGACGAGAATGTTTGTGATGATAGTCAAAGGCGTGTAATTTGGTTCAAGCCTTAAAGCTGGTACAAAACAAAGGTAAATAATTATTAATGTTATTGAGGAGAATGTTTCTGGTGACAGTCAAAGGTGTGTAATTTGGTTCCAACAAAGACTTTAAGCCTGAAAAGTGGGAGTAACCAAATGTAGATGGATTAGCATTTTAGCAACATGAATTAATGGAAAAGTATGAGTGGAACATGAATTCACCTTGATAAACACCAAATAAACTAATGGAAGAGGGTCCATGCATTATGCATACGACCAGAATGGAGATGGAAGAGGAGGGGAAATCAAATATATTTTCAACAAATTTTGTTCAATATAGATTGCATGTTTGGTTAATAAGATCCAAATGGTAATTTATACATCCCTTCCAAGAGGCGCATATCGATAGATTGCCTTTCTTACTTTGAAAATCTTTCTTCAGTTGCAAAATATTTCAAGTTCGACCAACATGAATGACATTGATTCTCCACAATTATTTTGGTGTGGGGGGGAAATGCTAAAGAGATTCTCTAAAAAATGAGACTTTTAATGGACTGTTTGTCACCTCACAGTTTAGTCAATTTTCATGCTAACATTATAAAACATTGTGCTAAAAATATAAGGTGGTAGACAGTTCATGAAGAGCCATAGACTTCCCATAGCATTTCTCGTATGTGAGAGCCATAGACTTCCCTTTAAACATAAAACAAAATTGCCATGGTAATGGAGTGGCAGTGGTCGAAGTTTACTTTTTGTATATTGTTTAATTTTTCTGTTACTCGATACTACTCAATTATTTTTTTCTTTGTACAGAATCAGAAACTTCCCCACGATGCGAAAAAAGTTGTCATTTTTCAAAATTTCATCATTCATCGAGAAAATATGATTCAAGACTATAAGACTTAATTAATCAATAGGACTAACACTCTCAAGGGATTAGTGTTTGTGGTAATAGTCAAGGGTGTGTAATTTGGTTCAAGACTTTACCAAAGGTTAGCAATATGAATTAGTGGAAAAGTAGTAGTGGAACATGAGTTCAGCGTAGAGTCAGAAGGGAGATGGCATTGAAGAGGTGGAAAGGAACCGACTCCGGTGAGAGCTCCAACTACCGTTTTAATTATTTTTTTTTACAACTTTGAAATTTGCTAGGTAAGAATAGATAATTATTAAGTGCAAATAGTAATTTTTGAAAATTCTTTTTTATTATCACTAACCTCTCCGCACGCACGACATTTTTGTATAACGGGCGCTACGCGCCACTAAAGATGTATTTTGTTAATTTTTTTTTTTACATTGAAATTGTCAAGATATAAATGTATTGTGCAAAAGAAACTTTTTCTTTACCATGCACGTTCTAAAAAGTTGTCATGTTTTTCGTTTTCACTTTGTGTAAAGTAATTATTTAAATGTTATTCATGCAAGTGTCAAACAACATGAGATTTTGGATGCAAGTTTCTACCTAAAGTCCATGAACAATAGTGATTGTCATTCACCATTTTAAATACAAAGAATGAAAGAAAATTCATGAAAACCGAATAAACAGTGTATATGCAAGTGATCAAGAAAAATAGAATTTAATATAAATTATTCTTTCTTTTGGTCAATTTGAACATATGAAGACAATAAACAATGTTGTTCTATAAAAGAGAAATTAAGAGAAAACAGTCAATAGTGAGAGCCAGAACTAAAATTTAATAGAATCCCACGTTGCCTCATAGTCGATCAAACTTTTCTAATTCGCCGCGAAGTGAAGTGAACATAATCCTGATTCTTGAGAAAACCAAATTCAATTAAATGACAGTTAATATGTAGCCACAATGGATTGTTGTTATCAAATTATTAACTTGACTAAACAACCAAGTCATCTCCTTTTTGCCTCACAAACATAAGCTGATGAAGCTAGCAAGCAAGTACAATTTGTCAAGCTTAATAGCCTTTACGCACATAAAATACCTTTTCCAAAACGCCTTAATATATATTTTTTTTAAATTGAATAACTTCAATGCTTAAGCCATAGGAAGCTTATAGAACAAAATTAACATGAACAATGAATAAAATGAGAGGCATATTTATGAACAGTAGGAAAAAAAGGAAATCATCAGCGCTAAATTCCTCAACTTAACTATGTCGAGAGTTATTGGACTGAAATAATACCAACCATATGACAAGGAAACAAATAAAAACCTGTAAATTCATAAATCACAATTTTATCAAATATTATTCCAATGAAAGTTGTAAAATGCAAATAAATCCATTTAACAATGTTTGTACCATATTTGACCAATCCCGAAACTACTGAGTACCACGGTCAACGTTATACCGTCAAGGACCTAGAAGAGTTTCCCTCCAACCAGGAGGCCAATCACAGCGCGACACGTGTCGACATCAGAAGCCAATCATAGCGCGACACGTGTTAACATCAGAAGTCAATCACAACACGACACGTGTCACTGTTAGAATGAAACTAGAAACTCATTTCTATAAATAGAGATCATTTTCTCACAATATTTCCTAATGTCATTTGTACTAAATCATTCACTAGTACTCACTAAATGAGAGCTTGAACCTATGTACTTGTGTAAACCCTTCACAATTAATGAGAACTCCTCTACTCCGTGGACGTAGCCAATCTGGGTGAACCACGTACATCTTGTATTTGCTTCCCCATCTCTATCCATTTACATACTTATCCACACTAGTGACCGGAGCAATCTAAAGAAAGGTCACAAACTTAACACTTTTTGTTGTACCAAAGTCCTCACTGATTTTCCGTATCAACATTTGGCGTCGTCTGTGGGAAACGACACTTATTCCCACTCTCTTCAGCTTTGTCAAGCTGGTTTCCACCATTCGTACACTCTTTTTTGACCAGGCATCCCTCTCCAGCATAGGAAGCAAAGGAAGCCACAGCATACAGAATGACACCCCTCTTGCACCTAGTGCGAAGCAACGAAAGAATGAAGGAAAGAGGGTTACTCTTCAAGCTAAAGTCATGAGCTAGAAGCTCAGAACAACAAGATAGCAATGAAGAATGAGGTTCTCCAGGAGCAGTATGAGAAGCTCTTTGAGACGTTCCACGAAACTAGGCGTACTCAAACATGCGAGCTCGTTACCCCTGTGGATATCAATCATCACCTAGGTGCCCCCCAATCCTTCGACATGGGTATCCCTGATGAGGAGCGAGCTAATTGTCAAAACATTGATCAACATGAGACTTCTCTCAACCCAGCTGCTTCGACCCGAAGCAAGAGAAGTGGAGGAGACTTCCTAAAGCAACGTCGAGAGAATCCCCTCCACATATGCTCGAAGATCAATGACCTAAGGGTTCCTGAAAGACTCGGTCCCCTTCTACGACCCAGGCCAGCTGCTAATCTAGGGAAGGAACGACAGGTCCTAGAGGAACATGAAGGTACAGGAGACTCTGAGGTATTCCGACAAACTTGCCCTAGAAGTCAGTATGGCGAGTCCAAGGAAAAATCACATGCCCTTGCTCAAACTTTCCTACTTCCAAGAGGCGATGGAGACTTACGAAAGAAAATCCCAGTGGTACATGACTCCACTTAGGACCCTCTTGTCCTATAGCTCTTTGAGGAAGTAAACAAGTTGAAGGCCGAACGTCAGGCCGAGATACCTGACTGGAACCAACCCAGGCCTGGCCCTCTCACAAGGAGGATCATCGACACCCCCTTCAAGCGAAGACAAAACAAAAGCTTGGTTTACAACTCTATACTGGAAGGGAAGACCCAATTGAACACCTTAACCTCTTTGAGTCCACCATGGCATATCGGATGCACACCGATGAAGAACGATGTCTTCTTTTCCCCTCCACCTTTTCTGGTGGAGCTTTAAACTGGTATTGCCGTCTTCCACCTAAGACAATAGACTCATTTGAGGAACTGAGGAAACTGTTTGTCTCTCAACACATCTTCCAGACCGATCGCTTGCATTCTGCAGATGACTTGTACACTATTCACCAGAAGCCAGACGAGTCATTACGTATGTATGCTGGCCGCTTCAGCCATGAGTATTCCCGTTGTGCCGAGGCAGACGACAAGACTGCCCTCAAAGCCTTCACGACAGGCCTACGTGACTGTTTCTTTAAGTACATGATCAATGCCAACACTTGGAAGACTTACTCTGAGGTGATGACACATGCTTACAACCATGCCTCCGCCGAGGCAAGGACATATCAAGGGAAACCCCCCACAGCCACCCCTTATCAGCAAGTAGGCAGTGGAAGTCAGATCTAACCAAATGAGAAGACCTCGTCCTTCCAAACGGCAACGGTGCCTCCCCCTGCCTTACTTAATACTTTGCCAAGTCAACAGACATATTAATCTTAGGGCAAAAGGAAAGATTTCCATCCTCATCAGTCTCATTTTAGTAAAATGAGTAAGGGACACTACCGCGATAACCAAGAGTATCGCCATGATAATCCCCGACCCCAGGCAGTCAACACAGTGGGTCAAACACGTGTCAGGACAGCCCCTACGCCGAGGTATGAGGCATACACACCCTTGAACGCCACATGCGTGGCCATTTACCCCATCATAGCACATTTGATATCGAAGCCAAAGCTGAGGCACCCAGATTACAAGCCCACGAAGAACACGGGCATGTTTTGCTGCTACCACGAGCATAACAGCCATGACGGCAAGAAATGTATCACCATTCGCGATCATGTTGAAACTTTAGCACATGAAGGAAAAATTGATCAATTCCTCATTCACCCTCCAAGGGGTAACCGTAATCAACGCCAGATGGATGTGATATATTCCATAAGTGGTGGCATACCCATATCTAAATCTTCCAACAGGGTCATGAAAAATAGTGAACGAGCTTCAAGGTCTGGCCACCAAGTGTTTTACGTGGAAGACATCAGGGGAGGTAAGTATCAAAAGCCTAACTGGGATTTAATATGTTTATACCATGAGGAAGAAAGAGGTATCATCTACCCTCACAACGACCCATTGATTATGGAAGCTCACATAGCCAACTTTGAAGTTCAATGAATCTTGGTAGACACGGGGGCTTCGGTCAATATCATGTTTGCTGAAGCTTTCAGGGCACTTAATGTAGCTTAACACTTGCTCGATCGCTCGATTTCCCCTTTAATAAGCTTCTTCGGTGATATCGTGCAACCTTTGGGGAGCATACACTTACCTTTCACCATTGGTACATGCCCTTACACAGCTACCATTACCACTAACTTCCTGGTGGTTGATTGCCCAACGACATACAATGTCATCTTGGGACGCACATGCATCAATGATCTCAAGGCCATGGTATCCACACATATGTTGTTGATGAAATTTCCAACCCCCTATGGCAATGGTTACATCAGAGGAGATCAACTTAGTGCATGATCATGTTACAACACTTCGGTCAAGCAACATCACATGCCTGTGCCCAAGGAAACCCTTTCTATACATGACCAAGTCATAAAGACCAGCCTAGACGAAGCCAACTTGGATCTTCACGGTGGCAATAGTCAACCCGACGATCCTCGAGATAACTCTTTCACCCAACAAGCACAACCCGTTGAAGAGTTGGAGAATGTCTCTATCTCAAAAGATTATCCGGATTGCATGGTGAAGATTGTCACCACCTTGTCACCACCCATTCGGTTGGCATTGATCTCTTTTTTACAAGAGAACACTGAGGTCTTCGCCTGGTCATACGAGGACATGCCAAGCACCTCTCCCGATATCATCTGTCATCGCTTAAGTATTGACCCCAAGACTAAGCCAGTGAGACAGAAATGAAGATCCTATGACGCTGAACGGTATGAGGCAATGAAGGCAGAAGTTGAAAAACTCAAAAGCATAGGCTTCGTCCGCGAAGTCAATTATCCAACGTGGGTTGCAAATGTTGTCCTTGTTAAAAAGAATCTGACCAAGGAAAGTTTCTTGCTCCAAAAGGTCTTGTGGAAAATGTGTGTCGATTACACCGACCTAAACAAAGGATGCCCGAAGGATAGCTTTTCTCTTCCTCTCATAGACAGACTTATAGACTCTACGACAGGGTGTGAACTCCTAAGCTTCATGGATGCATACTCAGGATACAACCAAATCCTCATGAACCCTCCAGACCAAGAACACACAACCTTCACTACTGACAAGGGACTATATTGCTATAAAGTCATGCCCTTCGGCCTAAAGAATGCAGGAGCAACTTATCAGAGACTGGTCAATTCAATGTTCGCCGAACAGATTGGGAAGAGCATGGAAGTTTACGTTGATGATATGCTAGTTAAGAGCAAACATGCTGACCAACACATCACCAACCTATCTGAAACTTTCACCATTCTGAAGAGGTATCGAATGAGGCTGAACCCCAACAAATGTGCCTTTGGCGTAGACTCTGGTAAATTCTTAGGCTTCATGATAAGCCAACGAGGCATTGAGGCTAATCCCGAGAAGATCAAAGCAATCCTCGACATGAAGGAACTGGTAACTTCAAAAGACATCCAAAGCCTTACTGGCAGGGTGGCAGCGATAACTAGGTTCATCTCTAAGGCCATAGACAAATGTGCTCATTTCTTCAAAGCACTTAAAGGAAGTAAGAAATACATTACATGAACTGATGAATGTGCTGAGGCATTCAAGAACCTCAAAGACTACATGAGTAAAACCCATTTGCTCTCCAAACCTGACGTTGGTGACACTCTCATTATCTATTTGTCAGTATCGGCTTCAGCAGTAAGTTCCGTTCTCATTCGAAAGAATGGTAATGTCGAACGGCCTGTCTACTACGCTAGCAAGGCCTTACAAGATGCGAAGACACGATACTCTAAAATTGAGAAATTGGCTCTAGCATTGGTCTTGTCTGCTTGAAAACTTCGCCCTTACTTCTAAGCACACTCCATCATCGTGCTTACCAATCATCCTCTTCGACAAATACTCCAAAGTCCTGACACTTCTGGGTGAATGATCAAATGAGCGATAGCATTGGGTGAGTTTGACATCTCCTACCAACCAAAGCCAGCTAAGAAGGGCCAAGCAGTGGCAGACTTCATCGCCGACTTCACATATCATGTTGACATTGTTTCTACACCTAAAGAAGTGGTTTCATTACCCTCGGGAGCTCAGAAAATAGAACCAATAGCCCCAGCATGGAGTCTATATGTTGATGGCTCGTCCAACCAACATGGTTGTGAAGCAGGACTAGTCCTTACGACCCCTGACAAAGTGGCGATGGAGTATGCTCTTCGTTTCAAATTCAAGGCGTCGAACAATGAGGCCGAATATGAAGCCCTCCTAGTAGGTTTACGTTTGGCCAAACACCTTGCGGTTAAACGAATTGATATCTTCAGTGACTCCCAATTGGTGGTTAACCAGGTCACCAATAACTTTGACGCTAAGGATAGCTTCATGGCTGCATATCTGGCACAAACACAATTGTTGCTTAAGCACTTCCACTACCAGATCACCCAAATTCCTCAAGCGGCAAACAGTCATACAGATGTTTTGGCTCGCCTCGCCTTAGTGGTGGAAGACAAGATTGGGAGAAAAATTCAGGTCGAATTGTTGGCAGCACCAAGCACCATGGCTGCGGAAGTGTGCAACTTACAACAGAGGGATAATTGGATTACCCCAATTTATAGATTCCTTGCTCATGGCACCCTTCCAAATGACAAAGTCCAAACTAAGCAGATTCGATACAAGGCTACTCGTTACTTGATCATTAATGACCAACTCTACAAGCGGGATTTTAACCTACCATACCTAAGATGTCTTACGCCCGCAGAGGCGGAAACTGTCATTCGGGAAATACATGAAGAAGTCTGCAGAGATCATGTTGGATCTTGATCCCTAGCACACAAGGCTTTTCGCCAAGGATATTATTGGCCAACACCCCACCAAGATGCCATCAGAATATCCCGCTCATGTGATAAGTGTCAACGTTACGTAACTATTCTTCACTCCCCTCCTGAGCCGTTCACTTCTATGATCAGCCATTGGCCTTTCGCCCAATGGGGACTTGATTTGATCGGCCCAATACCTGCAGGGAAGGGCAAGGTTCGCTATGCAATCGTTGCAGTTGACTGCTTCACAAAGTGGGCCGAAGTAGAACCCTTGACAACCATTACTGAGGTAAAAATAGAAGACTTTGTATGGAAGAACATCCTTTGCAGATTCGGCATTCCCAATGCGATAGTCACTGACAACGGGAGACTGTTTGACAACATAAGTTCAGGATGTTCTGCTCTAAGTTCAACATCAACTTATGTTTTTCCTCTCCAGCTCATCCCCAGTCTAATGGACAAGTTGAAACCATCAACAAAATAATCAAGCGAACTTTGAAAACCAGCTTGGACAAGGTTAAAGGTTGTTGGCCAGAATTTGTACCCCAAGTTCTTTGGTCATACCGCACTTCATATCGGACATCATCAGGAGAAACCCCATTCTCACTTGCCTTTGGTACAGAGGCAGTTGTCCCAGTTGAGCTTGAGCAAGCAACGTTCCGAGTTCAGAACTACGTGTAAAGCGAAAATGACAAACAACTTACCCTCAACTTAGATCTAGTCAAGGAACACAGAAACCATGCTCACTTGAGGAATGTCGCCTACAAGCATCGCATCTTCAACTACTATGACTCGAGGGTCAAACCTCGTTCTTTCAAAGTGGGGGACTGGGTATTGAAGAAAAGATTACTCTGCGACAGAGTCCCGAGTGAATGAACACTTAGTCCAAACTGGGATGGACCGTTTGAAGTTGTTGGCATCAGTCGCCCTGGCTCCTACAAGCTTAGAAGCTCCGATGGCAAGACCATTGGCCATCTATGGAACGTTGATCACTTGAAGTACTATTACAAGTAAACTCGCATTGTACAAGTGTTAAGCTTCAGCTGTTCAGCATCTTATGTAACGAAGACTATTTGACATGAATTCAATAAAGAGGTGATTTAGACAACTCGGTCATAATCCTCTTACATTCCTAGCAATGAAACACTTGGGTTCAAAGCTTCAACATGAATGCTTCCAACATGAAACAAATTCTAAGTATATGTCAACAAGACTATACAAATAAACGAACAGCTTCACAATATATTCGTTCAATCATACATTCCAACACATTTGTACATAAGCCAACTGTGCTTTGAAAAGGTTCAACATACTTTGTATCATTCGACACATGCTACAATATGCCTAGACACCTTGCCTTTATTCTCACCAGGTGATGAAATGTGAAGAAGGAACTCATCTTCATGCCACCAACCAGGTGATGAAATGTACAACCCGTACTATAATATCATTTGGCAACTTGCCACTCATGCCACCAACCAGGTGAAGAAGGAACTCATCTTCATGCCACCAACCAGGTGATGAAATGTACAACCCGTACTCTAATATCATTTGGCAACTTGCCACTCATGCCACCAACCAGGTGAAGAAGGAACTCATCTTCATGCCACCAACCAGGTGATGAAATGTACAACCCGTACTCTCCCTCATGCCACAAACCAGGTGATGAAATGTACAACCCGTACTCTAATATCATTTGGCAACTTGCCATTCATGCCACCAACCAGGGGAAGAAGGAACTCATCCTCGTGCCACCAACCAGCTGATGAAATATGATGAAAGGTGATGAAGGAACTCACCTTCGTACTACCAACCAAGTGATGAAAGCAACTCACCATTCATTCCACCTACCAGAAGACGAGTGGTACAACTTGTACATGTGAACTCCTAGCATTCACAAATAATAAAAAACCCTCAAGCTTGACAACTTAACTAGGGGAGCACTTATGCCCAACAAGAGTTATAGTCACCAACAAAGCCTTATTGCAAGCCAACAACAACTTCAGTGCATGGCATATGAAGATCAAGCTATTCAGCACTCTTGCATCTGCTTCAAACATTTCCCCACTGTAACAATGCAAACACTACAACTCGTAGAAAGCTTCACACACTCTTGATGAAGACAGTGTGAAGCAAAATTAATTTATGGTGCCAACAAGAGCTTCATCAATGGAGGGCAACCACAATTCTTAAAAACTTCACACACTCTTGATCAAGACAGTGTGAAGCAAAATTAATTTATGGTGCCAACAAGAGCTTCATCAAAGGAAGGCAACCACAATTCTCAAAAACTTCACACACTCTTGATCAAGACAATGTGAAGCAAAACCAATTCAGGGTGCCAACAAGAGCTTCATCAATGGAGGGCAACCACAATTCTCAAAAGCTTCACACACTTTTGATCAAAACAGTGTAAAGCAAAATCAATTTATGGTGCCAACAAAAGCTTCATCAATGAAGGGCAACTACAATTCTCAAAAGCTTCACACACTCTTGATCAAGACAATGTGAAGCAAAATCAATTTATGGTGCCAACAAGAGCTTCATCAATGGAAGGCAACCACAATTCTCAAAAGCTTCACACACTCTTGATCAAGACAGTGTGAAGCAAAACCAATTTATGGTGCCAACAAAAGCTTCATCAAAGGAGTTCAATCACAATTCTCAAAAGCTTCACACGCTCTTGATCAAGACAGTGTGAAGCAAAACCAATTTATGGTGCCAAGAAAAGCTTCATCAAAGGAGCTCAACCACAATTCTCAAAGCTTCACACATTCTTGATCAAGACAATGTGAAGCAAAACCAATTTATGGTGCCAACAAAAGCTTCATCAATGGAGAACAACTACAAATTCTCAAAAGCTTCACACTATGTTGATCAAGATAGTGTGAAGCAAAATCAATTCATGGTACCCAACAAAAGCTTCAACTCCAAAGCTTCACCAACAAAAGCTTCACCCATAAAAGCTTCAACACAAAAGCTTCACCCATAAAAACTTCAACACAAAAGCTTCACCCACAGAAGCTTCAACACAAAAGCTTCAACACAAAAGCTTCACCAACAAAAGCTTCATCAACGGAGGACAACTACAAATTCTCAAAAGCTTCACACTATCTTAATCAAGATAGTCTGAAGCAAAATCAATTCATGGTACCCAACAAAAGCTTCAACTCCAAAGCTTCACCTACAAAGTTTCAACTCCAAAGCTTCACCTACAAAAGCTTCAACACAAAAGCTTCACCCACAAAAACTTCACCCATAAAAGCTTGACCCACAAAAGCTTGACCCACAAAAGCTTGACCTATAAAAGCTTCACCCACAAAAGCTTGACCCACAAAAGCTTGACCCACAAAAGCTTGACCTACAAAAGCTTCACCCACAAAAACTTCACCCATAAAAGCTTCACCCACAAAAGCTTTACCTACAAAAGCTTGACCCACAAAACTTGACCCACAAAAGCTTCACCTACAAAGCTTCACCTACAAAGCTTCAACACAAAAGCTTCATCTACAAAAGCTTCACATTATCTTGATCAAGATGGTGTGAAGCAAAATCAATTCATGGTGCCTAACAAAGCTTCAACCTCAAAGTTTCACCTACAAAGCTTCAACACCAAAGCTTCACCTACAAAGCTTTAAATTTTTTTTTTCCAGAAATTCGAAAATTCAAAAATTCAAAAATTCGAAAAAAAAAATTGCCTAGGCCTCCTCTTCTTTGGGCCTAACAAATTTCATAACAAATATATATGAAGAAGGAGTTTTGGGCTACCACTTAGAAAGGAAATGCCTCATTCGTCAACTCCCTCGATCGGAGACTTAGGGGACACCTACCATATGCTACTGCACCTTGATACTCAAAAGTCTCACGACCATTCAATGACTTGGATTTTTCAAGTCTCCAACCGAGAAGTTTTCCTTACTCGGGAAATTAAGGGAGCACTACCTCAACATACATGCTTCACTCTCAAAGCTTCAACATACAAGCTTCAACAAAAGAAAAATTCAAAGAACTTAGTGAAGAAGGCCTTGGTGTATTTAACACAATACGTTGAAATGAAGTAAAGCTTGTTTATTGATATCTCCGATAAGTTACAAATATGTACATATACATGAATCAAAATAAACAAACAAGAGGGAGCCTGCATAAAGGTTGCTCATGAGAAGATTCAGCAGTCGGCAGAGCCCCATAAAGAGTAGTCACCAGAGGGTGATTATTCAAAGCCTCAGTACTAGACAGAACCCTAGAAGGAGGAGGCACCGAAGGTTGATCATTTGGAGCTTCATTACGCGGTACAGCCCCAGAAGACGAAGGTAATAAATGTCTTTGGAACAAACCCACAAACCTCTGATGATCAAGCAAAATCTAACCATCAGATTCCTGCAGTTGGTCAAACTTCCTCTTCATGTTTGTAGCATAGTCATGTGCAAGCCTATGCAACTGTTTATTCTCATGCTTGAGTCATCTGATCTCCTGTTTGAGACTTATCACTTCAGCCGCCAATGATTCAACTTGGCGGGTTTGAGAAAATAGGCGTTGGGCCATATTAGACACAGAACCCCACACTGAACACTGAGAGCCAGAGAATCCTTAACAACCAACTCATCAGACCGTTTGGAAAGCAGTCTGTTATCTTTGGGAGTGAGAAGGTTCATGGCCACCACCGCAGCGGTCATATCATTCTTCATCACAGAGTCCCAAACAGTAAGAGGACCAGTAGGGGATAAGAATGATGGGCGCCATATGTTGTCTTGAGAAGGCATGGCTGCCTCTTCACCAAAGTTCAAGTCAAAACGATGGTCAGATGGGCCAGACATTCTCAAAAATGATAAAGGAGAAATGAGGTGCAATAAATCTCTAAAGTAAGGGGAAAATTCCTACAAGCAATAACTCTCTGAATGTACTTCTTGCACACAATTGGTGCCCTTATAAAAAAAAGGGCAACATGGTCGTTGGTTCAAAAATCGAAGAGGCACCACTCTCCGGATTCCGAAGAGGCACCACTTTCCACACACATCAGCTTCTCGGGTATTACAGATAACTTTGCCAAAGATCTCTGACAAAGTTTAGACACATAAATTTTGAAGGTCCAGCTACCCTACTATTACCCACAAGGGTAAAGGAACAACACCACTGCTTGATAACTAGAAAGTCCCAATGTGTGTTAACCTCCGTGCTCCGTGGCAAGGCAGACTGGCAAAAATGCCCAACCTTTACTCACATTCGAGAAAACACTCCCAACAAGATTGATTGCTCAAAAATCGAAGAGGCACCGCCCTCCAAATCTCGAGAGCCAGATTCCCAATAGGATTACTTTATCAAAAATCAAAGAGACACTGCTATCCGAATCTCAAGAGTCAAGACTCCTAACATGATTGCTTTCTCAAAAATTGAAGAGGTACCGCTCTCCGAATCTCGAGAGCCATACTCCCAACAGGATTACGTGCTCAAAAATCGAAGAAGCACCGCACTCCGAATCTCGAGAGCCAAACTCCCAACATGATTGCTTTCTCAAAAATTGAATAGGCATCCCTCTCCGAATCTTGAGAGCCAAACTCCCAACAAGATTACATGCTTAAAAATCGAAAAGGCACCAACCTCCAAATCTCTAGAGCCAGACTCCCAACATGATTACTTTCTCAAAAATCGAAGGGACACTGCTCTCCAAATTTCGAGAGCCAGACTCCCAACAAGATTGCTTTCTCAAAAATTGAAGAGGCACAATTCTCTGAATCTCGAGAGCCAGATCCCCGACAGGATTGCTTGTTCAAAAACCGAAGAGGAACCACTTTCCGAACTTCGAGAGCCAGATTTCCTTGGATAAAGTTTATCTGCAATTTTCACACACAACATCAACTTTCCAGATAACACAGACCACTTTTTCAAATTGCTCTGACAAAGTTAAAACACGTGAAGCTTGCAGCTCTCACTACATTGTTATGACCAAGAAGGGTAAAGGAATAACACTACTACTTGTTGTTAGGGAGACTCCTATATATGTCGACCTCCATCCTTCATAGCTAGGCAAACCTGCAAATAAAAAAATGCTCAACTTTTCTTCACATCCGAAAGGGCACTCTCAGCAGAGTCTCTCGAAATACTCAACTTATTTTCCTCCTGATAATACCTTTGCAAACAAGCCACACCAGAGCAAGAGTATCTCATATCATCAACGTCAAAAGCAAGAGTATCTCATATCATGCTTTTTCCTTGTCTTTTCCTTTGGCCTTGTTTTTACCTACAAGACAATGAGAAAGAGAGTAATCAGTCAGCACTTGGAATCAAGCTTCTAGTCAGGAACTGACTACCTGGAACCCCTTGCCTGATTACTTACATGGCATTGCTCTTGAGTACTTATCTTCAACATCTTATGCTTCCAGAGAAGATACCACATCTTCCTGAGGAACAGATAGGGCAAGTGAGAAGGATACAAGGAAGCATGTGGAGACAAGCGTAACAGAACACGTGCCGATACATCCACTACTTTGTCAACAGCAAAAGTATCCCATATCATCATGATCGAACGTACTCTAGATTTGATGGACTTCTTTTGACCTTCAAATTCTTGAGTCGGCCTTATACTTTGGAGGAAACCAGAAAACCCTCCAGCCCAGTTCAAGAATAAGCCTGTGGAAAGTTACTTCTTCAAAAGCAAAAGTATCTCATATAATCTCTTCTTCATTTGCTTCTCTTTATCCTTGGTGCTATTTACGACACAAGAAGAAGGAGAACAATCAACCGGAAGCCGAAGTCGAACCTCTGATCCAGGTTGCTTGCTTGGAAGTCTGATTGCTTACTTTGTCTGTTACCTTATTCGGCAAATCTCCTAGCTCGGAGACTTGGGGGACTCCTACTATAGGGTTTGTATCGCACTTGACCAAGCCCGAAACTACAAGTAAGCTTCAAGTGAAATTGATACATTACCTTGTGCATCTTCATCAGTTAAAGATACCATCCCTGGATGGAGGAAAAGTACTTCCTGATAAGATACCACATCTACATATGAGACAGATAAGGCAAGTGAAAATGATACCACACTTCGGTACTTAGAAGTTTCGTGATTACTCAATGGCTTGGATCTTGCAAGTCCCCAACCGAGGAGCTTCCCTCACTCGGGAACTTAGAGGAGCACTGTTTGTACCATACTTGACCAATCCCGAAACTACTGAGCACCGGTCAACATTATACCGTCAAGGACCTAGAAGAGTTTCCCTCCAACCAGGAGGCCAATCACAACGCGACACGTGTCGACATTAGAAGCCAATCATAGCGCGACACTTGTTAACATCAGAAGCCAATCAAACACGACACGTGTCAATGTCAGAATGAAACTAGAAACTCTTTTATAAATAGAGATCATTCTCTCACAATATTACCTAATGTCATTTGTACTAAATCATTCACTAGTACTCACTAAAGGAGAGCTTGAACTTATGTACTTGTGTAAACCCTTCACAATTGATGAGAACTCCTCTACTCCGTGGACGTAGCCAATCTGGATGAACCACGTACATCTTGTATTAGCTTCCCTGTCTCTATCCATTTACATACTTATCCACACTAGTGACTGGAGCAATCTAGCAAAGGTCACAAACTTAACACTTTCTGTTGTGTCAAAGTCCTCACTGATTTTGTGCATTGACAAACAACAAATTGTTTCAACCATTTGACTACCCGCAATGTAGACGAAGAAATCTGATACTCATATGATTTTTAATATTATGTGGGCCGCCGCCTTCACCAAAGGAGTCACTAGCCCAAAACAAATGCTTTGCACAACTGGGCTTCCTAAGTAAGCCCAAGATTAATTATCAACCCAAATACTTGCCAGAGAGGAGGAGAAAGGAGAGAGAGAGAGAGAGAGAGAGAGAGAGAGAGAGAGAGAGAGCGCAGAGACAGGAAGGCCGGAAATTGAGAAAGAAGGCCATGCTTGCAGAGAGTGAGATTTGAAACTCATGCCTGCCTCAGTTGATTAAAAAGGTGAGAAGTCGTTTTCAATCTTTTGTGTTTACAAACTCTATTTATTTCATAGAGCTTCAGATTCGAAATTGTAACTGTGGTCAGCAAGAATTCGAAAAATACTTGAGCGATGCAGATGTCTAGGAAGTAGCCATGGATGCAGATGCATATGGCCATTCCATGGCTGCTGATGGAAAGAATCAAATGGAAAGAATCAAACTCTATTTTTTTCCTGAATGATTGTTGTTTTTTGTTTGTTTGTTTGCTTGAAAAGAGTCATAATCTAACCATTTGTAATGTGTGTACATCAATCAATTAATGGATAATAATCTATCTTCTAAGTTTCTTAAGCATTGCCTCGGAAATTTACGTTCGCATCCACGTTTAATGTGGTTATATGGGATACATTGGCTCCACCTACAACCTCACGAGCTTCTACTCTCTCTCCCTCTCTCTCTCTCTCTCTCTCATAGTTATTAACTTTCTTGCTTACAACTAAATTGTCAAATGCTCTGAAATCATACTATATTTCTGAGCCTTAAACTCCATAGATCAAAATTCCAACATCAGAAACAAAAAATCACACGTAAAGATGGAGGAAGGCAAAGACAGGACAGACGGGGGTTTGGGGCATAAAGGGGATCTTTATATTTTCGCAAAAATATTTTGTGCTTTTTAGCTATAGATTATGAGTTTTCATGAATGTATATGCTTTAATATAGCTGTTATAGGAGGAGTTTTCGACTTACAAATTCGTCTCATCTTCTTGATATATGTTTTATTTTTCTAACTATTAGTTTTTGGTGTTTTGCAAGCTATTACCTATTACAGAATCTTTATTGTTTGGATAGGTTTGTGTTCCTCATTCTTTATATATACTTTTTCTCTCTCTTTTTATGAGTAAAGTTTATGCATATTCCGACTAAGTGCTTTGGTATATGCCTTACCCTACTGTAACTTTTTATACACGCTGCATATACTTACCTTTTTTGATATGCACACACACACTGCATACGCATACAATATACACTCACACACATCACATACACTTATCCACACAGAGTACACACACTTACCTACACTTACACATTTTATATACATACACAGTACACACACATGCAGTGTCACACAAACACTGTCATGCACTTATATACACACAACACATACAATATATACTCAGATGCTTATACCTTTTTCTATCGCTTGGAAGATGTTGTTTTTCCTCGGCAATACAATATACACTCACACACGCAGTACACACATTGTTGTTTTTCCTTAT
Organism: Malus sylvestris; assembly: GCF_916048215.2. NCBI lineage: Eukaryota > Viridiplantae > Streptophyta > Magnoliopsida > Rosales > Rosaceae > Malus > Malus sylvestris. Next base: position 9,396,636 of record NC_062268.1, read on the forward strand.
TTGATTATTGGGATGCCAAACTTTAAGAATTTGTGTTTAATTTGATTCTTTGGTATACTCAGTTAATTAACTAAGAATTGGTTTACATTTAGATAACATACATATATGATTTTGGACTGTAGTTTTTCTCTAACCGAATTTGTTTTGATTCAATGGGTTAGTGAGTTAAAACTACAAGTGGGTTTCTTTTGGTTTTTGGGCTACTGATTGAATTTGTTTTGATTCAATAGCCAGTGAGTTAAAACTACAAGTGGGTTTCTTTTGGTTTTTGGGCTACTGATTGAATTTGTTTTGATTCAATAGGCAGTGAGTTAAAACTACAAGTGGGTTTCTTTTGGTTTTTGGGCTACTGATTGAATTTGTTTTGATTCAATTGGGTTAGTGAGCTAAATTGCAAGGGGGGTTTGTTTTGGTTTCCGAATGGTTCTTATGGGTTGTGTATGAGGCTGGAGGATTTGAACTAAACCACGCAATGGACATTCATAATAATGTGCAAGTAGGTAGTACATATATAAATTGCATATGCGCTTAATGGTTTGCATTGCTTGCTGTTTTTGCATAATGGTTTGAATCTGTGCTTAGGTTGGTTTAAAACCCAGGTTGTGTGAGTTTATCGGTTTAATTGGGGGAATGAAAAAATAAAGTTAGCCTTTCATTGAAGATGCTCAAGCAATTGGAGTTTGTTTATTAGAAAGATGGTTAAACATTTTGTTTTATTGGGAACATGCACACATAGAATTCATCTAAAGGAAGGTTTAGGTTCTTTGAGGCTTTTTATCTGGTTATGTCAATTTGGAATAAAGGAAAGAGAACAAAAAAACAAAGGGATTTGATTTGGGGGTTAATACTAAGATTGGGTCAAATGTCAATCAACATTTTATGTTTTCAAGTTGAAGTCATTCATTTTCAACAGGAAGTTTTCATTAGAATTGGGGAGAAATTCTGATGAACTACTTAATCTCACAAATTTGTAAAGCTAATCAAAAGTAGATTAACACTATATAATTTGGTTTGAAACTCAGGTTTGAATCTGTGCTTAATGATTTGCATTGGTTGCTGTTTTTGCATAATGGTTTGAATCTGTGCTGAGGTTGGTTTGAAACTCAAGTTGTGTGAATTAGTTTATCAGTCTAATTGGGGGAATGAAATTCTAATATGATATGCTAACGCCACTCAGGTTGTGTGAATTAGATATCTATTTAACTACGACATTCTAAGAAAGAATATTTTTGAGATATTTTTAGTTGTCCGGTCGTAGCCAAACAGTAATATTGAAATGCACCTAAGATCAAAATAATAACTCTTTAACAGCTTAATGATACTAATCTTGGTTAAACGGTGCCAAATATGCGTACTACCAATCAAAAGTTTTCAACAGCTGTGTAGGTGGAATTACAAGTTTCATATGACTAGGACCTGCTCGAACCATACTTAGATATATCACAAGATTCTCGTGTTTATCAGCTGCTCACTTACTGTTTTTGCCACAGATACCATGTCCAGAATGATGCTTGGATCTAGGCCTGCACCACCCCGTTTGGTCAACCCGCAGATGTGCCCTTGCCTATTGACGGAAATCGAAACAGCCGAGTTCATTTGTGATTCCTCTTCTGAAGTGGCATCCACAGTATAGTGCCTTACCTCTGAAAAACATATCCACATGATTCAGTACAGGGCAACAAAGCATTTGCAATTCGCTAAGGGACAGAAGAGATGGTTAAATTTTGTCACCTTTGTTAATGTAACTATGACAGGGACCTTAGATGCGTCAAATTGCAGAAATTCCTCATCGCTTACATCAACCTCTGGTTGCTCATCGCCTGATGCACCAGCTGCAACATTTACTCTTGGGATGCCTGTATCGCCCAGAGCGGCCTTTGGGAACATCAATTTCTTTTCCTTTCGTTTTTTCACTTTATTTGGAAACAACAATTAAGTGCACCTTAACTGTTTATCAATTGCCACCACCTCCTCATCTGGGACGCAGGCAGAAGCTCTGCTAACCTGGAAGAACAGCTTCGACTTCGGTGATTGACCTTCTTCTCTCGATTCATGGTCCCTCACCAACCTCAACAACCTCTGCAACTGGACTGCCATTGTTTGAAACCGGCGACCGCAATACCAAAACAGTTTCCAAAATAGATCTCTCCAACTTGCAGATCACAGCCACACTAACCCACTTCAACTTCACCCCATTTCTTAATCTCACTCAGTTCTACCTCCATCAAAACAGTTTCCGAGGGCATATGCCATCTGCCATTGGCAACCTCTCTAGGCTGACAATCTTGGACTTGGGCAACAATTTATATTCGTTCGTGGTTTTTTTTTTTATTGGAGTGAAAAGCTATTAACAGAAAAATGTATGTAGTTGGAATTCTTTTCGATTTTGTTTTCGGTGTATGAGTTATGAATTTCCATGTTTTCGGTACTTATATGCAGCTGATTGCTTTCCTCGCTTTTTATCCGTACCGTTTGGTTCAAAGAATGAAAACACGCATTCCTGCTTTGTGAACTCTGTTTCGTTATCTCTTCAATCCCTGCTTTGCAATCTCCGTTGTTCACCCCGCCTTCTCATCTCCGTTGGTATTTCCACCAACCAATGAAGTGGCCGGAGTTTGAACATGAAATGCCCAGGAGGCCGCCCACTGCAAGGTAACTTTTCTGGGTGAAATGTCAATGTGGGTTTGACCTAATTACTGCAATTGATAAATTATTGGTTTTGGTTGATGGTTTACCTTGCGCTGGGTTTTAGTTGATGGGTTTTTCTTATGGGTTTTGCTTGCATTTGGTTTTGGTTGACGGCAGTTATATTTGATCTCCGTTGCACACCTCGCCTTCTCATCACTGTCGCACACCTTACCAGAACTTGAATCAATGGTAACGTATAAATTGTATGGATTTCGCGCCTATTTTAATCTTCGTTAACAAAATTAGTGCTTAAGTTGAATAATTCATACTCTTTTGATATTGGGAATCATGATCTGATTTCTCAGTCCTATGCTTCTTTGCTGTATAAGATGAGTTTGGTTATATTACTCAAAAACGGGATTTTTTTTTCTTTTCAGTGAGAGAGTGAAAATCCCTAGCCTTTAGATTTTCAAGTATTTTGTCAGCAATAATAATTTGTTTTTGCAGCTTTATATGTGTGTCTGTCTCGGGGATCTCTTAATTTGCTTATGTAGCTTTTGTAATATGATGATCTCTTAATTTACTTTTGCATATCTTCTTTGCTTCCTCTGCTAGCTCTATATGTGATTCTATCTCCAAATAATTATTCCATATTTCCTATTTTTTATAGGAACCAAATCATTGAATACACATGTAAAATTAAAAGGGTTTTAGGTTTTGGATTGGTTTAAATTTTTTATTGTTATTGGTTGTATTGATGTCAAATATTTGATGGGAAGTTTGAAATGGAGAACTTGGTTGATTGGGACCAAGAGAATCCGACAGCTGCAGACTCTGATTTACTGGCTTAGAAATAGAGAAGTTATTTCTCGGTTCACTTCCGCAGCGTAAACCAACTTCTCAGTTCAGTTGTCAGATATGAGGTTTCTTAGCTACCTCTTTTCTGTAATGAAACATTTGAATAGTACTCGCCGGGATATCCAATTAATTAGGTCATTTTTTGTTTAATTGGGATTCTTAAATTTGATATAGGGATTTTAATTTGATTGGGTTTTGGATGGCATTGTAAATTGTTTCAGGTATCTTTAGCAAAATAGGATTTTTTTTTGGGGATTCTAGAAGTTTAGTTGAACGCTAATATTAAATTTCTAACCCTTGTGGTGTCTCTCTCTATTTGAGTTTGAGTTGGGGATGGTGAACAATGAGCAATTCAGAGATTTATTGCAGTGCAATTTGTCATTTCCACGGACCACCTATAATACTGGCTTACATTTTTCTTTGCCTATAGTAGTATTATTTTTATTTCCAAGATCTGAGTTTGTCATTCAGAAGAGATGCTTCATTCAGAAAATTGAAATTTCCCAAATCTTTGTTAATAGTTGTATCCCTTGTAGAAGGATTTAATTTTCTTGGATGTCTACTTTTGAGCTTTAAGTTTTCCATGCATGCAGCATTACTAGACCAAAAAAAGCGCAGTGTCGTGGAGTAATTAGGACTGTTTCTGTTCCTTTTTTTTTTTTTTTATGTTGAATTGACAAGTGGTTTTAAAAAATGGATAATTTTTTTACTAGGTTTAGCTTCTGTGTTTGGTTTGAGAGTAAATTCAGAGAGCTAAAAGGCAGTAAAGTTTGAATATTTACGTTAAATGTTGTTTTGGGTTTGGATTAATTTTGTTTGTTTGATATTAGAAATTGAGTGATTGGGAATTCACACTTTTCTCCCTTTTGAATAGCGTTTAACTCATTTCTCATTTTCTATTCGGTTTCTGAGAAAATCGAGGGAAAAAAGGATAGAAGATTAATGAATTCATTGAATTGAGTGCTTTAAGTCCATTTATGATTGAAGTTATTCCCTTTGCTTTCATTTCTGTTTTTGTTCTTTTGGGTTTCGAGCACGTTGAGGATGGTAAAATCAATTATTTTGATTTTGGAAGTCTACTTTGTTTTTCAGCTTTAGTGCTTGAGAGAAGCGAAAATGTGATTTCATGTATGGTGGTTGTGGTTGTATTTTTCTGTTATTTGAAAGGAATTCAGACAGAAAGAGAAGGGAGAGGGTAGGTTTGTTGTCATTCTCAATCACTCCAAGACTTGAAGTCAAGTCGTCTCCCTCTGCAGTAAAATCTAAGTTTTGAGAGTTGAACCAGATGATGGGAATTGATCATTACCACACATTGCTGCATTCAAAATTATCCATCGTGCGTGCTGGCAAAATTTAGGTTTCAACATTTGATATCTAAACTAAACTATTGCTTCTCTATGAAGTCTTGATAAATTTTTAAGCCATGAACTTCATTAGAAAAGTTCAGTGAAAAATATGAGTTGAATTACAAATAAGCCTTCTGAACATAAATGTGCACTCAAATGTGTTGTGTTACACATAATTTACCGAATATTATCTCATGCCTTGTGACTTTCTTGTTTCTCCTTCTATCGTCTCTTATTATTTAGCTATGCAATGTTGCTTGACGATCTATTTTCAATGTTATTAAACGGTTCATATTATTAAGCAATTATATCGTACTTTGAATTTGAACACATGTTAGGGTAAAATTGGCAATCCCTGACAAAATGGCTGAGTCTGTAATAGCTTAGACTTGTTACATATTTACAATTGTAATAGTTTTAGTCTAGGGAGGTTTCTCACACTTTCAATGCGAAGATGTTACCAAAACGTGATACTCATTCAGGTACGTTTGCATGCATGCATCCAACTACATTCATCTATATCCATATATTATTGTATTTGGGTTAGGACTTTTATTCTTGTGTGGTTTATCTTTTTAGAATGACTTATCCCATCTATATTAATTATTAAATCATGTTTTCAAACTTATCTGATTGTGTGTTTGGTGAGAGTCATTGAACTACATGGATTGCTATCTTTATCAGATAGTGTAGTCCGTATCAATTGAAAAGGTGTGCCGCATATTTATGTATTTATAAGGGAGGTCAGGAACTGCTTTTAAAAAAAGAGCGATATATGCATAAAAAATTGTTTTTTATTCAAAAGATTTTTTCAGAAGCACTAGCTTGGGTTTTGTTTGCATGGAAAATCAATTTAAATATTGTTGTTAGCTTGTGGTTCGAATAGCATGAGGTTTTAAGAGAAAATATTATTTTTCATGCTGTTTTCTTTGAGGTTTTAAATTGAATATCAATTATGAAAACGAGCTTTGTGTTTTTCGTAATTGATTGTTTTTCAAACAATCACTTCATCATATAAACATTCTGCATGATCGAGTTAGCATCCTGAAAAGTTCGAGGGAAAAGTGATTGACGACTGCGTTAGGGTTGTGCCACTTCAACTCGAAGATTGAAGAAAGATCGAGTAGCAAAGCTCGGAGACAAAGCTGCCAACTGGTATGAGTGTCTAGTTGATGAGTTTTGTAAGTCTTTATGTATTCTTTATTTCTTAGTGCTTCCTGGCTTGGTAGCCCGAGGATTTTCCCAGTGGTGGGTTTTGCCTCGTTAAATCCTACATCATGTGCGCACTTTTTATTTATCGTTTTAATTCCATATGAGTATGATAGTTTGATATGTGATATGAATGTGGATTTAATTTGAGAACTGAAAATTAAATTGAAAATTAAATTGGATTTTTAAATTGGAACCTATTCACCCCCTCTAGGTTAAACTAGTACCCATCTTAGAACTTTCAATTGGCACCAGAGCAGGTCACTAAAAATACCTAGTGAGATCCGTGGGTAGTCTAGGATGAATCGTACTATGGGTTCAGTTTCTCATCCACCACATTTTGATGGTGACAACTATGCTGCGTGGAAGGCAAAAATGAAATCGTTTTTGTGGGCACAAGATGACAAGGTGTGGCTTGCTGTTGAAGAAGGTTGGGAACCTCCGACGATTGAAGAAACCAAAGGTAAAGGAGAGTCCTCTGTGTCTATATCTAAGCTTAAGCCTAGGAAAGAATGGAGCAATGATGAGCGTAGCTCTATCACTTTTAACCAAAGGGCTTTGAATACTTTATTCACAGCCGTTTCGCCTAAACAATTCAATTACATAAGTAAGTGTACAACGACGAAAGAAGCTTGGGACATTCTTGAAGTTACTCATGAGGGTAACTCAACTGTTAAAGAATCCAAACTTCAACATCTCATCACAAAATTCGAAAATATCACAATGTCTGATGATGAAAGTTTCTCTGACTTTTATGCTAAGCTTAGCGTAATTGTCAATGGCTGTCACAATCTTGGTGACAGTATTCCTGAGCATAGGATTGTGAAAAAGATCTTAAGATCACTTCCTATGAGGTTTCATGCTAAGAGGACAGCGATTGAGGAATCGAAAGATCTAAACACCTACAAGCTTGAGCAACTAATTGGGTCTCTGCAAACATACGAGTTAGAGCTTCCTGATTCCAAGAAGATGAAAAGCATTGCTCTCAAAGCTGTCAAAGAAGAAGAAAGTGATGGCTCAATTGAAGACTTGTCCGAAGATGAATTGGTTGAATTAACCATGCAAATTAGAAGGTTTCTCAAGTCTCAAAATTCCAAAGGTCGTGAGCAACGAACCAACTCAGGTTCGAACTCAAAAAACTTTCGTTCTCTAGATGTCTCACATGACAAAGCCTCTAGATCATCTAGAACTAGTGAACATAGGAGTTCTAACAATAGGGTTCAGTGCCATGAGTGTCAAGGCTATGGACACATTGCTTCTGAGTGTGCAAACACTATCAAGAGAAAAGAGAAGAAGAATAGGGCAATGAAGGTCACTTGGAGTGATAGTGATTCAGGGGATGCATCTACGTCGGAATCTGAGAAGGATACGATTGCGTTTATAGGAACTGTTGATGGATATGACACAGAAGGTTCATTTGTTGAAGAACCTGACTTGGAAGAAGTATTGAGAAAATATTCTAATCTCTATGACATCAGTGTGCAAGTAAAGAAGGATAACTCTAACTTGAAGAAGAAACTTGCATTTGTTGAAAGTGAAAAGAAAGAAGCTGAAGTTGAGCATCAATCGCAATTGGACAATGGAGAGAAACTGCGAGAGTCGCTGTTAGAGAAGATTCACATTTTACAAACCACAATTAACACTCTCTTGTCTGATAAGAAAGCTCTTGAGGACGAAGTGGTTGAGATGAGAAGAAAAGTTCAGGAGTTGAGCATAGGTTCGGGGAAAATTGACAAGATGCTTAGCTATGGAAAACATTTTGGAGACAAAGGAGGTCTAGGATTCGAGTCTACAAAGACTACAAGTTCTTCTTCTGTCACCAGATTTGTCAAAGCCTCTGATATTCCTAGGTTGAAAGTAGGTGACGATAAATGTTTAGGTCTTACTCCCGAAACATCTACAATCTTTGCACATGTGTCAAATCCTGTCAAGACTTCAATTAATCTTAACAAAACCAAGCAATCTAGGAAGTTCATTCCTATATGTCATCTTTGTGGGATTCCTGGTCACATCAGGCCTAAGTGCAATAAGCTTAGAAAGAAAAATTCTTATTAAGAAAAAGTTTCAAGGAACTTTGAAAAAGAAAATCTTAAGGAACAATTTGTGACTTATTTGAAAGAGATTAATTGGATTGCAAGAATTATATCTGTTCCAAGTATGGTAGTTCCAAAAGTGAGATAAGTTTGGAGAAGAAAAGAGAATCAAAGTGGTGTACTTGTCAATTTATCTCCACCTTCAAGTTGTTTATATTGATTAAGCTCTCTCTTTGCAAATGTTTTCATTAATGTATGCTTGCATGTTCATATAGTAGAAATACTGCATTTTTTTGTCTTTCTTCTTGTTAAAAAAAATAAAAAATAACAAATAAATAAATAAAAAAAATAAATGTACAAGGAAAAATGGAAAAGTATGATTTCATATGAGTTCTAGCTTTGTTCACTTGATAACATGACCCTAGCATGATATGTTTGACTCTGTTGTGGACAATAGCCTCTTGTTGATAATATATCAATGTTAATGAGTTGAACATGTTTAACTTGAGTAAAACCCGCACCCATGTGAGCTTTTGTGCCTAAATATAGTGTGTGCATTTTTCATACACTCTTATTTTTTTATGTGTGTGATCTTATGTGTTTTGCTGCTCTAGAACTTGCTTTGAGACCTCTCAAAACTTTGTATCATATATTATTCTATTTTGGAGATGATAGTAGGCATTAGGACTTACCATCATTGCCATATATGCCAGTGCCTTACATATTTTCCCCTAGTTAGCCCTTTTGAGCCTATATGTAAGCCTTTTGTTCTTAAACCTACATTTCTTACCTAGCCTCTTATATTAAAAATTCCCTACCCTACTAAGAAGATAGTAGAGTACGTTTTTCAAAAGAGAGAGTTCAAGGTTATTTAAAGGTTGAAGATGCAAATTTTGTGAAGAAAGCCAACTACAAATGAAGAGCAAAAGAAGAAAAGGTGAAAAGAAGTCACTATGAATCACAAGTGAGCTGCCAACATTATAAGAAATCAAGTGTGTCATTGTAAATGAAAATGAAGAATCATCATAAATCAACTGTGCAGTTATAAGTCGTTCATCCAACCACTCAATTTACTGCCAAGTTGCTTGGTTAACTGTTGCATGCTTCTCTCGGTTTCATTTCCAACTACTCTATTAGTTTCTTAGACTTTGTGTTTCCTATATCCTTCATTTCTTTAACCGAGTACCTGAAGCCCCATTACACCTTTAACAAAGACCTACTTGATCCAAAGAAGTTAATTTTTGATGTGTGGAGATGAGATCAATCTGCAAGCCTATGGTAAAGCATTCACGTAATGATCTTTTGAGCGTATACACTTACCCCAAAACACTTTGAATGAAAATTTGAGCGTATATCTTGTGAGCTTAAGGGTTAAAGTTAAGTTGGTCCTGTAAGACTTAATTACATTTGTGTAGTATCAACTTTTGGCTATACTTGCAACTACACTCATACATATTATGTTTTAGGGACAATGTTAGATTGTGAATGAGGATTCAGAACCACATGTGTTTTTGCACCATTTCATTCTTGTTGGAACAATTATATGCTTCTCATACAAATGTTTTTTTTTAAAAAAAAAAAAAAAAAAAAAAAATCTTATCATTTGTGTGTTGCATTTCATTATTTTTTTAAAGCATTTGTTTAGGGGGAGCTTAACAATATGAAAGATGCATTTCTTTTCATGTTTATCTTTTCGACTATTGCACCCGTATTCTTTTCCCTCTTGATTTCGTCCCCACTTTTATTCTTCCGAAGAGGTTCTAGTTCACAGAAAGGAAATCTTTCTCCATCACATTTTGTTATGTTCCACTTATCTTCCGCTGATTGCACTTGATGGTTACCTCTACGGCCTTTGACCTTTCTAGACAAAAAGGGGGAGAAGTAGGAAGTTTATATTTAGGGGGAGAAGTAGAATTTCGAAAACCTTTATATTTAGGGGGAGAAGTAGAATTTCGAAAACCTGGTTGTTTTTTTGTTGCTTGCTTTTATAGATAAATGCTTTCATTTTCAGCAACGTATATCTTTTGTACGTCACATGTTTTGTTGTTTGAGTGTGTGCAGGTTATAGACTTCAACGGTATGCATGGTTATTAATTTTGTTAGTTGTCTGTAATATTGTGATTGAGAGTTTTGTCTAGGAAATGCCAAAGGGAGAGTTAGACGAGATATTTTAGTTAGGGGGAGAGTTAGATGAGATAGGTTTTAGCTAGAAGTTTTTAGATTTTAGTTGTGAGGGTTCTATTATGTTCTTTTTATATTTCTTAATAAAGTCTTCCTTTTATTAACGTTGTGAAAAGTTGATATGGTTAAATGATTATCCTAATATCCTTGCAACATCTATCTTTTGTACGTCACGGGTGTTTCGTTTAACTGTGTGCAGATTACAGACTTAAGTGCAAAAGGTTTAAGATTTCTAAAATATCGTAATTAAGGGTTTTGTCAAGGAAATGCCAAAGGGGGAGATTGTTAGGGTAAAATTGACAATCCCTGACAAAATGGCTGAGTCTGTAATAGCTTAGACTTGTTACATATTTACAATTATAATAGTTTTAATCTAGGGAGGTTTCTCACACTTTCAATGCGAAGATGTTACCAAAACGTGATACTCATTCAGGTACGTTTGCATGCATGCATCCAACTACATTAATCTATATCCATATATTATTGTATTTGGGTTAGGACTTTTATTCTTGTGTGGTTTATCTTTTTAGAATGACTTATCCCATCTATATTAATTATTAAATCATGTTTTCAAACTTATCTGATTGTGTGTTTGGTGAGAGTCATTGAACTACATGGATTGCTATCTTTATCAGATATTGTAGTCCGTATCAATTGAAAAGGTGTGCCGCATATTTATGTATTTATAAGGGAGGTCAGGAACTGCTTTTAAAAAAAGAGCGATATATGCATAAAAATTGTTTTTTATTCAAAAGATTTTTTCAGAAGCACTAGCTTGGGTTTTGTGTGCATGGAAAATCAATTTAAATATTGTTGTTAGCTTGTGGTTCGAATAACATGAGGTTTTAAGAGAAAATATTATTTTTCATGCTGTTTTCTTTGAGGTTTTAAATTGAATATCAATTATGAAAACGAGCTTTGTGTTTTTCGTAATTGATTGTTTTTCAAACAATCACTTCATCATATAAACATTCTGCATGATCGAGTTAGCATCCTGAAAAGTTCGAGGGAAAAGTGATTGACGACTGCGTTAGGGTTGTGCCACTTCAACTCGAAGATTGAAGAAAGATCGAGTAGCAAAGCTCGGAGACAAAGCTGCCAACTGGTATGAGTGTCTAGTTGATGAGTTTTGTAAGTCTTTATGTATTCTTTCTTTCTTAGTGCTTCCTGGCTTGGTAGCCCGAGGATTTTCCCAGTGGTGGGTTTTGCCTCGTTAAATCCTACATCATATGTGCACTTTTTATTTATCGTTTTAATTCCATATGAGTATGATAGTTTGATATGTGATATGAATGTGGATTTAATTTGAGAACTGAAAATTAAATTGAAAATTGAATTGGATTTTTAAATTGGAACCTATTCACCCCCTCTAGGTTAAACTAGTACCCATCCTAGAACTTTCAACACAAGAGAGCAAATGTGTCCTTAACAAACTTAGAAATAACCCACATCTCCATCCCTATTGCAGAAGGAGAGTCCAATGGAAAAAGTTGCTTAGCTTCCTCAAACCCTTAACAATTAATTTACAGTCATATCATAGTTGTAAAATCAGTGCAATATATGACATATATACTTGGCCAATTGCTCTCTTAGCTAGAAGTGAACCATTGCGTAATATGTGGTCTGATATAGGCTGGGAAACTTAGCAACAAATGCTTGGTAGGTTTTCCTTATGACATTATGAAATTATCAATTTTCATCTTATGCTATGCCATCAATCTTCAATCGTTGTATCGTCTAAATTTAACGTTTAATCAGTTTATAATAGTTGAAATTTTATTTATGACAATTTTAGCCATTTTTATCAAGCCTCATGTGGAATTAAGGGTACTTTCGGAAAGGAAACTTCCTCGTTAAGGTTGCCAAAAACCTTCTGGTGGGATTTGGGTGCATGCGCAGTAAAATTTTAGATTAAAATTCGTTTTTTTGGCATTTTTTATTTTTATTTTGATCTAATGGTCCATATTTTTTAGTTTTTAAAAAACAACGATATAGAATAAAGATCCAACGGATGAAATTTAAATTCAACGTCAAAATAATAAAATAAAAATTTTAAGATGATCCACTTTAATAAATTATTTTCTAATCCCATCACCAGGACAAGGCGAATACTTTTAGCTTATATGAACTATCATTTATATTTTCAATTAGTGTTTAAGTTTTTAGTTTATGTTATGAATTATCATGGATATTTTGGTTGGTTGAGTGGTTGATTGGTGTGATTTGTTTGGTTTTAAATTTTTTTTTGAAATTTAAATTTTTTTATATTAATATATTTGTAAAATTAAATTAAGATAACATAACTCAAAGTTACAAAAAATCCTTTCCGAAAAAATAGGGTTAAAACAATTTCACAACAGTTAACATATTTTAAGTCATGAAATTTAGGTCTTGAGGTTTGAGTAACATTCATTGTTCATAGACTTAAATTTTGTCTTTTAGTAAACTTAAATATTTGAGTTTAGGGTCACTCAGTACTATGGTCTGGTGATATTCCTATTCACATAGAAGTGAGATGTCTTAAGTTCGAATCTCGTAGATGGCGAATTTGATACCAAATTAGGTTGTTCATTGTGTGACTTAGCCGAACTTTCCATCCTCCTAATGTAAAATATCGATGTCCTAAAAAAAAAAAATTGAATTTGGGTCCAAAATTTGAAGTTGGTCTTATCGAGAGTTTACACGTGAAAATCCATAATAAATTATCTATACTAAGGCTCAATAAGGAAAATAAACAATATTTCTAAGTACAGTGAAAGGACAAAAAAAGCCCCTGTTTCACTATCATTTTTCAGTGCTATTTTTTTAGCTGCATAGTAAGATGTCCAAAAAGGATCCCTTCCACCTAATCCTACTCATCAAATAATCCGAACCCTTAAAATTTGATCTAACGGTTAAAATTATTATAACTTTTAAAGTGGGCATGTGTTTTTAGCCGTTGGATCAAATTTCAAGTGCTTGGATTGTTTAATGAGGATGATTAGGTGGAAGAGATCTGGAGAGGATCCCTTTCCTTTCAATTTGTTGAGAAATTTTTTCTTGTCCTCGTAACACAAATGGTACACTACGTGTTATTAAATAAGTTATTTTTTATGTTATTAAATTTTTAATACAAAAATCTTACTACTTATATAGAAACACATGATGAATCATCTCGTGTTCCAGGCATATTAAAAAATCTTCCCAATTTGTTAACCCGCCGTTTCTCTAGATACTTCCCAGTTCCCACATTGTTTTTCTCACCGCTAAAACCCTCACCGCGCTGCTTGCCTCTACTCTCCTCGTCTTCCTCCTCGCCTCATCTGCTAAAATCTCTTCGATTCTACCAACCGCCGCAACCGCTCAGACTTTCCCAAAGGTAAATTCTTTTCTCTTCCTTACAAAATTTGATATTGATTTTGAAAATAGTGAAAACCCCATAAAACTGATGAAATTGAGGTTCCACCATAAAACCAATTGGCAATATAGGGAGTAGCCCAAGATCATATAAGTACATAACAAACCTTGTCCCTCACCAATGTGGGACAACTCTCAACACGCTCCGCACGTGTGACGGATTTTCAAGCCTACACGTGGACAACAATTGGGTGACGTGGAACGCGTGTGGCCGTTGGGCTTCACACGTGGACAACCTTACTCTGATACCATGATGAAATTGGAGTTCCACCATAAAACCAATTGGCAATATAGGGAGTAGTCCAAGATCATATAAGCACATAGCAAACTTTGTCCCTCACAACTCTCATAAAAAACAAACTGACATTCTCAACCGAAGATTATGATATATGTTTCGCATTTGATGAATACGTCTAATTTTAGGGAACTTTAACGAAAAGCACTCGGTACTGTTCACTTTAACGAAAAACCATATTTTTACACTAAAAAGTCAATCCTGGTACTATTCACTTTACCCTTTATTTTGTCTTTATCATTAAAACTCAAAGTTTTCAAGCCCTTTTCATTAGTTTTCCTCTAATTTTAAGGTAGGAGCCTTTAGATTAGAACTCACTTTATGGTTTTGCATTAGAACTCAACTTCTTAAGCAAGTCTCGAGGAAATCTGCACTTAGTTGATGCTCCGTCTCCGTCTTTTTTGCCTGCTTTAATATGCTTTCTTCTGATCTCTAACTTTTTAAATTTTTTATTTTTGTTTTATTAATTTGATTCGGAAGATTTGCAGAGAATAGCTTCAATTGATTTGGTTTTGTTCAATTTAATCTCATTAGTTTCATTCCAATTCAATGATTTTGTGTAGCGCTGAGTTTTCTGTTGGAGTTTAAATTTTCTTCATAGTTCATTCAATTTTGTTTTATTTTCTGATTTGGATTTTGAAATTGAGACTCCTAGCTTTGCCCTCATCAAGAATTTTTTATTGATTCCAATTGATAAATGTTACCAGGATGAGAAGGGGATCACCAATTTGAAATCAGCTCTTCAGGTATGCATTCATTCCAGATTTAAAACATCACTTCCATTTAGTATGTTGTTTATCGTTTTTTTTTATCAAAACATCCGTTCGTTTAGTTGTTAAAATCTGCTTTTTTGAGTTGTACATAGAACTCTTAACGTAGAATTAGTAAAATGCAAGTGTATAATGAATGACTAATCAATGTGGGAAACTTTTGGAAATGTATATAACTTTAACTTAGAAATCTCCCATTTGGATTGCACATATGCTCTTGATGCAAAGTAAATAAAATCTAATGTAACTAAGACTTATTTTACCATGATGGTTTAGATGTTCGGTTAATTTTTGAAATATTTAGAAATGAATGGGTTGATTTGTAATTTTATGGAATTTTCAGAAGTATCTATTATGTGTATAGTGATATTTGTGTTTGTGAATGCAGTTAAGCTGTTGGTAGCTTTTGAGTATCAATTGATTATTATGTACTATTATTCAAACTCTCTCTCTTTATTTGGGAAATGATTCATATTTGCTATAAACTACGAATTTAAAACCCACAGAGAGCGCGACACTTTTGCTAGTTTTGACCTAGAAGCAAATGGAAACGGGAAATATAATTCCAACTACTTTGTTGATAACACTGATTTCGATCAAGTAGAAAGATTATGCAAAGCAAGCTTATAGAACCCCATTATTGTAATATAACATAACAACATATGCTGAAGCACCATAAATCATAAAAAACATGACATTGGCCTTGAAGGCCCAAACATTTCTCTAACCGGTAGACACATCAAGCTAAGTTCAACGTCCTCTCGTCGCCGTTGCGGTTGTTGGCTTCCTCTTCCTGCTGAATGTCTCCACAAACCATTCATGCTTCTTGTCTGCCAATGTGTTTCCAGCAACCACTCCCACTATTAGTCCGCTAACAACTCCCGACAAGACTACATACCAGTCAAACTCAAATGGAAATCCAGCCTCTTCATTTTCTTCAAAGCTTGATGGTGGCGGCAGCCTCGAGCTTTGAGAACCTTCACATTTCTTGGACAAAGGCTTTCCACACAAACCTGAGTTTCCTTGGTATGAATCTTTTATGAATGTACCAAATTGTTGGCCAAGTGGTATAGGCCCCCAAAGATGGTTATGCGACACATTGAAGTACTCAAGGAAAGTTAGTTGTGCCAAACTACTGGGGATCCTTCCTAAGAGCTTGTTTTGAGAGAGATCCAACGATTCAAGAGCAGTCAAGTTCCCTAGAGATGAGGGGATGTGACCAGAGAGAGCGTTGTTGGAGAGGTTTAGAAAATGAAGTGCTCTTAGACTCCCAATGATACTTGCTGGAATCTCTCCTTCAAATCTATTACTTGAGAAATCTATGAGTCTCAGAACATAGGGGGTCTTATAATATGTCAACTTAACACCTTTTCCGAAAATTATCATCGGGTACGAAATTTGATTGTAAAATCCATAATTATTTGTGCTGAAGTTCGATGAGACTTCAAAGTACCAGCTTATCTTGTTTGTGACAACATATTTCATGAAATTCCAGTTCTCCATGTACTTAGAAGGCAACATACCTGAAAACAGATTGTTGGATAAATCAATGATGCACAAGTTTGGGAACTCATGATTAGTTGGAGGCTTCCCAATTATCCCATGAAATGCATTCGACCCCAAAATGAGACCCCTCAATACTGGAAGTACCCCTAACCAAGAAGGGAAGATGTCACGCATCTGATTGTTGCCAATGTCAAGAAACTCTAACCAAGTGCAATCGGCCATTGATCTTGGTAGCTTCCCCTGTAACCGATTGTGACCCAACAGAACCAATTTCAAACTATTTCTGTTAGCACAAAATGGAGGAATATCACCGTGGAAAGAATTATACATCAAGATCAATATTTCCAAGCCGCTGGACCTCCCCAAACACCGTGGAAGCATGCCACTCAGGCTGTTTCTGGCTAAATCAAGAACTTGAAGATAATTCAAGTCGCAGAACAATGGTGATACTTCTCCACTATAATTATTGTTGCCGACCAAGTAAGACATGATAGATTGTGGTGGAATTGGCAATGACCCTTGTAACCGATTATTCCGAAGATTAAAATACTGCAGATTTTTCCATGGAAACGTGACTGGATTTTCCTCAAAGCCTGTTAAGAAGTTCATATCGAGGTCCAGATTGACCAAAGTTTCTCTAGTTGCATTCCAGACCCATTTTGGTATTTGGCCATGAATATTGTTACTAGAAAGGTTTAGGGCTTCCAATTCGTATTGATTTTTCAAAAATTCAGGAAACTCTGTCAAGTTGCATTCAGCCAACTCTAGAATTTCGAACTTTGGTAAAGTAGCACTCAAACCAAATTTGACACGCACGGATAACTTGTTGAACGATAAACCAAGTTTTTTCAACTTTTTGAGGTTGGAAAACTCATCAAACTCAACTAATCCACTCAAATTATTATCGGTAAGGCTAAGAGATTCAAGATTTCTGAGGTGGAAAAGCGATTTAGGAACTGCTCCTTGCAAATCGTTGAAGGTGAGCTGTAGAAAAGTTAATTGGGTCAAGTCTACTGCAAGCCAAGATGGGATTTCACCAGTTATTAAATTGCCACGCAAGTTTAGATATGCAAGTTGGGTCAGGTTAGCCACAAAACGTGGGAAATTTCCCCTTAAGTTAATTTGCCGAAGATTCAAGTAGTTGAGCTTGGTTAGTTTTCCAAAACAAGACAAGGAATCAGGAACTAAGAATGGGCCTGCAGAAACGTTATAAAATGAATACATCCTAAGGAAACTGAGCTGGGTAAGGTTTCCAAATGAAGATGGAACATGGGAATCAAAACCACAGAATGAGATATCAAAGTAATTTAAGGAATGAAGGTTTCCGATAGAACTAGGAAGTTCACCAGAGAAATTTATCCCTGAAACAACCAATATTTTGAGGGAATTGGTCCTGTTAAAATTAGGAAAAGAACCATTTAGGTCTATGTTTGATTGCAATCTAAGCTCCTCTAGGTTTGGTAGGTGGAAAATGCCTACTGGGAATTCCCCATACAACCCACAGTTGCTTAGATCGAGAGATGTGAGAAAAGATGCATTGACCAAGATATCAGGCACAGTGGAGTATATGCCTACATCACTAAGATGAAGTTGTTTTATGCTGGTCAAGTTTTGGACTAGGATTCTCATATTGGACTGCCTAAGCGCCAAACCATTATTGTAAGACAGAACAAGAGTGGACAATTTGGATAGCTTTGAAATTACATATGGAATTTGGCCAGAAAATGCAGACCGTGAAAGGTTGAGATAGGATAGACTGGAAAGGTCATGGCCCAATCTCGATGGTATTTCAGAGGAATTGAAGTTGTTATCTGAGAGGTCAAGCATTTGCAAGTGAACAAGTCGGAAAAGGGTGCTGTTGGAATTGATAGAACCATAGAGACAACTGCTCTTGAGGTCAAGGCCAATGACACGACCAGACTTCGCATAGCACTCAACACCATCCCACAAACAACAGTTACTCTGATTCTGATCTCCTTCTCGAGCCCAAGATGCAACCTTCGAATAAGCAAAAGGAGATGAAGACGCTAACTTGTCTATCGTAAAGCTTTCCTTGAATTGTAACAAGAAGGAGTGCTCGTCAGTGTGCAAAGTGTCTATGTCTGTGTCTGCGCAAATGAAAAACAATGAGTAGCATTGAGTAATAGCAAAAGAAGACAATGGAAACAGGTAAACTTGGACAACCAAGATTCCATTTTCATGGCAGGTTGTTTTTTTCTGGTTATAGGAAATATTGTTTTATGACTCTCGGATATTTAAGAGTGGAGAAGTTAACCCCTTTTATAGACACAACTCATGCAAAAGCATAAATAAATAAAAAAGCATGAGTCGATTGATGAGTGGGTGGTGAACTGATGTCTCGATCAATTGAAGACTTGGAAGTCATGAATTAATTTTCAAGATTCTTCTTCTTTACCTGGCCGCCAGGAAACGTTTGTTTTGGCTCAAAGTAAGTCATTTGGATGTAACAGCTCTAGCTAGCCTAGCTAATATAGGGAAGCTTTGCGTATCTATTAGGCAACCTCAGCTGAAGTCAAGTCATCATTTGATAAAATCAGGCCATCCCCATCACTTGAAGACTTGAAGTCATTCATCGTATGCATGTAATAACTTGCAAACTCGATCGTTTAGTTTTATTTGTACGCTCTTATGATCTTAAAGAATGTGAACATAATATACTTTGAGCAGATAAAATCAGGTGATCATCATCACTTAAAGACTTGAAGTCAAGTCGTTGTTTGCATATGTGACTCATCACAACACTTATTGAAGACTTGAAGTCAATTCATCGTTTGCATGTAATAATTATTATGTTCACCTTTGAACAAAAGAAAAAAAAACCGTCTCACTGTAAGACTGAAAATTTATGTACTCATATCTAAAAACAAAATCTTAACATATACAAGTAAAAATTTTCTAAGCTAGTTACAAATACCATACCATTATTCATCCGACCCTCTTAATTATATACTAATCAGAAGGATCTAATGGGCGTTTCGATCACCATGGCACGTAAGTTACAGAAATAAAAAGAAGGGGTGTGATATTCACACACCTCTTTTTACTTCTCATACACCCTTTTAATTTTTGACCGTTGGATCGGATGAATTGAAGAAGATCAAATGATAGAAATCAACAAGAGGTGAGTGAAAAGTAAAAAGGGATGTGTGGATAGCACACCCCTAAAAAAATGCAAATATGATGAGGAGAGCTACTTTCCAACAGAAAGAAGTAAAGCAAGAAGCAAAAGAAGACGGCTGTGGAGATAGTCTTTATGGCAAGTGAAACATTTTATCTTTGTCAGAAGCACAATTTGAGAATGAATCCGTCATTAATTACTCTTGTTACTATTCTCCAATAGGCTTTTTCATGTTTTCACTCAATCTTCAAGAAGATGTATTACGTCAGGTTGAGTCCTCTCCATGTTAGGAATATAATAGAACCTATATGTAATTAAAGGTTTTACTTTACTTAGCTGTTAAGCTAATTGTACCTATTTATATGATATTGTATTCTTTCGGATAGTAAGATGAATTCATTCAATCAATACACTTCTCTTTCTAGAATCCTCTCTCTCTCTCTCTACCTTTACCCTTTCTCTCACAGAATCATAAGTTTCTACATGGTATCTTCGCCGATGTCTAACGACCTCGATCCACCGCTTCCGTCTTCTTGAATTTTCTCACCCTTTCTCTTCTCCCAAACAGATCTTATCTGCCTGAACTTCTTCAATTTCTTAAAATTTCTTCTCCAATCTTGCTTCTCTGATGGCGACTGGTGTGAATTCTGCGAATCTTTCTTCTTCGGCTGGTTCTTCTGGCTCTAATGTCGCGCCCAATGCGTCCAATCCGTCTCTTTCTTTGATCACTGTTCAGAATATCACTGGCATGGTTGCAACGAAGCTCACTCGCCACAACTACATTACTTGGCGTAGTCTCTTTCTTCCTGTTCTGAAACGATTCAAGCTTTTAGGGCTTGTTAATGGAACTGATGTGTGTCCTCCTCTCTTTGTGACTGATTCGTCCGGATCTCAAGTTTCTAATCCCGCATTTGAGACTTGGTGCGATCGTGATCAAATCTTGATGATTTGGATTAATTCAACATTATTTGAAGATCTCCTTCCATTGACGGTTGGCATGGACGATTCCAGATCTCTCTGGCAATCTCTCGAACGTCGGTTTTCTGGTGCATCTCGTACTCACATTCACAGCCTTCGTTCGAAGATTCAGACTATCCAAAAAGGAGACTCTTCCATGACTAATTACCTCAACTCTCTTAAGGAAATCTCTGCTAAACTTGCCGCGGCTGGCGAACCGATTTCTGACTCAGATCTTGTGGCTTACATTCTTTCTAGTCTCTCCACTGAGTATGAATCATTTATTAATTCTATTGAAACACGATCTGACTTTGTCAATCCTGATGAGCTGCATGGATTACTCCTGAGTAAAGAGATTTCTCTTCTGAAACGCAAAACCAGAGAACCGTCTTCTTCTTCAGCACCGTTTCATGCTTATACGGCTCAACCTGGTTCCAACAATTTCAGAGGCCGTGGTCGATTTCAGAATAAAAATCGCTACAATTCGAATCGCAATTTTGGAGGCAATCGTCATTACAACAACACTTTTGGAAGTCTTCTTGGTCCTGGTCCTAATTCCAGATCCACATTCTCTGGTCAGAATTTCAACAATTCCTTTTCTAGCCGCTCTCTTCAGTGCCAATTATGTCTCAAATTTGGTCATGAAGCTCTCAACTGTGAGAAGCTCCTTCAGTTTGCATCTCAAAGATCAAATCATGGACCTCCTGTTGGCATGACGGCTGCGACTTCTCCTCCACCGAGCTATTGGTTGATTGATAGTGGAGCCTCTCATCATGTGACACCTGATCAATCCTCTCTTAATTCTGCAATTCCCTACAATGGCAGTGATCAGCTGTTTGTTGGTAATGGTAAAGGTCTGTACATTTCTCATACTGGATCTGCCTTAATTCGTACTTCCAATGCTACATTTAAGCTCAATGATGTGTTGTTGGTTCCCAAAGCATCCCATAATCTGTTATCCGTTTACAAATTTGTCTATGACAATTGGGCTTATTTGACTTTTGATTCTTTTGGTTATATCAAGGACCTAAGAACTGGGAAGATGCTTTTCCAGGGCCTCTGTGAAGGTGGCTTATATCCTTTCTACTGGACTGCATCCAATAAAACCTCAGGCATTGCTCTCTCACCTACGGCATTGATGATAGCTAAGGCAGATGTTCATCTCTGGCATAAAAGACTCGGTCACCCATCGAGCTTAGTTTTACATAATGTTGTCAATAAACATCAGCTACCTGTTATTGGTTCTGTCAATTCAGGATCCATTTGTACTGATTGTAAGATGGGGAAGGCATCTAGATTACCATTTTCTACTTTGCCTTGTACTTCCACTAGGCCTTTTCACTTACTGCATACAGATGTTTGGGGTCCTTCTCCCTCTCTTTCATGTACTGGTTTCAAGTATTACCTCATTTTGGTAGATGACTACACTAAATACAACTGGCTTTATCCTATGGTTTATAAGTCTGATGTTTACTCCACTTTCAAGACTTTTGTTCTCAAAGTTACAAATTTCTTTTCTTGCAAGATTCAATGTCTCAGGTCAGATTCAGGGGGTGAATTCTTAAGCAAGAATTTTCAGACTTTTCTCAATGAACAGGGTATTACACATCAGTTAAGTTGTCCGCATACACTTGAACAAAATGGCTGCGCAGAGAGGAAGCACCGACATGTTGTTGAAATGGGTCGGACTCTTCTCTTTCAGAGTGGAATGGCACCAAAATTCTGGGTTGAGGCTTTTCAGACTGCTGTCTACATTATAAATAGACTGCCTCATCAAGCATCTCCTACTAGCCCTTGGGAAAAACTTTTCAATGCTATCCCTCAGTATCACACTCTCAAAGCCTTTGGCTATGCGTGCTACCCATGGCTGCAGCCCTATTCGTCAACTAAACTTGATCCGAAGAGCAAGTTGTGTGTTTTCCTCGGCTATAGTCTCAATCATTGTGGCTATCATTGCTTTGATCCTGTGGCTAACAAAGTGTACATCTCACGGCATGTTACTTTTGATGAACACCTGTTCCCGTTTAAGCATGGCTTGTTCTCTGTCTCTACTTTACCCCAGCATACTTCACCTCTCAGCTCTTCTCCTATTACTGTCACTATTCCTGTCTCCTTTTCACCAAGGCCTTCACCGAGTACTTCGCAGCTTGTTAGTCCTACTGGTTCATCACCCCATCAAGCATCTTCTGTACCTGACAGTAATCCACATCAAGCATCTTCAGTACCTGACAGTAATGCATCCACAGCTGCTCAGTCCACTCCCTGTTTACCATCTGCTACTGTACCTGCCCCTGCTCTACCTAATTCGCACCCTATGATTACGAGAGCTAAGGCTGGAATTCATAAACCAAAGGTCTTCATAGCAACCAAACATTCCCTTCCAGTCTCTGTTGATTCTATTGCTTGTCTTCCTTCCACACCTACAACCTTTTTCCAAGCTTCAAAAAATCCCAACTGGATGCAAGCTATGAAGGATGAGTTTCAAGCATTGAAATCCACGGGCACTTGGGACTTGGTTCCATTTCAGTCTCATTTGAACTTGGTTGGTTGCAAATGGGTCTTTCGACTCAAACATAAATCTGATGGCTCTATTGAACGGTATAAGGCTCGTCTTGTCGCCAAAGGTTTCCATCAACAAGAGGGTCTTGACTTCTCTGAGACATTCAGTCCCGTTGCAAAGCCTACTACTATCCGAATTCTCTTATCCATTGCTGTTTCCTATGACTGGTTTGTCCATTAGCTTGATGTAAGTAATGCTTTTTTGCATGGTACATTAAAGGATGATGTCTACATGGTCCAGCCTCCTGGTTTTGTTGATCCGTCCAAACCTACACATGTCTGCAAACTCCAACAGTCACTCTATGGTTTAAAACAGGCACCTCGTGCCTGGTATGATGCTTTTCACAAGGCTATCCTCTCTTTAGGTTTCTCCTCTTCACATTCTGACTCCAGTCTGTTTATCAAAAAGGATTCTACCATTACTTTCATCTTAGTCTATGTTGATGATATCATCATCACTGGTAGTTCTACCACAGTTTGTCAATCCATTATTACTCAGTTACAAACTATGTTTCCTGTGAAAGACTTGGGTGATATTCACTACTTTCTCGGTATTGAGGTTCACCGATCCGCCAAAGGTTTATTTCTGCATCAGTCCAAATATGCTCTTGATTTGCTGAAGAAATCTGATATGATTGGTGTCAAGCCTTGCTCCACTCCTGTTGGTTCTGCGAAACTGGATCACTCTGGTTCTCCTATTTCTGATCCTTCCTTTTATCGCTCTACTGTTGGAGCCTTACAGTATCTAACATGGACTCGGCCTGATTTGGCTTTTGCTGTTAACCAAGTATGTCAACATATGCATTCTCCTAGGACAGTCCACTTACAGGCAGTTAAACGGATCCTTCGATATTTGAAGGGTACCCTTCATTTCGGTCTTTGGCTAACAAAAGGTCCTCAATACCTCATTGCGTGGTCTGATGCTGACTGGGCTGGTTGTCCTGTTGACAGAAGATCCACTAGTGGCTACTGTGTTTTTCTTGGACCGAATCTCATTTCCTGGAGTGCAAAGAAGCAATGCACTGTTGCTCGATCGTCTACTGAAGCTGAGTACAGGTCTCTCGCTCATACAACTGCTGAACTCAGTTGGGTTTGTCAAGTATTGCAGGATCTTTCCTTTCCTCTTCTCAAAACTCCTGCGATTTTCTGTGATAATAAAAGTGCCATTGCACTAGCCTTCAATCCTGTCTTTCATGCTCGGACGAAGCATGTTGAAATCGACTATCACTATATTCGTGAGAAGGTTCTCTGTGGCAAAGTCAGTGTGCATCATGTTGCTTCTCTTCTTCAAATTGAAGATATTTTCACTAAATCTTTGCCCTCTGATAGATTTGCCGAATTGGCTTCCAAGCTTTCAGTTCGTCCTCCTCCCTTCACCTTGAGGGGGTGTGTTAGGAATATAATAGAACCTATATGTAATTAAAGGTTTTACTTTACTTAGCTGTTAAGCTAATTGTACCTATTTATATGATATTGTATTCTTTCGGATAGTAAGATGAATTCATTCAATCAATACACTTCTCTTTCTAGAATCCTCTCTCTCTCTCTCTCTCTCTCTCTCTCTCTCTCTCTCTCTCTCTCTCTCTCTCTCTCTCTCTCTCTCTCTCTCTCTCTCTCTCTCTACCTTTACCCTTTCTCTCACAGAATCATAAGTTTCTACACTCCAAACCGCAGGAGATAGTTGCCCATCATGCAAAGTGACTTTTTCTTCTTCTCACCAATCTGTTCATTTTCTTTCCACCATACTAGTCATCCACTAGCGTTGTCTCCAAAAGGGAAGCATTTGATGATATGAGAGATAGAGATGGAAAATTACATGAGTCTATAGGCTAGGGTTTAATATTTTTATTTTTCTTTAATCATCAAGAAAAAAAAGGTCATTGGATCATCGTGGTTTAACTTGTTTTCTATACCTTGTATTGTTTTGTTTTTCATCAAAGTCACTCATTGATTTAACCAGGGTTTAAAATTTCTTCGATACAGTCGATATTTCCATGGAAATATCTAAAAAATCATATAAAGATATGGAGATGGGGGGGTGAAGTCTAAACTTCACCTTGTATTGGAGAAACTCTTAACTTTATGATAAAATCGACATATATTGTCGATATTTTTTATACATCTATTAAATATCGAAAAAAATCTTATATTTCGTCTAAACCAATGTTTAAGAATTCCCAATATTTCATTTTAAATTTTCATTATTTCCATAGAAAGCAACCGATTCGATATGTCTATCAATATTTCCACAAATTTGCTTATCAATATTTCAACCGATTCAATATGTCTGTCAATATTTCCACAAATTTGCTTATCAATATTTCCACAGTTACTGATATTTTAAGCAATGAGGAGTTGATTAGCATATCTTTGTGCTAAGAATCTAGAATTAAGCCAAGAAACTTTTTCATCTCTAGCACAAACATACTCCAACTCAAGTGTTTTGATCTGGAAGGTTGCCGATTTATGCAACCTTGCACCATAAATGACAAAAGGGCAATCTTCTTGACAAACAGCCCTAATTCTAACCTTGTCATTTCTTTTAAACCACACACGTCTCCCATTAATTACACTGTAATTAATGATAGCCTCCTTCAATTGTGGTTTATTAGGAAAAAGCATACCATTTTAAAAGTCAGGATTTTTCAAGTCTGTACCTCTATGCCACTCTCTAAACTTTGGTGTAGGCTTATTCTGCTGCCTCTTTCTCTTTCTACTGGTTACCTCATCAATTTCATCTAAGCATTGGTTTTAACAGATACAACAAAAATACCTTTGGTTGAAGCTTCCTCCAGCTTGTGTCTCAATTGTTCAGGAATGTGACTATAACAAACACCTCCAAACACTTTGTGGTAATAGTCAAAGACGTATAATTTGGTTCAAGACTATAAGCCTTAATCAATTAGTAGCAAAATTATGGTTTCAGACTAATCCCATGACGAGAATGTTTGCGGTGACAGTGAAAGGCGTGTAATTTGGTTCACGACTTTTAAGCCTTAAAAGTGGATCCATGCATACTACTAGAAAGGAGATGGAAGAGGCGGGGAAAGGAGGTAGTTGGGAGCCGTCGACTCCGGTCAGAGCTTCGACTACTGTTTTATTTATTTTTATTTTTTTACAACTTTATTCTTTAAAAGGGTAAAATGAAACCTTTGAATTTTGCTAAGTAATAACAGATAATTATTAAGTGTGTTGTAAGCATAATTTACTGAACAATTATGGCGGCTATAAAGAGAGGGGTGCGGCAATTGTAGAGAGAAAGAGAGAGACGTGTAATTGTGGGGTGTATTCTATTCCACTCCATTGTGCCTTTATTTATAATAGTAGGGAAGGTTAATTCCTTACCCTTTTAGGATTACAACTCTTAATAGGTAATCAACTCCTAACAAGAATATAAGAGATATTCCTAGATACACTAAGATTTACACAGTCACATTCCTAATCTAATAGAACTCTCCCTCTTGAGTGTGTAAATACTCAAGTAAATGTCGCATCAGGTCTTTAGTGATGGAGTAAGTACAATTGATGAAGTCGTCAGCACAATGAGCGAATGCGAGTCTCAGATCAACGGAAGAATGCATAAAAAGTAAAACTCACAAAACCTTGCTATGATAAAACTCAAAGTGGGGGAAAACCCATAGTCTAAGGAGAAAAGTGAGAAGTTGCATTAAGTCAAAACTATATGTCTTTTAGACGCAAGTAGAAGAACTCACAAGGGTATGATCAACTCGGGATGGGTGCCTCATTAAAACCTAGTTAGGTAGCAAAAACCCAGTGGGAAAAATGCTCCTAATCGTAGGAAAAAATAGTACATTAAGATCAAGTAAGTATACTTCTGGATACTCCCCCTGAGTTTGACATAACTTCCAAATGAGAACTACAAGCATCGCATATAAATAGTTAGGCATACCAATCCCTCGGACAAACTTCTGGAAGGTTAACTTCAGCAGTGACATCGTGTAGAAGTCGACAAGGTTGTTTGGGATCGGCTTGCATGACTTCAATCTCCTGATGCTTTGCTAATGTAGATGTAGACGCAATATGTCTTGACGTTGACTTCGTTGATGTATTATGTCTTGGTCGGGTGGATACATACAACATAATCTTCATGGATCATCGTTGGGACTTAACAATGGATGAAAACAACAAGTACTTCAAATATGCTCAACAAGAACTCCTAACCATGTCTCACTTGTGGCGTAGTGAAGTAAGGTGAGTCTTGGAATGATTATAAGATTTCGCAACTAAGGTCATATTGTGGACCTCCAAGATATTGCGATATCCCTAACGGTAAAGACATAACCATTCAAGGATTTTGCTTTGTGCAGGTTTGATAAGTAACCTGTGTGAGCATAACAACAAGGCAAGCATTATTTCAAGGATCAGGAGGGATGGATCAGCTAGAGATGTGTTGGGATTTGCCCTCATAGTACCTTTAGGGTACGTCTTTAATACCAATTCAGTGGTTGCATGTAAGCGCGGTGCTGCATCTCAACAGCGAAGGAGATGTCCTGTCTAATATAATGAGCTAAGTACAATGAAGCGCAAATTTGAACTTTAGATATGGAATTTCGGATTCCATAACCTCTTCAAGGGTCTCATTTGCATATAACGTATGGACGATCATAGGTATACTCAAAAGTAACAAATTGGGGTGTAGTTTGATTGGTAAACCAAAATACTGTCAGAACAACACTTGAACTTCAAGTCAAGGCATAAATGAGTTTTCCTAAGATCTTTCATCTCAAATTCCATCTTCAGGTGCAAGGCAGTTTTCTTAGTGAGATTTGTGTCAACGACATAAACTATAACTCTAGCAATTCGGAATAAGACTTCACGCAAGAGCATTCATTCATATCCCTGACTGATCAAATAATCACGTAGACGGGTATACCATATCCGTCAGATTGTAAGTGAACGCCTCAAACTATTTAAGAGGGTGTTCCGTGGTTTTGGAACTATTTGAACTAGTCCATGTAATTCTTTGGGAACTTACATGTAAATCTCTATATCTATATCCCCATGGAGAAAACACTAACCACATTTCATAATGCTGCTATCAATCATAGGACGTTTGAGAGAAACCTTGCACCGTAAAGCATGCATCACATCGCACTATTTGATTCATCTCATAACGCTTCATTTCCCACTTGTAACATAACAGGGTTACCTTGGGTAGTGTAGGAATGATAGGTCCAATACATATTTTGGTAAAGAATTTGACCTGGATTGTAATTTCGGTTGTCCAATTAGTTCTACGTTGTCACTTAATCAACGGAATACAGTTCAATAATATCCTCGTTTTTCATTTATGTCGGTAGCTACCATATAAATGAAAACATCATTGATGGTAATCTCATTTCAATTCCATTTAGCTCATCCAAACTAGTATACTGGACCAAGAACTTCATGTATCGGGAGTAATCTGGATTAATCTCATGAGATGAAAATGATTTGAGACATCGATCAAGTATGGATTCATTTTGTGCCATATCTTCACGTTCTAGGGAAGTGAATCTTATGAACCGAGTGATTTGTCGTGCTCTAGGTCAGGACAGATTGATTGGCTATCCATCTGTGTACCAGACCGTCCAACATGAGCGTTCAAACAGTCCAACAAAGATGACACACCTTCCAGGGATGTTGACTTAACGTCCGTTAAGTATGTATATCCTTGCAGGCATGTTGACAGCTGGTATTTGATCTCGTCACTTTAGCTAGATCAGAGGAATGTGTCTGGAGCAACATTCTGAAAGCTAGAATTCATCGCACATCCTTATCACACTTGTGCGGTACGAGGATCGAGATGTGACATAGTGGGCAACATCCCCGCAACTTCACGTCATTATACTGGAACGTTGACGTTCTTACCTCCCCCTAACGGTGGGAAAACTGTCTCATTAAAGTGACAACCCACAAATAAGCGGTAAAGAGATCGCATGCAAGGGCTCGAAGAGAGCTAGTGTGAATGAGAATCATAATCGACAAAGATTCACATTATTCGTTGAGGACCCATGTTGGTACGTTGAGACAACCCAACTTGGCACATGGAATGCACACCCAAATGCATGAATACGAAAATCGTCAGGTTCGTACTCAGTAACAAACTATAACGTCAAATATGTTTGGTGGCAATGGGCCTCAAAGCGGACCAACATAGCTGCGTTCAAGATTGCATAGCCCTAGGCAGAAACCGAAAAATTGGTACGTTTACCAAAATCCAAGCGATCATTTAAATTGCGCTTTATGATCGCTAGGCGAGGTTATTTGGGGGTGAACATAGGAATTCGATGTTCAATTATAAACCCAAAATACATTTAATACTTTATTGAAAACCGTCGATATAAACTCTCCGGCATTATCCAGTCTCCCGGACTTTAAGGGATAAGTATGGTGGTGAACCCTTAATCAACTAGAAGGTTTAGCAGCAATGTGTGTGGACAAACATGTGACCAGTTTGTCGATTCATCAACCAAAGCCATAAGTATTTATATGGTCCGTATTTTAGTTGGATTAGTCCACATATATTCCCTTGAATCCACTGTGAAAAGAGAGTCGTTTCGGATCTTTGCGATGGATGAAATTAATTTCCCTAATGAGCATGCTTGGCAAAGTGTGCTTGTAGGCACAAGATCCTTACTTCGGGTAAAGAGATGCGTCGTAGCATCATTGTTTGACCTAAGTGTCCCAAATGGTCGTGCCAAAATAAGTAAACTTCTCAATCACCCAACTCCAGGTCGGCCACATGTGGAGTGTGCCCCAGTTGGGAGACAGCCCATTGGCCCCAAATCAAAACTTCAGGCTCATTTTTAGAGGTGGTGCAAAGATATTTCACTCTATTTTCCATCAGTGGTTTCATTCATGATCATTGTGATCTCGAATATCCTTAAAAACGCAACGACATGGAAAATTTAAGGTCCTTTAAATGGTAATTCAGTACCATTCATACAACGAGGAGTGTGCCAATGCTCTTAATCAGGTTGGATAGACCTAAAGTCGTTGTTAAAGATGTGATTTAGGTGTAAAGTTAGTCTGCTTATAGTATCACACTCATCCAGACAACTAACTTCCCCACATTCCTACCTAAACACGTGTTTAATTGAATTGGTCACGTGTATTAAGAAACATGATTCAATTAACTCATATTCGAGGATAATATCAATAAGATTATCGATAACTAAAACATACATCAAACTTGAATCCAAGAGCATGGAAAAATGTTCACAAAGTAAACCAAAATTACTAGGATGGATTCAGCCAATAAGGCCATTCATGTCAAAATTCTTTTTTTCCAACGATATTTGGTGAAGCAAAATTATTCTCACATATTAACTACGAGAATAGTACTTCTCAACGACATTGGTAGGGGCACGAATATGTGCATAACCAATGATCTATTCCATCGAGATAGAAGTAGATTCTGTAGGGTTAAGGTTTGGAAATATTATCCCTTATTCTTGAAGTTTTAGGTTTTAGGTGCCAAGGATCATGCTTTTGGCATGATGCCACACCTTGGCATGCCCTAATTCTACCATATGTTTGTGGTAGTAATTAGATTCGAGAATTTGGTAAACTTTTGCTTTCTATACTTCTGCTTCAGGAGTGAGTTAGAAACATGGAAGGATGAGAAAAATATTCTCTAGTCAAAATTTGATCAGATTTATAAACTTCATAATTGTACTCATTCATGGACGTAATCATGGTATGCTTCAAGCAATGTCTTTCATGATTAGACGGTCCGTAGGAGCGAGCCAAAGAGCCATGGAATCCACGTTTAGGAAGTACTTCCGTTGGTAGTGCTTTGGGCATAGGTCTTCAAATAAAGATCATGGCGGAGGCTTATTCAGCTCTTCCATTCCATTGTTAGCTAAGATGGTTTCTTAGCTTTTTGATAGTCAAGTGGAGATTCACGTCTTGTACATCACATAAAGTGGTTTCTATTAGAAACATCCAATAAGGGAAATCGAATTTGTGACGGTTCGACAAACTATTGAATTGGAGGGAACAAGATTGTGATTGGTGTTATGGGAATAAATCATCCATAAGCATCAAAGTTAGAACATTCGAGTTCTAAGACATGGTTTTCATGAAAAACGTCGGGTTTTCATGGATGTATTGTTTTGTGAAAACTTCAGGTTTCAAAGGCACTAAATTTGAAACTACAGGTTCAATTTAGTTTATGAACATTTAGTTCATAAAAGAGAGGTTCATTCAAGAACACATAATGCAATATGCTTATTTAAGTGTAGTGGATTTGAGGTTCTTCAGGAACTAAAGTGTGAGCGCTTTGGGACTAGGGCTGGGCACGGGCCGGGCCGGGCCCATTTTTGAAGGGACCGGACCAGACCCGGAATTAAAGGAGACGGGGCGGGCCGGGCCGGGTATTAAAATTCTGAAAACAGGAACCGGACCTTACCCGGCCCGGTTGAAACGGGCCGGTTCGGTCCGGGTACACGGGTCCATTATTTTTTTCCTGTTTAAAAATGTTTGCTGCACACAAATTGCAGTTTGAAAAAACTGCACAGATTGCAGTTTTTACACAGAACATATTTCACATATTGCAGTTTGAAAAAACTGCACAAATTCCACAAATTTCACAGATTCCATAAATTTCACAGATTCCACAAATTGCAATTTGAAAAAACTGCACAGATTGCAGTTTCTCAAACTGCACAGATTGCAATTAAAAAATGCACAAATTACAGTTTGCATTTTGCAGTGCACAGATTGAAAAAAACTGCACAAATTCCACAAATTTCACAGATTCCATAAATTTCACAGATTTCCACAGATTTCACAGATTCCACATTCCAGAAATTGCAGTTTGAAAAAACTGCACAGATTGCAGTTTGCATTTTGCAGTGCACATATTGAAAAAAAAGAGCACATATTGCAGTTTGAAAAAAATTGCACAGAATACAGATTGCAGTTTGCACAGACACAGATTTCACAGATTGCACAGATTGCACACATCCGCAATAAATTTCAAATTCCAACGCCCAAGTTCCGACAACAATTCTCATTGAATCTGTAAGCAAAAATACAATATAAACATGACATTTTTAAAGTCCAACATCATATTATCCTCATTGAAATTTAAAGTTCATTCATTTGAGTTTAAAATATTACCGCAATTCCTTTTCCTTTATTCGTTTAAGGAGCTTTAGGAACACTTGGTGAGATGGTTGAACTTGTAGAGATAGTATTTGCTCTTTTTCTTTTATATTCTACAATAAAGAACAAACGTTAATTGTGAACCAATTAATATAAAGTTATAAACCAAACTATTAAAAACAAAATAGTTACATTCTTCACACTCTTGATAAATTTCAAGCTCCGCAGGACTTGCTTCATACTCAATGCTGCCCATTGGTTCACTTCTTATCCAGTTTCGGAGGCACATCAATGACTCCACTGTTTGAGGAAGGAGACATGATCTACAAGGGTGAATTACTCTTTTTCCTACACTAAATGCACTCTTACTGGCAACTGTTGACACTTGAATTGGCAAGACATCTTTCGCTATCAAAGCAAGTGTGGGATATGTGCTCCTCCCCTTCAACTTCCACCATTTCAAAACGTCAAATTGTGAACCTTGTGGTACTTTCTCTACAGTGTCAAGGAGATACCTATCCACCTCATGTGCAAACACAATATCCTCGGTGTCTTCTAGTTCCTTCTCCCAATCATCCATGATTTGACTAAATATTATTGGATTTTCCGTTGGCACACTAGAAGATGATTGTTTTACCCTTGAAGAAGAAATGTCAAGAACTAAATCTTTTCTACCCTTTTGTTGTGTTTGTGAACCGAAAGCTTGGAAAGCATATTCATCACACATCGCCTTCAACAATGTCTTCACTTCATTACTTTTCTGTTCAATCTCTTATTCAGGAAGTTGTAACTGCTTTCGGCACAAGTGCATGTAGTGCCTCAATTTGAACCTTGGGTCTAAGACAAGGGCAACTACAAGTATTTGATTAAGGGACTCAATTGAACCAAAATACTTTCGATATTTGGCTCTCATGTTGAATGCCATATCACGTAGCACCAACTCTACAGGTTTTCCAGTTTGCATATATTCAGGTAAAAAAAGCTTGTCAATCTCGTTTTCCACAACAATGACATCATGAACAGCTGTATTAGATGTGTGATACTTACTTGCACTAATTTTCAAAGTTATAAGATAGAAGGCCTTCAAAAATTTCACAAACACTTCTGCACTATCCCAATCTTCCTCCTTAGGTGGTTCAACCCTCCTTTTACCCGCCACTTCTTCTCCTTCATCATTAAGCACCTTTTCACTGAAATAGGTGGTGTATATATTGGCTTCATCATCTTCGATCATCCTTTCAAATGCTTTTTGAAACTTCAAGCAAGATTCTAGCATCATGTATGTGCTATTCCACCTAGTAGGCACATCCATAACAACTAGACCCCTACTATCCAACTTCTCACTCTCCACACATTTCTTGAAATAACTTAACCTTCGGGGACTTGACCTCACAAACTGCACAGCATTTCTAAAAGCATCCACACTTGTATCTAACCTTTTCAACCCATGTTTCACTACTAAATTGATAATATGAGCTAAGCACCTCACATGCATAAACTTGCCATTCATAATCATTTTACTATTAGGCCATTTCTGCATTTTACGAACAACATACTCAACTGCCACCTTATTAGCCGATGCATTGTCAACTGAGATACACATTACCTTTTCAATCCCCCACTCAACCAAACATTGCTCAATCATCTTCCCTATTTCTTTGCCTTGATGACTTGAAATCAAACAAAAGTTTAGAATCCTTTTGTGCATATTCCAATCATCATCCACAAAATGAGCAGTTAGCACCATGTAGTTCAAGTTTTGCACACTTGTCCATGTATCAGTAGTCAAGCTCACTCTATGATTGTGTATCTCCTTTTTTAACTGATCTTTCATGCTATCATACATATTGAATAACTCCCTCATCATAGTTCTCCGAGATGGAACATGCAATCTAGGCTGGACTTTGCACATCATCCGCCTAAACCCTTCACTCTCCACAATACTAAAAGGTATCTTCTCGAGCACAATAAATTTAATAATACCTTCCACACTTTCTTCTTGGCTCCACCCTTTAGCAACAAGCATGTTTTTGACATTGCCATCCCCAGAAGGTCCAGAACTGCCTATAACCTTTTGCAACTCATCAGTTGGTTTATATGACTTGCAATGTTTATTGAGATGTTTAATGTAAGTACTAGTTCCACCCCCACTAGTATCACATGCAAAAAAAGAGTTACAATGGTTACACGTAGCCTTCAATACTTATACCTCCCCCTTCTCTTTCTTTCCATCCTTTTCTACTTCTTGCATTTCCCAGACCGTACACTTAGTGAAATGATCCCAAACCCAAGATCTCTCAGAAGAAGATCTCTCTAGTGAAGCTATTATAGTTGGTTGTTTTGTCTTTGGAATAGGTGGTGCTTTTCTTTTTCTAGAGGATGAGGGGTTTGGGGGAGGCATTGATGGTTTTGACTGTATGGGTTGTGCTTGTGTTGGTTGTGGAGGACATGGTGATGTAGCCGTAGATGATGCTACATTAGTACTACTAGGGGTACTTTGACTTTGAGATTGAGACATTATGTAAAAATCTGTAAAAATCAAATAATGGAACTATATTCATTAATCAAATAAAGATATTTCGAAATAATTACTCTCTGGGATGGGAAACAGAAGCAGGAAGCACAATTAAACAGAGTGAACACACAACACACAGATTGTTGACCGACAAAAGACCAAAAAGGTTGAGAAGTATCATCATGTTATTAATTTGTGCAGTGTGTGACTGTGCAGTTACAATCTGTGCAAATTTGTGCAGTGCAGTTTGCAATCTGTGCAGATTGTGCAGTTTGCAATCTGTGCAGTGCAGTTTGTGCAGATTGCAATCTGTGCAGTGCAGTGCAGATTGTGCAGTGCAGTAAGTTTGTGCAGATTGTGCAGATTGCAATATGTGCAGTGCAGTTTGTGCAGATTGCAATCTGTGCAGTGCAATGCAGTTTGTGCAGATTGCAATCTGTGCAGTGCAGTTTGCAATCTGTGCAGATTGCAATCTGTTTTTACTAACAAAAAGGACTTGAGTCCTCATATGTGCAAACTCCAGCAAAGAAACACTTAAGAAATGCCCTGCACTCAGGTAAAAACGTGTCATTCCCAAGTCAATCCAAGCAAATACCAACAAAAAGTACAATGAAATTATGAACTAACCAAGGTCCCCGCTAGAAAAGCCGTTGGATTTCTCACTCCAAGCGAAAATCGTTCAACTGAAAACCAAAATGCACTGAAACATCACTATCCAATACCAGAATTCAAGCTTAATGGATGTGCTATTGAATGTGTTAACGGTTGAAAGTATAAAAATAAACTATTGAATTGTTAATGTCCAAAAGTGGTCTTCAGGTCAATAATTTTGGATTCATTATGTGACAGCCCGTCCCAGAAATAAATTACGGATGGCGTGAAAATATGATGTTGCCCTTGGACGTTGAATTTTTCGTGGTAAGTGTGTGTGGTTAAAATTATGGAAGTGGACCAAATAGGTAAGTTTTTATTAATTTGGAACCATTTGCAAGTGAGGAGGTAATTGGTTTTGATTGGGTGTACAATTTTGGACCACACAACCCTATCATTTCTCTCTCACTCCCGTACTTTCTCTCTCTCATAGAACTCTCTCTCTCCTCCCTCTCGGTTTCTCTCTCTCCTTCGAACCGTACGGACAAAGAACAAAACCCTTGCAAACTTTGCAGATCGAGGATTATAAAGTCACCATTGTTTCGTGAGGACCCTACGAGCACATCCATACCCAATTTAGGTAAGAACTCGTTTGATATCACGTCGAAATCACGAGCACCGAATTAAGCACTGTTCACGAACTTTTTATTGGGTGGTTTTTAGAACGATCCAAGTTCACAGCGAGTTCTAGGAGGTTCCCACGAAGCTCGGAGTGCTTCGTTGCGTCGATTTGGACGTCGGGATCACGAAGTCCCAAGGTGACCAGTTTTTGGGAAATTGCTCCGTCGAGATTCAGACTATTTTAAAGGTTTTTTTAGGTATGGACTTCTTCCTCTCTTGATTTAGAGCAAGTAGAAAGAAATTTGGGTCAAAATGGTGAAGAAATGGCCAAGAAAACCCGAGTTGCAGGTTTACCCAGTTTCCGGCGCCGGTGGCACTGTTCTGGCATCGCGAGGTTGAAGGTGATGCGCGTGGGCGCACATAGGTCCGTGCCACCCACGACGCGTAGGGGCGCGTGCGACGCTAAAAAAATTATTTTAAAAATTCCTCGACGTTCATGACGTCGAGTAGGTCACTGTGGTATATTCATATACCTAACTTGAGCACCGTATGAGAAGTTGTTAAGAATTGTTGGTTAGGTGCTTTAAATAGCGTTTTATAGTTATTTCGCATATAGGTGAAAATGTGAATTGACGATCCGACCGTTGGATCGTCACCAAACTTTGATACGTTGTAATACGTAATATTTGAGGATTATAGGAACTTACGGATTGGGAATCCGATTTACGGATCTTCCGGAATTGGAGTTGTAAGTTCATAAAATAGAATGTTAATCGTCACTTGGTTTTGGAAATTGACGGAGATCCGACCGTTGGATGGTAATGAAATTTTAGGATGTTGTCCTAGAGATATATTGTGGACCTCTAGAAGTTATGGATTTAAAATATGAGTTGCAGATCTTCCGGATCGAACTACGTAGTGACGTATTTTATATAAGTTATATATTCTATCGACGTGAATTCTGAGGTTGAATTTGATTATTGTTTTAGGCGCCGATCGTCATGACGCCTTGACGTATTGTGCTAGGGAGTTGTAGGGCGAACTCCAGGTGAGTGGGTAGTATTTATGTTTATACCTATATGCTATTGAAATTACCAGAAATTGAGTTTTTAATGAAAATATATTTCTAAAATGCCATGCATGCATAATATGAATGATATGAGTTATACGAATTGATAATTGATGCATATATATATGTGTGAATTGGTGCTGTGGATGCACAGGTAAGTATCAGGTGAGTTTTACGTATTCATGTGAATCATTGATGATGTATATTATGTTGATAGCTCATAACCTGCAATCATGGTGTTAGTGCTTATAGTATTCACCGCACCGTACGCTCACCTTGGATCCAAGTAGGTGCATGTCGTACAGACCATGAAAGGGTTCCTACATGCTAGTCGTACAGATCACTGAGGTAATTCTGACTGGTAGGTGACTTAGGTTATGTGCATAGATGATTGATGAGAGAAGCACTAGAGCGTATTATTACACCATTCATGTCGTACAGACTACTTCAGGTAGTTCCGACTTATCTGCAGTGTAGTGCCGTACAGGTCACCGAGGTGACTCCGGTTGGATTGGATGTTGAGCTATGGAATTAACCGTATAGGATCAACTGCAGGGTCTCCGGTTAATTCACTATTTCACCTGTTACATTGATGCATCATTCAATCTGTTTTTGAAAGTTTTTAACATGGCATAATTTCTGGTTTAAGAAAGATTGATGATTGAGATTTATGAAAAGTATTATGCTATTTTATGGGAAAGTATATAGGTTTTACAGCGAGGGGTTAGAAATGTTTTAAATGAAAGGTTTTTGAAAAACTTTGTTTTACTGACCCACTCAATTTTGTTTTGCGCCCCTCCAGGTTCTAGATTGCAGAGCTTTGGTGGCCACGAGGAAAATCCAGCGATGTTCTGACATAATTCACAAATGTAGGACTCACCTTCGGGTGTTTCATCTTAGTAATTGTATTTTTAAAGCTTCCGAACTGTGTAAATGGTTACGTCACTCTCACGTGACGGCCAGCATGCCCTCTTTCGGGACGGGGTGTGTCACATTATCTTATTCATGGACTGCAGGTCACTTTTAATTAATTCAGTAGATTGGGGCCAAACAGGGTCGATCGTAAAAGCAAAATAATGCTAAAATAATAGCGTTGGGTCGAAAATACCATAGCCCAAAAAATTGGGTTGGATGCCGTGAGCAAAGGGGTCGGGTACGGTTGCAAAAGCAACCCATGAGGTGGTTTTCAGGCCACGGGTCGAATGGGTAAGCCCAGCGACAACAGTTGATGGCTTTGGGCTGGACAGGGGGTAGGGGGCACGGATTAGGCCTAGTAAATTGCTAGCCATAGGTTTGCATAGGAAGCAAGCCCAGCGAAGCTAGCTTGCGGGTTTGGGTCACATGAAGCCCAGCTGAGGCTGGGGCCTAGTCCAATGGGCTGTGGCACAAGCCCAGCAACCAAGAAGGTTGCGGCATGCAATTCGAGGCAAGTGGGACGAAAGCCCAGTATAGCTGTAGGTATACGGGTCAGATCTAGGGTCTTCGAGCCCACGGTGTAGTCCAATCCAGGCCAAAGCCTGGCAGTGGTGCAAGGACACGAGCCTAATGGGAAGTGTTCCGTCGGAGGTGGTGCGGTGGGTGCACCACACCATGTCCAATTTCCCTTTTTTTTCCGACATGGGTAGGGTTTTACAAACCTTAGATTTGCTTCTAATTTATTTTAGGGTTTTTATCACAAATAGTCCCTGAAATTGACCCATCCCATCAAGATGGTCCCTGAAATTGAAAATCGATCAATATAGTCCCTGAAATTGAATGCAACAAATCAATGTGGTCATTCCGTCATAATTCCGTAAAAAAATTTGTTAAGTGCTGATGTGTCAAGTAATTGGGTCCCACAAATCTAATTAAATATTATTACATAAATTAAAAATATTTAAATAATACACAATAATTTTTATTTCTATATAATTATAAACTAAAAAAAAAAACAAAAGAAGATTACTGTTTATCTTCTTCCCCACCCCATCCGAGCAACACCCAACTCCCACCCCACCCCCACCCCACCCCACCCCCACCCCACCCCGTCGCATCGACAACACTAGAGAGGTTTCAATTTGGATTATCGGCGCCGATGAGTGTAGTTGTTTCAATTCGGATTATCAAGCTCTCCCTCCATATCGTTTTCTTTTGGGAAATATTTGAGAGAGTAGTTGTTTCAGAATTTTCTTTTCATAAGTAGGCGACGTGGTGAGGTGAGGTGGGTGGTGAAGCTCGCCGGATTAGAGGAATCACCGTCGAGTACCTCCGGTGCTCCGTGAGGTTTTTTCACGATTTTGGTCCTTAAACCCTTCAATCTTGGGTGGAAATGGCAGATGGAGGGTTGTCGAATAGATTACAACTTGTGGGACCCAATTACTTGACACATCAACACTTAACATAAATTTTGACGAAATGATCACATTGATTTGCAGCATTTAATTTCAGGGACTACATTGATTGATTTTCAATTTCAGGGACCATCTTGATGAGATGAGTCAATTTTAGGGTCCATTTGTGATAAAACCCTTTATTTTATATACATTGACTCACAAATTTCACATAGCCATATAATTGTGTAATGCATGAAATAAATATATATATTGACAAATATACGAACATATACAATATATATATATATCGTAAGGAAAATATAAACATAGAGGGGTTCATGCATCATGGAAAATGTGTTCATGCTTCACGGTCGTTTCAAATATCTTACTTTATTTTAAGCGTACTTGATTGGCAGAAAACAACAAAAGCCTTTGAATTTGTAGAAGATCATTCTCTGAAAGCTAGAATTTCATCTCCAATGCGTTGTATCACGTGCAACACAAAAAAAAATTAAATTGAATCAATAGCATGTAGATCAATTCAATAAAATAATAAAATAATCATAAAAAGAATGACTAAAACGTAATACTCCCCTGATTGAAGAATAAACTCTCTTTAGTGTAGTGTCAACAGCGTGCTGATAATGTGTTGTAAGCATAATTTACTGAACAATTATGGAGGCCATAGAGAGAGGGGTGCGGCAATAGTAGAGAGAGAGACATGTGTAATAGTGGGGTGTGCTCTATTCCACTCCATTGTGCCTCTATTTATAGTAGTAGGAAAGGTTAATTTCTTACCCTTTTAGGATTACAACTCTTAATAGGTAATAAACTCCTAATAGTAATATAAGAGATATTTCTAGATACATTAAGATTTACACAATCACATTCCTAATCTAATAGGACTGCAACAAAGTGTAAATAATAATAAAAATTATTATTAAGGAGAGGAGGGTTTGAAACTATTTCAATAATTTGGGAATTGAGAGTTTTAAACTCGGAATGCATGGGTAGAGACCAAACACCCTATCCAATAGGATATTTGAGCACTTGCAAGTGCAGATGGTAAATCCCAAGTCTTATAGTGGTAATAATACCTTCTTTAGCATTTGTTTTTCACTCTTTAGTTGACAAAAAAGAATTTTTATAGTATCGATATGGATAAACATTACTCTTCTAATATATGCATAATTCATTAAAATTCACTGAGAATAAAGGAAAGGAAATAACCATTTCAACCCACTCCCTCAGTTATATACTAATTAGAAGGGTATCTTTGGCGTTTCATTCACCACCATGGCAAGTGAAACACGACTCCACCTACAGGAATAAAAAAAATTGCTAGTGTGATGAAAAGTGACAACTTTTTTTCTTACCAATGTGAAACTTTAATTTTTCTTTTTCAAGATTTGAAACATTTTATTTTATTTTTATCTTTTATAGTTAAAATTGATCCATATTTGGTCTTACATCAGTCTCCTCCACTAGAAAAATCTCACCCTTCATCTTAAAAACAACTAGGATTGATATGAATCTTGACGAGTCAATAATTGCTTCAATTAGAGGAACCCATTATTCTTGGTATTTAGTTGGAATCACAATGGCACCTTACTTGAAAACAACTAGGGTTGATATACATGTTTATTGAGCTTCTAGATGATACAAATGATATATATGATTACTAGTATGAATATGAGCCTTAAACCTTATTAGAAGTATTATATAGAACTTGTATGTTTGTATGTCAATATATTTAGTTGTCATGTGAAATTGATAGTGTGTGCGCTCACATTGTAAATCATAGGTGTTGAGGTAGACGATAAGATGTGTGGTGATCGGTTGCACTCAATGGTACAAAGATGGTCTTGGTTGGTATATCTACAATAGGGAATCATATGTTTTCAAGGGTGATCATGATTGGTACATCCGCGATGGGTGATCACTGCCGCACGATTAGACTATACATTTGGTTCTACTTGGTATATTTGCAATGGGGGACCACATACACGTTCTAAGAGTGATCATGTTTGGTACATCCGCGATGCCTGATCACTACCTAAAGTTAGGATACGGTTCTGCTTGGTATATCCATGAAGGGGCCCGTACATATGATAGTGATCATGCTTGGCATATCCGTGATGGGTGATCATTGTCTGCACAATTAGACTATGCCTATGGTTTTGCTTGGTGTATCCGCAATAAGGGACCATACGCATTCTAGGAGTGATCATGCTTGTTATATCCGTGATGGGTGATCACTGCCTAGAATTAGGATACGGTTCTGCTTGGTAGGTCCGCAATGGGGGATTGTACATATAATAGGGGTGATCATGCTTGGTATATCCGTAATGGGTGATCATTGCCTGGACGATTAGACTATGCCTATGGTTCTGCTTGGTATATCCGCAATGGGGGACCATACGCATTCTATGAGTGACCATGCTTGGTATATCCGTGATGGGTGATCACTACCTATAGTTAGAATCCGGTTCTGCTTGTTATATCCACAATTGAGGATCATACATATGATGGGGGTGATCATGCTTAGTGTAAATGCGATGGGTGATCACTGCCTACCTAGGGTTGTGAGGATTAGTTGTACTTGGTTAATTTCGATAGGAGGGCATATTTTAGTTGGATTCCGTGGAGTGGTCCAGAATCCCAGTTCTTGTTTGTCTCCATTAAGTTAGTCTGAAAACCTAGATTCAAGTGCATAGGAATTGCTCATAGTGGATATTATGTTTGTAAATTAAAGTTATCATGTTATTGCTTGGAATCCAGGTAGGGAATTATGGTTCCTTTATTAAATTCGTGGAATGATATATGATTTTGTTCACTGATTAACGTAGTTAAATGTTAATATTTTGCATCTTTGATTCATTGGATCGCTTAATTGTTGTGATTGTGGATTGTCTTGGAAAATATTGTGATATGGGTGAATAACAATCTTGTTTCACATATGATTTCGTTATGTAGACGAAAATCTAGCAAGGCATACTCAATTATTGGCTCCCTTGTGTGATTT
Organism: Malus sylvestris; assembly: GCF_916048215.2. Lineage (NCBI taxonomy): Eukaryota > Viridiplantae > Streptophyta > Magnoliopsida > Rosales > Rosaceae > Malus > Malus sylvestris. The sequence continues at coordinate 9,438,760 of NC_062268.1, forward strand.
TGGAACTCTATGTTCTTGCCAGTTAATGCCTTGAGAATTTTAGAGCTTAAAAGAAGGGTGAATTACGAATGGTTTGATCCCGTTCTAGGGTATGTAGGCAGTCTAACATAGATGTTCGATGATCAAGTACGTGGTGACGTCGCGTGTCGATCCTTGATGTAGCTCGAGATCAGAGGGTGACATATAGACTCTTGCATTTGATCCCCTATAAACACTCATGCACATCACCATCTAAAAAGGAAACAACCATCTTCACCATATTCCTTTCCGGAATTGGCTGTGTCTTAAAAAGTTTCTCTCAGTCCTAAAAATTAGGATACGAATCGTTGTATTGTTTGCAATAGCACTAAGCTCAAACTAGGAAATATCAGAATAGAATTATTTTTACTTTCTAATTTATTTATGTTCAATGACTTCAATCTCGACAAGTCTTTAATAGAAAAACCATGCCTTATCTTATTTACCTACAGAAATACTTTGTGCACAAAAGGGATCTTTATATTTCCGTAAAAATACTTTCTGCTTTTTAGCTATAGATTTTGAGTTTTCATGAATGTTTATCCTTTAATATAGCTGTTATAGGGGGAGTTTTCATGAATCTTTATTGTTTGGATAGGTTGGTGTTCCTCATTCTTTATTTGTACTTTTTTTCTCTCATTGTATGAGGAGTAAAGTTTATGTATATTCTGACTAAGTGATTTGGTATATGCCTTACCCTACTGTAATGTTGCATCTCTTTAGGAAGTCATTGACACATTAGATACACAGGTGTTTTGAGTCCATTTTTTGATACACAAAGATTGCATCTCTTTAGGAAATCATTCTTAACTTCAATAATGATTTTGGTATATGCCTTACCCTACTGTAACTTTTTATACACGCTGCATACACTTACTTTTTTTGATATGCACACGCACACTGCATACGCATACAATATACACTCACACACATCACATACATTTATCCACACAGAGTACACACACTTACCTACACTTGCCACTGTTCTAAAAATCCCCGCCTAGGCGCTAGGCCCCAGCTCACCTCCTCGATTAATGCCTAGGCCCCAGCCCACCGCCTAGACCACCTAGGCACCCGTCTAGCCCGCCTAGACACCCGCCCTAGACCCGCCTAGGTTTCAACTCACTTAGACAGAAAATACATAACTTTCATTTTGCATTTTGTTTTTTTTCCAATAAATTGTAAGAGATTTGTTGCATACTTGAATGAACAAACAGTATATCCTTATTTCACATGTTTTCATTATGTTCCAATATTTCATGATATATATGCATTCTATTTTTTAGTTTATGATGAAATTATATATATTTCAAGTAGAAGCAGACACTTATTTACCTGAAATATGATAGATTTACTTAAATCCGCCTAGTCTGCCTAGGCGCCCTCCTAGCCGCCTAGGCGCTAGGCCCCAGCCCGCCGCCCGACTAGCGCCTAGCGACTTTTAGAACCTTGACACTTGCACACACATTTTATATACATACACAGTACACACACATGCAGTGTCACACAAACACTGTCATGCACTTATACACACACAACACATACAACATATACTCACACGCTTATACCTTTTTTTATCACTTGGAAGATATTGTTGTTTTTCCTCGGCAATACAATATACACTCACACACTTGTGCAGCACATACACTCACACACGCAGTACACACATTGTTGTTTTTCTTTAATTGATTATTGGGATGCCAAACTTTAAGAATTTGTGTTTAATTTGATTCTTTGGTATACTCAGTTAATTAGCTAAGAATTGGTTTACATTTAGATAATATATATATATATATATATATGATTTTGGACTCTAGTTTTTCTCTAACTGAATTTGTTTTGATTCAATGGGTTAGTGAGTTAAAACTACAAGTGGGTTTCTTTTGGTTTTTGAGTTGTTCTTAACTTTCTGTTTCCTGATTGAATTTGTTTCGATTCAATTGGGTTAGTGAGCTAAATTGCAAGCGGGGTTTGTTTTGGTTTCCGAATGGCTCTTATGGGTTGTGTACGAGGCTGGAGGATTTGAACTAAACCACACAATGGACATTCATAATAATGTGCAAGTAGGTATTACATATATAAATTGCATATGCGCTTAATGGTTTGCATTGCTTGCTGTTTTTGCATAATGGTTTGAATATGTGCTTAGGTTGGTTTAAAACCCAGGTTGTGTGAGTCTCAAGCAATTGGAGTTTGTTTTATTAGAAAGATGTGTTGTGCCTTGGCCCGTTCATTAGTGCGAAAACGAGATTCAGATTACAACCTCACCAAAATCACACTCAGTTGAACAGAATAAATTACAAGAAATAAAGACACCGAGAAATTTACGAGGTTCGGCAAAAACCTGCCTACGTCCCCGGAGAGATATTGCTCTTCACTATGAGAATAACAGTACAAGTACACATGAGTTAAATCAACATAACCCAATACCGAATCCCTTGCACACCCACTCATAGAATTTTCCCAAGAGCCTCACTCTACCCCAAGAGTTCTTTCACTAGAATACTTTTCACTCTAGCTCTCTTGATTTTCTCTCACCCGTGCCCATGCTTTCCCATGGGAGAGCCGAATGCTCTCCCTCTTGGATGCTCTCTGATGCCTTCTCAGGAGAGAGCCGAATTCTCTCTCTCACTTGTGTTCTCCTCTGGATGCTCCCTCACTTCTCACGGCAAGCTCACTCATTTTATCTCCAATGCAAGCAATTCCTTGCATTTAAATAAAGGCCATCATCAACCACCACAAAACAAAGTTTACGGGGTCATGTTTCCAAAGTCCACAAAACATGCTTCCACAAAACATGCTTCCCCAAAACATGCTTCCACAAAACATGCTTCCCCAAAACATGCTTCCAAAGTCCACAAAGTTGAGAGGAAATGGTTGCCAACTCATAATTATATGAGCCAAACACAACAAGATGGTTAAACATTCTGTTTTATTGGGAACATGCACACATAGAATTCATCTAGAGGAAGGTTTAGGTTCTTTGAGGCTTTTTATCTGGTTATGTCAATTTGGAATAAAGGAAAGAGAACAAAAAAAAAAAAAAAAACAAAGGGATTTGATTTGGGGGTTAATACTAAGATTGGGTCAATCAACATTTTATGTTTTCATGTCGAAGTCATTCATTTTCGACAGGAAGTTTTCATTAGAATTGGGGAGAAATTCTGATGAACTACTTAATCTCACAAATTTGTAAAGCTAATCAAAAGTAGATTAACATTATAATTTGGTTTGAAACTCAGGATTGAATCTGTGCTTAATGGTTTGCGTTGGTTGCTGTTTTTGCATAATGGTTTGAATTTGTGCTTAGGTTGGTTTGAAACTCAGGTTGTGTGAATTAGTTTCTCAGTTTAATTGGGGGACTGAAATTCTAATATGATATGCTAACGCCACTAAGGTTGTGTGAATTAGATATCTATTTAACAACGACATTCTAAAAAAAGGATATTTTTGAGATATTTTTAGTTGTCTGGTCGTTGCCAAACAGTAATATTGAAATGCACCTAAGATCAAAATAATAACTCTTTAACTCTTTAACAGCTTAATGATACTAATCTTGGTTAAACGGTGCCAAATATGCGTACTACCAATCAAACGTTTTCATCAGCTGTGTAGGTATCGGAATTACAATTTTCATATAATTAGGACCTGCTCGAACCACCTACTTAGTTGGAATTCATTTTTCCAACTGGAATCTCTCTCTCCCTCACATCTTCCAATGCAAGATTTTCTTAACAGTAGCGAAGAACAATACTTGTTACTTAAAGATGAGTAGCAACTTCTACTCGAAACTCACAGAATTTTATGCTTATGATTAGAACCGTTCATATTATGAATCACACTGTAAAGATCATCTTTGCAAAAAATAAATTAAAACTAAGGTCGTTTAGTCAATCTATTCTAGCAAATACATAGACAGTCCGTAATGCTGTTACCAATACCGTTCATTTGTTTTTAAACAGTTTGATGACTAAACGACCTTAGTTTTAATTGATTTTTTTTGCAGATGCGATCTTTATAGAGTGATTTATAATATGAACGGTTCTGATTATAAACATGGAGTTCTATAAATTGACAACGAACAATTTTGAGAAATTTTGAGTATGAGTTCTTACTCATCTTTGAGTAACAAAATATTGTTCAATAGCGAATGCATGCAGGTCATGTAATCACTTTTGAGATTTTAGACGGTGATGTTAGATCCTTTAACTTTTGGCTTTCTGTTATCTAAAATTGAGGAAGGATTTGACTGCTTTGCCCTTTGATTTTGCTTTATTTACACACTGCTGCCACCAAATATGTGTTGGGCTAGGGTAATTACTAAAAGTTAGGAGGGTAATATTGTTCGTAGGTCTGGGTGCCCTAGGCCTGATTTAGGCCTATTTTGAGTTGCTGGTTTTGGACCATGTGTGGGCTTCGGAAGTGGGTTGTCCAATGTGTTGGGCTGCGTTGCACAGAAGGAGTCGAAATGACTCATTTGCCCGCTTCAATCCAGATCCAACGGACAGGATCTGGAGGCATTTTAATTATTCTACGTTGAGGGGTGGTTGCTATCGACGTCTTCGGAGGCATGGTTGTCAGAGGGTTGATGGGTTACAGGTAGAGAGAGGGTTGACGAGAGGGGTTCCAGGTGGACAGAGTGGGGTTTGGGTGTGGGATTACAAGGAGAGAAGGTGAGAGGGTGGGTGCGGTCATGATCGATTTAGGGGTAAGGTTCTGGGATAGGGACGCATGTTTGCTGCACACAGAGATGGGGGGAGGTATGATTGCCCGGGGGTGTAGGGTTGGTTATTTCCACACCAAAAATCATCATCCTTTTTTCCGTAAATAGAATTAGTACTAGCTGAACAGAGTTCATCTCTGCAACTCCTTCTCCATTACTGCATTCGAATTTTCGACAATGCTGAGTAATTCAAACGTTTCTTCTGTTCGACCATGTTTATTTAATTTAATTTGAATTCTTTCCGGTTTTGTTTTCGGTGTATGGGTTATGAATTTCCATGTTTTGGGTACTTATATGCAACTGATTGCTTTCCTCACTTTTTATCCATACTGTTTGGTTTAAAGAATGAAAACACGCATTGACCTGACAAAACTTACACTATGTTTGGATGAAGAAATTTAAGATTACTAAGGAATTTTAAAATGACGGAAATTGAAATGACGGGATTTTATTTTCTAGAATTTGTGAATTTTCTTGTTTGGTTAACCTAAAAGAACAATGGAATTGAGAATGGAATTTGTTAATTTTAAACTCTCAATCATAGAAATTGGGAAATGACACCTATTTACATGGAATTTAAACTTGGAAATTGGAGGCCCCAAATTCCAAGTTTTTTTTTCACGCGAAAATTCGAAATTTCTATGTTTATAAATCCAAATAAGGGAATTGATGCATGTCAATTTATAAATTCTGTCTTTTATCTAAATTCCAAGTTTATTTCCTTCATCCAAACATAGTGTTAAGAGTTGTGTACAAATTAGTAATTAACTTTGCAATGTGGATGGCTGGTGTTTTGTTGTACTCTATACAAGGGCTCTTGATTGTTCCTAATGGTTTTCTCTTGCCTAATAATCAGGTGAACATAAAGGTTCATGTGGATTTACGTGTTAGTGATTGGTAGGTTCCAGAAGCACCAAAGAGAGAATTGTAGAGAAAATGAAAATAACAGAGGAAAGATAATGCAGTTTTCATTCATATCCCAAAAGGGTATCACAATGGGGATTGTATACCCACATCAGACACTACAGACAAAGGAGTTAGGTACACAAGTGTTGAGTCACTATTTTCAATTACTCCACTACTAGATAAGGAATTAATAGAAGGAAATTGGCATGGTGGGTTAGAATCCTAACAGGGCACCCCCTCTAAGATAAAGCATGTCCTTAGGCGTTGAAGTATGAAAAACGGCTCACAATGGAATCAGCATCTTCCCAAGTAGCGTCGTGTTCTGGTAAACCCTGCCACTTGATTAACCAGTAAGTGACAGCCGTGTTGCCTCGTTTGAACATTATGCGTTGTAGGATTAGCTTTGGAAATCACAGGAATGAGCCATCTGCGGTGACGGGTGGCAGTGTTGCTGAAGCAACAGCATGTGTACCGATTTTAGGCTTGAGCAGTGACACGTGAAAATTGGGATGAATGCGAGACTGAGGGGGTAGGTCCATAGTGTAGGCAACCTGTTTGACGCGAGCTATCACCTGGAAGGGTCCGTAATAGTGAGGAGCGAGTTTGTGGCAATGATTCTTGGACACAGAGGTTTGCCGATAAGGCTGGAGTTTGAGAAAAACCCAATCACCTATGTTGAAGGTCCTTTCCGATTGATGTTTGTCAGCTTGTTGCCTCATTCGATGTTGTGCCACGATCATATTCTCACACAGGTGCTTGAGGAGAGTGTCTATGTCTCATAGAGTGACGTTGACTAAGTGGACCAGAGAAAAACCTGGGAAATAGGACGACACCGATGGTGGAGGGTAGCCATAGACGGCCTGTAATGGCGTCATCTTGATTGTCGATTGAAAGGTTGTGTTATACCACCATTCAGCCCATGGAAACCATTTAATCTAAGTGTTTGGTTTGTCCATCACAAAGCTCCGCAGATAGTGCTCCAATGTTCTGTTAAGGACCTCTGTTTGCCCATTGGATTGAGGATGATAGGCCAAGCTTTTGCAAAGAGCGGTTTGTTAGTGTTTGAAGAAAGCAATCCAAAATTCATAAAGGAAAATTAGGTCACGGTCACTTACAATGGGTGTCGGCATCCTGTGCAACCAAAAATCTTGAATGAACACCTCCGCAATGTAGGGAGCTGAATATGCGTGCTCGATAAGGATGAAGTGCTCGTATTTGGAGAGACGATCAACCATAACCAAGATAGCATTCCGGCCATGTGTCGAGGGAAGACCTTCCACGAAGTCCATGGCGATATATATCCATATTTGTTTCGGAATGGATAGTGGCTGCAAGGGACCTGGTGGCTTAATGGTTTCATAATGAGTGCGTTGGAACACATCACAGGCAGCCACAAAGCTCTTGACATCCTTTTTTAGTTCGTGCCAATTGAAGTTATTAGTAAGGAGCTTGTAGGTGCGCAAGAACCCGGAGTGCCCCGAAGAAGGAGAAGCGTGGAATTCCTTGAGAAGTTGGAAACGCCATGGGGATGTAGCTGGAACAAAGAGACCAGATTTGTAATATAGGAGGTTGTCTTGTAGCCGAAAGGAACCGTTACCGTGAGGATCTTGTTGCAAGGTCGTAATGATGTTGAATGCATGAGGGTCTGCTACATATGAGGCTTGAATTTTAGCCACACAATCAAAGATCGGTTGCGAGAGTCCCATCAAGGATAGAAGTTCGAGTTGGCAGGACAAGGCATCAGTGTGGCGTTCGAAACCCCAGAGCGATAAGCTAAAGTGTAGTTGTACCCAAGGAGTTTCAGCAGCCATTTTTGTTGTGCGGGAGTGGTGATGCGTTGGTCTAAGAAGTATTTGAGTGTTTGATGGTCCGTGAGGATGGTGAAAGGGTGGCCAATTAAATAGGAACACCACTTTTGGACAGCATACACCACGGCCATCATTTCCTTGTCATAAACCGAGAATGAGTGGTGTTTGGGCGCCAATGGTTTGCTTAGAAACTCGATCAGGTGGGTATCTTGGGATAGCAAGGCCCTAATGCCGACATTGGATGCGTCACACTCCAAGGTGAAAGATTTGGTGAAGTCGGGAAGAGCCAGAACTGGGGTGGTTGACAGAGCTTCATTGAGGGTCGAGAAGGCTGTTTCTGCTGCCGGAGACCATAGGAAGTTGTCCTTCTTGAGTAAGTTCGTGAGGGGCTTTGCAATGAACCTAAAGTGGCAGACGAAATTACGGTAATAGCCGGTAAGGCCCAAGAATCCACGCAAAGCTCGAACGGTCGAAGGAGTTGGCCACTCAATAACAGCTGCTATTTTGGTGGGGTCCATCGTAACTCCAGAAGCATAAATTATATGACCCAAGTAAGCAATGACATTCTGTCCAAACATGCACCTAGGTGGTTTCAACAGAAGTTGGTGCACTTGGAGAATGTCAAAGATAGAGGCTAAATGTGAAACATGGTGGTTCAATGAGTCACTGAAGACCAATATATCATAAAAAAAACACAAGAACAAATTTCAAGAGCAGAGGCTTCAAGATTGAGTTCATTAGTGCTTGGAATGTGGCAGGGGCGTTTGTAAGGCTGAACGTCATGATGGTGAATTCGTAATGGCCCTCATGGGTGCTGAATGCGGTCTTGTGTATGTCCGGTTTGTACATATAGATTTGGTGGTAACCGAAACAGAGATCCAATTTGGAAAATATGACCGCACCGTGCAACTCAGCCAAGAGCTCATCAATAATGGGAACGGGGAAGGAATCCTTAATGGTTGCTGCATTAACCTCGCGATAATCCATACAAAAATGCCAAGAAGAGTCGCCTTTAGCCACCAATAAAGCCGGGGAAGAAAATGGACTCATGCTGGGATGGATGAGACCTACAGAGAGCATCTCTTCTACTTAGCGCTCAAGTTCCGCCTTTTGGGTATGCACGTAGCGGTAATGTCGGACATTAATCAGTTATGTGCCCGGCAACAAGAGGATCTGATGATTAACAGCATAGTGTGGGGGCAAGGAGCTTGGTGGTTGAAAGAGATCTGGGTACTAGTTGATGAAAGCTTGAATGTGTTTTGGGGTTAGTGAAGGAAGTTGGTCCGCTATGATGAGGCTGGAAATGTAAGTGAGTGCACAGAAGGCAGATGCCTCAGAAACAGGGTTTGCAAGGGCGAGCGAGGTGGAAGTCCTAACCAACCGATAATTCGTTTCGTGGATGGAGAATTCCATGACTTTAAGCAGAAAGTTCCAGCCAATGAAGCCCAAGGTTTCGAGCCAATCCATTCCTAACACCATGTCGCAACCTGTCATTGCGAGCAGGTGGAAGTCACTAGTGAAATTGTAGCCTTTAAGGCGAACAGAAACATGGGAAACCACCTATTTTGTGAGAAAGCAGCGGCCGGAGGCCACCATGACCGGCTCGGTGTGCAAAGTATCAATCTGGAGTCCCAAACGAGTCGCCACTTGGGGATTGAGGAAACTCTGATCGGCGCCAGAATCAATAAACACCTGGATTGGTGTATGACCGATGAATCCCTCTAGTCTCATAGCCTGACCATGGGCACGTTTCGTGGGTGAAATGGCATTAAGAGCTATAGGTTGCTCCAAGGTTGTTCCACAACAGTGGTAGGTGGTAGAATCTGGTATTCAGGGACCGGGGTAAGATCCAAACATTCATCATCCGCCAACAACATGAAAATATGGGATTGTTTACACTGATGACCCGACCGGTATTGTTCATCACAGTTGAAGCAGAGACCTTGCTCCCGAATATTTCGTATTTCTGGTTGGGTGAGCCGTAGAATCGGTTTAGCGGGGTTGGGTTTGTTGGTGGTGGAAGGAGGTCGTGGTTGAACTGGTGGGGTAGTGGGGTTGGGTGAGGGGGAAAATGGTGGTTTAGAGTAGTAAGTGGATGAACGGTTGTTCCCGGAACGTACCACGGATCAACGACCTTGTTTGTGCTCATAGATACGAGCTAGTTCAATGATGCGTGCAAGGGAGGACAGGCTCAGAGTAACAACATCATCCTGTAACTCGTCCTTGAGGCCCCTTGAGAACGCCCCGAGGAGCTGCGCATCGGTCTAGTCTAGAGTACGACATGAGAGGTGGTTGAACTAGTCTAGAGTACGACATGCGTGCAAGGGAGGGTTAGTTCTGGTGAATGGTGGTGGAAGATAGCGGGAGGTGGAAGGACGATTCATAGGTTGAGTGGTGGTGTGAATGGGAAGGATGAGGGTCCCGCGGTCATGTAGGATCCGGAAGGTTGGGATGTGGTTAAGGGCTCGAGACCCCAGGTCGGTGGTGGGATAGGAGTGTAGATAGTGTAAAAGGGGGTGAGACCGAGAGAAATGGGAATAGAGTCGATCGGAATTTGTGGGTTGGGTTAGGTTGGGATTCGGAGAGCACGAACTTCATCTAGGATCGTCTGTTGCAGTTGGTCCTGGCGGATCCGGTGGAGCAAAAGATCGGCGATGGAGTGCTAAAGTTCATCATAGCGGCCGTTCAGTGACAAGATGGACTCATGAAATTCCTATAACTGGTCGATGATCTATTAGTGCTGAAACTCACGGTCCAGCTCGTCCTCCGTCACCTCAGCTACCGTGCCTAAGGCTTTACTTTTGCCCGTGGATGCACATCTGGGCTCTGGATACCAAATGGTAGGTTCCAGAAGCACCAAAGAGAGAATTGCAGAGAAAATGAAAATAACAGAGGAAATATAAAGCAGTTTTCATTCATATCCCAAAAGGTTATCATGATAGGGATTGTGTACCCACATCAGACACTACAGACAAAGGAGTTAGGTACACAAGTGCTAAGTCATTATTTTCAATTACTCCACTACTAGATAAGGAATTAACAAAAGGAAATTGGCATGGTGGGTTAGAATCCTAACAGTGATGTCATCCGTTTTGGGATGTGAGTATCTTCTTATCTTAACTCTCACTTTGCAACGCGATTGACCATCTCTTCAATCTCTGTTTCGTTATCTCTTCAATCCCTACTTTGTGAACTCTTCAATCTCTGCTTTGCCATCTCCGTTGTTCACCCCGCCTTCTCATCTCCGTTGGTATTTCCACCAACCAATGAAGTGCCCAGAGTTTGAACATAAGATGCCCAGGAGGCCGCCCAGTGGAAGGTAGCTTTTCTTTTTTTACTTTTCTAGGTGAAATGTTAATGTGGGTTTGACCTAATTACTGCAATTGATAAATTATTGGTTTTGGTTGATGGTTTACCTTGCGCTAGGTTTTAGTTGATGGATTTTTCTTATGGATTTTGCTTGCATTTGGTTTTGGTTGATGGCATGTATATTTGATCTCTGTTGCACACCTCGCATTCTCATCGTCGTCGCACACCTTACCAGAACTTGAATCAATGGTAACATATAAATTGTATGGATTCCGCGCCTATTTTAATCTTCGTTAACGAAATTAGCGTTTAAGTTGAATAATTCATACTCTTTTGATATTGGAAATTAGGATCTGATTTCTCAATCCTATGCTTCTTTGCTGTATAAGATGAGTTTGGTTATATTAGTCAGAAATGGGTTTTTTGTTTTGGGTTAAACTTTGTTTACTACCCTCATGTTTCATGGTTTTCAACATTTAGTACATCAAGTTTTTTTTCATCCCAAAGTCATATTAAAGTGTTAATTTTGGGACAGTCTCATACATCCGTTAGTCAAACTGTTAGTTCTCCCGTTAAGTGATGACGTGGCGCCCAGGTGGACAATGATTGGGCGCCATGTGTCATTAAAAATATTAAAACAATTAATTAAATAAAATTAAAAAAAAAAAAAAAACCATCCCTCCCCCTTCCAAACCCAGAAGAAGAAGAAGAAGAAGAAGAAGAAGAAAAAAAACGAATCTACAACCCAGAAGAAGGAGGAAGAAGAAGAAGAAGAAAAAGGAAGAAGGATAAGAAAAAGAAGAAAAAAAAAACCGAATCTGCAACCCAGAAGAAGAAGAAGGAAGAAACTAAGTTGTTTACTAAAATGTTCAGGAATCGGAATAGGAATGAAACTCGCGGGTGACAAATTCGATACCAAATTATGTTGCTCATTGTGTGGCTTAGCCGAACTCCCCCTCCCTTAGTGTAAAATATCGATGTACTAAAAAAAAAAAATGAGTTTGGGTCCAAAAATTGAAGTTAGTCTTATGGAGGGTTTACACGTGAAAAGTCCTAATAAATTATCTATACTTAAGCTCAATAAGGAAAAAAACCATTGTTCCTAAGCACAATGATATGATAGAAAAGCCCCTTCTTCACTATTATTTTGGGGATTGTTATTAACACTCCAAAAATCTCATTTAGCATTCCAAACTTTCTATAATCAGAACGAAAAATACATTTGTGAGGAGTGTAGAATGAGATTTTTGGAATGCTAATAACAATTCCCATTATTTTTCAGTGCTATGTTTTTTAGCTGCACAGTAAATTGGCCAAAAAGGCCCTGCCTCTTCAATTTGTCGAGAAATTTTTCCTTGTGCTTGTAACACAAGTGGTACACCACATGTTGTTATATAAGTGGTGAACAATTTTATTTTTTATGTTATTAATTTTTTGATACAAAAATCTTACTATTTATATAAGGGAATTGTTATTGACACTTCAAAAATCTCATTCTACACTCCAAACTTTCTATATTTGGAAAGAAAACTACACTTGTAAGGAGTGTATAATGATATTTTTGAAGTGTCAATAACACTTCCCTTATATAAAACACATGATGAATCACCTCATGTTTCTGTCACTTTAAAAAATCTTTCCAATTTGTTAACCCATTGTTTCTCTAGAGACTTCCCAATTCCCACATCGTTTTTCTCACCACTAAAACCATCACCGCGCTGCTTGCCTTTACTCTCCCCGTCTTCCTCCTCGCCTCATCTGCTAAAATCTCTTCGATTCTACCAACCGCCACAACCGTTCAGACTTTCCTAAAGGTAAATTCTTTTCTCTTCCTTACAAAATTTGATATTGATTTTGAAAATAGTGAAAACCCCATAAAACAAACAGACTTTCTCAACCGAAGATTATGATATTGTTTCTAAGTGGCTTGCCTTTGGAAAGCAAAAAACAAACTGAGCAATTATTGTTGGTATTCAAAGTTTACTAACTCAATACCAAAATATGTGGGTGATAAGTCTACAAACTCTATCACACCTCTCACTTTGCACTCTCAATAAAATTGGACAAAGAAATAAAGAAATGAGGGAAGCTACAAGCTTTGGCAAAACACTTGGACTTTGATATATGAAAAGAGAGTTTACAAACTCAATAGCTTACAAGCTGAAAATGAGAAAGGAATTGGAATGGAATTGATTGATATTCTAAAGCCTAGCAAGAAGGCCTATTTATACAAACCAAAAATTGATAAACAATACAACAACATGCAATGAATGATGGTGTTTACCATCTTTACACCCTTACACACACATGCAACAACTTTGGATAGTCTAGCACACATATGCAACTATCTTTCCAGCTTGCAAACACAACCTTTCGGCTAGCACACAGCAGCTCACATCTCTGCTGTCTTTCAACACACTTTCAGCTAGCACATGGAGGAAACTTTAGTCTTTGTAGTTGCAGCAAGTGTGAGTACAACCTGTAAAGAAACTAACAGCTAGCAGCTGTCATTTACAACCTGTTTTGATTTGAATTTCCAACACACCTCCTCAAATCAAAACGCCTTCATGCCTAGCATTTCACGCAGCAACTGGAATGGCTCAATTGGCAGGGGCTTTGTGAAGATGTCAGCCACTTGTTCTTTGGTGTGACAATAAACAAGTTCGATTGTCTTTTGCTTCACATGGTCCCTCAGAAAATGGAACCTGGTATCAATATGTTTGCTCCTTTCATGTTGAACAGGATTCTTTGCAAGCTTGATTGCAGACATGTTATCCACATGAATCACAGTCGATTCCACTTGTGGATGACACACTGACTTTAATAGATTTCTTAACCAAATTGCCTCACACATTGTTGAGGCTACAACAACATACTCGGCTTCACATGATGACAAAGCAACAATTGATTGCTTCTTTGAAGTCCATGAGAAAGTTGTTGATCCTAGAAAAAACACATAGCCAGTTGTGTTTTTCCTTTCATCTTGGTCACCTCCCCAATCACTATCTGAATAACCAAATAATTTTGTATCTTCACCAAAATTATAAAATAGACCATAGTTCAGAGTACCTCTTATGTACCTCAAAATTCTCTTGGCAGCCAGCCAATGAGACTCCATTGGTGTTTCCATGTATCGACTCACGAGTCCAACTCCATAAACTATATCAGGTCTTGTGATTGTAAGGTACCTTAGGCTTCCAACCAAGCTTTTGTACACGGTTGAGTTTACAAACTCACCTTCTCATTCCTTAGACAACTTCAATCCAGTTGCAACTGGAGTGTTGACAATATTGCACTTATCCATATTGAATTTCTCCAATATATCTCTCATGTACTTTTGTTGAGAGATGTAGATACCGTCACTTTCTTGCTTCACCTCTATGCCAAGAAAGTATGACATTAATCCATTGTCAGTCATCTCGAATTCACTGAACATGGATTGCTTGAACTCACAGAACATTGCTTCATTGTTTCCTGTAAACAACAAGTCATCTACATAGAGACAAATAATTAAGAACTCCCCTTTTGCACCATTCTTCATGTAAACTGAATGCTCGTATGGACATTTCTGAAATCCATTTTGGTGAAGGTAGTTGTCAATCCTTGAGTTCCAAGCTCGTGGTGCTTGCTTCAGGCCATACAAAGCCTTCTTCAAACGATACACCTTATCTTCTTTTCCTTGTACTTGAAAGCCTTCTGGTTGTTCCACGTACACTTCTTCCTCAAGTACTTCATTAAGGAAGGCTGACTTGACATCTAGTTGATAAATTTTCCATTTATGATGAGCGGCAAGAGAGATTAGCAATCTTACCGTGTCAAGTCTTGCAACTGGAGCATAGACTTCATCATAGTCCACTCTATACTTCTGTTTGTAGCCCTTTGCTACAAGCCTTAATTTGTACCGATCCACACTCCCGTCTGCAGTGCGTTTGATCTTGTACACCCACTTGACACCAAAAGCCTTTTGATTTGGTGGGAGCTTTGTCAACTCCCAAGTGTCATTCTTCTCGATGGCATAGATCTCTTCTTCCATGGCTTTCTTCCAACAATCTTCGTCCATAGCTTCATTGAATGAGAGAGGCTCGTGGTCTGCATACAAGCAGAAAAAGTTGGTTAACATGTGGTACAACTTCTGGTTCTTCAAAATCAGTGGAGACGATCTTCTCTTTACTGACTTCTTTGTTGTTCCACTTCCATGCCTCTTCCTCACTAAAGATGACATCTCTACTAACCACTAGTTTGCCAGTTAGTGGGTTGTAGAGCTTGTATGCCTTGGACTCTTCACTATAGCCCACAAACACACATTTCTCACCTCGATCATCGAGCTTTCTCCTCTTGGCTTCTGGAACTTGAGCATATGCAACACACCCAAAAACTCTTAGGTGTGCAACACTCGGGTTGTATCCACTCAAAGCTTCTTGTGGTGTCATCCTCTTGACACTCTTTGTTGGACATCGATTCAACAAATAAATTGAACAAGCTACAGCTTCTGCCCACAATTATTTTGGCAAATTCTTCTCCTTAAGCATGGACCTTGTCATGTCAAGTATGGTTCGATTCTTTCTTTCGGCTATCCCATTTTGCTGTGGGGTATAGGCAGCAGTCAATTGATGCCTAATTCCTTGCTCCTTGCAGTATGCTTGGAAAGCATTGGAAATGTACTCTCCACCTCTATCTGATCTCACAGCCACAAGCTTGTGGTTGCTTTCAGCTTCTGTGAGTGCCTTGAACTCCTTGAAGATTCTTAGGGCAGCCAACTTCTCCTTGAGAAATAAACCCAAGTCTTCCTACTAAAATCATCAATGAAAGTAATAAAATACCTATTGCCTCCATAAGACATGGGATCCAATGGACCACATATATCTGTGTGCACCAACTGCAGTGGTGCCTTTGCTCTCCATGTATCACCAACGGGGAACGATAGTCGTGCTTGCTTGCCAAGCACACAACCTTCACATACTTGGCGTGTGGCTTCAATCTGGGGTAGACCACGAACCATTCCTCCACTTGACTTTAGGCCATTGAAATGAAGATGACCAAACCGAAGATGCCATTTCCATGACTCATCTTCCATTACACCGATGTTGCAACTCCCAATCTTTGTGTTCAACTTCAACGGGAACATTCGATTCTTTGACATTTGAACACGTGCAATAAGTTTTCTCCTTGCATTCCTGAGAGTGAGAAACATATCCTCCATATGTATAATATACCCTTTCTGGAGCAGTTGACCAATGCTCAGAATGTTGCTCTTCATACCTGGTATGTAGTAGGTATCAGAGATGTATTCTTCTCTACCATCCTTCTGGATAATTTTGATCTTTCCTTTGCCTTCAACTGGCAACTTTGAGGAGTCACCAAGACTCACAGATCCATAATGCCCATCTTTGAGTTTGGCAAAAAACTCTTTCTTTCCACACATGTGGTTGCTTGCACCAGAGTCCAAATACCAAACATCTTGTTGGCTACTGATATCATGGTGTGCTAGTAAGACTGTAAATTCCTCACCAGCATTTCCACTTGATTCTGCCATGTTGACACGTTCACCATTTTTATATGAACATTCATTGGTATAATGTCCATATTGCTTACAACTGTGACACTGGATATGCGCCTTTCCTCGAGTAGATCTCCACTCCTAAGACTGACCTCGATTTTGTGCATAGCCTCGACCTCGTCCTCGGGCTCGTCCTCGGCTACGGTTGGATGAACTCCCACGACGTGAGTTCCACTGTCCACGACTTCCATTTGGTTTGTCAATATTCAACTTTGACTCCAAAGCTTGCTCTAGCGTCATGGGGCTTGCATTCTTCTGAATACGTTGCTCGTGAACTAGGAGGGATCCTAGTAGCTCATCTGTGCTCATCGCCTCCAAATCCTTGGATTCCTCAATGGCAGTCACCACATGCTCAAACTTAGATGTGAGTGACCGGAGTATCTTCTCCACAACTCGTACTTCATCAAGTCTCTCGCCATTTCTCCTCATCTGATTTACTATCACAATGAGCCTTGAGTGATAGTCAGAGATGCTCTCCCCTTCATTCATGTGAGCAGTTTCAAAATCTGCTCGAAGTGACTGTAACCTCACTTTCTTGACTCGATCTACTCTTTTGTAGATTGTACTGAGTGTGTCCCATACTTGCTTGCTCGTTGTTGCTTCTGCAACCTTCTCGAATGTTGAATCTTCTAGGCCTTGGTATAGAAAATACAGCGCCTTCTGGTCCTTCTTTCGTAAGTCCTTGAGAGTGTTCCTTTGTTCTGCAGTATATGCAGCTTCTTGCTCATCAGTGGGTACAACATACCCATTACTGACAACTTCCCATAGCTCCTGTGATCCAAACAATGCCTTGAATTGGATGCACCATCTTTCATAATTTTCTTTCTTCAATGTGGGAACCTGGAGCTGCACTAAGTTGGACGCCATAATTGCTGCACTTGCCAGAATGGTATTCCGGCTCTGATACCAATTGTTGGTATTCAAAGTTTACTAACTCAATACCAAAATATGTGGGTGATAAGTTTGCAAACTCTATCACACCTCTCACTTTGCACTCTCAATAAAATTGGACAAAGAAATAAAGAAATGAGGGAAGCTACAAGCTTTGGCAAACACTTGGACTTTGATATATGAAAAGAGAGTTTACAAACTCAATAGCTTACAAGCTGAAAATGAGAAAGGAATTGGAATGGAATTGATTGATATTCTAAAGCCTAGCAAGAAGGCCTATTTATACAAAACAAAAATTGATAAACAATACAACAACATGCAATGAATGATGGTGTTTACCATCTTTACACCCTTACACACACATGCAACAACTTTGGATAGTCTAGCACACATATGCAGCTATCTTTCCAGCTTGCAAACACAACCTTTCGGCTAGCACACAGCAGCTCACATCTCTGCTGTCTTTCAACACACTTTCAGCTAGCACATGGAGGAAACTTTAGTCTTTGTAGTTGCAGCAAGTGTGAGTACAACCTATAAATAAACTAACAGCTAGCAGCTGTCATTTACAACCTGTTTTGATTTGAATTTCCAACAATTATAAGATTTGACCAAGTAAATGGTTTGGCATTTGATTATTTAGGATAATTACATGCATGAGGATTATTAATGATATATTTGATAAATACGTCTAATTTTAAGGTAGGAGCCTTTAGATTAGAACTCACTTTATGGTTTTGCATTAGAAGACAATTTGTACTCAACTTCTTAAGCAAGTCTGGAGGAAAATGCTCTTAATTGATGCTCTGTCTCCGTCTTTTTTGCTTCCTTTAATATGCTTTCTTATGATCTCTAACTTTTTAAATTTTTTATTTTTGTTTTATTAATTTTCGGAGAATAGCTTCAATTGAGTTTGGTTTTGTTCAATTTAATCTCATTAGTTTCATTCCAATTCAATGATCTTGTGTAGTGCTGAGTTTTCTGTTGGAGAATATATTTTCTTCCTAGTTCATTCAATTTTGTTTTATTTTCTGATTTGGATTTTGAAATTGAGACTCCCAGCTTTGCCTTCATCAAGAAAATTTTATTGATTCCAATTGATAAATGTTACCAGGATGGGAAGGGGATCACCAATTTGAATTCAGCTCTTCAGGTATGCACATTCGATTGCACATATGCTCTTGATGTAAAGTAAATAAAATGTAATGTAACTTAAAGACTTATTTGACCATGTTGGTTTAGTTGTTCTGTTAAATTTTGAAATATTTAGAAATGAATGTGTTGATTTGTGATTTTATGGATTTTTCAGAAGTATGTATTATGTGTATAGTGATATATGTGTTTATGAATGCAATTAAGTTGTTGGTAGCTTTTGAGTATCAATTGATTATCATATACTATTATTCAAACTTTCTCTTCTTTTTTTTGGGGGGAAATGATTCATATTTGTTATAAACTACAAATTGAAACCCCACTTTTGCTAGTTTTGACCCAGAAGCAAATGGAAACGGGAAACGTAATTCCAACTACTTAGTTGATAACTAAATTTGATCAAGTAGAAATATTATACAAAGCAAACTTATAGAACCCCATTATTGTAATATAACATAACAACATATGCTGAAGCACCATAAATCATAAAAAACATGACATTGGCCTTGAAGACCTAAACATTTCTCTAGCCGATAGACACATCAAGCTAAGTTCGGCGTCCCCTCGTTGGCTTTGCGGTTGTTGACTTCCTCCTCCTACTGAATGTCTCCGCAAACCATTCATGCTTCTTGTCTGCCAATATGTTTCCAGCAACCACTCCCACTATTAGTCCGCTAACAACTCCCGGCAAGACTACATACCAGTCAAACTCAAATGGAAATCCAACATTTTCATCTTCTTCAAATCTTGATGGTGGCGGCAGCCTCGAGCTCTCAGAACCCTTGCATTTCTTGGACAAAGGCTTTCCACACAGACCTGAGTTTCCTTGGTACGAATCTTCTAGGAATGTACCAAATTGTTGGCCAATTGGTATAGGCCCCCAAAGATGGTTATGCGACACATTGAAGTACTCAAGGAAAGTGAGTTGTGCCAAACTACTGGGGATCCTTCCTGAGAGCTTGTTTTGAGAGAGATCCAACGATTCAAGTGCAGTCAAGTTCCCTAGAGATGAGGGGATTTGACCAGAGAGAGCGTTGTTGGAGAGGTTTAGAAAATGAAGTGCTCTTAGACTCCCAATGGTACTTGCTGGAATATCTCCTTCAAATCTATTACTTGATAAATCTATGAGTCTCAGATTATAAGGGGTCTGAGCATATTTCAACTCAACACCTTTTATAGGAATTATCATCGAGTATGACATTTGAAAGAATTCTCCATATTTATTTATGTTGTTGTTCGATTGGACTTCAAAGTACTGGCTTCCCTTGTTTGCGACAACATATTTCATGAAATTCCAGTTCTCCATGTACTTAGAAGGCAACATACCTGAAAATAGATTGTTGGATAAATCAATGATGCACAAGTTTGGGAACTCATGATTAGTTGGTGGCTTCCCAATTACCCCATGAAATGCGTTCGACCGCAAAATGAGACTCCTCAATACTGGAAGTACCCCTAACCAAGAAGGGAAGATGTCACTGAGCTGATTGTTGCCAACGTGAAGAAACTTTAACTGGTTGCAATCGGCCATTGATCTTGGTAGCTTCCCCTGTAACCGATTATAACCCAAGAAAACCAATTTCAAACTATTTTGGTTACCACAAAATGGAGGAATATCGCCATGGAAAGAATTAAAACCCAATACTAGCATTTCCAAGGTACTGGACTTCCCCAAACACTGTGGAACCATGCCACTCAGGCTGTTGTTGTTCAAATTAAGAACATGAAGATAATTCAAATTGCAGAACAATGGTGAAACTTCTCCACTATAATTATTGTGGCTGACCATGTATGACGTGATAGATTGTGGTGGAATTGGCAAGGACCCTTGTAACCAATTAGTCTGAAGATTAAAAAGCTGCAGATTTTTCCATGGAAGAGTGACTGGATTTTCCTCAATGCCTGTTAAGAAGTTAAAAGTGAGGTCGAGATTGACCAAAGTTTCTTTAGTTGCATTCCAAACCCATTTTGGTATTTGGCCATGAATATTGTTCCAAGAAAGGTCTAGGGCTCCCAATTCGTATTGATTTTTCAAAAATTCTGGAAACTCTGTCAAATTGCAATCAGCCAACCTCAGAATTTCGAACTTTGGAAGAGTAGCACTCAAACCAGACTTGACATGCACGGATAACTTGTTGTAAGATAAATCAAGTCTTTTCAACCTTTTGAGGTTGGAAAACTGATCAAACTCAACTAATCCACTCAAATTATTAGAGGAAAGGTCAAGAAATTCAAGATTTCTCAAGTGGAAAAGCGACTTAGGAACTGCTCCTTGCAAATTGTTGAAGGCGAGCTGCAGATGAGTTAATTGGGTCGACTCTAGTGCTAGCCAAGATGGGATTTCACCAGTAATTGAATTGGCACCCAAGTTTAGATACGCAAGTTGGGTCAGGTTAGCCACAAAACGTGGGAAATTTCCCCATAAGTTATTAAACTTAAGATCCAAATAGTTGAGCTTGGTTAGTTTTCCAAGACAAGACAAGGAATCAGGAACTAAGAATGGGCCTGCGGAAACGTTATAAAATGAATACATCCCAAGGAAACTGAGCTGGGTAAGGTTTCCAAATGAAGATGGAACATGGGAATCAAAACCACAGTTTGAGATGTCAAAGAAATTTAAGGAATGAAGGTTTTCGATAGAACTAGGAAGTTCACCAGAGAAATTTGTCCCTGAAACAACCAACGTTTTGAAGGAATTGGTCTTGTTAAAAGTAGGAAAATAACCATTTAGCTCTATGTTCGAGTCTAAACTAAGCTCTTCTAGGTTTGGTAGGTGGAAAATGCCGATTGGGAATTCCCCATACAACCCACAGTAGCTTAGATTGAGAGATGTGAGAGAAGATGCATTGACCAAGATATCAGGCACAGTGGAGTATATGCCTACATCACTAAGATGAAGTTGTTTTATGCTGGTAAAGTTTTGGACTAGGATTCTCATGTTGGACTTCCTAAGCTCCAAACCATTATTTTGAGACAGATCAAGGGTAGACAGTTTGGATAGCTTTGAAATTTCAGATGGAATTTGGCCAGAAAATGTAGACAATGAAAGGTTGAGATAGGATAGACTTGAAAGGTCATGGCCCAATCTCGATGGTATTTCAGAGGAATTGAAGTCATTATCTGAAAGGTCAAGCATCTGCAAGTGAACAAGTCGGAAAAGGGTGCTGTTTGAATTGATAGAACCATAGAGACAGCTGCTCTTGAGGTCAAGGCCAATGACATGGCCAGATTCTGCATGGCACTCAACACCATCCCACGAACAACAGTTACTCTGATTTTGATCTCCTTCTCGAGCCCAAGATGCAACCTTCGGATAAGCAAAAGGAGATGAAGAAGCTGACTTGTTTATCGTAAAGCTTTCCTTGAATTGTAACAAGAACGAGTGTTCGTCAGCATGGCAAAGTGTCTGTGTCTGAGTCTGCACAAATGAAAAACAGTGAGTAGCATCGAGTAATAGCAAAAGAAGACAATGCAAACAGGTAAACTTGGAGAACCAAGATTCCATTTTCATGGCAGTGTGTTTTTCTAGTTATAGGAAATATTGTTTTATGGCTCTCGGATAATTAAGAGTGGAGAAGTTAACTCCTTTTATAGACACAACTCATGCAATGTATAAATAAATAAAAAGTAAGAGTCGATCGATGAGTGGGTGGTGAATTGATGTCTCGATCAATTGAAGACTTGAAGTCCTTCATTGTTTGCATGTAATAATTGCAAACTCGATCGTTTAGTTTTATCTGTACACTCTTTTGATCTTAAAGAATGTGAATGTAATACTTTGAGCAAATAAAATCAGTGATCGCCATCACTTGAAGACTTGAAGTCAAGTCGTCGTTTGCATATGTGACTCATCTCAATGGCAGTGGGAAAACGACTTGAGCTTCGACAAATTCCAGCGACGACTCCGCCGAGCTAACCTACAAGAGTCTGCCATTAAATGTTGTTGTTACTTATTGGCATTGGGTATCAGGCAATTGTCTCAGTTGAAGTCAAGCTATTAAGGCCAAATTTGCCTTGTCCCACATGATAAGTCATCGTTAATTAGTAATTACCATTCATGTTCTTGTCATGATAAATATTAAAAGTGACATCAAGAAAAAATAGAAATTGCATTTATAATTCAGTAATACAAAAGATCAACACAAGGGTTACATCAATAGCATCTTAAAATCTATAGTTCCTCCGGCCACGGTAACAAAGGGCCAACAAAAGGGCCGAAATTACTCGTCCCATCTCCTTCTTGCGTCTAAGATGCAACATGTTCTGATACCATGAAGAAAGTTGAGGTTCTAACATAAAATCAATTGGCAATATGAGGAGTAACCCAATCTCTTATAGCCCTTGCAAGGTTTCTCTTTCACTAATGCATGACTCTTTTACCTAAGCAAAAGAATCTGCAGAAGTAGACTTGTTAATCGCAAACCATTCCTTGGATTGCAACATCGCAGAGCACTCATCAATAGAGTCAAGTCGATTATTGTACATCTGTATGATTGAATCGATCGAGTTAGCTAGCGGGTTTAATTCCGTGTTTATCACGCTAGCATCTATCTGAGTAAACAAATTTTTATTTTTAGATACGATACAAACGCCCCTAATTTGTCTATAATATTTTACAGACACTAAGCCATCTATAAAGTTCGGAAGAAAAAAAAAGTTACATTGTATATGTCTAATTTCAATCATATATGTAGTGCTCACATATGTACATGTGTTATATATTACAGATACGTGTTATATTATTTTGCTTAGGGTGAAGCGCCGATTTAAGTTCCTGAACTATCACTTCAGTGAAAATTAAGTTCCTAAATTATTCTTTTGGTAAAATAAGTCCTTAAATTCATTGCAAAGCTATTTTATCCAAATTTTCGTTAACTTAAGTAACTTGACACACTTTGAGTGTAATACCTTTTTTTTTCTCGCCTATAAGCCCTTAACATTTCATATAGGTTACGAATCTAACGTCTAATTTACCTACCAAAGTTAACTTCATACATTACTTCTTTATGAAAAATTACCAATCTACCCTCCAATGTGTATCACATGCAAGTAATGTGACTTCAATTGATGGAAAATTGAATATAGTAGTTTTGAAAGTAATATTATGATGTAATTGGCAGATTTTTATAAGTCAATGACTGATTTTTCTGAAGAATACGTTAGGGACCTAATTTTCACTCAGGTAACAATTTAAGGACTAAATTGCCAATTCATCCTTTTGCTTACCTATAAGGGTTTTTTGTCACAAATGGTCCCTGAAATTGACTCTTACCATCAAGATGGTCCCTGAAATTGAAAATCAGGCAATGTAGTCCTTCCGTCATAATAGGTGTCGCAAATCAATGTAGTCATTCCGTCATAATAGACATCAAAATAGGTGTCGCAAATCAATGTAGTCCTTCCGTCACAATTCCGTTAAAAGTTATGTTAAGTGTTGATGTGGCACATAAATGAGCCCCACAAGATTTACAGATTTTTATCACAAAAGGTCTCTGAAATTGACTCACACCATCAAGATGGTCCCTGAAATTGACCCACATTATCAAGATGGCCCCTGAAATTGAAAATCAATCAATGTAGTCCTTGATATTAGATGTCGCAAATCAATATGATCTTTCTGCCACAATTCTGTAATAATTTTTGTTATGTGCTGATGTGGGTTTAATAATTAATTAAAATAGTTGTCTAAATACATTTTTGCACAATGAATTTTTTTTTATTATAGTAAGGCGTACTCCGAAGAGAGATATCTTCCATAAATTCTCAAAGGCACAAGGCTTAACCAAGGCCTAAGAGGGGGCGTGGAAATAGTTTAATAGACGCACCTCGGGTATAACCTCATTATCTCAAGGCAGACCTCCCTGTTCTTTGCATCACCATACCACCAGGGAAGCGCCAAACAAGCTCTCCAAGATTAAGGTTGTAAGGATGTTGATCGCCTAAATGTTAATGGTGATGTCCCAGAAGTCGTTGCCAATCGCCCAAGCCGTCACCAAAGGTGATCTCTCAATTTGATGAAGGGTGTTGAAATGTGTAAAGATCGGTATATTGAGATTAAATATATATATATATATATATATAATATAATAGAGAGTGAGAGAGGTAGAGAAATGTGGACTGGGATCGAAGGTGATTGCAAGACTGAGTATTTGGGTTGACAACTTTTTTATTAACTATTAAATTATTAAGACTCTTTGTAATTTTTTAAATTTAATTAGACTTGTATAACCCATTTATGTGTCACATCAGCACATATAGAATTTTTGACAAAATTGTGACCGAAGGACTACAATGAATTGAGACACTTAGGGACTATATTGATCAATTTTCAATTTCAAATACCATTTCGATGTTCCGGGTCAATTTCAATGACTATTTGTAAGGAAAAAAATGACCTATAGGGCCCATTTATATGTCACATTAGCACTTAACAAACTTTTTAACAGAATTGTGACGGAAAGACTACATTGATTTGCAACACCTATTTTCAGGGACTACATTTATTGATTTTCAATTTCAAAAACCATCTTGATGGTGAAGGTCAATTTCAAAGACCATTTGTAATAAAAACCCTATAATATATTACAAACACGCGGGTGATTTTGGAGACTCGCAACTTTTATTGCATCTATGGATTGGATAGAGCACGACAAAACAATACCACACTACACAAAGGATGTATATCAGAATCCACCAGATTCAAGTTCAACTCCATAATAACTTAAACAACTTAAATATGGAGATCAGATTTACAAGGACTAAAAAGAACTTTATTCCCTCCTCCTCGTGCGTCTTGGCTGCCTCTATTGGATTTTTTTTTTTATCAAGCTAGAACATACACTCAAGACTTCACAAGAGATATGCAAGATTTGGATAAAAATGAAGAATAAAAGAAAGCTTAAGTTTTTGTGGAAGATGGTCTTGAACCAAAAAAACCCGAAAGTTGGTCTTTGGCTTTTTTGTTGATTTCAACGGAGAGATATTTTTCCCAAGAGAGAGTTTCTCACTTTTCAATACAATCTTAACTTCCTCTACACACTAACACCTTTATGGTTCGAGCCATATTGACTTCCTAGGCACAGAAGCAAAACACCAACATGACCTTCACAAAGCCACAAAGTCACACTGAAATATTACACAAAAGGATATATGATGTTCTTATAAATTTATAATTACAACTAAACATTAATTAGTATATTTAACACTTCCCCTTAATGTGAAGTTGTTGAACTTCCAAGAGTGTTCTCAAGTATTGAAATCTGATCTTTGACAATGTTTTGGTAAAGATGTTAACAACTTGCTCCTTTGTTCTGCAATAGACTAGATTGACTTCTTTTTCTTCAACATCGTTCAAATGTTAGATTTAGAAAATGTAACTGGAAAAGTTTAAGTTATATACACCTTAAAAGTTTTTGTTTGTTTGATGCATTCTCTTTCATTTATCTTCCTTCCCTCCCCTCGATCCCCTCTACCCTTCTAATGCAAATAGTAGTAAACTTGAAAACAGATCCAAAACAAAATCAAATGTTGGGTGTAGTCCCCTCTATCCGCTTTTTACATTTTAAAGTAACCTATTCAACCAAATGTAAAATAACCGGATGTGGACCTTCTTTGTGTAATATTTCGCGCTCAATATGCATCAGTGTGTCCCTCCACAAGCAAATGATTATGTTTCGTTAACATAAACCCTTGCAATCGAGGATTTTAGTTTCTTTCAACAAGTATAATCGATATGTTCTTTGGAATAGGAATAGACTCTGCTTAGATCAAGCCACATCTTCCTCATATATATCTTAAGTTTAATGAAAATTTTAGTTTTTTATTATAAAAAAGAATTGTATAATGCTTGTTTTTTCCCCATAAAGGAACCTACTTGTCTTCCCATTTACTGTTAACATATATTTACCATACAAATATCATAATCGAAATTGTTTATTCTCTTTATTATCATTTCAAAATTATTCAATTTGGAAATCTTTTAACCATTAATTGTTGGAATTTAGGATTATTTTATTGTTTGAATTTGGGCTTAGCCCGTTAGTATTAGGGTTAGGTTAGTTCTCTACATATATGATGTTTTGTAGCTTGTAGAATAAGAAGTCAGCCACAATGTAGCCTCATAGGGTTTTGTAGCCGTTTTGGCATTCTCGTTCGTTTAATAATATTCTTATTTTATAGTTTTGTTCATCGCACACTCTGATATTCAACTTTTATATGGATAAAACAAATAAACAGTTCACTATGAATATGCTACTTGTTACTAAAACCGTTGATTGACTTGGCATGAATGGGTGACTAAAAGATCTCTGAATTGAAGGATTTTTTTGCAGATGTGATTATGATAAAGAGAATAAACAATTTTGATTATGATGTTTGTACGGTGAAGATACGTTAATCGTAAGTAAGGGGACAAGCATTATCTAAAAAAGTGTATGATAATACTTGTATCTCTTGGGAGATGAGCTCATTCTCCCATTTTCAAATAAAGTATCTTTACTATAGAAGTTTCATAATGAGAATCATTCAATTTCTTAACCTTCATTTGGTACTGTTGATTTGTTTGATACATTTGGATCTAAACAATCTCTGATTCAAATTATTTTTTTGTGGAGATGATTTTCTAATGAAGTTTATAATATTGAAAGGTTCCATTTATAAAATTTATACGGTAAAGATTCATTATTTGTAAGTGAGAAAATAAGCTCATCCCAAAAAGAGAACACAAGTATTATTCTTCACAAAACATACGCAAAAAAATATGGGGATGAGTGACGAGTCATTGAAGGGTGACAAAAAAGAAATGAAAAAGAAAACCAAACAAGGAAACGATGAAGTCAATAAAATGCCGATCTTGACCACTTGAAGGTTTGGAAGTCATATGAGTCGTTTGCAAGTAAACATCTCAAGCTAACCTACAAGAGTCTGCCATCAATGTTGCTGTTACTTATTGGCATTGGGTATCAGGCAATTGTCTCAGTTGAAGTCAAGCTATTATGGCCAAATTTTCCTTGTCCCACATGGTAAGGCATCACTAATTAGTAATTACCACTCATGTTCTTATCATGATAAATACTAAAAGCGACATCAAGAAAAAATAGAAATTGCATTTGTAATTCAGTAATACAAAAGACCAACACAAGGGTTACATCAATAGCATCTTAAAAATCTAGAGTTCCTCCAGCCACAGTAACAAAGGGCCAACACAAGGGTTGCATCAATAGCATCGAAACCCAAAATTGCGTACTCCTTTGATGACAACAATTACTCGTCCCATCTCCTTCTTGCGTCCAAGATGCAACCTTTGGATAAGCAAAGGACCTGCAGAAGTAGACTTGTTAATCGCAAACCATTCCTTGGATTGCAACAAGGCAGAGCACTCATCAATAGAGTCAAGTTGATTATTGTACATACGTATGATTGAATCAGTCGAGTTAGGTAGTAGGTTTAATTCCGTGTTTATCACGCTAGCATCTATCTTAATAAGCAAATTTTAATTTTGAGATATGATACAAACATCCCTAATTTGGCTATAATATTTTGCAGACACCAAGCCATCTATAAAGTTCGGAAGAAAAAAAAAGTTACATTATACATGTCTAATTTCAATTATATATGTAGTGCTCACATCTGTACATGTGTTAAATGGTACAAACACGTGTTATATTATTTTGCCCATAATATATTATAAACACATGGGTGATTTCGGAGACCTGCGTTAATATATATTACATCTATGGATTGAAATATAGCAAGACAAAACAACACCACACTACACAAAGGATATATAACAGAATCCACCAGATTCAAGCCATAATAATTTAAAGGGTCATTTTGGTTCCGATCCCTAATCAACCTAGTTGATAGAATGAAATTTTATTTGTTTCAATAGTTTGATCAAGGTCCCTATCATCATTTAAGGGATTTAACTCATGCATTTATGTTTGACAAAAAAAAAAAAAAAAACTTCATGCATTTATGCATTCAATATCCCACAAATTATGAAATTTAAACAAATCCAAATAATATTGTTACAAATATAACAATTACTTAAAAATCAAGAATAAAGTAATTTGTTCTTCACATAGTTCTAGCAAAAAAAAAAACGTACCTGCATAATTATTAATATAGTGCAAGAAATAACTTTTGATATATTTTAAAACATAAAATAAACACATATAATTAGCATGGGTACGTTCATAAAAAAAGTATTGGTACAAATTAAATTAAAAATATGGGTACTTATTAAAAATCAAAACTATGGGTACAAATTAAATTGAAAAGATGGATACATATTAAAATTCAAAATTATGGGTACAAATTAAAACTAAAAAGAATATTGGTATAAATTAAAAAAAGGATACAAATTACAAATAGAAATATATGAAAAAAAATACTAAAAAGATTATATTTGAAAATGATTACTAATTTTAATTTTTAAATTGACATATAATGACTTGTAAATAAGTTAAGTTAATATTCAAATAATGACATGAAGAAAAGTCAATGACCCTTGATAAAAAAGAAAAAGGAATAAGGTTTCGATTAATGAGAATGAAAAATGAGGGATGAGAACCTAATTTATCCTAACTTAAACAACATAAACATGGAGATTAGATTAACATGGACTAAAAAGCACTTTATCCTCTCCTCCTCGTACGTCTTGGCTGCCTCTGTTGGATTTTTTTATCAAGCTAGAATATACCCTCAAGATTTCACAAGAGATGTGCAAGATTTGAATAAAAAAAGGAGAAGAGAAGAATAAGCTAAGCTTCTGTAAAAAATGGTCTTGAGCCCAAAACTAGAAAGTTGGTCTTTGGCTTCTTTGTTGATTTCAGCGGGAGAAATATTTTCCCCAAGAGAGTTCCTCACTTTTCAATACAATCTTTACTTCCTCTACACACTAACACCTTTATGGTTCGAGCCATATTGAATTCCTAGACACAAAAGCCACAAAGTCACAATGGAATATTACACAAAAGGACATATGATGTTCTTACAAGTTACAATTACAACTGAACATTAATATATTTAACACTTCCCCTTAATGTGAAGTTGTTGAACTCCCAAGAGTGTTCTCAAGAATTGAAACCTAATCTTTGACAATGCTTTTGTGAAGATGTTAGCAACTTGCTCCTCTGTTATGCAATAGACTAGGTTTTCTTTTTCTTCAACATCATTCAAAATGTTAGACATAGAAAATGTAACTGGAAAATATTAATTATACACCTTAAAGTTTTTGTTTGTTTGATGACCCCCTCTACCCTTCTAATACAAATAGTAGTTAAACTTGAAAACAAATCCAAAACAAAACCAAATGTTGTGTGTAGTTTCCGCGTGTGATGTTGAAAGTCCTTTCATTATTTCAAAGTCGATCTTATACCATCTGTTTTTTACATTTTAAAGTAACCTAATTATCATCTCAACCAAATGTTAAATAACCGGACGCGGACCTTCTTTCTGTAATATGTCGTGCACAATATGCATCCGTGTGTCCCTCCACAAGCAAATGATTATGTTTCGTGAGCATAAACCCTTGCATTTGGAGTTGTCTTCAAGTGTCGAAGAATTCAAATTAGGACATTTATCTGATCTTCACTAGGAGCATGCTCAACATGCTCAACATGCTCACCACACTCACATCACAAATCTCATGTCTCATATGCAATGTCAGGTCATGTGTGTGACAAAGTAAATTAACTACCCTCCAACTTATAGTACCGCTCTTTGTTTGTTGGAACGTGATCGGGATATTCTCCTATATGTTTATTCTACAGAATTGGAACATTTGCAGGCTTGCAATCGAGGATTTTAGTTTCTTTTAACAAGTCTACTAGATATTTCCTTTGGCATAGAAATAGACCCTGCTTAGATCGAGTGACATCTTCCTCATACATATCTTAAATTTAATGAAAATTTTAGTTTCTGATTAAAAATAAAAAATAAATAAAATAAGTTGGAACTGCTTGTGTTTTCTCATGAAGAAACCTACTTGTCTTCCTACGTACTATTAACGTATCTTCACTTTACAAACATCATAATCGACACTGTTCATTCTCTTTATTATCATCTAAAAATCATACATGCAAAACATCATTCAATTCGGAGAATTTTTAACTATTCATAAGCATAAAATAAATAATAAACAGTTCACTATGAGGATGTTACTTGTTACCAAAACCGTTAATTGGTTTGCCATGAATGGATGATTAAAAGATCTCTGAATTGAAGGACTTTTTGCATATATGATTATGATAAAGAAAATGAACGGTTCCGATTATAATGTTCGTACGGTGAAGATGTGAAGATATGTTAATCATAAATGGAGGGACAAGTAAGTTCTTCCATGGGGCAAACACAAATATTATCCAAAATGTTGGAATTTTGTTGAGTATTTCATAATACATATTCATTGCAACCGTTTCTTTTCCTCCCATTCACTATGCCATATTATAGTTTTTTATTTGATATTATTGCATGGTCGTTTCATCACTTATAGCCTTATTTCTAGCTAGGCAACTCATTTCATTCATATTATAATTGAGAGTTAAATGGGGGAGTGATACATTGTGAATTGCCATCTTGATTAACCCATTAATTGGGTAATTATATAGTCTAACGTTTTAGACCATTTTGTTTTCATATAAATATATTCTCATCTATTCCTTTCCAAAAAAAAAAAAACACTGAAGCCATCCTTTTGAATCATCACTCTTCAAAGTGATATATCCTTCAAGTTTAACATACCAAGGGAAAGAATCGAGTTGTTCATTCGATCCAAGTATTGCGAATGTACGCTTACGAGGATCATAGGTTGTTGTTGTTGAATTCCATATCGACCGTAGAAAAAGAAAAGTAACAGTTTAAATAACCTAACACCACTCTAACTAATATTGAGGTATTTTGTGATAAAACCCCACACCTGACGGATTGTGCATGTGGTAATTACCAAGTTGGAGACAATATCAGTGTTGTTGGAAGTGGAATTTCGGCCTGTCTATCTACTAATTCTACATCCTATCAGAGTCAAGGAGCGGGCTCATACTATACTTCCACAAGATGGGTGGGTCCCCTTGGCCCCGTGCGATGATGGTGAGTCTCGTAGCCCCGCATGTAGGGTGAGTCCCCTTGACTTCACGTGGTTGTCGATGTGTTGTGACCCACTAATTGGGTCCCACGTGATGGAGCAAGTTGAATCCCACATCGGCCATAGAAAAAGAAAAGTAATAGTTTAAATAACGGAAAAATTAGTTTTCGGTCCTTAGTTTCTAATGTCCATTAACTAAGACTTTATCAATTTTTTAGATTTGATCAAAGTCCCTATCATTAATATATTAATGAATTACATGTAAGTTACATAATTTTTATAAAAAAAAAATAGTAATTGATTTATAGTTTTAATACTCACGCCCTTATTAAACTCCTAATTAATTTTCAATTCAAACATTTCCCAAATAAAAATAAATAAATTAGAATAAGTTTGTACCCATTAAATTTTTATAAAAAAATTTCAATTTTTTAAGCTTATATGTATCAATTCTTAAATATATCAATTTGTTAAAAATGTACCCTTTTTTTAATTTAAAATGTACCCATTTTTTTTATATAAAATTTCATTCAATCTTTTCTCTAATCCATTTTTAAACTTATATGGATACATTCTATTTTCGTTAATTTGAGAATGTATCAATGTCAAGTTTAATAGAAGAAATTTAATAATGTTATTAAGGCTTTTTTTTTTTGGTGCTTTTGAAAAATGTACCCATGCTTTGGTACAATAATTTTTTGGTTAGTTTTGATGAACGTACCCATGTACACACACACACACACACACACACATACATAAATACACATACACAATATATTGGAGAGTATAAGTCATCTTTAATATTTTTAATCCCATAAAATATGGGTTTCATTTAAAATCTCATTAATATAAATAACTACAAATTTTATTTTTAATTTAAAAATATAATAACCTACATAAAAATACATTATTACATTAATGTCAGGGACTTCAATCAAAAGTTAAAAACCACCAAGGTTTCAATCAAAGAACATTAGTAGTTAAGGACTGCATCCAAAATGTCCCTTTAAATAACCTAACACCACTCTAACTAACACCGAGGCCTTTTGTGATAATACTTCACACCTGACGAAATGTGCAGGTGGTAATTACCAAGTTGGAGACAATATCGGTGTTATTGGAAGTGGGACTTCGGGCCGTCTCTCTGATAATTCTACAGTTGCATCCTGGAGGGTAGGGTGTCATAACCTGTTACACCGTGACATTGTCTTAGAGGGGTGAAATAGACTCTTAAGGATGGTGAATTTACACGTCTCAACCTAAAATCTTGTTCTAATCAAGGATCAATGAAGAGCGTTCTCTACCTCAGAAGATAAGTATCTTTTCATATTTGGTTTCTTATATTTAATAAATTGTGGTGAGAAAGTTGTGATATACTATATTAATCTTATGTGATTTAATTGTAGGAGAAGTAACATCCGAATCCCCAATATTTCCAACACAAAAAAACCTTTATGGCAACACTTATGTCCCCCATTTGAGAGATGAACTCATTCTCCCACTTAAAAATAAACTATCTTTCACTGTAGAAATTTCATAATCAGAATCGTTCAATTTCTTAATCTTCATTTGAAGATCATCCCTACAAATATCATTCGAATTAGATATTGTTTAGTTATCTAAATATAACAAACAAATCAACAGTTTATCATGAATATGTTACTTGGTACCTACACCGTTGATTTATTTGATACATTTGGATTTAAACGATATCCAATTCGATTGATTTTTTTGTGGAGATGTTTGCAAATGAAGATTAAGAAATTGAAATATTCTAATTATAATATTTCTTTTGAAAGTGGAAAAATGAGCTCATCTCAAAAGAGAGAACACAAGTACTATTCTTCACAAAACAAACCCAAAAAAATATGGGGATGAGTGATGAGTCATTGAGTAGTGACAAAAAAGAAATGAAAAAGAAAAACCAAATAAGGAGACGATGAAGCCAATAAAATGCCGATCTCGATCACTGGAAAACTTAGAAGTCATATGTGTCGTTTGCAAGTAAACATCTCTAGCTAGCCAACAAGAGTCTACCATTAGTTAGTCTATAAGAGTTTACCATTAGCTAGCCTACAAGTAAACATCTCTAGTTGTTGTTACTTGTTGGCGTTACGTCTCAGCCAATTGTACTAAGTTGAAGTCAAGCTATTAAGGCCAAATTTGCCTTGTCCCACATGATAAGGCATCGCCAATTAGTAATTACCACTCATGTTCTTGTCAAGATAAATACTAAAAATGACATTAAGAAATCTAGAAATTGCATTCATAATTCAATAATACAGAGGACCAACACAAGGGTTACATCAATAGCATCCAAAAATCTAGAGTTCCTCCGGCCACAGTAACAAAGGGCTAAAGCCCCATCGAAACCCGAAATTACGTACTCCTTTGATGGACAACAATTACTCGTCCCTTCTCCTTCTTCCAAGATGCAACCGTTGGATAAACAAAAGAATCTACAGGAGCAGACTTGTTGATCGCAAAACTATTCCTTGGATCGCACCAAGGCAGAGCACTTATCCATCATGTGTGGTGCTCCCATATTTACATGTATTATATATGTTGTGCGGAAGCGTCAAATATGAAACCAATAGGCTAATACGGTAAAATATGACAAGACAAATAATCCAAAAGACACAAGGATTTATACTGGTTCGGCGTAAGCCTACATCCAGTTCCGAGACGGCGAGGAAATTCCACTAATATCAAAAGGAGATTACAAATAGAGTTTTAACTCTCAAACCCAAATCCCACATACACCCAATAGCTCTCACTAAAACAAAGAACAAATGGAGAAAATGGAAACATATACCAAATTCCTTCTCTCCCAAAAGCCACAACATGTAGCACAAATATCTTTGATTGAGTTATCACTAACCAAGGGGGAAAGCAGCAACTCTATTTCAAATGGGAGAGCCGAATGCTCTCTCCTCTGCTCACTGATTAGAGCTGTCAACAAACAACTCCCTTTTTTCTCCTCTACTGCCGCTCCCACTTCACCAAAGGCATAACCAAAAACATATAATAAACAAAAGGAACAAAACCATAATTGCCACATATTCTTTGCCTTTGTAAAAGCCACAAATCAAGGGCTAGACATCATAATGATGTCCCCCTTTTCCTTATTCTATTTTATTAGCCGAAAGGTATTTTGGCTTGTTGTCCACTTGGTCACAAATCCAACAATCTCCACCTTGACCAAGTTCCGAAAGCATCACAGAGAATCGAATCAACAATCACCATAAGCACCCAAAGTACAAACTAAAGACAACGGAAACTAAATCAAATTCCCCAAACTTACCAGTGCTCATAACAATTTCCACCTCGACTCAAACTGTACCAAAGCCAACGAAAGTGAACATTTCTCTACCGTCTTCTCCAAATTTGCAAACCATAAGTGCCTTGATTAAAAAACAAAAGTGATTCAAACGAAGAACTGAAATTCTTCAATATCACCGACAAAAGATCAAGCACACCATACCAAAGTTGGACACACAACGAACTCCACCTGCTCACAAACACCATGGTCTTAAACTGCACCAATAGACTCATTCACATAGCATGGCACATTCTCCAAGTCAAAACTGATTACAAATTTGGCAACAAGGTCTCATATACCACATACAAAAATAAGCCCTTCACTCAAGTTTACCATCATCACATGAGCACCAACAGGACAACCAAATTTTAAATTCAAATAATCAGCAGGAGATCCAAAACCATACCTCAACTGGAGTCTTCAAGAAAACTAATTGCAGATGATGGAGACCAACAGACCAAATAGCAGTGGCAAACAAATCCAACCAAATGTCCATAGACCAAGGTTAGAAAGCATATGACTTGCCTTCTACAAGAGGGTTCCACACAAATGTTCCGCATTAGGTGTCTCACTATCAAAACCTTGCAGAACTCAACAAATTGGTCCTCACTGAATACAATTTTACCAAAAGGCAAAACCATACCAATATCCAAAACAAACAAAAAACAATGAAGAGGCAACTGACAAAACACAAGCACAACATAACAAAAGAATCCTTACAAACTCTTAAATCTCCATATGTAGCGAAGAGATTCAAGAGTACCCACAACACCAGATTCCTTTTTTTTTTTTTTTTTTTAATATTTCAGATCTGGTGTAGCCAACTGTCATCATAGAACAAAGTCGAAGTCGTCATCGACGACATTCGCACTCGCACCAGCATTATCTTTCAGTTTTGGGCAATCAACTTTCCAATGCCCTTCCTTGCGACAATAGTTGCATGTGTTGTTTCTGATCTTAGACTTCGATCTCAAATTTCCTTTATTACTACCTGAACCATATTCCCTATCTCTGTCTCTTGCTATCAAAGCCTCAGAATGAGAATCATTCAAATTTCCAAATACTTTGTTCTTTAACTCTCTTGAATTCAAAGCGGCTTTTACATTCTCCATACAAATAGAATCTCTCCCATATAACAAAGTTTCAACAAAATTCGCATACGAAGGAGGTAAAGAACACAACAAAATCAAAGATTGATCCTCATCATCAATTTTATTATCCATACTTTTCAAATCCATAATAACCTTATTAAACTCATCAAGATGGTTTTGAATAGGTGTACCTTCAGTCATATGGAGAGTGTACAAACGTTGCTTCAAATACAAACGATTGGTGAGGGATTTGGTCATGTATATACTCTCCAACTTAAGCCACAAACCAGCTGCAGTAGTTTCATTTTCCATCTCACGAAGAACTTCATCAGATAGTGATAACATAATTGCACTATGTGCTCGATTCAAAGCGTCTTCTTTTTCTTCAGCAGACCAATCTTGTGGCAAGGCTTCCACACCCTGTAGCGCCTTAAGCAACCCTTGTTGAACTAGCACAGCTCGCATCTTAACCCGCCACAGGCTAAAATCATTCCTCCCATTGAATTTTTCAATATCATATTTCACCGACATATTCGAAGGTTTCATAGACATATTAGTACAAAGCCCCAAGTCGAAACTCAGAGCTCTGATACCACTTGTTGTGCGGAAGCGTCAAATATGAAACCAATAGGCTAATACGGTAAAATATGACAAGACAAATAATCCAAAAGACACAAGGATTTATACTGGTTCGGCGTAAGCCTACATCCAGTTCCGAGACGGCGAGGAAATTCCACTAATATCAAAAGGAGATTACAAATAGAGTTTTAACTCTCAAACCCAAATCCCACATACACCCAATAGCTCTCACTAAAACAAAGAACAAATGGAGAAAATGGAAACATATACCAAATTCCTTCTCTCCCAAAAGCCACAACATGTAGCACAAATATCTTTGATTGAGTTATCACTAACCAAGGGGGAAAGCAGCAACTCTATTTCAAATGGGAGAGCCGAATGCTCTCTCCTCTGCTCACTGATTAGAGTTGTCAACAAACAACTCCTTTTTTTCTCCTCTACTGCCGCTCCCACTTCACCAAAGGCATAACCAAAAACATATAATAAACAAAAGGAACAAAACCATAATTGCCACATATTCTTTGCCTTTGTAAAAGCCACAAATCAAGGGCTAGACATCATAATGATGTCCCCCTTTTCCTTATTCTATTTTATTAGCCGAAAGGTATTTTGGCTTGTTGTCCACTTGGTCACAAATCCAACAATATACATATACATATATATATACATACATATATATATACATACATATATATATATACATATATATATATATATTGCCTATAATATATTACAAACGCACGGGTCATTTCACAGACCCGCGTTAACTTATATTACAGATATGGGTTAGATATAACAAGACTAAACAACATCACACTACATAAAGGCTAACAGAATGCAACAGACTCAACCCCATAACTGTTTGAGAAAATGTAGAAATATAGATAATAATCCGAATGATGACTTTGAGGTACGACTTGAATCGTTTCCTTAAAGTGTTATTTGCCCCCACTCGAATGAATTTGCTAAAGGGTTCTTGGCAAATCACTTCCAGGATACAACAAAGTATGGAATATTCGATTAGCAAAACCGAATTGTATTCCCTTAGAAATAACTAGAAAGAAATTGTATGAATGTGATAAAGAGAGAAAAGAGAGCAAAGAAATTATGTAGACAACAAATTTCTGAATGAATCTCTTCTACTAATGTTACCAATATATATAGAGAGAATTGCACCTTTAGACATATCCTTTGATTTTGGGTGTGTCCTCTCACCATGAGATACAACTGAACATTGCAGCAATGTTTCTAATGGATATGTATTGGAAGAAGCATCAATCATGTTCCAAGTCATATCTTTTGTTAAAATGCATGCATGAAATAAACATGTTGGATGACTAGTGAAGTTAGGCTAGTCAACATTCTTTGTGTAAATTAGGCAAGTTAGGCAAGTTAGGAAATTAGGCAAGTTAGGCAAGTTAGGAAATTAGGCAAGTTAGGCAAGTTAGGCAAGTTAGGCTTATGTTCTCTTTCTTTCCCTATATATATGTTTCATCTTGTAATTGTTTTGATATGAAATATACATCCAAAATTCAACATGGTATCAGAGCAGGAATTCTAAAATCCTGACTCTGGATTTTTTTCCGTTGCATTTTTTTCTTCACGCTGCGATGGCGGAAGACAATTCCTTTGAAGCTGACAGTTCTTTGGCTACTGCAGCAGGTTCCGACGTTGAGGTTAATCCAAACCAACGTCTCAGTTCTGTCTTGTTGAATGAATTCAACTATCTTCCATGGGCTAGAGCCATATCTCTTGCACTGGGAGGAAGATCTAAGCTTGGATATATCAATGGTGCTATAAAGGCGCCTGCAGCCACGTCTCCTACATTTGATTCATGGCTGTGTAAAGATCAATTGGTTATGTCATGGTTACTTAATTCTATGGAGCGTAGAATTGCTGAAATTTTCAGTTATTCAGAATCATCCATGCATCTATGGGCTCAAGTCAAGGAAATGTATGGGAATCAAAACAACGCTACTCATGTTTTTCAGCTTAAGAAAGACATTGCAAATCTGCAACAAGAAGGCAAGTCGTTTGTTCAACACCTTGGCAGCTTGACAAGTATGTGGAACGAACTTGATGTTTATCGACCTCATACCACAGATGCTACTGTCCTAATAAAGAGAGCTGAGGAGGATAAGATCTTTCAACTTTTGGCAAGCTTGGGCACAGAGTTTGAAGATCTTAGAAGCCATGTACTTATGAATTCCGAGCTGCCATCTTTCACAGGTGTATGTGCTATCATTCAAAGAGAAGAAGTAAGGAAAAAAGTGATGAATCAAATATGCCTGAAACTAGGGCTTATGTTTCTAATCATAGTCGCACTAAAGGAAGGCCTTATAAAGGTAAAAGGCCTGACTTGAAATGCAACTATTATGATGCTGTTAGACACACTTGAGATAGATGCTGGATTCTTCATCCAGAACTGAAGCCAAGCTCATTAAAGGATAACAAGGGCCCCCAGAAAAGCTTGAATCATTCATCTCACCGAGCCAACCATGCAGCTGGTTCTTCAATTGAGGGCATGATAAACTTTACAGAAAATCCTGCCGTATTGATCAACGAGTTCGCAGCCTATCTCCACAAGAAACAGTTGCACAATGACTGTTTGGAAACCTCTATGTCTGAAAGCAAAAATCACACTGCTTTATTGGGAAAGTTCGCTGGATTTCTTGCAGAGACTGACCGTGTTCCACAAAATGATATGCCAGGGAATGACACTCCAAGGTCACATACAGAATCCTTATCTCAAGTTTCCTAGCCACTACCTCCACCAAAAGTTTCAACTCAAAGAAATCCCACAAGAGATTGCCATCCTCCATCTAGGCTTGTTGATTATGTTACCTATACTACAAGATATCCCCTTGCAGATTTTGTCACTTCCAAAAAATGTCCAGCCTCTCATGCTATTTTTCTCAGTGCCCTAGACGGTACTCATGATCCACAAAGCTTTCAAGAAGCAAATGAACATGATATTTGGAAAACTGCTATGAAAAATGAACTTCAAGCTCTCCATGACAATGGAACCTGGAGTGTTATTAAGCTTCCTCAAGGAAAAAAGGCAGTGGGCAGTCGTTGGGTATATAAAACAAAGTTCAACTCTAATGGAACTATTGAGAGACATAAAGCTCGCTTGGTGGCTCGTGGTTTTACTCAGACATATGGAGTGGATTATAAAGAAACTTTTGCTCCAGTTGCCAAGATGAACACTATGAGAGTATTGTTGTCCGTTGCAGTTAATCCATCTTGGCCTTTATATCAAATGGATGTGAAGAATGCATTTTTGCATGGTGAGCTAGAAGATGAAGTATACATGAAGTTGCCCCCAGGTCACCCTCAATTCCATGATCCTGACATGGTGTGCAAACTTCATAAATCTATCTATGGTTTAAAACAATCTCCACGAGCATGGTATACAAAACTTAGCTCAGTACTTGAAGAAGTTGGCTTTCACAAAAGCAATGCTGATTCCTCACTGTTTGTTCGAATTGGTTTAGTAGGCAAATTGGTTGTTTTGATTTATGTTGATGACATCATAGTGACAGGTGATAATATTGAGGAAATTAATTCTCTTAAGCATGCCCTCCGAGTTCGGTTTGCTCTCAAAGATTTGGGAACTCTCAAGTATTTTCTTGGCATTGAAATGGCCACATCTCAAAAATGACTCTTTCTAAATCAAAGGAAGTACGTTCTTGACCTTCTAAAAGATGCTGATATGGTGGATTGTAAGCCTGCTCGGACTCCCCTTGACCGTAAACTCCAGCTCGACATGCAAAGTAAGGCACCCACCAATCTCATTGATTATCAAAAGTTAGTTGGGAAGTTGATTTACCTCACAATTACACGTCCTGACATTTCCTATGCCGTAAGCATTGCCAGTCAGTTCATGCATGCACCCACTATTGGTCATTTATGCGTTGTTAAAAGAATACTTCGTTATCTCAAAGGCTCGTTTGGTCGAGGTATATTGATGAAAAGGAATGGTAACACTACCATCATGGGGTACACAGACGCTGATTGGGCTGGCAACTCTCTTGATCGTAAGTCAACCACTAGATTTGCACATTTGTGGGTGGAAACTTGGTTACATGGAGAAGCAAAAAACAAAGCGTCATAGCTCGATCAAGTGCTGAGGCTGAGTATCGAGCAATGGCATCCATTGTGTGTGAGCTCATTTGGCTAAAAGGTCTTCTATCAGATTTAGGGTTTCCAAGCAATCAGCCTATGTCCTTGTTTTGTGACAACCAAGCTGCTATGCACATTATTTCCAATCCAGTTTTTCACGAGAGAACTAAACATATCGAGGTTGATTGTCATTACATTCGAGCACAAGTTCAATCGAAGGTTATTAACACTCATTACACATGTAGCCATGATCAATTGGCTGATATTTTTAAGAAAAACCTCCCTACTACTCAATTTCAGTGTTTATTGTTCAAGCTTGGCTCAACGGACCCCATTGATCCAGCTTGAGGGGGAGTATTGGAAGAAGCATCAATCATGTTCCAAGTCATATCTTTTGTTAAAATGCATGCATGAAATAAACATATTGGATGACTAGTGAAGTTAGGCTAGTCAACATTCTTTGTGTAAATTAGGCAAGTTAGGCAAGTTAGGAAATTAGGCAAGTTAGGCAAGTTAGGCAAGTTAGGCTTATGTTCTCTTTCTTTCCCTATATATATGTTTCATCTTGTAATTGTTTTGATATGAAATATACATCCAAAATTCAACAATATGTCTGATGCAAAAGGCGTAAAAAGAATGCATATGTACGGGATGCATTATGTCTTTTTGCTAATTATAAAAAGGTGTACCGTTTCATTTCAAAGGGTGAGATTATTGGGTTGAATCCCATCCCATCCCGTCAAACATTGCTGGTGCACTGCACCAATATATATATATATATATTAATTATTGAAATCTCTAACAATCCTTCCCAATTTCAATAATATATAATAAATGATATTACAATACTTCTCTATTTTAAATTAATCACAAGCATACCAATATAACCATGCATACAATAAAGGTGTCTTTCGAATTAAACCTTTAATTAGTGTAAGTAATTCAAAGCTATAACGAATGCGATGGTGACCTAAGTTTAAACCAACTATTCTTATGTTAAAACCAGAATCACTACACACATGA
This sequence comes from Malus sylvestris, assembly GCF_916048215.2. Taxonomy (NCBI): domain Eukaryota; kingdom Viridiplantae; phylum Streptophyta; class Magnoliopsida; order Rosales; family Rosaceae; genus Malus; species Malus sylvestris. The sequence continues at coordinate 9,480,348 of NC_062268.1, forward strand.
CCATGTCTTATTTCCTTAAAGAAATTCCTGAACCAATTAAGCATTATTATGGCCTTGTGCTTCATCCTGGTTTCATAAACATTTACAAGAGAAAACCCAACTCTTGGCAGAAGTGGCACCACTTCTTATGTTTATATAGGTGAGGTTCCTTCCCATGTCCCTGCTACTATAGACATAACTGCAAATAACCTCATTAAGAGATAAAACTCATCCTCCTAAACGTAGCAGTCTTGCACTAATCCTCTTGGAATGAGCTATATATTAATTTTCAGTGCTTTCACAACCACTTAACAATAACTTGTTATTACCAATTAAACTTTTAAACTAGTGATGTTCTAGACAAAGTCGGGTTACCATTATTGCTGGCTAATTTTCAATAAAGGGTTTTAGCCCCATTCCACTAGATGTACTAACTACCAAAACTCTTGAAAGTGCTTTCGTTAACGGATCCGCCAAGTTATTACTTGATTTAACATAAATAATATTAATAACTCCATCAGTTATTAATTGCTTGACATATTCATGTCTCAAGCTAATATGTCTAGACTTTCCATTGTATACCTTATTGTATACTCTAGACAAAGTAGCTTCACTATCACAGTATAAAGAAATGGATGGCATTGGTTGTGGCCACAACTCTATTTCCAATAACAAATTTCTAATCCATTTCGCTTCTTTACCTACTGTTGTTAATGTTATAAATTCAGATTGCATAGTTCAATGTGCTATACATGTTTGCTTCTTCGAAGCCCAAGAAATTGCTCATCCGGCAATTGTAAAAATCTACCCTAATGTAGACTTATTATCATTAGCACTTGTTATCCAACTTGCATTTGAATATCCTTCAAGTACTGCTAGAAACTCAGAGTAAGTTAAACTCAGGTTAATAGTTCTTTTAAGATAACCAAAAATTCTATTTATTGCTTTCCAATGAGCAGTACATGGATGACTAGTGTATCTAGAAAGTTTACTTACTGCAAATGTGATATCTGGCCTGGTACAATGCATGACATATATTAAACTTCCAATTACACTAGCATACTCAAGCTGTGCAACGGACCTACCAGAATTATTAAGCAAAGTTTCAATAGGGTCATAAGGGGTATTTGCTTCTTTTATTTGTAGATGCTTAAACTTACGAAGCAATTTTTCTATATAATGTGACTGACATAAAGCATAACCCCTATTATGCTTCTTTACTTTAATTCCCAAGATAGTATCCACTTCATTCAAGTCCTTCATTTTGAATTTTGAATTTAGATACTCTTTAGTTTCAGATACACCTTGCATGTTTGTACCAAAAATTAGCAAGTCGTCAACATATAAACATATAACAACACCATAATCGTTTGTGAATTTAGAGTATATGCATTTATCAGCATTATTATGTCTAAATCCATATGATTAAATGACAATATCAAACTTTTCATGCCATTGTTTTGGTGCTTGCGTCAATCCATATAACGACTTGACTAATTTACAAACTTTCTTTTCATTCCCAAGGAGAACAAACCTTCTGGTTGTTCCATATAGACTTCTTCATCTAAATCACCATTAAAAAAGCCGTTTTCACATCCATTTGATGCACATGCAAATTATATAAAGATGACAATGCAAACAATATTCTAATTGATGTAAGCCTAGCTACTGGTGCATATGTATCGAAATAGTTTATTCCTTTTTTCTGCTTAAAACCTTTGGCAACCAGTCTGGCTTTAAATGTCTGAATAAACCCGTTTGTATTGTATTTTGTTCTAAATACCCATTTACAACGTATTGCTTTTGATCCTTGGGGCAAGTATGCTAAAACCCATGTTTGATTAGATATTAATGATTCAAATTCATCATCTATAGCCTCTTTCCAAAATGTTGCATCTCTTGAAGTCAATGCTTCGCTTAGACTTTTAGGATCATCCTCAACATTCAACAATATGGGTATTTTCTTATGAACCTTTGTTCTATTTCCTTCGACTAAAAATACAATAGATTGAGATGAAATAAAATCAGAGCCTAGAGTCTTTTCTTTTCTTACCCTTTGGCTTTTCCTTGGTTCATTAACAGTTTCAAACTGTTTTCTTTTCTCACCTTCAGAATGACTAGTAGACGGATTAGAGAAAGATGTTTGATCATTCTCCTTTCCAGACACTGAGTAGTCATTATAGAATTTATTTTCTATAAATTCGACATCTCTAGACTCAACTATTGTGTTCGAGTCTAAATTAAGCAACCTATATGCCTTTGAATTTTCTGCATATCCTACAAATATGCTTTTAATTCCTCTTGGACCCAACTTGGATCTCTTAGGATGGAGTGCCTTATAAAAAGCTACACAACCCCATACTCTCAAATATGACAAATTTGGTTTTCTTCCTTTCCAAATTTCATATGGTGGCACATATGTCTTCATAGATGTAATTCTATTGTGTATATGGTATGCAGTAAACAATGCTTCACTCCATAAATATTTTGGAGTATTAGTATTAATCATCATAGAATTAATCATTTCAGTGCGTGTCCTATTTTTTCTTTCTGCCAAACTATTTTGTTGTGGTGTATAGGGTGCAGTTATTTGATGTACAACACCATGCTCTTCACAAAAATTATCAAATTCATGTGAAAAATATTCACCACCTCTATCACTACGAAGGCATTTAATTTTCCTTCCCTTTTGATTTTCAACTTCAGCCTTATAGCGCTTAAAACACTCAAAAGCTTCATCTTTATTAGACAATAAATAAACATAAGTAAACTTAGAACAATCATCTATAAATGTGATAGAATATCTTTTTCCTGCTCTTGTTAAAACATCATTAAATTCACATATGTCAGAATGTATTAAGTCTAATAAATTTGTATTTCTTTCGGCAGTTGGAAAAGGTTTCTTAGTCATTTTTACTTGAATACATGTTTCACATTTATCATTATAATCATCATTGCAAGCAATTAAACCAAGTGTGCGCATGTATTTTAAAGATCTAAAATTTTTATGTGCTAAACGTAAATGTCATAAATGAGAGGAAGATTTAACAATATAAGCAGAAGAATTCACTTTATTATTAATATTTAGTTTGAACATCTCATCACAAGAATACATCTTCCCAACAAACATCCTATTTTTCGACATTATTAACTTGTTGGACTCTAGAACGGTCTTTATACTGTTCTTACATAATAAATTTGCAGACACAAGATTCTTTCTAATTTCTGGAACATGTAGTACATTAAGCAACGTCAATTTCTTCCCAGAAGTAAATTGAAGTTCAACGGTTCCTTTTCCTACAACTTTGGCGGAATTATGATTCCCCATTAAACTTCTTGATTGTCCGTTGTTGCTTCATATGTCTTGAATTGTGCCTTGTCATTGCACACATGTATAGTAGCCTCTGAGTCGAGCCACCAATCAGAGGATTTTATTGCCACTGCCATATTCAGTTCGGTAATCATACCAATATGCATCATTGATACCATTTCAACAATGTTATCAATTCCAGAGTTTTCCACCATATTTGCGCTATTGGTCTTATTGGCATATTCCTCACTTGCTTTTCCGTGTCTACAATCACGAATGTAATGGTCTTTCTTTCCACAATGGTAACAGACACCATTTGCATTCTTTTTATTGTTGTTGGAATTGGTCTTCTTAAACTTCCCTTTGTCAATTTTGGCTTTGAAGTTCTTTTTATATTTGTTTCCTTCGACAATGTGAACTTTAGAGAAATCTTGATTTGCAAAATTTTTATCACGATTTCGAGTTTCCTCTTCAATTTGAATACCCTTTTGCAAATCCTCCAAACTAATATCTTTCATCATGTGTAGAAGTTTCTTTCTATAGTTATTCCATGTTTGGGGTAATTTTGCCATAATGGCCCCAATTATCATAGGATCCGGAATAACTATTTTAAGTTCACGAAGCTTTGAGACTAAGACCAATAATTCGTGAACTTGGTCTTGGATGGGTTTGTTATCAAACATAGTGAATTCATAATATTTGAACATTAAAAATTTATCGGTACCTCTTTTTTCCGTTGTGTACTTGTGTTCAAGTGTTTCCCAAATTTTCTTTGGATATTGAATGTGTGCATACAGGTCATATAAGCGATCAGATAAAGTGCCTAAGATGTGTCCTCGACATACCAATTCATCTTCTTCACGCTTCTTTCGATCGGCAACTATATTGTCCGAGTCTTTGTCACTTGGTTCACAAATAGGCTCCAATTTCGGGTCCAACACATATATGACATTTAGAACAGTAAGCATGAAATGCATCTTGTCCTTCCATCGGGTGAAATTTGATCCATCAAATTTGTCTAACTTGTAGACATCTTGATTGATAATCTTCAAAACCATGTTATCAAATTTGTTCTCCAAGATGAAAATAACACTTTAAGATTGTTTGAGAAAATGTAGAAATATAGAGAATAATCCGAATGATGACTTTGAGGTTTGACTTGAATCATTTCCTTAAGTGTTATTTGCCCCCATTCGAATGAGTTTGCTAAAGGGTTCTTAGCAAATCACTTCCAGGATACAACAAAGTATGGAATATTCGATTAGCAAAACCGAATTGTATTCCCTTAGAAATAACTAAAAAGAAATTGTATGAATGTAATGAAGAGAGAAAAGAGAGCAAAGAAATTATGTAGATAACAAATTTCTGAATGAATCTCTTCTACTAATGTTACCAATATATATAGAGAGAATTGCACCTTTAGACATATCCTTTGATTTTGGGTGTGTCCTCTCACCATGAGATACAACTAAACATTGCAACAATGTTTCTAATGGATATGTCTGATGCAAAAGGCGTAAAAGAATGCATATGTACGGGATGCATTATGTCTTTTCGCTAATTATAAAAAGGTGTACTGTTTCATTTCAAAGGGTGAGATTATTGGGTCGAATCCCATCCCATCCCATCAAACATTGCTGGTGCACTGCACCAATATATATATATATATTATTGAAATCTCTAACAATAACAACTTAGACAACAACTAAACATGGAGATCAAATAAATTACTATAGTCTAAAGTTAAGGGGATTTTGGCACTGTTCCTAAGCTATAGTGAATATCCTCTGATTTCGCAATATTTACATCTCTACCACGGACCAGAATTTGGATCTTTTTAGGGCTGTTGGTTTTGGGCCCAAAGTGGGCTTCGATGGTGTATTGATTGGGTTAAAGCCCAAAACGTCAAATGCCTATTTTACCTTGTCTACATTCCAAATTCGATGGCCGGATTGGAAATTGCTTGTCTATTTTGGTCATTCTTGATTTGGGAGGGTAGGTGGGATTGAGGGAGTAGGTGAGGGATATGCCAGTATTGCAGGGAACGAGGATCCTCTTTGTGAGGATCTCGATGATCCTCCAATCACATACATTCATTGTACATCGTACAGTAAAAAATCATTGTAATTTTTTTATATTTAAAATTGAATATAAATATACCTGATGAAAACTAACTGTACGATGTACGATGAACGGACGTGATTGAAGGATCCCCAGGGTCCTCACAAAGAGGATCTGAAGAGGATCTTCATTCTATTGCAGGGAGTGAAGGAGGAAATTGAGGGAGGTTTTCACTGACCCGATTGAGTGAGGGATTTTGTGAGGATTCCACTGATTTGATTGACTGAGAGAGAGAGAGAGAGAGAGAGAGAGAGAGAGAGAGAGAGAGAGAGAGAGAGATGGCGGGATTTAAGGAGCAAGGCCATGCCTATAGAGACTCAACCATAACTATGGTCAACAAAAATCATTTCCAAATTGTAAGTGGTCATTTACAACAGTGGTAGAAAGGTATTGAGTCATTTACAACAATAACACCTAATTTAACAAAATTTATCGTTTGACAAAAAAGAAATCATTTCCAAATTGAAAGGTAATTTTACAGTGTCATTGTTTATTACCGAGCAGCCGCTGCAAAGATTATCACTTCCCTCCCTAACATTGTGTAATTATTTGAATGCCTTAATCTCTTGAATGCTTCTTCTTTGCTTTTTCATCCATTTTTGGTTTGGAACACATTTTGTAATAGTGAAACAGGTATTGGATTGATTTTAGTAGTTAGGATTATTTTGTTAATGTTGATCAGACCCAAACCTTTGTGCCGATCGAAGTCATTGCTGCTGGGTTAGCTAAGGTATGATTGCTAGCTTTGTCTTGGAGCTTTAGTTTGCATTGACCAATCTACCTAATTTCCTGTATTGTTTTTTGTTTTGGTTTTTACCAAGGTTGAATGCTGGATTTGGGGACTCAAAAAGTGAGAGAGGACAAAAGCCAGTAGCTCGGTAATTAAGTGTTCTTTTTATTCCTAGCTTTTTTTACTGAGTAGAGGCTTTCTTTTCCTGAAAAAAAACCCTGAATCCGTTCAATTTCAAACCTTGAATCCATTCACTGAAACACAAAATATAAGAATTAGTCGTTGAAGTTGTAAAGGGGTTGTGATGGTGCAATAGGATTATTTATCATGTTTCGCGATTAATTGGAAAAAAAGGCCGACTGAAATTAACTTCGCAGCAATTTGTTTTGCCCTGATTGAAATTGAATTGGTTGAATTATGAATAATTGGTTTGGCTGTGTATTTGATTTATTAACAAGGCGTGCAGTTTATTCAAATTGCTTATTTGTAGAAGAATTTGACAAGGTCTGTGGAGCTGCGGGTTGTGTTATGCACTGTAATCCGTTAAAGGTGACTGGACATGATTAGAAGAATATGTTATGTAGTATCGTTTGAGAAAGGAATAATGGATCATAGCTAGCTGAGAGTATTGTCGAATATAATTTTAGGCAAGTGCTCAAATTATGAGAGAGATTAGTGAACATTGGTTTCTATGGTTATGAAGTATTGAGGGGAGGGTTAATATTTTTGTAGCTTAACATTCCTTAATCAGCAAAGGAGACTTCTTTCTGGGAAATTTAAACCCCCGTGATCTCAGGTTTACATAAAATAGGACTTATGGAATAGACTTCATAGTTGTACATCAATGGTATCATGACACTATGAAATAGGACTTTAAATTTGTTGCTCTAACTTTGATGGTCTTCTAGATTAGTGTTATTATTACATTTTGGTCACTATCATCTCTCCCAGTCATGACTTGGGTACTACCGAATAGGTTTTTGTGTATCTGTTTATTTGTTATTGTCCAAATAGCAATGTAACTGTTGAATAGGTTTTTGTGTATCTTTGCTACTCCGTATGAATTAGCTTGAGGTTGCTTGACAGCGACGATGAATTACCTTGTGGTACCTTACAAATAAACCTCTCTCAGTCATGACATATTTTGTGATTTTTTTTTCTTTCTTCTATTTGTTTGTTGATATAATACTTTAGGTAGAGCATGTTATGATGTTTCCAATTTGATAAATAACATTAAGTCATAATGAATTCAACCATTGTATGAAAGCATATATCATTTGCATGTATTTAGAATTCATAGATGTAGGAGAAGGTACATAGGAACTTAAAATGTCTAGAACAATGATGAGATTAAGGAGTTCTTCTCAACATACTTTGTTACTGATTTACGAAACTTCGCACATCTCGTTGAAACCGTTCATATTATAAATCACACTATAAAGATCTCATGGGGAGTTTTAACGAAAAGCCCACGGTATTGTTCACTATAACGAAAAACCACATTTTTACACTAAAAAGTCAAACCTGGTACTATTCACTTTACCCTTTATTTTGTCTTTATCATTAAAACTCAAAATTTTTAAACCATTTTCATTAGTTTTCCTTTTATAATATGCATAACTTTGATTATATACACGAAGTTTCATAAATCAGTAACAATACAGTTTAAGGAAGTATTCCTTCCCAATCTTAAGGAGTCAAGCTTTCGTCTTTAATGTGATTCAAATGCCATACGTAAAACATGTGGATACCACCAAAGAAGAAAATTTGAAATTTTAGAGGGCAATAACAATTCTCTGTTAATAATCTTATTTATCATTTCTCCGGAAAAAATTAATCAAAATCATCCATTACTCTGGCAAATGTCCAACCATCCCCCCAAACTTCAAAGCAATCCCAAATGGTTCACCACTCTCAAAAGCTCTACGTGGGATTCAATGCACGACGGTGCTCGCTTGTTGCTCGACGATTGTAATTGCCGCAGTGAATCAGAGAGTCAGAGCTCATTGCCCGCCATTTTCTTCATCCTCTGCCCCTCCATCAAGGTTAGTCGGTCAGAAGTTGATTTGAACTGTCGAATCAATCCAAGAATTTAACTCCAGAAAGCCCAATTCATCAGCTTTCGAGTTTGCCCACTTCGATTCCGAAAGAACCCACCGTTACAAACCCCACAATTTCTGGGAAATTGGGGAAAAGGAATCGGAATCCAATTCATATACCCCACAGAACGATCCCTTTACCCAAAGGGCAGGACCTTGATTTGCGTAGAGCTGATGTTGCTCTGGCGTTCTATAGAGAAATGCGGCGTTGTAGGATTTCGCCAAATGTTTATACTCCTAATATGGTTATGGCTGCTTACTGTAAATTGGGAAAACTAGAGGACGCTGTTGAGGTGCTGGAGGAGATGGAGAGCATGGATTGTAGCCCGAGTGTGGTGTCATACAATACACTGATTGCAGGGCACCGTGATAAGGGCCTTCTGAGTTCATCTTTGAAGTTCAAAAACTTGATGGCGAAGAATGGATTGCATCCGACTGTGGTAACTTTTAACACACTTATTGATGGGTTTTGCAAGGCAGGAAAACTACAAGAAGAAAATAGAGTTTTTAGTGAGTCAAAGCCGCGAATGTGGCTCCTAACACGGTAACTTACAATAGTTTGATAAACGAGCACAGCCGGGCAGGTAATAGTGAGATGGGCAATAGGCTTTCCGAGGAGATGTCAAGGGACCTAGCGAATGCTGATATACTGACTTATAATCAAGGTCTAAAATATCGATGTTATCGGTGAAATATCGCCGATAATATCGTTTTTTTTAGAGAGCGATATTTTCACACTTATCCACTTAATTATCGTCAATATAACGCGATATTATCGATAATATCGCCGAGGTTCCGTCGTCGCAATTGCAGCCGAGGCTCCATCATCGTAGTTGCCAAGATTCGCGCCTTTCTCTGCAATCCACGCTCAGACCCATCAAAATGAGCAATCCCTTTTTTCTGGATCCCAAAACCCACTCGGGTTTGATGGATCCTCCGCCTCGTACGGCCTAAACAAGGCCTCCCCTTGCCTGATGGTGCTCGTCAGGAGATGAGAAAGGGAGGAAGAACAGTCCACAGGTGGTGATGGTGCTCGCCGAAGTGTGCGCCACTATGGTGGAAGTCACGGTGGGGTGTGGGTGTGGTGTGTCTGTGCTCCGGGAAGGAGAGTTGCAGAGATGGGGGAGAAGAAACAAGGAGAGGAATGATGGAGAAGGTTCGAGGGATTGGGGAAGGGGGAAACAAGAGGAAGTGGGGTGTGTGTGTGTCTATATGCTCTGGGAAGGAGAGTTGCAGATAAGAGATGGGGGGAGAACCGGAGAAGAAACAAGGAGAGGAATGAGGGAAAAGGATCGAGAGATTGTGGGTCTGTGTGTGTGTGTGTTATCCGAGAGAAAAAAAAACATCCAAATAGTTCATATAACATTTATAACCCTATATATAAATCTAAACGCTATATATATATATTATATGTATAAATCTCAAACTTTTGACAACTTTTGAAAAGACAAAAAGTAGTGGTGGTTTCATACTCAAAACCGTGTGCCACTTCCAACTCTTTCACTTTCCCAGAGGTGGAGTATCAGATCATCGCACCTTTTTTGATCCTTCAAAAATTGAAAAACCTTTATTACACCTTTTCGTTTCTTTTTCTTCCCTTAGCCCTTTCAAAGCCTTTCCAGAGCCCTTTCAGAGCTTTAAACTGAATAAATGGATCTGCAGCTCGCGCCACTTCAAATTAAATGTTAAATACCTTCTTTCTCTCTCATTTATTCATAGACGGCAAGTTGCAGATGATTGTCGAGGTTTTGCTGCTACGTACGACATTGAAAGTTCCAGATTTGTTACATTTGTGTAATTATTATTTTATTGTTGGTCCACGCAGATTCTATTTGGCCTTTACACAAAGGGTTCCATATTTAAGGTAAGTTTACAAACTTATATTTATATTATTGTAATTTATATAACAACAAAAAAAATTGTGTGGACCCGTGCATGTGATCTAAGAACCAAATAATACTTGCATGTTAATTTTTTGAAGTAATTAAGTAATGTTGTATAATTATTCCCTAGGATAATTTTAATATGTTTAATGTTATTTATTATTTTATTATCAAATTGGATTATTATTCATTAATATTAGGTTTTATTATTCCATATTATTTTTATAATTACTTAAATTCTTACAATCATTTTCTTTACTTCCTATTTAATTCTTCTGTAGAATAACTTTATTATTTAGGTTCTCTTATATAACCGTCACAATTATATTTTTTGGCCAAAAAATAATTGCCTAATTTCCATGAAAAATAAATACAGGTACGTTTAAGATGTCTAGTGGAGTTACTAAACGTGATCCAGCTTGGGAACATGGAGACCTAATAGATGGAAACAAACATGGCACAATTTGCAAATATTGTGGTCGGGTAATGAAGAGTGGCGGAGTGACACGACTTAAGTACCATCTTAGTGGATTAGATCCAGGAAATAATGTCCAACGATGCGATAATGTCCCCCCAGAAGTGAAGGCATTCATCACCACATTATTAAAAAATAAAAAACACTAGAAGGAAAAGAAAACACATGGAATGGAAAATATTCGAGCTGGGCTACGAGGATAACTCATTGGCCATGCGGTTGATAGTGATGATGATGACAATGAGGACGAATGTGATGATGACATGGGACCTGAAGAACGACGCAATTTCAAACAAGCATTACGTGCCTCCAAACAATCAGCATGGGAAAGAGAACACCTTCATAAAATTCCTAATAGAGCACAAGGTTCCGGGACAAGTGGTGGTGCACAAATGAGACGGGGAGCAAGTGTTAGAGAATCACAACCAACACCACCAATAGCCCCAAGTTTATATAAGTCATCCAAAGCACGTCAAAAGAGTGTTTGGAGTTATTTCACTGGAGATAATGTGAAGGAGGGAATGGGGCGTCTAATTAGCAAGTTCTTTATCTATGAAAATGTCCCTGCTGAGAATGCATCATCACATCATTTCAAAAATATGGTATTGGGATGTCAACAGGTCGGTGTTGGAGTACAACCTCCCACTCCCTATGAGGTAAGAAACAAATATTTGGAAATTGAGTATAAAGACATTGGCGAGTATGTTAACAAGTTGAGGTCAAAGTGGGAAACTAATGGTTGCATAATCATGTGTGACGGATGGACTGGCCCGACCAGATTGTCTATCATAAACTTCATGGTATACTCCAAGGGAAAGACAATTTTTTTTAAGTCCGTTGATACTTCAGACCATATAAAGAACTACAAGTATATTTACAAATTATTGAGGGATGTAATCATGGAGGTGGGAGAGCGTAATGTTGTCCAAGTCGTGACCGACAACGGTTCTACATTTGTCAAAGCTGGAAAAAAGTTAATGAAGCATCATAATATGTTTTGGACATCATGTGCAACACATTGTATTGATCTCATGTTTGAGGCAATGGGGAAGAGAGAGAATATTGCTAATGTCGTAAAAAGAGTTAGAACGATCACAAATTATATTTACAATCACGGTTGGTTGTTGGTAAAGATGCGTGAATTTTGTAAAGGAGAAATTATTCGTTTATCTACCACTCTATTCGCCACCAACTATATTGCATTAGACAGCCTACTTAAGAAGAAAGCAGAGTTGAAGCAAGTATTCACTAGTGACGATTGGGCCAACCACAATTTCAGCCGCTCAAATGCAGGTCGTATGGTGGAAACTATAGTGCTTGATCATGCTTTTTGGACTCAATCAGAACATGTGTGCCAAGTGTTTGAACCTCTTTACAAAGTTTTACGGATCGTTGACACAGAAGTGTATCCTACTATGGGGGCAATATATGAGTTGATGCGTGTAGTGAAGGAAGACTTGGAAAGAAAACATGGTGCAAGGTGGGTCATAAAGATAATTGATGACCAATGGTATAAAACATTATACCACGATTTGCATGCGGCAGGTATAAATTATGTCATAATTTGCAATTCATTTCTTTAGTTGCATAAGTATTATTTCTCTTATTAGAGTATGTGTTTCTTTGAATAGCATATTATTTGAATCCTCGATACCAATACAGACCCGGTGTTAGAGATGATGGTACCCTTATATGTGTTGTACATAATGTATACTCTAAATTAGACACTGCATCACCAGCAGTTGACCAATTTGGAAATGAGGTACACAATTACTTAAATTATAATAATTACATTGTTGGATTAAACTAACACGATTTATTGAATTCAGCTAACATGGTTTAAAGATGCAAGAAGAACTTTTGGAGAACCAATATCAGTTGCTGCTCGAACAAAAATGTCTCCTAGTGAGTGTAAACATATTTCACTATCAGTTTATAATAGAATTTGTTGGAGTTATTAGGCTTATCAACATTGTCTTTCATTATAGCTGAATGGTGGATCATGTATGAGACTGATGCACCAACTGCGAGAAAGTTAGCAATCAAAGTATTATCACAAACAGCTTCCTCATTTGCTTGTGAAAGAAATTGAAGTACATTTGCACTCATACACACAAAGCAAAGAAATAGATTGGCTTATAGTAGGTTGGAAAAATTAGTTTATTGCTACTACAACATAAAGCTTCAAATTCGAGATAAGGAAGCAGAAATAGATCATGTCGACCGTGGTGACCCACTAGATGTGTTTGATATTGTTGCTGAAGATGATGATACAGAGGATAACCAACTTTATCAATGGATTAGACCTCTTTATTTAGATGATGATGAAGGCAACCCAGCTCTAAGAGTTGCTGAAGAAACACGTAATGAAGGGATAAATGTAGAATGAGTATTAGAGGAGGAGGTATGATCTAGCAGCGCTGACTCTTTGGAAGAACTTTTGCGCTCAAGACCACGAAACACTGGAATTCCACCTTCTTCCAATCCTACACAACCACAAGATCATGCTGATACTAATGATAGTTCTAGTACAAGATCAGGAGACTCACCTACCATCGAAGGTGTGAATGATGAAGGATATAGTGGAGCTGAAGGTAGTGGTGGATATGGAAACTATGTTGGAGCACCTCCCGGATTTATGAGCCCCTTCATTGGTGAGACAAACTTCACGCATGCAACACAGGATGAGGACCATGGCAGTAGGCGGGCAGGACCAAGAATTGGTGTCATAGAGAAGGACTATACTCGTAAAGAAAGAGGCAAGGGGACTTTATCAAGTCAAGAAGATGACTCGTTATCTATAACTTCGGACTCTGTTGGAGTGGGAAGTAGTAACTATGGTTATACTCATAACCAACCATTTCCCTACCCTTCATATCTCATTCCTGTTGGGATGGAATCGAGCGACTCATGGAAAGAATCCAAGACTCAATCTTCAAATAATTTTGCCTATGGACAACGTCAACCAATCTCTGATCCATATGGGTGGCATGTTAACAATTACATGCAAAACTATTTTGGGGATTTATCATTTGATGACTACTCTTCACAATACACTTACTCTGCACATAGAAATGATGAAGATAGTGAAAATTTTGTACCTCATAGGAACTCTATGTGGTACTAAGTCACTCATGTATCTTACCATGCAATGTATAAAGTGTAAAATATTGTACTAATTTATTATATATAAATGATTATGGTGTGTTTAAACTTATTTCATTAATTACTACATATTTTCTACACTCACAATGTTTGTCAGCTCGCTATATAATCAACTTAAATTAGTTAAATCTATCATGCAATGCATTTCCTTCCAATTTTTTGTGATAAAGGAATAGATAATTGACTAAATAAACATCCTGCAAAGTTTCAATAAAAATTTCCAAGTTTTTCTTACAATTTCCGTGGTTTTTATTCAATTTTTATCAATATCGATAATATCCCGATATTTCCATCGAAATTTCCATGTTTTTGGACTACCGATATTTCCGATATCATCGATATTTTAGACCTTGTTCATAATTCACTGATATTGGGACTCTGCAAAGAGGGTAAAACAAAGAAAGCTGCGTATCTGGTTAAAGAACTCGATACAAAGCACTTTGTCCCAAATGCATCAACCTTTTCTGCCCTTATTGTCGGGCAGTGTGTGCGAAAGGATGCAGATCGTGCCTTTGAGTTATGTAAAAGCATGATAAGAAGTGGTTATCATCCTGATGAGCAAACTTTAAAGTCGCTTATATCAGGCTTCTGCAATAACAGGGATTTTGACGGGGCAATCCAAGTCTTGAAGGAAATGTTCGAGAGATGTATTGCTCTTGATTCAGGTATCTTATCTGATTTATGTCTAGGACTTCATGGATGTGGGAGAGAAGAATTGGTAAAGTCGTTATGTGGTGAGATGGAAGATAGACAGCTCATGCCTCAAGGTTGTGATATGGTGAAAATTAGGGACACTTTAGATGCGATCCCTATCTATTAATATTATTTTATTGAAACCTTGTTAGTTTTTAGTTTTTGATTGAGGTCCCTGGTATTAATGTAATAATGTAAATTACTATATTTTTTTAATTAAAAATTAAAAATTGAAATTTGTAATTGTTTATATTAATGAGATTTTAAATAAAACCCATAATTTATGGGATTTATAAATTATTCTCTATTATATTGTGTGTGTGTATACACATATATGTATGGGTACATTAACCAAAATTAACAAAAAAAGTTATTGTACCAAAACATGGATACATTCTCTCAACGAAAAAGAATGTACTCATATAAGTTTAAACATGGATTAAAAAATTTGAATGGATTTTATATTAAAAAAGGGTACATTTTACATATAACAAATTGATATATTTGAGAATGGGTACGTTTAAGATTAAAAAAATTGAAAAATTATATGAATGGGTAAATTTAAGATTAAAAAATTAAGAATCTTTTTATATATAAAAAAAACTAATAGGTACAAACTTAATTTAATTTAATTTTTTATTATTTTGGAAATGTTTGAATTGAAAATTAATTAGAAGTTTAATAAAGGTGTGAGTATTAAACCCTAAATTAATTACTAATTTTTATATTAAAAAAATTATATAATAAACATGTAAATTCATTATCACATTAATACTAGGGGTTTGAATCAAAATTTGAGAACTAATAAGGTGTTAGTCAATAAACAGTAAAAACTAGGGACCGGATACTAATTTTTCCTGAAAATTATCTACTCTGGAGTAGAGGGTTTGGACTGAACATTCTTCTTTTCCGAAAACATGTAAACTTGTTTACTGTTTGTAAGGTCTGCAGTGTTTCTATTAGACATGTTGATTGTAAAATTTGTTGATCCGGTACTCAACCACAATATATGGTATACTGTTGAGTTTGAAAGGCACCACGGAAATCGAAACAGCCGAGTTCGTTTGTGATTCCTCTTCTGAAGTGGCATCCACAATATAGTGCTTACCTACCTGAAAAACATATGCACATGATTCAGTACAGGGCAAAAAAGCATTTGCAATTCGCTAAGGGACAGAAGAGATGGTTAAATTTTGTCACCTTTGTTAATGTAACTATGACAGGGACCTTAGATGTGTCAAATTGCAGAAATTCGTCATCGCTTACATCAACCTCTGGTTGCTCATCGCCTGATGCACCAGCTGCAACATTTACTCTTGGGATGCCTGTATTGCTCGAAGCAGCCTTTGGGAACATCAGTTTCTTTTCCTTTCGTTTTTTCACTTTATTTGGAAACAACAACTAAGTGCACTTTAACTCTTATCAATTGCCACCACCTCCTCATCGGGGACGCAGGCAGAAGCTCTGCTAACCTGGAAGAACAGCTTCGACTTCGGTGATTGACCTTTGCAACCTCTCTAGGCTGACAATCAATTTATATTCGTTAGTGTTTTGTCTTTTTCTTTTTTTTTAATTTTTTTTATTCGAGTGAAAAGCTAAAAACAGAAAAATGTATGTAGTTGGAATTCATTTTTCCAACTGGAATCTCTCTCTCCCTCACATCTTCCAATGCAAGATTTTCTCAACAATAGCGAATGCATGCAGGTCACGTAGGGCTGGTTTGGTATTGCTGTGCTTTGAAAAAAAACTGCTGTGAGAATAAGCGGCTGTGCTGTGAGAATAAGCGGCTGTGAAATAAAGCAATAGAGTGTTTGGTAAACTTTTTTGTAAAAGTGCTTTTGGAAAAAAAAAAAAGCAGTCTGATAGTGGGTCTTTTCATTAAAGGAGCACTGTAGCTCCGTGTGCTTTGAAAAAAAAGCCAGTTTTCCAAAGCTGCAAATAGCAGCTTCAGCTTTTTCCTTTGATTTCAGCTTATTCTCACAGTAGCTTCCAAAATAAGCCCTTTTTTTTACAGTTTACCAAACACCTAAAACCCTTACAGCTTTTTTTCATGGGTGTTTTTTTTTTAAGCACCTCACTCTCAAACTAGGTCGTAATCACTTTTGAGATTTTAGTCGGTGATGTTAAATCCTTTAGCTTTTGGATTTCCGTATAGGTTGGAATATTATAACCTAAATATAAGCTTTTGTCAAATTCGAACCCAAATATAAGTTTCAATATAATACAAAAGTTATATTGTGGCGCATCAATGTAACAACGAAATATAAAATTTTCCTTCTACAATGCAGGGTTTGAACTTTGAACTTAAAATTCAAACTTGAGCGTACAAATTGGAGGAGAAAATGTGAAAACTCAATCATTTTTCGATCCACATATGAGAATATAGGCACGTGAATACGAATTTTAGGATTAATCTGTAGGAGTATACATCCATGTGTTTTATAACCATTTCTCTTTTTAATATAATACAAGCAGCTAAACCTGCACGATGCCGCGGGTACAAAACTATGTTACACATGTAGAAAATTTTGAAAAAGTATGTGCTAAAGAATAGTGTTTATATATATATATATATATTACATGAGAAAATTGAGAATGCTGATATACCCTAGCTAGGGAGTGCTATTTACAAAATGTATAGAGATTACCTTCAACCCTCTGTAACCATATAGAGGTATTGAACGATTGATAACCATGAAAACTCATTTGTATTCTATAAACAACATAAATGTACCAGGTTAATGAATTCCATTAAAAAAATCTACCAAATGAAAAATTCACTTGGTATTTACTATAAAGCCAAACCACCAAGGAATTGGAACTTATTTTGTAAAAAAAAATTAACCCTTCCTCGGGTTGAACCAGCTACAACTCTTGCCATTGGCAACCTCAAGCATTGTGGCAACTCTTTCTGTTCTCATCATAAACATCTGATTCTTCCAAATCCTTCCACCTCCATCCTAGAATTCGTCCCCCGTCACCACAAATACCAAGGATAAGCTAAAATTGGAAAATATTCAAACCCCAGAAGCTCTAGTTTCCTAAACGCCACATACATCTGCATTAGAAAACATTGGAGTAACGTAATACTTAATTCGGTATAAAAGTGAAAAATTTAAGTCTTCGGTATAATGCAAGTGGTAGACATGGCAAAATTACAATTTGAGGGCAAAAAAATAAAAATCTCGTAGGATTGCTACAGATACTATCAATTGTAGTCAACCAATTTACTAATATTACGATTTATCTTATGATATTTATCTTGTTTTGTTAGATATGAAATTTAATCAGTAATCAGTAATATAATTTCATATTTATTTTATTAAAGCAGATGTAAACTCCTGTAAAACCACCCTTCTCTTAAACCCCTGAAGACTAACTCTTACATCATTTATAGTGCAAAATTTCATGAATCAAATAAAGATTGTCAAAATTTAAGAATTTTAACATCAATTACAACATGAAGACCCAAAATTTAATCCAAATCAAAGTTGAAGAATCTATTAACCCAAAATTTGACAATATATAGACCCAAGAGGCGTAGAATCAAAATATACCTAAGATTTGGTGATTGGATGACTGTGAAGGCCTCAAACAATACAGGGAAGCTAGCAGATTCGCCGGAAAACCTCGCCGGAATCTGGGTTACGGATTGAGCTTCAATCTTCTTCAAACCTTCACCAAATCGTACATGAAAGCCATGAAATCTTGACCTAGAAAGTAAGAATGGGCTCAGACTTGAGTTCGTGAGGTCGAAAGGATGAGAATGGTGATTGTTTTGGGTGTACCTGGGTTCAGTGGGGCGGGGGGGGGGGGGGTGGTGTTGGGGGTTGGGGGTTATCGGGATGTTGAGGGAGCGAGAGAAAGAATGATGATCAGCAGAGAGAAGAAGATTCAAAAATATGGATGGACTGATTTCTTATCACACTGCCCAAAAAAAATGAACGGTCCCAGATCCAATCAGATATAAATTTGACTAATATTGAAATTACACAATTACAGCAAGGGCGTTTCCGGAAGTACACTGTTCGTATGAACAGCTCAGCTTTAGTATATATTAAATAAATTTGCTTGAGGTTTTTTTTTTTTTTTTTTTTTTTTTTGAAGCAAGGATTCATTACCAAGGCACAAAGGTCAGCCAGGAACAAAGAAAGCCAAAGAAGGCTAACACAACTGGGAAACCAACATACCACAACATAACAAGAGGCACGGGATTAAACAAGACGCTGCCAACACTTAATCCCCAAAAAATAAGAACCTAAACTAACCACTCGGAGGGCAAGGCAAACCATCCTTGTTTAAAATTCTAACAAGTGAAGATGGGGCCTGTCTGCCCACACAGAGTTGCACATCTCTGGAGTAAAATTCTTTACAACGAAGTCCATCGCATAATTTGCTAATCTTAGAATCCAAGACCAAGAGCAAGCTTGGAAAGTTTTCCCAACCACCCATATACGATTTCGGATTAGGAAGATTTCCGAAGCGCAGCTCAAAGAACTATCATGCAGACATGAAATAACCTGTTTCGAATCTGATTCTATCACCACCCGGGGGATATTTAGACCCTTCGCCAAATGGCACCCCTCCAGAACCGCCAAGTACTCAGCCACCACATCAGAAGAAGCCGGAACCCCCACCCTTTTGACCTCCAAACATCTGCACCTCGAGTCTCGGACCACCAAGCCAACCCAAGCCGAAGAAGCACCCTGCCTCCAACTCGCATCCACATTAATCTTCAACAAGGGACAAGGAGGAGGACACCACGAAACCGTACCTTCTCGGCTGGGCAAAGGCTGGGGAACAAGACCAGAGTCCCTGTACTTAGCAACAGCAAAAGCCTCCCATGCGCTGGAAAGATTGAAAATGGTTTGTGATGGAGATGGGGTACTGCTGTTGAACACCGCATCGCATCTGACTTTCCAAATAAACCAACAGGAGAAGGCCACCTGAGACAAAAATCGAGACTTAGACTCATTGGACTCCAGCTGGAGCGCAAACAGGTGATAGAGCTAGCCATCAAAGGAGGTAATTGAGGCGCCTTTAATACGAATACAGAGGGGACCACCGAACCACACTGGCTCAACAGATTCCGAATGATCTAGACAAATAGGACAAAACGGATTATCAGCACACCTCCTCCTAAACAGGTTTTCCCGACTAGCAATGGCACCCCTTATGCAGCGCCACACCAAGATTTTCACTTTTGGAGGAACCTGAAGCTTCCATATACCAGCCCACACCGCAGACTCAACAGAACGGGAGGAAGAAGGACTATCAATCCGCCTGCCAGGAGTTGGATAGTCCAGAAGAATAAACTGAACATTTCTTTGCCCAAACACATAGTGATAAGGACTTGGAAACAATGTGATCCAAACAAACAGCCAGCCGAGAAAAGGTGAACAAAAAAAGACTCGAAAGACAAACAATTAATTTACAGCCATAGTTGTAAAATCAGTGCAATATATGACATATATACTTGGCCAACTGCTCTCTTAGCTAGAAGTGAACCATTGCGGAATATGCGGTCTGATATAGGCTGGGAAACTTAGCAACAAATGCTTGGTAGGTTTTCTCTATGGCATTATGAAATTATCAATTTTCATCTTATAACTATGTCATCAATCTTCAATCGTTGTGTCGTCTAAATTTAACGTTAAATCAATTTATAATCATTGAAATTTTATTTATGAGAATTTTAGCCATTTTTATCAAGCCTCATGTTGAATTAAGGGTACTTTTGGAAAGGAAACCTCCTCATTAAGGTTGCCAAAAACCTTCTGGTGGGATTAGGGTGCATGAGCAGTAAAATTTTAGATTAAAATTCGTTTTTTTTTTGGAAGTTTTTATTTTTATTTTGATCTAATGGTCCATATTTTTTAATTCTTCAAATCCAACAATATAGAATAAAGATCCAAGGGATAAAATTTACATTTAACGTATAAATAATAAAATAAAAATTTAAAGATGATCCACTTAAAAAAATTATTTTCCAATCCCATCACCAGGACAATTATTTTCCCTTAGCTTATATGAACTATCATTTATATTTTCAATTAGTGTTTAAGTTTTTAGTTTATGTTATGAATTATCATCTATATTAAAGTTTTGGTTGGTTGAGTGGTTGATTGATGTGATTTGTTCTGTTTTAAGTTTTTTTTATGTTACAATATTTGTAAAATTAAATTAAGATAGCATAACTCAAAGTTACAAAAAATCTTTTCCAAAAAAGTAGGGTTAAAACAATTCCACACCAGTTAATATATTTTAAGTCATGAAAATTTTTCTTGTGCTCGTAAAACAAACGGTACACCACGTGTTATTATATAAATGGTGAAATTTTTTTTTTATGTTATTAATTTTTTAATACAAAAAATTTACTATTTATATAGAAATAACCTTCGGGCACATTAAAAAATCATTCCAATTTGTTGACCCCCCATTTCTCCTGATACTTCCCAGTTCCCATATCGCTAAAACCCTCACCATGCTGCTTGCCTCTACTCTCCCCGTCTTCCTCCTCGCCTCATCTGCTAAAATCTCTTCGAATCTACCAAACACCGCAACCGTTCAGACTTTCCCAAAGGTAAATTCTTTTGTCTTCCTTACAAAATTTGATATTGATTTTGAAAATAGTGAAAACCCCATAAAACAAACTGACTTTGTCAACCGAAGATTATGTTATATGTTTCTAAGCGGTTTGCCTTTGGAAAGTACAAAACAAACTGAGCAATTATAAGATTTGACCAAGTAAATGGTTTCGCATTTGATTATTTAGGATAATTACATGCATGAGGATTACTGAATGATATATTTGATAAATACGTCTAATTTTAAGGTAGGAGCCTTTAGATTAGAACTCACTTTATGGTTTTGCATTAGAAGACCATCTGTACTCAACTTCTTAAGCAAGTCTGGAGAAAATCTGCTCTTAGTTGATGCTCTGTCTCCGTCTTTTTTGCCTGCTTTAATATGCTTTCTTCCGATCTCTAACTTTTTAAATTTTTTATTTTTGTTTTATTAATTTGATTCGGAAGATTTTCAGAGAATAGCTTCAATTGAGTTAGGTTTTGTTCAATTTAATCTCATTAGTTTCATTCCAATTCAATGATTTTGTGTGGCGCTGAGTTTTCTGTTGGAGAATAAATTTTCTTCATAGTTCATTCAATTTTGTTTTATTTTCTTATTTGGATTTTGAAATTGAGACTCCTAGCTTTGCCCTCATCAAGAAAAAATTATTGATTCCAATTGATAAAGGTTACCAGGATGGGAAAGGGATTACCAATTTGAAATCAACTCTTCAGGTATGCATTCATTCCAGATTTAAAACATCACTTCCGTTTGGTATGTTGTTTATCATTTTTTATCATAACACTGTCATGCGGTGTTACTGTCCGTCCTTTTAGTTGTTAAAATCTGCTTTTTTGAGTTGTACATAGAACTCTTAACGTAGAATTAGTAAAATGCAGGTGCATAATGAATGACTAATCAATGTGGGAAACTTTTGGAAATGTATATAATTGTAACTTATAAATCTCCCCTTTGAATTGCACATATGCTCTTGATGCAAAGTAAATAAAATGTAATGTAACTTAAAGACTTATTTTACCATGTTGGTTTAGCTATTATGTTAATTTGTGAAATATTTAGAAATGAATGGGTTGATTTGTGATTTTATGGAATTTTCAGAAGTATCTATTATGTGTAGTGATGTATGTGTTTGTGAATGCAGTTACGCTATTGGTAGCTTTTGAGTATCAATTGATTATTATGTACTGTTATTCAAACTCTCTCTCTTTATTTGAGAAATGATTCATATTTGCTATAAACTACGAATTTAAAACCCACAACAGAGCGCGGCACTTTTGCTAGTTTTGACCTAGAAGCAAATGGAAACGGGAAACGTAATTCCAACTACTTAGTTGATGACACTAAATTTGATCAAGTAGAAATATTATGCAAAGCAAACTTATAGAACCCCATTATTGTAATATAACATAACAACATACGTACGTTGAAGCACCAGGAAAAAAAAAACATGACATTGGCCTTGAAGGCCCAAACATTTCTCCAGCCGGTAGACACATCAAGCTAGGTTCGGCTTCCCCTCGTCGCCCTTGCGGTTGTTGGCTTTCTACTCCTGCTGAATGTCTCCACAAACCATTCATGCTTCTTATCTGCCAATGCGTTTCTAGCAACCACTCCCACTATTAGTCCGCTAACAACTCCTGGCAAGACTACATACCAGTCAAACTCAAATGGAAATCCAGACTCTTCATCTTCTTCAAATCTTGATGGTGGCGGCAGCCTCGAGCTCTCAGAACCCTCGCATTTCTTGGACAAAGGCTTTCCACACAGACCTGAGTTTCCTTGGTACGAATCTTCTAGGAATGTACCAAATTGTTGGCCAAGTGGTATAGGCCCCCAAAGATGGTTATGATACACATTGAAGTACTCAAGGAAATTGAGTTTTGCCAAGCTACTAGGGATCCTTCCTGAGAGCTTGTTTTGAGAAAGATCCAACGATTCAAGAGCAGTTAAGTTCTCTAAAGATGAGGGGATGTGACCGGAGAGAACGTTGTTGGAGAGGTTTAGCAAATGAAGTGCTCTTATGCTCCCAATGATACTTCCTGAAATCTCTCATTTAAATCTATTACTTGAGAAATCTACGAGTCTCAGATCATAGGGGGTCTTCTGATATGTTAACTCAACACCTTTTACAGGAATTATCATACTGTATGAAATTTCATAGTAATTTCCATATTTATTTGTGCTGACGTTCGATGAGACTTCAAAGTACTGACTTCCATCGTTTGCAACAACATATTTCATGAAATTCCAGTTCTCCATGTACTTAGAAGGCAACATACCTGAAAACAGATTGTTGGATAAATCAATGATGCACAAGTTTGGGAACCCATGATTAGTTGGAGGCTTCCCAATTATCCCATGAAATGCATTCGACCCCAAAATGAGAGCCCTCAATACTGGAAGTACCCCTAACCAAGAAGGGAAGATGTCACTGATTTGATTGTGGCCAATGTTAAGAAACTCTAGCCGAGTGCAATCGGCCATTGATCTTGGTAGCTTCCCCTGTATCCGATTGTAACTCAACCCAACGAATTTCAAACTATTGTTGTTAGCACAAAATGGAGGAATATCGCCATGGAAAGAATTAAACTTCAATTGCAGTATTTCCAAGCTACTGGACTTCCCCAAACATCGTGGAAGCATGCCACTCAGGCTGTTGTTGCTCAAACTAAGAACTTGAAGATAATTCAAGTTGCAGAACAATGGTGCAACTTCTCTACTATAATTATTGTAGCTAACAATGTAAGACGTGATAGATTGTGGTGGACAATGGCGGATCCACAGTGGGGTCAATGGGGTCGCACGACCCCTTGGAAGCCATGGAAACAACCTTAGAGACCCCTTGGAGTTGCTGGTGCGACCCCTTGGCTGCACACCAAGTGTTCGACGAAAGGTCCTCAGCTGGGCTAGTTGAAGAAGACAAAGGCGCTCGCGCGCCTATTTTTTTTTTCAAACAACCTGGGCAAAACGACGTCGTTTTGCCCCAGGAAATTTTTTTAAATGACCTGGCCAAAACAACGTCGTTTTGGGCCAGGTCTGAACAAAAAAAAATGCCCAGCATGTCCTGGGCAGGTTTGAACAAAAAAAAAATACCAAGCGTGTCCTTTTCAGCCATATTTTGCACAGATCCGACGCCCTTCTTTCCAAAACCCCCAAATTTCTTTTGTTTTCTCCTCCTCCAACCCTAAGTTCCAAACTCAATCCCCCCCCCCCAAACCCTCAACTCCATCTCCTCCCTTGCTACCGCCATTAAGGTGCCTTTGTGTTGCCGTCGTCGTCACTGTGGTGGTGGTGCCACCAGCTTTGCTCTTTGTATTTGCTCATTGTTATTGTGAAATTTCACAATTCAAGTAAGTTATAAACCCTATGTATGATAGATTTAATTTAATTGAAACCTAATTCATATTTATTTTTATTATATTGGTGGTTTGGTTATATTGTGAGTATTTATTTTGAATATTTTGTATATGTAGAATATATTTAATTTAATTGAAATTCAATTCATATTTATTTTGATTATATTGATGGTTTGTTTATATTGTGAGTTTTTATTTTCATTATTTTGTATATGTAGAATGCAAGATGAGATATTTAATTTAATTGAAATCCAATTCATACTTATTTTGATTATGTTGATGGTTTGTTTATATTGTGAGTATTTATTTTGAATATTTTGTATATGTAGAATATATTTAATTTAATTGAAATTCAATTCATATTTATTTTGATTATATTGATGGTTTGTTTATATTGTGAGTTTTTATTTTCATTATTTTGTATATGTAGAATGCAAGATGAGATATTTAATTTAATTGAAATCCAATTCATATTTATTTTGATTATGTTGATGGTTTGTTTTCATTGTGAGTATTTATTTTGAATATTTTGTATATGTAGAATTATTATGGAACGGTTTTTTAAGAGAAAGTCGTTATCTGGTTCGGGTAGTTCGAATAATGTTGATAGTTCAAATACTGTTGGTAGTTCAAGACAAAGTCAGTTAGATGGTGTTTTGGGTAATCTTGAAGCGGATCCTGGATTGAGAACTCGAATAATAGATTATGATGCTAATATGAGATATGAGGTCCGAAGATCATATCTACAAAAAGGACCTTGTCAACCTAGAGGTCATAATTTCCCAATAACTAATATGTCGGGAATTAATCGACACTTCATTCCCCAATGGTTTGATGAGTTTGATTGGTTGAAGTATAGTATATCTAAAGATGCGGCATTTTGTCTCTATTGCTATCTCTTTAAAACCAATTTTGCACAAGTGGGTAGTGAAGCTTTCAGTGGAGATGGATTTAAGACTTGGAAGAAAGGGAGAGAAAGATTTAAGATGCATGTTGGACCGGTTGGGAGTGTTCATAATAAGGCTAGAGAAGCTGCTACAAATTTGATGAATCAAGCTACACATATTGAAACGGCAGTGAGCAAACACTCCAACCAAGCTCGTAAGGCTTATCGCACATGCTTGAATGCATCAATCAAGTGCACTAAGTTTTTATTGCGACAAAGTCTTCCTTTTCGTGGCCATGATGAAAGTGCCACTTCAAGCAATAGGGGAAATTACTCGGGAGCTATTGCAATTCCTTGC
The DNA here is from genome assembly GCF_916048215.2 of Malus sylvestris. Lineage (NCBI taxonomy): Eukaryota > Viridiplantae > Streptophyta > Magnoliopsida > Rosales > Rosaceae > Malus > Malus sylvestris. The sequence goes on from NC_062268.1 coordinate 9,505,991, forward strand.
AGATAATAATGATAAAGTTAGAGAAGTTGTGATGGAAAATGCTCCGGGGAATCTCAGATTAGTAGCTCCTAGCATTCAAAAAGAAATTGTGAATTCATGTGCCCTTGAAACACTTGATGCTATCATGGATGGTCTAAAAAGATAGATTCTTTTCAATATTGGTGGATGAAGCACGTGATGTGTCGGTGAAAGAGCAAATGGCTATGGTGTTGCGTTATGTGGATGACAACAGGCATGTAATTGAAAGATTTGTGAGTATCCAACATGTTACCAACACTACTTCAAGTTCACTAAAGGATGCTATTGACACATTATTTTCTCGCAACGGTTTGAGCATTTCCAAGCTACGAGGACAAGGTTATGATGGTGCTAGCAATATGAGAGGTGAGTTGAATGGCCTTAAAACAAAGATATTGAGAGAACAACCTTGTGCATATTATGTTCATTGCTTTGCTCATCAACTTCAACTAGCTCTTGTTGTCGTAGCAAAGAAGAATATAGACATTGCCTCTTTTTTTGCAACGGCTAATAGTGTGGTTAATCATGTTGGAGCATCTTGTAAGCGGCGTGATTTACTTAGAGGGCAACTTCAAGAAGAGCTTGTGATAGCTTTTGAAAATGATTGTCTTATAACGAAGCGAGGCTTAAATCAAGAAACTGGTCTCAAACATGCCGGTGACACACGATGGAACTCACACTATGGTACCTTGATTAGCATCATTTCCATGTTTTCATCCGTGGTTCATGTGCTTCAAATGGTTATTGATGATAATCCCAATGAAAGTGCGGGTGAAGCAAATAAGTTAATGAGAGATATACGTACTTTTGAGTTTGTGTTTCACCTTTTCTTGATGAAAGTCATATTGGGACTCACAAATGATTTGTCACAAGCATTGCAAAGGAAAGATCAAGAAATTGTGAATGCAATGGCTTTAGTGAAGTCATGCAAGGAAAAGCTACATTGGATGAGGAATAATGAGTTCGATGCATTGGTTGATGAAGTATCTTCTTTTTGTGAAAAACATTATTGATGTTCCTAACATGGAAGAGGCATTTATACTTCCAAGGAGGTCAAGGCGTAATGCTCCAATAAAGACAAATCGTCATCATTATCGTGTGGAGCTCTTTATTTATGTCATTGATGAGCAAATTACGGAGTTAAAGGATCGCTTTAATGAGGTAAATACCGAGTTGCTTATTTGTTTGGCATATTTGAGTCTGAAAGATTCATTTGTAGCTTTTGATAAACCAAAGTTACTTCGTCTTGCTCAATTTTATCCTCGAGACTTTTCGGATGAGGATCGTTTGGCACTTGAAGATCAACTTGAGATTTATATTCATTATGTGCGTTCCAGTAGTGATTTCTCTCAATTGGAAGGGATTGGTGATCTTGCAAAAAAAATGGTGGAGACAAGGATGCATCAAGTATTCAATTATGTATATTTGCTCATTACATTGTCTTTAGTTTTATCAGTTGCAACTGCTTCAGTGGAGAGAGCATTTTTTGTCATGAATATTGTTAAGGGTCCACTTAGGAACAAAATGGGAGATCAATGGTTGAGTGATAGCTTGCTTGTTTATATTGAGAGAGATATTTTTGCTTGTATTGAAAATGAAACTATAATGCTTCGTTTTCAAAATATGAAACCTCGTCGTGGACAATTATAGCTTGTAATATTGTTTCTGTTATGAATTATGAATGAAAGTACTATGATTTCATTTTCAACATGTTTTCCATCCTAAATTTTTTTTTTGGACTTTTACACTACGACCCCTTGTGGTAAGATTCCGGGCTCCGCCACTGGTGGTGGAATTGGCAATGACCCTTGTAGCCGATTATTCTTAAGATTAAAAAGCTGTAGATTTTTCCATGGAAGAGTGACTGGATTTTCCTCAAAGCCTGTTAAGAAGTTAAAATCGAGGTCGAGATTGACCAAAGTTTCTCTAGTTGCATTCCAAAGCCATTTTGGTATTTGGCCATGAATATTGTTACCAGAAAGTTCTAGGGCTCCCAATTCGTATTGATTTTTCAAAAATTCAGGAAACTCTGTCAAGTTGCATTCAGCCAACCTTAGAACTTCGAACTTTGGAAGAGTAGCACTCAAACTAAATTTGACACGCACAGATAACCGATTGTACGATAAATCAAGTCCCTTCAACTTTCTGAGGTGGAAAAACGACTTAGGAACTGCTCCTTGCAAATCGATGTAGGCGAGCAGCAGATGAGTTAATTGGGTCGACTCTAATCCGAGCCAAGATGGGATTTCACCAGTTATTGAATTGTCACCCAAGTCTAGATACGCAAGATGGGTCAGGTTAGCCACAAAACGTGGGAAATTTCCACCTAGGTTATTATACGAAAAATCAAGTAGCTTAGCTTGGTTAGTTTTCCAAAACAAGACAAGGAATCAAGAACTAAGAATTGGCATGCGAAAACGTCATGAAATGAAGCCATCTCAAGGAAACTGAGCTGGGTAAGGTTTCTGAATGAAGATGGAACATGGGAATCAAAAAAACATGATGAGATGTCAAAGTAATTTAAGGAATGAAGGTTTCCGTTAGAACTAGGAAGTTCACCAGAGAAATTTGTCCATGAAACATCCAATGTTTTGAAGGAATTGGTCCTGTTAAAAGTAGGAAAATAACCATTTAGGTCTATGTTTGAGCCTAAACTAAGCTCCTCTAGGTTTGGTAGGTGGAAAATGCCAACTGGGAATTCCCCATTCAACCCACAGTAGCTTAGATTGAGAGATGTGAAAGAAGATGCATTGACCAAGATATCAGGCATAGTGGAGTATATGCCTACATCACTAAGATGAAGTTGTTTAATGCTGGTCAAATTTTGGACTAGGATTCTCATGTTGGACTTCTTAAGCTCCAAACCATTATTGTGAAATAGATCAAGGGTAGACAGTTTGGTTAGCTTTGAAATTTCAGATGGAATTTGGCCAGAAAATTCAGACCATGAAAGGTTAAGATAGGATAGACTCAAAAGGTCATAGCCCAATCTCGATGGTACTTCAGAGGAATTGAAGTTGTTATCTAAGAGGTCAAGCATATTCAAGTGAACAAGTCGGAAGAGGGTGTTGTTGGAATTGATCGAACCATAGAGACAGCTGCTCTTGAGGTCAAGGCCAACGACACGGCTAGACTCCGCATGGCACTCAACACCATCCCACGAACAACAGTTACCCTGATTCTGATCTCCTTCTCGAGTCCAAGATGCAACCTTCAGATAAGCAAAAGGAGATGAAGAAGCTAACTTGTCTATCGTAAAGCTCTCCTTGAATTTTAACAAAAAGGAGTGCTTGTCAGCGTGGCAAAGTGTTAGCGTTTGTTTCTACACAAATGAAAATTTGTGAGTAGCATTGAGTAATAGCAAAAGAAGACAATGAAAACAGGTAAACTTGGACAACCAAGATTCCATTTTCATGGCAGTGTGTTTTTCTGGTTATAGGAAATATTGTTTTTATGGCTCTCGGATAATTAAGAGTAGAGAAGTTAACTCCTTTTATAGACACAATCATGCAAAGCATAAATAAATAAAAAAGCATGAGTTGATTGATGAGTGGGTGGTAAATTGATGTCTTCATCAATTGAAGACTTGGAAGTCATGAATTCTTTTTCAAGATTCTTCTTCTTTACCTGGCGGCCAGGAGACATTTGTTTTGGCTCAGTTACTCAAAAGTAGTCAATTTACTTTTTGAAACTCAAAGTTGCTCCACTTTGTCCTCTGGAACTCGATTTTGATTCCATTTTGCCCTCTGAAACTTGAAAGTCGTTTCCATAAAACTCAAAATTCGCTTCACATTGTCTTAGATCTGTTAATTTCTTATGTGGTTGATTTGTGTACCAAGCTAATCAATTTCATTTTTATTTTTTTCATCTCTTCAATTTCTTTTAAACTTAATATTGTCTGATTGTTGAATATATGTTAACGCATAGTGAAGATTTATAATCAAATTTATTGCACATGTGGCAGACTTATTGGGTGTTGGGTCCCACATATGTTTTAGGAGGCATCCTATAAGTTTCAAGAAGAAGAAAGAGTCCACAAGTTAAAGTGGAACGAATTTTGAGATTCTGAGAGTAAACTGATAATTTTTTGGTTACAAGGGGCAAAACGAAATCAAAATGAAGTTCCAAGAGGCATAGTTAAAACTAAGCTTATTTAATTTTTCTATTTCTTGATGCTACTCAATTGTGTTTTTTCTTTGTATAGATACAGACATTTTGTCACGATGAGGTAAAAAATTATTTTTCAAATTCCATCATTCATCGAGTTGAGCAAAAATATGGTTCAAGACTATAAGTCTTAATTAATAGTGGGACAAACACTAATCCCTTGACGAGAATGTTTGTGATGATTGTCAAAGGCGTGTAATTTGGTTCAAACCTTAAAACTGGTACAAAACCAAGGTAAATAATTATTAATGTTATTGAGGAGAATGTTTGTGGTGACCGTCAGGCCTGTAATTTGGTTCAAGCCTGAAAAGTGGGAGAAACCAAAGGTAGATGGATTAGCATTTTAGCAATATGAACTAATGGAAAAGTATGAGTGGAACATGAGTTCAGCTTGATAAACACCAAAGAAATTAATGGAAGAGGTCCATGCATTATGCATACGACTAGAAGGGAGATGGAAGAGGAGGGGAAATCAAATATACTTTCAACAAATTTTGTTAAATATAGATCGCCTATTTGGTTAATAAGATCCAAATGATTTATACATCCATTCCAAGGGGTGCAAATCGATAGATTGCCTTTCTTACTTTGAAAATCTTTCTTCACTTGTAAAATATTTCAAGTTCAAGTAACATGAATGACGTTGATTCTCCACAATTATGGGAGAGAAATGTTAAGGAGACTCTCAAAAGTGGGACTTTTAATGGATTTTCTGCCACCTCACATTTTTATGTCAATTCATGTGCCAACATTATAAAACATTATGCTAAAAACATAAGGTGACAGAAATTTCATGAAGAGCCATAGACTTCCCTTAGCATTTCTCTTATGTGAGAGCCATAGACTTCCCTTTAAACATAAAACAAAATTGCCATGGTAATGGAGTGGCAGTGGTCGAAGTTTACTTTTTGTATGTTGTTTAATTTTGCTGTTACTTGATGCTACTCAATTATTTTTCCTTTGTACGGACTCAGAAACTTGCCCACGATGACGAAAAAAGTTGTCATTTTTCAAAACTTCATCATTAGTTGTCATTTTTCAAAATTTCATCATTCATCGAGAAAATATTATTCAAGACTATAAGACTTAATTAATCAGTAGGACTAACACTCTCAAGGGATTAGTGTTTGTGGTGATAGTCAAGGGCGTGTAATTTGGTTCAAGACTTTACCAAAGGTAGATAGATTAGCATTTTAGCAATATGAATTAGTGGAAAAGTATTAGTGGAACATGAGTTCAGCGTCGAGTCAGAAGGGAGATGATATGGAAGAAGTGGGGAAAGGAACCGATTCCGGTGAGAGCTCCAACTACCGTTTTTATTTTTTATTTTTTTTACAACTTTACAATGGAAACTTTGAAATTTGCTAGGTATGAATAGATCATTATTAAGTGCAAATAGTAATTTTTTAAAATTATTTTTTATTATCATTAAGGTAAGAAGAAAGTTCGAAATTATTACAATAATTTGAGTAAAAAAGTTGTCATTTTCTAAATTTCATCATTCATCATAGTAACTGTTGTTCGTGGGATGGTGTTGAGTGCGATGAAGAGTCTGGCCCTTGAACTTGGCAGCAGCTGTCTCTATGGTTCTATCAACTCCAACAGCAGCCTCTTCCGACTTGTGCACTTGCAGAGGCTTGATCTCTCAGATAACCTCTTCAATTTGTCTCAAATACCATCAAGATTAGGCTGTGACCTTACGAGTTTAACCTATATCAACCTTTCACATTCCTTATTTTCTGGCCAAGTTCCATCTGAAATTTCGAAGCTATCAAAGCTATCTTCCCTTGATTTGTCATTCAATGATAAATTTTTCGCTGAATATGGTGTCTATATATCTCTGACAAAAGCCAAACTAAGAAGCCTAGTCTAAAACATGACCAACTTAAAACAACTTCATCCTGGTTGGGTAGAAATATTCTCCACTTTTCCTGATAACTTTGTCAATGCATCATCCCTTACATCTCTCTTTCTTGCCAACTGTGGGTTCTACGGGGAGTTCCCTGTTGGTGTTTTCCACCTACCAAACTTAGAGGTTCTTTATGTTTACAAGAACTTAGAGCTAATAGGTTATTTTCCTAACTTTAACAGGACCAATTCCTTCAAGAAATTGGACATTGGGGAAACAAGTTTCTCCGGTCCAATGCCTACACCCGTCGGAAATCTTCGTTTCTTAACTATATTTGGCATCTACTATTGTAATTTTGATCCCAATGTTCCATCTTCACTCAGAAACCTTACTCAATTTTCTCTGCAAATTAAACCCAATTTGAATGTTACTCTTCCAAAGTTTCAACTTTTGTGGTTGGATTCATGCAACTTAACAGAGTTTCCTGAGTTTTTAAAAAACCAGGACGAGTTGTACAATCTTCACCTTTCTGGCAACAATATTTATGGCCATATACCAAAATGGTTCTGGAATGCATCTAGAGAATGTTGAATTTGGGTCTATCAAATAACTTCTTAACGGGCATCGAGTCATTTGACCAGAATCCACTCATTCTTCCATGGAAACATATGTTGTTTTTTGAAATGACGTCCAACTTGTTACAAGGTTCACTGCCAATTCCACCCCAATCAATCATAATTTATGATGTTGTAAACAATGATTATAATGGAGAGATTTCACCACTATTCTGCAGCATGAATCTACAAGTTCTTGATTTGGCTAACAGCCACCTAAGTGGTATGCTTCCACAGTGTTTGGGGAACTCCAGTTCTTTGAAAGTACTCAACTTGCCGAACAATTCTTTTGACGGAGATATTCCTCAACTATGTCCAAACAAAAATAGTTTGAGGATGGTAGATTTAAGTTACAATCATTTACGGGGGAAGCTACCAAGATCTTTGGCCCGTTGCACTCAGTTGGAGTTTCTTAACCTACGAAACAATTGCATCAGAGACATCTTCCTGTCTTGGTTAGGGGAATTACCAGCGTTAAAGGCTCTCATTTTGGGTCATAATGAATTTCATGGAATAATTGGGAAGCCTGCAACTAACCATGAGTTTCCAAACTTGTGCATCATTGATTTATCTCACAACGGTTTTTCCGGTATGTTGCCCTCTAACTACTTGGAGAATTGGAATTTCATGAAATTTGTTAATGAAACCAATCAAACTTATTTTGAAGTCTCTTCGACCAACCCAAGTGATGTCTCTTATATATATGAATACAAGATCACAATTTTTGCAAAAGGGGTTGAGTTGAAATATTTGAAGACCTCTTAATCTTCTGAGACTCATAGATTTGTCAAGCAATAAATTTGAAGAGATTCGAGCAGGTATCATTGGGAAACTAAGAGGCCTTCATTTGCTAAACCTCTCCAACAACACCCTCGGTGGTCTCATACCCTCATCTCTTGGGAACTTGAGAGCTCTTGAATCATTGGATCTCTCTGGAAACCAGCTCTTAAGAAGTAACCCCAGTAATTTGGCTCAACTCAACTTCTTTGCGTATTTCAACATATCCCATAACCATCTTTGGGGGCCAATTCAATGATTTTGTGTAGCGCTGAGTTTTCTGTTGGAGAATAAATTTTCTTCATAGTTCATTCAATTTTGTTTTATTTTCTTATTTGGATTTTGAAATTGAGACTCGTAGCTTTGCCCTCGTCAAGAAAATTTTATTGATTCCAGGATGGGAAAGTGATCACCAATTTGAAATCAGCTCTTCAGGTACGCATTCATTCCAGATTTAAAACATTACTTCCGTTTAGTATGTTGTTTATCATTTTTTATCATAACACCGTCATGCGGTGTTACTATCCGTCCTTTTAGTTGTTAAAATCTGCTTTTTTGAGCTTTACATAGAACTCTTAACGTAGAATTAGTAAAATGCTAGTGCAAAATGAATGACTAATCAATGTCGGAAACTTCTAGAAATGTATATAATTGTAACTTAGAAATCTCCCATTTGGATTGCACATATGCTCTAGATGCAAAGTAAATAAAATGTAATATAACTTAAAGACTTATTTTACCATGTTGGTTTAGATGTTCTGTGAATTTTCGAAACATTTAGAAATGAATGGGTTGATTTGTGATTTTATGGAATTTTCAGAAGTATCTATTATGTGTATAGTGATATATGTGTTTGTGAATGCAGTTAAGCTGTTGGTAGCTTATGAGTATCAATTGATTATTATGTACTGCTATTCAAACTCTCTCTCTTTTTTGGGAAATGATTCATATTTGCTATAAACTACGATTGAAACTCACAGCGGAGCGTGATACTTTTGCTAGTTTTGACCTAGAAGCAAATGGAAACGGGAAACGTAATTCCAACTACTTTGTTGATAACACTGAATTTGATCAGGTAGAAATATTATACAAAGCAAACTTATAGAACCCCATTATTGTAATATAACATAACAACATATGTTGAAGCACCAAAAATCATAAAAAACATGACATTAGCCTTGAAGGCCCAAACATTTCTCTAGCCGGTAGACACATCAAGCTAAGTTCGGCGTCCCCTCATCGCCCTTGCGGTTGTTGGCTTTCTCCTCCTGCTGAATGTCTCCACAAACCATTCCTGATTCTTGTCTGCCAATGTGTTTCCAACAACCACTCCCACTATTAGTCCGCTAACAACTCCTGGCAGGACTACATACCAGTCAAACTCAAAAGGAAATCCAGCTTCTTCAACTTCTTCAAAGCCTGATGGCGGCAGCCTCAAGCTCTCAGAACCCTCACATTTCTTGGACAAATGCTTTCCACACACACCTGAGTTTCCTTGGTATGAATCTTCTAGGAATGTACCGAATTGTTGGCCAAGTGGTATAGGCCCCCAAAGATGGTTATGCGACACATTGAAGTACTCAAGGAAAGTGAGTTGTGCCAAACTACTGGGGATCCTTCCTGAAAGCTTGTTTTGAGAGAGATCCAACGATTCAAGAGCAGTCAAGTTCCCTAGAGATGAAGGGATGTGACCAGAGAGAGCATTTTTGGATAGGTTTAGCAAATGAAGTGCTCTTAGACTCCCAATGATACTTGCTGGAATCTCTCCTTCAAATCTATCACTTGAGAAATCTATGAGTCTCAGATCATATGGGGTCTTATCATATGTTAACTCAACACCTTTTACGGGAATTATCATATTGTATGAAGATTCATAGAAATTTCTATATTTATTTGTGCTAATGTTCGATGAGATTATAAAGTACCGGCTTCCCTTGTTTGCAACAACATATTTCATGAAATTCCAGTTCTCCATGTACTTAGAAGGCAACATACCTGAAAACAGATTGTTGGATAAATCAATGATGCACAACTTTAGGAACTCATGATTAGTTGGAGGCTTCCCAATTATCCCATGAAATGCATTCAACCCCAGAATCAGACCACTCAATAGTGGAAGTACCCCTAACCAAGAAGGGAAGATGTCACTAATCTGATTGTTGCCAATGTTAAGAAACTCTAACCGAGTGCAATCGGCCATTGATCTTGGTAGCATCCCCTGTAACCTATTGTAACCCAACCCAACCAATTTCAAACTATTTTTGTTAGAACAAAATGGAGGAATATCACCGTGGAAAGAATTAAACATCAAATGCAGTATTTTCAAGCTATTAGACTTCCCCAAACACCGTGGAAGCATGCCACTCAGGCTGTTGTTGCCCAAATTAAGAACTTGAAGATAATTCAAGTCGCAAAACAATGGTGAAACTTCTCCACTATAATTATTGTTGCGGACACTGTAAGACATGATAGATTGTGGTGGAATTGGCAATGACCCTTATAACCGATTATTCTCAAGATTAAAAAGTTGTAGATTTTTCCATGGAAGAGTGACTGGATTTTCCTCGAAACCTGTTAAGAAGTTAACATCGAGGTAGAGATTGACCAAAGTTTCTCTAGTTGCATTCCAGAACCATTTTGGTATTAGGCCATGAATATTGTTACCAGCAAGGTCTAGGACTCCCAATTCGTATTGATTTTTCAAAAATTCTAGAAACTCTGTCAAGTTGCATCCAGCCAACCTTAGAATTTTGAACTTTGGAAGAGTAGCACTCAAACCAGATTTGGCATGCACGGATAACCTATTGTACGATAAACCAAGTGCCTTCAACTTTTTGAGGTTGGAAAACTCATCAAACTCAACTAATCCACTCAAATTATTACCGGAAAGGCCAAGAAGTTCAAGATTTCTGAGGTGGAAAAGCGACTTAGGAACTGCTCCTTGCAAATCGTTGAAGGAAAGCAGCAGAAAAGTTAATTGGGTCAGGTTAGCCACAAAACTTGGGAAATTTCCCCTTAAGTTAATATTTGAAAGACCCAAGTAGTTGAGCTTGGTTAATTTTCCAAAACAAGACAAGGAATCAGGAACTAAGAATTGGCCTGTAGAAACGTCATGAAATGTATTCATCTTAAGGAAACTAAGCTGGGTAAGGTTTCTGAAGGAAAATGGAACATGGGAATCAAAACCACAGTTTGAGATATCAAAGTAATTTATGGAATGAAGGTTTCCAATAGAACTAGGAAGTTCACCAGAGAAATTTGTCCCTGAAACATCCAATGTTTTAAGGGAACCGTTAAAAATGGGAAAATAACCATTTAGCTTTATGTTCGAGTATTAAATAAGCTCCTCTAGGTTTGGTAGGTGGAAAATGCCTACTGGGAATTCCCCATACAACCCACAGTAGCTTAGGTTGAGAGATGTGAGAAAAGATGCATTGACAAAGATATCAGGCATAATGGAGTATATGCCTACATCACTAAGATGAAGTTGTTTTATGCTGGTCAAGTTTTGGACTAGGATTCTCATGTTGGACTTCCCAAGCTCCAAACCATTATTTTGAGACAGATCAAGAGTAGACAGTTTGGATAGCTTTGAAACTTCAGATGGAATTTGTCTAGAAAATGCAAACAGTGAAAGGTTGAGATAGGATATACTCGAAAGGTCATGACCCAATCTCAATGGTATTTCAGAGGAATTGAAGTTGTTATCTGAGAGGTCAAGCATCTGCAAGTGAACAAGTCGGAAGATGGTGCTGTTGGAATTGATAGAACCATAGAGACAGCTACTCTTGAGCTCAAGGCCAATGACACGGCCAGACTCCGCATGGCACTGAACACCATCCCACGAACAACAGTTACTCTGATTCTGATCTCCTTCTCGAGTCCAAGATGCAACCTTCGGATAAGCAAAAGCAGATGAAGAAGCTGATTTGTCTATCGTAAAACTTTCCTTGAATTGTAACAAGAACGATTGCTCTTCGGCGTGACAGAGTGTCTGTGTCTGCGTCATCACAAATGAAAAACAATGAGTAGCATTGAGTAGTAGCAAAAGAAGACAATGCAAACAGGTAAACTTGACCAAGATTCCATTTTCATGGCAGTGTGATTTTTTGGTTATAGGAAATATTGTTTTATGGCTTTAGGATAATTAAGAGCAGAGAAGTTGACTCCTTTTATAGACATTTGGAACATCAAAACGTGACGGGAAAATCAATAAACAAGGCACCACAAAGTCCACATTAGATAATCAGCGGAAAGATAGTTTATAATAAATACTAGTTCACTGTTGAAAACTAAAAACAATTAACAATTAAATTTCATTTATTCAATCATTCAAAAGAAATTTAAAAATTGAAAACTAAAAATCAAAGTGAAATAATGTAAACACTCCATTTTTCTAACCATACACACATCTGTTTAATTTTGGATCCTCTCTGAGGCAATTGGTCGGGATCCTTCTGACCGGTGTTTGTGAGCCGTTAGATTTTTATCCAACGGCTACAATTATTATAATTTTTAGAGAGCCCCCTGTTTGTAACCGTTGGATAAAAATCCAATGGCCCACAAACACCGATCAGGAGGATCCCGACCAATTGCCTCAGAGAGGATCCAAATCCCTATTGTCAATGATAATTACTCCTCACAATCAAGTAAAGAGAAACTTGTAATTAATGGTATTAGACATTACTTGTATAGTTTGTAATATAAAAGATCTCCTTACGGAGCCAATTGAAGATAATGAGAATCAGAAACTTTACAGAAAGGAAAAAACCATCCCAACCGACCACGGTAAAGTGAAACACGACTACAAGTCTCCACCTACAGAACAACGTATTGGAGCATTGTTGTGCTAGGATAGCACCAAAACTTGTGGAACCAACTCAAGCTAACCCACAGGAAATTTATCAAATGAAAATGCAAGAACAAAATATAAAAGACACAAAGATTTTAACGAGGTTCCTCCACAGTCAGTGTAGCTGGAGTACGTCCTCGGAGCAGTAGGAGCTCACCCAATAATCCACTATCAACCAAATGGGAGTTTACAAAGTGTTGGCAATCTCACAACCCAAAAGCCCAATACACCCAATAGCTCTCACACACCAAAGAAACAAATAGAGAAAGAAATATCGTGATTAATTTCTTCTCTATACAAAGCTCAAAGCTATTACAACAATAACACTTTGATGGAGTGAGAACTATCCAATGAAAGGAACAACAACTCCTTCTCTCAAAATGGTACTGCAGCAGTACCTTCTTTCTCTCCCTCTCTTCTCTTCGGCTCACCAATTTTCTGCTCACTTAAAAAACTAAAGGGCAGCAACTTCCTTATCATAACATAGTCATTCATTCAAGTCACCCCGTGACTTCCCATGGACCAAGAAAACTTTAGACAAAGTGCTTTTCTTTTCCCCAAAACAAGGAAGAAACATCATAATGTTGTCCCTTTTGGTTTGTTTATTCTAAAGTATATGGCCACTTGGCCACATAATCCAACAAGCATATCTAAAGGTGATGTCAAATTCTAAACATAAAATTTAAATTTGACATCCTATGTAACACTTTGATATCTTTTAAAGTTTTTCTCTATACCAAATATGTCAAATTCAATTATTATTTTTTTACGTTATTTTCTTTTTATATTCTAAATTTTACTATAGAAATAATTCACGATAAAAATTCACATTAATTTAATACAAATACAAATATTGGCCTGAAAGTAGTAGGATGTGTAGAAATGCAGTTAACTAAGCTCCAAGGTCATCAATGGTGACAGTATGATCGAAGAAGTAAAGAGAAGTTTAGAGAGAGAGAGCAAGAAATGAGATAATTCTTTGACATATTTCTTCACTACTAAGAATACAAGAGTAATCTTTCCTTTTATACTAGTTACATTGCTTATTCCCTAAGCAACCTATTTCACAACAAACACAACTAACTTAACAGCTACATTGCCTAATCTACTGACACATGGCAGCATCTTGATCCTTGCTTGAAGCTCGATCTTTGTCATCCTTACATCCCCCCTCAATCTCATGCTTGTTAGAATCGAGCATGAGATTGGAACAGTGTTCTTGAAACAATGAAATAGACAAGCCTTTGGTGAGTATTTCAGCAAATTGTTCTTTAGAGGACACATGCTGCACAACCAAATCACCTCGAATCACCCTTTCGAACAAAATAATAATCTATTTCAGTATGTTTAACTCTAGAATGTAACACTGGATTGGATGACAAAGCTATTGCACTGATATTATCACAAAACATCAATGGATGAGCATAAAGAGGCACATGAAGATCACATAGTAGTTGTTTGATCCATGACAATTATGTAGCTGCTATAGCTTAAGCTAGATATTCAGTCTCAGTAGAGGATCAAGAGACTGTATGTTGCTTCTTGGAAGCCCAAGAGATAGAACTAGAGCCAAGATAAACAATGTAACCAGATGTAGACCTTCGATCATTGGGATCTCTTGCCCAATCTGCATCACTATAAGCTTGCGGAGATAGTTTTCCAGGTTGAAAATGAATACCACAGTGAAGTGTACCACTCAGATACCTAAGAATTATCTTAACAGCTACAACATTGCAATATCAAGTTTTCCAAATTGACTGTAAATGCAATATCAGGTTTTCCAGATAGTTTTCAGATTGACTGTAAATGCAATATCAGGTATTGTGAAGGTCAAATATTGCAAGGTACCAACTATGCTCCTATATTGATATGGAATGTGATATGGTTCTCCATCTCCTTTAACAGGCTGTGATATGGAAGGCAAGGTGTAGCACAGGGTTTGGAGTTGCTCATGTCCACTTTAGCTAACAAATCTCTGATATACTTTTGCTGAGAAATAAATAAGCCATTAGAATGATATGAAATCTGCATTCCCATAAAATAGTTTAACTGGCCCAAATCCTTCATGTCAAATGCTTTGGTCAATTCCAAAATGACTTCAGTAATATCAGAAAAGCTACTCCCAGTAAGAATAATATCATCAACATAGAGCAACAGAACTACAATGCCAAGAGAGATGTGTTTGACAAACAAAGATGTATCTGCAAGTGAGGCCTGAAACCCTAAACCTGGTAGAAAACTGGTAAAGTTTTCATTCTAGACTTTTGGAGCATGTTTAAGGCCATACAAAGACTTATTAAGTTTGCAAACAAAGTGAGAAGGATGGTGAGAACTAATAAATCAAATCGCCATGCAAGAAGGCCATACATATAGACTTCCTCAATCAAATCGCCATGCAAGAAGGCATTTTTAACATCAATTTGCCTTAAAGACCAATTGAATTGAGATGCAAGGGCTAAGATAAGTCTAACAATAGTTGGCTTTACAACTGGACTAAATGTTTCACTGTAATCAATTCCTTCCTCTTGACTGTACCCTTTGAACCAAGCCTAGCTTTATACTTTGCTATAGAGCCATCTGGATGCTTCTTGATCCTATAAACCCACTTACAACCAACCAAGTTCTTATTAGGTGGAAGAGGAACCAAATCCCCAGTGTGTTGAGTATGCAAAACATCAATTTCATCTTGCATAGCTGCCTTCCATTTTGCAACCTTATTAGCAGCTTTGAATTGATAAAGGTTCTCCAACTGAATTCTCAGAAGTTGAAACATAAGCTACAAAAGCTTTCTTCTTGATAATGCCACTTTTGGATCTTATCTGCATTGGATGTAAATTCACAGATGGTACTGGAAGAACAACTGTAATATTTTTTGGTTGAAAATCAGGATCCACAAGGACTGAAGACTGTGTAGGTGCTGAAGAACTGGAGATAGTATTATGTGATGAACTCAAAGACTCTGAGGCACTAGGTATAGGGTCTAGGATAAGGGAAGGAGAATGAGATAACTCTAAGGCTCGCATTGGTGAATCCAAAAACTCTGAGGCATTGGTTGGTTCAGAAAAAGACTCTGGAGTTCTCGTGGGTTGAGTGTATGGGAAAGATGCATGAGATGCAGGAGTGACATGAGAAACAATAACATTTTGATTTGTATTAGTGGTGCAACAGATGGTGGTGTGACAGATACAGAAGTAAAAGATTGTGAGGATTTTGAAACTAAGATTTTGTAAGGAAAATTAGTTTCATAAAAAATAACATGTCTTGAGACATAAAACCTGCCTAAAAATGGGTTGAAACAAATATATCCTTTGCATTGACCTCTGTCAAAGAAATGCAAGGATTTGGAGAGCTCAACACTTCAGTTTTTGAAGAAGATGAAGACCCTGAAATTGCATTTAAGTTTGATTGGTACATGGTTCTTCCTTGAGTTTTTTGTGGTCTAATTGTTGGATTCATTGCCGGGAACGCTTTTGCAGACAAGAAGCATGAATGGTTTGTAGAGACATTTAGCAAGAGGAGGAGGTAGTCAATAGCCAAAAGAGGGAGGAGGGGCAAATGACTTAGTCCTTATTGTAATTCATGTTGCAGTTGTTGGTAGTGTCTGTTGTACTATTATGTGTGGTCTAGTTCATGCTGGTATCTTACAATAAGTGGGTTAGAATAAGTTTGTTTAACTTGCTTGGTTTAGACCTTTTTGGGTTAGCTTTAAAGGGGTTAGGTTTCATGTCTCATCCTCTTTTACTTGTATCTTTTGTGTTTTCATTTCTGAAGGGGGTAAGGTTTATGTTCCTCGTTCTTTTTCATGTTCTTTTTCTCCTTTTCTTTGTATTATGAGGGGTAAGGTTTATATTCCCCCTAACTAGATGTAACTTTTTTTTTTCATTACCAATACAATTTCCCTCATACCGCCGAGGATTTTTTTTTTTTTTTTTAACTTGCTTGGATTTTTAGTCTTTCTTAATTTACATTTTTTTTTTTGGGGAAATCAAAATTAACTTTTTGACAAATTTTGTTCAATACAGATCGCCTGTTTGGTTAAAGAGATCCAAATGGTTTATGCATATGTCACGGGTTGATAGATGGCCCTTTTTTTCTTGATAACATATATGGCCCTTACTACTTTGAAAATCTTTCTTCACTCATAAAATTAACAATGTTGTTTGTACCATACTTAGGGCATCCTTATTTAGATCTCGTATAAATACTCGAATGACTCAAATGTAATTATGTAATAAATGAATGGGTAAATATGTAAAAAGGGGAGGAGCCCTTAGTCTATAAAAGGGTCTCCTCACCATCACAATCGAAAGGGCTCTCTCACCCTCAGAAGCTCATCCTCACATACAAAGCTCTGACCCTCACAATCCTCTCACAAACAGATAAATACAATATCAGTGTAGACGTAGCCCAAACATTGGGGTGAACCACTATACATCTTGTGTTCTTTACTTTCTTGCAGATTCACGGTCGGATTTACGTTGTTCCAAGACCTCCGGTTTTGTGCATCAACAAATGTACAAAAAATAAACTTCGATCACTGCCACTCTATTATTTTACTTTAATCTAAAGTAGTTTTCCAAAATGGCATTATTCATCCTGTTTATGAAAATGTGCTTTGATGTTGACTGAATTACGATCGTGCCATTGCGTGTGTGCTCGTTGTGCTTCAGCTGGGTTAGGGCTTTATTTTTTGGCTGACACATGCCATTGAAAAGGTGTAAGCCCTGAAAGATCAAATGTTCTTCTTGCCCTCTCTACATTCCAAATCCAATGGATAGATTGGAAAATGACATGGGTCTTTGGTCATTCACGATTGGGGGTGTTTGGGTGCGATGGGATTGAGGGAGTGGGTGAGGATTGTGGTGGTGTTGCAGAGGGTGAGGGTTTATCAATGGTATGGCCTTGCACAGCTTCAAGGATAGAGAAAGCGAGAGAGAGAATAAGAGAGTGCTTGCTGTTCGGGCTAGAATGTCCCTCGCATTACTCCCTTTGTCTTGCCTGTCAGCCAAGGTTTGCTACTTGTTTTTCTGCATCATGAGTTTGGAATTAATTTGAAATGTGCTTTTATGGGGCCTTTGGTAGGCTTTCAAGCTCACAATCAAAACTAAGGAAGATCTGAGCATGCCACTATTATCTTTGTTTAACAGATTGTCTTTTTAGTCTTTAGATAAGTTGATTACTTGCGCCACAATTTACTTAGACTTCTGAGTTCAAAATGATTGTTTACAGATGGGTTAAGTCCATAAAAAGTTCTTTTCTATGCCTTGTAAACAAGGGCTTGTTGATCATGTATCATATACCTAGAGAAAATAATATTTAATAAACAACTGATTGAATCACATTATTGCTAGCTCATTATGAAGTTAAGCCCACCCCTCCCCCTTAGTGTAGATAATATTGTTTGTTAAAAAAAAAAATTTAAACAACTGATTGAATCACATTATTGCTGGCCCATTGTAAGGCTAAGCCCACCCCATCTCCCTTAATGTAGATAATATCATTTGTTCAAAAAAAAATTCATTTGACAAATAATTTAATCACATTATTATCCGCGTGCGAAAGATCTTTTTTATAATCGGCATTACAACCTTTTAAGATGAAAATTGCATTATTCCAACTTGGAACTTGCCACTCTTGTTCCTTAAAGACTTAAAAAGTAAACTGTATGATTTTTCCTCTATTTTAGGTCATGTGTCAATGAGTACCCCACCATTTAGACAACCCTTTTTTCAATTATTACAGTTTTCTGTTAATTTTAATTAAATGTCTCACTCCATAACTTCAAGACCGTTCTTCAAATCAACGTAACACATCAATCAGGATCCTCATATATATAAATAGTTGATTTTTCAAACTTGTTTAAATTTGATTAGTTCAACCTTCTCATCTTTTGAGATTTCTATGGAAGAATAATCCTCCGAATGCCAAAAAATCTTTTGGTATAGCCAACTGATACGACAATCTTCATTCCTAACTTATATTATATGCATGTTGACTGTTGGGTAACCCATATCCATGAAGTTTATTGATTCACCAAGCACCCACGCACGTCCAACTACAACCAAACTATTGTGTTTAGTTTATGATTCACTAGTCTTCATGCACGCGCTCACGCGCATGCAGAAGGCATTTTTTGAATCATGGCATGTTGCGCGTGACTTACACGTTTTAAATGTATTTATATGTGTAAATTGACAAAAGAAAAGTCAAATATATGAAGTATATGAATAATCTTAGATCATGCTAGAACAAACCCCTCATAAATCAATTAAAGCAGTTGAATCCACATAATAAAATCGGTCTCTATTAAATTTATATTAAGAATAGAGAAAATAATATTTAATAAACAACTGATTGAATCACATTATTGCTAGCCCATTGTGAGGCTAAGTCCACCCCATCCCCTTTAGTGTAGATAATATTGTTTGCTCAAAAAAAAAAACAAATAAACAACTGATTGAATCACATTATTGCTAGCTCATTGTGAGGCTAAGCCCACCCCCTCTCCCTTAGTGTAGATAATATCGTTTGTTAAAAAAAAAATCATTTGACAACTAATTTAATCACATTATTATCTGCGTGCGAAAGACCTTTTTTATAAACGGCATTACAGCCTCTTAAGATGTTTTGAACGTGTTTAAAAATAGAGAAAATAATATTTAATGAACAACTGATTGAATCACATTATTGCTAGCCTATTGTGAGGTACTAATTATAAAGAATAGAGAAAATAATATTTAATAAATAACTTATTGATTCACATTATTGCTAGCTCATTGTGATACTAAACCCAGCCCCCTTCCCCCTTAGTGTAAATAATATCGTTTGTTCAAAAAAATATATATATCATTTGACAACTAATTTAATCACATTATTATCCGCGTGCAAAAGATCTTTTTTATAACTGGCATTACAACCTATTAAAATGTTTTGAACGTATTTAAAAATAGAGAAAATAATATTTAATGAACAACTGATTGAATCACATTATTATTAGCCTATTGTGAGGTACTAATTATTTGAAAGAAAAAAAAATTGTACAAAAAAATTTAATTATTAAAAAAACACTGTTAAAATGACGAAAACATCACTACCACATTTGATGCATTATTTTGGGTTGATTTTGAACTTTTTTATTTTGGGGGTATTTTTGTCCACTTATTTTTTGTGAAGCTTGTGACCCCAAAAACACTATTCACTTTAGGCTTGGCATTATATATAGAGATGAAACTGGAATTTGAATACAAGAGAGCAAACGTGTCCTTAACAAACTTAGAAATAACCCACATCTCCATCCCCATTGCAGAAGGAGAGTCCAATGGAAAAAGTTGCTTAGCTTCCTCAAATTCTTTTCCTCGAGTTTGGTTGTGCCATTTGATTATTATTTTTATTTAGGTAAGAAATTAACTTAATTAGCTCCTCAATAGATGAGATTAAGGAGGGGTTTCTTCTCAGCATAATTTGTTACTGATTTACGAAACTTCGCACATTTGATGGAAACTGTTTATATTATAAATCACACTATAAAAATTTCATATTTTATTATTATTATTATTATTATTGTAGATATGACCTTTATAATGTTATTTACAATATGCATGAAGTTTCGTAAATCGGTAACAAAACATTTTAAGGAAGTACTCCTCAATCTTAAGGGTCAAGCTTTCCTCTTTAGGACGTGTTTACTAATCCGTAATCAAATTGAGATGAATTGAATTGAGGAAGAATTGGATTGAGGAAGAATTGGATTGAGGATGAAATGAAATGAGGCGGAATCAGAATCAGATTCCTGTTGAAGTTGTTTACTAAAACTATCTGGAATTGGAATAAAGTTTCATAAAGCTATTTACTAATTCAGCAAAATCGGAATATAAACCAGTATGATTACTAAAATGCCCTTGTCCCAAATCAAATATTTTATATACTTTTTTTTTAATAAAATTTGATATAGTATATAATATTAAGAAAAAATTAAATTGCTTTTTTATTTCATAGACACAGTAAAATGATTTTTTTTTAATTTTTTTTTTATAAATTTAAGTATTTACTTTAATATCTAAATTTTCTCGTTGAAGTTATAGTTTCTTCTCTTCGACATATGTATGGAGTTGTGCATAATGTGAGTCTAGGGTTAAGGATAATCTTGGAAATAATGAAAGTAAGTGAGGGCATAAGGGGAAAAAATCATTCCGATTGCTTGAAATTGGATTCCATTTTTTGTGTGGGCCCCACACACTTTTGATTCCTCTAAATTTTAGTAAACACATGTATAATCCGTAATTAGAATTAGATTCTTTATTATCATTCAAATGCCATACAAAAAACATGTGGATACCACCAAAGAAGAAAATTTGAAATTTTAGAGGGCAATAACATTTCTCTGTTAATAATCCTATTTATCATTTCTCCGGCGAATGCCATACATTTCCCGTTGCTTTTGCTCGACATGGGATTCAATGCACGACGGTGCTCGCTTGTTGCTCGACGATTGTAATTGCCGCAGTGAATCAGAGAGTCAGAACTCATTGCCCGCCATTTTCTTCATCCTCTGCCCCTCCATCAAGGTTAGTCGGTCAGAAGTTGATTTGAACTCTCGAATCAATCCAAGAATTTAACTCCAGAAAACCCAATTCGATGAACAAATTCGCAATTCGTCAGTTTTCGAGTTTGCTCAATTCGATTCCGAAAGAACCCACCGTTACAAACCCCACAATTTCTGGGAAATTGGGGAAAAGGAATCGGAATCCAATTCATATACCCCACAGAACGATCCCTTTACCCAAGGGGCTGGACCTTGATTTGCGTAGAGCTGATGTTGCTTTGGCGTTGTATAGAGAAATGCGGGGTTGTAGGATTTCGCCAAATGTTTACACTCTTAATAGGGTGATGGCTGCTTCCTGTAAATTGGGAAAATTGGAGAACGCTGTTAAGGTGCTCGAGGAGATGGAGTGCATGGGTTGTAGCCCTAGTGTGGTGTCCTACCATACACTTATTGCAGGGCACCGTGATAAGGGCCTTCTGAGTTCGTCTTTGAAGTTCAGAAACTTGATGGCGAAGACTGGATAGCACCCTACTGTGGTAACTTTTAACACACTTTCTGCCCTTATTGTCGGGCAGTATGTGCGAAAGAATGCGGATCGTGCCCTTGAGTTATGTTTGTCACATCCTTACGTTGTAAAGTCAATTGAATTTCATCACTTCCAATCTCAATCATTATGTCCTGGTACTGGAGGAAATAAGGAATGGCAATTAAGTTCAGGCCATTCCTTCTTGTTTTGTTGCTCCAAAAATCCGGCTCAAACTCTTCCGATTAGACCCGATTCTCGGGTTTCTGCTCCAGGTGGCACGGCACTTGTGTAACTGCAAGTCGAGCGTTTGCAAATACCAACTATGGAGAGAGATCATATCATACAATAGAGACCTAGAATGCAAAAGACACCAAAATAATAACTCTTTAACAGCGTAATGATACTAATCTTGGTTAAACGGTGCCAAATATGCGTACAACAAATCAAATGTTTTCGTCAGCTGTGTGTTAAAAGTATCGGAATTACAATTTCCATCTAGCTAGGACCTGCTCGAACCACCTATTTAGATATAATCAGAGATTCTCACTGCGTCATTATTCATCTTCACCAGCTTCAGCAGCAGCTATCTGGGA
Organism: Malus sylvestris; assembly: GCF_916048215.2. NCBI lineage: Eukaryota > Viridiplantae > Streptophyta > Magnoliopsida > Rosales > Rosaceae > Malus > Malus sylvestris. The sequence goes on from NC_062268.1 coordinate 9,527,929, forward strand.
ATCCAATGTGTTTTATCAGCTGCTCGCTTACTGTTTTTGCCACCGATACCATGTCAAGAATGATTCTTGGATCTAGGCCTGCACCACCCCGTTTGGTCAACCCGCAGATGTGCCCCTGCCTATTGACGGAAATAGAAACAGCCGAGCTCATTTGTGATTCCTCTTCTGAAGTGGCATCCACAATATAGTGCTTACCTACCTGAAAAATATATGCACATGACTCAGTACAGGGCTAAAAAGCATTTGCAATTTGCCAAGGACAGAAGGGATGGTTAAATTTTGTCACCTTTGTTAATGTAACTATGACAGGGACCTTAGATGTGTCAAACCGCAGAAATTCCTCGTCACTTACATCAACCTCTGGTTGCTCATCGCCTGATGCACCAGCTGCAACATTTACTCTTGGGATGCCTGTATCGCTCAAAGCAGCCTTTGGGAACATCAGTTCTTTTTCCTTTCGTTTTTTCACTTTATTGGAAACAACAATTAAGTGCACTTTAACACTTGTTCCTTGCTAGCCACACTAAATTTAATGTGTAAAAATTAAGATCGACAAAGAAATTATGAAAACACTTTAGAGACTCTGAGTTGTCAAATATACCTGCTGCCATCACAAGATACAAATCGTTATAAAGACTGGTTTGCAAGAGCACTAAGCTCAAACTAGGAAATATCAGGATAGAATTATTTTTACTTTATAATTTATTTATGTTCAATGACATTATATAAGTAATGTATAAAGAAAATCAAGTACCTTTATAGCAGCACCTAGGGCATCTAGAAGATTCCCATCTGAACTGACAACAAGGCCGTCAATGTAAAGATCCCAACAGATCTTTCCTTCCACAACTACCAGAGAGGAGAGATCAATTCCAGCACCTGAGACAAACAAAGGCACCTATATTTTCAACTGCGCAATTGGATGAGAATCCATTGCCAAAAGAGAAAACAGACCAGATCCACTTTCACCACCCAAGAGGCAACATCGAAGAGCCACCGAGAGTTCTGCTGACAGCTCCTCACCCCCTCTACCCTGCAGAAGTAAAAAAACAACAGCTTTACAATAAGTATAAATGCATTGGTCCTACAAAAGCAAAATAGATATTCATTCTCTGCAGTGGACCAGCTATTCGTACCAAAAGGAGAAGTTCAGATTCTCTAATGAACAACGAACAATAAACTGAGATATAGTGCCTTCGTATTTTATCAGAGCGTGAATTCAACAAAAACAGAGTAGTAAACCGTCTACAGGATCGTGAAGAAAGCAAGATGTCTATATAACCTCAATTCACAAAGTAGAACATGAGAAGGAAGCAGATAATAAAAGTGTTAACCTCAAACATTGGTGCTGCAGTTGGACTGCAATCAACATTTATAAAGACCTTTCCTTTGTCGGGTTGCAGTGCAGTTGGCCTTCCAAGTTCAGCCTGCACTCGGTCAACATTACCAGCAAATATGATAGTATGAACAACAGGGGCAGCTCAAATAATTAGACTAACAAATTACCTAAATTTGATCAAGGACATTCCAATAGCATGTAAGAGTAAGTATGCGCTTAAGATCAAGACCGCAGTTATACCTTCACACTGGCAATGACATCTGTAGCACCCATCCTGACCCTTGCCGAGCCATTTGGCTGGGCAACGGCCACAAAGAACGGAAATTATAACGAAATACGTAAAATTTCATGTCACACCAAAAAATAAAATCCATTATTTTTAGTGAAACATATGACAGATATTAACCTGGGAAATGACTCCAGTTTTGACATTGATGGGCCGAGGCGTCAGTCTTTTTCGGCCATCAGAACGAATGTCCTGAGCAATGCCACCCTCTATAAAATGATTTTCTTTCTCCTATGGATAATCCCACCATTTCTGAACACATGATATGGAAAAACATTTCTCATCTAATTAACTTCATAAATATCAAGAAAAAATAATTATTACAGCAACATAATACGTATATAAAAATAATAAAAGCAATAAATTCAAAACTAAAAATAAAGGCGGCAAACGTAAACAAATAGCTCAAAGTAAAGGGCAGCCACTTGGAGTGAAAAATTGTGAACTTTTCAACGATTACTAACAAGCAATGAGGACTAATTACGGGGCAGAGACGATGCTAATGAGTGAGAGTCGGAGTCGGCGACGGCGGCGGCGATGCTGCGGCTGAGAGGAGATGCAGAGGGAAAGACTGTTAGCGGGAACTGCATCTCTAAAAACGACGAGGTTTTAATGGAAGGAATGTTCCCCCATCTTTTATTCTGTGAGACGCTCTAGTTAAACGCCTCGTGTCCTGAACTAAATCCAACGGACGATATATGCTCTACGTATTACTTTTCTCAACCATCAGATTAGTGGACGATGACGTGGCGCGCGCACATCGCCGGTGAGGGGATGAGACCCGTACCCGTTTCATCCAGAACATCAACTGGCCCTAACCGAAATTTCCCAAATCTTCACCTGCTGAAAAATTAGGGTTTTTCATTTTCTAGGGTTTTGCATTCGGTTCGGTGGTGAAATTGAACCGATGGGTCGGTCCCGCGCGGTCTCTCAGGCCGCCGTCGACAATCACAATCAGATGTCAGTGCAATTTTCACCAATTCGCTGCAAATTTTCAGGCTTTATCAGATAATTAAGCAATTCAAATTTCCCAATTATGTCTCACAGAAAGTTGTTTATTTGTTGGATAATTTGCAGTAGGGGAAAAAGAAAGAGAACGGCTTCGGGGGCGGAGGTGGCGGAGAACAGCAGCACAGCTCAGAAACCTGTGGCCCAAGAAATCAGCGAACCCAAAGGTGCTTTCTACCTTTGCAATTACTGCAACAAGGATATTTCTGGGAAAATTTGGATAAAGTGTGTGGTGTGTCCAGATTTTGACCTTTGCATTGAGTGCTTCTCTGTTGGAGCTGAGCTTACACCTCACAAATGCAATCACTCTTACAGGGTTATGGTCAGTCCCCCTGTACATTTTCAAAGTTGCTTTCTTTCTGATATCTTAGGCTAGTTGAAATTGCTTGAAGAAATTTTGAATTTTTAAGCTTTGAGTATAGCTAGAGCGGAATTTAGAATCCGGAAATGGAAAAAAAGGCGAGACTGGGATGACCTTAGAGTAAAATGCATTAAAAGGGAAAAGATTGATTCGGTTTTCTGACCCGAATTGAGGCTCTATATACTGCCTGCAAATAAGAATGTTTTCCTTAGAATGCAAGCAACAGCCCCATTTAGATTCACCTGAAATCTGTATGTAGTAATTTTTCGAGCTTGTTATTTCATTTGACTATATAGGAGATGCTTTCAATAAAGCATGGACTATTAATTAAGCATGCATTTGCGGACTTTTTGGTTTTTAAACAGGACAATTTGGCTTTTCCACTTATTTGTCCAGACTGGAATGTAGATGAAGAGATGCTACTGCTCGAGGTATTGAATAAACTGATTTCTTCTTTCAGTTATTATGATAAACCCGAATTGGTTGAGCGCCCTGGCATGAACCCGAATTGGTTGTCCGAAACCCGTGTCTCTTGCCTCAATCTATGCTCAATGACTCTCTCCCAGAGCTTCATTGTATGACTCATTAGCTTAATACCCCTATAGTTCATGCAATTTTGTACGTCGCCCTTATTCTTGTAGATAGGCACCAAAGTGCTCGTTCGCCAAATGAGTGGCGAACGAGCACTTTGGTGCCTATCTACAAGAATAAGGGCGACGTACAAAATTGCATGAACTATAGGGGTATTAAGCTAATGAGTCATACAATGAAGCTCTGGGAGAGAGTCATTGAGCATAGATTGAGGCAAGAGACACGGGTTTCGGACAACCAATTCGGGTTCATGCCAGGGCGCTCAACCATGGAGGCAATCTATCTCTTACGAAGATTGATGGAAAGATATAAAGATGGGAAAAAGGATTTACACATGGTCTTTATAGATTTGGAAAAAGCGTATGATAGGGTCCCAAGAGACATTCTTTGGAGGATTTTAGAGAAGAAAGGAGTACGAGTAGCATATATCCAAGCTATAAAGGATATGTATGAAGGAGCAAAGACTGCCGTAAGAACTCATGAAGGACAAACCGAAAGCTTTCCCATAACTGTAGGATTACATCAAGGCTCATCCTTAAGTCCTTACCTTTTTGCGTTGGTAATGGATGAGTTAACAAGACATATTCAAGATGATATTCCTTGGTGTATGCTTTTCGCAGACGATATAGTGTTGATAGATGAAACTCAGGAAGGGGTAAATGCAAAGCTTAACCTTTGGAGAGAAGTGTTGGAATCTAAAGGTCTTCGCCTAAGCCGATCAAAGACAGAATATATGGAGTGCAAGTTCAGTGCAAATGGAGGCCAAAACGAGTTAGGGGTGAGGATCGGAGATCAAGAAATACCAAAGAGCGACCGTTTTCGTTACCTAGGATCTATCTTGCAAAAGAACGGAGAATTAGATGGAGATCTCAACCATAGAATACAAGCTGGATGGATGAAGTGGAAGAGTGCATCCGGCGTGTTATGTGACCGCCGGATGCCACTGAAGCTCAAGGGAAAATTTTATAGGACGGCAATAAGGCCGGCGATGCTGTATGGCACAGAATGTTGGGCGGTGAAACATCAACACGTACACAAAATGGGTGTAGCGGAGATGAGGATGCTTCGTTGGATGTGTGGGCACACAAGAAAGGATAAGATTAGGAATGAGGATATCCGGGGTAAAGTAGGAGTAGCCGAAATTGAAGGAAAGATGAGAGAAAATCGGTTACGGTGGTTTGGACATGTGCAAAGAAGGCCTACTGACGCTCCGATTAGAAGATGCGACGATGGGACAGAGGTTCAGGGCCGAAGGGGTAGAGGAAGACCTAGGAAAACTTTGGAAGAGACTCTAAGAAAAGACTTAGAGTACTTGGATCTAACGAAGGACATGACACAGGATCGAGCACAATGGCGTTCTAAGATTCATATAGCCGATCCCACTCAGTGACTTGGATTTTCCAAGTCTCCAACCGAGAAGTTTTCCTCACTCGGAAAATTAAGGGAACACTACCCCAACCTACATGCTCCACTCAGAAAGCTCCAACATACAAGCTTCAACAAAAGAAAATTCAAAGAACTTAGCGAAGAAGGCTTTGGTGTATTTAACACAATACGTTGAAATGAAGGAAAGCTTATTTATTGATATCCCCGATAAGCTACAAATATGTACATATACATGAGTCAAAATAAACACACAAGAGGGAGCTTTCACAAAGGTTGCTTAGGAGAAGTCTCAGCAGTCGGTAGAGCCCCAGAAAGAGAAGGCACCGGAGGGGGATCATTTGGAGCCTCAGTACTGGACAGAACCCTAGAAGGAGGAGGCATCAGAGGTTGATCATTTGGAGCTTCATTACGCGGTACAGCCCCAGAAGACGAAGGCAATAAATGCCTTTGGAACAAACCTACAAATCTCTGATGATCAAGTAAAACCTGACCATCAGTTTCCTTCATCTGGTCAAGCTTCCTCTTCATGTTTGTAGCATAGTCATGTGCGAGCCGGTGCAACTGTTTATTCTCATGCTTGAGCCCTCTAATCTCCTGTTTGAGACTCATCACTTCAGCCGCCAATGATTCAACTTGGCGGGTTCGAGCAAATAGGCGTTGGGCCATATTAGACACAGAACCTGCACACTGAACACTGAGAGCCAGCGAATCCTTAACAGCTAACTCATCAGACCGTTTGGAAAGTAGTCTGTTATCTTTGGGAGTGAGAAGGTTCCTGGCCACCACCGCAGCGGTCATATCATTCTTCATCACGGAATCCCCAACGGTAAGAGGACCAGTAGGGGAGACGAAGGATGGGCGCCATATGTTGTCTGGAGAAGGCGGGGCTGCCTCTTCAACAAGGTTCAAGTCAAAACGACGGTCGGAGGGGCCAGACATTTTCAAAGGTGTTGAAGAGAGAAGAGGTCGGACAAATCAAGATCTTAGAAGTGCAAGAATGAAGCTTCTACTGGTGGAGATTCAAGTGTGCTTTGGAACTTAATGCCAGCCCTTATAAAAATCTGCACTCGACGGAGCTTCAGAAATCGAAGAGGCGCCTGCTCAGAAATCGAAGAGGCGTTTGCTTTCTCAAAAGCTGGGCTGCTTAGAGATCACGAGGGTTGATCTCAGAAATCTAAGAGGCGTTTGCTTTCTCAAAAGTTGGGCTGCTCAAAGACCACGAAGGCTGGTCTCAGAAATTGAAGAGGCGCTCGCTTTCTCAAAAGCTGGGCTCCCCAGAGACCACGAGGGCCGATCTCAGAAATCGAAGAGGCACCTACTTTTCCAGCCTTGTCAGCACCTGTCACACGCACACTCAGCTTTGCGGAAATTATGGGCATTCTGTCGAAGACTTCTGGGGAAGTAGAAAACACATGAATCTTACTGTTCAATCACCCACTTCCCACACGCAACAATAGCTCATGGGTACCACAGAAAACTTTGCCAAAGTTCTCTGCCAAAGTTGAGCACGTGAAGCTTGCAGCTCCCACTACATCGCTCTGACCAAGAAGGGTAAAAGAATAGCAAAGAAACAGCACTAACAAAGTTTAGACCCATAAATTTTGAAGGTCTAGCTACCATATTATTACCCACAAGGGTAAAGGAACAGTACCACTGCTGGATAATTGGACAGTCCCTGTGTGTCAACCTCTGTGCTTCGTGGCAAGGTAGACTAGCAAACATGCCCAACCTTTACTCACATTCGAGAAAACACTCCCAATAAGATTGCTTGCTCCAAAATCGAAGAGGCACCGTCCTCCGAATCTCGAGAGCCAGAATCCCAACATGACTACTTTCTTAAAAATCGAAGAGAGGGTAAAGGAACAGTACCATTGCTGGATAATTGGAAAGTCCCTGTGTGTCAACCTCTGTGCTTCGTGGCAAGGTAGACTAGCAAACATGCCCAACCTTTACTCACATTCGAGAAAACACTCCCAACAAGATTGCTTGCTCCAAAATCGAAGAGGCACCGCCCTCCGAATCTCGAGAGCCAGACTCCCAACATGATTACTTTCTAAAAAATTGAAGAGACACTGCTCCCCGAATCTTCGAGAGCCAGACCCCCAGCGTGACTGCTTTCTCAAAAATCGATGAGGCATCGTTCTTCGAATCAATCGAAGAGGCGCTCGCTTTCTCAAAAGCTGGGCTGCTCAGAGACCACGAGGGCCGATCTCAGAAATCGAAGAGGCACCTACTTTTCTAGCCTTGTCAGCACCTGTCACACGCACACTCAGCTTTGCAGAAATTATGGGCATTCTGTCGAAGACTTCTGGTGAAGTAGAAAGCACATGAATCTTACTGTTCAATCACCCACTTCCCACACGCAACAATAGCTCATGGGTACCACAGATAACTTTGCCAAAGTTCTCTGCCAAAGTTGAGCACGTGAAGCTTGCAGCTCCCACTACATCGCTCTGACCAAGAAAGGTAAAAGAATAGCAAAGAAACAACACTAACAAAGTTTAGACACATAAATTTTTGAAGGTCTAGCTACCATATTATTACCCACAAGGGTAAAGGAACAGTACCACTGCTGGATAATTGGAAACTCCCTGTGTGTCAACCTCTGTGCTTCGTGGCAAGGTAGACTAGCAAACATGCCCAACCTTTACTCACATTCGAGAAAACACTCCCAACAAGATTGCTTGCTCCAAAATCGAAGAGGCACCGTCCTCCGAATCTCAAGAGCCAGACTCCCAACATGACTACTTTCTCAAAATCGAAGAGAGGGTAAAGGAACAGTACGATTGCTGGATAATTGGAAAGTCCCTGTGTATCAACCTTTGTGCTTCGTGGCAAGGTAGACTAGCAAACATGCCCAACCTTTACTCACATTCGAGACAACACTCCCAACAAGATTGCTTGCTCCAAAATCGAAGAGGCACCGCCCTCCGAATCTCGAGAGCCAGACTCCCAACATGATTACTTCCTCAAAAATCGAAGAGACACTGCTCTCCGAATCTCAAGAGCCAGACCCCCAGCATGATTGCTTTCTCAAAAATCGAAGAGGCATCGTTCTCCGAATCTCGAGAGCCAGATACCACAGACCACTTTTTCAAAGTGCTCTGACAGAGTTAAAACATGTGAAACTGACAGCTCCCACTACCGTGCTATGACCAAGCAGGGTAAAGGAATAGCATTACTACTTGTTAGGGAGACTCCTATATATGTCAACCTCCATCCCCAACGGACAGGCAGACCTGCAAAAATGCTCAACCCTTCATCATATCTAAGAGGGCACTCCCAACGAAGCCTTTCGAAATATTCAGCTTTCTTTCCCCCCGATAATACCTCTGCAAACAAGCTATACTAGAGCAAGAATATCTCATATCATCAGGGTTAAAAGCAAGAGTATCCCATATCATGCTTTTTCCCTGTCTTTTCCTTTGGCCTTGTTTTTACCTGCAAGACAAGGAGAAAGAGAGCAATCAGTCAGCACTTGGAATCAAGCTTCCAGCCAAGAACTGACTGCCTGGAACCCCTTACCTGATTACTTACCTGGCATTGCTCTCGAGTACTCATCTTCAACATCTTATGTTTCCAGGGAAGATTCTGCATCTGCTTGAGGAACAGATAGGGCAAGTGCGAAGGATACAAGGAAGCATGTGGAGACAAGCGTAACAGCACACGTGCCGATACATCCATTACTCTGTCAAAAGCAAAAGTATCCCATATCAGCAGGGTGGAACGTACTCTAGATTTGATGGACTTGTTTTGACCCTCAAATTCTTCAGTCGGCCTTATACTCTGGAGGAAACCAGAAAACCCTCCAGCTCAGTTCAAGAATAAGCCTGTGGAAAGTTACTTCTTCAAAAGCAAAAGTATCTCATATCATCTCTTCTCATTTTTCTTCTCTTTATCCTTCATGCTGCTGCAAGATGGGGAGAAGGTGAACAATCAGTCGGAGCTCTGATTGCTTACCTTGTCTGTCACCTCTTTCAGCAGACCCCCTAGCTCGGCGACTTGGGGGACTCCTACTACATGGTTTGTATCGCGCTTGACCAAGCCTGAAACTACAAGTAAGCTTCAAGTGAAATTGATACATTACCTTGTGCATCTCCACCAGTTAAAGATACCACCCCTGGATGGAGGAAGAGTACTTCCAGAGAAAATGCCACATCTACCTATGAGACAGATAAGGCAAGTCAAGACGACTCCACACTCCGATACTTAGAAGTTTCGTGATTACGAGATCATTCTCCCACAATATTTCTTAATGTCATTTGTACTAAATCATTCACTTGTACTCACTAAAGGAGAGCTTGAACCTATGTACTTGTGTAAACCCTTCACAATTAATGAGAACTCTTCTATTCCGTGGACGTAGCCAATATGGGTGAACCACGTACATCTTGTGTTTGCTTTCCTATCTCTATCCATTTATATACTTATCCACACTAATGACCGGAGCAATCTAGCGAAGATCACAAAAAGCGACCGTTTTCGCTACCTAGGATCTATCTTGCAAGAGAACGGAGAATTAGATGGAGATCTCAACCATAGAATACGAGTTGGATGGATGAAGTGTTAGAATGCATCCGGCGTGTTGTGTGACCGTCGTAGGCCACTGAAGCTCAAGGGAAAATTTTATAGGACGGCAATAAGGCCAGCGATGTTGTATGGCACAGAATGTTGGGCGGTGAAGCATCAACACGTACACAAAATGGGTGTAGCGGAGATGAGGATGCTTCGTGGGATGTGTGGGCACACGAGAAAGGATAAGATTGGGAATGAGGATATCCGAGGTAAAGTAGGAGTAGCCGAAATTGTAGGAAAGATGAGAGAAAATCGGCTCCGGTGATTTGGACATGTGCAAAGAAGGCCGAATGACGCTCCGGTTCGAAGATGTGACTACGGGACAGAGGTTCAGGGCCGAAGGGGTAGAGGAAGACCTAGGAAAACTTTGGAAGAGACTCTAAGAAAAGACTTAGAGTACTTGGATCTAACGGAGGACATGACACAAAACCGAGCGCAATGGCGTTCTAGGATTCATATAGCCGACCCCACTTAGTGGGAAAAGGCTTTGTTGTTGTTGTTGTTGTAGTTATTATGATAAACTTAATTTATTTTTCCCCTGTGAAACTAATAAATTTTGTCTACTATCACTTTTTCTTTGATCATGCTGTTTAGGGTATTGAAATGTATGGATTTGGGAATTGGACTGAAGTTTCTGAACATGTTGGAACGAAAACCAGACAACAATGTATTGATCATTATAAAGCTATATATATGAACTCTCCATACTTTCCTCTCCGAGTAAGACTAGTGTTCTAATTAATGCATGTCCACACGCCACACGTGATACACACATAAATTATATAAAAAGCAAAAATTCTTACAATAGTTTTCATGATATCCCCTTAGGACATGTCTCATGTTATGGGAAAGAGCAGAGAGGAGCTTCTTGCTTTGGCTAAGGGGTCTGATGAAATCAAGAAAGGTTAGTTCACATTGAGTCCATATTAGGTGAGGCCTGAAAGCGGTTATGCTTTGGTGTATGATTTATGATTTAAGATGCCTCAATAGTTTAAGATCAAACCATTCAGTAGCTTAAGTGATCTTATAATAAGCAATTTATATTCAAAGGATCCACGAATTGTTTTCCAATGCTCTGTTTCATCTGTTTGTCATAGATAGTGATAATCCTTTGAATTAATTAGAATGTCTGTCTCATCTTTTTCTTCTTTATCTGCAGAAGTTCCCATGCTTGTGGAGATTACATTGAAAGAAGTGTCCCTTTTCTGCAGGAATCAAGTATGGTTATTTTTTATTATATTCTGTATCTACGTTAGTATCAAGCGCTTGTTCCGTATCTTCTTGTCTAATTTTGTTTCTTAATTTTCTTGATCAGATGTGAAGAATCAAAGAAGAATCCAACTTCCAAATCATCGTCCCACTCAACTGCTGGTACACCAACTAACATTCTTGAGGCAGTTTTTAGCTCTTGAGCAATCTCATTTTTGTCATATGTGATTACACATGACTGGAAATGTCTGATCTTCTGTTTTGCATCAGATGTTGCCAAAGGGTTGGTCCCAGGTGCTGTAAAGAAGGCATACAATAAAAAGCAGATTAAGGACGAGACTAAAGTCAGTAAAGTGGAAGGTATGATTTTATGGTTACTTTCTGTTTCACGATTATTGCATATGTTAACGTACGCATATCTACTTTTACATGTCTTTAGAATTTCAGTGACTTTCTTTAAGCATTGGTAATGTATCTCTGTAAACTTTATTGCCCAGAAGTTTTTTCCACACAGATTATTTGTTGTCACTTAAATATTCATGTTGTACATGATATATATTTATATACTTATGTATTTATCATGTAGTTGGTTTAAAGCTCAATTTTATGTTATGTTATCAGCAGAAACTCAGGTTGACCGAAGCGTTGGATAAAAAAAACTAAGGAGTTTAGTGGAAGAGGGACCTTCTATGACAGAACTAAGTGGCTATAATTTCAAGAGGCAAGAGTTTGAAATTGAATATGACAATGATGCTGAGCAGATTCTGGCAGATATGGAATTCAAGGATACTGACACTAATGCTGACCGTGAATTGAAACTACGAGTTTTGCATGTCTACGCAAACCGGTATTTATATGGCTACTATGATAGATTAAGGCTGATGGGTCTATTTTCAAATTCAAAGCAATTATGAGGAGGGGAACAGTTTAAAGTTTTAACAAAATGAAGTGATTATTTTCTTTACGTTCAGAAAATTTATACAGAACTTTATTTCGTTGTCATAATTATTGCAAATGCTAGGCAGCAAATGTCACAAAAACTTTCATACAAGTAATACTGTTATCTCATCACTAAAACGAGTTAGCCTTGCTGTCTGATTTTCTTTTTTTTTTTTTTTTTTTACCCTTGATATGCACAAATAATATGTGGGAATTTGGCAGGCTTGATGAGAGGAAACGTAGGAAGAATTTCATACTTGAAAGAAATCTGCTTTACCCCGACCCTTTTGAGAAGGGCCTCGCACCCGAAGAAAGAGAAATATACAAGCGCTTCAAAGTTTTCATGCGGTTCCACTCAAGTGAAGAGCACAAGGAATTGCTTAAGAATATCATTGAGGAACAACAGATTGTCAAAAGAATACTGGATCTTCAGGTCTGATGCATGCCTCACACCTCGCTTCTTTTTCCTATTACTTTATTTCCCTCTATACAGTGGGTTGCTCTCGTTGAGTAAATAACGGGAACAAGACTACATTATGTTTGTCACATGCTTTTACATGATTCTAAGTAAAAGATACCATGGCTTCCCACGGTTAATACGACTAGCTTAAATTACCCCATAATCAGCCATTCAAACTCAGTTATACTTTCCCATCACCACACCCAAAAAAAGGTCCCAACCCTCCAGTTTGGCCACTTGCTCATTTTGTTCGTTCTCTAGGGCATATAATAATAAGTGATCATGTTGCATGGCGTATGCTCAAATTATCGGCATTAACTATGCAGGAAGCTCGAACTGCTGGCTGTAGGACAGCTTCTGAGGCCAGTAGATACCTTGAAGAGAAGAGGAAGAAGGAAGCGGAAGAAAGTGCCCTAAGGACTAAGGAAAGCTCTCAGGCTGGTAAAGGTTTGCTGATCAGCCCTCGGGGATCTTTTAAGGGATCCACCGTTCTGCATCCTGTCAGCAAGGACACATACTTAACCACGCAAGCTATTTCAAGCTCCGTGGATTATTGGGATATCACTGGGCTAGTCGGGGCTGATTTACTGTCCGAAACTGTAAGAATGCCAGACTCAACGTGATTTTGTATTTATCCTTTATACGTGAATTGTTCTTTATGATACGATCAATGTGGCGTAATACATGCAGGAACAAAGACTTTGCAGTGAAATCAGAATCCTACCTTCACATTACCTGAACATGCTGCAGACCATCTCCACAGAGATTGTGAATGGCAATGTTAAGAAGCAAGCGGATGCCCATCGCCTGTTCAAGGTTCAACCAAGCAAAGTCGATAGGGTTTACGACATGCTTGTGAAAAAGGGAATGGCTGAAGCATAGTTATGTCTCCGGTCTCGTTCTTGTAAACCTGTACAGTTCTGTTTGTTAATTGAAAGGGAAAATCCCATTCGTATCATCTCGGGATTCCTGAGAGAAAATTAATCCTTAATGCTCATAAGAATTCGGCGCATGAGAGACTATACCGTGCCCAAAAATGATTTAGATATTTTTATACAAGCGATAATAGAGACGGGATATCAAACATTGCCCTTTATTACGCTGGTTTTAACGCGATAATAGGGACGAGATGTCAAACATTGCCCTTAAATATGCTGGTTTTAACGCAGCCTTTTAACTTTTTACATATTTTATTTATTTATTTACCATCGTATTGAATAAATTAACAGAAGTAACATATATGATTAAACAGAAATGTGTTTTAGAAGAAAAAACAATGCCGAAAGAACCAGAAACAGAAAGGCAAGCCTGCAAATATTACAAGAGCAAGCAACTAGAACCTGAACAAAACTAAACTAGACTAGACTAGAAAAGAAAGCTCTCCTCGTTTGTTTTGTGTGTGGGGCCAGGTCAACATAATCTCTCTCCCTCTCTCTCTCTCTCTCTCTCTCTCTCATAAATCATTCTGCAGCATATCTGATGATATCACTAGCCAAGTCAAAAGTACACTTCTTATGTCAGTTTCCTTCCTCCATTACATTACGTTACATAAACCCACGGCCTACAGGCCATGGACATCACAACACAATCTCCATTTTGCTTTCCTCCCTCCCTACTCTGCGGATCTGCCTGCCTTGTTTCGTCATTCTCATCATCTCCCTATTTATTTAACCATTAACTATGTTTTGTTTTGTTTTTAAATACCACGTATCATTCTGAATTATTTTAACGTAAAAACTATTCAACTAGTCAAAATGTCAGAAAGTAACTCGATAAATTGTATCAATCAACCTTCCTTAATATGCATCTACCTACACATTTAATCAAAAAAATAAGCTTAATGGATTGTTCATATCAACCTGATTCAATACACGTCAACTTACTCCTTTGGTAAGAAAAAGGCATGATGGACTGTTTAGGAACCTAAACTAATACATATTTGATTAACGCATAGTGTGGCAGCTGATCTGTAAGTACCGCACCAATCAATGACTCTATCTCATTCAATTTTAATCAAATACATTATCACATTTCATATGTGATACTCTAATGTCTGATAAATCTAACATTTACTCTATACCAAAGTTACGTTTAACCCCCTACACTAATCAATCTGCTGCACCAAAGTCCCAAAGGTGCAGCGTCGTACCCCCGGAACACGCTGCGACATGTCGTTCATCGCATACGAAAGCGTTGACTTCCTCAATCATCTCCATGAAACTGTACAGATAGGCCCCTCTCTCCCCCTCCCACACCCTCACCACCCCACCGCCGCACATTAGCGCGTACCCTTCGTTCATGCACCCCATCACCGCCATCTGCGACGCCCTACTCACGCTAAACCTACAGACCTCCTCCAGCGTGTCAGTCCGGCGCACGCTAGCCAAACCCCTCCTCCCCACTATAACGAACGCCGTCCGGCTCACATCAGCCGCAGTCACAATTATCCCTCTCCTGTACTCCTCCTCGCTCAACACAAACCCTTGATTCCTCAGATCGAAGACAATCACGCGCACGCTCGTGCACGCCACGGCCGTTTCGTGACTCGTGACTCGGACTCGGCCTACGAACTCGGTCATCTCCGTTAGCATGTGCCACCCCATCACGGCCTCCGGATCCGTCAATGTCCCGCCGACGAAAGTCAACTGTTCAGTCAAACAATCCCAAATGTGAAACGCCCGACCCGGAACACCCGCATAGAGCCCGACCCACCATCTTTCGGATCCAGTGAAATCAACCAAAACCCCATCATTTACCACGTCGCCCAAGTGGGCCCTACGAGTGATCTGCGGGCCGTTGATGATCGCTACGTGGATGTCTCCGTCCAGCAATGCGAAGGTGAGAGTGGTGTCTGTTATGACGATGCCGGTAACGGCGCGGGAGAATCGGCCGAGGCGGTCGCGGGGATGGGGCCGGAAGGTGCTGACATGCAGGCGAGTGGCAAGGTTGAATAGGCGGACGGTGCCGTCGGCGAAGCCGCAGGCGAGATGGGCGTCGGAGAGGGTGAGGCATCGGCAGGTGAGGCCGTCGGGGTCTTCGACGTCGGACGGATCGAAGTGGAGGGTCGTGTGGGTGGACCTCCGGGTTCGGAAGTTTGTGGCCGTCCGATGCCAGTAGACGTACTCGTCTCGCCACCTGTCGCGAAGGAGAATTGTCCGGCCCCAGATACGGCGGCTAAGGCGACGCCAGAGAAGGTCGGAGCGCGAGACGGCGCGCCACGTCGAACAAACCTGCACTCGGAAAGATGTCACGTACGCGATCAGTTTCAGTAAGAGTAGGTTACAGCTCGTTCATGCATGCACGTTATATTGAATGGAAAACATGAAAACTAAAACGCATATGAATTCTCTATTTTTTGTGCATGCAATAAAAATAAAAAAAATTAATAAAATATATGCTTTCTAATTATATGTGGAGAGATGGGAATGCATGCATGAGTAGGTAGTGTTATTATGGGTATTTAACAGAGGTTTCAGATTTGATGGGTATGTGTTTTAACCAGTTAAAGGAATGACTGTAATAATACAATACATGAAGGAGAAACCGACTAATTCAACTTTGAGCATCTCCGAAGAAGCCATAAAACCACTAAAATTTTATTAAAAAAAAAAAAAAAAACTCCATAAAATCATCTCCAGGATAAAATTTTAATTTTTTGTTAAAATAGCAAGAGAACAGTGTCAAACTCTTTAAATGTAGTTAGGGTTCTTGTATTAAATGTTAAAAATTTAATAAAACTCAATGATAGACTCGTGACCAAAGAGTAAAGAAAGAGAAAATGTGATTTTAGAAAATGAGTGAATTAGATTTGAATTGTTAATAATAAATATTTAAAGTCTGTTAAAATAGAGTGTTATTGACATAAAAAATTAATTGAGTAGCTACAATAATTTTATGACACTATTCACTCGCTAGTTTAACAAGGATTAAAACTAGTAACCAACTTGGAACGTAAAGTATCATTCATTTTGTTTAACCAATTATAGAGATAGGATTCAAAATTCTTCCAAAGTGCAAAAGAAATTTCACTGAACTAATATTTTAGTTATAATAGCTAGGGAACAATGCCAAAAAGCTATTTTAACCAGTTAATGTAACTTAACATCTTAAACAACACTTTGTATTTTAACATATCTTTGATATTTTATTAGTTCTTCAGGTTAAAAATTCTCTAATAGTTGGTAAAATTTCGTCGTGCCAGGAAGTGGGGAAAATATAGCGATTAAAGATTTAGATCTCTTAGTATTTGTACGTGGGTTGAGGTTTTTGGGCTGTTTGCACATATTAGGGCAAATTAACTACGGGTAGAAAGTATCACCATGGACTGAAGAGAAGCAAATGCAAAACCCTAGCCCCACGGAGGAGACAGTTGAAGCCATGCGCGTAAACCCTAGAGAGAGAGAGAGAGAGAGAGAGAGAGAGGGAGAGAGTGAGCGGGCCTAAAAGGTGGAGCCCGATGGAGAGTATGTAATAGTAGAATAGGAGCCGGGGAGTGTAAGAGAAGAGTGACGAGGAAAAGACATCAGTCAGAGAAGGTCTAAATAAAGAAGTGGCAGCTGTGTGGTGTACAATTTTCGTCTGCAAATCTCTCATCTCCCTCCCTCCTTCGGAGGATTCTCTCATTTTTCTTTCCTTCTCGTTACAAATCACGTCATAAGAATAGGAGCCAGGGAGTGTAAGAGATGAGTAAGGAGGAAAAGACATCAGTCAGAGAAGGTCTAAATAAAAGTAGCAGCAGCTGTGTGGTGTACAATTTTCGTCTGCAAATCTCTCATCTCCCTCCCTCCTTCGGAGGATTCTCTCATTTTTCTTCCCTTCTCGTTACAGATCACGTCAACATTTTATATTAATTTTTTTATAAAATTAATAAGATAAAAAACAAAATGTAAGAGGAGGAGGATGAAAGAGAATAGGAATAGAGAATCCTATTTCCTCTCCTTCTATATCTGTGTGGATTGTTGCTACCTGCTTGCCTGCTGGATGAGCTTTTTATTAGACTTGGATTCTCTGCCCTCCAATTTCAGTGCCCTCTTCGTGCCTTTTTGTTTTTGTGATCAACCACGTCAACATTTTATATTATTTTTTTTTTTATAAAAAAATAATATAAAATATTAACGTGGCTTAACCGTGACCACACAAAACAGAAAGGCACGAAGAGGGCACCTAAATAGGAGGGCAGACAATCCAAGTCCCTTTTTATTTGATGTCATGGATACTGGAGACTAACACCTCTCTCTCTGCTCTCTACATTTTTATTACCCAATCCAACGTCTTACAACATATAATATATATATATATATATATAATACATATATGGCACCTCCAGTTACAAGACTGCTCTATCAATTTGCATTCCACAAGATTATATGTGATTTTCTAGTTTTACTAGTTACAATAAATACATCTAAT
Organism: Malus sylvestris; assembly: GCF_916048215.2. NCBI lineage: Eukaryota > Viridiplantae > Streptophyta > Magnoliopsida > Rosales > Rosaceae > Malus > Malus sylvestris. The sequence continues at coordinate 9,545,492 of NC_062268.1, forward strand.
TTCGGTTATAGAAATTCGAACTTTGACTTAGCAGGTAATCAGACTATTGTTCTAACTAATTTAATTAAACTCAGCAGGACGATTTTATACTAGAACTTTTGATTCCATGGGAAACAATTTGTGTACCTAGCTAGAGACCATGAAATGGACAAAGATCGACCACCTAGAAAACTATGAACAAACATATACATATATCTTGACATAATAAAAAAAATAGGATTGCAAATTTTGCGTGCTTCCCCACACATAGTTGCCTTTCAATTCCAAGAAACGTGTAGCCAAAGCCTGTCTTGTCAAAAAGCAGAGAACTTTTCACCCCTTACCCCTACTTTCTTTGACTCCTCTAAATCCCACCCGTGCGTGTACCACTCACGTTTTCCCGCTCTAATTGGATCTTCTTTCCTTTTCTATTTTCTTTTTTGGTTTTTCTTGCTCTTGGAGACCCCATCATGTTCTTGTTCTTGGGTAATGGTTTCATGCTTATTATGTAATTTGTGATATTATTTTATGTTCACAAAAATATTGATCTAAATCACATCGAAATCTATCATGAGCGAGATTCTGTTTTGCAAAATCAAGAAATATGTTAACGCTCATTGTTTGCCACTGACATGCACAAAACGAGATTGCGCTCTTAAATAAAAACACAACTTAATATAATATGTAAATTTAAATATATCAGCAGACATGTCAAATTGTGAGACAAAAGAATACAAACTTCGTTACAATGGTTGTAACTTCCTTCTTAATCTTAGAAGATTATACTTATTCAAGCATATTTACCCATTCACACAATATGTTTAGCAATAAGGGTGAAATTACTTTAAATTTAACATACTATAGGTTAATCAATTTCATCACTCTAGCTAGGCTCCAAAACAATTTTCAAACGTTCAAGAAAGGACAAAGCAAATAAGAGTCACCAGAAGCAAACATAGAGAAATAGAAGTCACCAGAAGGTATTGCATTGGAAGTAGCAAGAGACATGCACACCTCTGGAGTTGACCAGTAGACATCACCTTGTAAACCAAACAAGCATTGGGCTCCAAGTACTCTTTCTGTTTTTTTTTTTTTTTTTTTTTGGGAAACTTGGTCTCCATATACTTTATGACATATGCAGTTGCATCAGTTGCATGCAAGGTTTTTTTTGACATGGCCCTTCAAAACCCATCATCTGTCAGGATCTCGACATCTCAACCCGCTACTCAATCTAAAGCTTCTTCGAACTTTTTGCATTTTCTAGGGCATGAAGTTCTGACTTGAAATTCCTTTTTAAGATTCTAAATCATTTTCATCCATAATTTGAAAGAGTATTAGAGTAGAGAATTTCTTTGATGGATGTGGTTTTTCATTAACCCACTAGTCTTTCGAGTTCAAATTTTTCATCTTACATTTTATTCAGGTTAGAAAAGTGGTAATATTAGATGGTAATACTGTTTTTATCCAGTACCATTCTGTTTTGTTACTTTTTAAATGTCAAAAACATAATCTTGTAAATTCCAAAAACATAAAATAATCTAAAAAAAGACCCAGCGGTAATAGATCCCTGGAATCTTGTTCTTGTGGACTTGCATAACAGATTTATAATATTAATTATAGAAAAAGATAGAAACAGAAGATGAATTTTTGTACGTTACTGGCATGACTATTGTTGTACTTTGAACTCCAATTTAGTCTGAATTAAAGTGGGCTATAATATTCTTGCATATAGTACTAAAAAACACCAAAACAAAAAAGAACATTAATGGCTATGGCAGCGAAAATATAACTGCAAGACAAACGTTAGCTAGATATAGAAACGTAAAGTTTTATGTACAATCCAATCCATCCAGTCTATCAGCTCCCCAAATTTTGCTATATAATTCCAATTTCCAAACACTGCTAAGTGATAAAACCAAGCTTTAAAGGTCCTTATCCGAGAGAAAAAGAGGAAGAAAGGCATCCCAATAAAAATTTGTAGAAAAGTTCAGTCAAAAAAGTAGAGAGAGGGAGAGGGATTGCTAGAGCTCATAAGGGCAAAAAAAGGGGAATTTAAAGCCAAAATAACTCTTTTTCGTTAGATTTGGAAAGGGAAAGAAGTGAAAGGCCAAAGAAGCCAAACACAAACCTCCTACTAGTGAAAGGGACATTAAATTATTTTTGCATAGAAGAGCATTGAGAGCATGACCCTTCAAAAAAGCAATTACTTTCTGAAGCAAAAGAGTTTCTTCTCTCGAATGTAGCTGAACCAACTAGTATACCAGAACAGTGTGTTTTCCTCTCGGCGCTCATGCTCGAATCCTTCGCTCTGTAAAAAGGTGCCACTATACTATCTAGAGGACTAGAACAAAACCCAGAACCCGTTATACTCGTTTATTGGTAAATTCTCATGTTTTCACAAATAAAGGGAAAAATAAACCCATAACCTTTTTTTTTAAATATATTTAATTTTTAGGGGAATCATCAATTGAATTAATTTTGGTCTGGCAGGTTTTTCTAGTGTATTTATGCATATGATGCTCTTTGACTAGACTAATATTTTCTCCATTTTGGAATAAGAACCATCAGTTTCTCAGTAAGACCTAGCCGGATTCTAACGCTGCGTACCATGCCAAAGATCTCCCAAAATAATCAGAATTATATAACAAGCACACAATTTTTCACATATTTCACATTGCAACACAACTAGTTAATCAAAAGATTTCATGTGTTAATAGTTAATTAGCCAGAAGAACAAAAAGTATGAGTAGAGTATTAAAGATTGTTTAAGCTTATCAGAAAACGTACCTGAAACACATTAGCAAGGGCTGGAGCAGCCGCAAGTCGTCCGACGGAGCGAGAGGCTTCAATGGCAACTTGGGCAGCGAGGGCTTCCACAAAAGGCTCAGGCCAGACCTCGTTTACGGAACGTCGTCTGGAGGAGGATGGCCCTTCGAGATCACCACCTCTTCGTACACTGCTAGGACCAGCTGCATTGGCACTGTCGTTTCCATTTCCGTCATGGGATGAGGAGGAAGACGAAGATGATGAAGTTGATGATGGAGCCGAACTGTAAGAGGTAGACATGAAAATGACAAAGAAAGAGGTGGGAGAAGAAGACACAAGGACAAAAAGGTAAAGGTATGGATAAAGACACAATTCAAGCGAGGGACCCAAAAGAAGGTCTGTGTGATTATTGGATATTTATATGCAATTTCACACTCTCTCACCCTCTCTCACTCAATAAAATAATTTAAAACATAATCAATGTTTGCATCCACCTCGTATATGGGAGACCATATTTCATGACGGGGGACATTATTGTGTGGGCGTATTCGATCGGTGCAATATAAATCATTTTAGGTGCACCTATTTTTCCAATCAAATGTGATTAATATATTTTTATGTTAATAATTTTATAATCAATGATCATAATCATTCTTTTTTTAATCAACATTTAAAGATCATTCAGCAAAAAACAAAAAAACGAGTTAAAGATAGTTAATCAAAAATACAGAAAAAAAAAATGAATTCGCTTGAAAAATAATAAAGTTGTTATTTTATAGTGCAAATTAATGGATTGAGAGTGTACATTTTCTTTAACAACCAAAAAAAACTAATGTTAGACAATAAAAATAATGTATCATTTTAATTTTCCCTTTCCGCACTTATCTTCTTGTTTTTGTCATATATTCAATCTTCGTTAGGAAAGATTTTTCAGTGTAATCGTCACACGGGATGGTACACCACTGTCATTACATAAAAACACATGGTGTATCACCTGTATTCCCGTCACAATAAAAAATTTCTCCTTCGTTAGGGGGAGAAAATTGCATCGGGAATATAGGAATGCTAAATTCACTTCACATTCACAGTAATAAATTGATAGTGAAGATAATCAATTTATGACATAATATTATGGAAAATGAAGAACATTTTCTTGTTTATTTTTGTGAGTTAATAAGGGGGCCGGGTCCAACCTAATTAGAGAGGGGGTGGGAGGTTGATTTAATTTCCCGGCCTGCAAAGAGGGCGGTGGGGAAGGGGTGGGGGTTTCTGAAACCGCAGGGCTTATTAAGGATTAGCCCTGGATTTTTCAGTAGATTTTTTTGCCCTAGCTCCCCTTGGTCCCTTTTGGTCACTCTGCATCCTGTTCAAGTAAGATCGTGTCTCCCTGTATCTGTATCAATTGCAGATGATTGTCAAGAAAATGGGCATTGAATAAAAAAAAATTATTTTGTTTTTGGCTCCTGAGGATGATTTTGCAAGGAGTGCATGGTAAATACCATTGTTATTAGGGAGTAGTAAGTAGCAACTGGCGCTGCTGTACTGGAAACCGCTGTTCATATATTAATAACTAGTAGGTCAAGTTAGTTACAACTCCGATGAACTTTATTATGCAAATTGTTGAATTCATATTAAAAGTAGTAACTGTTTATCATTTTGAAACACGTAATAACTAATAAAAGTGATAGAACCATCGACCAGTATTCAACCGATGCGTGGAAGTTATTTTGTTATTCAGATTGTAAAATATATAAAAATCTGTTTGTGCTTCATCAAATTAAACTTTAATTACGATTTCACACCCATCCTTCAAGGTGTTGCTATTTATGCTCACATATTTCTTCCTTTGATTAATTATGGTAACAACCAAATCATTAACAAACTTAGAGAGGCAAAAAAAGCATAGAAAAACATAAGATATAAAATAAAAGATTAGGTGACAATGATTAAACATCTAAATTGTGGGAGTTGAAAACTTAGAGCCTTCGAATCAATAGAGATTATGGACAAGGACTCGAGGTTTGATGTTGTGAGCCTGTCAGTTGTGAACTTGTGAGGGGCCAAGAGAGGAAGGAAGATATAAGAAATTTTGGTTTTGGATGGATTATTGTTTTGTTTGTGTTGTAGAAAAATGAATGTTAATTAGTTTTGTACAACAAACAAACTATCTCTTCATATTATTGAAATGTGTTTCATTGTTTCAAGTTTAAATATTTCTTTTTTTACACGGTTAATTTTGTCAAATACATTCTCAAATATATGGTTTTTTTTTTGTCGAAATATGGTAATTAGATTAGTTCATAAAGTAAAGTGCTACCTTTTAATTCATAATGATTCTTTTACGTATAAAATTACATTACTTTTTTAGTTTAAATTAATTACATAAATTACCATGATCAACGGTATATTAGTATAGTTTTCTCTCAGACCATTTTGTAATCAAATCTATTTCTTCGATCAAAGAAAACTTTTTATCCCATAGTCAAGCCTTTATTTTAAAATCCGTTGAATAGTTTGATTGCAATATTTGTAGAATAAATGATAGGAGAAGGTAATCAACACTCGAGTACGAGTTGAAAACTTGAAAAAGATTTTTAGATTCGAGGAAGTTGGTGCTATGATGATACAAAGTTTTATAGATTCCAAAAAATTAAGGGAAGCGTGACATTTTGTCCGCCATTCTCGTACTACGACCACTGCACCTCTCCTGCTCTGCATGTGCATATAATAGGAGATGATTAACATCAACGTGCCATGCACAACTTGCTTACTAACTCTTTGTAATTTTGGATATAAAAGCCATATTAATAACGTAGATCTCAAATCTCACAGCATCAACAATAAAGTAGTCAAATAAATATTCAAACTCGTAACTAAACTCTTGTGATGAGCTATATAGGCAAAATTAAGCTCCAATAAAGTTGTCAATTAAGTAGGTAAACTTTGCCTACTCCCTCAATCTAGGCAATATTGCATATTTCTATATATGGATAAATTTTTTAGTGTGTCAGGAACACAGCCTGGTACATCAAATATCACAGTACAAGTGGTTGGATTTTTTTTCTTCACATATTCAACCACTTGTATTATGACATATTTATTTATAATAAAGTATTCCATGTGAGGCGGAAAAGACAAAAAAAAAAAATATATATATATATATATATATGTAAATATCAAAGGTGAAAGAAAATAATAAAATAAAATTTTGCTTGCTTAGTTTGTCTATTCTATTGAAGTGATACATTTTGTTTATAAACAACTTATCACGTCAATCATTATAATATAATTTTGTCTATTATATTTATTTACATTATTGGAAATGCTCTAACAATAATGATAACAAACTAAATCGAAACCGAACATAAATTAAATAGATTTTGGCAGTATATCTTTAACTTAATTTCACCTCATAAGCAAATTTCACAAATGTCATTTACACATTTTCCAGAAAGTTAATATGACGGCATGCAGTGGCGAAACTTGGACATGATTATAACTATAATTGTATTCGGTCCTCACAATCTCCTAGCGAGATCAGTCAACTTCTTAATCTCCTTTGTTCAAATCACTCAACAAAGCACGCTTTTAGATGTTTCAAAACTATAAAATTTCTCATATAACCATTTACCTCAAATTAGCTCAATTAATCAAAAAGACAACATGCTCCGTTTTCTAACTACGCCCCGAGGCACATCAAACAACTATATTTGCCAAAGACAAATTATATATCGATTGAGAAGATTTTTTTTTAATTTTTATTTGAGTAAACAAAAAGAAAAGATGGGCGTGCAAAGACGCAGAGGATAAGAGCGTGGGGAAGAAGAAGAAGGAGGAGGGAAGGGTTGGGTCGAGGGGAAAGACAGGAGAGTGCTTTTTGACTAGAATGGCATGCTTATGTCTAATCATCTGGCGCAGTCTCGATGGAATATAACTGAAAGATCTTTTTTAGCAAAGTACAACTGTCTATGTCACTTGCTTCCCCATCTGTCTGTGTCTTTCTCTCTCTCAACTTTTTTGGGAAGAAAAATACAGATTAAAAACAGCTGGAGTAGGAGAGTACGCTGCTACTGCTATTAATTTCTAGGTACTAGATACTAGGGTTATAGTAGGGTTCCTGCCACAGTCAGTCTTTAACTATCATAACCATATATCCTCACCTCTCTCTCTCAATCCTCAGCCACAGGTAGAGAGAGAAAGAGAGAAAGAGAGAGAGAGAAGGAGGGAGGGAGAGAGAGGGGGGAGGGGGGGAGAGCGAGACAGCCCATATCACTGGCTGGCCTGGCTTCTGCTACCTTCTGCATGCCCATCTGCAAGCCCTTGTGCTTTCACATTTCAGAAAATTTATGAGGAGGATTAAGTCCTCTCCTTTTTTCCTTTTCCATCGTTCCCTTCTTATATGAACTGTTATAATTAAATTACGTTAATATTTTATATTAATATTTTTTTTTTAAAAGACGAAATAAAAAATGTAAGAGGAGAAGATGAAAGGGGATGAAAAGAGAAGGTGAGAGAATCCAAGTCCAATTTAGAGCAAGTCCAACAGGGGCTTAAACCCGATGGACAATGGATTGCACAGTGCCCAATTGTTGGGGCGATCAAGTCCAGCGCATGCGGGTTTCAGCGTCGAAGGGGGCCCAAGCGAAGGGACCCGGCGTGAATCGCTGGTCCGAGAGCTCGAGGTGGGGGTGATGCAACGCTGACGTCAGGGTGACATTACTCATAATATAAAATTAATAAAAAATTAATAAAAATCTGAAGAAAAAAAATTGATTTAATTTTTCAATAAATATGTTATCATTATCTTCTAACTTACACCATACTTTTATATTTTCTCAAATACTTTGGGTTGTAATTGTAAACCAAGTTGTAACCACAAGGAAGAATATGCAATATTACGCTTGAGAGAGAGAAGAGAAGATAGAGAGAGAAGTAAAACTTTCATATATTGTATTTTTTGAATGAATACAATCTAATCTGTTCTAAGACTATATATTCTCTATATAAAACTTGATGTTTAAGTCACAATATAACTAACTCTAACAGCGTTGCTAATCTCTTGACAAGTGTCTTATTATATCACCATTAATACTATCCTTAACAGTAATTTCTTATTTAATGACACGTGGTACAACTAGACAGATTAAAAATCATATCTAAAATTACAAAAAAAATTATTTTTTATTATTTTATAAAATAAAAAATATTAATATTTTATTGCCTATTGCCATGACTATTCAGTGTAGATATGAAGATGCAAAAGACAATTACTGTTCATCGAAGGTTATTCAATAGTGACTTATCCTAAGGGCCTTTGCAACGATGAAGTTGCTCATGCATCCTTCTATCAACCTCATTATAAATATGGACTTTCCATGGTTGGACCCATGTCCCTTCCTCCTTTTTCAACCGGAGTAGGATTTTCTTTCCTCCTCTCCTCTCACACTTTGTTTTCTATTTTATTGTCTTTATAAAAAAAATCAATATAAAATGTTAACGTGGCTTAATCGTAACCATTCAAATAAGAAGGAAGGAAAGGAAAGGAAAGATAAATTAGGAAAAGAGAGAATCCCCTCCTTTTCAGCCATGTCCCTCCTCCTTTTATTATCCCTTTGGTTATACAAACTACCCATCATTCGTTCATCATCAATCGCTACAAGAACAGTGACTATTAGAGCAAGTCCAACCATGGTAGATTCAATATTCACCTCCCATCCATTTCTTCAGGCCATGGCTCATGGAGTCTTTTGCAGTAGCCATGTTGATTGTAGCCTCAAGTTTAGATCTATGACAGTTACTATTCATGACGGATTGAAGTACCATAACCATAGTATCTATTTTAAATTAATTTTATCCGTTGAATAATTAGTGAAAAGCATTGTCATAGTAGTTACTATTCACAATAGGTGAAAAGTAGTAAAGCGAAGTCAAGACAATTAAAGAAAAATTAATGAAAACATTTTCGTTAAAGTTCATTTTAAATAAAATAAGTCTTAATGAAACACTTTTGTTATTGGTCAATTTTAAAGTTAAAGACATTTTTTACCTAAAAAATCATTCATGGTACTATTTATTAACATTTTTATTTTGTCATTTTAATTAAAACTAAAAAATTTTAGAACTTTTCGTTAGTTTTTCTTTAAATAAATAAATATTAATTGTCACACAAGTTCACTCCTAAACTCAAGTCTACCAATTGGGTGAAAATTGTTCTTAGTACCTACAAATTAGAGGTGGATATATAAATTGCCCCAATTAATTTTTATTAGAGGCAGAAATACAGATGTACCTCTTTTAAAAAGTTATTAGATTAGATGAAGTCCACACATTAGTAAGGAACTCTCACAAAACGTATATATCTAACCAAGTCCCAATATTTTGCTTCTGAGCACGCAAATTAAAAACAAACATCTTTCCTCCCATACTGTGAATGTCTATGTCGCCCTTTTTATCATCATTTGCAATAAAAATAGAAAATTAATTAAAAAAATCAGTAAAATAAAAATAACTAATTAATCCAGAAATAAATCACACATAAACAAACACTCATAAACCCTACAAATGAAAATCAATGGCTGGTAGAGAGAATTACTATAGATATATGAACCAAGTCTTGAATCTCTTCAAAACTATATTTGTTTTGGGCATACAGAATGAATGATTTCACATGAAAGTAGGAACTAGACTTGGGTTCTTCAAATGTTCTCGTATGTTCTCGAGATGATAGTTGAGCCGACTATGGTGGTGAGAGTAATTAAAAAAATGAATGCAAATGAAAAAGGGGGATATGAAGTATATGTTCAGACGTAGAAGAGTGCGACGATACGTATAAGTGGGTGTGTGAGTTATTGGAGAATTAGGATTTAGATTAATGCTTTTATTTTTTTCACACCACCTCTAAAAGAAAAGAAAAAAATACAGATGTTCCCCCCTAATGGAAACTATTAAATTAAAAAAAAAATATTAAGGATGCATTTTTTCACCTCTACACGACTTTAGTTTTAATTAATTTTTTGCGGACGATCCATATAGAGTGATTTAATATGAATAGTATAGATTATAAAGACGATGTTTTATGAATAAACAACGAACAATTTTGAATAGGAACTCCTACTCATTCTTTAAGTATTCAAATATTATTCTTCCTATTTAGTCTAAAAGATAAAAAATAAAACACAAAAACAGTAAAGATAACAAAGCATCTTGAGGAGGAACGCCTCCTCGTTCGATGCTCATTTGTAATTTTATTTTGTTAATTTTAATAATGGTAGAATTTTTCCTTTAAACTCGATGTAGGCTATATAAAGCCGAACCAACATATATCTTTGTTTCTCTCTTGGTTTTTTTTTATTTTTTTTATTTTTTGACAAATAATAAGATAATTTACACTAAATTCATTTAATTACGCAGAGTGAGAATGAACACGAAATCTTAAGTGCATAAACAAATGTTTGTAACTAACTAAGCTATAAACCACTTGTAAGGATCTTATTATTTTGAATTTCTAGTTTTTGTCATTTCTTTTTTGCCTTGCTTGATATTGACCTCATATCCGTCTCCTAGCACTATTCTTTTTCAACTTTGTTTTTAATCATCAGCAACAAGAAGAGCAAGAACTATGATTTTACTTAACTTTCATACAAACTTTTCAAGGTGCGGTTTATTATCATGTTATTTGTTGATGCTCAAATATAGGAGGTGCAGTCAATTTGGATTTAAGAGGATTTTAAAATATTTTTTTTTAAGTAACAGATTTCAATGGATTTTAATAGATTTTATAATTTTATATGAATTTTAACAGATTTGTGTGGATTTTCATTATAGATTTGTATTATCTTCTTTCATGGGTTTTTTAGGATTTTTTAGGATTTCAAAAGATTAACACCTGAAACTCTTGTCAACTATTGTTGCAGTCACCTTGTTTGTCTCTCCACATGTCCATAGTAACAATTACTGGCTTTCAGATGATAGTTGGAGACTAGTTTTCTAAAACACGTCCTACTGTTTAGGTCTCTATACATTTTGTTACATGAACTTAGAGCAATTTGCATACATTTGCATAGCCTTTTTCTTTATTTGGGGTTCAAGTAATCCATTATTTGGGGTTAATTTGTCTTATTTCAATATGATTCGCTGCTCTATACAAATCAAAATGACCAAATCACAGTACCAAATCAAAATCATCTATTAGCTGTACAAAACGAAATGAAAGAAATAAGAATCCAATTCTGTAACAGGAAATGGGTAATTTCCAAAGGAGTCAAATTCACCTTAGCAGCCAAGCAAAACTCCAAATTCCACCGGTTAGTTATTGGAAAAGCCACCAAATTAACAAATGGGTTTTTGCAGAAAAGCTTCCAGCTTTCAAACAATGGGTGAAGACATTCCAATTCCTTGGCTCGCTGTCGGCACTGTCAAACAACAGATATGGTTTTCCTCAAAGCTTGGGTTTATCAGTCTCGGAGGTTTTAGCACTACGTTTGCAGACTGAGTACAACTATACAGAAGAGAAAAGCAATACCTCGAGGGATTGAGGACTTTAAGCTGAGAGAGGAAGTCTAATGAATGTGAAAAGAAATACGAGGGGGGAGGGTTGGATTCTTGATGGCATTGGTATTTATAAAATCCACTCTCAAATCCATCAAAATTCTCTATTTATTAAAATCCTAGCAAATTTTCATTGGGATATGTTATCTACACATATTTTTTTACTTTTTACACACTGTTTGTTAATTTCTGTCGTTGATTTTCTTCAATTAATCTGATTCAACGATCAAAAATTAAAAAAATATGTAAGAAGTAAAAAAGAGTGTGTGGATATCACATCTCATTTTTATATTCTCACTACACTTAGATTTGGTAGACATTTTTAAAAACATAATTGACTATCCATGAATTTGATTGTATTCTTTAAAATCTTCTTAAATCCTAATTTGACTACACAATGATTTCAAATTCCTTTAAAATCATCTTTCAAAATCATAATTGACTACACTCTAATTTTAGAATTGATTAAAATCCTATCAAATCATAATTTGACTATACCATCTTTAGTTCAAGATAGATTATATTCACACATCTTAAATTACTTTTTCTATATTTTTTTAATTTTTTAATATTTTCTACACATCACTAGCATTTGATAAATAAATATTAAAAAATTAAAAAAATATAGAAAAAGTAATTTAAGATGTGTGAATATAATCTCTTGGGTCAATTACCAGGATTTAAGAGAAAGGACAGACGGAGTAGAAGGGGAGGAGGAGCCACTATTTGTGGTGCAAGAAGAGGGGAGAGGAGAGGAGGTTCATGTGTGCGGCAGCTCTCTCGCAAAGGGCAAGCCCTGTGCGTGAAGGGAGAGTCGAGAAAGTTCCCTACACTTTCTGGAATGCAACCATGTGTCGTATGGTTGTAAGTCCTTCCTCTGGGCATAGGAAAACATCCCGGCCCGGCGGCCCCTCCTATCTGTGAGAGAGTTTCCGGTAGCCCTAAACAATAATTTATGAGAAGAGGGAGGGAGACTTGGGTGGCTTCATTTTAGACCAAAAAATTGGAAGCTCAGAGTCTAGAGAGCATTGCCATAGTCAGATTCCTGCTATGTCTGGTGTTTTTTTGGGTTTTTATGCGAGTACAAGATACAACTATTCGATTTCTTAAACGTGAGACACGTCTTAGATTTTGAGTATGAAATTGATTTTTAGAACCGATTGTAGCGAAAAAAAATCGATCTACTTTCGTTGGATATTTTGGCTTAAATTTTTTGATTCCCAACACTCAATTAAATGATTCTAATTGTTATGGAAAAGTCTTGTTGGAAAGTGGTAAGTTGTCTTTTTTGTTGGATTAGAACTTTGTTTTGAAATTGTAATACAATCGTGATATAATATGGATCCGTTGTTGGTTTCTTATGATGATTCTAATAAGAGTCATTGAGATTGATCTATTATAAATAGCGACCGTTACTCTCATAATATGTTATTGATCCAAAGACTTATTGTTAGGAAGAGTGTTGATTTTTTTCAAGAGAAGAAAATGTGCACCGTTTAGAGGATGCAATGGCTTCTTCTGTTACAAATTCTGCAGGTATGTTTGTCTTTCGAATTGCAAAAACGCATTTCTAGTTTGTTGATCATGTCTGGTAGTTCTATGGCTTAATCTTTGATCTTGGTTGCGGTTGGATTAATCTTACATGTGGTATTTGAGCCATAGGTTATGGCCATTGAATTCGAAGGTTATTGAAACAAATAGAGAGAAAAACATGCATGGGAAAAACTGCTGGGATTCGAACCTACTACCTGAAATCAATTTTAGGGTTCCGTTAACATAAATTAAAATTATAAAGAGACAATTAAGTTTTCAAATTGTTGATGGATTTGTAACATGAAACTTATGAACCAAGATTTAAGAGAAAGGACAAGCGGATTACGAGGAGGGAACGAGGAGTCACTATTGTTGGTGCAAGAAGTCGGGAGGAGGTTCTTGTGTGCGGCTACTCTCGCACAAAGGGCAAGCCTTGTGCGTGGAGAGAGACTTCCCTACACCTCCTGGAATGCCACCATGTCGTCCATGACCAATGATACAATGTAATTGGTTGTAAACCCTTCTTTGGGGCATGGGACCAACATGCTAGCCCGACCTATTTGTGAGAGTTTCCGGCAGGCCGAATCTAGAATTTCCGAGAAGAGGGAGGGAAAGTTGGAGGCTCTGTGTCTAGAGCGCATGTTTGGTGTCCATAGAAAGATTTCCACCATTGCGGTCCAATATTACACATTCAACAATCTCACCAATACTGTTCACAATTGAGAGTTGTTAAAATTGTTTTACCGTGAGTAAAATCCACAAAGTCATGTGATGATTCAATGATTCACCAGAATAACCACGACATAACAGAAACATTTTAGTATTTCAATATCTGCATTGACGAGAATCAATGGCTAAACCGGGGAACAAGAACAAGACATGAGCATGCAAAAACCGCGGAGCAAAATTTATGTAACTTTACCAAGTGTCAATCATCACTGAGATCACCCCACCTGACATTGTGCTTCGCAGCAAGATAATGCGGTCCTACAGGTCCTCTACTGCCATAGGGGTAGAGCTCGGGAACAATCTTCTTCTGTTCAAGCTCCTTCAACAATGGCGTGAATAGTGACCAAGCAGCATCCAGCTCGTCACTTCTAATGAACAACCTTCGTTCCCCTTCAATTGCATCTAGGAGTAGCCTCTCATATGCATCTGGTATTTCTTTTGGATACCTTCACAAAGCAGTCATACTCTTAATAATGTGTTAATTATGCAAGTGATTATCATGCAGAAAAGTTAATGAATTAGGGAAAAAACTTTTACTAGTATAAGCATCACCATTTGGTTAAGCGTTTACTAAAGTTTAGTGGAGATTTAAGACCATTTCGTACAGCCTAATGCCTACAAGAGTATTGTACCTTGATCGGTAAAGCAAATTCAGGTCACTTCGATCCAGTCTCATGCCAAGACCAGGGACTTTGTTGTTGATCTTCAGATATATGGCTTCATCAGGTTGTACACGAAGCACTAGCTCATTTGTAGCCTTATCTAAATCGGTTCCAAAGTTCCTCTTATACAAGTTTCCCGGAACATGTCTGAATTGGACTCTGATCTCTGCTCTGGTTAAGTAATCATAGCGAAGAAATAAGGTTGTTCAACTATTTGCATCTCACAATATGAGGGAATACAAAAATAAATGATCCTTAGGGAGATTAGACATTTCGACATACCGCTTAGTATGGAGAGCCTTTCCTGCTTTCATCAAGAAAGGAACTCCATCCCATCTGGCATTGTCAATAAAGAGAGCTGCTGCGGCAAATGTAGGGGTGAGGCTGTCTTTTGGCACAGTTGGGTCATCTATATAAGCAGGATACAATTTACTGCCCTTGCTGTGACCCTTGTATTGACCAATGACTACGTCTTCAAGCAGCAGTGGCCTCATTGACCGTAGAACCTTAACCTGAGTTCAGATCATCTCCCCCAATCAAATATATCATGATCAACTCAAAGGTGAGAACATTAAGGTAGGATCTCCATAACATTCTGGGATAGAATTTCTTAAAAAACAGAATTTTGACATAAATGAGATCGGAAACAGAGAAATTTACCTTTTCGTTCCTAATGTCTTCAGCATCTAGGCTGACTGGTGTTTCCATAGCAAACAGTGCTAATATTTGCAGAAGATGGTTTTGCATTATGTCCCGTATGATCCCATACTTGTCAAAATATCTGGAAACGAGGGTAATCACGGTCAGGTGATTGAATAATTTAATGCCATACAACATTGTAGACGAAGAAACTCACCCTCCTCTTCCCTCTGTGCCAAAATCTTCAGAAAAGATCAGTTGCACATTACGAATGTAGTTACGAGACCAGACAGGCTCAAAAACAAGATTTGAGAAGCGAAGCACTGATAGATTCTCGACAAGTTCCTTGCCCAAGTAATGGTCAATCCTGAAAAGTATTACTTATAAGCTCAAACTTCGTTCGTTAAAATCAAATAAATCTGAGTATTCATAAAGCATGAGATTTATTCACCTAAATATTTGGTCTTCAGCAAGGTATTGCTTTAAACATTTAGTTAGCTCCGCAGATGATTCCGAATCACGGCCGAATGGCTTTTCAACAATTACCCTCGTCCACCCATTTGCTGAAGAAGCTTTAACGCTAGCACATCTGACCACATCCACAAATATGTTTGGAGGTATTGATAAGTAAAACAACCTATTTGACTTGCTTCCGGCCTGCAAATGAGCACCATCCAAGATATCAAGCCGTTTGTAAGAAAATGTTAGTTATTGTCAATGTACATCAATATCTGTCAGAAAGATGGTTGTTCATGCCATCTACCAGACCACCATTATATATATGTATATATATTCAGATTAGTATTTCATCTAGGAGTTCCTTGTCAAAGGTCGGTTCTCGGATATAAACTTTTATTGATAGTCTTAATAGATTTGAAATCTATTTAAAGACAATTAATCTGTACATTCAAATAATAATAAGGTTTCCTGCAAGATTTAATTTTCCGCCATCTGTCTTAAATCCCAATTTACATCAACTTATCTAGTATTCGATGAGTTTTCTGCATGTACAAAAGTAGCTCATATTAAACATACAAGAGAAAAAGATCTAGTACGCATTACCTCCTTCTCAATCATCTTGCTGTCCAATTCTGCGAAATCTTCCTCGGAATTATATTGACCAGCATGGTAGAAGCATCTTTTCAAGAACTGATCCATTTTGTCCTCACAATTTTCCCTGCAAGTCATTTATGCACGCCAATTTGTAGATAACACAAAGAATTCATGTAACCGCCTGTTCACCTTTGCTTAGCAAGACAACATACCTCTTATCTATCCTGCAAGTCAAGGTTCTGCTAATCATGTTCCTTAGCTCTTCATCAGTCATTTGAGTTCGAGCATAACCAAACACCATGAAATTCTACACAAAGATATAAGCATATAGAACGTAGTTAGCCATTTGTTTGGTACGATCACCAAGTGAAAACTGATGACATGATGAAGACTGTAACCTCAGGTAGACAATCTTCATAATAAAGAGCGAAAAGCGCTGGAAATATCTTCTTCTTTGCAAGGTCTCCAGAAGCACCAACAACAGTTATGCTTAAATTAGATGCTACATTTTCTGAATCCGAGATGGGAAAGGATTTGCCACGAGGCTCGGTATATTCTTGTCCCAGAGTATTTCCAGCTGAACAAATTCCAAATACCAATTTTACATTGAGCAGTAATAAACCCAACAAAGAAAATTAACCTAGTAAATGAAAGCACAACAGATCGCAGACAGCTAAATGGAGCACCAAGATGAAAAATATGTGGATTCGAAATCCGAAAAACACTATAACTTCCAAAGCAAGTTACTTTGCAGTCACTAATTGTAGTTTTTATTGCTAAAATTGTATCTATACGCATTCAATCCAGGTTAAGTAGAACTCTAGAAGAATGATTTCCAGTTGTCAAAAGTGCTTTTCTGAAACTGGTCAAAAAAAGCATCATACATAATTGAAATTAGATATTGTCTGTCAATAAAGAATGTTTCTTGTGGTTTAATCACAATCCTAAACAATCAATCAATCAAAATATAATATTTTGAAAATTCACACTTTGGAAGCAAATCAAGCAAATAAACAAACTTTTTACTCAAACAATTAAACAAAGGGCCAAAAGGAGTAGCAAAAAATCAACAGAAAACCAAGAAACGAACCGGCATTGAAAGACACAGCATTGAGCGGATGCCCATTTGAGGATTTGAGCTGAAAGTGCTTTCTGGCGAGGATTCTGAGGGGAATCTGAGAAACCCATCTGGAGGAATGGGATTCTCTGAGCAAAGTGATGAACTTTATGAAGTGAGGTGTCTGGTTTTTGAATGAAGAGGGAGGGAATGAGGCTGAAGAAGATGAACAGGTACTCAGGTGAGTTGCCATGCAATAGGGGAAGAGATGAAGCTCAAAAAAATTGAGGAATAATTTCAGAGGAGTATTTATAACTTACCTTTTGAGATAATGTTTTGTTAAATGAGTGATATCCGTGCACACTTGGTTGGTTCAGAAAATCTCACATATCAGATCCATGCTTTGTTTACTTGGTTAGCAAAAGTATATAATATTATTTTGCACTTCTTGGTGAGAGAACATATTGGGATTATTAATATTAACCACTCTCCAAAGAGTTAGCAAATTTTTATTCAAAAGTGTTAGTTGTTAGTTTCATTGGAGATTGGCTAGAGATGCATGCATTTGATTAGAGTGGTCCTATCACACACCCATTTTTACTTCTCATACATTAATTTTTAGCCGTCTAATCAAATGAATTGAAAATGATCGAGGTACAAAAATTAATAAAAGTATGTGAAAAATAAAAAGATATGTGTGAGTAGCACCACCCTTAATATGCACAAGACAACAAGCTATAGAAAGTGGAATGAGCAAACGGAGTGACCCACTTTGTCTAAACTATATTTTGTAAACCATATAATGTGATTGTTGATGATTTGATTACTATTTAAGTATTAGTTAACGTATTTATTTTCTATTGATGGCAAATCATATGATCTGCAAAGATGATCTATGAAGTGCAGCTTAAAAAATAGATAATTAGGATCGTTAAAACTCAATCTGAAGTGAGTTCCATAGCCAATCTCCTTTTTTTTTTGAAGAAAATGGAGATCTATCCCCTTAATAATGAAAATGAAACTTGTCTTAAAATTTTAGGATCATTAAAATTCAATGTGAAGTGAGTTTCGCAACCAATCTTTATTTTTTGAAGAAAATGGAGATCTATCCCCTTTACAATGAAAATGAAACTTGTCCAAAAAATGGGCCAACTCTTAAATGCTTAGACATCAAGGATTGTTGACCCCATTTTGGAAGTGACATATTTGGCCCATCCCTGGCCTCAGCCCCACACAAAGCCCATCCCTAACCAGCCTATAAGTTTGAATTTGTTCTTACACAGTTAGGATTAGGATAATGTTAAGGAGATTAAATTTGTAAATATAATTTACAAATTAAATGATATGTCATTAATAGGAATGAACATTTTTATCAACGCTTAAGTAATAAACTAATCATCAACTTCCATGTCTTTTAGTTTCTCTATTTTTATTAATTAATTTAATCTCTCTAGCATTATTATTACCAGAAAAATGGGTTTAACACATGGCAAATCCAAGTCATCACAATGTGAACACTCATTTGTGGTCAACAAACCTCCAGGCTCCGGACTGTCTTCACACGGAAGATTCAATTCAACCACTCCAAATTACTAATCTCGAAAACAATAATTGAATAAACCATACGGTTTTGGAGGTCAACCTTAATATCTAAGTCAATCCTAAAATAATTAGACATCCAAAATGATTAAGGATTTAGAATTTCTTTGTAGCACAATACGTTACATTTTTTTCATTATAAATGAATATTTTAATGTTTTGAATTTGTCTAGTTTTACAAGGATGATTTATAAATAATATTTTAAAAGATAGACGGTTCGGATTATCAAAATACATTACGGAGTGAGTTCCCACAAAAACACGTGTAAAATGTTGTGTAAAAAAAATGATGTCACGAATCCGCATTTTTAATAATAACTTTGAATTGGTCGAGTAGTCCATTAATATTATTTTTCTTAGTGGAATTTCAACAACGATTTTAATATTCCATCAAACATTAAAGTTCTTCCAAAAGAGCATAAAATGTTTTGAATGCTTTGGATTAAGGAATGGTTTCATAATTTCTTACCTTTGAGATAATTATTTACTTTCATTGCATGCATGCCTAACCATATGCCGAAATTGAAGATATGCAATCTTGAACCAAGCTAAAACTTCAATCTCCGGTCATTTAGTATTACGGTCTAGTGATATTCTTTTTTCTTTGTAAGTGAGAGATTTTAGGTTCGATTCTCACCAAATATGAATTTGAACTATATTATTACTAGCTCATTGTAAGGCTAAGTCTACCCCCTCTACTTAATATAGATAAATATCATTTGTTAAAAAAAACAAACTTGAATGTCCCATCCTCAAAATTAACCCTTGAAATTACTAGTCATCTACTTAGGCCATCTCCAACCGAAGGGTTTAGAGAGCCAGAGTGTCGAAAATAGTCTGAAAACCGTCTCTAACCGAGGGTTAGATCAGAGGGCTCGTGGGCCCCATGGAATCTGAAAGGTCCAAAGGGCTGGCCCAATCCAGCCAGCCAGACCGGGGCTGGCAAAAAATTCAAAAAATCCTGTCAGATATAACTGACAGGAATTCTTAAACAAAAATTTGATTCCAATGGCTAGCTGACTAGCTGTTGCATTCATTTTTTTTAAAATTTTTTTATAATGAATTTAAACCTTTTTTTCCTATAAATACCTAAGTCATTCCTACACCATTTCTCACATAATTTTCACCATTCCATGCTATCTCACTTCATTCTATTTTTTTTCCTATAACTTCTATTTTACAAAATTTGTTTCATATTTTTTTTGAAATTCCATTTTTTTCCTATAACTTCTATTTTACAAAATATGTTTCATATTTTTTTGAAATTCCATTTTTTTCCTATAACTTCGATTTTACAAAATTTGTTTCATATTTTTTTTTAAATTCCATTTTTTTCCTATAACTTCTATTTTACAAAATTTGTATCATATTTTTTTTTTACAAAACTTTACATAATTTGTTTCACTTAGAGGTTGGATTTGAATTTAAGTTGTAGTTTTTAAATAATAAATTATGTTTGGCCCTATGACCATTTGACTCTCGGTTGGAGTCGGTTTTTTGTGACAGGGCTAAAACGAGCCCTATGGCCATTGGACTCTCTGTTGGAGATGGAGGCAAATATGGCCATGTATTGTTCATTAAAATATCAATTTCTTGGAGGGCCAGATAGCTAAAACGAGCCCTCTGGCCAGCCCTCGGTTGGAGATGATCTTAATTTCTTGGAAAGCCATAGAGCTAAAACGAGCCATCTGGTCAGCCCTCGGTTGGAGATGACCTTAATTTCTTGAAAAGCCATAGAGCTAAAACAAGCCATTTGATTAGCCCTCGGTTGAAGATGACCTTACCCACAAAATGTTAAATTAAACCAACTGATCAAATTCAACCATCTTTTAGTCAGAACTTTTACTTTACGTGGGAAAAAACTTTTTAACGACCTTTTCAATTGTGTGGCACCAATAGAGAAAGTCACCACCTCAAATGATGTATCCTTTAAAGTGAAAATTCCAAGATCAAATTAAATTTTTTCGCCTTCACAAGGCAAATTTGGATGATATAGTTTTGCTGTCACGATAACATTTTGTGCTAATAATACAAGAACATACATTACATATTATTATATTATTAGCACGAAGCGTCACCGTAATAGTGTATTTACATCGTCAAAATTTCTTTCCTTAATGAGATAAGTAATAAGACAGCTAAAAGAACCACCATAAAATTTCAATTTTTGTTTTTGGAAAGACCATTGACTTAGTCTTGGTCATCAAAATTAAATATTAAAATGGTAGTTGACTGACATAGGGTCTATATCTGTGAAGGGCACCACTGCAAATTTGCAAAATATCAAAATAAGTTCACACACCAAAAGGTTATTATATTCGAAAGAGATTCTCTCCTGAGATCTTCAATTATGATCATCGGATTAAGTGATCTGAATTTTTTAAATTTCATCCAACGATCTACTTGTTTTGATTTCTTAAAAGGTGTAATAATTTTTTATTGTTAGATGAAATTTTAAAGGTTCGAATCATTTAATCCAGTAACTTTGGTGAAAGAGATATTTCCGGAGATATCCCTTTCCTTTATATTCACAACTCTACACTTATATAAAGCACCCAAAAGCTTCCTTGTCAAGTGCAAAACCAAAAGCTCTCTACTCACTCTCTGTTCACTGCTATCTGATTTGATCACATTTGTCCACCATCTCATCGCGATTTCGGAAAACCCTTCGAGCAATTTCTCCGAAATCCATGGATTCTATCAAGATTTCAAGCATCCAATCTGCAGGCCAATTCAAATTCAACCAATCCCACAAAGTGATCAAGTTTTTACTCTCGGTCTCAGTGTTTTCAGTCTTGCTCTCTTACTCTTCTTTGATCTCCTTCTTTCTCGACTCCTTCAATTCCTTCACATTTTCTATAAATTTCGATAAGAACTACATGTTTTTACTTTGCAATGGGCTCTTGGTGTTCATTGTGAAGAACTCCGGTCTCATTGGAACTTCTCCACCAGGAAGTTCCAATCTCACCAATGAAGAAAACGATCTCAAGAGTGTCGAAAGCCGGCAAAAAACAGTTGAATTGGCAGAAACCAAGGCAACAAAATCTCCAAAAGCAAAGGAAGAAGTTGTCAACGTCGAAATCGAGCAAGTGAAAGCAAGAGCGGATGAAATATTGGTGTCAGTGGAAGAAGAAAAACGGGTTTTGATTTCTGCTGAGGAGGAAAATGAATACTGCAGAAACAACTCTCTTGTGGTGGACGATCATGATTTGTATGAAGAGGAAGGGGTTGAAGTGCTGAGTGCAGAGGAGTTGAACAAGAAGTGTGATGATTTCATTAGGAGAGTGAAGGAAGGAATTAAACTTGAAGTCCAACAGTCAATCATGTTTTGATGTTTCCAGTGAGATCATAAGAGCTAACAGCCTAGTTTTATTAATTGTAAAAGACTACTTTTATTTTTACTTGATGAATTTTGGGGGTATTGTTTCTTCTGTATTATCGTTTGAATTCTGTTGAAACCATAACGTGGGTCCAGTGAAATACAAAATGCCATGCCCCGGCTAAACAAGATAAAATTATTTGTACCATATTTACTTATCACATTAGATACAGAGATGTGACAAGTTTATATAAGTATGTTAAGTGAATCAGAAGATTGTGGTTCAGTGGGAGAAATGTCGTGGAAATAAAGTTATTTGTATCACATTTGCTGATATAAAGATGCGACGTGCTTACTTAAGTATGTCAATTTGATACATATTGTTTTGCCTAGCTGTTTCTCTGGCTGCTTAATCGTCTTTAGTGTATATATTTGTCTATCTTTCCATATATAAGATGATACTTCACATAACGAAGAATTTTAGCTTAATATACATTGTTAACCTATTTCTGTAACACCTTTAAGTTAAGGGCATAATAATTATCTAACAAACTTCACCTCTAATAATAAATGGCTGATCCGCAAAATGTTCCACATCAAACAAATGGTTGGAGATTGGATAAGGACTTGGAAAAGTATTCACATCCCAGTCCACGTCCACGTTCTTAGTTGAAGATTGCAACAAGTAACCAAAAGTCATGAATCAGTAGGAAAAATTCTTCGTATAAATCCAAGGACTTCAATTAGTTGCAAGGACAGGCCCAAATTTGCATTTAGAAAAAAACCAAATATAATAAAATATCCTTGATTTCAATTTTTTTCCATTGAATTTAATTTCGTGTAATTTAATTTTAATTTAATTTTATGGATATGTTTGATTCTTGCTCTTGCTTTATGTTTTTGCAATGTTTATCCCCAGCTTCGGGAGAGATTTTTCAATGTGACCGTGTTTGGACCCGAATTTACACTATCGGACCGAACAATCAAGGTCGTTGAATGAATGGGGTCTAAACCGTTGGATTTCATATTTTTCTAGATATTACTATTGGATTTTCGTAGTAATTATCTTAAGTATATTTTTGGAAGTAAAGGAGATCAATGTCAGTTCAAATTGTTATGCGACTGGTTTGAGAGCCAACGTGGTGGGTTAAAAGATTATCTTCCATGCACTTATGGAGATAAAGATGGTGAAAAAGGATAAGGGCCAAATTTGCTCGAAACCGAATATGCGTGCAAATTACCTCGGTAATGATGGTATCTGATGAGTACCAAAAGATAAGGAATGGCGGGGTGATCAGATGAGATAGATAAAGAATATTCCTTGTGTGTTTCTATTTGATCAAAACTAGAATTGCAAATTGAATTTGTGTCAAGTAGATAAAGATGAGAAAGGATGGAATTGCATGCAACGTGTGGGGTCAAGGTTAAGGCGATGCAATTCCATTGGTGCATGGTTGCACGGTTCTAGCAAGAAGGTCACGAAAAAATTTGGGTCACGATTGACTTGCACAAAAATCGTGTGCGCGCCAGAATGCGTGAAACGTGAATTACGTGAGCACGACCCTATAAATACATGAGGCTGTGGAATGTTAAAAGGGACCTCCAATTCAACACACAATTGCACTGCGCAAACTCTCTCAACAACTTTGAGATTTTTTATTTTCTCTTTTCGCTGACACATCTTCCGTTGGCATCAACAGCACTGTGAAAGCAACCGGTGATATCTTAAGTCGGCATGTATAGCTCTGTCACCGTAGAATCAGCCGATCTCGCAGCATCTTCCGTTGGCATCAACAACACTGCGGCGATGACGGTTGATTACCTATCCAAGTCTCGGTCGAGAATGATTTCTGAATCCTTATTGGTCGAGGTCATCTCATCAGCCTTCTCGACGAAGTGAGGTGTTACAAGTTATTACATTCTGCACATTGAAAGCCGAATTTGATATTGAACTTCGTAAGAATAGTAACCTTGTCTTCAGGTTCGAGAGCCCAAGAGGCCGAGACGTGTTCCTTTCTCGGCCGCAATCGCAAGACGCAGAAGTCAGACGCGCACCCAACATCAACAAATTTACTCTTCGGCCGAGCTCGGCCGACGAGTTGGCACGCCCCGCATTCACTGAAGGACGTAGTTAGCTTATAGATTACTCGGCCTGCGCGCCACGTAGGCTTGGTAGTTTTTAGAGTCAACATTTTGGCACGCCCAGTGGGACCCAGTGCTAAAACTACGAAGTTCACATGATCTATCTCGATTAGGCTTCATGGGAAGAGTGTCATCTCCTATTAAAGAAGCAAAAACAACTCCTCGAGAGTTTGGGAAGAATTTCTGAAAGGCAAAAGGCTGGGGGGCAAATTTCTGCTCTGGCCACAACCAATATTCGGCCTAAGAAAATTGTTAATTTGGTTGAAGAACAAAGGCCACCTATTTTGTTGGTCGAGACCGAAAGTGTGGTAGGCCTAGAAGAAAATGTTCAAATTTATGAGCCACAAATTGACTCAGAAAATGATTCGTTAGAGGAGCGCTCCAATGACGAATAAGGTCGCAACATTGGCTTAGCCCAAGAAACCACGACAATTGATATGATTATTGGCAATAAAGCCGATATGGAGAAACCTCGTTCGGCTAAGATGTTTGAATTAAAAGCCGAAATTATTATGCCCGGGGGGCATAGTAATTGTTCAATACATTTGGCAGCCGATGATAAAAAATATTTCGCCGAGTCAAAAGTATTTGGAGATGATTCTTTATTCGGCCTAGAGCAAAATCAATTTCAAAATTTTGTTATTACAAGATCTCGACTTGGACTAAAGCATCGTTGGCCTCCTCCTGACTATGGTTCGGCTATTTTTATTTTCATTTAGAAAAAAATAAAATAAAATAAAATTCTGGCCGAATAGTTATACACCCAATTCCCCTCGGCCTGCTTTACAAAATTATATAACCATACATACCGAGCTCGGCGGGGTGTATTGTTGCCGAGTATGGTCTTTTCTCTCAGCCTAGTTTTCTCGGTGGCCCAACCAAGTCATCCACCAATTATGGGATGGTCGAGGTGGTCTATTAAGGTGCTTGAAGTCGGCGACTCCGAGGAGCAAATCAGTTTCCTTAACCATTCGGCTTACGAACCGAAGCTCAAGGAAACTGGGGGGGGGCAATGTTTGGACCCTATTTTACACTATCGGCCCGAACAATCAAGGTCGTTGAATGAATGGGTTCTAAACCGTTGGATTTCATATTTTTCTAGATATTACTATTGGATTTTCGTAGTAATTATCTTAAGTATATTTTTGGAAGCAAAGGAGATCAATGTCAGTTCAAATTGCTATGCGACTGGTTTGAGAGCCAACGTGGTGGGTTAAAAGATTATCTTCCATGCACTTATGGAGATAAAGATGGTGAAAAAGGATAAGGGCCAAATTTGCTCGAAACCGAATATGCGTGCAAATTACCTCGGTAATGATGGTATCTGATGAGTACCAAAAGATAAGGAATGGTGGGGTGATCAGATGGGATAGATAAAGAATATTCCTTGTGTGTTTCTATTTGATCAAAACTAGAATTGCAAATTGAATTTGTGTCAAGTAGATAAAGATGAGAAAGGATGGAATTGCATGCAACGTGTGGGGTCAAGGTTAAGGCGATGCAATTCCATTGGTGCATGGTTGCACGGTTCTAGCAAGAAGGTCACGAAAAAATTTGGGTCACGATTGACTTGCACAAAAATCGTGTGCGTGCCAGAATGCGTGAAACGTGAATTACGTGAGCACGACCCTATAAATACATAAGGCTGTGGAATGTTAAAAGGGACCTCCAATTCAACACACAACTGCCCTGCGCAAACTCTCTCAATAACTTTGAGATTTTTTATTTTCTCTTTTCGCTGACACATCTTCCGTTGGCATCAACAGCACTGTGAAAGCAACCGGTGATATCTTAAGTCGACATAGATAGCCCTGTCACCATAGAATCAGCTGATCTCGCAGCATCTTCCGTTTGCATCAACAACACTGCGGCGAGGATGGTTGATTACCTATCCAAGTCTCGGTCGAGAAGGATTTCTGAATCCTTATTGGTCGAGGTCATCTTATCAGCCTTCTCGGCGAAGTGAGGTGTTACAAGTTATTACATTTTGCACATTGAAAGCCGAATTTGATATTGAACTTCGTAAGAATAGTAACCTTGTCTTCAGGTTCGAGAGCCCAAGAGGCCAAGACGTGTTCCTTTCTCGGCCGCAATCGCAAGATGCAGAAGTTAGACGCGCACCCAACATCAACAAATTTACTCTTCGGCCGAGCTCGGCCGACGAGTTGGCACGCCCCGCATTCACCGAAGGGGGTAGTTAGCTTATAGATTACTCGGCCTGCGCGCCACGTAGGCTTGGTAGTTTTTAGGGTCAACAGACCGATACACGGGGTGATACACTACATGTCATTATACAAATGGTTGGATATGTATGCTAAAAAGTTAATAACTTAAAAAATAAAATTTCTCACCACTTCAATTAAAACACGTGGTGTACTACTTGTGTTTTTATCACAATTAAAAATTTCTACAGCTGTGGAGAAGATACCAAGCAATTGCGCACTTGACTCTTGGTTTCCAGGTCTTTCAGAACAAGACAATTACTCCCGAACAAATTGTCCAATTCGTGCAAGACTTCAAATTTGTCTGATCATACCTTAAATAAGACGCAGTCTACCAGTCAATAATGTGTATGTAAGACATGGATGTATGTGCTGTGCTTCGTCAAGCTACTAGAAACTCTCTTCGTCATTAGGTTGTCGCGTTATCAATAGTTCGTTATTTTAATCAGACAATATGGTCCAAAATGACACATTCTAACTCGAATATTCAAATGAATACCGAAATCGAAGTATGGTGGCGAACACTTGAAAAGTGACAAAACCATAATATGCTAATAATTTAAATCTAAATATATGTCTTTAAACAAAACACTATTTTATAAATTCATATTCTAAATTCAAGTCTAAATTAAATATATGTCCGACAACGCAAGTCTGACAATAAAACATTATGTTATAATTCTATACTCCAAATTAAGATCTAAATATATGTTCGACAACATACATCCGATAATACAACACCACTTTAATAATCCATAATCCAAATTTAAATGGAGAATTAATCATGTTTTGTGCCCTCCATCGAAACCTTGATGCTACAATCTTTATAAACTTTAGTTGCATGTGTACATGATGAGCTGTCCAGTTATGTCCATGGTTGGAACAAGGTGTGCATATTTTCTATACTTTTTGGTGTTGATTTAGCAGGCACAAACTGACCATCCGACAAAGCTTAGAGATCTTGACATCTTAACGAGCTTAATTAAGTGCCTAATGCGATGCACAACATTCTCATAAGGTGAGCATACAAGTCACAAGAAACAGACACAAACTGCACCACCAACTAACTATGCATCACCATTTACTAACATGATATCTATTTCATCAAAATCGTCTTATTCTTGTCTGATTTTCTCGTCATGTGATGTTATCGTCAAAGAAAATTGTAGTAATGATCCCTCAATTTTAACCTATTTAAAGCAATGATCTCTTAACTAAAAATACATGACCATTTATCATTTAATTAACTCATCAAAACATACAATTATGTTCTTTTCGTCAACTCTGTTAGAATTCCGTCAAAATGAGTCATATTGGAAGGACCATTGTTACAATTGGGTTAAAGTTGAGGGGCCATTTCTCCAATTGGGTTAAAGTTGAGGGACTATTGCTACAATTTTTTTCATTTGGGTTTTCATATTTGCTCTTTGATCATTCTCACATGTGTGACCAGTGACTCATTTTGACAGAAGTTTTAACGTATTTGAAGAAAAGGACCATATTTGTACGTTTTGATAAGCTAAGAGATCAATGGTAACGGATTTAGTTGAGAGGCAATACTCCAATTGGGTCAAAACTTAAGGACCATTGTTACATTTTCCTCTTACCATCACACACAATATTAATGAGGTCTATTTCTCATGTCACCTAATATTACCGTCAACACAATATATAATTTCATTATGACCCACATTTCCCCTTTTGAATTGAGAAACAAAAATGATGGGAATCAGAAAAGGATGAAAAAAAGGGCAGAGGGAGCATAATGAGAGTGAAATAGACTTGGCACTCGACTTGGTTTCCTTTGAGGCAAGCACTCACAAATATTGCAATTAAACACAACGGTGGAGTGGGAGACATTAAACACGACAACCCCAATCAGACGTTTTCTTGTGTGGCTTCATACAAAATAATGCCATGGCCACATGATTAGTTAGTTTAGTACTATAACGTCTTCACTCAGACTCAAGGACGTCTCGTGTTTGAATCACACGGATAAAAAAAAAAAAAAAAAAAAAATATATATATATATATATATATAATATTATGAATTCGATATTAAAACATAATTCATTAGAACTTACCCAATGACTTAATATACATTGTAATAGTACTTTTTTAAATATCCTATCGTTTATGAAAAAATTAAAACTACAAATTTGAAATTTTCATTGACTTGGTAGTCCAGTCCAATGAACAAAGATCCTTTCCGGATCTTTGTGTCCAAAGCTTAAGGAGCATGTGATCCGAGTTGTTGAAGAGAGAAATGAGTCTGAACCCTTAATTTATGTGACGTGAGCCAGTAGAAATGACTAATTAGGACCGTAAAGAAGACATTGAATTGTTGAAAGTATTGCCTTGTCGTTTGGCAACGAAGGACATTGAACTTTATACAAGGACCTAGAGAGACTTTCAAAATTTTAGTGACCCCATTCTGCAAGAATGTGTGATGAGAAAGTCTTTGTTCATATGCCGTGGTCAGTGGTGTGTTTGAAACTAATGATGTAACCTGCTGAAGCTTTAATTGAAGAATATTTACAAAGAAGCAGCATTTTTTTACCATCATCGAATTTTTTTTTTACACGGCGTCTGTTTTTTATTTTCATTAATATTAATATCGTATGTTCTATAAAAGACATATCAACATTTCATTCATTTTTTAATAAAAAACTGACGTCCGTTTCATAGCAATACACATTCCGACAATACATGATTCAAAAGTAGACGGAAACTGCATTTAAGTAGGATATCAAGACAACATCAAAATTTTGAGGAAATTAGAAACGTCGCGTCTGCAATCCGGCTATCAAGTCACTGTCAATGCAGAACATTAAATTGAGGTCGGTGAACTCCATTTGTCCCGATATACATTGGAAGGTGACCTATCTTAGAACGCACCTTACAATTTACATTATTTCCCGATAAGAAACTGATTTCTTTCAGCACGCCATTTTCGTTCCCTGCACTCCTATTTTTATTTATGATCATTTGATTAATTGATTTAGAGGAGGATCGAGAGATATAAATAAATATGCGTGTGCAGAAGACGAAAAAAGTGTGTAGAAATAATTTTTCTCATATGTATTATATTTTGGCTTAAAGGTCAAAATGGTCTATGTGTTATAGTCATATGGTCAATTTAGTCTCCGTGTTTTCAATTTGGTCAATTTAGTCATTGTGTTTATCTCTGTTAGCCAATTAATAATATTTCATTCAATATATGTTAAAAAATTCATAAGAAAAATTATAAGAGATATAATTTACAAAAAATGCCAATTATTAATGAGAAATAACACATATAAGAGAAAAAAAAAACTTCAAATTTGAAAAATTATTAAGGTTATGACATAGAAAAGAGAGGGAAATAACGTTAGGAAATTTTTATTAAATATTTTAAATCAAATAAATAATTATATAACTAAGTTTATAATAATTTATGAATTTTTTTACAAATATTAGATGGAAATTTCCTTAATTGGCTCACGAAGATAAACACAATGACCAAATTGGCCAAATTTGCCAAATTGAAAACACGTGGACTAAATTGCCCCAATGACTAACACACATCGACCATTATAACATTTAAGCCTTATATTTTTGGAAACAAGTCAACTTTATTACTAAACAAATTTACAAGAAAAAGGCCGGCTTACAATAAGCACACAACATGGATACAGCTCCGAAAGTGCAGCGAAGCGAGCCCAAACGAAGGTTAAAGCCCAAAACAAAAGAAAAACCGTGACCACCGCAGCTGTTGGAAGGACATCAACCGAACAGCCGGAACCAGCGCGACCAACAATTGTCCGAAAACAAGCGAAACAAAGCCCTCGAGCTCCAAGTGGATAGAAAGAAGACTCCAACATCCTCCAAAGAGCACCACTGATACATCTGAAGAGTAAATAACGCCGAAAGATTGACACCCATCCGGACAATTTGAGCAGACCGGGGTTGATAAAAATTCTGTATTCATGTTTCTAAATTTTGTTTACAAATGTTCGAGAGTGAGCTTATTAATTTTAAGCACTACAATTTGATGCCTTCCACACCAACGCATTTCATACATAGAGTTGAATCTTATGAACAAAGACGACTACGATTCGCTGATGTTAGTGGCTGCAGCAATCGCAGCACATTCGTCAATCACTGGCATCTTCCTAACATGCTCGAGAAGACTCGTAAGTTCGCTATGAACGTAATTAAACCTGTCCTTGGAGATCAATGACTCTGTCAACAGGGTATCAGCAAGCCCGTGGAATGCCCGAGCACACTCATCGCTGCTGATTTGAGCATTTTGATCATCCAAAGAAACCAGGGAACTCTCTAGCCGCCAACGGAGCAGAAAATATTTTTCAGGGAGTTGAAAGTAATTCTTCATTACTAGTACGCGAAGGGAATGCCTGCATAAAATCCCAGAATGCTCAAATTCCTTGCAGGAACAGTGAATCTGCTCATCATCCATCCAAATGACAAGGCACTCTCCATCCAATTTCTTGTAGTGTCTCAGAAGAAAGGATCCATTCCCCAAGTCTGTTGCTGCATATTGCTCAGACAGAACAATTTCGCGTTGTAAGACATTGAAAGCATAAGGTGTAAGAATATTCCGTGCGTGTTCTTCAAGAGGCATGCCGGTCTTGACATGCATATATTGCATCCCTTCTCTGGTCTGGTTCTCAAAGTTGGCAGCAATACTAACCTTCAAGATCCCAAAACAGAACTTAATGACGCAGTTATCGAAATCTGAACGTACATGCACCAAAAGATCGAATAAACCTTACCTGCTCAAAGAATACTTGCAGACATGTCTGTCCATTCAAAATTCGTTTCAAGAATGACTCCAAAGACGATGAAAACTCCGCTGTCAGTGTACGAGCGAGAAAGTAACTTCTAATGTAAGAAAATGCCCAGGATGCTCGGTAAGAATACAACAAAGCTACATGTTTATCAGATACAAGGCCAAACCGAGCAACCAAAATGTTCCATTGATGCTCGAAATCTTCAACATTCTCCAGATGAGAAAGCATATCAAACTCGGCTTTAAAGTTTGCATACTGTGATCCAATGGGCAAAGAGAACCAACTGGATATTTTGGATAAAATATGCCATATACATATTACATGTTTTGAATTTGGCAATTCGCTTGCTATAGCATCTCTGAGCCCCGAGTCTATATCGGTAAGAATAGTCTGTGGATGTCTTCCTCTCATAAATCGCATAAAAGCCTGTTCAAAAGAAGAAAATCATAAGGAAATACAAGAAGACTGATGAGGTTTGACCAAAGAATTTACATCCACGAACCTGTAAAGCCCAAGCAAATGCATGAGAACTTTCATCTTGTAGTAGCACACATCCTAAGAAAATTGCCTTGCCATGATTATCGATACCAAACCATACTCCAAGGAGCAATCCATAAGTGACTGAACGATACGTAGTGTCAAAAGCAACTACATCACCAAAAACATTGTATGCGCGAATGGAATCGCCAAATGACCATGTGATATTTTCAACCTTTTCATTTTCATCTACAGAATAATCATAGACAAAATCTGGATCCCTCTCAGTCATAGCCTTGCAGGCCTCAAGAAGTTCGAGCATATCATTCTCTCTTTTCTCATTGAGCAGAGCATCATTCTCTTGAACAGTCTTCTTACAAGTCCTAACAAAATTTCTAACATCTTTCTCTATGAAGGGCAACTGTCCAGGTTGAACCCCCTTTTCTAGCTCCAACACTTTTACTATCCGGTTTACAGGAAACCCAGCTTTGGAGAGTAAAAGAATTCGTTCTTGATCAGCCTCTTGTATTTTACGATATGCAGGAAGTAAGCGCACTTGGTCATCTTCCAATAACTCATGATTATGAACGTTACTAAACTGTGAAACATACCATTGCGAAAAACCATCAACAATTTCCTTTGTCAAATACAACTTTGCATCGCATCCACATCGTACTGATTTTCGCTCCCTAGGATGTTCCACATTGGCCTTTTTTCTCGGTTGATTAAATCCAGACCGGTAACAAACAAAATCTCGTCTATATACTCCTAAGTTTTGGCTTTCTGTCGAGCGCGCTTTCCTAATTGAAAACCCATTCTTCCTGGCAAAGTTGCTGTAGTATTCAAAAGCATCATCATCAGTTTTGAATATTTGACCAACATATGGAGTGAAGACAGCTTCTGATGATGACGAAGACTGAGCTATTTCACTCTTCACATGCTGAGAGCTTACTGATGTCAACTCATCTCCTTCATACTTAATGTAACACTTCCAGTCTCCACATGGGCACTGTTGGCGCCGAAGCCACATGTTCGAGGGCTTCATCGCCATCCTTAAAGAAACACAACAAGTTTTTCCAGTAACCTTTAGCCAAACAAACTGCAAACGAAGAAAAAAACGAATACTTGGAACAAAAAGTTAGCATTTGATTCAGACTGTATAAACAAGGAAAAATACATTTATACATAATTCATCATGCGATTTTAGTCCCAAAAAACGCAGCGGAGAAAGGCGGAGAAAGGGGAAGTCTTTCCTTAAATTCCATATCCTTCCTAAAGAGTTAACACTACAGAGTCTAGCTGAAGATAGTGAATTCTAAATCAATGAACAAAAATGAAAATTTGGCATAAACTAACAACGAATCGAAATTCCACAAAAGACACATATCATGATCCAAAAAGGTAGGTAAATTAAATGAAAAAATTAAAAGAAACTCAGCAACAAGCATGAATTCAAATTGTTCTATACCCCAAAAAAATTGATCTTTAAGACAGTGAAACAGATAAAAATAAAAAACTTACAAATTTAATACAAAAAAGGAGCTTACCGGTAACAAAAATTGCCTTCAAAATCTCGAACGGCTCAAATTATTCAGGCCAAGACAATGTGGAGTCGCAGAGCGTCTGCAAGTGTTTAGGTCCAGAAATTCAAAAAATTACACAATTATATAAAAAAAAAAAAAAAACCCAGAAGTTAGAGTGGCAGTGAAGAGGTAAAGGTTCGAACTTTGAGCAGGAAGTGATGAATTGAGAGAGAAAATAACATACCCGATACGGAAATGCGAGCGAAAGTATAACCCCTTTTTGTGTTTTTGTTCGCGCTTTGGGTTCTTCATCGTCTCTCTCTCCGCAGAGGAATTTCAGTTGTTTTTGGTGAATTTGAGATAATATTATAAAACAAGCAAATGGGCCCAATTGAAATATGTTAGTTGTGGGCCCACAGAAAACGTTAGCAAAAGTTGATTTGTGTTTATCTGATATTACAGGTGTAGACCAAAAAGTATGGAAGGCCTAAACTTAAAATAGAATATTAGTGTAGAATATTGTTTGTAATGACAAAAATTAATAGAGTGTAAAATTTAGAACCATGTTTAGAATTAGTCTATGAATTAAAATCATTGTTCTAAAAATTCCCGCTTAGCGCCTCTTAGGCGGACGAAAAATAATAGAGTAAAGTTTAAAATTTAGAACTGTGCTTAGAATTAGTCCATGAACTAAAATCACTGTTTTTAAAACCTCCGAATAGTGCCGCCTAAGCCTCGCCTAGACGCTAGGTGGCTGGCCACCGCCTCGGTTAGTGTCTAGGCGTTTGAAAATTAAGGAATAATGCCTAGACCTGCTGAGGCACCCGCCTAGACCACCTAACCTGCCCAGACTCACCTAGGCACCTGCCTAGGTCATGACTCACTTAGATAAAATATATAACTTTAATTTTACATTTTATTTTTTTCAATAAATTGTAAGAGACTTGTTAAATACTTAAATGAACACATTATATGCTTGTTCCTTATGTTTTCATTATGTTCTAATACATCATAATATATATGTCATTTTATTTTGTAATTTATGATGAAATTATATTTTTAAGGATAAACAATCACTCGTTTACACAAAATATAATAATGCCAAATATTTTTTAAAACATTGACTAAAATTTTGATATTTTACGTCTCTAAATTTAACAAAACATTTCTCATTGGCTTTTGATCGATGCCGTCAAACTTTCCATCCTAAAAGACCACGTGCCACACAGTATATTGGGCCGAACACCTCTTATGTCATGCGACGAGGAATTTGAAGGCATATTTTAATCCACGATTTCAATTGATAACGTTTTCAATCACTTAAGTTATAAGTTTTTTTACACAAACGCCACAAACTTTAATAAAGAGTTGCGATTTTCACTCTCATTTTCTTCAATTTAACCTCTCTACTTTTTACTTCCATTCTCATTTGCTTAAATTAAAATTACCAGGTGACATGAAGAGCTTGAATTTCCCTGCATTAAGTACATAATTATCGAAAGCTACGCTGGATATTAGCAAGTTCACATAATTCCTTGCACAAAATTCCTTAAATTAGACAAAATTTGATTGATACAAAAGGGTTAACCAAATCAATAAGGGACTCGTTTAGAAGTGTTTTTAAAATGGTTGAAAGCGCTTTTGGTAAAAATGTTTTTGCAGCCAATTTTTAGTAAAAATGCAAGTGAATTTTGGAAACGACGTTAAGTGCTTCTTGCATGAAGGACATAAGTGTTTTTGGAATCCACAGAATTTTCTCTAAAAGCGCTTTCAGTCATTTTAAAAGCACTTACAAACAAACCCTAAATTACTGTACAAAAATGCCGAAACTGAAGCTTCCTAGTTGATCAAGGGCAGTCCTCCCCACTCATGATCCGCTTCAGAATCTTACATTGTCAACTATGCTCAATCTCAATCAGTACCAAGTGCTTACTAGTCGATTACCAGTAATCCCCGCACGAGCACTTGCCATCTGCAAAATGATGAAATCTGTTTGAGTCTCGCAATACTATTTGCCTACCAACAATCTTCGATATATATTTGAAGGCGGTGTGGCAGTCACCACAAACACGGAGGTTTTTCATAATCCTTATAGGCAACTGTGACGGGCGAGTAAGAACATATGCAACCGCAAGCTTCTCGCTGTGATAGCTCAGGAGTTCTTCCTTGTTCTCCTGTTCAAGATCATAAAGCGCAAATTTCGTTTCAGGCACATATCCTGCATCCCTCATTTTTCCATTGAGTTCCTTCAGTTTATCGTATATTAAATCTTTCTCCGGGTGTGATTTGTCTCCTGCTACAAACACATGAACACCATCCTTCATGGTGACCCAACTACACCCTGCTTCCTTCTTTGCTGATGCCTTCCTCATTGCCATCCTCGCCTTGGCCACATCATCCCACTTCCCTCCAGAAGCATACATATTAGCAAGAAGCACGTAGTTTGTAGCGTTTTGGGGTTCCAACTCTAATAGCATTTCAGCAGCCCTTCTACCTAGTTCGGTGTTGCGACCACTAGCTCGGCCACAAGCCCCTAAAACTGTCCTCCAAATAAGAACATTAGGCTTCATTGGCATTTTGTTGATGAAGTCCTCTATCATATTAAGTTTTCCTGCCCTGCCAAGAAGATCAACCATACATGAAAAGTGCTCCATCCTAGGAGCCAGTCCATGTACTTTGGTCATGGATTCGAAATGGTGAAACCCTTCATCCACCATTCCTGCATGGCTACAAGCTGATAAGACCCCGACAAAAGTAACATGATCTGGCATCTGACCTTGTTGCTTCATTTGCGCGAAAAGTCTCAGAGCTTCTTGTCCCTGTCCATTACGAGCAAAACCTGATATCAGTGAATTCCAAGAATACGCATTCCTCACTGGCATTGATTCAAAGAACCTTGAAGCATAATCAATCCTTCCACATTTTGAGTACATGTCAACAAGTGCACTTCCAACTACAACATCAGATTCCAAACAAGCTCTTATCCCGCACGCATGAACTTCCATTCCACGTTCTAATGTCGCTATGGAGGCACAAGCACTGAGAACGGTAGCAAAGGTAAATGAGTCTAATCTCTGACCCCTTTGCATCATAAACCAGACCAAACCCATGGCTTTGGGCAAGAGCTCATTGTGTA
The DNA here is from genome assembly GCF_916048215.2 of Malus sylvestris. Classification (NCBI taxonomy): domain Eukaryota; kingdom Viridiplantae; phylum Streptophyta; class Magnoliopsida; order Rosales; family Rosaceae; genus Malus; species Malus sylvestris. Next base: position 9,581,668 of record NC_062268.1, read on the forward strand.
TGTATCCAGAAATCATGGCATTCCAACTTATTTCATCCCTTCTCTCAGACATTCTAGAAAATATCCTTTCACAGTCATCTATCCCTCCACACTTTCCATAGAAAGTAATTAGTGCATTCTCAATAGCACAGTCCTCGATAGCATTGTATTTTAAGACTACAGCATGAATCTGCTGGCCCAGCTCCGGAAGTGAGAGAGATGAAACTGCTGAAAGAATGCTCAAAAGTGTTACTCTATTAAGCTCCCACCCAGATTGCATCATGTCCAAGAAATATTGTACAACTTCTGAAACTGATGCCTCTGAACCAGCTAAAGCCCCAATTATGGAATTCCATGACACTTGGTCATACTCCGGCATTAAGAAGAAAACATTTCGGCATTCACTAAGATACCCAGTGTCGGAATATAATGCAAGAAGAGCATTTGACACTGAAACATCGAAATCAAGTCCCAATTTAAGTGCTTCACAATGTATCTGTTGTCCCAACATGATCCAGACCAAGCTTGCACATGAACTCAAAGCACTAATTAATGTAAAATTTGAAGGCATCAACTCTGATCTCCTCATGTCACGGAAGTTCATGACTGCATCTTCAAAACGCTCATTCTGGTCAAGACCAGAGATTAGAGAGTTCCATGAGATTAAGTCTTTGTCAGCCATGTGCCTGAAAACTGAGCAAGCGTCATTAATAGCGCCACATTTAGCATACATATTAACCAGTCCATTACCTATTGCAACTTTTCTGTAAATTAAACCAGCCCCGATTACGTATGCATGAACCTCTCTTCCCCTTCTTTTCCCTTCCTCCAAAACCAAAAATTCAGGAAAAGAACTTAAAAGAACCACAAGCGAATCAAGGTTTGTTCCAACCAAGTCCTTCATCTCCATGAAAACTTCAGTGGCTTCTTCTCCTCGCTTCTGCCTCACCAATGCAACCATCAACCCGTTCATTGACACTGCATTCCTCTGACTCATCTGCTCAAAAATATTCCTAGCATAATCAATTAACCCAAACTTTGCAAATCCACTAACCAAAGCACTACCCACATACAAGTCCTGTAAAATTCCAGATTTCTTAATCCTGGTCAGCATTTGCTTAAGCAAACTCAAACCCGAATCAGCCAAAGAACAAACTGCAGTTATTAAGCTACCAAATGTGTACTCATTAGGTTTCAAATTGAAACCTACACCGTCCTTTTGCATGCTCGAGAAAAGCTTGTATGCAGAGACTGCATCACCTCTTTGGCAATAAACTGAAATAATTGAGTTCCAAGATATTGAATTTCTAATCTTTATCTCGCAAAAAACCCGGTAAGCATCATCAACAGGCCCCAAACATTTCCCATACATTGACATCAGCACATTAGCCATTACCATATCAGAAGCATGATCCGTTTTAGATATCAACCCATGTGTTTGCATCCCAAACTTAAGCTTGCTAGGACCAGACTCCTGGCAAGCTCGAAGAACGCTACCAAAAGCGTAAGGACTAGGCGAAAAACCGCCAGAAACCATCCGTTTAAAATGGGCACACGCCTCATTTGGCATGCCATTCTGGGTATACCCCGAAATCAAGCAAGCCCAAGTAACCGAGTTCTTGTCAGGCATTTCCTCGAACAGCATGCCTGCTTCCACCAAAGCACCGCTTCTGACGTAAACATTGATAAGAGTATTGCACAAAAACAAATCATTAGCAAAACCAAGTTTGCAAATCTGCAAATGAAAGTTCTGCGCGTCGTTTGAGGTACGCGAGTCCCTGAATCGAGTAGCAAGATACCCATATGCACCAGTGCTGGCATGATCCAAATCTTGGGTTTTAATCTGCGGCTCGGATGATGTGTACTGATCAGCCAAGCTCTTGAATGGGATCAAATGGCGAGTTGGCTTTTGAGATTGGAAGAAAAGGGAGGCGCGCGGTGGGCTTAAGACGGCAGGGGAGGCGGCGGCAGATGTTGTGAGAGCAGGGTTTGAACGGTGGGGAAGTTTTCTGTGAGAGCGAGAGGGAGTGAAGGAGAGAAAGCAGCGAAACATAATAGTCTGGTGAGGACGAAGGTTGTGCTTTCTTTCATGGATTTTCGCGCGATTTGGTGGAAAGGTTGAGACTTTCAAACAGAGTCGCCGTTTCTTAACTTCGTTTCAGGCTCCATGACTGCGCGCGCTCTGTGCACTACCGTTGGGTCTAACGATTTAAACGGTCACCCAAAATAAGAGAGCAAAAAGAAGTTTTGAAATTTCATGTTGAATTTTGTGAAATATAAAATTTCATGTTACAAATGTTGATATTGATGAGATTTGATTGAAAACAAAAACTTATGAAGCTTGGACTAATTAGATGGTTTAGTAGACTTTTAAATTGGTGCTACGTCAGATTATGATAGCGTTTTTCAAGTTTTTATATTTTAAGTATTGATGTACAGTAAAAAACACAATAAAATGACATGATTTCGAGTTTCGGATTTTCATGATTTGACTGACTTCTTCATTTCAGGCCAGTTTGGAAGTAACGAACTTCTTCGTGGCTGCCGGAGACAAAAGGGTTCCGATCGAAGACACGAACATTGTGTGGGAGAAGCTCATGTCTTGGTGCCAGTATGTCGAAATGGTGTCCAACTTTCAGGCCACAACATAAAGCATGGTTGAATTTGAAGTACGTAGACAACATTAGCATAGTTCAATTTCATCAAGAGCACAAGAATCTCTCTTTTACCAAGGGTTAGCATATACACTTTAAATTAACATAAGTTCCAAGCATCAAACTGCCTTCACCTGACCTATTCAGATATCCGAAACCACCCCTCTCCAAATCTCGACTTGATGTTGTATACAGGCTAGAGAGAGCGGGAACACGAAAACTTTTGATAAAGAATGATGAGGATGCAGATGAATAAAGAGATTGATCCCAGGAAGTCTTCCGCTGAACTTGGTCTGTATTTGCTTCAAAAATCTTGGTGTCGACCTTGAAGCAAAAACGTTATTACTTACTCTAAAATCTCTAATTAATATTGCAGCTTACCGAGCTTGCCAGTGAAAAATTAGTATCCTCCAGCCTCTGAATAATTGTTGGTCCCGACGCTGACTGATACAGCCATTTAGTTATGGACATGCCACGCCGGTTTAAGTGTCAGTCAACTGAAGTGGGAGTGTTGCCTCTCTGTGTGTAATATACATAGCCCAGAAGGTTTATCTGCCAATCTGGTGAACCTGCGGAAATTCTATGAGTATTATAAAGGCTGCTCTCTCTGCTTCTCTCTGATAACATACAGTGCCGTTCATGATCTTCACCAGATTCTTGCTCATTTGTAGGCCTAGCCCTTCCTTTGAGACTCGATGGCTGTTGTGAAACATCTCTTGAATTAGATCGTCTGGAATTCCTGGTGCTGGATGAGTGATACTGCAATGTTAACCACACAACTGAAGTTAGCAGTCTTAATTTAGGCTGTCAGATGGCGGGTTCCATAATGAGCAATATGAAGTGAGATTTACCGGAACTCCAGATGAACAATGTGCATTTTCATGCCTATACGTTCCTTCTTTGGGGTTACTCTGAGCCCAATGGACAATCCTTCCGATGCAGGGGTGAAAAGGAGTGTGTTTGTCAAGAAATCAGACAGAATTTGTTGTAGCCTCAAATTGTCTCCATACAAGAGCATGGATGACACCTCGGCTGGTGAGTCATGGATGACCTTCACTTGCCGCTCCTGACTCAAAACCATAACTTGATATATGACAACCTCCACAGTTTCCCCAAGGTTAAATTCACTAGAATTTAATTCCATGTAGCTGCAAATAGAATTGAAATTAGTGCAAACGATAAGGGATTATTCTTCTTCATGAATCAGGATCAATATGAAAACAAGTTACGAAGTTTCTTTTATTGCCATTCCAAAATATAAAAGTAGGCGCTACAATCTAAATCTGATATTGAAGGAAGAAAACTGATAGGGTCACAACTTGATCTGGAAAAATGAAAAAAAAAAAAAAAAAAAAAAAAAAAAAAAAAAAAAACAACATACCATTCCTCGATACTTTCGAGATCAGTGTCATCAACAATCTTGGCCAATTGGTCCTGACACAATCTTCTCTTCCTAAGTAACTGCTTCTGCTCTTCATTTAAATCAGAAGACCCCATCAGATTATGCATAAGCATAATCCCACTTAGAGGCTTTTTGATTTCTTGACGAACATATGCCAGTTTCTTAATACTATCAGCTGCAGCCTGCTCTGATGCTCTCTGCATCTGCATAGCATACATAAGCTCTGGACTAGCCACATGTAAAAAGAACAAAACCCCAGTTATCTTTCCCAATGCATCAATTCGTTTGTTGGCAGAAAGTAATGCTTCAACATAATTACCCTGCTGATCGTAAAACCCAAAATGCAATTTACTAACATTCTCGCCTGTTATTACCCCATTTAGTAGAATGCTAAGCTTGGTTAAAGTGTCATGACCCTTAACACGACAACCAAAATTTTTCACAGTGAAAACTTCCCCAATGAGCATCCGATCAACTGCTTCTTCCCTTCTCAAGCCAGACAATTTTTGCATAGCGTCATTCCACTCCAAGCAACGAAAATTCTCATCAGTCATAAATATAGGAGGAATCAGTGCAGATGGGCTTCGAACAATCCCAACATAATCACCTAGCAAACGGGTATACTTGTCCATACCCAGTTTTTCTTTGGTAAGATCTTGGCTTACAAAGCAAACCCCAACTACATCTTCCTTTATATCTCGGCTACAACATGAATTGACCACCAAGATTACAAAACTGTTACTTTCTTGATGGCCAAATGTTTTCAGTTTGATTTCAACATTTTTCTTCTCCACACCTGCCATTTTACAACCACGTCAGACAAATTGCAGATTAGACAAAGGAGAAGGAACCCAAGAAGTGTATGAGGGAAAATGTATATAAGGTAAAAGAAAAGCACACTACTAAGTTATTACATATCCGTCTTTATTTTATAAACTTCGTATGCAATGGCTATGTAAAGAGTGAAACCAAATTACTACTTACAAAGGGTATTATTAATGTAAAGAGTGGTGTGGGTCAGGGAGCAACCCATGCAGAACACACAACCAAAGCTTATGCAACAAGGGAATCATCCGGTTTGACTTTTGTGAAAATTCACGAAGTCAGAAGCTTGAAGGAATACAAAAGGAGACATCCCAGAAAAAAAATGCTCTTAACAATTAGAACACCATATTGCTAATTATACAACCATTCACCATTATCCATTTGACAATATGTTCAATTTATCACAAAAGACACTTAAGGTAAAGCAACATCCAATGACTATTCTGATTTATGAGCATCTCCGAGTCACCTATTGTGGTCTATGTATCATCTAGAGAAACATAATCGCAAATCAGTCCGCAGCTAGTGTCAATTTTTCTATTTACAAAGTAAAATACCTATAAAGGAGTGACATGGATGATGGATTTCTTTCTATTTCTATATACATATGGAAAGTGAAAAAATCATCATATAATAATCCAGAAAATGCAATAGAAAAGAACAAAAAGGGAGGTTTGTGATGATTTTAAAATCTTTTATACTAGGTAATCTAGTATCCTTAAATTGTCAAAGGATGAATAGTAGGGTCACCTTGCAATGCGAATGAGAGCATGTCCTTCACCACTTCAATTGAATCATCTCCAACAATATCAACTAACGGCATACCAATAGCTTGCTCAACAGCTAACCCTGTTAGCTCAGATGCTTTTGTATTCCACCCATTTATAGTACCGGAGGCATCAACAGCAAAAATGGGAACTACAGCTGTCTCAATAAGTCGAACCATTTCATTTGTGACAATGCGCAGTTCATCCACTCTCTGTATCCTATCATCAACTGATGGAGCCTTCACAATCACTTTGGAATCATCCACAGGCTCGTCAGGTAATGATCCTCTCAGTATTAGCTGCAAAGAATGGATGACATCCATTTCAATATCTTCCCAAGGCACGCTTCGTCGCTTAACCACCTCCAGGAAAGCCTTGAATGATGACCTTGGATGCATTTTTCTTCCATCATCCTTGTCATCAGGATCATGTTTTGCTCCACCCCATTTGATTTCCTTTGCGGTGTGGGACCGAAACCAAAAAAGGAAATCCTTTGAGGTAATCTTAATAGCAGCCATTCCGCAAACTTCATCGCCAAGGGCTGAAGCACCTAGATAACCAGCCTCCATAAGGCTATCAGTAGTTAAGCCTGTGCTCCCACTATGGTACTTGAGAAGCCATTCAGCAATATCCTCAATTTGTGCTTCTGTCGGGGTAACGCCAAGCAACCATAATTTCTTCCTGTAATATAATGCAGCTCCATCACACTTAACAAGGTCCATCACATTAGGCGATTGAGTAACAATCCCTACAGGGGAATCCCTCATAAGCATGTCACAGAGCAGAGTCTGTATTTTTAATATATGTTTCTCCCTCGACTGAGCAGCCAGCTCCACTTCTTTGCTGATCTGTACACCAAAAACTTGTATCAAGAACTCACAGGCATATCTTAAAGGGAATGGAACAAATCTAGGGCTTGTGTGATGGCAAACCACTAAGCCCCATAATTTTCTTCTTCCCTTCGGCTGATCACTGTCCATCTCATCAACATCGTCGTTGATTGTAACAGACATCACAAGAGATGCAATGGAAGACATACTTTTCATATACAGTGCATGGCAACCATGAGGAGATCTCAATGTTGATCCACAAAGACTCAATGGTTGAGCTAATTTCTTGTCCTGGATTACTTTAACTGGAGGGGCTAAACAATCACATATCATCCTAACCTTGTTCCTCATAAATAAGAATCTAGAAGCATGAGGTATATCCGTGGCTGGGAAATGAAAACCCAGATAAGGTTCCAGGTCAGGTTGATGGCACTCAGCGATAACTTCCCCGTGTTCATCTTCATGAAATTTATACACCATTATGCGATCATAACCCGTCAAATCACTAACTTCCTTAACTATAACATCACATAACAATGATATATCCCCACTTGGCAAGGACTGCAATTTTGAGATGGCTTTGGCTGCAAGCTTATAAGATTTCAATGCTCCCGCAGCAGTCACTGGAACATCAGCTGGACTTACTGGTTCCAAATCTATTACTAAACCAACGTCAACTCGATGTAGAATTGCATAAAAGGGCTTACCGGAGGTCTTAGAATGCACCAATATGGGGTTGAGAAGATTAACTTCCCCAAACTGGGCTGCTTTGTGCAATGCAGCAGCACCTGAGGACTGAAAGAGTGTCTGCACATCCGCTCCAAAAGTCAAAGCTTCTTGCTGCTCGATATTTGGAACAGCATGAGGGGCCAAGTCCAACATTTCTGGGGCATTTTCACTATAGGCAAGAACAGTGAAGTTTTTCTCATCAACAGCAATCAAGCAACCAAATGGTTGAATAAGGCTTCCTCGCTGCATGCTTCGGAGATAAGCAGATACAGTGCTGGAGGGGATTTTGCTAGTGGAAGATGAGATATTGCAGTCAACTGAAGCAGAGTAATCAAAAAACTGTTGAGATTCTCGAAAGTCTATGTCAAGCTTCGCATCAACGGGCGTCTGCGAAAATAAATGAACCCCAGGTTTTGATTGACTAGAGCTGCTTCTAGAACTATTCATCTTGTTCAAAGACGCCGACGACATCTCTCTACCCTCCATTTGTTCTTTATTTCTTCCCCAAGTAGAGCTAATTTCAATCAACCCCAGCCGCGAAAATCAAGTACTTCAATACCACATAACCAAAATTCAACAACCCCTACATTGAAATAACAAACTATGAGCTCCCAAAAACAATCAAGAAGTTATCAAAACCCCCGAAAACAAAATCCAAAACCACAGCAAAATTACCTACTCACTTGAATCTCCCGGACCCGAAAACCTTCACGAAAGTGGAAAGGAGAGAAACCCACCACCATTTCAATGTAAAAAAAGCAATCAAACTTTTCCGATTCCCGTAACTCCAAGAAAATCTACACAGAAAAGGTCAATAATTCACAATCCTCATGATCCCTAGAGCATCTCCAAAGTGGGTTGCTAGCATACACTTCACAAAACCTCCATACAAACTAAAAAACCAGAACCCAGATTAATTTAACAGCTTCAAATTGTTCTAGCTTCTTCAAAATGTTTAAAAACTGAAAAAAAAATTGTACCTTTACAGTCACTAGTTGACATTCCTCTCTCTCCCCCACAAACTTCAAATCCCCAAACCAAGATAATATAATACCACACAGAATTCAATAAATATACTAAAAAACAAGATAACATATAAAACCAAAACATTTATATGCATATATATATATATATATATATATATGAAACAGTGGGAAAGGAGGGATGGAGTGTCGCTGACCATCAAAATTTACAGGGCACGGATCAGGCAGCCACGTGAAAACCGACCTGGGTTCTGCGGCTCCGGACTCACCCTTGAGAGAGAGATTCACAAAGAAATTAAATACGCAAAAAGATTCCAGCTTTTGTGCTTTTAACTTGTACTAGATTTTTTTGGTAATATTTGGTGAATTTCTTTACTGTTTATCTTCTCCTTCTTCTTGTAGTTTTGCCTGTTAGTTGGGATTAGGTAAAATAGTAACTGGTGGACTTTTTGACTGCGAAAGTTTTTACTTGACTTGCGTTTTACGGCTTAATAAGTGATTAACTTCTAAGCAAGTTGTGTTGTTGTGGGTTTAGTGGGAATGGGCTTTTGTGTTAATCATGATTACAATACAAATTAGCAAATAATGGAGATATGGGGCCAAATTAGCAGTTGGTGACAGTCTGTGCGCCAAGCCATCATTGCATCTTTGATTTATTGGATTTGTTTTTCTATGCTTGTTGCAAGTGGAAAGCAGCATAAAGAACTTCCGCTTCTGAAAGCTTTATTATTTGTATCATTCCACAATTAAGTTAGGGAGACTAATTATTTTATGCGTAAAGGTTAACATATATGCTATATAAAGAGCAGATTTATACAATCTGATGCGGATTCGATCTCCCTTTTTTTCATATTACAATTTAACCAACTAACATTATCGTTTATCAAAACGAAATGTCAAACTAAAGGAAAAAATGGGGAAAATCTCACAAATCCATGTGAAGTGAAACATGTGATTGTGGGGACTCCAACAATTGTGGTCACTCGTCCTTCCCTCCGGAAACCAAGCACAAATTTGCTACGAATTTGCAAAGTTGAATTATGCCCCAAATACACGGCGATTGAACATGGTTTTGACACGTGTCAACCAATGAGGAAGGAAGAAGCTCGAGGTCAAGTCCCCCATTGGAAGGGCTAAAGAATTATTAGTGGTGTTGACTGTTCTTTCTTATATCAATTTTATTTGTTTCCCACTCATTGAAGTGTACAAATATGTTGAGCTAATGCTTGTTTCTTAATCCTTATATTAAATAAAGGAAAGTGATTTTCCTATTGACACAAGATGTGAAAAACGGGCGCGCATAAATTATTTCCCTAGATAAAGCATTTAACACAATTGTAGCATAGCATTCTTTCAATTGACGATACAAATCTTTGTTTTGTCAAAACCCTATTTGTAACATGACTTGTTCTCTTGTTCTTATAGCACTCGCCAAGTCATGAGTGTCGTAGAAACATGGAGATATATCCCCGATGACACTCGGAGATATATCTCCGGTGACGCACAAGTGATTCTCGTGTCGTTGGTTTGAGAATACACACCACCACACAATCTCAACCACATTACCAGATAATTACATGTTTGAGAACCCATACTTCCTTTGTGAGATGCCATAAAGTAATAAGCCTAGCAGAGAATGGAAGAAGAGAAAGTGAAACTTATGATTTTTATCGAGCAATACAAAACATCTCACAGCTATTTATTCCATTGCCTATCACGCAACAAAAACGAAATCCAGATCTTGCCAGTTACAACAGATGGTTAAAAACGACGTTGAAAAGTAATGTCTATCTATGAATGATACATCTGAGCAAAACTCAAGCACAATTGGTGGTCTCTCTTGTCCCCCCAACCTCCCCAACCCTTGAACCCGGCTTGGTACCCTGGCTGATTCTTAAAGACTTGCACTTCCCAGTCCGAGTTGATGTTTGCAACCTTATCTATCTCCTCCACATCAAAGTTCACCATGCCGTTGTCAATACATGTTTTTGCCTCCCCCTGTCCCTGGTGCAAACCACACTTACCAAAGTGTACTGCACTAGTCCGAGGCCCTCGTAATGTGAAAACAGGATTACCAAATGAGGGATAGACTGTTGCCCACATTGTTATATCCCAATTGTATTCATCAAAGAAACAAAATTCTGAAGACTTCTTGTGAATTTTCCTCCAAACAGTCCTGTTAAATGTATATCCCACGTTTCCCATTCTCTCTGCAATCAAACTATCCCAACCTTCTCCTTTTGCATTCACATTACACGGTGCTAAGTTTGCAGCATAGCAATGAGGGCATTTATGAGGCTTCAATTCCGTGAGTATCTGCAAATTACGATATGCATTGGGATATATATAATGGTCCTCCTCTATGAAAAGAATATGACCATTGTGATCCTTGGTCTCCTTCAATCCATCCCACACTGTGTTCATCATCCACCACCAATGATGCTTTAATGACACGATCTTTGGAGATCGGTGGTTTCCGTACTGATCAGGAGTCCCCTTACAGTGTTTCGCTTTCGCATCATCCTTTCCCTTACAGTCTGTAGATGATACCCCTGGAAAACTATTGGGAAAGACGTGGGGCGAGTAAGGAGCAAATATCTGTTTCACCTGGCAAAATCTGATCCCTTCCACAGCCTTGTTCATTTCTTCAAAGAATCCATCATGACTAACTATTAGTAAAGTTTCATTTATACCTACAACCCGAGACAGACTATCAACAGCTACTTTGAGATACTGCGGCCGGTTGTGCACATAAAGAACTATAGTTATATGATCCTTGGCTAGACTTGGATAGAGATCTAAGTTCCTAGGGGGCATCTGATTTCTCCTTTCCAACTGAACTGACAATTCAGTCTGCTTAGGGAGGCTAAGTATTTGTCGAACATGTGAACGACTACCACTCCTTATTGATACTTCATCAAAATCATCCGAAGGCGGTGTGACAAAATTTGAACTCGAATTAAATCTCAGGAGGAACATCAGCAGGAAAACCCCTAACAATGTAATCGAAACCACTGGCAAGAAACGGCGAAAAGCCGCTTTGTCCTTCAGACGCTGTTTCTTGATGATAGCCATAGAATCAAGACCAGATATGGCAACAAACACAGTTCACATAACTGTTACAGACACAATATTCATATCTTCCCAGACTTCAGAAACCAGATATGCAAAAAAGGGGAAAGCCAAATACTTGCAACTAAAGAACCAAGTCTTTAATTCTCGCAAACAAGAGCATCCAAGTCTTTAAACTTCAAAACAACACCAACCCATTTGAGAACAGACGGAACAAGCAAAAGGGTAGGAGTCAAAAACCTCGAAAACAATCTGTGCGTGCGCAGATCAAATCAGCCAAAACTTGATCTAATTGCAGCCATGGGAGTGAAATCCGACTTCCAGTTCCTGCACCTCCGAGCTTCCTTCTGCTGCAACTAAAATTTGGTAGAACAAATCAAAACTTGGAAAGCAAGAATCAAATCACGAAACCCACATCCGAAAATTGGAATCTTTGAGCAGCAAGATTGATTGCAGAGGTTGAAATGTCTATGGTATCGATGGCTTTGATTTGTCAGTTGAATGACGACTTGAAGAAACAGAAGGGAGAGGGGACCGGAAAGGAAATTTCCAAATAATAAAAGGAAGACATTTGGCTTTGAAAAGTGGAGAACTGGTCTGTATGGTTTTATGGGGTAGGGAGATGCCGGGTCGCAACCAAAAGCCGGAAACTTCAAGGGACTGCTTTGACTGCAAACTGCGCAACAATTTGGTAAACCAACGGGATCCTCTCCGGATCCTTTTGGAAAAGATTCTGAAAATTCATGAATCGTATCCGTTCATCGTACATCGTGTGGTCAGTTTTTATCAAATGTTATTTGTGTTTAATTTTAAATAAATGAACATGATTCATGGATTTCTGGAATCCTCACAAAGAGAATGCGAATTATTTGGTAAATGGGTATGGGACCTATATTGCAATTGGGTTGTAGGTTTGGTCCAGTCAAATTTATGACTAATGAGTAATGAGTATTAATTATGGGTGCAATTGTTAGGTCATGGCTGTGTCAACTTGGTAGAATTGGTAAAGTATTTTTTTGTTTTTTCTTTTTGGGTTAAATGTTATAATTGGAATTCATTTAGAAGTGTTTTTTAAATCGTTGAAAGCGTTTTTAGTGAAAATATTTTTTGTATTAATCCTTAGCAAAAATGCAAGTGAATCTTGAAAAACATTTGAAGTGCTTTTTGCAATAAGCACATAGGATGTGTAAAAGTGTGGGCAAAGGAATAAAGGGATAATCGGTGGAAGAAGTCCATGCGTTGCATGACTATCAAGGTGTACCTCCACCCAGTTCGAAAGGGTAGAAAGAAGATCCGTCCTGCCCAAAGCAAAGAAAGTTAGGCGTGTTCGATCTCCTCGAACCCCTACAGGACAGGCATCAAGGGAAGTTCTCGAGTGCGACCACCCCGAGCAAGAAAGAGTAGGGCGTTTTCCTTTTTTTTCTGTCGTAGGTGAGATACTACAAGTTCTTAAAAGTATCTCAAAAATAGTAGGGCGTGTTCGATCTTCAAGTTCTTTTGGAACCTAAAAACATTTTATCTAAAAACATTTTTAGTCATTTTAAAAGTATTTCCAAACGAATTTTTAGTAAGTTGAATACAATTGAGTGGAAGATCAGATACTATTGCTCTAATTTTCTCAAAGAAGTAATGAAAAAACAAGTTACCACACTAAAGCACCAAGTTTACTTTCATACATGTATTTAAACGAGTGCAATTTTATGGTTATTGGAGTTCAAAGTTTCCAACTTTATCTTCATACATGCATATACATGATTGCAATTTATGGTTTATTTGAACTACTTTTAGTGTTTGTTTGTGTATTATAGAAGGTTTAAAACGCTTTTGATTATAATTGGTAGAAAAAACTTAAAAGTGCTTTGAGGCCATAAAATCACTTTCTAGATAAACACATGACAAATGACTATTTGGAAAATACTTTAAAGTGCTTTTTCACGTAGCACTTGCATTTGTAATAAAGATTTCAACATGTTTTAAAAAAAAAGAAACAGTTCTAATTACTAATGAGCAATGCTTTCCATAAAAGTAGTCTCAAATGAGTCTTCGTGAGGAGAAATTATTGTGTGTAAATGGGTCACTTGAAGTTGAGACTTGGGGCACGTTGGTCGTGTGTGTGTATGTATATATGGAAGGGGGGGGGGGGGTTAGACACACAAGAGGAGGCCGCACAGTTTCAAGATTCATGCAGATTTAGGTAAGAAAATACTCTCTCTCTCACACACATTTATTTTACTTACATTGAAATATAAATTAATCCAACTTCATAAAGTTTTGAAGTTTTTCTCAATGGTGTTAGGTGGTGGAGATGGAGAAGTCAATAAGGGATCAGGGAAGAAAAAGTTCATAACTAGAGAACAAGAACCAGAGCAGTAAGTTTTCCACTCTTCATCAGTTAACATTCACCTTGCACCCGAGGCTCTGAGTTCAAATCTCCCATCTCCCAATATTGCCTATATAAAGAAAATTAAGAGGAATTGACTGTATGCAATTTTGCAGGTACTGGCAAACAGCAGGAGAAAGGGAAGGTGAAAATCCCATGATGACCCCCCTTCCATATATCATCATATTTGGCATGTCAACCCCTTTTGTAATCTTAGCCATTGGTTTTGCTAATGGCTGGATTAAGGTACCAGTTCGATGATAACCGATTGCGATCAACTGCAGCCTGAGGAGCAGCAATCAGCAACACGAGTTTTTAAACCATTTGAGTTCTCAAATGTTTTGCATGCATAGTTTTTTTTTTTTTTTTTTTTTTTTTTTTTTTTTGGGGTTCCACTTTCATGCTACGTAGCATTAAATTCTATGAGCACTGGCCTTTTTCACCAATTTGTTTGGTATATATTAATCAAAGACTCAGTTGAGTACTTTTGTTACTGTTCTTGGCTGGTAAATGGGAAATACACTTGCAGTTTTATATATATATTTGGCAGCGACGCGCGGTCCAGTTGAAGGATATAGAAACTAAACATCGAGTCGCGATTATGCATAAATTGTTAAAAGTTGCACATTATAATACAAAACGAACACTTCCATTACATTTTGGCAAACCGTCCAAATTTCATGGGTTACATGAACTGTTTCTCAACCCTAGTAAGTCACAGCAATCTTCTAAACAATATTACATCTATGAAATATTTTCTCCTCACAAAATAAAGATACAAAAAATTACTGATTTGTTCTTCTCAATGGCTTGTATAACACCGTTGTGACAAATTTTGTATGAAACCTACGTGTAGCGCTGAGTGCAAAAAACTCGCCGCCAATTTGGTTCTGTATGTGCAAATGGTTCAATTGTGAAGGACGAGGCATTGGTGATGACTGGTCACCGTTGTTGGAGGATGATGGCTTGTTTAGAAATGATTCTTGTAGTTGTGGGGGTACTTCCAGCGGAGGTTTACTGAAATCATCTTCGCTTAAGAGTCTGTTGTCGTAGCTTGAAGGTGGAGATGGAGGAGGTTCGAACTTTTCCAGATGCTGAGGCAATTCTGAAATACATTCCTGTGTAGAGCATTTTAGGAGTGAAATCACTTAGCCATGAAAAGAGCTTTAGAAAAAAGCACTTATGAAGACTTCCTCAATTTCTATAATCCAACTGATCTATGATAGAATGAAGTATGTAAAGTGATACTCCTAGAGAGTGCAAGGGTAGGAAAAAAAATTGAATTTCATCTGCTAGTGCAGAAGAAATGTTATCAGCAAGGCGGATTGACAATGGACTGACAAGTCCTAAGAAAATGGACGTGCCACATATGATCGGGAAATTATGTGCATATTATCTTTTGGTAAAATTTGGGGTCCAGATATAGGCTAGGATCATAAGGGGTTCGGTGAATATTCATAACGTCATCCTGCGGTGCAAGTAAAAGCAAGTAGAAATCCCAACACGGTGATACAGAAGATTCATTTTGCTTTCTAGAAGCGTAGAAGTTCTGACCACTAAAATTCTGAGAATCAGAGTAGGTAATCTTGCGTTAGGTGTTCAGTGCAAGAGAGAGTGAGTTAAGGTGAATTGAATGGTCTGAACGAGTACAATGTTTTATAGTTTACAGTGTAGTTCTCACTGGTACGAAATTGTAAAATGATCAAAAAGCTGTTTCTTTGCTCCTAAGACTGCTGATCTCCACTCAAATAAACTAAGACTTCATCCCTAAAAACTTTGGTATTTATCCTAAGTGAAAGGTAAAACTGTACAGGTAAAGAAAACAAGGGCGGTGAGCAAGAGGCCTAGTACAGGGACATAACAGTTTGATCATTTGTAGACCAGAAACCATTCACATTACAAGTCATAACATTACCTGCAAGTCCAAGATATTATACGCACTCCCAGAATTATCATAAACCCACGGCAAGTCTGGAGCACACATCAAACACCCGTCAACAATGAATCGGTATTGGTAGAGACCTGATGGAAGCAACTTTACGATAAAGAAATCATTGCCTATACTCTGCAAGAGCTCCCTGATATAAGGACATAAAAGTTATGCATAATGATGCTAAAAACAGAAAACAAAGTTTGGAAATTTAAGGATGAAACTGCTATACAATTTAGTACCTGGTCTCCCAATTGTCCCATGATCCTGTGATAGCAACTTGCCTGCCACCGTGATTCCATGAGATCTTCGCCCGCATCAATTTCTCATCGTGTACATTACGATTAAATACTGTATGTTGCGGTAATGCCTCGGCAGGTCTTGGTAAAGGTTCCCCAGGATACTGCAAATGCAGATAATATTTAGAGAGCTCCATCCCTGTGTTCATGTGTGTTTTATGCAGGGAAAACTTTGTTCGCCTTTATACAACACAGTAAATACTAGTGGAAAGACAAGTATCTGAAATGGAACAAATTCACTTGCAATTATTTTTCTATTTGGAAAAAAATAGAGATATTGAACTTTAGCAGAAGGAGACATTTTCTTGAAGGGATGTGATATCCACACACCATTTTTTACTTTTTTCACACCCTTTTAATTTTCGGTGTCAGATGAAGTGAAGAAGATCAAATGACAGAAATTAACAAGGGGTGTGGGAGAAGTAAAAAGGGGTGTGTGGATAGCACACCCCTTCTTGAACCAGATATCACAGGTGAATAAATTCCAACTTATCCTAAATAGAGTCAATAAATAAATAATTTACACCCATAAGTGCATTTCATTTAGACATTGATCAAACAACTAGTGGCTAGATTAAGGTGAAATGAAATGTCAAATCCTACTTGTTTTTTTACAAATATTCTTAGTCCATTGCTTCTTTAACTTGAAAAATCTACCTAGTAATTGTCAAAAGATCAAACAGTAAAAGAAAGATTAGTGATTTCCGCACTCTTCTTTTCTCTGCACTCCTCCTTGCAGTTTTTCTAGCCTTTGGGTTGAATATATCAAATGTGCGACTCGATAAACCGAAAAAAGCAAAAGAAGAGTGATGGAGTCTGAGCCAAAAAAGCAAAAGCACGCACACATGAAATTCTTCAAATATTGAAAAACATAAAAGAACTCACTTGGGAAGTGAAGAAAAGCGATGGAGTCTGAGCCATGGATTCTTCTACATATCCATCACTGT
Organism: Malus sylvestris; assembly: GCF_916048215.2. Lineage (NCBI taxonomy): Eukaryota > Viridiplantae > Streptophyta > Magnoliopsida > Rosales > Rosaceae > Malus > Malus sylvestris. Next base: position 9,598,465 of record NC_062268.1, read on the forward strand.
ACTCTTCAAAGTTGTTAACTCGAGAAGGGCCTTCTCCACCATCTCTGCTACCACTGGCATTCCCCATTACTGAAAACAAAGGAAACCCAGTTCAGTTTTCATCTGTTCAAAGGAAAGAACAGACCATAAATCAGAAAGAAAAAAAAAAAATCCTATATTCTTTGATGCAGCTTGGAAAAGCAAAAAAGGAATAAGAACCAACAAACCCAGAAACAGAAAAAGCAAAAAGAAAAGAAACCCAAGTGACTGACTTGAGTTTGGTGACTTACCCATTTTTTAAAACAGGTTGCAAACACACAAGAAACCGAATCAGGAGTTGACAGAAACTCAAGCAAAGTTTGCATTTTTTCTGAAGGTTTCTTTTCTTGATGTCTAATGGAATGGACAGCACAAGATGCTCTGTTCTTCTCTCTCTCTCTCTCTCTCTCTCTCTCTCTCTCAAATCACTGGCTCTGATTGTTGGAAAGGCAAACAGTGGACAAGGACGAGTGAATTTGATTCTCCAATGAGTTTGGAAGATCCAACGGTGGAGAACTTCTTTTTTGTTTTAAAAAAGCAGAAAACTTTGCCTTGTTGTGTTGTGTTGTGCCGTCTATGGTGTGTCAGCTGTTTGATTTTGATATTAGGGTTTAGCGTGAGCTTGGCACTTCTGGAATAACACTCTTGATTAATGCTTATGGGGTCACCCTTCTCATTCTTTTGACTAAACATCCATGTGTTTGTAGTTTTAGATTGAACTGCTTCCTTTAAATGAGGAACAGTTTAAGTTATAGAAAAAGACTCTATTTTCTGAACAATTGCCACACTATTTAATGTGCCGTATAACTTTATTTTTAATTGAGTAGTGTTATCAACGCACTAATTTTTATTTCTCACACTTCTATTAATTATCTGTCGTCGGGTCGTATGAATTGAAAAAGATAAATGATAAAAAATTAACAAGAGTGTGTGAAAGGTAAAATTGAGTGTGTGAATAGTAATATCCTAAGTTTTACACTTTTAGTTGCAATAAAATCGTCATTAGTCAAACACCGGTGTGTTGATGATAAAAAATAAATAAATATATGTATGTTTTGAAGTCAAATATGTGTACATTTCAATTCGGCATGGGTATGTTTCAATTCAGCAAGGATACATTTTAACTTGGTGTGAATACGTTTCAATTTTGCTAGGTATGTTTCAATTTGAAAATAAATTGTGTTGGTAGTTAGTACGTTTCAATTTGAAGATAAAGAATAAGAAATAACCATTAACCACAATAGTTACCGTAGTTAAGAAAAACGTTATAGAAAATTTATGTATAAAACAAATTTACAAATAATTTAGAAATATTGAAATTTCTTATATACTTTAGATATATCTGGTTATTAAATTCTGTGAATTTATCTCCACTCTCAGTAGATATAGTTGAATCCTTAAGTTGAGAAATGGATGAGTTTCCATAAAAATATAATATTATTGACGAAATTTTTGACATAGAAACTAATTTTAAATGAATTCAAAGAGAGAATATAGCTAGGGTTAATCAAAAGTGAAAGCATTTTAATAAAAAATTAAAAAGTAACAAAAGTTTAATCTAGAAAAGTCTAAAATGAGGCATTTAATTCTAATTTCTCTTATTTATGAGCATTTAAAAAAAAAAATCATCGTTGAACTGTTACCAGCATTGATTCGTGCTGGATTCCCCGATTTCTAGCTTACATAGGAGTGACTCATCTCAACATGCTATGGGTACTTCGGACTCGAAGCCTTGATTCGGCCGGAAAATTGCTAAAACCATGACTGAGGACGGTACACTTAACTTCGTTGAGGCATTTTGTTAAGCACCAAGCGAAAACCATACAGATTTATGTCGAAATCTACCGCATTTTGCTAACACTTGCCGGGTGTTGCTAAAATTCCAGCTGGCATCTGTCGACCTTTGTTGACATATATATATTAATTTATGCCTAGGAACCTTACTGAGGCATGATGCTATTTGTTTAGAATCCCTACTGAGGCCTATCAATTGCCCTCAATATACACCGATTATGGCTATCTAGAAATGTCGAGTGAAGCATTTTGTCGAGCACATTGGTGTACACTATGGGGTCCCATACCAGACTTCTATAGGGTCTCCGATAGACTTTTCAAACTATTTTTCATGCATTCCTATGGTTCTTGGTGTGCATATTTCTCTCAACTTTTAAATGAACGTGTCTTACTTTGAATCCCCATCAATTAAAGTAGAATATTATCTAGGAAAAAAAAAATTGTCATGCACTCTTTCTTCATCCATGTTTTTCACTACACAAAAGTTTTTAAAATGCTAATAACAACTTGAGTTTTCCAATATTTGTAAGTACCTTTTGAAAGCATTTTGACCTTACATTTTAAGAAAACATAATCAAAATTCACAAGAAAGAACTAAACATAATAAAACAGAAAATCTTTACTTAACAAATTAAAGCCAAGTCTAAACCTTTATGTACCTCCCAATCACAGCAAAATAAAAAATTATCTTCGAGTTTTAACTCCCTTGTCTTGTATAGTTGAGACCACTTGGAACATTATTATTTGGTTAATTTAGTGATTAACTTTTCACCTGCTTACTTTCTCATTGCTTTTACCAATCCACGTTTGGCTGGTGGTTTTTATGTCCCGTGCATTGAATCAAGTATAGGGTTAAACAAATCATAATAAAAAATTACTCAGCGTCAATCGTTTAAGCTCGTGTTTGACGTCAATTGTTGGACCAATTTAGATGTGACCATAAATCACATAAAAACACAACACCGTATCGAGATTCACTCAAAGTTTGGTACATCCGGCACTTGTGTTGGTAAGAAATCAAATCAGTCACATGAAATTTTTGAAAAATATGGCATACTAAGGTTGCTTTTTATTAGCAAATTCATTGAACACTCCACCCTATTGTACAAAAGGCTCTTCCTAGCTACAATGGTTCTAAGAGTTTAGATCTCTCTCCATGTCACTTGTCTATAACCTACCAATCAAACAATCGAATTATATGCCCACTATATTATAGCTAAGGTGGTAGTTGAGCATGATTTGAGTAACCCCCAATGCTTTTTTAATAAGCCAAAGACACATGAAAGAGGGGAGATTGGAGGAAGTGGGCATCACATAAGGCGAGAGATGTGACACAGGAAGAGAATCTGATGCCTGAGATCAGTATCTATATAGACTATATAAAAATATCCCATATGAGTTTGCGTCACAAATTGCTTGTCACTTAAATTGATATCAACCTCTTTTTCTTGGGCCATAAAATGATATCAACAAATTGCAAATACAAGAGTTTTCACACTAAGCGTGTGTGTGGGCAGATCTTAGCCGTCCATGCAATTTATAATTCTAAATCAACACGCATAAAGATTAATTCTAATCGTTGAGGTGTGTAAGTCTCACAATGCATCAACAATAATACGTCCACTCTACGTGAGAGATGGATTCTCAAATTTTCATCATTCACATAAATGTATCGAAAATAGTTATGTGTTCCATTTCATTGCCACATGGATGTGCAAGAAAGAAAATGAAAATTCAAACAACCGCAAACCAACCATGTGTGAACATGAATGTTAGTTGGCCGTGAAGTCGCTTTACATGTCAATTGGGTACATAGAAAAGCTAACTAAGAGTAATATGTAGACGAAAATGAAATGAAAATAATCATATCCAATCCATCATTTTTTGAAAAACTGATCATGTGACTAGCAATTTAAAATTTTACAGAAGGATTTCATACATATAAATGGAGTTTCTGGTCAACACCACAACATTATCGCTTCGATAGAAAGAGAGAGAGAGAGATATATATATGTATGAACATACATGGCTGTTTCACATACGGATAATCAAAACTTATTAACAAGGTCAACAATTTCATTTTGAATAATTGCGTTTAATCATAGAATAAATTGAATTGGTTATTGTAATGAATATTGATGCTCGGAAGTTGAATTAAGGAACAATGTGATGAAGATGACACATGCAGGTGTGATTGGTCAGTAGGTGGAGATGCTACGTGAAAATGATACTTTTGGCGACTCTAGAACAAGGCTCAGTGAAGACACTTCCTTGGCAACGCTCCTCAATCGAAGATTGTGGAGACTCTAGAACTAGGAAGTTTTGTGATGAAGTACTTTTGTTGATGCACGAAATTGGATTAACGTACGGTGTGGTGCAGTTAGTGAAAATATATTCATGGACATGAACGATTACATTCGAAAGAGAGTAGAGGTTATCCTTTATAAATGTGAAATTGGAGGAACTTTGTTGAGCTAACCAACGTGTGATTTGACTAGGCTTAATGTAATGTTGTCACTTGTTGCGTCGTGATGACTGGTCTCCAAGTTGAAAGAAATTCTCCTATTAGTTATATGAGCATATATATCCAATAAGTGGTTGCCACGTGTCGTGACTCCACTTGCATGGGGTTGGTTTGTGTGCTTTGGAAGAGATGCTTAAGTAGTGGGGATGCTTTGGTAGGTTCATAGTTCTTTTCAGGTGATTGGTGTTCAATAGTTTCAGGGCCAATTATATATAATACAAACAAACTTTGATTTTGCAAATAGCTAACCTAAAAGTTCTTCCTCACTCAGGAACTTCAGCAAATATTGTACATCGTAATCTTTCTTGTTTTACTTCTCTTAATCAGCAGTTTATGTGCTAGCATTCGGATCATCTTTTGACTTTTAATTTGGAAGCAAAAACTATAGATGTTAACATATATACTAGAGTTGTAGGTGTGGCTCTGGATTGAAAGCAAGATTGTATTATCCGAATTTTTTTTATAGAATTACTATGAAACATTCATGGAGACCTAGATATGGTCCCCTCCACGCTCACAGGCTCACAGCTCAAACATTCTTCAAGTTACACAGATCTCCAACACCAGTGCGTCAAGACAAAAACTTCTCAAACCCCCAAACACATTTTTATTTGAAACAAGTTATTAAGAATATCAAGGTTGTTCTCAATGTCTTGTAGTTAGGAACTAGGGTTTTCATACATGTGAAACTACTGCTTTATTGTACAGCTACCAACGTGCAAATGGGCGACAAGTGGCACCATCTTCGTTGCCCTTAGTTTATTTGTCGACTGCTTGCACAATATTTACTTTCGTTTTAATCTTCACGTTGATATTGGAGGTTCAAGGAAAATGGGGGAGAAAGATGAATTCAAGTGGTCCACAACGAAATATATGCATGGTTTGCTTAATGCTCATGGTCATAAAAAACTAATTAATGAAACAAGAGGTTGTAATTCTTAAAACGAATAATGATTCTCATCAAGGGAAACCTAAGTTGTAATTCTTAAAATGTATGCTGGAGGTTTTTGCTTTTAAATTGCATACTATTTTTCTTCTTCATCACACCGTTATTTATTTATGTCTCGTAATTTTCTTTTATACTCAATCGATTATAAATAAAATAAAAATGTGCATGAGAGGAAAATAGGCATGTGGAAATCACTTCTTGAATTAATAGGTTAATTAACCTTACAGTGGTAGCATTTTTCTCAAGGGTATATATATGTATGGTTACATATAAAACGCAAAGCTTGCATATATGTAAAATTCAACCCCTAATTAAGACATGATCATTTCATGGCATGGATGAAAGTCTAGGTCGGTCATACAAATCCCTCACACTCTCACACGCGATGCATGACGAATCATACTGGCTATAGGTTCACATGGTTAAGAATCTACACTCATCCAGTTGAGGTCTTTGCTTGCTTTCCCCTTTCAATACCACTTGTGGCATACCAAAAGGCATATTTAAGCAATGAAAGTGAATTTAACCCAGAAAAAGCATCAATCGATGATTCAGTTTGAGACGGCTGATGATTCAGTTTGATATGGCCGACTAAGGCCATTTCGTCCCACCGGCATATAGGCGAAAATGGGGCAAGCATGTATAGTTGGTAGAGATACATAGATGGCCCATATGGTTAAATCACACTTGAAAAATCATCATTAGTGCCACAACACCCAATAAACATAAAATTAAAGTATGAATAACTGTTAACACTAATAAAGCTATACGCATCACCAACACCAAGAATGTCAACATCATCTTATGATACTTATCTATCAAAACCAAAGATAAATTAATTATTAATTATTTATAAGTTTAATAATTATTTTCCTATTTGTTAATTATTAGGAAGAGTAATGCTAGGCAAACTAAATTTTAGAAATTAAATGATATGTAAGTTGATAATTGGTTTATTACTTAAACGTTGATAGACGTACTCATTTATATTGGTGACACATCATTTAGTTTCAAAATTTAATCCCTAAATTTAGTCTTCCTAGCATTACTCTACTAGGAAATTGAGTATATAAGGATTTGGTTTTACTACTAGAAGCAGTGTTAATGAATTTGATAATAGTGTACGTATATGTTTCTTTTCTATATTTACTTATGTTTTACAAGAATTTTCTTGCAATTTAAGTATAGGACTGAACATGGGATGTAGAGATCACCACAAAACAGCTATATATTGCCAGGTGATTCCCTGAATGGCATTTAATTCCAAATCGTTTTGACGAGGAAATGTAAGATCCATATGTATGCACATATATATATATATATATATATGTCAGCCCCTCCTACCAATAGGTTTCAGAAGCCAAGGAACAAACCATGCATATTGGACGACAAACCATGCGTATTGGACACAAAGTGGACATATACTATTTGTCTCTAACTTTACTAGTTTAGTTGACAAACAACGAATGTTACACTAAACTTAAAATAAATTACAAGAGATGGATTCGAATTCAGGTGCAACATATATTGTTCTAGCCAACTTAACTAAACCCATGTTTGTATTAATTTAGTAATTTAATAAAACTATTTAGAGATCATACATGTCTAATAGAGGTGAATCATATTGCAGAAGATATCGCTTTTAATGTTTTCAGTCCATTTATCAACTAGGAATTATCTACCACATTTTCTTTCTTCTCTTTTTCCTTTTACGACTAAGTGATGACCATGTCTTTTTGTTTTAATTAGCCCCTTACCTGCTTAATCCAAATGACTTTGGTTGAGCTGGCACGGATGAAATAACTCCTTGCGCAACTGGCCCTGTAGCCACAGACTCGAATCTATGACTTGTTCATGAAGGCCACTAGCGTTAGACCAGCAGCCACTGATTTTGTGAGATTTTGCATGTCAGCTACTCTTTTGGGACTTTGCATGTTCAGTGTACATGCTTGATTCATGTTACTGCCCCAAGGCATGATTTGAGTGGTAGCTACTCTTCCTATAAATTGCTGCAAAAGAAAATGGTATCTGTTGATGAAGTCCCAGAAAAGTGTGAAAGCAATCTGCAAAAAGTGGGTGTTTTGAGTGAGCTTAGTTTGAACAAAGCAGCTGATCATCATCAAGAAAAACAAATTTCTGTGAATGCTTTGTTTGTGTGGCTGGTTTAGAGGAGAAAATGAGCATTATCTTTGATCAAAGTCAGGTACAGTACTTCCACTATCCATTAATCTTGGAGTTGATGAAGAGAGAAATATATACTAATCAATCTTGGTTCACTAATTTAATTATTAATAAGAGAATAATGTTAGATAAATTAATTTTTTAGACTAAATTTACACATTATGTGTTGTGCAATAGAAAATAAGCATGCTAATTAAAACTTAGAAAACACTTAAACCCAGTTTTTTAGGTTTAATGGGGACTATTGGGAACTGTGTTCTGGGTCTGTGATGAGAGAACAACCCTTCAGAACTACAACTTCTCCATTTTTATAATAACAAAATACATAATATATTTGACTTCTCCTTACCTACTTGCTTCCTCTTTGCAAACTAGTTGAATTAATTTACTTGCTGCTGCCTCTTTCCTCAAATCTCAAAGCACAGATAACAGCTTAATTAGTTTCATATATACTTCCTTCCTGTTCATACATTTGTCATACAACTATTTATATCATCTGCAGTTTCTGCTTCAAATCCCCAATTCAACACTTTCCTTTTTAGGGTTTTGTTGAAAATATTTGAGTAAGGAAAGCCCAAAACTTTGAGCCTTTCATTTTTTTGCCCTATTTTGATTATTTTTTATTATTACAAAAGAGGATTTCGAACTCTAGATCTCTAGCCTATTAATTTCTACTTAGCACTCTACCCACTTTTGCTATTGGGCTAACTCCTGTGGCTTTTTCATTTTGATTTTTACCTACTATTTTTTTGCTTATACTGGAGTTAAAAACAGCAGACTACCAGCTTTCAGCAATATATAATTTTGTTTCCACAATTTACCCTTTAGTATTCTTCTGTACACATTTCTACCAACTTATATTTACTGTACAATATTCAAATCCAACAAAAGGGAAAGTTTTCTCTCCACTTACCCTAATTTTTCCTTCCAATAATTACTTGCTCAGGCTTGAGTAATTCATGGAGTTGAAAAACCTACTTGAAGATCAAATGCCTACGCCTTTGTGGTTCTTCAGATTCCCACGGCCATTGTTGCTTTTTCTTGCTCCATTCCTTGTATTGGTTGGATTAATGGGGTTTGGATTCCTCTCCATCTTCCTAACATCTATGGTGCTGATTTTCTCGACTGTTGTTTTCACATATTCCAAGCAAAAACCACTTCATCTGGTTGAGAATAAGTTAGCTGAAGAAAAAATGTTCATTCCTTGCTTGGAAGAAGTATCAAAACATCAAAGTGCTTCCCCACAAGAGAAGGATGCTCCAGAAGCACCACTGAGCTCACCAGATTTGATATCAGAAAGTGAATGCGTTGATCACCTATCAACCAGTGATGATTCTGAATTAGTAGGCTGGTCGTTTGGAGAAAATGTGACTCGGAGCCCCGATTTCTCAGACGGCTCAATTTCCGACGAGGATAGCCTCATCGAAATAGCCCTCCCGGGCGGATACTATGTCGATCACCAGGAGCATGACTCAGTGTTTAACCTGCAGCAGAAAATGCCAGGTTTGTCACACCAGTCCATTTTTAAGCAGCATACTCTATTGGAGCTCTTGGCTGAGATCAATGAGATGAATGAGGAAGAAAATTTGTTCGAAATCGACTTATCCATGGGATCCATCAAGTGTTCAAGGTTTGAGATTGAAGCTTGAGAGTTGCCTTTTTTTTTTTGTCAATTTTATGACCATTTTTTTGTTTTTGATCCTCCATGGATTTGGTTGAAGATAAAGCTTAAAATTAGCATTCTGCTTATGTGCAATTGGCCACTTAGTGTTATATTGTTGTGCACAGTAGGCTGCTTCTGCTTTTTGACAAGCTTTGGATTCCCATCAAAGCACTTGTACTATGGCCCTTTTCTTTTCTCCTAATGCACACTAGTTAAAGTATTAAAAGTTTAATTGAAGGTTAAAAACATTTTATTTTGCTGGAATTCCCCTTGCTTTTCCTTTTCTTCTCAGCTTCTTTTTGCTGTCTCTGACTCTCTATGGCATCACTGGTCACCATTTTAGATCTCCTTTGATTGCTTTTGTGGATTCTGGAGGACAATATTTTCAGGATGAAGATTAATATCCTTTTGTTAAATCAATATAAATATACGTTAACTAGATATTGAGTTGACTATTAGCATCTATGCAATTACTGCATCAACAATTATCAATTATAAACTGGATCAGATCTTCAGACTAAGTATTATGAACTTGATCAGATCTTCAGACTAAGTATACTATATTATTATTGTGAACACAAGTATATTTGACAAGGTCTAGTTCTTAGTTGCCACGAGTTGAAGTCGTTATTACGGACATCGAAATATCGGTGAAATAAACATTCACTAACACATTAAGTTTTGACATGTCAGGGCTTACGTGACATGCACCATGTGTTTCACAAATCGTACATGGCACATAACTCATCAAAATTGGACAAGTTATCAAAAGAGACACGTGTCAACACTTGACGGAAATGAATTCATTGATTTTAATTTAAATTAAACAAAATTAATTTAAATCAAATGAAAATACCAAATTGGGGAAGATTGATTTATTTGATTAAATAAAATATTAATTGATGGAGTCAAATCACGAAACAAGCCACAAATCAAGTCTTGGTTCTTTTGTCAATTAATCAAGTCCACAATCAAGGTTAATTAATCAAGACTTGGAAAGCCTATGAATACGATGCTCCAAGACAAAGAAAAGGTCAGAAATTCATCCAAACGCCCAGACGCTCGAACTCCTAAACTTCCAAATTCCAAACACTCAGGACTCTAAAAACCTATGCTTTCTTTGTCACATCGGTGAAGAACCATCAAGCATCACTACACGTGCCAGTTTTTCCATGTCACAAGCCAAACCCTTGCGGCATCCATTTGTTCGAGATCAAGTCATTGCGACGCTTGGATCAACAATCCTACACATACATCCTACGAACCCGGAGATCGAATCAGAGGATCAAAGTTGTAACAGAGATTGTAACCCTACATTTATATTAATACAAAAACATTATTTTGTATCCGTGTTCTTGTTTGATTTGTTGCATGAATTTCTCGTTTATAGTTATTTTTGAGAGATATTATGATGGAAAAAGGGATCTTGCATATGCTTATAAGTAATTGGGCTACTCCCCATATTACCAATTTGTTTTATGGTGGAAGCTCAACTTCTTCATGGTATAGGCTGTCTAATGTGTGAAGCGCAGTGGCTACATGTGCTCCACATCACCTGATTGGTGTTGTTTACGTGCTAGACTTGAAAATTTGCCACGCGTAAGAGGGCTTGTTGAGAATGAATCTCACATTAATGGGAGGATGAATCTTGCATGTGCTTATAAGTAGTTAAGCTAATCTTCGTATTGTCAATTAATTTTATGGTAAAACCTCAACTTCTCGAATAATTACATGCATCAAAATGTATATTTCTTTCTATCTATCTCTTCTCATATCAAGTATCCAAGTATAACCTCTTTTCACCTTAGTTTTAATCGTGTTTCAAGTATATTCTATGGTCATTTGTTTTTAATTTGGCACATAGTGAAGAAGAGGCATGGATGCCCATATAGCACCTTATCCAAATTGATTCCTTCTCATCTCCTGCTAAACTTAGATCAGAAGCTTTGGAGCCTTAGACCTCTTTATCCTATCCACAAATAATATTTCTAAATTTTTCCTTTGATCATATAGTAAATGTTATGCTGATGCTATTGCTATTGCTATTATTGCTATTCTTGGTAAAAACTTTGCTTTTTAATTCGCCACTGTTTTAAAAAATTATTGTTAATTTGTTAATTAAAAGCTTGTATTAGATTTTAGATCGTATAATCTTTTTATCATTCACAAATTCCTCACTGATGAGTCCATATTATACTATATATTTTACTCTAATCTTAGTATTAATTTATTGATTTTTTGGGTAGAATTTTGATACTTTGTTATATATTTTCAATGTAGGACATTCGACTTCCTCTAGAGCAAAACGTAACCAAACGGATGAATTTTGGAGTGATTCTAATTCGAGGATGTTCGTGGGTCTTTCAAGACGATTGTGTCAAAATTCCAGATTTTTCTACCAAGCCGTTGACTGTGGCAAAGAAAAGAAGACACAGTGCGCAGCTTTCCCAAATTGACGTTTTTGGACGTTTTAAGTATTTTGGAGGTATTTTGAGGAAGATTCCTTCTGAGTATTTGTAGGGGACGTCTTTAGCTTTCAAAAGAGACATTTTGGGACCAAATTGGAGTTGATTTGGTCGGTCAAAAGTGTGATTTTCTGAGAAGTCCGAATTTTAGTTCAACTAGGAAACCTTTTATTTTCTGTTTTATCATTTAATTATGTTTCCTAGTTTTATTCTAAGACCTTTTCAAGGTAGGGTTTTATTTTCTAGTAGTATAAATAAGACTTTTTAGCCATTAGAAGAAAGTGAACGTACGTGGAGAATTTAGCTAGGCTTTGACGCTTTGTATTTTCAAGGTGTTTTCTATCCTTTTTCTATTTCAATAAAATTCCTTGTGTTTTATGGTTGTTCGTAACTAATTTACGTTTGCTAAGGTGATGGCTTGAGCCTTAGCATGAATATGTAGTTTTTATTTAATTGCTTATGATATTATACATGCATACTTTGAATTATTAATCACTATGCTTTAAACTGTTTCTATATCTTAATGCTTAGCTACCATTAGGATGTTTAGATAAGTAATCAGATGCAATTTGATCGAAATACCACCGGGGAATTGAGTATTGCTTCTTGTGATTGATAGTTGTAATTTCACCTAGGATGAATACCACGTCTTAGGGGTTGCATGGTTTTTCAAAGGGTTTTCACAAAGCGTAATGAGTCATGCATGTTTATATTTGATCTGAATACCATGGACAGATTGCATGTTTGATATACGTTATAGCTTGAATACCACGAGTAGAATATGCATTAGGAAAACCTAACATTCAAAGTTGCATGGGTAATTTATAAGTAATTAGTAAATCTACATAGGATTGTTTAGAGGACGGCGGAACCCTAGGCTTTTACAATTTGGTTTTCAAAACGTTTTCCTTTGTCTTCTTTACTTTGCTAATTTCTTTATTCATTTTAATTAAATTCGTTTTTATTATTTTTAAATTCAAAATCAACCTCTTCCAATCTTTGTTTTCAAATAGTTAATTAAGAATTAGTTTAAGCATAAATTATTCATTCAATCCCTGTGAAAAATGACATTGCTTGAGCCGTTTATACTACAACTACCCTGTTCTCTTGCAAGTATTTTTAAGTGTTTTTATTCTTATTTTTGCAGGCTATAGAAATACCTATCACTCACATACTCTAATGCTTTTAACATTTTATTATGAGAATGTGTTGATTTTGGTGCCATAGTCGAGCTCAAAAGATGACGATATTTGATCGTAATGAAAAACCAACTGGTTAAAAGAAGATATGAGACCATCTTTAACATTTTAACAAGTACAACTCGATTAGATGTTAAATCAGATTTGGATAAAACATAAACACGTATTCAATAATAACATAGTTGAGAAACCATTGAAAATAAGAATTTTTCGTGCATAAAAATAAATGATATATCGTCATTTAATATTACGGTAATTGTATCTTGTAAATGAGAAGTTTTAGGTTCAAGTCTTACCAAAGACGAATTTGAATTACATTATTACTAGTCTATTGTGAGGCTAAGTTCACATCTTTTTCTTTAGTGTAGATAATATCATTTTATTCAAAAATAAGAAATAAAAAATTGTCCATATATTTTGTTGGAAAAGATGACATCTACACATTAGCCACGACTTTCACTAACGGCTAAGGCAAGACTACGTCTGCGATCAGGTAGATTCAACGCTATAAATTTTACTCACTTTTCAATTTGTTGGACTCACAATCGTTGATTCGTATGGACTATAGACAAATGGAAAGGGATGCAATATTAGAAGGGGTGTTGTTTGATATGGACTGTATAGCTATGGATTTTCACTTTGTAAAGTTGGGGTTTGTTCCGCCGGATGGAAACTTTGCTTTTCATGAGGTGATTTCATTTGCTACCAAGCATGGTGGCAAACTCCTTTGGGATGAGATTGGCCGGAATTTTTTTTTTAATATTCTGGCAACTGAAGTAAACTTTGTTACTCGGCTTTAATAAATTTCTATTTTTTTTGACAAACACAAACCAAAAAAAAAAAAAAAAAAAGTTCGACTCGGCTACAGCCTGGAGTTAAAGGCGCAGCGGCCGGCTGAAGAATCTCAAAACAGACAGTGGCTTACGTGTCAATTTCACATCCGTCCAGATCACAGTCCCACGCCCTAATCCAACAACCCAAAAACCCCCCACCTAACCCACAACTTATCAAGAAACAAACGGTACAAAAATATCCACGTGTCGCGGCGGATGCGTTATTACACCGCCAGATCGAACGGACACCAGCGTCTGTCTGTCTGTCTGTCTCTCTCTCTCTCTCTCGCGCCTCGCCCCGACGACGAAGCCCTCCGAAACTGCCGGAATGGCCGATTCGGACAACGACTCCGGAGGTCCCAACGACAGAAGCCAAGCTCAGAGCGGAGAGCTGTCGGCGCGTGAGCAGGACCGCTTCCTTCCGATCGCGAACGTGAGCCGGATCATGAAGAAGGCGCTGCCGGCGAACGCGAAGATATCGAAGGACGCGAAGGAGACGGTGCAGGAGTGCGTGTCGGAGTTCATCAGCTTCGTCACCGGAGAGGCCTCCGACAAGTGCCAGAGGGAGAAGAGGAAGACGATCAACGGCGACGATTTGCTATGGGCGATGACGACGTTGGGGTTCGAGGAGTACGTGGAGCCGCTCAAGATTTATTTGCAAAAGTATCGGGAGATGGAGGGTGAGAAGAGCACTATGGGCGGCGGTGGCAGAGAGAAAGATAGTAGCAGCGGAGGCGGCGGTGCGGCCTCTGGTGGTGGCGGAGGCGGCGGTATCAGCTCTGGGATAAGTGGGGGTGGGTATAACGGGGGGTATGGTGGAATGGTGATGATGGGTCATCATAACCATCATCAGGGACACGTGAGGGGTTCTGGTGGAGGGTATCAGCAGAACCATATGGCTATGGGAGGTGGAGGGGGTAGGAAGAGTGGTGGTTCGAGTGGTGGTGGTAACGGTGGAGCTTCAGTCGTGAGGTGACTACTCTCGTGTCAAAGGCAGGTGCTTTTCTTGGTGGAGTTAATTAATTAATAAGTATGCTGATGATAATTACTAATTAGTGTTAATCTTAATTTAGATGGTCAACTTTTTTGTGTGTTTTATTATATACATGCAGAGAGACTTTCATAGAACAATTGCATCAACACTATAACGTTCCAAATCACTAATGACTATGAACTCGTTCCATCTAAGTCATCGTCCTACTTGCATGTAATTGTAATTGTGCATGTAAGTGTAATTGTGGGAAAGGAAGATTATAGAGCTAAGTACAAATGTATTTACCTAAAGCTAATTGAGAGAGAGAGAAGAAAAGGTGTGTGTTTGTAATTGTAATATTGTATCATGTGGGGAGCTGAGCTTCTTTAATTTCATTGTTTTCATAAAACACAATTTAGTTGTAGGATATTTGGTTGGTTCTAAAGTCTAATCTGTTTTATAATTAAAATCCATTTCATGGGATTTGTTTGCATGGAAATGGCTTTGTATTTGTGTTCCGTAGAGGAAAGGCTACTTTGAACAATGACCCAAATACTAGGCACTCTGTGTACCAAATATAGAAACATCCTATATATGTACTTGTTTCCACAATTGAGTATTTCGTGGCTGTCCAAAGACATAGCGTCTCCTTCACACTTACTTGCACAATTGTCTTTCCTGAACGATACCTTCACCAAAACCCATGTGGAGTATGTTGAGAATGAATCTCATGTTGATGGCAGAAGGGACACTGCATAGCTTATAAGTAAGTTGAGTTACTGCTCATATTATTACTTGATTTTCTGTTAAAACCTCAACTTTCTTCAAAATGTGACTATATGCAATTTAGGATGACTTGCATATAACTCAAGTAATGGACGCTTGTCCTCGCCTATTTACGAAAAATTCAACTATATTTCAAAGTATCTATAGAATACCCTGGGCATACTAGAAAGTCCTGCCTATATATATTGTTTTCAATGGATCCTTGTGCCTTGGTTGTGCTTCTATTGTTGAGACATGTCGAGCCCTGGTAGTAGTGCTTCTAAGTCATTCGTTCCGTCCATCATGCTAACTAGTAGTGATAGATGAATTGGGTTTTCAAGAGGGTGTAGTCAAATTCGGATTTGAAAGGATTTTAAATCTTTTTTTAAGAGGTAGATTTTGTTAAGATTTGTAGAATCTGGATTTCATTTCAGGATTCTGATGGATTTCTTTTGTGGAGTTTGATCGGTTTTTTATATTTTTGCCCTTTTTTCACACAAAAAACAAAACAATAAAATAATAATTGAACGTCAAACTGCTACCAATCCCTGCGTGACGTCTCATCAACAAGAGAGGAAGGAAAGACCGAATCAGAAAAAGCAAAAGTGTTTCCCATGTTTATGCAGAAGCCAAACAAGCAGAAGCTCTAAATGCACTTCTAACTCGGTAATTGATATGCATCCAAACTTCCAAAGTCCAAATGCTCATTAGACAAGACGGCTCCCGACCGAAAATTTGAAATATTCCTATTCTACCAGGTGATGGCGGCGTAGGAGACATCTGTTTAGAAAATTATGGAGGAGTGCAATCCGGTCGTATATATGCTCATTGGACCAACGCAGTAAAATTTTATAAAAATTTTAAGGGAGACTGGAGAGATCGCGGTGGTGCTGCTGGGAGGAGGGGTGACGAGTGGATGTGGGTTAGGTGATGGTGGCTGATGTGGACAACCGCCGATAAGGTTGGGTGGGAGAATTTGAGATTCCAATGAAGTATTTGGGGAAGGGTGGACTTAACTAAAATTCACCAAAATCCACAATCTAACGAAATCTCATCAAATCTGCAACTTTAACTACACCTAAATTTGTATGCACTTGCTTAAAGTCCACCAAATTCCTGTTTGGCTACAGATGGGTTTACATGGACTTTAAAAAAGGTAATGCAAGTAGACTAACTTTTTAAGGAAAATTAATGAAAAAGTTTTGAAAACTTTGAGTTTTAACGATAAGGACAAAATAAAAGGTAAAGTGAATAGTACCCAGTTTGATTTTTTTGTGTAAAAATGTGGTTTTTCGTGAAGGTGAACAGTACCGCGGGCTTTTCGTTAAAACTCCCAACTTTTTAAGGTAATGTTAAGTAAACCAAATCTTTAACTAAATTTACAAACCAACTGATGTGTCATAAACAGTGGCAGAGCTAGAAATTCATGCCAGGAGGGGCCTGAAAGAAATTAGAAAAAAAATTAGTAATATCATGGAAAATTTGAATCAAACAAGAGTGATGGAGCTTTAAAATTTGTATGAAAAAAAATTAGTATTGAGAGATGTCATAGTAAATAGAACTTGTGTTGACATCTAATGCAACATTGATAATAACGTTATAACTAGTTGTTTAGGCCCAAAATATTGGTTTGGGCCGAGATTTATTCTCGGCCCGGAAGGCCTTACAAAAAGGTTATCGTGGATCGTTTAGTTCATGGGCTTTCCAACCTAGGTCGGTCAAGTCATGCTGCGAGATGAGTAACTGAATCTTGGCGCAATAAGGAGTCTCGGCAAGATATAGATATTGATAACCTGGAAGTGAATCTGGCTTGATAAAGGACTGGGTTCAAAGTTATAGTGAAAATAGGACTGGTCGAGATGGTGTTTGATTAGAAGAAGAAATCCTAATCCGAGTACGGTTCTAACTTGATCTAGAAAGTACCTGATGCTATAAATAGAGAGGGTTGTGCATTGTTCAAACCCCCTCAAATTCAACACACAACTGCCCTGCGTAAATTTTCCCAACAACTTTGAGATTTTTTCCTTTTCTTTTTTCGCTGACACACCTTCAGTTTGGATAAACAGCACTGTGAAGGCAACCGGTGATATCTTCAGTCGGCATAGATAGCATTGTCACCGTAGAACCAGCCGGTCTCGCAGCATCTTCAGTCGGCATAGATAGCACTGCGTCGAGGGTGACTGGTTATCTATCCAAGTCTCGGTCGAAAAGTATTCCCGAATCCTTATTGGTCGAGGTCATTTCATTAGCCTTCTTGGCGAAGTGAGGTGTTACAGTTTATTAGGCTCGGCACATTGCACACCGAGTTAGTTTATGATTGGATACTCTCAAGTGGGATTTAGAGTTTGGCATTCCGACGGTCGAACCACGTTTATTGTTAAGACGTATATCTGCTTCGAGTACTTGTGCCCTTACACTTTGGTGTCGATTCGGCGTGAGTTTACTCTGACAAATACCATCATTGTGACCGAATCTGACGACTACGATTTGTGAACTTCGTAATAATAGTGGCCTTATCTTCAGGTTCGAAAACCTAAGAGGCCGAGATGTGTTCTTTCCTCGGTCGCAATTGCAAGACGCAGAAGTCGATCGCGCACTCAACACAACATCAGCATATTTTTATTCCTCGGTCGAAGCTCGGTCGACGAGTTGGCACGTCCCGTATTCAACCGAATGACGTAGTTAGCTCATAGATTACTCGGCTTGCGCGCCACGTAAGCTTGGTAGTTTTTAGGGTCAACATTTTGGCATGCCTAGTGGGACCCAGTGTTAAACTACGAAGTTTATGCCAATTGAAACGCGATCGGTTAAAAAGAAAACAGCTATGGGAAAATTAACAACCGATTTGCCAATTCAGAACATGGGACAAAGTGTATCATAGGCACAGAATCCCCTTGGTGCCATGACACCTGAGTCCAATAGCGCGACTTGCCGAGAAAATGAAGTTGGTCTCGGCGGTCAGCTTTGCAGTCTAGAAATCCCTAACAAAAACACATGCGTTCTCAATGAATGGATAGTGGAAGTCTGTGATGAGGATGGTGGTGAAAGCTCTGATCCACCAACAAGATCGTTTTTTCGAAGACGACTTGACGAACAGTCTAGGGCGGTTGAACAGACATTTAGTCGAGGAATCGATAAACTGCACAACGGGATACGCAGTAACAGTGAGGTACAAAATAGATTGCTTGAGATACTGGTTAGCAAGGTCTGTGACGACAGGTCATTCGATCTTTCCCGACAATTGCCACCAAGGAATAATCTGTTGCTAATAGTACAGGCCAAGCAAATTCCTACTCGGCTCAAGCCAATTGACTTAGAAAAAAAAGGAGGATCGAGTAGCAGAACAGATGGACCCGACCAGAGAGTGGAAGTAACTTTCGTCGATATAACCGAGGTCCAGCGGATGATTGATTCGGCCATGAAAAAGGGGCCGAAGTTCCCTAAATTCATCCATCCATATCCAGCTTACGTGGAACGGTTCGAATATCCTAAAGGTTTCAAAATTCCAGATTTTAGTCTTTTCGCTAGAGAATCGTTTTTATCCTCGTTAGAACATGTGGCTCGTTTCACCGCGCTATGTGGAGATGTCAACAATGATTTTCACAAGCTGCGACTGTTTAACTTTTCATTGACAGGTTCAGCATTTGCTTGGTATATCAACCTTCCACCTAATTACATCCAAAGCTGGGAGGAATTGGTCGAGAGATTTCACGAGCAATTTTATCGGCCAGGGATGGAAATGTCAGTTTCTTCGTTAGCAAGGATGGCTTAAGCAGCTGATGAGTCACCAATTGATTATCTTACCAGATTTAAATCGGCCAGGAATTGGTGCCGAGTACCTTTCCTTGAAGTCAAGTTTGTTAGACTTGCTTTGAACGGACTCGATGTAGAATACAAAAAGAAATTTTTGAGGGAAAACTTTCGGGATATGTATGAATTAGCCCAGCATGTCGAGCAATATGGCTATTTGCTCCGAGAAGAGAAGATGTCGAAACCCCCCATCTCAAGGGACGATTTACAAAAACCCTACGGTCAATTACGCGTCAACCAAATGTGAGGAATCTTATTACATCAGCGTGGATGCGGCCAAGATAGTAATAGATAAACCATACGTGTGCAAGGCATTGACTCAAATTAATTCTAAGGAGGTTAAAACCCGCTCGGCCACTGAAGAAACAGCAAAAACATCAAAAGTTTATACCTTTGATATCACAAAGGCCGAAGCAATTTTTGATCAATTGCTATCAACGAAGATCATTAAACTTCAGCCAGGGCATAATATTCCCAAGGCCGAAGAACTTAAAGGAATGACATATTGCAAATACCATAACTCGACAAAGCATGCAACAAACAATTGTGTCATATTTCGTGGTGATATCCAAAGTTGAATTGACAAAGGCAAGTTAAATTTTCTTGAAAAACGCATGACAGTTAACACGGATCCATTCACTTCAGCGACAGTCGGCATGGTAGACGCCCGTTTGCCTTAGAGCAAAGGAAAAGAGAAGGTCGAATTTGCCCTAATACAACACATCCGAAAGCAAAGCTCCCAGCCTCGACTCAAGATCGACCTATTTTCCAATGCACCACTTACCAAGCTCTCAGGACCAGCCATAGTTGAACCAATGTCAAACTACAACGACGAAGAAAATGGCGGGCTAATAGTACCACATATCCTAAAGAAAGGTTCCCAACCTCGACTCAAGATCGACTTGTTTTCTAATGCACCACCCACAGAACTTTCAGGACCTGCCATAGTCGAGTCCATGTCAGACTCCAGCGAAGATGGAAATGGTGGGCCGATAGTTCTGTGTAGCAATTGTAAGGCACACATTGTATTAACCGAGCCTAAGAGGAAACTACCTCCGATGCAGATGTCGACATCACAACACTAATCGATAATTACAGCAAAACCTTCAAAGGAACCTAGTGAAGGCCAGTGCTAGAAAGTATTCGACAGGCTCGGCTCAAGCAAATAGACAGATGGTCCTACATCGATCAGACGACGCCTTGATTTTGACGCATCATTTTACAACGAGGATTATTATTCCCGCAATTCCAGTAGTTCGAGCTCATCAGCAAATCAAAAAACCTTCAGGCCACCTGAACCACGTGACTAACGTTGGTATAGCTACAATTCTCCCACCAGCATGTATACCGCGCTCTCTAAATCTCAGAAACTTCGACGTCAGCGTATAGATTGCTTGGCTCGACGGCAAGCGGCCCAACCTGTTTCAACCACTAAATGGCAGCCAAAAGAGACTGCAGGAAGCGGAGATGATCGGCCAACCCCAACAATCATGGCTGAATTACAAGGGCAGAAGGAAACTAATCGGGACTTTGAAACTACCATTGAAGCAGTCGAGAAGCGAATTAAACTTCTTCTTTGGCCAGGGGAAATAAAAGATCGTTTTGAGCAATTTAAGAAAGAGGCCGAAAGCCAACTGCCCCCGTTACCTTTGAAAGAACCACTAATCAGAGTTAGGATGAATCTGCACCTCCCATTCATCAGCGAATCATTAGAATATATGAAAGAGTTTCACAAGAAATATTCCGCCAATGACTTGTATGGGTTGCCCAAGGCCTTCTAAGAAGCTCTTGACCTGGCATTAACTTGCCCCGATGCTGAGCAGATCATCTAAAAACCACCGATCCAACAATAAAAGCTAGATTCCAGCACATTCGAGAGGCTAGGGTTCTTGGCTTCGAGGTCGACCCATACACGGATATTGACACAGCCGAACTCTCTTTTTCTCTTGAAGACCTTCAACACCTTCGATATCACTTCGAAGTTTTTTCGGCTGTCTCCTTGTTCGGTTTAACGGTCGATGAGACGGAGCAGGTGGCACTTCTGGACGCTTACTTGGACACCAGGAATGCCCGTATCGCCTAAAGTCCGACACCAGATGCATGCAAGCCTGAGGATGACAATCAACAGGATACAACGTCAGATTGTGTGGCACAAGCACCTGAATATGTTAAGACACACAGCGAGCCGGCCGTGAATACTCCAACACACGATGATACAGTCCTCACCACTCCGGAAGATGACGACCAAGATCTAATGGGCCCTTCAGTCCTTGAAAATATGGAAATCAGCATGGTCCATGTTCTTCTTGCCAAATTTCAGCTGACTACGCACCAACCAAGTTCCTTAGACGGTGATGTGGTCACCGAGGAGGCAACACAAGTTGATTTCGTCATTACTACTTAAGACGAGTCAACTAACAACGACGATAAACTTAAAACAACCTTGGATATTCTGTTTCCCCGTTCTTCCTCGACTAATCTTCAACATTTAAAACCGCTGTATGTCACGGCCCATATTGAAGGCTACCCAATCTCCAAGATTTTCGTCGATTGCGGAGCAACAATCAATATCATGCCTGTATCCGTCATGAAAGCATTACGACGATCCACTGACGAACTCATTCCTTCAGGAATAACCATAAGTAGCTTTGTCGGTGACAAGTCTTAGACTAAAGAAATACTCCCTCTAGAGGTAAACATCGCAGGTCGCAATCACATGACCATATGTTTTATCGTCTACTCCAAGACCGAATATAATGCTTTGCTTGGTAGGGATTTGATTCATCAAACGAATTGCATTCCTTCTTCTTTATACCAAGTTCTTATTTTTTGGGATGGTAAATCGGTCGTGGTCCACCCAGCTGATACTCAGCCGTTTGAAACCAACATGATTTAGGCCCGCTATTATGATGATCACGTCGGCTATATTACCCTACAAGGTTTTAATGAAGATGGACGGCCAACTCGGATCTTAGTCCAAAAAGCCATCGAGGTTGGTGCCGAGACTGTCCACCAGGATTCGGTGAGACTCGGTTTGGCCAATTTACTCCCCACCACTGATGATTGACATCAAAAGCGAGAGGCGTCGGGCCATAGTTTCATCCACGATGGAACGCCTGCTGGCCCATTGGTATGCTACTTCCAAGCACCCGCATTTGAGCATCAACTTAATCGAATTTTTGGCAGAAGAGGATAACAGCCTGGTACCATCGTTGGATAAAGTTCAAGCCACACCGACCGAGCTCGATGACAGCCGACCCTAAGTTAAGGATCCTCTAGAGGAAATAAATGTTGGAACGGCCGATGATCCTCGGCCGCTATTTATTAGTGCGTTATTACCCCATGCCATGAAAGTTGAACTTCATCAATTGCTTCACGAGTTTAAAGACTGTTTTGCTTGGAGTTATCATGAGATGCCGGGTCTCGACGTGACCCTTGTCGAACATGAATTACGTATCAAACCTAGGTGCAAGCCTGTTCGACAACCTCCTCGTCGATTCTCGACCGAAGTACATCTTGGTATAAAAGATGAAATTATTCGATTGTTAAATACCAGGTTTATCTGAACTGCTCGATACGTCGAG
Source organism: Malus sylvestris (assembly GCF_916048215.2). NCBI lineage: Eukaryota > Viridiplantae > Streptophyta > Magnoliopsida > Rosales > Rosaceae > Malus > Malus sylvestris. Next base: position 9,621,223 of record NC_062268.1, read on the forward strand.
TGGTTAGTGAATATCGTACCAGTGCTCAAGAAAAATAGGGCTCTACGCATTTGCATTGATTTTCAAAATTTGAATCTGGCAACACCCAATGATGCATATCCCATGCCAATTTCAGATTTGTTAATCGACGCCGCGGCTAATCATCACATGCTGTCATTCATGGATGGACATGCCTGTTATAACCAGATATTTATTGCCGAGGTCGATGTTCATAAAATTGCTTTCCGTTGCCCAGGGGCACTTGGAACCTACGAGTGGGTAGTCATGCCATTCGGTCTAAAAACGCTGGTGCTACATATCAATGCGCAATCAATACCATTTTTCATGACCTGATCGGCACTACCATAGAAGTGTATATTGATGACATTATGGTCAAATAAAAAAGTCACCGAACGCATATTGATGATCTTCAACAAGCTTTCCTTCGCATGCGATGACATAACCTTAAGATGAACTCGGCCAAATGCGCATTTGGCGTGTCGGTTGGTAATTTCTTAGGTTTTCTTGTCCATCATAGCGGCATCGAGGTCGACGCGAACAAAGCTCGTGCAATTATTGACGCCCCATCACCGACGACCAAAAAACAACTCTAGTCTTTGCTCGGGAAAATAATTTTTCTTCGCTGATTCATAGCTAATTCTGCTGGCAAAATGACGGAATTCTCTATGCTTTTGAAACTTAAGGACTTAGACATGTTTGAATTGCGTGAAGACCATCGAGCGGCTTTTACGCAAATCAAGGTTGCTCTTGCGACTCCGCCTATCCTCGTACCGCCTCGACGCGATAAACCCCTTAAGCTTTACATTTCAGTGGCCGAAGAATCCATCGGTTGCCTCCTCGCACAAGATACTGACGCTGGGTGAGAACAAGCTATTTTCTATCTCAACCGACACCTCAATCCTCCAGAGATCAATTATTCACCAGTTGAGAAGCTTTGCTTGGCTTTGTTCTTCGCCGCATCAAAACTCCGACATTATATGCTCCCATCCGTCACGCAGGTCATCGCCCAGACAGATGTTATTCGATATATGCTTACTCGGCCAATAATCGAAGGTCGAATCGGGAAATTGACACTGGCACTATCAGAGTTTAGTTTGCAGTACGTCCCACAAAAAGCTGTCAAAGAACAAGCGCTTGCTGATTTCTTAGCCCACCACCCTTCTTCATATGGGTTCGAGGGCAACGATGTTGAAATCGGAATGGTGGAAGCACGTGACAATTATTAGATGATGTATTTTGATGGTTCCAGCATGTCAACATCGACCGGTGTGGGGATCGTACTCCAGTCTCCACACCAACACCGTTGGTTCTTTTCCCTTAAGTTGGATTTTTATTGTACTAATAATCAGGCCGAGTACGAAGCCCTTGTTATCAGCCTTAGCGTACTTCATGATTTGCACGCTACTTGCATCCTCGTCTTCGGGGATTCAGAGCTTGTGATTAACTAACTTAATGGAACTTTTCAGTGCATGAATTGCATTCTGACGCCCTATCACATGGTGGCCAGTTACTTGGCCAAGTCGTTCGACGGTATCATGTTCAATCATATTTTCTGTGGACGGAACACCGTCGCAGACGAACTAGCTCAGATAGTATCCGGAGCACAACTCTTGGGGGGCAAGAGTGGACCAATGATACCTGTTTTACGGTAATCGTATCCGGTTTTGGTTAATCAACAAGTCCTTTAGCAAGACCAAGTCATCCGTACACGGGTAATGTCATTACCTTCGTTGTTGGAACAGGAGGATCCTGTATATGTTTGTGCGGTCGAGATGCTACCAAACGACTGGAGAAGGCCAATTATGCAATACCTTGATAATCCCGGAGGCAAACACGACAAAAAGACAAAGGTCTATGCCACAAACTATGTCTTATACCAGAATGAGTTGTATTGAAAAGGCGAGGACGGTTTATTACTGTTATGCCTCGACCCATAAGAAGCCGCCCAAGCAATCACAGAGGTACATGAAGGAATTTGTGGAGCCTATCAATCAGGACGCAAGATGCGTTGGCTACTTCACCGACACGATTACTTTTGGCCAAGCATATTGAAAGATTGTATCGAGTATGCACGAAGATGCGTCCAGTGTCAAATTCATGGACCCATCCAAAGGGCCCCAACCGAATTACTTCATTCGGTCACCAAACCTTGGCCGTTCAAAGGATGGGCAATGGACATGATCGGCAAAATCACACCATCCTCTGGAGCAGCGAAACATGCATGGATACTCATGGCAACAGATTATTTCACTAAGTGGGTCGAAGCAAAATCATACGTCGAATTAACATCCAAGGAGGTTTGCGATTTTGTGACCAGGTTCGGCGTACCAGAAACGATCATAACTGATAATGGCACAGTTTTCACTGCCGAAAGGTTCAAAGAGTATACGGCGAGCTTAAAAATTCAGCTTGAGCAGTCCATACCATACTATCCACAAACGAATGGACAAGCCGAAACAAGTAATAAGGTTTTGATCGGTATTCTCAAAAAATTGATAAAACAAAGACCTGGCATGTAGCATTTAAAATTGAATGAAGCCTTATGGGTATACCGGACTTCACCCCGGTCGGCAACGGGGACCACCCCATATGCATTAACCTATGGACATGACGCGATGTTACCAATCGAGCTAAGTGTAAATTATTTACGCGTGATCGAGCAGAGTAGTTTGTCCAACGCCGAATACAACCAGGCCATGTTACAAGAGTTAGAAGATTTGGAAGAAGATTGGCTTGACGCTTACAACCCTCTAGTGGCACAAAAGAAAATTACCGAGCGAGCGTATAATCAAAGGGTTAAACAAAAAATGTTCAGCGAGGGGGAATTAGTTTGGCAAATTGTCTTACCCATGGGAATTAAAGACCTTAGGTTCGGTAAATGGTCACCGAATTGGGAAGGACCGTTCGTTGTCCATAAAGTCCTCGGCAATGGGGCATACCATCTTAGAGATTGAATCGATTTTATTCATAGGTTGCCAATTAATGGAAAGTTCTTAAAGAAATATTACCCAGTCACATGGGAGATGCAAGAATAAAAACTCGTTTCATTTCATTAATAAGCTGGTTTACAGTCAAATCATTTTAGGGTGATGAATGAAGAAGAGTTCCAAGAAGGGCCTTCAGCTCCAGCCACCGCACCTTGCCCATTATAACCTTGGCCTGCTGGTTCTTCTTGTCCATCTTCAGCTGCTCGACTCGCTTCGCGTTCGCCACATACTCGGTTAAACAATATTTGCCGCTCGACTCGAAGTCCTTTGCAAGCTAAGAAGCAATAGCCGACCTTCATTTTGCCAATTTGGCCATTTGACGGTCGAGGTCGGCCAAGGCTTCCCCTTTCGCCTTTAAAGTATCGATCTTCGGACGAAAAGTGTCTTGGATGGCCATGGCAGCTTTCAAATCATTATCAGCCCGAAGAGCGTTCTCGATGACACTAAAGTATTCCCAAACTCGCTCCAAGGCGAACAACGCCTGAACGACAGCCTCGATGCTTATTTGACCATCTGTTTCGAGGTCGTTTAGGCATGCACTCAATAAATCAAGACTTTTGCACTCAAGGACTTGTGATGCCGAAAGAGATAAAACTCATTGCAGCCGAACCAGAACAGCTGAATCGGCAGGTTCAGTTGTAGTAGCCAAAGGGCCAGCTGCTCCAGAAGTGCTTGACAAGAGAGCTTTAAACTCGACTTCCCATGAAGACTGCACACACAAAAATCAGTTTAAGCACAAGGAAATCATGAAAGAATATAGCAAGAAGGTTTTTGTTTTAAACCTGCCGAGAGGAGACTTCGGCCATATCTTCAGGTTCGTTGCTTGAACCTAAAAAACCTAATGGCCGAGCCCAGTGTCTTAGACTGCTTCTCAGTTCACGCGGCTGATGGAGGTTATCTACGTTCGATGGCCACTTCGGCAGCTAAGAAATATAGATAACCCTTTTCGGCGCGTAGAAATTTCGATGAAAAGAATGGGTAGGCACCTGACATTTGGTATCTTCCTGGTTTAGAGTTATTAGGCAGAAAAGTAACCAAATAAAAGCGGTAGGGGTACTTACAGGCCGAAGTGGCTTATTGCAGAGGAATGTTGAGGTTCTGGTCTTGCGGATAAACGGGTGTTTCTGCCATCGCTTCTGGCTCTACGGCAGGTCGTTTGCCACTATCAGCCGCAGAAGGGCTGACTTGGACAACAGCCTAGAACATAGGGGGAGGTGGATTACGTGGTTGAAGGTGACTCGTTAGGGGAATCTCATCGCTCATGTCGCTGTCTTCTATAACGATTACAGTGTGTTTTGGATTTTCGGGAAGATTTTTCTCGGCCAAGGGGGCCGCCCCTTCCAAGACAAGCGCAATAGCTGGCCCCGAAGCTGCAGATGCCTCAACTTGTGGAGCAATAACTGGTCCAACGACTTGAGAAATAGGTCGTACATGGGCGGTTTCTTTGGCCAGAATTGGCCGTTTCTCTGTCGAAGCTTAGACGACAGGGGTAGAAGGGGAAACACTAGGAGCCGTCGCTCCCGTAGTTTGACTGGAGATAACATGAATCTCCTATTCTCCTTTCCTCACCAGCTTCTTGACTCGTTTTACGGGTTGAGGGTGTTCGATGGCCGTCTCGACCTCTTGACGAGGCTGTTTGCTCAGCAAGGCTTGCGTGGCAGTCATAGCCCTTTTGGAAATGGTCGATTTTTTTCTAGCCGCGCCGCAATGACAACTTTTGCCTTTTAAAGCAAAAGCAAATTAGTAGAGTTCAAAGTCGAAGGAAGAAGGTAGAAATAGACCGTTACCTTGAGATTGGGGGGCAGAAGCCTTATTGGGTCGATCGTCGAAGATCTAGTTCAGAACGTCTTCGACCAAAGCACTAAAAAAGTTTTAGGTATACTCTTCCCACCAATCACCGAAAGTGTCAATGCTAAGGGATTCTGGAACTGTTGGTCGAAGGCGGAATTTTTGGCACTGTTCTTGAAACTCCTTTTTGGCATCCTTGCACTATTTCTCTGAAGAGCCAGATATACGTCCTCGGATTAGCAGGGAACGAGAGGTAAGAAGAGGCACTGTGCAACCCTGAAGATAGCCGAGTTGTCGAGCAGTGAATTGGGATACTTCCCAACTTGCTCGGTACGCGTTACACCAAAGAGAAAGGTCGCGGGTAAGCACAAACGACCCCTAGGATTGGCGGAGATCAACATCATCATCTGCACTCCATGCTGATGTGAGAAGTTTGATCGACAAAGGATATTCTCGACGATGGCAGATCAAGTATTCATCGTCGGAAGGGTATCAAGGCCGAAGAAGTATCTAAACACGTCTTCAGCTTGGTGATGAGGTATTGGTTGAAAAGCCACTTGAAGGCCGAACGCTTCAGTAGTTGAGAAGCTGGCAAGCTTTGGCCGAATGGTGGCAAAATAAACTTACAGCCAGAGTTGGAATACCCAGAGGGGGCCATTCTGATGTGGGTCGATCTTGTGATGGGTCATCTGGGCCAAATAGAGCAAGAGGTGGGCAATAATGGCTGGACTAAGCGCCAGGGTGTGACCGCTAGACAGGGCTTCGGCCACTGGCATGTTCTCGACCAAGCATTTGTTGGACTTGGTACAACAAATGAATTTGTTATACCAGTAGAAGAGGAAGGCTTCGTGTTCTCCCTGCCGTAGGTTCTCCTCCATTCGGCCAGCAAAGTGGAGGTAAAGGGTGTTATAATTGAGGAAGTTCTTATAAAGTTTCTGAACTTCTTCCTTTGAGGGTTCTTGACCCTCTCTGCTCAGCGTTTCGATGGCCCGATCGTTGAAAAGTGTTTTCAGGTCGATGGTCGATGGGTACCCGGAGAGGGTAGCGTTAACCGGGATGCCAAAAGGGGAAGTCCCTAGGATCACTATAATGTTGAGGATAGTAGGACCCATGGGGCCGAGGGGAAAGACCATAGTGTTGGTGGCTGAGCACCAGAAGCTTGAGGCTGCCATAAGAAGCCCCTTATCCACGATGAGCTCCATAGACGAAAGACAAATGGCATCATAAATGCTAAGAGCTTTCCATTGCTCGCCGAATATCTTTCCCATCCGTGCAACCCAGGTTGCCCAGGTCGTAGTGGTCGAGGGCCAGGAGCCTTGGGGTTTTGCTGAATCCCACCTCAACCATTCAAACCCTTGGAGTAGGGGTGTTAGACACTACTCCTTGAAGAGTTTGGTGATAGCTGGTGGCACTGCATCCTTAAAAAGTGGACCAAGGATTTGGTGGAGGGTGTTCATGTCATTCTCAAAGCGCAGAGTCTTGATTGAGCGTTGGTCGATGATTGTCCCGCATTTGTCGCATTCCTTAGAAAGCTTGGAGATGAAGGAGGCCATTGGAATGGTTTTGAAGGCTTTCTGGGAGAAAGTCAGGGGATTTTCTTTTAATCTTTTGAATAAGAGAAAGTTTGGAAAATTTGAAAACTTAAAAAATGAATAATAGAAGGCCTTATAGACTTGTGGAATGAAAGACCAAACGGGGAGAGTGATCGGGAAGATCGCTAATAATTATGGAGTGATGAAGAATATTAACAGACCCATGAGAAAGAACCAAAAAAATCGCAGATTAAGGGGTCATGATGATATCGTGACGACGTCATTTTATGAAGAAATGACGTTTTGGTGTTCGCACGATCTCGAGGGTACCGAAAGATTCACAAATTGAGATTGCATGATGGCATACGGCGACAGGTATAATGATTTGAGGACGTTTGGACATCCGCACGTCATGAGGAATTCAAAAATCTCGCGGATCAAGGGGGTAATGATGAAATGACACTTCAGGTCATGCTGAGAAGATGACACTTGGTGAGATATCTGACGAGAGCAAGATCGTGCAATCGTGCTTCATAAATGCACCTCGGGAGATAGAGCCTGGTGTCGCTTCTTCAAGGTCAGGGCTCGGCCAGAGACTTCAGGCCGAAAAAGTCTTCAGAAGCGATGGGGCAATGTTTAGGCCCAAAATATTGGTTTGGGCCGAGATTTATTCTTGGCTCGGAAGGCCTTACGAAAAGGTTATCGTGGATCGTTTAGTTCATGGGCTTCCTAACCTAGGTCGGTCAAGTCATACTGCGAGACGAGTAACTGAATTCTAGCGCAATAAGGAGTCTCGGCAAGATATGGATATTAATAACCCAGAAGTGAATCCGGCTTAATAAAGGATTAGGTTCAAAGTCATAGTGAAAATATGACTGATCGAGATGGTGTTTGATTAGAAGAAGAAATCCTAATCCGAGTAGGGTTTTAAATCGATCTAGAAAGTACCTGATGCTATTAATAGAGAAGGTTGTGCATCGTTCAAACCCTTTCCAATTCAACACACAACTGCCCTGCGCAAATTTTCTCAACAACCTTGAGATTTTTTCCTTTTCTTTTTTCCCTGATACACCTTCAGTTTGGATAAACAACACTGTGAAGGCAACCGGTGATATCTTCAGTCGGCACAGATAACACTGTCATCATAGAACCAGCCGGTCTCGCAGCATCTTTAGTCGACATAGATAGCACTGCGTCGAGGGTGACTGGTTATCTATCAAAGTCTCGGTCGAAAAGGATTCCCGAATCCTTATTGGTCGAGGTCATCTCATTAGCTTTCTTGACGAAGTGAGATGTTACAGTTTATTAGGCTCGACACATTGCACGCCGAGTTAGTTTATGATTGGATACTCTCAAGTGGGATTTAGAGTTCGGCATTCTGACGGTCGAACCACGTTTATGTTAAGACGTATATCCGCTTCGAGTGCTTGTGCCCTTACACTTTGGTGTCGATTCGGTGTGAGTTTACTCTGACGAATACCATCACTGTGACCGAATCCGCCGACGACGACGATTTGTGATCTTCGTAAGAATAGTAGCCTTGTCTTCAAGTTCGAGAACCCAAGAGGCCGAGACGTGTTCCTTCCTCGGTCGCAATCGTAAGACGCAGAAGTCGGCTGCGCACTCAACACAACATTAGCATATTTTTACTCGTCGGCCGAGGACGCAGAAGTCGGCTGCGCACTCAACACAACATTAGCATATTTTTACTCCTCGGCCGAAGCTCGGCCGACGAGTTGGCATGCCCCGCATTCAACCGAATGACGTAGTTAGCTCATAGATTACTTGGCCAGCGCACCACGTAGGCTTGGTAGTTTTTAGGATCAACACTAGCTCAAACTATTATTACGATATTTTTCTTTTAATATTATTGAATCTTCCTCTTGAATATATATACCTTATTTTATATGAACTAACAAAAAAATAAGCTATTATTACGATACTTTTTTTTAAAATATCATTCAATCTTCCTCCCGAATATATATACCTTGTTTTATATGAACTAACAAAAAAATAATTGGTTTAAAAGAAATCAGAATGTTAGCAGAAGGGTAGTTATATATGGTAAAAAAATACAAAAAAGTAGCTTTCTGTCAACTGGCATCGACCCCAGGACCTAATGAAACCTTTAAAACCTGACATACCAACACACCACATGCACATTACTACAAAAATTACTACATAATCAATATAAATTTATTTCCAGGATGGGCCCTGGACTACCCTAGTCTCCATGTGGCTCCGCCACTGGTCATAAGTAAGAAATAACATGGTAATTAACACTTACTTAATAATTCAATCATTAACAACTAAATCATTTAGCTTAAAAATTTGGTCGATCTAGTATTACCCTTTTAGAAGGTTTTAAGTTGTTCAAGGCATTTTACATCTCCCCGAAGATCGAGCCAAACCAAAAACTACAAGGTTTTGTATTTGCTTATAGGTCAAGGTTTTCTATTCCTTTTAGCTAAAGGATATTAATTCCTGTTTTTATGGTTGAAAAAGGATATTAATTCCTTAATGCTTATAAAACACCCTCTTTTACTACCGTCGGCATTCACGCATGCATTCGCAAAAGAGAGAAAAAAATCCGCAACCCAAACTCCATCATAACCAAAACGGCCGTGGCCGTCGTCAGCCATTAGGGTTTCACTTGCCTGACCTTGTCATCCAAAACATCATCCAAGTCCTTCCCGCTAAAGCTGCTGTCCAGATGAGCTTTCTTTCAAAGAAAACTAATGAAAAGAGCTTGAAAACTTTGAGTTTTAACGACAAGGACAAAATAAAGGGTAAAGTGAATAGTACTATGATTGATTTTTTTGTGTAAAAATGTGGTTTTTCGTTAAAGTGAACATTATCGGGAGTTTTTCGTTAAAGTTCCATTCTTTCCAAGCAATGGGACCTCGTGTGGTGTTCGGGCTCCATATTAGATTTCGATGAGGGTCGTGATGACGAAAATCTTGATCATGATCAACACAGAAAGTTCATCAACATCTTGAAGAAATGCCTGGAACTCTTTGAGAAGGATGAGCAAAGGAAAGATACATTAGATAAACTTAGGGTTCACATGACAGGGTACTTGTACAAAGAGGACGCCAATATCGTAGATAAGTTGTTGAGTTGCTCATTTGAGAGAAACATCAAAGAGTTAGACAGAACCCTAGGTAGATTATTTCAGAGCGATTGGGACTCGATGCAAAACTACTACTGCTTATCTCGAATGAGTTTTCTTGATGCAAAATCTTTAACTACTCTCAGTTTGAGGTACATGAGAATAAAGAATATGCACACAAGTAATGAGAAGACTATGCATAGAAGCCTTCTTCCCTCTTTGAAAACTATGAGCTTCAAAGCCGTGCGCTTCGAAAGTGATGCTCTATTTTTCTTAATTCAGGAGTGCCCTTCCATTGAGTATTTGTCTTGAACTTCCTCCTATTTTGAAAAAGACGATAACATTAATCTTGTGAGTTCTAGTCTCAAGTTCTTGGAAGTTAAGCATTGCAATGCTCGGGTTATTGTAGTTTGGGATGCTCCGAATCTTGAACCTTTTACGTTTATTTCATCGAGCTTTTCGCTCCTTGAGAGTATAATGTTGTATGATTCCTGCAACTCGAAGCATATTGTTGTTCATGCTCAGCACCTAAAACGATTACATATATATGGAAGTCATGATAGTTTGAAAGCCACAATCACTGCTCCAAATCTAGTTTCTTTTGACTTCTCTGGTTATTTGAAGTCCAAAATTTCTCTGAAAGCTCCAAGTTTAAGGGAGACCACCATCTCACTGAACGAATTTTGGGACGAAGACAATTTACTCAACGCCTTCAATGGGCCATGGAAATATTTCCCTACACTGGAAGATTTTCTAAAAGAGTTTGCTTGCTCCAAAAATGTAACCCTCATCGTTTGCAACTGTAAGGTACGTTCGTATCTGTTTTTTCTTTCATCAGTTTAAGTAGTGCAGTATCTTTACAAGTTGAAAACTTCCAATTTTTGGATTCCTAATTTGTTAATTGTGAATTTGGTGTAGGTAATCTTTCCAGATGAATTCAGAAACACCTTCTCTTCCCCATTGCCTGGTCTGATATTGTCCCTCCAGCTCATGGCCTCTAATCCTCCAAGAACTGAGACAGAATATTTTGACTTGTTAAACTCCTTGTGTTGGGTTGCTCCTTCTGCAAAGACAATTTTTCCACAGTTAATTGATCCCCTGCTTGTTTTGTAGCCATATGTTTGGACGAGGATTTGCAAATACCAAAAGATTGAGGATATACCCATTACCTGAAAATTTAACTTTCCCCCTCCAAACTCTTTTTTTTTAGCCTATAACCCGTCATATCATATTTATTTGAATAAAACCCAATAATTAGAATCCAACTAAGCAACTTACCAAATTAAGTGTGCGTGTCAGTTTTATATTTTTTGGATTCCTAATATACCCTCATCTAAGCCAGTATGGAAAGGTCTTGTAATTACGTTTTAATTGATCACGTGCATTGAATTTGGCAAGATATTGTAGCCATGAAATCTGGTTCTAGATATAGGAACTGATTTGGAAATATTTTTAATTTCAACAATATATTTCAATTTGAATATACCTAATTTAGTGTTTAATTTCAACAATATCTATTGTTTAATTTTATAAAAGTAGTTTACCTACTGTATAATTATATATATGAAAATAATTTACCTAATATGAAAATAACTTATCTACTGTTTATTTTATATGAAAATAATGTGCCTATCTTTGAATTTTTACAAAGTTAATGTATCTTCTTTTTTAATTTTTAACAAAATTAATTTACCTACTTCTTTTTATGGTATTATTAGTATACATAATGTAGAATATATGTCCGTATATAGTTGATCTAATTAGGTTTTGGATTGGGGGAGTTCATACAAAATTAAAACGTATGAGAGATATGGTGGCATGATTTTGTAAATAAACACAAATGCATGGACGCCTTTTATTCAACATGACATCATATTCAAAATTTGGGTTTTATTTAGAAGTTATATATCATACATGTGGGTTTTTATCAAGAATTTAAGAGTTGTAAAGGTCTAAATCTAAGGAACCCATTATATAGATGGATTTGAAATGTATTAATTGCATGGTCACATACAAAGACATAAACAAAACATTTACAACAAAGAGTAGTTATTTGTGAATCCGTCTTCGATATCTGCATTGTATCTACTTATCTACTCAGTTTATATCCCTTGAATTTAGATTTTTTCTGGATGTCTGTGTCTGGAGCCGACAGATCAGGGTCTCCAAGCCACTCAATTTAAGTCATGTCGTCCTTATTAGTTCATTCCACTGACTGACCTCTTACAAAATCAAGGTCTTCAACAGCCCATATCTCTTTCTCGCTCTCTTGAAAGGCCCAAACTCTAATCCGTCAAAGACCCGAAGAGAATCTGAATTGATATCCCTTTATATAATCTTTCTTTTATTTTTTGGTCAATCTTTCTGTTTTGCATGCATGACTGTGTCTAAAATTCCTCGGTATGTCATAAAGACATGAAATTCTCAACCCAAACAATCAAAACAAGAAGAAGAATAAGTAGAGAAATAACTTTGTAGTATAAAGGTATACATGCTGTAACTCAATTATAGTTGGTGGCATCTTGGCATATCAATGAAGCAAGGTTGATTGGGCTCCGTAGCCAAAACTTAATGAGCATAGATTGTTGTTATCTTCAACACTCGTTTGGTGGTTAAAATTGAATAAGGACCAATTCCAAACTAACTATAGAAAGTTTTACCGCTCAAAATAAAACTTAGAATACACGATATATTAGAATATTATCTAATTTAAGAACTCCAGTCTTAACATTAGTAACTTTACCAAACAACAATTGCGTCATCGAAGGAGCCCTAGATCACTGTGTAGCCCATTCATAACAATTTAGCAAGATTATGAAATTTTGACGAGTTTTATGAAAACCTTTGTTGCTTTTTCTTTTGGTTAAACAAAAGGGCAAAAACCCGACAAGAGAGAAATTACAAGATAATGTGGCGAGGTTGAGAAATTCTAGAAATATTAGACAATAATAATTGCTTTAAAAAAGATGAAGCTTGCTCAAAATAGACCGTATCCAACATATGCGAGAGACTCAGTTGGCTAACTCTTCAGTAACAAAATCCTTTTAATTACTAATATCCTTGTATTTAAAAAAAAAAATTATCAAGTATCCTGTGGTGTGCCCCCATACATCACTCAACTTCAGCAAGGTCCTACAATATATACCTACACTACACCCACTAAACAAGCCAATAATCACCTACTTTAATTTCCTTTTTTCTTTTTCTGTACAGAAGTTCATTCCCTTCAATCTGCAGCTGAAAAAGTTGATTAATATATTCATAGTGCGAGGATAAATTAAGTTAATATATTCACACACAAATAGAAAACGCCAACAAAAGAAAAATTAATTTCACTTGTTAGAGAGAAGACAATGCAACCATAAAAAATATGTTTGAAAATAAAATGCTAGCTATCATAATATTATTGAATCTTTTTATACGTTTATTTATTTTGTATATTTGTATTTTTGTTAAGGAGATCAAGCGTCGGTGTCCATGTAGTCCAACCTCTCACAAGTTTCTTTCTTCAAACCAATCTGGCTTTTCTGGAGTATACTTCTGCCGACACACGTTGTTAGCTTAATTTAATTCCTTTTTGTTTGTTTGTTTTGGCTAATCAGGATTATTATATAGCTTAATCACCTCCTGGATTAGCATAATTACTTGCTTGGCCGTATGCATGAGGACAATGATGCTGCCATTTTATCTACTTTATATTCAAAATTATATCAAAATAATTATGTTTTGACATCCCATTTTTCAAATTTAGGGACCCATAGGAAGAATAAAAGTCCTTAATTATATTCAAATCTATGATTCTATGTTATTAACCAGCTTGATCTTTGGAAAATCATGTATCAACTAATTCAATCATTTCTCTCTTATTAATCTAAGTGCCTGACCCATGGCTTTCATGTTTAACCAGTATGGTTCAATCACAGCTTCAAATTCCAATCATTGCTCTTTTTAGGAACTTAAACATCCTCTAGGCAACATTGTTGTTAACTCTGGTGACTACTAGCTAGGTGATTACCCTTTACCTACACTTATAGTATGCAACTGCGACACCTTAAACCAATAACACGATACTGTTTATTTTAACTTTTTCACTTGACATCATGTTATTAGCCCGGAATGCTATGCACGCGTCTCTTTGTAAGAGTGCTAGCATTAGTCGTCCACGTATTTGTAAGGCATGATGAGAAGAACTTTCATACAACAAATACGTAAGTATAATTGTATTTAAGTCAATCATGCACTATTGTGTGCGAAAGTTAAAATGCATGACAATGTGTAATTAACTAAACATACCACCACAGTTACATTTTCATTGTAAGTTTCTTTCTAAAATGAATCATTGTTATACATGTGAGCGTGAGTGACTGATGTTACCATATATAATGTGCGTTCTATACGTAAAGGTAAGGTATAATCTCATAAACTCACAATTATATAAATGCAATTATCATCCCAAGGGCCCACTAATACATTATATGCCCTCATCCATCCATCCCTACCTAAACCAAGCTGGCAACATTTTGAAGGACCGTATACACCACATTAAACACCACTGTACAGCACTAGCTACTACATTGCTTGCCCATCACTCATCACTTATCGCATATAACCACACACCTCCTTCCTTCCATTCATCCCCTCTACATTCCACCATGCAGAAACCATCAGCCATCACCGCCACCCTAGCCCTCTCTGCCCTCTTCCTCTTCCTCCTATCCTCAACGTCCCAAGCGCACAACATTACGCGCATACTCGACAAGCACCCCTCCCTCACCACCTTCAACCACTACCTCAGCCTTACCCACCTCGCCACTGAGATCAACCGCCGCCAGACCATCACCGTCCTCGCCCTCGACAATGCCGCCATGTCATCCCTCATTTCCAAAGGACTCCCGATTTACACCATAAAAAATGTACTCTCCCTCCATGTTCTCGTGGATTACTTTGGCTCCAAGAAACTTCACCAGATCACCCACGGCACCACCTTGGCTAGCAGCATGTTCCAGGCCACAGGGGTGGCGGCCGGGACCTCCGGGTACGTGAACATCACCAACCTCAAGGGCGGTAAAGTCGGGTTTGGAGCTGAAGACAATGATGGTAAACTCAACTCCTTCTATGTCAAGTCTGTGCTGGAGATGCCGTACAACATCTCTGTCTTGCAAATCAGTCAGGTATACGTTTAATTTTGTCCACTGGACAGGTACAGCTAGTGGACGTTGCCATGTTACTCCACCGACATATAACATGAAACAACTACCTTTTTTCAGGTACTAACTTCCGCTGAAGCCGAGGCGCCAACTGCCGGACCAAGCCAGCTGAATCTAACGGCCATCATCTCAAAGCAAGGCTGCAAAGCCTTCGCCGACTTGCTCAAAGCTTCCGGAGCCGACTTCACCTTCGAGACAAACATCGACGGTGGCCTGACGGTGTTCTGCCCGACTGACTCCGTCGTCAACGCATTCCTCCCCAAGTACAAAAAACTAACGGCGTCCCAGAAGCTGTCGCTGCTGCTCTACCACGGTGTCCCGGTCTACCAGTCCCTCCAGGATCTCAAATCCAACAACGGCCTCGTCAACACGCTGGCCACAGACAAGGCGAAGAAGTTCGATTTCACGGTTCAGAGTGACGGTGAGGTTGTCAATTTGGAGACGGAGGTGGTGACGGCGAAGATCACGGGGACGGTGATCGATCAGGAGCCGTTGGTGGTTTATAAGGTGAACAAGGTATTGCAGCCAACGGAACTGTTTAAGGCGACGGTGGCTCCCGCACCGAAGGAGGTGGATGATTCGGCTGAGGCACCATCGGATGATTCGGAAGATCAGACGGCTGATAGTGAGAAGAATGGAGTTGCGGGATTGGACGGTGGGAGATTGGTCGCGGTTGTTTTGAGTTTTTGCGTCGGGGTTTTGCTTTTGTGATTGGTTTGAGAAGGGTATTATTTTTGTGATTGATTTTTATTTCTTTAATTTAATCTGGTGAATAATATGTTGTAAAGATGTATTGTGTTATTACAATTATTTTGCATGTTATACCATTTAAACACAAAGAGAATATTGTTGTGAAGTGAAATTAAGGTGTATAATGATTTGCAAATTTCGTATTAAAGATTATGTATGGGTATTGTGAATGCAAATTTCGTACAAAGTTAGATTGACGAAATCGCAACTGCAAAATAATAAACACCATAGCCTAATTGACGAACCCCAAAAGATCAGGAGAGGTTGTCAGCCAAAGGATCTCCGATGCGTAAGTCAAAATAGTAGTTTGAGAGAATCTGAATAAAGAGAATTAATTATGAGTAGTAAGTGTGGGTTATTGATTTTCTTGTTTAACTTGGTTATTTATAAACCTGAAGCCTTGTAGGAAACTGAGCGAGGAGATTGCAAGCCATACTAGGCATACTGCTATGTTTTGCTAGTGATGGTGCAGACCAGTCTCCACAGACAGCTTAAAAATTGTTCTAGGGCTCCATGGTTGATTGGAGCGTAGTAGTGTCGGACACCCAAATGGGAGACTCTAAAGAGTCGGCTTCCTTGTGTGAGTGTTTTCTTTTTAAAAATAAGTACTTGTATAGTTTTGAAGTGTTTGATGGTCCGCTAGTACCACGCAGTTGGTCATAAACAATGCTGATGTTTCCTTGCTAAAAATAAGTGCTTGTGCAATTCTAGAGCATTTAGAAGTCCTTAAGCAGCACGAAATTGGTTATACATTTATTGTCTCTAAAAATCTCTGAAGTGTTTGAAGGTTACGCAATTTTGTAGCTACTTTATAATCAACTGCATGTTGAAAAATATAAAAGAAAGTATTTTAGAGATTTGTTTTGATCTAATTAGGGATCTGATTTGGTCTAGATTTATTGGTCTTGTGGACAAAGGTTTGGTTTAATTTACTTCCTATTACTGCTCCTTTGTAATCTTATAAATACCTCCTTCTGGACTGAAGTTGTATTTGACAAATGTGAAATTGCAAGAGAATTTTAAATTTATCAAAAAAAAAAAATATTTTCACTTTGGTATTAAACTAGAGTTCAATTCTTGGTTGAACTTTGCTGTGAGCGTTTTCACGTCTTTTGTGTACCCACATGCTATGAAGCTGAGAGTGAATATTGTCTATGATAGTTAGATGAAAAGGAAGGTAAAGTTGTTTCAGCTGCTGTGAAAAAAAGATTAAGGAAAATTTTGGAAGGAAAAAAAAAAAGCTGGAGAAAAGAGATGAAAAACGCGGGTGTATTTGGGGGCGCTCAAGTTCATTCCTCACTCCGTTTACAAGCTGCTCGAGAATATGCCGATGCCGTGGGAGCAGAGCCGGAAAGTCAAGGTTTTATACCATTTGACCGGCGCAATCACGTTCGCGGACGAAGTGTCGTTGCTGTCAGCTATTAGAATGGTACAAGGAGCATGGCCCTGCGTCATATCCAGTTAAAGTTCGTGTGATATATCAGAAATTGTTCAAGTGTTTTCTGTTGAATGAGCTGCATCAGAAACCAAGGCTCAAAAGAAGACTCACATGTTTCCGTCGCTTAGCTACCAAATTTTTCCAGACTACAGAACTTGATTGAGCTGAAACTACCAAAATTTTCTAGACTACAGAGGCCAAATGAGTTCACCACCTATTGGACACAAAGGTTGAGACTCGGCATCCTATCAGGCTCTACTCTCGGTACATGGACAGGGTGCATATGTTGTTCAGCTTCACTCATGAGGGAGCTCGAGACCTTATCCAGCGATATCTGACTGAGCATCCGGATCCCAATAATGAAAATATGGTCGGATTTAATAATTAGAAGTGCTGGCCAAGAGATGCTATAATGAGGCTCATGAACCATGATGCCAATCTTGGGAGAAGCGTTTTCTTCGATATGAAGAACCGTCTCCCTTGAAGCATCACAGCTTTAGAGTGGGAGATACAGCAAGAATAATCCAAATTTGCTCTTCAGCATGTGTCGTTTTGAAGTTAGATACTTCCCTAGGTAAATGAATCGAGAAGCATTTAGCAGCACAAAAGAATTGCAGAATAAGAAGACAAAGAAGAGGCCTGCCGTTGCTTTCTTACGAGTTGATGATGGACACATGAAGGTGTTTGAGAATCGTGTGAGGCAGATCCTTATGTCCCCAGGGACCACAATATTCACAAAAATTGTCAACAAATGGAAAAGGCCCTTATCGGTCTTATGACTTACTTCTGTGAAACGACTGTGCATACACAAAGGCTGCTTGATTTGCTGGTTAAATGCGAAAATAAATTCAGACTCGTATTAAGATTGGATTGAATTCGAAATGCGTAGCAGGTTTCCACTAGTCATGTTTTACACAACAAAAGAAATTGAAGGGCTTGCCGTGTTATCTATGGGTCACATATTGATTCCACAAAGTGACCTCGGATACAGTCAACAGACAGATTTGGGTGTGACACACTCTAGGAGTGGAATGAGTCATGAAGAGGACCAGCTGATTCCAAATATTTCCCGTTACGTACAACCATGGGAGAGTGAAATTATAGGTTCTCAACGTGTTTGGCAGAATATGCAATGAAATTAGGCAGGAAGGTCAGACACAAAATCGGCGTCTAACCCTAGAAGATTTGAAAGAGTCACGGGATATGGGAATACCGCGCATATGTAAGTACTTTGTTCCAGAAGGACCGGCAGACTTTGGCTTACGACAAAGGGTGGAGAGTTCGCACAGAATTTAAGCAGTACCATGTCTTGGAGAAAAATCCTCTCTGGTGGACACACTAGAGGCATGATGCAAATTGCTGGTTACTTGCACGGTGTAAGCCCACCCGACAACCCTCGGGTTAAGGAAATTCGACGCATGGTCATGCCACCACAGTGGGGGACGCACCAGCAAGTTCATCTGCCATCAGCTCTTTCTGAGAATGATTTCCTCAATGATTTAGAGCCATTGGGGTGGATGCACACGCAGCCAAATGAGCTTCCTCAGCTTTCTTTCCAGGATGTCGCATGGCTGGAGAACACCAAGCAAGAGAATGGGGAGAAGTGCAACATTTTAACCTGCAGCTTCACTCCAGGTTCTTGCTGGTTGCCTGCATGTAAGCTTACTCTGGCGGGTTATGAGTGGGGACGTAGTGCTAATACAGGAGACAGCGGAAGCAAAGTTAATCCACAAGGATACCTTTCCAACCCATTCTGAGAAAGCTCAGATGATTCTCAGCGACTGGTTTCTTGGATTCTTCAAGATTCCTGATAATGGCCCGTAGAACTACAACTTCATGGGGGTGAGGCATACAGCAAGCATGAAGTATGACATGAAGCTTGGGATGCTGAGGGAGTACTATCACCAGGACCACTGCCCGATCCATTTCCTTGAGATCTGCAACATGGAGGAAGGTGCCACAGTAGAGGGAGGTCGTGACGATCACTTCGAGTAAATCCTTCTCCGTTCTTTTGTCCTAATCACTGCATGTAGAAGTAAGTATTTTACTGGATATTGAAATACCTCAATTTAATATATGACTTTTGTTCTTAACGTTTGTTAGTCTTCCTTACATATTCAACATGAATAAGAGAGTTAATTTCTCTAAACGTCTTTACATATAATAAAGTAGCAACACGCTTCATAGCTTTTCACGGTGACATGATTTTTGCTTCATGATTCAGGCGTTATAAGGCTGTTTATGGTTCGTAACTTGGTATTACTATAATTTCACAGCACTTTTATATATTTGTTTCGTTGATTATGTAACGGTAACATGTATTTGAAGGATGTTGATTTTCTTTTCTGTTTTACCTAATTGTTGATCTTTCCCTCTGCTTTGTGTACAAGACATAGTATTCGATGTCTTTGAGTTTGAGTCTATGTTGCAGGAACTCTTGGTTTAAGGGCTGTCTTTACCTGGTCCTCCTATATATTCGTGTTTTCGTTTTCTACCAAACAAGTATTCATTTATTCTATCTATATTTTACTTTGCAGTCTCTGGAAGTTCTTAGCTTTAGTATGGACATGAAAGGACTTCAACTTCGTTTCATAGAATTTAGTAAATAATCTTGTTATTTGATTTCATCAAGTAGTGAAATTAGTTTTTTGGTTGTTGTTGGAACCGTATGAAATGACTTGGTTCATTCTCAAATTTAGTTGAAAAATAAGTTGAAGTCTGACTCCGTGATCAATCTTAAAACCAAACCTACCTTGTACTTGGAGGACTTACATGCCACGGAATGCTACAGTAACGGTATACTTTTGTCATCGTATGGGACACTATGATAAGGGTTCACTTTTGCCATATGAGTTGTTCTCCTGTACTTGAGCTTGAAATGACAGTTAAAGTTTGGGATAGCCTGAAATGCTGAATAATTAAGCCGCCCAAATGCCAACCCTTTTTTAAAATATTTTAATGCCCTCAGAATTTGGATGAGATAGTAGTTTGCCAATGCCATTAAGCCAATGTTAAAAGTGCAACACCAGCCCAAATAATAAGGACTGGCCCATGATGAAGAAACAAAGGAGAAAACATGCATATGCTAGAATCTTCTAGCATGAGTGTGTTGGTGGGAACAAGCTAGAATTGTCTAGCTATTATAACAATTGTGTGGCTGCCATGCAAAGCCCAAAGGCGGTGGGCAATTGTAGTCGGCAAAACCACACCTATAAATAGGTGTGTGTGTGTGTTGCTAAAAAATCAACCAACAAGAAATCAAGTAGTAGTAGGCAACCAAGTGAGAGTGAGAAGCCAGAATAGTCTTGTAGGAGTGTGAGTGATCTAGAGTGTGTCTCTAGAAAGTGAGTGAGTGTTATTGCTTCTAAAGTTGTGTCCTTGTGAGTGTTGTAATATTTTGTGTGTGTAATACAAGTAATTTGTTTACTTGTGTTGTCTCTCCAACACTTGTGTTAGAGTTGTGTACTCTAGTTTTTTCCCAACAATTGGTATTAGCGCGGTACGATCAGGGACCATCTTTAGTGAAGTTTTTAAGAATCGTGAGAAGTTTAGTACTTCGCAAGATTATTCGTTAATCTTGTTCGGCTTATCGAAGTTTTGCCAACACGATGGGAGATCTTTAAGTTGTTGGAGGAATCAAGAAGTTGAACAACAAAAATTACAACACATGGGCAACGTGTATTGAGTCTTACCTACAAGGCCAAGATCTTTGGGATGTCGTCGGCGGTAATGAAGTTACGCAGCCGGAAGAAGACACCAATGACAGTTTGAGGAAGTGGAAGATCAAGGCAGGTAAGACTATGTTTGCCTTAAAAACCACAGTTGAAGATGACATGTTAGAGCACATATGGAAGGCCAAGACACCAAAAGAAGAGTGGGACACCTTCGCCACACTCTTTTCAAAAAGGAACGATACAAGACCCTAGCTTCTCGAGAATGAGTTGTTATCAGTGGCCCAACGAGACATGACGATTGCCTAATATTTCCACAAGGTAAAGTCTATTTGCCGTGAAATTTCTGAGTTAGATCCTAGTGCTGCCATTGTAGAATCCAGGATAAAAAAAATAATTATCCATGGATTGAGACCCGAATATATAGGCTTCGTTGCCGCTGTACAAGGATGGCCGACCCAACCATCACTTGTTGAGTTTGAGAATTTGCTTGCTGATCAAGAAACTTTGGCAAAGCAAATAAGAGGGGTCTCGTCAAGAGGTGAGGATGAAGCGCTCTACACCGAAAGTAAAGGCAGCTTTAAGCGGTGTGCTGGTAGTGGATCTAAAAGAAATGATGACAAGGCAACAGGTCATCAAGGAGGAGGGAGTTCTCGACCACGGGGAGCTCTGAAGTATCACGGCAACCATGCTCAGTCCCAGAATAATAAAAGGTTTAAGGGCAAGTGCTACAATTATGGAAAGAAGGGCCACATAGCGAAGGATTGTTGGTTCAAAAGGCCTGCAGAAAGTAACGTCGCCAACTCAGAAAAGAAAAATGAACATGATTGGGACGTCATTGAGTCTCTAGCCCTGGAGGAAGAATGGTACGCTGAAGCATCCGTTACTATGGAGAAGCAAGAGTCAGCTCTCACAGTAGCAAGTCCGGAGTTGATTGACTACCAGAACGATTGGATCGTGGATTCAGGTTGCTCAAACCATATGACAGGTGGTGAGAAAAAGTTACAAAGTCTGACTAAGTACAAAGGAGGCCGCTCAGTGGTGACGGCTAACGACTCAAGGCTACCGATTGCTCACATCGGTAAGACAGTAATTGAGCCCCAATACAACACTAACCATGTGCCGCTTCAAAATGTCTACCATGTTCCAGGTATGAAGAAAAATCTGCTTTCAATGCCACAACTAACGTCATTGGGAAATTATGTCTTGTTTGGTCCACGAGATGTGAATGTGTATCAACACCTTAAGATCTTAGTGACACCAACAATGGAGGGACAACGACTGCAGTCAGTCTATGTATTGTCAACAGAAACTGCATACGTAGACAAGACAAGGAAGAACGAGACAACAGATTTATGGCACATGAGATTGGGTTACATTAGCTATCACAAGCTAAATGTGATGATGAAAAAGTCAATGTTTAAGGGGCTACCTCAGCTTGACGTGAGAACAGACACAGTTTGTGCAGGATGCCAGTATGGTAAAGCACATCAACTACCATATAAAGAGTCAAAGTTTAAAGCAAAAGAGCCGTTGGAGTTGGTTCATTCCGATGTGTTCGAGCCTGTCAAGCAACCATCGATAAGTGGGATGCGATACATGGTCACATTCATTGATGACTTCTCTAGGTATGTGTGGGTTTTCTTTATGAAAGAAAAATCTAAAACATTTTCAAAATTTAAAGAGTTTAAGGAGACAGTTGAAGGAGAAGTGGGAAAGAAGATTCGTTGCATACGCACGGATAATGGAGGAGAATATACCTCGAATGAGTTTTCCCAGTATCTAAGAGATTGTAGAATACGTCACCAGTTCACATGTGCTAACATGCCACAACAGAATGGCGTAGCGGAAAGAAAGAACCGGCATCTTGCAGAAATATGTTGAAGTATGCTCCATGCCAAGAATGTTCTAGGAAGGTTTTGGGCAGAAGCTATGAAAAATGCAGCTTAAGTGATCAACAGGCTTCCTCAACCAAGGTTAGAATTTGTCTCACCCTTTGAAAAACTGTGGGATATGAAACCTACATTTAGTTACTTTCGAGTATTTGGCTGTGTGTGCTACGTATTTGTTCCAAGTCACCTACGTAGCAAGTTTGACAAGAAGGCAGTTCGATGTATCTTTGTGGGATACGACAGCCAAACAAAAGGGTGGAAATGTTGTGATCCTACGAATGGAATGTGTTACACATCACGAGATGCGGTGTTTGATAAAGCATCTTCTTGGTGGTCCTCAGAAAAGGAAGGGTTGCCTGATTCGAGAAAGATAAAAGATAAGTTGCAGCAAAAGATGGATGAGCAAATTGTTCAAATCCAGTCGAGACCAGATGAGTTTAAAGATTCACTTGATGGTGATGGTGTTGAGCAAACAGTGCCCCAAAATCCTTGGCAAGCTGACGTATAACAACAACCAGAAGAAGATAGACCTAGTGAAGTGGAAATATCAACTCCACAATCACAACTAAGGAGGTCAACAAGAATCAGGAAGCCAAATCCTAAATACGCCAATGTAGCCATAGAAGAAGAATGAGCTGAACCTAAGTGGCTCAAAGTTGGGAGAAGAGGTCACTGCAGCGGAGCTAAATCAAGCTTGGAATCCAGTGCCAAAGCAAAGAGATGTGAAACCCATATCATGCAAATGGATGTGCAAGAAAAAGCTTCGTCGTCAACTCAACATGGGTGAAAGAATGAGCTGGTGTTGAGGGGGAATGTTAAAAGTACAACACCAGCCTAAATAATAAGGACTAGCCCATGATGAAGAAACAAAGGAGAAAACATGCATATGCTAGAATCTTCTAGCATGAGTGTGTCGGTGGGAACAAGCTAGAATTGTCTAGCTATTATAACAATTGTGTGGCTGCCATGCAAAGCCCAAAGGCGGTGGGCAAGTGTAGTCGAAAAAACCACTAGGTGTGTGTGTGTGTGTTGCTAAAAAATCAACCAACAAGAAATCAAGTAGTAGTAGTAGGCAACCAAGTGAGAGTGAGAAGCAAGAATAGTCTTGTAGGAGTGTGAGTGATCTAGAGTGTGTCTCTAGAAAGTGAGTGAGTGTCATTGCTTCTAAAGTTGTGTCCTTGTGAGTGTTGTGATATTTTGTGTGTGTAATATACAAGTAATTTGTTTACTTGTGTTGTCTCTTCAACACTTGTGTTAGAGTGTGTACTCTAAGTTTTTCCCAACAACCAAAGACGGGGATTTTTATTGATATTATGACACAAATATGCCGACAAATTTGTAGCACCGATGAAGCCAGGCAAACAAGGGATTCGAATTTAAGGGCACGATTAGCATACCTCAACTGAAAACAAAGGCCACAGGTCCTCAACTAACCTAATTAAGCACTTAAGTCTTGACCTTTAAAGAAGAAACTATGTGAGTTGCAACTTACTAGTCCGATAAATGGACACTATAGGACCACAAACTCCCAATAAATACTACAATTCACATAAATAATTCTTCTTAGGTTTTCAAAAAGCGATTAGTGGACCATATATAACAGACATGTATCTGATGAGTATATCTTAATTACACGTTAGAATTTTGTGAGTATATGTTGAAGTGGTTGTTTTGTGCGACAATCATTTGTTTAGGGCATCAGACTCAAATGTATGAAACTAACGTGAAATTGAATGAGACCAAATACAGTTACTCCTGCTCTTTTATAACATGTGTCGGATAAGTAGCGTCGTCCTGATAGTTAGACCCTTTAATATGAGAGGCTTTGACACAGTCAACTAGTCTGGTTGAGACAATCACCATTGGCCTTTGATGCGTTCGAGAAATGAAAAGTCTGTGATGTATCTGTAGGCAGTTGAGACTCTTTGGACATGGGAATAGTCTTTATTGTGAAGTTCACACAGTTGGCTGCATTTACCGTAGCAGCTCAATAGGTCAAGCATCAACCAACCAATTCCTCCATAAAGTTACAATCTAAAGCTTAATTAATAATTACGAATTCTAATTCATCACCTAACTAAATCATCTACAACCACCCAAGTTAGACCAGTGTGAAAGGTGAGTGGAGAAATAATAGGAGTAAACTAGAGATTTAGAATTCGAAACTCTCAATTTTAACTTTAAAAAGTACGTACACTATTACAAAAGGGCCTTATAGTGTCAGTTGTTGCGTTGGTTTAATATAATATAGTGACGCATAAGAGAGTTGCGACACCCACTAAATATGACGTCGGATTTACAAAGCCTGCGTCGCTTTTAAACCGACGTAAACATTTAATGTCGCTTATAACCGACACACATTTTAATAATTTTAAATACTGGCGTCACTTTAAATAAAACAGTGTCGTTTTTAAGCGACATAAAGTATGGGTGTCGCATATAGAAGAGACACTAATTGTTGTTTTTATATATTTTAATTTCTGCATCGGTTCTGAGCGACATATATTTTATTTTTTTAAATATTTTGAAACCCGGTGTCGGTTGTAAGCGACAGATTGATGGTCTTTATATACCCTCCCCCGTGTTTTCTTCTTCTTCTCTTGCATTTATCTCATTCTCACGATTTACAAAGCCTTCTGGTTCTCTCTTTCACC
Source organism: Malus sylvestris (assembly GCF_916048215.2). NCBI lineage: Eukaryota > Viridiplantae > Streptophyta > Magnoliopsida > Rosales > Rosaceae > Malus > Malus sylvestris. The sequence goes on from NC_062268.1 coordinate 9,646,254, forward strand.
ATTATTATTTCTTCTTCTCTTTCACCTTCCCGAGTTCTTGCAAGTTCATTCTTCACAACGGTAAGTTTTTCTTGCTTGTAATATTTTTATTTTCTTCTCTTATGTTTAATTTTTTGATACAATTTATTTTTGTAGGGAATTTATTTGAGTTGGTTGAGTACATAAAGAATTGATCGAAGACGGAATTCTTCTATAATTCAGGTTTCTATCACTAAATTCCTTAATTTTTAAATTGTATAATACACAAGTTTATTTATTTAAAAATTGTAATTTAAGTAGTTAGATAAATTTCTACTATTTTTGTTAAATTAATTAATATTTAGGCGAATTAATTAATTTTGTCACTTGAATTGTTATGAGAAAATGGAATGAATATTATTTATAAGCATTTATGTTAAATTAACAACATTAAATATAACATAAACTTATAATATTGAGTAATTTAAGAATATATTATGTTAAATTAATTTTTTTTGCACTCTAATTGGTATTTTAATTTGTTGTTATTTTGATAATTTTTTGTTGTTATTTACTAGAATGGATTAGATGAGAATAATTTGAATTGTTATGAGAAAATGGAATGAATAATATTTATAACCATTTATGTTAAATTAACAATATTAAATATAACATAAACTTATAATATTGAGTAATATAAGAATATATTATGTTAAATTAATTTTTTTTGCACTCTAATTGTTATTTTAATTTGTTGTTATTTTGATAATTTTTTGTTGTTATTTACTAGAATGGATTAGATGGGAATAATTTGAATTGTTATGAGAAAATGGAATGAATAATATTTATAAGAATCTATGTTAAATTAAAAATATTAAATATAACATAAAATTATAATATTTAGTAATATAAGAATATATTATGTTAAATTAATTTATTTTTTTTAGCAATTTGAATTGTTATGAGAAAATGGAATGAATAATATTTATAACCATTTATGTTAAATTAAAAATATGAAACATAACATAAACTTATAATATTTAGTAATATAAGAATATATTATGTTAAATAATTTCTTTTTTGCAATTTGAATTTTTATGAGAAAATGGAATGAATAATATTTATAAGTTTTTATGTTAAATTAACAATATTAAATATAACATAAACTTATAATATTTAGTAATATAAAAATATATTATGTTAAATTAATTTTTTTTGCAATTTGAATGGTTATGAGAAAATGAAATGAATAATATTTATAAGCATTTATGTTAAATTAACAATATTAATATAACATAAACTTATCATTTTTAGTAATATAAGAATATATTATGTTAAATTAATTTTTTTTTACAATTTGAATTGTTATGAGAAAATGGAATGAATAATATTTATAAGCATTTATGTTAAATTAACAATATTAAATATAACTTTTGCACTATAATTGTTATTTTAATTTATTGTTATTTACTAGAATGGATTAGATGAGCATAATTTTGATAACTTTTTGTTGTTATTTTAATTTTTTTTTCACTATAATAGGTGTTGAAAATTAAAAGATTGCAATCGTGATAGAGTTCGAGGGTTGAAAGATAGAAATTAAAAATTCTAATAGTTATGCCTACATGATAGGGATTGCAAGATTGTAGGCATCTTAGTGTCACTGTCAGCGTAATATTTTACCCTCGTAAACTGGTAAAACATGGACAAGAGTTGGTTGACGATACCGCGAAATTTTGAAGCGTATACAGCTGGAATTAATTTGTTTTTGGATCAAGCAGTTGCAAATGGTGTTGGTCCTGATAAGTTTAGATGTCCTTGCAAGCAGTTGCAAATGGTGTTGGTCCTAATAAGTTTAGATGTCATTGCAAAAGATGTTGTAATTGATATACTTTTGTTAGGAACACTATTATTGAACATCTCATATTGCATGATATGGATAAAGATTATAAAAATGCTTGCTGGCGACATCATGGCGAGCAAAACATTGGAGAACAAAATGTGTCAATTGGAGAATAAGAAACAGGAGATGAGGTGATTGGCATGCATGACTTTTTTAATGATGTATTTGTCCAACCATTAACAGAAGAAGGTGTTGGGCCGTTTACTGAACCGTCTATTAGGGAAGGGTGTCCAGAAGAGGTGGAGACTTTTTTTAGGTTGCTTGAAGAGGCAGATCAAGATTTGTGGCCAGGGTGTAAGGAGTTTAAGAAATTAGAAGCAGTTGTAAGACTGTATCAGATCAAGTGTTTATCGCGAATGCCAGACGAGATCTTCACAACTTTACTGGAGTTAATTAAAAGAATGTTGCCTGAAGGGGATTATTTGCCTGAATCTTGTTATAAGGCAAAAAAACTTATAATTGACTTGGGTCTGACGTATGTGAAAATTGATGCATGCCCCAATGATTGCATGATCTATTGGAAAGATACTTCGGATTTGACGTGTGCTCGGTTTGTGGTGAATCAAGATATAAAATTACCAACACAGCGGATAGGTCGAGAAAAAAGATCGCAGCTAAGGTTATGTGGTATTTTCCTTTAAAACCACAATTGCAATGATTTTTTATGTCGAAGCATACGGCTAAACATATGAGGTGGCATGCAATTGAATGTCCTAAAGATGAGTTTATGAGACATCCTTCAGATTCTTCAGCATGGAAGCATTTGGATAATTTATATCCGGATTTTGCGTCAAAAATTCAAAATGTTTGATTAGGGTTGGCCAGTGATGGATTTAATCCTTTTGGAAAAATGAGGAATGACCATAGCACATGGCATGTGGTGCTTTCTGTTTACAATTTGTCGCCTTGGATGTGCATGAAGCAACCAAATTTGTTGTTGTCTCTTTTAATACTAGGACCGCGCAGTCCTGGTAAAGAGATTGATGTATACATGCGTCCACTGATTGACGAGTTGAATGAGTTGTGGGAGGTGGGCACTCCAACTTATAATGGTATTCCAACCAAAGTTTTACGATGAAGGCTGCTGTCTTATGGACTATAAGTGATTTTCCGGCTTATGGAATGTTGTCAGGATGGAGTACACATGGCTATAAAGCCTGTCCACATTGCATGCATGATAAAGAATCTATTTACTTGCCGGCGAGTCGTAAAATTTGTTATATGGGGCATCGACGCTTTCTTGAAGATAATCATAGGTTTCGAAGGCAAACCACAGTTTTTAATGGTCGTCGAAAGCATCGTAGTGCACAAAGGCAGTGGACTGGTTTACAATGTCTCGAAGAACTTTGTACATTGAGATTTACTTTTGGAAAACCAAAGAAAAATGCTTTAGTTGGGCAACGCAGAAAAAGAACTTCGAGCAGTACAAGTGGTAACAGTCAGTGGAAGAAGAAATCTATTTTTTATGAACTACCTTATTGGAAACATCTGTTGATTAGACACAATCTTGATGTTATGCATATCGAGAAGAATATATGTGACAGTGTGGTGGGAACATTGCTAGGTATAGAAAAGTCTAAAGATGGATTGGCTGCACGTGCAGATCTTGAAGTCTTGAACATAAGACGCAGTCAACACCCATGTAGAGAAGGAAATAGAACATTTCTACCTCCAGCTTTGTTCACGTTGAAAAGAGAAGAAAAAACTGCGTTTTGCAATCTGTTGTCTACTATTCGGGTCCCCGATGGATATTCATCAAATTTATCGCGATGTGTGCACATGAATGAACAAAAAATACGTGGGTTGAAAAGTCATGATTGTCATGTTTTAATGCAGCAGTTACTCCCGTTTGCAATATGCCTGGTTTTGCCTAAAACTGTTACTATGATATTATTAGAGTTGAGTGCAATTTTCAGACAGTTGTGTAGTAAGGAGTCTGAGGAAGGATTCAAGGAACTGAGTTCAAGAATTGCCTTGACATTATGTCAACTTGAAAAAATATTTCCTCCTGCATTTTTTGATATAATGGTGCACCTTCCAGTTCACTTGGCAGATGAAGCAGCTTTTGCAGGGCCTGTTCCCTGTAGATGGATGTATCCAATTGAACGGTAATTAATAAATTTTTATAAATTTTTTACAATTGTAATCATAACTCTAATTTATAATTATAATTGTTTGTGTTTCGTTTATAATTATAGGTATTTGCAAACGTTGAAGCGCTATGTTCGTAATAAGTGTCATCCTGAAGGTTCTATTGCTGAAGCATATTTGGTGGATGAGTGCTTGTCCTTCTATTCCATGTATTTTAGAGGTGTCGAGTCTCGTCGTACCCGTAGAGGCCGAAATGAATATGGTGTTGGACGTGGAGTGTCTCGTGGGTTATCAATTTTTGACTCCAAATGATGTTATATAGGTTCAGGAGAACATGTGGAGCTCGATCTAAATGTTCTTAATCAGTGCCATAGATACATTCTAAATAATTGTGATGAAGTGAACCCATTTAGAACGTAAGAACGTTTAATCATATGTCTTAATGTTTTATTGATTTTCTTAACTTTGAAAAATTAATTATCTAAATTTGGACATAATTGTGTAGCCAACATGAGGAATTCTTGAAAACTAAACATCGTCGAGAAAGGTTAACTATGCGACAAGGAGCTAAGCAAGAAAGAATTTCCAAAATGGTTCAAGCAACATGTGAGTTGATATAACAATCACATTATTTATTTATTGTTTTGCATTTTAATTATAACATGTTATAGTTATTCTGTCAATTTTTATCTTCATACTTATTACAGATGAATTCAAGCTATCATGCTAATGACATGTTGATATCTCAAGACTTACATTGGCTAGCTAATTATCCTAGAAGGGTTGTGAGTAGATATAAAAGTCACATTGTTCATGGGTTTAGATTTCATATAAAATCAGTGGATGATAAGCATAAGAATCAAAATTGTGGTGTCTTTGTACCTGTAAATGTTCCTGGAGCAATTGGGCAAGTGAATTGTTATGGTAGAGTTGTAGATATGTTCGAGGTTAAATATTGTGGTCCTACTGAGGCAGGAGATAGGGGTCGAGCTGTGATGTTATTTAAGTGCGAATGGGTTAATAGTGAAAGTCCACGAGGAATGAAGACCGATCAATATGGATTTACTAGGGTGAATTTCAATCAATTGGGATTTAAAGAGGATCCTTTCATACTAGCATCACAAGCATTACAAGCATTTTATGTGGATGACACAATTGAAAAAGATTGGCACGTAGTTGTTCGAACCCAGCCGAGGGATTTGTTTGACGTACTAGAGGATAGTGATGCTATTGATGATTATGCCATACCGAACTTGGATGATCAAATTCTTGATAATGAAAATTTTCATACAAGGGTTGGCGTGGAAGAGACTCCTTTTCTTGACTCATTAGCGTTGCCTATCGAGTTCGTTAATCATGCCAATGTCGACGATGAGCTAACAGATGATGACGGAGAATAAATATGTTAATTATTTTATGTATTAATTATACTATCTTTCATTTCGTATGTTATGATATCTTATTATAAAATTATATTTCTGTTTTTTATTAAGTATTATATATAAGTTAAAACTTTTTTTTTTTTAATATTGGGTTATACTTTTTTGTTTTTTAGCTTGTTTCATGTCGCTTTTAACCGACGGCATATGTCATATGCGTCGGTTTAATTGAAATATTTTGGGCGGCACTTTTCCCGGTTTTTTTCATTCAGTTGGCGTCAGTTTTAACCGACCAACCTCAGATTATTTCGACTCAATGAAAGCTTATTTCGACACAGACTGTCATGTTACGTCGGTTTGATCCGACGTAGTGTTAGCCTATTTCTACGCAATGTCAGTCTATTTCGACGCAAGGTAAAAACCTGTTGTGAATTATATGTATTAATGCGAAAAAAGGATGATTATTTTTTCTTATTTACAGTTCACAAAATTTTTGAGTTGTTAATTACACTATTTTTCTTTTTATTTAACAATTTTATACTTCTAAAAACTATAATAATTATATATATATATATATATATATTAAATTCTTTTATTTAACAATTTTATACCCCTAAAAACGATCGATCTTCAATTTGAAATATTTACACTAGTGGATACCACAAAATCTTATGTTATACTTAATGAAATTATGAATAAACTCTTTAAGTGTTAGTGAATATATCGTTTTGATGGAATACGAATTCTACGAAACTAATTTCAACAATCCAACCGTCAAACATGTTTGTATATAATTCGAGATCGCATACGCCAAAAATTGCAAAAAACAAACATTCTGAGATAAAGTAACGGGAAAAACTT